>NC_064632.1:414259815-416659815 GCF_023864275.1 Schistocerca cancellata | reverse complement strand
ATATAGACTACACGAAGGCATAAAATAAAGACAAAGTGAAGAAATACAGAGAAAATGTGGCAACTAACACAATTTCTTCATTATCTCTTATAGTCTATCCAAACCTATGATTTTCCACGTGTAATGACAGAATTTTTTGCATTTTACTCTAGTTGGTGGTAGCTGAGTAAGTATAGAGAGGGAACAAAATCGATGTGATGTAATGCAAGGAAACAAGGCGTACCATAGTATCAAAAACAATTCAGAAAGGGAAATGGTCTATATAGCAAGTTCAGTGCCATGTATGGTCATTTACAGTAGCCAAGCCACCTTATAGTGTGTGACGGGGGGTACTTGCAGTATAACTATGTCTTCGCCCTTATTCTGTCCTGTTCAGAAAGGGTCCGTGGGAAGAATTACTGGCGATAACGCTCCTTACGAGTTTCAGTGTCGCTGTTTTTGCACGGTTCTCGCCGGAAGATACTACCTTGGAATTTCAGTAAACCTCCCCGTGATACAGAACACTCCTCTTGTAGCGTCTGCCACAGAACTTCGTTGAGCATCTCCGTAACGCTTTCGAACACAGTAAACGAATCCCATAAAGAAATGTGCAGCTCTTCGTTGGATCCACCCCATCTCCTCTATTAATTGTAGACGTAAGATGCGCAGGTAAAATCTGGTGTGAGGCGAAACATTAGTTTGTAACTGAGATCTAGCCAGCAGTTGGAAAAGACACATCAGGAGGAAAAATCTGTACTGTTCGACCCCTTCCCCTTAGCCCGGAAGTTTTAATTAATGAAGACGGTGCCCGTGAAAGCCTACACGTTATGCTTAGTATATAAAGTGACTTGGCACGGAGAAATGTGCTTTAAAATGTATCCGCTGACGTGAGAACGCTTCTGAGATCCCCACGTAATACTGAAACACATGCTAAATTTTTGTGCTCGTGAAATACGTACTGAAATAGAAAATTATTTTTGAGTTATTCCAGTTTCACCTAAGTACACTATCAAAATGTTGCTAACTCACGCAGTTACTTTCATATCAGCAACATGTGCTGTTATGGCAATGAAAAGAAGGGAACCGGCTCAAATAAGGTGCTGTCTGAGCACAAAATGTTGTATGTGCCTTTGTTTAAAAGATTTACACCTTCCTAAGCACCTTTAAAATTCCCGAAAGTATATTAGCATGAGAAAATATTTGCGGTTTTTCATGCTGAGCAAGAGGGGCAGTGGCAGGGGGAATGAAACAAAGAGAAGGAGAAAAAGAATGTACGTGGGAGTCAGTGGTAACGAGGGAGAAACTATATGACACTGGTGACGAAGAAGAGAGTGACTGTGATATAGAGAAGAGAGAGCAGTAGTGGGAGGGAGCGAAGGAGATAATGGCATTATGAGGGAGAAGGAGCGAGATAATGTGAGAAGAGAGAGTAGTAGTACAACAGAACGAAGGAGACTGTGGCTGTGAGATAGAAGAAAGTGACAGAGACGTAAAGAGGTAATGACAGTGAGTTGGGCTAAGTGTGTGAGTGAGAATGAGCAAATGGGAGTGGACGAGTATATGCGACTCACAGCGATAGACTAGTGGGTGTGAGCGAGTTACAGTTAGAGAAGTTTTTGGGAGTGGGAGGGGACTTCCATATTAAAAAGAGCAAGAAGATGTTCGGATTCCAATATTATTGGTAAATTTTTGGAGGTACTGAGGAAGGTAGAATGAGGCTGCTGGTACCCCACTTTTCAGTGAGATTATTTAAATGAGGAGCATATTGGAATTATCTGCGCTCCGACTAGAGAATCTTACGGCTGATTCGGTATCGTTACTATTTGCCCAATGTATCCCTGGCAATTGCATTGACTGTTATTTGTTTTGTTCGGTTATCCCGCGTTCTGTCGCTCCGTATGGTTACTCCCAGGTATTTTGCGACTGATAGTGCTTCCAATGACTTGTCACCGATTATGTAATCGAACAGTAGTACGAGTATATTTTTTCGCTTGTTTCTGCAAAATGTGGTCCAGTACTTAGCAATCTTTGTCTTTGCCCGATGGGCCTTACGTCGTCTATATTGGACTGTTTTTTTTCTTTTTTTACTAAGGCATCTGCGACTATTTTGACAATAAAAGTTCAAATAAAACCATTGCCTGCGTGTCACTTTTTATTTGCTCCCACGACTTGTTTCGAGAATTCATACTCTCGTCTTCAGGTGGAAAACAGTGATGTCTTGCTACATGTGTACAATCTGGGTTTAGCTAGTTCGTTGTTTTGGTTTCATTTTGAATCTGTTCCAGTGTACAGAACCCTATACTTCGTCGTAAATGAACATTTTTGACATGATTTTAACACAGGAACGAGATCCACTAATATGAACGTTATTAATGGTTTGTGTTTCTGTTTGTAAAACCAGTTCCAAAATGACGAACTGCAGGGCTTAGCACATTGGAACCAATTCTAAATGAAACCAAAACAGGAAACTAGCTGCATGCAGCTGGTAAACATGTAATAAGATATCGCTGTTTTCTACGTGAAGATGAGAGTATAGCTCTTCAAACACGTCATGAAAGAAAATGCAATGTGACTGACACTGATAATTGTTTTATCTGAAGTTTTACCGACGACCCTTCTGGAAAACAAGAACGTTTTGAGCTTTTATACAATCGTCAGGTGTCCTTCGTTTTTCCAGTGCACAACGGTGCCTGTAAAATCTTTCACATATTCTCTTTAAAACATCGTTATTTCCTCATTTGGTAGCTGAAGATGAATTTGTACTCCCTGATAGTTTACCTTAATATCTGCTATTTTAGTATTCTTTCGATGACTGAAAGGTGCAATCATATTGCAGTCTTCCGTAGAAAAACAATCTCACGAGTAAAGTACTTCAGTCTTCTGTTTCGTTGCCACTGTGGTTACTGAGCGTCCGAACAAATGGTTAAATCCGCTTACTAACTTTACTCAGTCAGAATAAAATTGGTCCACACTTCTGATGAAAGTGTATCACTATGCCTTAGAACAGGATCTTCTAACAATGCACAAATACTGCCATTAACACTAGTTATGCAGTCCTGAGTGACATATCGTTTGAAGTTCGATGAAATTTTAATTGATTACTAGCCCCACTCGCAATCGTAAAGTTATGCAACAGAATTTTAACTGTCGAAGCCTGGAACGAACGGTCAGAGATCATACTTTCCTAACATATTAAGCACATTTCTCTTAGTTAATTCAACAAACTAGCTGAATTATTCACATTTATTTAGAAAATAGAGCTTACTCCTCCGACTGTATTTGTATGGGATACCATTAAAAGTACTCTGCTTATAGTTACATAGAATAAACAATACCACCGTCCGCATGTCGTGGTCTTGCTGGAGCGTTCTCGCTTCCCGCGCACGGGGTCCCGGGTTAGATTCCCGGCGGGGTCAGGGATTTTCTCTACCTCGTGATGACTGAGTGTTGTATGTCTTTCATCATCATTTCATCATCATCATTGACTCGCAAGTCGCCGAAGTGGCGTCAACTAAAAAGGACTTGCAATACGGCGGCCGAATTTCCCCGCATGGAGCATCCCGGCCGAAAAGGCCATACGATCATTTCATTTTTCAACAATACCAACGTACCCATCATTTGCCAGTAAAAGGAGGAGTTATGTAAGGAGGCGGAACATGGATATTCAGTTACCCAGGCAACAAATTCGAAAGAAACTCTCCCCACTTTCCGTTATTATGTGAACCATGGAAGCCAGCTCGTGACTCACGATGAACAATGGTAACTAAAACATTGCGTGACGTGCTTCGTAAACGACCAACGACCGAACTCGATTCCATCTGAATTCACGTAAAAGCGTCCTCAATCGCGAGAATTTTTCACAGCTCGTAACTATGAAGCAGCATCTTTATGGAGAAACCTAGTTCAATAACTGTCTAAGTTCCATCCAAAAATTACAACTTACTTGATCACGGAGTAGCGGCTGTTTGCTGCAACGGCTCTCGACCACCTCTGCATAACTTCCCTGTAATACTTAAACGTTTACATCTACATCTAATCCATACCCCGCAAGCCACCTGACGGTGTGTGCCGGAGAGTACTTTGAGTACCTCTGTCAGTTCTCCCTTCTATTCCAGTCTCGTAGTGTTCGTGGAAAGACAGATTGTCGGTATGCCTATGTGTGGGATCTGATCTCTCTGATTTTATCCTCATGGTCTCTTCGCGAGGTATACGTAGGTGGGAGCAAGATACTGCTTGACTTCTCGGTGAAGGTATGGTCTCGACACTTCAACAAAAGCCCGTACCGAGCTACTGAGAATCTCTCCTGCAGGGTCTTCCACTGGAGTTTATGTATCATCTCCGTAACGCTTCCGCGATTACTAAATGATCCTGTAACGAAGCGCGCTGCTCTCCGTTGGATCTTCTCTATCTCCTCTATCAACCCTATTTGGTACGGATCCCACACTGGTGAGCAATATTCAAGCAGTGGGCGAACAAGTGTGCTGTATCCTTCTTACTTTGTTTTCGGATTGCATTTCCTTAGGATTCCTCCAATGAATCTCAGTCTGGCATCTGCTTTACCGACGATCAACTTTAATATGTTCAAAATGTTCAAATGTGTGTGAAATCTTATGGGACTTAACTGCAAAGGTCATCAGCCCCTAAGCTTACACACTACCTAACCTAAATTATCCTAAGGACAAACACACACACCCATGGCCGGGGGAGGACTCGAACCTCCGCCGGAACCAGCCGCGAACTTTATATAATCATTCCATTGTAAATCTCTCCTAATGCGCAGTCCCAGGTAACTTATGGAATTAACTGCTTCCAGTTGCTGACCTGCTATATTGTAGCTAAATGACAAAGGATCTTTCTTTCTATGTATTCGCTTCACATTACACTTGTCTACATTGAGATTCAATTGCCATTCCCTGCACCATGCGTCAATTTGCTGCAGATCCTCCTGCATTTCAGTACAATTTTCCATTGTTACAACCTCTCGATATACCGCAGCATTATCCGCAAAATGCCTCAGTGAACTTCCGATGTTATCCACAAGGTCATTTATGTATATTGTGAACAGTAGCGGTCCTACGACACTCTCTTGCGGCACACCTGAAATCACTCTTACTTCGGAAGACTTCTCTCCATTGAGAATGACATGCAGCGTTCTGTTATCTAGGAAATCTTCAATCCAATAACACAATTGGTCTGATAGTCCATATGCTCTTACTTTGTTCATTAAACGACTGTGGGGAACTGTATCGAACGCCTTGCGGAAGTCAAGAAACATGGCACCTACCTGGGAACCCGTGTCTATGGCCCTCTGAGTCTCGTGGACGAATAGCGCGAGCTGGGTTTCACACGATCGTCTTTTTCGAAACCCATGCTGATTCCTACAGAATATATTTCTAGTCTCAAGAAAAGTCATTATACTCGCTTATGCATACAGAAAGCGACCAAAATTTGTGAGGGCGTATTCACCAATCCCAATACTGCTTCTGTTAGAAAGAGGTGACGTTACCTCCAGTGGGAAGTCAGGAGAAGAAACGTCAGCTTCTCCCGGTCTAAAATTTTCCATTCCGTTCAACATGTGAAATTCTGAAGACGGCGTCGCAGTGCTACAATACGAAACGGCCAACCACGCGTCCTCACGCCTAGAGACGCGCGGCCGCGTCTTGCGACACAGAGCTGCGCCAACTTGACGCTACCGGAGCTGGCTTCGGAAATCGCTTTATACTGGTGTCCCTGTCTGCTACAGCTGGGCTAAACCAAAAGCCTCCATCCTAATTTGCCTAGTTGGATGTATCTGTAATCACCCCTACATTCCTCCAAAAGGAACAAGCATCCATGCTTGGGACTCGTGGTAAAGTGTACATATTGTACTGACTGTCAGTTGTACATTCGCTGATATTACAGAAAGATATACGAATTTAGCATGCCAACGCGATCTACCTGCCTGGCACGGAAAATATGAGCATGAAAAATACTAGTAAATGCAGACAGAGAGAAGACACTCTGCTGCACCTGATAAGGCCAAACCAACAAATTTATATGAGACACGGAATGATTGATGCTTTTCAATATAGATTACCAAATTTTATTTCTGATTCATTTAATACCATTAACATTGTTATTATCACGCTTATATTCGTTTCAGATTGTGTTTGCCTACTAGCACTGAGTTCGTTTAAATTGGAGATGAATCTATCTTTGCAACATTTTAACACGTTATGAGTACTACCCAGTTCTTCTTCACACTGTCGTCCTTAGAGGATAATATTTTATTTTGACCACTTAGATACTCTCCTCATTGTATCATGTCACTCTGACGAACATAAAATATACACTACCTTTTTAAAACTTTCTTGTAATTTAGTTATTGATGCTGTCACAGGCTTACCGTAATTGAATCCGGCCGCGCTGTTAATTGATTGAGAAAGCTTCCATTACTTACTAAGGGGTCGAAAACGCCATCAAGCGTCAATTCTTTATCTGCTGGAAATAATTTTCAGCGGAAACCTTCAGATCCATCTCACCCTTCCTCTGGCACCGGTTCACAACGCATAGCTCTCCAATTAAATAGCTGAAGTTAATCTCCTCCTATTAGAATTGGACTGTCAAGAAACAAAATCGTGATATTCTGCAAGTTGTTTGTGAAACGTTCCGTCACCACCCCTCCTGACGCAGTCAATCCGTAAAAGCTTCCTGTCACCATGTTTGACCCATATTTGTGGTTCCACTTCGCCCAGATTATTTCGCTGTGGGACTCTGAAATAACCTCACTAGACACTAGAGAGTTCTTTACAATAAATGTGCCGCCTTGAATGGAACCAAGTATGTCATTGTTAGGAGCAGAAGGCTTCAAAACTCGACAGCAAAACGTAAATTCTGGATTCCTCATATAAAAAGCAGAAAAAGGCTACATCAACATGGGTCCAGAAAGGCACAGTTCCTGGCTTATTCGAGGATGTCACTGTTACGCAGTGCACACTGATAAATGTTGTTTGTTGCAGAAACATGTACGACGCCAGTTACAAATATAACACATATAGCAAAATTGTGAATCAATTTGATATGAGCCAACACAGTATGCACACGGGAAGTGAAGTGATCACCAGTTAAATACGTAACTGTCCGTATATCCGTGCTTGGTAATTCTTGTATGCAGTCCAGTCTGAAGTGACACGTAAGACCTACAAGCGTTATATATATCCGCAGTCATGAACAAAGTTGATTATGGGGTGGTTTGTAATCACTTGAGCAGTGGTTTGCTGTCTGGAAATGTACAATTGACAGCAGAAAAAGTGGCCCACAGCAGAATACAACCAACATAACGTAGCTGCGTCGCAGGTCCTTTAAACACCAAAACCCTCTAGGGCACAGTCATTTGACTATACTCAATGGCTACCACAAGAGACTGCTGAAGAAGACTGGTCGTTATGGCAGTCAGTCGAGATGTAAATTATTACAACGATGCAACAAATATCAGAAAACACGCCATTATAGGTGAGACGGACTCTAACGCTTGTAAATTAAACTCTATTACGTTAAGTGACACTTCAGAAATCTTATCACACCGATTAAATGACAAATAAAGTTTTTGAAACTTCCTGGGTGATTAAAACTCTGTGCTGGATCGAAACTCGGATTCGGAATCTTTGCCTTTCGCAGGCTTGTGCTTCACCAACTAAGCTACCCAAGCACGACTAACGACCCTTCCTCGCAGCTTTACTTCCAGCACCTCGGCTCCTGAAACGCTCCTGCGAAACTTGCACAACTGGCACTCCAGGAAGGAAGGATATTGTGGAGACATGGCTTTGCCACAGTCTGGGAGACGTTTCCAGAATGAGATTTTCACTCTGTAGCGGAGTGTGCGCTGATATGAAGCTTCCTGGCAGATTAAAACTTTCCCGAGTTCGAGTCGCTGTCTGGCACACAGTTCATCTCCTGGTACCTTTCACAGAGTGGACTATGAATGTGTTCTGGCCTTAGCCCCAACATTTAGCTGTCCATCATATGTTCCTCTTTCCTTGGGGATTGCATTGTAAGGCTGTCTTGAAATTCTTGGTTCTGTCACTCGTTTCCGGATTTCCTTCCAGTACAATACTTACAGCCAAACAATATTTCCATGTTGCTAATAACTCATTGTTTTTGGATAATACAAAACACGTTATGTGTTAACTAACATTGCCTTCACTGCTTCCTTGATTAGAGAACCCTACGGCGATGGTCACATTGATACAGATGACGAAAACGCTTGTAGCAACTGTGGTTTACACCTCGCATACGAAGTTTGGGAAAGCTCCGTGTAGCTAAGATATGTCACCACTTAATTTCAAAAAAGATGCACCCTCTTCTAATAGAAAACCAAGTATCAGAGACAGAACTAAGCGACGGAAAATTTGTACTAAGTTAGACTATCTACGACGCTTATTTTCAATTCTATGGTTGCTATGTTTTCGATTACTTACACTGAAACGCTCTATAAATTGACGAGGTGCCAATAAATATTCAGACAAATTCATCGATTACACTTAAATTATTGCTCTCACAAACAATATACACTATGTGATTAAAAGTATTTGGAAACTCCTAAACACATACGTTATTCATATTAGGTGCTTTGTGCTGCCACCTACTGCCAGGTATTTCATATCAGCGACCCCAGGAGTCTTTAGGTACCGTGAGAGAGAAAAATGGGGTGCTCTGCGGAACTCACTGACTTCGAACGTGGGGTCAGGTGATTGGGTGTCACTTGTGTGATTCGTCTGTATGCGAGATTTCCAAACTCTCAAACATCCCAAGGTCCACTGTTTCCGATGACGTAGTGAAGTGGAAACGTGAAGGGACACGTACAGCACAAAAGCGTAAAGGCCGCCCTCGTCTGATGACTGACAGAGACGGCCGACAGTTGGAGAGGGTCGTCACGTGTAATAGGCAGACATCTTTCCAGACCATCCGACAGGAATTCAAGACTGCATCAGGGCCCACTGCAAATACTATGAAGTTAGTCGGGAGGTGAGAAAACTTGGATTTCATGGTCGAGCGCCTGCTCATAAGCCACACATCACGCCGGTAAATGCCAAACGACGCCTCGCTTGGTATAAGGAGCGTAAACATTGGACGATTTAATAGTGGAAAAACGTTGCATGGAGTGGAAAATCACGGCACACACTGTGGCAATCCGATGTGATGGCGTGGGTATGGTGAATGCCCGGTGAACGTCATCTGCCAGCTTGTGCAGTGCCAACAGTAAAATTCGGATGCGGTGGTGTTATAGTATGGTCGTGTTTTTCATGGAGGGAGCTTGCACCCTTTGTTGTTTTGCGTGGAACTATCACAGAACAGGCCTACATTGATGTTCTGAGCACTTTATTGCTTCCTACTGTTGAGGAAAATTTCGGGGATGGCGATTGCATCTTTCAACACGATCGAGCACCTGTTCATAATGCACAGCCTATGGCGGAGTGGTTACACGACAATAACATCGCTATAATGGACTGGCCTGCACATAGTCCTTGCCTGAATCCTATGGAACACCTTTGGGATGTTTTGGAACGCTGACGTCGTGCCAGGTCTCACCGACCGACATCGATAGATCTCCTCAGTGCAGCACTCCGTGAAGAATGGGCTGCCATTCCCCAAGAAACCTTAAGTACCTGACTGAAGGTATGCTTGCAAGTGTGTAAGCTGTCGTCAGGGTTAAGGGTGGGCCGACACCGTATTGAATTCCAGCATTACCGATGGAAGGCGCCACGAATTCGTAATTCATTTTCAGCCAGGTGTGCGAATACTTTTGATCTCATAGCGTATACTGATAATTTAAAAAGCTATATGCCAATAAAAGGTACACCTACCAGACTGAACCTCTATCTTTCATTACTTTACTTTACTTTGCTTATTTGGATGCACAGACCGAAGTCGGTTCATTGCTTCAGTATTCAACGCCTTCGGCAGCTCTGTCGCTGGGATGTTCTTATGGGCTCCAATGGTCTCCAGGACTTTGTGGAACATCGATCCACCTCAGTTTTGGTCTACCTTTCCAGTCCCCTTCTAGCTCTGCCTTCACCATCCTTTCTCTTTTTCTCAGTAGCTGTCCCAGCCATTAAATTCTTGTGCTCTTCGTTAGAGCTGTAATATTTAGTTCATTAAACAGCGTATTGACTTCGTTTTCCTTTCTTCTTGTTAAAATTCCTCTTCCTCTATGTTAAACAGGTGTTTAAGAAATTATCCATAGAGGAGTATCGTACGAACATACTGTCGTTTTACGGTGACGCTGACTTCCGTCAGAGGTCCAAACATTCACCTCTGGCGTAAAAAATATACTGAGAAAAGAAAACAATAAACTGCCAGACCAAGATAGAAGCGCAATTCAGTATTACAGGCAGTAGTCTATGGCTTCACCACCTCCCTTTGCTTGCTATTATCTCGAATCTCTTGCTCAGCACCGAGTGCCTAGCGACTGGAAGAGACGACAGATGACTCCTGCACATAAAAGGGTAAAAGGACGGACGCCCAAAATTACACACCAATATCCTTAACATCGGTTTGCGGCAGAATTCTTGAACACATTATGAGTTCGATGGTGGAAAACTTCCTTGAGACGGAAAAGCTTCTGGCCACAAATCAGCTCTTTTAGAAAGCATAGCTCATGCGAAACCTGTAGTTTCCATATTCAAACATGGAGCCAACTGCAGATTGTTAATGAAGGTATGAGCATGCGGTATAGTTGCTCGAGGGGTTCTTAAATGATAGAACCCTGTACGTTGTCGTCGATGGCGAGCGTTCCTGAGTGACAAAGGCGTCATCAGCAGTGCCCGAGGGAAGTAAACAGTCATGCAGAGCTCAGACGCAGTCGTGGTAGTGTAGTGCCTGACACAGTCACGACAATTAAATACCTAAGCACAACAATGATGAAGTTTCCCTGTTTGACTCCTCTCGCCACTGTAGAAAGACCTTTCTTGTTTCAGTTCGCACTTAATATACTCGAGGTTTCATAAATGGTATGATTTCACATATGATTGAAACCTGCCACTTCACCTTATTATAAACAACAGAAACAGGATAAATACACGCTACACAGACGGAGGCAGAAAATGACACATCCGTTGCGACAGGCGGGTCTGGCGAGTTAACCACAGCAGTCTCCGTCATCGTCTTCAGCAGTGTTACTACTGACTCCTGGGCGATGCATATATAGGTGGGGAAGCAGTGTCTGAAACTTTACTGAGGATGGTATAGCCAGGTCGGGCAGCTTCTCGCAGCTCTGGGACACACGTCACCTGCATTTTGGCATTGCTTATATAAGCTTGATGATAGCGAATGATTTTATTTCGATTTTTGTACCAAGTATTGATGAAACGAAGAAGTATCTGTATTATTTGCCAAAGTAGATAAAATATAGTTCTACAGCATCGTAAACACATATACACAGCTCCTGATCTAAGTTCCTTTTAGTGGCACTCGTATACAAGAACTGTTCACGTTATTCCCGCTTTTACTCTGTTACTTGTCTAAACTTGTCTTAATCAGTCTCAACTCAATACGAAAATCATCCAAAGGCTATGGAGACCCCAATGCTGCGGTGTCGACATTATCTTGCAGTACAAAATATCTGAAATCTTCTGCTGATAATGCAAACATAAGCCATCACATAGTGAAGAGTACACGACACTTCTCATATCATACGTCGTCAAGTTTCATCTGTTTGTAATAATTTTGCCCTTAAATATGCGATGTAAGGCCAATTTGTTACAGTTTTACTGCGCAGTGGTGATGATATGGGGACAAACTGTCATTCCTCACCACTTTGCGATAGCATTAGATACCACTATCTGCAGAAAAAGATAAACTTTTGTACTGCAAGATAAAGGTAGGACCTGGCATGGATTCGCTATAAAGTTCGGTTGAATCTGAAGATTAGCTAAAAGCAGAGCAACCCTTGTTTCTCAACTGTGAATGTCTATTACTACCGTTCAGCATGCTGTTTCATCGAAATGTCATGCAGTCGCCACAGAAGTACACAAAAATTATCTACTGGAAGATATTCCGATTCCATTGCACAGGAGTCTCAATTATGTTCGGTTGAGTTTTATACTGCTTTCAGTCGGACTAAGATTAGTCTTGACAAGCAATGCAGACAATTTAGTTCCGAGAATAACGCTGTTTACTTTCTTGCAAACATCAATATATTCTCGTTGACATGCACACTTTAGCTTTAATGTTTGTTTTCTATTCCTACTCGACCAAGCTTTGTGTATTTTGATAAATAATAGAGATAACTCTGGGATTATTTCAAATGCGGTACAAAACTCGATCTAAAATCAACTAACATGTAAGTAATGTCAGTGTTGCTAAAATATAAGCTAACTGTGTTTTAAAGAGTAATACACTGTGGAAGCTTGTAGCTTAGTGGTAGAGTTCATTAAAGATCTTGTCAACAGACTGTAAACGTTGCCCCTAGAACGATGGTTGGTCAAGTGAGTTTTTGCGCATAATTCTTTATAGACTAGCGCAAAATATGAGCTGTCCAATTAACAAGTTGTTTTATAGCAGAACACGTGCTTTTTACAGTTATGTAACAAATAGATACATTATTACGGTTTCAATTAATTTGACAGACCTCATTCATGGTTTTAGGCATCAAGTGTAAAGTGCACGATCTTTTCATTTTGACGTATTGTGCTTTTCCATCTTGTTTTCGGAATATTATAAAAGTTTCCTCGTGTGTTACGATTATATGTATTGAATGTGATACAAGGACAAAAAAGGATAATTTTAAGTATAATTTGACGTGTTTAAGTGTCATGAAAATATAACATTTTGTGGTTAAAAACATTACCACACTCATGCTAATGATCTAACGTATCAGAAAAATAGTATTAGTGTTGAATAATTTCGATAATATTTTTTCAGTGACTAACGTGATGCATTATCGTCTACCACCTACGACGGTGCTCGGTGAGGTAAAGCATTAATAATAATCTCAACACGTCAGGTGATGACAAGTCAATCTTTATGCAGGGACTACATTGCCTGAAGTAGGCCTAAAAACGAGGTGCCAATGTCATTAAATATTTTGTTAATTACTACATATTACTATTTAAGAGAGGAATGTGTAGAATGATTAAACTATGCCTACTGACAAGTGCTGCTTAACTTGGGAATCCGGTTGCTGGCAGTGTCATCTGTACTTGGACAAACAATACAGATATTTTAGATACGGAAATCCTGAAAACTACACCAACATTGTCAATACCTTTATATTGTTTAATAAATAACACAGTCAACTTAGGTAAAATGAGGGTTGTCCAATAAGTAATATCCCACATTTTTTTAAAAAGCCAGTAATATACATAGACCAACATCCTTGTTGATACTTCACATTTGAAGTTTGTTCAGTGCGACGGTGAAGTTTAGAACCGCTCTGGCACATGGCAGAACCGTAAGGCATCAGAGTGGCGTCTACTTACGACTGACGTTACAAGCAGCTTTACGTTATTGAATTCTTGTGTGCAGAAAAAGAAACCGTGGTGAACATAACTTGGCAATTGGCTCTACAGTTCCTGGTCAGCATTGGAAGTGCGACTGCAATGATCGAGACTCTCAGATATTCAAGGAGGTGCTCACAATCGGTTCCACGAATCCTCACAGTGGACCACCAGACTCAATGAAAGATCATTTAATCTGAAATGTTGAAGCGTTTTGAGACCGACAGAGAAGCCTTTCTGTCACGGATTGTACGGGGAACCAAAGCTGAGTGCATTACTTCGCGTGGAAACAAAAAGGCAATCCATGGAGTGGCATCATCCTCATTCACCACAAAAGAAAAAATTCCAGACAACCCCCTCTGCCGCCGTGAATGCCATGGTGAAAGTCTTCTGGGATTGTTATAGCGTCATTCTCGCGAGGATCAGCCATCAATTGAAAGGCATACGTGAGGACACTGAATAAACTCAAGAACCATTTACAACGTGTGCAATTGGAGAAGAATCCAGCAGATATCTTGCTCGAAAACGATAATGCACACCCACACACAAATCTGAGGGCCCCGGAACACAGCGCCAGACTGCATTGGACATCACTGCCTCATCAACCGTACAGTACAGAAATAGCACCCTCGGACATCCATCTCTTTGCGCGCCGGAATTTTCTCGGGGAACACACTTTGAAGTTGACGAGAGTGCCTGTCATATAGTGAAAACATGGCTACGCCTACAGGACAACAGGTTCTACCAGCGGGGATTACATGCTCTTCCACAACTTTGGCTTACGGCCATAGCACGTGATGGAGACTATGTAGAAAAACAGGTCATGGACAAGATATGTTGATGTATATTGTCAGCAAACTCTGACGGATTACAATAAATATGTTATGAGAAAAAATATATGGGACTTTACTTATTGAAGAACCTCGTACTTTATTTTTGACTTCTATGTGGGCAAGTGGAAGGTCGAGAGAAGAAGCATCGATATGGCTGTTTTACTTTACACGCCTGTGAAATATTGTATTGCGATTATTTGTTTCATTTTATTGCCTGATAAAATACTGAAATGAGACTGACGAGTGGGACATTATAGCATCACAGAAATAGGTGTGCTTAGGCAGAGGGCATGACCTCCACCTGCCATAGTCGGATCCCTACCTACTCCTTTGAGAAAGGAATGATGTGCATACTTGTCCCAGAAACCCCATTGTCGCGATTGATATAGATTTCATGATAATCATACGCAGACAACCCCACTCTAATTTTAAATGATTAGCAAGATGGAATCAGTACAGTTGGCGTACTCAAAGGATAAATTAGAACTAGCAGAGCGATTACTAATGTCGATGTATCAATCTATATCAACCTTTGACTCAATTTAATTTCTCGGGGACAGTAAGGTTGCATACATTGCATAAAAATCATCATTTCGTACTGATCATGAAGGAGGAGGTTCATTTAATCTAATCATTAGAGAATCTAAACACTTGAAGTCTGTGTAAAATAATAATTGCAATATTAAATTAATGCCGAAAGGATACCATATGTATCATTTCATTAGTGTGTCTTTTGGTTTCAACTGCATGATAATATTACTAACTTACAAGTACACCCTTTTTAATGCGTATATCTATCTAGCAGACCAACAGCATCTTGAGGAAGAATGGGAATAATTGTTTCAGTTTTTAAACAGTGGGTGTCCTTCTTTTTTCCCCTTACGTGCGCTCATTTTTTAACGTGTAGATGGCATTGAGTGAGTCGTAAGCCTGCATCCTTACATGGACCATCCATAAATTCATGTGTAGCCTTGTGTTGTTACCAACCTAAGTTCCTGGGGAAAATTGCAATGACAATAAGTATGCATGTCATATAGGAGATACTGAAAGGTGTTGTGCTATAGTTGGACACAGATGCGATTCATTTTGCCCCACGATCGAGCTGAAGGTGAATGCTGCCTCAGTGTGTCATCCATAATAGGCATTGTGTCTTTGTCTTGTACGTGAACAGTCGCTCCGTCAGAACGTCTCGTTCAGATCGCAGTTTACGTTATAAGACTGTGTTATTCAGTCATGAAACCGATTAATCCGTTTTCTTTCAGGTATGTTAAGCGTAGGGAAGAGTCTCAATGCCAACTAATTTTTATATTTCTGGGAAAATCAATAGAGAGAGCGTAGACTGATGGATACTCCTTTGTTCAGGCTTTGAATCATCAACAAGCTTGAATTCTCCTCCAAGCCTTAGGCCTTAGGACTGTTGATGTCATATTTATTTGGTTACAGGTGCATCGTTCTTACTTTTGCAGGAACTTTGTTTTGATCGACTCATGTTTTCTTTGTCAGTAACGTACCAGTCATTGCCTTCCACGGGTCTTCGCTTATGGTCGCACACACAACAAGATATCACCCTTCCTTGGTCGTATCATAACTATTAATGTGCCCGTGTTCATATATGCTCTATGAAAGTATTACCGCGTGAAGGTTCTTGCAGTGAAGAACGATTTAATGTCAGTAACCTATTAGGTACTGTTTTCCGTGTCCCAGGTGACCATGGCTGCATAAACATTGAGCTCTCATCGCTGATGATTGACATTCGTCTTAGGCAACATGTGTGCGCAAATGTAATCTGAGAGAGAATAGTTGCGTGTGAATTTTGTCACAACAAAGAACTATTAAATGCTGAGTAGTATATGCCGTTCTCTTCCAAAAGCCACATGGGTATGACTACACAGTCGATGGGCATCCGCCGTTCTTGAACAGCTTTCAGATCAGACTTTGTGCGTGTGTTAATGCGATTTGATGTGCATGCTTTTGTGTGGATTGTAGTCGATATAAGGACGATTTCATTGTGAGTAACATATATGTCATTTCTCTACCATGTTCGTACGTGGGAACATCTGCATAGACAATGAAGTTCATCAGTTTTTGGCCTGTGAGTTTTTGTGCATTCTGTTATACCGACCAGCTCACATTCCTTTTGTTATTACGGCCGTTCGCCTAACTTCTGCGATTAGTACGAAGGCGCGCTCACTGTATGCATAGTTTGTAAATGTTATGTTCAGTCTGCGTTCTGCTCGGCGTCAACGGTTGCTTGGCGTATGGTGCACCAGTTGGTTTCTCAGAGCTTGAGAGTGGATGTATTACGACTCAGAAACAAATTTCGCCAGTTAGTTATTGATCACACTTCCTTCCCACATCAAGTGGACTACATTAACATTTCATTTATGTTAACATATCTTACATTCTGGTTTGCTGTAAGTTCTAACATTAGAGCGTGTCATGTTACTGCGTTTTTCAAATAAGAACCTGGTCAGAGAACGATAGGTACTCGAATGTGCACCTCTAAATGCAGGTTGTCCTCACTGAAAGATTAATTCCAGAACCGCTCCTACACTATTTCTCCACTGTAGGGATTTTACCGAGCTGTAGAGAAACAAAAACTGAAACAACGTAATGCTTACGTATTATTCCACTTGGATCATATAGCTGGTCATACCGGAAAATTATGGGAGACAGATCCTCTCAATAGCAGTTTGACTTCTATTAACATATTTTAGGACTTCATGGCAGTATTCTTAAATAAACTAGAAAGATGCTCAGTGGATAAGCAGGGAGAATCACAAACAACATGTTCCATCAACTCGGAGATGTAAGGATTTACGTTTCTACTATAAAGAAATAAGCTACATAGGAGAGAACAGATTATAGCAATCTTCGTAATGCTCTATCATCGTCTTTAATCAAACGCACACCTATATGTCTTGTGGCCATTAAATATCCCTCACACAGACTAGTCACCAGTGGGGACAATTGTCCAGGCTACGATATCATTAGAACGATCAAAGATATTGGGCTACAATAATATTGTGGCTCATTATATAACCCTGTCTAACAACTACATCAGACTGGGTCCTTCCCCTACGTGAAGTGTCCAATGCAGAGGTGAATGTAGCAGTTATTGATGACTACACTCACCTATGTATCACAGCCGGAACTCTCAAAGCCACTGAAATGAGCTTCCCAAATACTTTAATCTGTACTTAGGGTTTTGTAGTGTGCGCTGTTGATTGCTTGCAACGACAGAAAACACAGCCAGTTATGAAATAAACTGAAAATCATAGTTACCTTCGATTCGGCAACAATTATTGTTGCAGGTGCGCACTAAAGAAAGGAGAGAACAGTTTGTGAAATATGTAAAATGTATTTATTTTTTTGCTTCAGATAAACCGAAGTTTGTTAACTAAAATTGAAAAATGAAGAAAGAGAAACAAAATTAAAGTGAACAGAACAACAAATGAAAGCACTGAACGAAAATGAAAACAGGAACGTTAACAGAGCAAAAACGGAAAACATATAAGAACTGGAGGAACGAAGATACAAGTTTTTCATTGGGTGGAGTTGGTACCCGAAGGATGGCTGCTGAGACTCTCAGCTGACTCCCCTTCCACTTCCTCATGACCTTGCTCAATCTTGGCAGTTACACTACCGGCTCACCCCATCTCTATATCTCCACGGGCTTGGTCCATCCTGTCAACATTTATGCGACTATCAGCTGAACCCACCTCCAACTCTTCACGGTCTTGGTCCATCTTCGCAGCACCAACGAGACTCTCAGCTGTTCTCTTTTCCACAGCTAGTCCGCAGCTCGTGGTCGTGCGGTAGCGTTCTCGCTTCCCACGCCCGGGTTCCCGGGTTCGATTCCCGGAGGGGTCAGGGAATTTCTCTGCCTCGTGATGACTGGGTGTTGTGTGCTGTCCTTAGGTTAGTTAGGTTTAAGTAGTTCTAAGTTCTAGGGGACTGATGACCATAGATGTTAAGTCCCATAGTGCTCAGAGCCATTTGAACCATTTTTTTCCACAGCTTAATTGGCATGGTCCAACCTGTCATCATCTATGAGACTGTGCACTGCACCTTCCTCCAACACTTCACTGGCTTGGTCCATCTTGACAACACCAACGAGACTCTCAGCTGCTCCCTCCTCCACATCTTCATCTTTTAGGTACATCTTGGCAACGTCCACGGCACTGTCGGCTGCAGCCTACACTAACTGTTCTCTGGCTTGGTCTACTTTGAAAGCATCCACGAGACTTTTGAACTATCCCTCCTCCATCTCTTCACTGGATCGATGAATTTTGGCAGCGTCCACCTAGGCAACCCGATAGGTTTAGTTGCATTGTTATGTTACGAACAACATTATTCACCAAGAACGTACTTTATTAAATTCATAAATTGTGATAAAATAAGTGCTGATAAGGAGCAGTAATATTTTGCTAGTAATACAAAAGGATTAAGATAATTAAAATCTGGTCAGTACTGTTAATGGTTGGCTGCTGATAAATAGGATGCAGACTTATTATTACCAAGCAGACACTTTAAAGATTGTAAACATCGTTTATGTTTTGAAAAAGGGCGTTTTCTGTTCTACAAGATAACATTCAGGATCTCATATTGGCAGTAGGGCTGTAAAGTTTCACTAAACCCGGTAAGTTATCAATTGAACTTAATCTGGATTTAATTCCTCCGTTTAAATGGCTTGGATGTGGCTATGGAAAGTGTAATGAATTTCTCTCTTCTGATGTTGGTGTTTAAATAAGAGGTACCCGACTCGTTAGCACACTAGCACCCGAAGAAACCGTTTTTTTCTTTTCTTTATTGGTATTTTCAAACCCCTACAAACAGGCAGGCTGTCAGCAGCATGTTACGCCGCTCTTCAGGCATAGAGTAGATAAATAAAGAACAAAAAGAATACACAGATGTGACATAACGGTGGGTAATAAAACAGAAGAAACATAAAGACAAACACGGAGCCGTTCACACTCGACGATAATCCACACTACAAACTGTTGTCACGACGCACTAACACTGAAGATGGCGATGGCACAGGTGAACGATGGAGTGTGACGGGAACACTGAACACTAAACATGACAGCACACACAGACACTGATGGCGATGATCTCCGGCGCGCAAATATCCACTTAGCGTGTGTGAGTCCGGGGACCTGCCAAGAGGGGAAGAAGGGTGAGGTGGGGGAGAGGGGAGAACAAGGATGCCAATGGCTGAGGAGAAGGAGGGAGGAGGAGAGGGACAGGGGAAGGGAAGCCCAGGGGAGGGAGGAAAGAGGGAGAGAAGGGTGGGAGGGTGCCCAAAGGAGCAAAAAAAAACGGAAGAGGGAGAGAGGATCAAAGTTGGTAGGAGGGGTAGACGGAGGGGAGGAGGGCATCATCTGGGAGAGGGAGCTGGCGGAAGCCACCTTGGGAGAGGGTAAGGTGGGTGGAGAGATGGAGACCGGGTGGAATGTGGGAATACAGGTGTGGCAGCGGGCGGGGGTGGGAGAGGATCAAGGAGACGAGCGGGTGAGGAGGATCGAGTTTACGGGAGGTGTACAGGATCCTTATCCTTTCAAGGAAAAGGAGGAGGTGGGGGAAGGGGATGAGATCGTACAGGAGCCGCGTAGGGGAGGGGAGACGGATGCGATAGGCGAGGCAGAGAGCATGGCGTTCAAGGATTTGGAGGGATTTGTAAAAAGTAGGGGGGGGCGGAGATCCAAGCCAGACGGGCTTAACAAAGGATAGGGCGGATGAGGGATTTATAGGTGTGGAGGATGGTGGAGGGGTCCAGACCCCACGTACGGCCGGAGAGGAGCTTGAGGAGACTGAGTCGGGAGCGTGCCTTGGCTTGGATTGTCCGGAGGTGGGGAGTCCAGGAGAGGCGACGGTCGACGGTGACGCCAAGGTACTTAAGGATGAGAGTGAGGGCGATAGGACGACCATAGATGGTGATATAGAAATCAAGGAGGCGGAAGGAAGGGGTAGTTTTGCCTACAATGATCGCCTGGGTTTTGGAGGGATTGACCTTGAGCAGCCACTGGTTGCACCAAGCGGTGAACCGGTCAAGATGGGATTGGAGAAGGTGTTGGGAGCGCTGTAGGGTGGGGGCAAGGGCAAGGAAGGCGGTGTCATCGGCAAACTGGAGAAGGTGGACGGGGGCTGACGGCGGCGGCATGTCCGCCGTGTACAAAAGGTACAGAAGGGGGGAGAGGACGGAGCCTTGGAGCACACCCGCGGGGTGTAAAAAGGTGTAGGAATCTGTTTTATGGATGGTGACATAGGAAGGACGGCGGGAGAGAAAGGAGCCGATCAGACAGACGTAGTTAATGGGAAGGGCGAAGGTTTGGAGATTGAAGAGGAGACCGGAATGCCATACGCGGTCATAAGCACGTTTGAAGTCTAGTGAGAGGAAGATTGCGGAGCGACGGGAATTAAGCTGTTCGGAAAAGAGATGAGTGAGGTGAAGGAAAAGGTCGTCGGAAGAGAAGGACGGCCGAAAACCACACTGGGTAACGGGAAGGAGGCGGTGCTGGCGGAGATGCTGATGGATGCGTCGGGTGAGGATAGATTCCAGGACCTTGCTGAAGACCGAGGTAAGGCTGATGGGACGGTAGGAGGAGACGGAAGACGGCGGTTTGACAGGTTAAGGAACATGAGGATACGGGAGGTTTTCCACAGGTCGGGGTAGTAACCGGTGGACAGAACTAAATTGTAGAGCCTGGCCAGGGTGGAGAGGAAAGAGACAGGAGCTTCACGAAGGTGACGGTAGGTGACACGATCGTGACCAGGAGCGGTGTTGCGTTTTGTGCGGTGTGCATCAATGAGATCCTGTGTAGTGACGGGGGCATTGAGTTCCGTGTGTGCAATGTTGTCCAAGTACTGCAAACCAGGAGCGAGGGGAGGGAGAAGAAACCGTGTCAGTTATAAGCCTTATGTGATTTGGGGATTCACAAGTGCTACCGGGTTCTTCATTTGCTCTTATTCACCGAGTTTACAATGCTGCACTCTTGGCACACAGGGAGCCCAGTCCTCTCAAGACCACCATCTTAACTTTAAACATATACAGATGGCGATCACATTATGCTTACTGCCGAGTTCTGTGGGAATTTTGGCAGTGAAATTAGGGAAATGACATCCAAGTAGATCTCACGCCACTAACCGGTGCACAGTGATAAGACTCACTGTGTGCAACATCATCGCTCCTGTCACATAGCGGCACGTGTCTCTTGGAGGAGGTGGGTGGTAAAGCTCACTACCTGGCTGTCGTGTGTCCCGTTCCAGCCAGAGAGGGGAGGGGAAGTACTCATCTGCTTCTGTATTTGATTTCTACCTGATGGATGGATTCCTTCCCCGTACACAAAATTTCGGAAGAATGCTTCTAGTTTCCTGATGGGAGGGCAATTTATAATTTGGCTGTGACTTACGCTCTCTCTCTGTAATGACACTTGGTGTCTTAAATGCCAAAAATCATGTAATTTCGATGTAGCGTTGGCTTGGTTGTCTAACATTTCCTCTTTCAGAGATCTTTATGAATTTGCTACATGATTTTATGCACTTATTTAGTATTTTCTCTGATATCTTTTGGAATAACTTTCGATATTTCTTTAAGGATCTCTGTCCCTGTTTTTATATTGATCAGGCACAATGAACTACTTTTTATGGTTCTGTATGTTATGTAAAACCTTGCGACATTGGCGTGACTTTCGTTTCTAACTATACGTTTGGCGGTACCATAGATTACATGAAAACTCATTGAAAGGATTACTGGATAGGGTGGGTTAATATAAAGTTCCTGTAGAGGATTCGCAGGATTTCCAGTTGTTTTAGGGGTAGCGTTTCCAATGGGTATCTACACTGGCACTTCAATGTTAATAGAACAACATTTCTCTATCGGTACAGTGAACAGCTGAAAACCAAGGGAAATTTCTGAGGAGTTGGTCTAATTATGAATAAAAAGACTGGAATGGTGCTGAAAAGCATAGTGAACGTATTATAGTAACGAAAGAATCACAAAACTCAGTCCTATATGCTTAGTGTTATGAAAGTATACATGAGGAGATAAAAGAAATTATTCCTTGCGTAGAAGTGGATGAAATTTTAGCTACGGTGGAAGGCTTCAATTCAAACCTAGGTAAAGGAAGAGAAGGAAGTAGAAAGGAACGTGCACGGTGATCATTTTAAGTTGGTTTAAAAATAATGAAAAGTGGCTGCATGTATGTTAGAATCTTTGAGAAATTATAAAGATTAAGACAGATTCTGTATTACCAAGACAGAGATTTCAGACCCAGATTCGGCACTTGGCAACGTTTCCAGGGACAATTATGGACTCTGCCCTTAATTAGCTGCGCATTTGCGGCTTATTGAAACTGAAGAAGCGGTAGAAAGGTAGGAAATCAGAAAAATGGGATGTAAATAACTTAAAAAACACCACAGGTTGTCGATTGTTTAACTGCGAATATGAGGAAACGATTGACTGAAGAAGAGGAAAGCACTGGATTAGGAGACGAATGGGTAGCATGGAGATCTGAAACAGAAAGAGTAGTAAAGGATCAAATGGACAAAAAGACAATTCCAGTACATCAAAATATCCACGGGTGTACTGCCGGTCTACAGTGTGCAACGGGCACAATATTTCGGCGATCAAACATGTGGCCATCATCAGGTGAACTTACAGACTGAGCTCCTGTGAACGTGCCGGCACGGAGATCCGTACGCTAAGGCCGCTCAGAGGGAACTGAGTTCGGTCTTTTTTTTTTCTTTATTGTGATTTCATTCCCCTGCCCCATATGGGCAGGGGAGGGCTGTCAGCAGCACAATCCGCCGCTCTTCAGCCGAGTGACACGACAACTAAAACAAGAATAAAATAATACATACATAAGGGGATAAAAAGGGGAACATAAAAGAGAGTAAGGGGAGAAAATAGAGGGAAAAATACACTGACACGTAGACGTTCATTGGGACAGTTAAAAAAGTCACCAGAAAGTTGAAAAACACAGTTGGAGATTCTTAAAACACAGAGAAGACCCTGGAAGTGCATGCACAGGTTAAAAGTTGGCCACAGTATTAAAAACACTCCGAAACAACACACTTAAAACCCACTTGGAGCACACACGACGAAGAATAAAATTATCAGGTGGGACCTGCCGAGGGAAAGGTCAGAGAGGATGGAAAAGGAGGGGAGAGCATGGGGCAGCTGCGGAAGCGGCGGGATGAAGAGAGGAGGGGCAACCGTGGGTTCACGAAGAGGCAGGAGACACATGGGGTGGGAGAGGAAAAGGGAAGACAGGGCAGGAGGGAGCGCAGAGACACTGAAAGAAGGCACAAGAGATGGAGGGGGAGTATGAGGGGAAATCCACTCAGAAGGAGGGAGGGGGAGGAGAGGGAGCCCTGAGAAGGAGGCAGGAAGAGGGGGTTAAAGTTGGTAGAAAGGGTAGATGTCAGGGCGACGCTCATCATCCGGGAGGGATAGACGGTGGAAGTTGTGTTGGGAAAGGAGATGGGGTTCGGTCGCGGCGACCGCCAATTTAAATACCCTCCGCCCGCGGCGCGCTCCCTCCGCCGTCCGCGCCCCGCGCCACGGTCGCGCGGTTGAACAGATTGCGACGGCGTCTGAGATGACGTCGGTGTGATGGCTCTGTCTGCCGTGGTCGTCACAACTATACGTTTGCGTACCGTCGAGGATCGATGCCGTGAACACCAGAGGCACACTCGACTGATGTATCCGAGCAAGTCGGCGGTCGCTGAACATTGTTTGTCGAATATTCACGCTATGGAGTATTAACGCACGAGGATTCTGGTACAGACGTCGAGATACTGGGACAGCGTTGTTAGAGAGGCCATCGAAATTCGCGCAAATCACGACCTCATAAACCGTGACTGTGGCTATAATCGTAGCAGGACTTGGGAACCAGTGATTGGGTTAATCAAGAGTAAATCGAGCAAACGTACAGTTGTGACGACCACGGCGGACAGAGCCATCACACCGACGTCATCTCAGACGCCGTCGCAATCTGTTCCACTGCGCGACCGTGGCGCGGGGCGCGGACGGCGGAGGGATCGCGCCGGGGGCGGAGGGTATTTAAACCGGCGGCCGCCGCGACCGAACCCAGTTCCCTCTGAGCAGCCTTAGCGTACGGATCTCCGTGTCGGCACGTTCACAGGAGCTCAGTCCGTCAGTTTACCTGGTGATGGCGACATGTATGATCGACGAAATATTGTGCCTGTTGGACACTGTAGACCGGGAGTACACCCGTGGATATTTTGATTATCAAATACGCCGCGAGAAACTCAAGAATCACAATTCCAGTATAATTCCTGGTTAGCTCACCACATACTGAATTAAATTGTGGGAAGAAAAGGATTTATAAAACAGCAAACGAAGCCGTCAAACGTTCGTACACACATCTAAAAGTAAATTTGTCAGTAAGTTAAATACGTAAAGCGGACTGGGTCAAGAAGGAATTTGAAACTACACAAGCATACGTAACAACGGGAAAAGATATGTACCACATATGGACAAATTAATGAAACCTTTAGAGGAAACATTCAGATACATGAATATTATGATCTCAGATGGCAGGCAAGTACGAAGCAAAGTATGGAAGGCTGAAAGCTAGATATAACGTATGGATGGGTCCTACGAAGAAATCAGTTTGAAAATAATGTTATGGAAAAAGGAATCCTACGATGATTGAATATGAGATACGATACAGTGATAAGAACTTCACAGAGCAGTCAAAAACCCAAATCAAAAAAGGTACCTGACAACATTGCTTCAGATTTATTGAGACCACTGGTAGAAAAATGACAAAGGTAGTCCACGTGATTTGTAAGACGTGCAAGACAGGAGAAACAAGCTCAGACTTCAAAAAGCGTGCAATAATCCCATTTGTAAAGAGCCGAAATTCAGACAAATGTGATGTTAGCAGAATGTTTACGAAAAACCTAACAGAAATTACCGAAGGTATTGTATGCCCGCTCACCCACCGTCGTCGCAACTGCAATGATATCGCTTCGACGTTTCCCCCTTCGGCAGTGGAGCTGATCTCACAAGTCTGTATATATATTGTCCCGGCTAGTTGAGAACCATTCACTGCCGAGTGGGTCGGGCATAAAACATCTTTGAATCACGTTGTCAATTTAATTGTTTGAACTAGCAGAACTAGCAGTTGAAAATTGATCTCTCTTTTTTTTTTTATTTCCAGAGATATTTCATACACTTTCAACCACGACGGATACAAAGACAGTGGTTTGATTTATTACTCGGGAGTAACATAGCTATCGGATTCTAGTCTATTTTTTTCTAATTTTTGTTTCCCGAATAATTTGATTTCCTTACCTTCGTAGTCAAAATGCCGTCGTGAAATCCTATTATCTGCTTGTAGCAGGTTAACCAGCTTTTCTCAACAACCCTTGAATGTTCACAGATATAATCGTCTATGCACTAACTGATTTTTGTGATTTAGAAAACACGGAGAAAGTCTCGTATATATTCTCTGTTATTGGCATACTTCAATTCTGAAATTAATGAGAGACGGCACTGGGGAATCAATGAAGGAGTTGATCCTAGTGTGTATCGTACCACATTCCTCCGCGTTCCTATCACCAAAGGCATGATTTCCATGACACTGTCCTTAACTATTAGTATCTGATGAATCATAAATATGTCTCTGGGTTTACAGTGTCTAGGCTCCTTAATTCTCCCGATACGATATTAATTATACGTTCGAGTTCTTTCAGTGTCTGTTCAGCACAAATTTTCCCTTTTCACTTGCATTATATCTTACGTCTTGTTTATTAGCAGAATCGCCTTGACAAAACTCGGCAAACATATTAATATGAGAAGATCCAACTATTATCGTCCAAATATCTCAAAATAATCTATTATCCAACACTCCAATATCTAACCCAGTTATCAGTATGATATTTAATTAGGCTTATAATCCCTAGCTTCCGACTACCACAGAAGGCCGCGAACATACACCATTGAAAACAAAGACTCAAGAGTGCTAACAATGCTGCGCATTGGTTTATATATTATGTTCAAAACAAAACGCAGCTGAATTATTTCTTCCTAGGATTCGCTTTGTACTATTTTGCGTTACTCTATTTCGAATATCTACTCTTTGTAAAATTTTAACTAACTATTTCTCCGAAAGACTACTACCGTTTCTTGGCTCTTTGATCATTTCGTATTACAGAATTTTATCTAATATTCGTTTCAGAATACCAACTCTCTAAAGAGCGGTTACAACTGGTAACAGAGAAAATCGGGGGGGGGGGGGGGGAGGGGGGGATTAGTTTAGGTCCCACGAAAATGTAGAGACGAGTGAGGAATTTGGGCTCTAGCACTTAGAAGATATACTGAAGCAAGGAAAACGTGTCTTTATAGCATCTGAATTTAAGAAGGTATCAGGGAAAAAATAAAGGGAGCGAGAGGTTTTTCACAGCTGGTACAAAGACCCCAATGCGATTACAAGAGTCTAAGGACATTAGAGCCATACAGTAGCTGAGGGAAATACGCTTATAATCCGTTCCCAGTGATATGCAATGGGTACGTTCAGCAAGTAGTACAGAAGTGAACAAAGGCTACAAAGGGGGATATAAGCTCACGGAGAAAAAATAAGACTTCAAGATCAGTCGATGATGTTGCACTTTTGTCAGAGACGCCTATTTACCTGGACTATCAGTTGAACGAAATAGGTAACGTCTGGAAAAGAGGTTATCAGGTGAACATAAACAAAACTGAAATTAGGGTAGTAAAGTACACTACAATTAAATCAGTAGTTGCAGGGGGAATGTATTACCTGAAACACGTATGTAACATAGCAGCGATGGTGAGGCACGTTAAAATCTTTGACCAGAGAGCCTATTTTCGTGGTTAGTCTGCGCTTGACCGCGCGAGTGTTGCAAGCAGTTCGGCAGTACTCGTCGAGTTGAGCAGTACTCTGTCAGTAGTCGTTGAGAGCAGTTCTGTAGTAGTCGTCATGCAGAGCGGTCGGTCAGTAGTAGCAGCCCAGTGCGGTTGTGTGATGTGGTCTGTCGCCATGGCATTCTTGTCAAGATGCTGAATGAGGTATATTGCTAATTAAGGTAATCATCAGATAATGTAAAGTTTATTTATTGTAATTAATTTCCAACAAGTGCCCCAATAATAATTTTGATGTCAAAAGCAACTTTACAAAAAAATTTATTTAATTGAATTAACGATTTCATTCCACTTCCCTTAAAGACAAATTTCAGTTAAATTACAAAAAAAAAAGGAATATTATTTGCAATGCAGTTCCTCCAAGCTGTGCGCAACAATAAGAGCAGAAATTTGACCAGCAGTTACAATGAGGTAAGAATTTAATTCTGATTTTTGTACAGGGCCAAAGACCGATATTTCGGTTTAATTGAATTATCATTATCACTGAGATTTCATTAGTACTGAATTGTTTTTCATTATTTTTGCGGGAGCTTACAGCAGAGTCAGATTGCGAATTTCACATTTTTGTTGCCTTTGTCAGTAAATTTCATTGCGGGAGGTTACACTTGGCTCCCATTTTATTAAATATTTATGACATTTCTTTTAAAAATTTTGTGGGGAGGTTACACTTGGCGACACCCAGTCCAGGATCGTATTTCGTTGAGAGTCTTTTGAACAACAGTCAGATATCTGCTCTTATTTGCTTAGATATAATTAGGATTTGGCGCAACGCTTTTACTAATATTGTGACTTTCTTTCTACAGGTCAACGGCAATTCGTTGCTCTGTTGTATTTGTGTGTTGCTTTTGCATTGTGCTTATTTGTTTTGTGAATAATTGACTATTGTAAAAATGCCGCGAAAGACTGTGAATAGTGTATCGCGAGGTATTATGAACGAAATTACCGACTTAAATAACGTGATCGATAGTAATTGTGACACGCAGTGTAATGATGACAATCCTGCGTTCACTAACAATCAGTGCATTCCAACCACTAATGATGACTTTTGTCTTAATGATGAACGAACGAACTCGATTGTGTCTTCTGTTGATTTGACGACAATCGATGATGCGGAGCGCCCTATTGTAATGAGCGCTGCCGAGCTTAACACACCCGATTTAGAAAATCCAAGTAATGTACAGACAAATTTTTCGAATGAAAATGGTCAGTGTAGTGAAAGTACGACGGATCTATTTAATTCCGAAATAGTGACCGACAGTGTACATTCGACTGATAGACGTTTTTGTAAATTACAGAGTGACCAAATGGTCACGCAAAACGCGACAGTTGCAAATACACCGTCAAACGGTACAGAGAAAGGAGTAGATAATGTTACATTGGGTCAAATTATGGCGATATTGATACAAAATAGCGAAGACAACAAACAACTTAAAGAGAAAATAGATAACAATTTCAAACAACAGAACGAAAAACAAGACAAACTTAGTGAACAGGTCAAACAACAGAGTGAAGATTTCAGACAACTTAGAGAACAGAACAGACAAGATAATGAAAATCTCAAACAACACTTTAATGAAAAACAAGACAGCCTTAACGAAAAATTAGACAACAATTCCAGACAGTTAAGTGAACAAATTAGAGCCGTTGCCGCGCAGTGTCATGACACTAAGGAACAGTTACGCGAGGAAATTGAGGCTAGCTCAAAGAAAAGTAGCGAAGAAATTAAGTCTGTTGCTCAGGAATTAAGGGAATTGCAAACAGCTGCAACAGAAACATTAAGAGACGAAATTAGCGGAGTCGCTAAACAATGCTCTGAAAAAGCTACACAATTACGCGACGAGTTTAAAGCAATGACAGCAGAACTTTCGCGCACAATGGATGAAAAGATCGACGCGAAATTCGACCAACAGAACACTCAGATTGACGAACGCTTTAATCAGCACATACAGAACAGTGATACGCGTTTCCGCAAATTTATTCAAGATCAAAACAAAGTAAAACGACAAGTCATGGAAACAATCACGGCTCAGAGACAAGAAGACAAACGTAAAATGTTCGCGAAAGCGAAGACATACGTAGACAACAATATTGCCTCAGTGTCCGACGAAATTAATTCCATCAAACAGTCGAACACAGAATTACGTGACGAAATTTCCAATCTTAAATCAAAAACAGATACACACACAGTAGATATTCAAACAGTGACAGACAGATTCGAACAATTAGAACTAACGCAGGATTGCGATGTCATCAAAGCTGATGTTAGAAAACTGAGCGAAACTACGCGTAAGTTGCAGAAACAGATTAATGCGTCCGATTCTAAAACCGATGATCAGGCAAAAATACTAACTGAAAAATATGATGAATTAGCCAGTCGTATTGATGCTATTGAAAGTAGTAATGATAATAAATCAGACGATACTGCACCGATTTCATTTAATCAAACACCTGAATTTCAAAATTTACAGCAGACAATTAATGAGATTGGCTCGTCTAACAACACGTTGCGTAGAAAACTGTCGAGTTTATAGCAAGAAGTAACAGAGATTAAAAATATTTCAGTTAATAACACATCACAGCAGGCGCCACTTTTCGAACATTTGCCAGACTCACGCAGTGCGTATAATTTGAGTAATCTACAGAGAGTACGAGACTTAGATTCCGAACAACCACAGTTCAATAGATTCTCTTACGATCCTGAACATGTTCCATCACACAGAGATGATAATTTCGATTACAAACATTTTCTGTCAGTGAGAAAGTTTAAAGTTTTTAAAAACGATAGAACGCAGATTCACCCGCTGGATTGGATTCAACAATTTAGCTTTGCTCTTCCACCGACTTGGGCTGTTACGCATAAACTTGAATTTATTTGCAGCTTTTTGGAAGGCGAACCGGCAACTCGTATGAGACCGATCGCGAGACAGTGCTACTCAGTAGAGGAATTTCAGAATGCTTTTCTGTCAGCGTACTGGTCGAAGACAACACAGCGCGGAATTAAAGACCAACTAATTAGTTTGCCGAATTACGAGAACTCAAATTTTCCCAGTGTGACGCAATTTTTTGAGCACATGGTACAACAAAACCAGTACCTAAGTGAACCATACAGTGAATCCGCACTTATACAATTATGCATCTCTAAATTACCACGGTCATTACGAGTGTCACTTTTAACTGGTCAGCAAAAAGAAAACGTTTCAGCATTCAGAGATCTTTTACAGCTCTTGGAAGTACAACAATCTGATTATTCTTTTGTAAACAAAAACTTTTCGTATAATAACCAAGGTCAACAAAAGTACAGCAATTATGATCAGACACGTAATTTCAATAGGAAAAGTAACAGACGCTTTAGGAACGACAACTACCAGAACTTAAATCACAGACAAAATTCAGATTATCAATATCGTCAAAATTTTCAGCAACAGGAAGCACATTTTGGGAACAATAGAAGTTTTCCACCGCAACAGCATGAAAGTCAACCGGTTAGTATACGTAACCAACAATGTAATGCACAAGGTCAACCAGGCTTTAATGTTCCGCCGCGTGCACATATAGTCACAGATCCAACAAATAGTAACGCACTGCAGCAAGGAAACAACTACGTACAAAGAAGACAACATTTCAATTCCTATCGCAATACACCGTATAGGAATGACTATCACGACAGACGTAAAAACGATGAGCACAATTATCAGCGTACATATAATAACAGTCGGTCTTACCAGCATCAAAGTAATCAACAAGAACCTATTCTCATGAATGAACCCGACAGTAGGTATCATCCAGAGCGTAATACGTCTGGAAGAAGTAATAGAACTGTTCAAATCGTCGAAATGCCACAGAATCCTCCTAATAATAATAACACGTCAGATAGAATCTGACTAGATACTGTGCAGGCCACAGCTTCCAGTAACACAAGCACTACTTTAGAAACGCAGAATATTGTTCACGAAAATGTAATTACTTTTGACGATATCAGAGACACTCTTTTGCAGGAACTACCATTTGTTCAGAAAACTATTTCACATCCTGTCATCGAAATTAAAATTGGTTCATCAAAATTCTCAGCAGTAATTGATTCCGGATCACCTATATCAGTAATAAATGAGGAGACTTTTAACGAGTGCAACAAAGAGAATACTTATCCGACATTACCTTTAGGCAAAACAAAAGTGAAAGGAGCAGTATCGAGTAAATGAGTAGACGTTAAATTACAGACGCATTTATCATTTTGTATTGGAGGTCATACTTTCCACTCTAATTTTTGGATTGTTCCTTTATTGACAACAGACGTAATTTTAGGTACGAATTTTCTGGTACAGCACGATGCAGTTATCGATTTTCAAAATTCTTATTTAATGTTAAAATATGAAAATGTACAATTGGCTTTAGAATTTCAGCACTCTTTATCTGCGGAAGAACAAACAATTAACCGCACAGAGGTCATTTCCGTGTCACGTAGCATAGACTGTAATCCCACATTGTTCACGGATACGTACGTACACAACTATAATACTCCAGACGAAGCTGACTACGACGTAATGCAAATGATTTCCGATAAAGTTAGACAAAGCAGTGCAACTACAGACGACGAACGAATTCAACTACACAAAATTCTTTTACAGCAAGCTCCAGTTTTCGACAACATTCCTGGTACTATGTCCGGTTTTATGTATGAATTTCAAGTGAAACAGCACGACACATTTAAAGCAAAGCATTATCCCATTCCATATATTCACAGAGAACAAGTTAAAAAAGAATTGCAGGATATGCTTGATCAAGGAATTATAGAACCAGCAGTTAGTCCGTACATAAACCCGCTACATATTGTTAAGAAAAAAGATGGCTCACTTCGCCTCGTACTTGATTCACGTCACATTAATGACATTATTATTAATGAAACAGATCGACCACAGACACTAGAGGAACTTTTACAGAAATTTCATGGTACAGCTATTTATTCTACATTAGATTTGAAATCGGGATTTTGGCAAATTCAACTTCATCCAAATTGCAGAAAATATACAGCTTTTCTCTGTTTCGGCGACTGTTATCAATTTTGTAAATTACCATTCGGCTTAACTATTTCTTCTGCAGCCTTTATTCGCGGTTTGAACACAATACTTCCGACAGAACTTAAGGACAGAATTACGACGTATGTAGACGACATTCTTATCGCAGAAGCTAACTGGTCGGAACACAATCTGATTCTAGAACGACTGTTGCAAACTTTTCATGCACAAGGACTCACAGTTAATCTTAGTAAATCGCACTTTGGCAAAACTTCTATAAAATTTCTTGGACACGTAATTTCAGCGGAAGGCATTGCACCTGATCCGGAAAAACTTCAAGCTCTACGTGACATTACTGTTCCTACGACAAAAAAGCAACTACGCAGTTTTTTGGGCTTAATTAACTTTTTTCGAAAATTTATTCATCATTCTGCTTTAGACACACCTAGATTATGTCAACTGACAGGTAAAAACAGTATTTGGTCTTGGGATAAGCAAGCACATTCTGAATTTGTGAACCTGAAACATGCTTTGTTGAATGCTCCACTTTTATCGCACCCAGATCTTACCAGAAATTTTTCCATTGCCACCGACAGTTCTAACACCGCTTTAGGCGTACACATTTTCCAGGAAATTGAAGAAGATGGTTCTACAGTAATTAAAAACATCGCATTTGCAAGCCGCATTTTGTCACCTGCTGAACGAAATTATTCCGTTACAGAATTGGAAACATTATGTGTTGTATGGGCTTTCACGAGATTTAGGCACTTTCTTTATGGCAGACATACCACCGTGTACACAGACCACAGAGCGATACAATTTTTACTTTCGGCCAAATTCACGCACGACAGATTAAGCAGATGGAAACTTTATTTACAGGAATTTAATTTTACAATAGTTCACATTCCCGGTACGCAAAATGTTATAGCAGACGCACTATCGCGTTCTCTCGGCAACAATCAGCATGACGTAGCAACCAACTTCTGCAAAACAAATTTCAGTGTCATGTACATTCAGCAAGTAGCATTTGAAAATTTTATTTCATCGCCATTACAGGACATAGCACAAGAGCAAAATAAAGACAATGTGTGGAAAGAAATTAAACACTTTTGGCAAGATAGGAAAAATGTTACGATTAGGAACCACTACACTGTACGCAATGACATTCTGTTTCGCCGTTCTCATCCTGACAGCAACAATTGGTTATTATGCATCCCTGACGAACTTGTTAACAAATTAACCTGGTACACTCATTTAAGTTACGCACATTACGGAGCACGAAAATGTTTTCTTATACTGAGACAGAACTGTTATTTTAACAACATGGAGAAACTTATACGACGAGTTTTAGCGTCTTGTAAAATTTGCCAGAAAGCTAAATCAGACACCACTTCACATATTCCTCCTTTATATCCCATTGTACCTATTAAATTAAGACATATGGCCGCAGTAGATATTTTTGGTCCGATTCCGAGAACTAACAGGTTTTTGCTACATCTTTGTCGCTGTTGAGCTCACTTCAAAATTTGTTACTTTCACTCCGTTACGCAAAGCTACTGCTAAAACTGTTTCGAAAGCATTTGTAAAACATTTTCTATTTCATGTAGGGCATGTGATGAAAGTAATTTCTGACAATGGATCTCAATTTCGTAGTAGCATATGGACACGCATGTTACGAGCCAGAAACATTTCTCCGATCTATATATCCAAGTACCACGCTTCTTCGAACCCCTGTGAACGGTTAATGAAAGAAATTGGTAAGCTGTGCCGAATATACTGCCACAAAAGACATATTGATTGGGATACACACATACTCTCATTCCAAGATGTAATTAATTCCATTCCAAATGAATCCACTATGCTATCTCCGTCTGTTATACTGAAAAACGTTGAACCACCAAACAAAATTAAAGAATTTGTAAATTTTCCTACATCTCGTCGCTTACGACACCACGAAATAATTGACATTGCGCTGAACAACATCAAACGTGCCGCAGAGCGCCGGAGAAGACAGCAAAAACAGGTTTGTACACGCCGCGACTTTCACATTGGACAGAAAATATTAGTACGTACACACTATTTATCCAGCAAATTAAAAGGTAAGTGCAGTAAATTTGAACTTCTATACGCAGGTCCATATCGGATTCGCAGCATCCCTCACCCCAATGTTGTACACGTCGAAACTTTGAGAACTAGAAAATCGAAAGGCAATCACCATATCTCAAACATTAAACCGTTTATTGAATGAAATCACTTTATGATGTAACATGCTATGATGCCATTTACTAATGCAATTATATTCACCTGACTAATTACTGATGATTATCGTATTTTTTCTTGGCAAGTGCCCGGCAAGGTAAGGTTAGCAGGTCGCTTTTCTTGTCGTTACACATCAGACCATGCACATTTTCCACTTTTTTATGTACGATTGTATTCCAGTTTTGTCTATATGCACTGTGAAATAGTTAAGATATAACACAGACCAGTCGACTTTGACATTTTTTTTGGGCTTATGACATCTCAACATCGTGAATTTTACATTTTTTGCTGCTGCATTGTGATATTCCGTGTACATTTTTTGCCTTTGAACACTGTCTATGCTTTTGACATATTACGTTTTCTGTCATGTTATGCTGTATGCTTAATTATGTTACCGTTAAACAGTAATTATTTAATGGGTATATGATTTGAATGCAAGACATTAATCTTTGTTCATCATTTTCAGAAAGAAATAACGTGTAAAGGAAATAAATTAAATAGAAATGAGAATTTCACCTACGGAATAAACGAAAGAAGATGCAAAAACTTTATGAGGAAGAGTAAATGGATCAGGATTAACAAGCATTAACAAGAATATGCAATACACATCGAAGAATAGCAGTCTAAACTAATTTTTTCTTTCAGAATACGAAGCGATTGATGCAGGCTGTCAGACAGAACTACACATCTTAGTTTTAGTAATGAAATATGTTAGAGATAAGGAATAATTGTGTAATGAATAACGAAGTGATTTTTTTGCAGATGATAATGAGTGATGATGAATAATGACGAAGAATATGCTACTATGAATAATGAAGTTTTTCTTTACAGGTGATGATAATGATGGAGTTATGAATAATGAAGTGATGAATAATGAAGTTTTTTTTTCTTTACAGATGAGGATAATGTTGAAGTTATGTATTTATGCTACGTAGTTATTTAAGTATTTGTTGCAGTTTGTTTTGACAGCAGGTGTTATATTGCATAGTAGGATGTTGGAAAGTTTTGGAAAGGACAGCTATGGAACACATGTTTATACACATTTCACTACTTGTTAATTCGAAGTTCACTACTTTTCAGCATAGTGTGCGTTTCTTCTTTCAGGTCAATAATCCATTTTGTATTTTTTCCAGGAGAAGTTTTTCATGATACTTACTAAACCTGTTACTTATTATACCTGTTCTAGTACTTGCATTTTTATTTTTTACCCATTTGTGTTTATCATTTATAAATGTGATCACATATACTGCCTTGTTACATAACCTTGCTACAGCTGACTCATGACGAATGACGTTACACATTTTTCATTTACAGGAACAACCCAGAACCAATTTTTTTTTCTTTTTCTCTTCTTGCTTTCCCTTATAATAACTCCACTGTTTATTGTAATGAGACTACTTATAATGTGTATGATTATTAATGCTATGACTGTAATTAGCTGATTTTTAATAATGACTTCGTAATGATCTGAATGTCACTCAATGAATTGTTATTACTTCTTAATGATCTGAATAATACTGAATGAGGAACAATGTTTTATACTATTCGATACTTGATGGCCACTGAGTGCCAATAATTAATGTCACTCACTGAATTAGGTTATTAATTATGCATTAATTAGCTCTTGTTTTCAATGTTGATACTTTGTAACTGGAAAAGAATATGATTCTTACTATATTGAAATGACAAATGATTAATTATGCTTTATAATTGGGAAAGAATGTGATTGTTTAATAATGCTTTGTAATTAGGAGAAGGCTAATGATTATTACTATTGAAATAACAAATAATTAATTAACGTCACCATACTTTGTAACTGGAAAAGAATGCGATTGCTTCATAATGCTTTGTAATTAGGAGAAGGCTAATGATTATCACTATTGGAATGACCAATGATTAATTAACTATGGTATACTTTGTGACTGGAAAAGAATGCGATTATTTAATAATGCTTTGTAACTAGGAAAAGAAGGTTACTGATTCTATGTAAAACAATTAATGAACATTTTTCTGTAATACTACATACTTGGTACAGAAATGTTCAATCACTGGGCTATGAACGCCGCACACTACTAATGAAGACTGTAATTGTCAATATTATGTGACTTAATGTCCTTCACCTCATGAGCTAACTACCCTGAATTACTGCAATGTCCATTTGTCCTGTCTATCCTAGTGATCATGGAGCACTGTCTTTGGTTTTGCACTAATTCTACGTTGGTGTGCCTTGTAAGAGTGTGGTGATGACGCGACATGCTGTCCACCACCGTGAGCGATGAAGACGTTATTATGGTCCCACTGTTTGGTGTACCTAGTGTACTGCCAAAATGAGAACATGGAACATTAGTACGACAGTTCAGTGTCTTGGGTACACTGGTAAATTCTGATGGGAAAAGAACTTCAAATTGTGTCACTTGGTGTTGTACTTCTGTGGAAAGATATGGACTTTCAGAACAGCTGTGTGCAATCTAAAGTGCTACAACCATGATGCGATCCTTCCCTTTCCTATCCTAATTCTTGTCACATAGTGAAAATCATTTTTTGCTAACATTATTTATGTTCATGGGATATACACTTTTTTTTTGATTCGCTGAACTCCAGTGCGAGTACACTTATGTCACTTGTCGATATGATTTTTTTGCCATTATGTTTATTTATTGCAAAAATGCCTAAGACATTTTTTTTATTTGTTCTCAAGTACAGTATATGCACTCTTGTCTTTTATATTGTATATACATTTTTATTTATTATTTTTTTTAATGACATGTTCTGAACTACAGTGCATGTGCACTTATGTTGTGTGTTAATATGTTTTCTACTAAACTTCAGTGCCTGTGCATTTTCAATATGATTTGTACTCATTCTGTATATTTAATACTTCAGTACGTATGCACTTATGTCATTTGTTACTAAATATATATATATTTCGTAAATTGCCAATATGTTCTCAACTCCAGTGCGAGTACACTCATGTCACTTATCAACACGATTTTCTGCCATTCCGTTTATTTGTTCTGAAAAGGCTAAAGAATTTTTTCTGTGCGTGTGCACTTTGCTATCTGTCAAATAATTTGTATATACAGTTTTCTGATTTACTACTATGTTTTGTACTCACATCCTGTCTTTGTCTGAAATATTTTGTACTCGGTGCATGTGCACAACATTTAATTTATGTACTAAATTTGAATATTCTGTAAATTGTAAAAAATTTCTTGCGATGGCAAGTCCAAATGACTCACCATCGCTGCCAAATTTTTGCCCCCCCAGTGGAGGGTTATGAAACACGTATGTAACATAGCAGCGATGGTGAGGCACGTTAAAATCTTTGACCAGAGAGCCTATTTTCGTGGTTAGTCTGCGCTTGACCGCGCGAGTGTTGCAAGCAGTTCGGCAGTACTCGTCGAGTTGAGCAGTACTCTGTCAGTAGTCGTTGAGAGCAGTTCTGTAGTAGTCGTCATGCAGAGCGGTCGGTCAGTAGTAGCAGCCCAGTGCGGTTGTGTGATGTGGTCTGTCGCCATGGCATTCTGGTCAAGATGCTGAATGAGGTATATTGCTAATTAAGGTAATCATCAGATAATGTAAAGTTTATTTATTGTAATTAATTTCCAACAAGTGCCCCAATAATAATTTTGATGTCAAAAGCAACTTTACAAAAAAATTTATTTAATTGAATTAACGATTTCATTCCACTTCCCTTAAAGACAAATTTCAGTTAAATTACAAAAAAAAAAAAGGAATATTATTTGCAATGCAGTTCCTCCAAGCTGTGCGCAACAATAAGAGCAGAAATTTGACCAGCAGTTACAATGAGGTAAGAATTTAATTCTGATTTTTGTACAGGGCCAAAGACCGATATTTCGGTTTAATTGAATTATCATTATCACTGAGATTTCATTAGTACTGAATTGTTTTTCATTATTTTTGCGGGAGCTTACAGCAGAGTCAGATTGCGAATTTCACATTTTTGTTGCCTTTGTCAGTAAATTTCATTGCGGGAGGTTACACTTGGCTCCCATTTTATTAAATATTTATGACATTTCTTTTAAAAATTTTGTGGGGAGGTTACATACCAAATGTCATTACGAGTTGTAAAGTCAGCTTGGTTATTGGGAAGAAAATAACAGATGATTGTCAAAGTAGAGGTGATGTAAAATTCAGAATGCCAATATTAAGAAAGAAATAATGCAACAAAGAATATAAATTTCAGTGTTGGATTATCTTCTCATGGTACTCGGTTTATTGGTGCAGCGTTGTACATGAGTAAAACCTTGACGATAGGTAGCTTAGAAAGAAGAGAATATATGTTTTGAAACATTCTGCTCCATGAAACGGCTGAAGATTAATTGCGTATAGCGTGTAACATGAGAGGAGGAACTAATCGAAACGGAGGAAAATGTCTTTTATGACACAATTTGACTATAAGCTGATATCAGTTTACAGTGCAGATCATGCGGCATCAAACGATCGTTAGTTTGTCAATAGCGTTTTGTGAGAGCGCCACTGTGGAGTGGACTGGGAGGGGATTAAAATTTCTACAGATAGTGAAGGCTTGAAAAGATTGAAATGACCTGGGTTGCAGTATTTATGGGGAAGCGAAAAGGCTCTCGCAGGATAGACTTGTTTGGAGATCTGAACCACAAGAGTCTGCGGCCGGACAACAACACCACGCGCAGATATTTTAAGTGTTGCCTGGACCTTCCTTAGGAAGAGGTTACGGCCGTACTGATGTTGTTCAGAATGGAAGAGTCATTAAGACTTAAGGGACATAATCTCACATACAAAAGATTCTTTCGTGGTATGTTCTGGAAGTAGTGGCGAACTGATCATTAGTAACAAAGGAACTGTTCCTGCAGCTCTACATTCAATAGCTTCATTACCCTTCTAACATTTGACGCACTTTCATTTTCCATGTTCTTTAAATTAACTATTGTCAGTTCACAACACGTTTACTATAATCAATGTTTTATATTACCTACAATTTTTTTATGTATTTCTCAAAATTCTTTAATGTATTCCAAGCCGTCTGCTACTCCTTCCTGCGCTTTTTATACGTAAAATGAGTACCGAGTTTCAATTGTATCTTCTAGTCCTTCATAATAATGAACGTACATTGGGACACAGGCTCTGTTTAGTTGGCATAATTTTCTCTCAAGTTCCTAAATTACACTATAGCCTCCTAAACAACCGTCCTCTGCACTTCGTTTGTATTTGAAGTCCCTGCTGCTGCGATTTCATTCTTCACAGAATGTCGTGCCGTTGCTGCACCATTTCCAGCAGACATCTCTGAGCAATCTGGCCCTGCTGGACTCATCAAGGAATTTGTTGCCCTTAACAAATGGACGTAGTGAACACTATAATCCGACGTAAGAGTTGTGGTGACACACCTCGTTGCTGTCTTAAAATTCTCCCAAATTGTTTTAGACTGAAGAAAAGACAGCACACAAAACCTTATCTGTGGTCCCATATAATTTCGAAATACGCCACAATTGTAATACTATGTACCAGTCAAAATCGGCGACGCGTTTGGCAGCTCATTGGTTTTCCTTAATCGCGTTTTCGCCATCCACCTACCTGATACCTTAACAGTGCATAACGCTATGTATTATGAAGCATGAACAGTGGAGCTGGTTAAGTAAGGAAAGAGTTATGTCATCTACCTGGATTCCCATAGCATTCTCGAGTCTTTCTAGAAAAATGAAGCAGGAGGGAAATGCTCCAAAACACGCAGGGCAAATCGACAGGTGTGACATTTAGTTTCTCCATTTCGAGAGCGTTATCTACATTTATCGTAATTTTATAATTTCTTATAATTTGTTACATGAGATTGCTAGTAATCGTAGCCTCAAAACAACGAAGGTTCGCGAGTGAACGAACCAAGTAGCTACAGGTGATCACGGAATTTTATGCCGTGTTTTTCTCGAGTCATAACAGAATCTGTTTATTGAATGACAGTCATTTCAGTTCCAGCAATTAAAAGAGAATCAGCAAGATCAGCTGAAAGTTTCGCATGCTGTCCTGTATACGTTGCACAAACCACAATGTAGCTCCATTTACAATACAGTTCCAAGACATGGGATCAGGATGAGTTGTTCGTAAGCAGTTGGAAATCACTCTGACTGCTTTCACGAGACAGGAAACTGCTAAGAATTGATTTTTTAGAAATGATGCCCAGAGACTTGTACCAAAGACACTAAAGATACGTCAAGTACTATACTCTTTCATTGATATTGTAATTAGAGGAACTGAAGGACATATTTCCATTTTTCCAAACGAACGAAAGTGGACTCTTACTGGTACGCCTAGGGGGCACTCGGCGAGAGTCTCCTCCGCTAGTCCCCGGTTTGCCAAACCCAACCTTTGCCAGCAACACCGACTGATCTCTTCTCAACTGAGATAATTTGGAGCATTATGAACAGGTCACTCCTACTTTCTTGGTATTTTGACGATATAACGTGCCAATTGAACAGAATTATATCTCAGGAAGACTACCAACAACTTTACCAATAAATTCGAAGCAGAATACCTGCTTCAGTAAGGGGCAGAGGTGAATCAACGAGTTGTTGACTTGCTCAACTTGTGAAGCTCTCTGTCTTCAATCAATCATTTAGCTTTTCTGCAGTTGTAATCATTTATTCGTCTCTACATGTACGTCACATCTATCGATTTCCAACCCATTCGGGTAATTTCTTCGTGGGGTGACGCTGTTCTCCGTTTCGTTTTATAATTTAATAGCATTCGAGACGTTGTGCTATCGCAGAATGCTCAATATTTCTTTGGCAGACGGGATTTGAAAAGGCGAGGTGCTCTAGAGACAGGACAAAGAGAAGTCTCTTGGGAGACTATCCAACACAGAAGTCACACATGGGACGATCATCTCATGAGACCGTAAAAAAACATGTCATTGAAGGGATAGGAGAAGGACAGAGCACAACAGGCAGACCGAGATTAGAATAAATGAATCATATCATGGACGATACCAGATGGACCACCTGTACCGCTGTCATGAACTTTGCCCATCCTATTTGCTCAACCTGGAACAGAGTAAAATCCACGGGATTGATCCAACCGTACCTTAATCAGTTTAAACTCGAAACCAGCATACTTTCGTATGTAGAAAATAAGGGAATCCCTCATTATAGACTGATATCCATTATCAGTGTCGTAATACCGTGTTAATTATCCTTAGGTTTAAGAAAGACAGTGTTAATGGTGATGGAAACTGATGTAGATGTACAGGTGAGATGAGTTCCAGCCTGGTTCACGCAGTACCGCCTGTAGGAACTATATCGAGACGTCTACGTGACCTCTGATTCATCTCAATGAGAGACAGTAACACTTCGTCAAAACTTGTGCCACTGACTTCATGTGGACTCTACAACTGTTGTTAACATCAGCTTATACAAATAATCCGGACTGAAAACCCATTTACAAGATTACGGACATTTGTGTCAACATTTGATGAATCGTTGGCGGGGTCGTTATAGAGCAAAAGAGACTTCATGGAAGTACAACAGAAGCTCTCAGTGGGTGAGCTGTGTTGAAGAAAGATGAAGAATGTCTTCGCTTCGATGGCAGGATAATATTTTAATGTTTAGAATGTCGAGTTTATGCTGCTCATTTGTTTCAAGGAATCAAACCATAGTACTCGGTGCCAGGCATACTGAATAGCTGTAGTACTCATTGCATCTAAGCCGTCAATGTTAGATGGGATATCCCCGTCTCCTAGGCATCGATCTTTGGAGTGTTGTAATTGTTACTGAGTGTTTTATCCGTCCTCTGCTGCTTCATAACATGTTCATTGATGGTATACATGGCGTCACTTAATTCCGCCTTCTACTTCGTATCCACTCAGACACGCCTATACTACTCAGGTGGTCAGTTCTTCTAATTGGTTTTCGTAATCTCACTTATATATGTAAGTGCGGAGCAATTTTTTTCCTCTGATAGCGATACTACTTCGCACAAATATCAATGTTTAGTGTGTGACTGACCAGACGGTATATGTTTACATTACAGATCAGCAACTACTAAACTTCCTTTCCCCTTGGAAGAAAATTGTTAAGGATACAAACTCAGTTAAGTAAGAGGTATTTAAAATCATTTGCAACCAAAGAACAGTGATCAGTGAACTATGTCGAGATCGGATGCTTCGGTGAAACTATGAATCATTCTCTTAGACCTTCATGTAAAATTGAGGGTCGATGGCATTTTACATTTATGGATACATATGCGGATCGTGAGATATCATCGATAAATATCATTTGGCTAACTGGCTCATCCTGCAAAGTGTACAATCTGAGGCGCAACTGGTCTTTCTTCGCTTTCACCCTGTCAGTCCATATCTTCCTCGTTACTCTTCGTGGTAGTAATGATATTGACTTACCTCAGCGGAGCCCTCTTGCGGCGCAACGATTAGCATCGCGTCTCGTTCCTTTGAGCAAATTTCACTTTGTGCAATCAGGTCACTATCTTGAACCTTAAACCGTTGAATTTCTTTTACGACCTTATTCACCTTGAAGCGCCCAATAACGTGGACCTGTGGTGGTTTGATTTTATCATTACTTACTCAGGTAGGATGGCATACATCAATCATACGTAAAACTTTAGACACTTAGAATTCTTAGACAGATTATATATCAAACAAGAAGTTTTTAAGTGTAGGCTGTAAAGAAAGTGCTGTAGATGTCAGTTAAAAACTAAGATGTTAATCAAAATGGAGAACTGAGGGTACAAGAAAGGAAAGTTGAACGTTAGTGGTAGTTCGACATGACTCCTTGTAAGGCATCCATGAATATTTTACCAGACATTTGACATGAAAAGCTGAGACCACGCGGAAAGATTGGAATGCAGAAACAATTTGTTGCCAAAGCAGGGCATAATGTACACTTTGTATTAAAAAGATTAACTCATGGAGAAGAATGAAACCAGCCATGAGACTGATATGTCTAAAAACATGATTCTTCATCCGTTGTCTGTTTTGTTGTAAGGTCTGTGAAGATTTATTATTTACTACTTACAACAATAAGGAAGATGTTGATGTATTCCAAATATATATAAAATAAAATATGCACGTAATTGGAAACAAGTATACATGCGGACGTTTTTGTAAAAACTGCGACGTGCCATAATGAAACTCCATTAAATTGATAAACACAGACAGTTCACGTAATTGCCACCTAGAAATGAGAGCTCGAATATGCCATAGATAAATCAGGAATTGTCTAATGTAATTAATGTGTTTCCATATTATTCTTTTAATCAAGAGGTCTGTTTAAATATGTTGCTCGGAACCCTGCTGGCCACATATTGAAAACAGGGCAGCTGAATATGGTAGTGTCGGTCGGTGTCAGGCTATTAGCAGTGCCGCAGCTCTGTTCAGAAGACAGAAATCACCATTGCAACAGAGGAAGGAGTAGCCAAGTAAAAACTGGGTCCAGTATGTTGCGCGCGGGCTAAGCTCCACGGGAGAGGCGCCGTCCATATTTGCATGGTAAACGATGGAAAGTTAGTGTGTACTGTTTTAACTTGGCGTGTCCACGGTACAAAGGAGACACGTCGAGAGCTAGCAGCTACAGGATGTTTGGTATCGAAGTGCTCTGCGCCCTGTAGAAAGCCTGTGTTCTGGAAACTGCAAACATAAAGTCTCTGAATTAAGTTGGACTGTTATTGACTGCTAAGAAACAGTACGAGCGGCTACCGTAGGATTATACAGATAAATTCGAGAATGGGAGATCAGAGCTCGCGTGCGTTTGTATATGGAGAAGGCCTGATTGGCTGAAATGGGAAACAGTACAGACGGTGAGTGTCATATTTCAGATTTTGCCTGTTTCTCAGGTCCAGCATAATGACTCACACTGCTGGTTATTATATTAAAACTGTGTATGAAAGGGAGACTGTTGCACCGTTACAAAGAATCTTATTGGTGGACACTGTTAGGAATTATCGTCATAGGTGGTCAAAATCATGCATACCGAAAAAGATACAGAAAAATTCTGCTTCCTACTGGGAGCGTTCTAGAATGTACTTCCACCCACGACTCGCCAGCAGCAACTACGGCAGCCACTCGCGGGCACCGGTGACGCTATGTGTGGTGAGCAACCGCAGAATTCAGAAACCCAGTTATCGGATGTATGCTAAGATTTCGAACTGACATTAGGATTTTCGCCTATTTAATTGAAGTGCGTTTACTAGCAATTCCTGGCTCAACATATATTCAGTCAAGATATTCGGTGCATACATTATTGTTTCTGTAGTTCTTTCCTTTATGTCTGGTTAACGTTCGGCAGTCGCTGTGGAACTAACATATTCACCTCAAACGCATTAAACAATATTTGTCAAGGTATTGATATTTTGATTCCACTGTAACCTAGCCTAACAGTTTCCTGTCTTTGTGCACTCGTGTTTAACTTCCAATCCGTAGCCAACTATTTATCGTAATGTAAGTTACAACACAGATATTTCACACGTGCTAGGGGCGAACATTTTTTTATAAACTCAATTAAGTTGGGCAACACCTTTAATTTAAAACATGTGATCCTATAGGGAGCGAAGTGTTTATCGGTAAAGTCATCCGGTTCAGTTCTTCCTGGCATCCGCAGTGGTATTCGCTGTCTTGGTCGTGAGTTCATGAAGGGAACCTCGTAACGAAAACGTAAATTCACTTTTATATTAGTAAACTGAATCTTGTGCCAAGGTTAACTGTTACGTTCAATTAAAATAAATCCTTTGTAATTTTAACTGTTTTTATGTCACTTGTCCTAATAATATATTACTCTTTAGAGGGGAAGTATTTACTGGGAAATAGTACATTTGCACTTACATTATGAATGAAACACTCACCACACTGGTGTAATATCCTACAATAATCTGTAGAATACTACATCAATGTTGTGTGAGTTCATTCATGATGTATAAAGTAATCGACCAAGAACCAACGGAAAAGTTAGAAATACATTTGCACTTCTTTCACGGTGTTCTATTGCAGCATCAGAGGTTGTATAACCTCTAAGGTTACTAGTGTAGCACCTGTTGACCAAGTCACACCAATAATATTACCGCCCTTTAACCATACGTATACGGTTCTTCTCCTTTCTTATTTTTAGCTGCTGAAACTTCGATACTGATGCTGATCGGAGATAAATTGGACATACAGATGGGATGACAACCGGTTAGGTTCTTGTAGTAACGCCGGCCGAAGTGGCCGTGTGGTTAAAGGCGCTGCAGTCTGGAACCGCAAGACCGCTACGGTCGCAGGTTCGAATCCTGCCTCGGGCATGGATGTTTGTGATGTCCTTAGGTTAGTTAGGTTTAACTAGTTCTAAGTTCTAGGGGACTAATGACCTCAGCAGTTGAGTCCCATAGTGCTCAGAGCCATTTGAACCATTTTTTTTCTTGTAGTAACACTATAAGAACCTGCACAGAGACTCCTGGGCCAGCCCTGATTCGCTCCAATGAGAGACAATAACGCTTTTTCTCCACTTGTTCCATTGATGTCGTGTGTGCTCTACCGACACGTTACTACTAACTCTCACTAATAGTCTTGATAAATTATCTACTTGCAAAGTTGCGATTATCTCATCACGCGAGGAACTGGTGATGGGATTGTAATACACCGGAAAGGATCGCACTTAAGTATGACTGGTGCTATTGATGTGTCACATCTGTTTTGAGAAACTCTAAGTTGTTCTCGTTGTGCCCTTTGTGTCAGTTGACAAAGATTGTCATTAATACGGTGGGAAACTGTATGAGATGAGATTCATCTTGCCCAGTTCTTATGAGGTAACTAACCAGTACACTCGCTCGCTACCTAGCGTTCTGATTTGTTATGATAGTCATTCCGTTTCTGCCATATACGTCATGTGAGACGTTACTTTCTTGTAGGCATAAATCGTTAGACTGTTGCAACTGTTTCCTACCTGTTTATCTGTTCCCCACAATTTCATAACATGTTCATAGTTGGCAGTCGTGGAGTACCTGTGTACCCTACTCAATTGTGCATTTCCGCTAATAGTTTAGGCTAATATCGCTGATACGTATATTTATGTAAGTTGTGGTTTTTCGCTTTTATGTCACATATCTTCGCGCTAGTATTTCTATTCAGTGTCGGACTAACTGGACGAGCCAATAACACTTCAGTCTAGGTTAGCACGTAGCTAACTTGCTCTTTCGTTCCTAGCAAATAGCTAAGGATGTAATACCATTGCAACTACAGGTACTTAAACTAACCCCTTTGCTTAGTTCAGCTCTCTCGCAGTCTGATGCTTAGGTGAATTTTTAATGTCTCTGCAAGAGACAAACTGAACAAAGATGATATTTTCACAAGAATCTACAACCAAGTGAAGTGGCGAGTTGGTTAATGTGCAGTACTCGAAACCAGTATGCGCTCTGTTAAAATCACGTCGGCCAGCCGAACTGAGGTTCCGCGCGATTCCACATATCGCTTAAGAGGGTTACTGTCATATTTTGCGCCTATAATGTGTCAAACAATTTCATTCCCCATCGTTCCACACTTCGAACACGCCCTAAATCGATAATGGTTATTGAAACTGGAAGTCATTTGCTAATCTTACATCCTTCCCTCAAATTTGCAGCAGTGATAGATGTAGTCGTTGGTCAGTTGTAACTCGCACTTATTTAGGTCTATAATTTTTGCGTATCAAGTTGTTTGAAGCTGCCTTGTGTCACACAAGTGTTATGTTCACAACCCAAGGCTATTTTATATCGGACCTTAGTATTCCACAGCAGTAGCAATGTGCATGATCCTAAATTTATGCCGTGGTCTTGTAACCAATTTATTATTTGATTGTAATAACGTGAATCCCTTAAATTGTCCTTGTTATACACATGAGAGACGTCTGACTTTAGAATTATGGAGGTATGTCTGGAGCGTCAGAAATTCTTGGTAGAGATGATCTGGTAGAGTGACTGAATCTGCAATGCGTAAAAATTCGAAAAGTAGTTGCTCCTTCTTCGCTCGCACCCTGTGTGGCTTTTTCCTCAAGCTTGCTCTTCATAGCAGTAGTGACACAGACCTACCTCAGCGGGGCACTCTTGCAGTTTCCGCTCACGTCTCTTGCGGCGATGACGACGCTTTGCAGTCTGTTTTCGGTCGTCGACATCAGACGGTGGTATTTCATCGGTCAAATTCCTCCCCTTGATGAGCCCAACAGCATGGCCCTGATTTACCATCAATTATTCAGCTAGGATGGCTTATGTATAACAGGCAGAAAACTTTAGACAACTGACTTAGCTCTGTTCAACAGACTGTGTATTAATTAAGCAGCCCATAATGGTGGTTATTAAATAATGTGAAATGCGGTGCTAAAGATGTCTGTCAAAAATTAATATTAATTGAGAGGCACACGGTTGAAAAGCCGAGAGAAACTTTTTATGAGGCACACGTAATAGAATAAATGTTAGGGTGGTACGACTACTGCTAAGGAATTCACGAACAATGAACTTCAAAAGGGAAAAAATGTGAAGGTGTGGAAAGGTAAGTATATAAAAGCAGACTATTGTGAATGTAGTGTGTAGTACAAAGAAAGCTAGAAAATGATTACAATAGACTTTCAGTGTGTAGTTCAAAGGAAAATAGGAAATGACTAACACGTGAAAGAAGGTGAAACAAGTCAGTAGACTTATGACACGTACTAAAACTACGTAGGAAAATACACAGGCATTTGCTAGCAAGAGTGTTTGCTAACGAGAACCTACATGTATATTTATAATACTCACTGTTCCACACCTAATTTATCACAACTGATCCAATCGTCGGGTGAATATATGTGTAATGCTCCGCAATGCTGCCCAATCTACCTGGAATTCCAATTCTGGAGGACTACAAGAGGAGACTCTACGGCAACAACTCTTTAAGAGTCCTCAGACCCTAAACCTCTTTGTTATATATTCACGTCGTCTGTTATGGTTACTTAATATCTGATCAACTATTAGCTTTAGCATGCGAATCTGCCCGCTTGGATCTCGAAACCCCATGAATTTTAAAATACACTCAAGCTATTATTGGCGAGAAAAAGAATATAAAAAACTGACGGTGAAGCTGTCAAAAGGGCGCAACACTAAAGAACTGATGTATCTGTAAACACGGATACAGATATTTGAAGTATGAAGCACCAGTAGAACTGGATAGGGGATTGGAATAGCATTGTATTTAAAGACATTATGAAAATGTAAGAATTTCTTTATATACAACTTTTGATGTTTCACACATAGCAGCCATTATAAACGAATTATCCGCGAGCAAAATGCGTAGAGCTGTCCGTGGGAGAAACGGTTTATCCTAAGATCGACGCCGACGGCTCGAAGCATCTGTCCTTGGGACTTGTTGATGGTCATGGCGAAGCATATGCTCACAGGAAACCGTGAAGCGATTTCATTTTAAGGCGAGTTCCAACACCTAACTTCGCAGGTGTTATGTTCCGAAGCAGCGTAATCGGAATACCACCTTTCAGAGCGATGTTACGCATGGGGAGTCCGGATGCAAGAACGGAGCTAAGAAATTCCACCCGATAAGTGGTAGCATCGCTTCGGTACGGAACCATATTTCTGACGAATATTCCACCTCTAACCCATCAACTCATTACCAAAATTCTTTAGTTTGTTGCGGCCACTTGATCGTTTTTAGGTGTCAGTATTATTCACTCAAAAGCCAAGAATATTCGTGACGTGTTATTTGGGATATCATCTCCATAAATGAAATGAAAGAGTTCCCCTACCAAAGAAACAATTACACAAAGACTCTCTGGCAGAGTAACTAGGTATGAAAGAATTTAAAAGAATGAAGACACTAATACGAAATCAAAACAACTGAATCACTTTACTTATGTCGGTAAGATACGTTGAAATTCTCTGAAGAAATATATAACAGTGTCATCTCGACAAACTTGTCAACGATCACAGACTTTTAGTGCGGACTCCACAGAGTCGTCAAAGATAATAATTACAGTGCATCAGCCATGAATTCAAGAATGTCTTTGGATTGCGGAGTTAAACTGTTAACGTTATTATTATGGTGATAAAATGGTCCAGAATACTACTTTTTACGTATTATATCATTTCTATCTTGCTTTGTTTGTTCAGTTTTATAAAACATTTTGCCTCACTCTTTTTTCTTCCGATGTACTCCTATGTTCCTTACATGATACTGACTCCATCAACATAAAAAACTGACAGTTCTATTCATTTTCGTGGACATCTCAACCTTGACCAAAAGTTTCATTATGACAAAATTGTTTTTTATAAGAAACATCTAAATGATTCTAATACGGTTTCCCTGTATCTCCTATGGATTCCGATTTCTGCATAATTACCCAGTCAAAGAAACGCTCTGTATGTATAGATAACTTGTCCTGCAGGCAGCGTATCAAGATGAGACATGTACCTTATTTTAAGTAGGACCTGACTGTGAAAACTGCGTCCTATTTCGTGCAGTAGTTTTTGTGTGATGCACGTACAAACATACGGACAGACAAACAGTCAAAACTTCTAAAAATAACTGTTTTCGCTTCTATTGCTGTTATAAAGACCCCTCACATTAAGTTTTCCGAAATATCCCCTATTTACAAACGTCAGCTAGTTACAGTTTTAAAGTAGGTATAGATTCATCAGGTTTCTATAACTTCTTCTCGAGCGGCGTTGGTAAGATTCACAAATTCTGGAAATTTTTCGTCCCGTTAGCATCGTTCACGTTTTTCCTCAAAGTACTGCACAGATATTGAAGTCTGCTTTCGTCTTCCATATTTCTAACAGCATATGCCCACTGAAGTTTACAGCAGGGCTTAGTTATACGCAACTGTATTCAAACTGACACTCTGTATGGTCGTACATTGTCTGCTGGACACATGAGATAGCATGTCGAACGACCACTGGGAATAATGGAAGACCATGTGTCAAACGAGTGGTATATTCAGAATCCCAGGTAATTTTACAACGGAATCTTACTTTCCATATTCCACTTTAAATTTACTTTGGGATTTTGTAACCAGTGCTAGTTAGTATTAATAGATTGCAATGAAGTGCGTTCCTTACTTAGTCCTACAAGTAAAAATAGAGTTATGTGGGAGGGTGTATGGTTCTGCATTGCATACAGTAAGAGATGTAATTAACCTTTCTTTCCTCTCGTCCTATCTTGCCGTCTCTTCCTGTTTACGCTACGTGGTAATAATGATGTTAGCTTACCTCTGCACTGCTGTCCTTCCACATATCTTCAGATTTCTTCTCTTCCGTCTTGATGCGAGTAGCAGGATCTGGAGTCGGTTGGCACCGAAAGATCTCAAAGATAGACCGCTATTCGGGTTCCCTCCTCTCCTTGGAGCGACCATACTCCATAAACATAGGGAGAAGTGTTTTACCATTACTGACTCAGATAGGATGGCATGTATCTAAAAAAATAGGATTACTCTAGACATTTGAGTTATAACTCTTGGACAGATTTCAAAAAACGTAAGCAATACATCAGCTTAGAGTTTAAAGTGTGTGAAACATGATGACTCAATGGAGTGGCACTTTAAACGAAAAACTGTATGCACTTGGAGAGGCTATAATATATGAAGCAGATTACTGCTGATGCAGTGTATGGTAAACGTATTATTATCAAGGAGAATGAAACCAGCCATAATGACATGCATTTTTTGTTTACTAATTTCAACAAAATGCATACGTGTATAGAGATCTACAGGAAATACATATTAAACTATGTAGGCAACTAAACAAGAGTGATTGCTATAGAAAATGTAAACATATACTGACAATACTACCCTAAATCATCTGCCTAATTAAATTCAATTAACTCTATATACCATGTAACTGTTTATAATGTATATATCAGGTGTTATGATACATTATTTGTGTGAATACATTTAATCCCATGTATTACATGCAGATTCATCGCACGCTGTTCTGTGTTAGTTTCTGAAATTCTAGAGTTGTTCTAAGGTTACTAACTCTCGTCTATTTAATAATTCACAATCATAATGTTTGAGCCATTTCTTCCTGTGTATATTGTTATTTCACTTAGTATTGGTTTGGTATATGGCGATCCTTTCGTCTGGGTGCTTCCCTAAGTAAGGTTACCTTATCTGCCACTTACAGAATTTTTTTAGATTTGCTAACTGGTTTTCAGTTTCTTAATAACATCTACCTTTCATTGGTAATTGTTTCTGCTTTTCTATAGTTCCAGCGCCTCTCCTGCGTTGGAACGAAGTCTGTATTTGTCAATTGAGCAATGTGGCCGTGTTATCAGAAGTTATGGCTATGAATATTCGTGAGCGATAATGATTTCAACCAAATAATCCCCATTCATGAAATCAAGGAACATTCTAATCCATATCCCACGAACGACTAGCCAATAGATTGGCCCCAGAAGGCATTATTCCTTGATAATTTCGATTTCCATAGGATTTCCAACTAACGATGTTCCGCCACGCACCAACGGTAATCTCTAAGACTATAATCTAAACTTTTATACGTCTTACGTCTCCTTCAGAGAGTATATCTTGACGAGTTGACGATGTCATTATAGACAAATCACAGAGTCGACGTGGAGATACTTATTGCATGAAGCAGTCTCCTTTTTGTGGCGAAATAAACTGTCTATCGACTTTAGATAGGTCATAACAATACTGAAATTTCTCTCACGGTCATTATTGCTTGATGACATATTCACAGTATTTACAATTCTTATGATGAATTCTGATAACACAGAATGTTGCTCTTAGACATAGGTAAGACAGTTATCAGGGTAATAAGCGTTTAAGTTTTATATTTCGCTAGTTCACTATCTTCGTACTTCGAGGTTTGAGATATTCACCTCGCTGTCTGATATGTATGGCCAGAGCCAGAAACAGACAGGTTTCCTATTTGTTTCCACACTTGAGTCATCATTCTATCGTACAACTCCGCTCCAGTAACTTCAAAATAACCGCTGCTGCCGGCAGTGCTGTCGGGGGATTTCAGGGTTGTTTCGTAAATGTGGCTCAATCTGAGACAGAAGGTAGTTCACCCGACGCTCCAGTTGTCCATTAAAAGATTCAGCCTCGTGAGCAGAGAGAAAAAAATTTCGTGTTTCTGGTTATAGTTTCCCATCCGATACTGGCGGCTTCATTTTATGGTCCTTTTACTTAAATAGAGTAATTTTGGTGTGTACGAAGACGTACACCAGGAATAGAATGTCGTTTGCTCCTAGCGGATATCGGTCAATTGGTTTAGGTCGAAATGTGTGACATACATACATACTTACATACTACGTATGTCATCCATTTTGTTAATATGTATAGATCTTGATATATTATTGCTATTCGACATATTCTTTCCCCACCGAACTGATATTCGTCCCCAGTGGAGTCTGTTCAGTGTGAGACTGAATAGAAAGACCTGTACTTCTACGTAAATTACTCAGATGAAATTAATGGAAAGTAAATGTGAAGGGAAAGAGGCAGGAAGAAAATAATGACTTCCAGCCACATACAGAACGTTGCGTCAATGCAACGAAGCAACGAAGCTGAAAGAGTGTGCCAGACCGGGACTCGAACCTGGAGCTCCGCTTCTCTAGAACTCCTACCTAAAACGTCTCAGCCATCGGAAATTCTTTCCATCAGACGCAAATTCCCAAATTACCGTTCGAAGTCCCGCAACGATGCCCTGCCACATACCCGTAGGAGCTCGCATCCAGTTTGAAACTTTCGCATCAAAGAACCCTCGCCCCCGTAGAATTATAAATATGTGTGGTGTATTTTGTGTTAGACATGTCTGACAAAACACACTATTCCAGATGAAGCAGCTCGGACAGATACATGAAAAATTGGTGTGAAAGGAAAAGAAAGGAGGGGGATAAGAAAAGAGATAGGAAGGAAATAGTGGCATATAGCCACAGAGGGAGCTGCAGCAATGCGACGTCGAGGATTGAAGATCTGTGCCGGACAGGGACTCAAGCCCAGCTGCTCAGCTTGTCTGTAACAGCTGCCTCAACCGCCATCCAGACACGCTTTCCATCCGACCCAAATCCCCAACTTCCCGCTTGCATTAAAGATATGCGTGGTGTCTGTCGAGTCGGATATCTTCGACAGATAAGACGGAAAACCATGTCTGGATGGCTGAGGCGAGTAAGGCAACAGTTACAGAGAAGCGGAGCAGCCGGGTTCGACACCCAGTCAAGCATAAATTTTCGACACTCGCCATTGCTCTGCTGCAATGTCCTGTGCTGCTGGAAGTCATTATATCCTACTTCTTGGCGGCTTGTTTTTAACCATGAGTAGTTGAAACACTTTTCCTAATACCAAAAGTTCATACAGTGAAATGCAGCATGGTATTATGGCAGTGACGGAATCGAGTAGCATCTACCTGCACGTTAAACGCACTGTGGCGTTTTTTATATATCCTGAAGTCGCTTCCCTCGTTCAGGCCCATTATTTCGGAATCACGGGCATTCTTGCAGTCTTTTTTACTTGAGAAGTGCTCCACATAAGGTGTTGGCTTCTTTTTTGTCTTACTGCAGGTAAGACAAAGGCAGCACAAGATGCTACGTAGCACCTGAGTAGAGAAAACACAATCACAAGATACCTGATTCAGAGCTTGTATGTTAAGCCAGCAATGACGACGCCACGAACGTTGACTGCAGAACAGACCAGAGTTGGAAATTTTGTTTCGACTGTCTCTCCACAAGGATTTGATCCTTCCTCAATTTGTTGGATAAGTCTCTTGCCACTTTACAATCTCCTATACTACACGATTTTGGCCCAAAATTAAAGAAAATAACACGTTATATACTTCGATCAGTTCTCCACAAAAAAATGGTTCAAATGGCTCTGAGCACTATGGGACTCAACATCTTAGGTCATAAGTCCCCTAGAACTTAGAACTACTTAAACCTAACTTACCTAAGGACATCACACACACCCATGCCCGAGGCAGGATTCGAACCTGCGACCGTAGCAGTCCCGCGGTTCCGGACTGCATCGCCAGAACCGCACGGCCACCGCGGCCGGCAGTTCTCCACATTCATTGTGACAATGGTACAAAGTCTGTCAGTGAGGATACGCAGACGGTTTCGAATTATTATTGTGCTACATAACATGAAGTGTGATGAGACTCAGAAGATGTTTATACGCTATCCTCTTGCTTCTTTTATCAGGGCAAACTGGGTGTCCACCTTGTCGAGTCATAAGAGAGGGAAAGTGGGGTTGGGTTGGGTTGTTTGGGGGAAGAGACCATACAGATCTCATCGGATTAGGGAAGGAAGTCGGCCGTGCCCTTTCAAAGGAACCATCCCGGCAAATCAAGATGGCCGGACGCGTGATTTAACCGTCGTCCATCCGAATGCAAGTCCAGTGTGCTAACCACTGCACCACCTCGCTCGGTCAGGGACAGTGGGGCAATCACACCAGTAGGGTTCAGCACGTTCACAACGAATGCGAGCTACAATCAACTCGCAGATGATATCTGCAGTCTCATATTAATAACTAAGGTACAGTCCTCTACCAAAGCAGAGTTGTAAAAGGGAGACATCAAAATGGATTTTGTAAACATTATTTCTTATCAATGTTTTCAATAACCTTCAGTGGTCGTAGGTTCGAATCCTGCCTCGGACATGGATGTGTGTGACGTCCTTAGGTTAGTTAGGTTTAAGTAGTTCTAAGTTCTAGGCGACTGATGACCTCAGAAGTTAAGTCGCATAGTGCTCAGACCCATTTGAACCATTTTTGAACCTGCAGTGGAGCACTCGGTCAGCCAGAGACAGTAAAGAGAGCCTGTTAAGAGAACACCTACAAGAAATATCTGTAGCTTAAATTTCCAAAACGTGGTTCAAACTAGACAACCATATCAATTGTAGACGGTTCTTCGTTATCATGTCGGGCAGACCAGACCATAAGGATGGTGTCGCTGTCCTGCTGTGGAAAGAAGTTAATTTTTCGAAGGTACACATCCGCTCCCGTACCGCAGGACTGCGGGTAATGGTGGTCCGAATTGAATTACGTTCTGATTTCTCCACGCTGTCGGTGAGATTGCTCCCCGACAAGCGAGGTACGTGAAGCAGAATGAAACAGACTGTTGCTCTTTATCTGGTGCTCTTTGTGGATTTCAATGCTGACAGCGCTAGTTGGGTAAATTCGTGTACAGAAAGCTCATGGAAAAGTTTAGCTACTTTAATGGAAATAGTGACATCATGGTCCTCAGTGACGGCTCTCCTACCATGGTGCGTTTCCCCACAAAAGCGGCTGTGTTGTGGACCTCTCCACTAATTGCCATTAAAAATTAGGATCTTGTAATCTCCCTAACATTCTGACAATGTAAGCGGCAACAGGACATGGAATTCTTTCCTAATAATCACTGGAACATCAAAAATGCAAACCAACACTCTTTCAAATAGGCCTACCAGAAACCGGCTCAGTGAACGAATCGTAGTACGTGTTCTTCAAAGTATTAAATGCCTCAGATTTCTATTACCAAAAGCGACGTGCCACTTTGTTACAGGTTAAAAAGTCGGTGGTACGGTGGCATACGATATGCTCACCAGTGATTGCCGAGCGTGGGGAAGCACTTTAGCAAGATTAAGATCTTACTGCTTGAAGGTAGCTACAAAATCTGATAGGTTTCAAAAAAAGAAATATGTCTTAACTGGATAACGTATTAGGAAGAGATGAACCGAGATGAATGTAAATGCCTTGTGGGTAAGGCCTTTCGTCAGGTAGACCGGTATTCTGGTGCAAGTCTCTTGAGTTGACGACACTCCGGCGACTGTCGATGGGGATGAGATGATGGTGACAAGGACAACACAACACCCCATCTCTGAGCAGAGAAAATCTCCGACCCAGCCGGGAATCGAACCCGGGCCCGCTGGTACAAATCCGTAGTGCTGACAACTCAGCTACCGGGGGCGGACTTGAACGGAGATATCAAGATGTCTGATGTGTGAAGTACAATAAGAAGGGTCAGATATCGTAACTGGAACACGGACCAGGGAGGAATGGATGACAGCTGGTTAGAATCTGTGCCTGACAAATAGACTTTTTCCTGGCCGGCAGTCCCTTATTCCGCCAGTATTCAAAGTGTATTAGACTTTGTTGATAATGGAAACCCCCCATCGCATACAGTTCAAATGGCTCTACGCCTATGGGACTTAACATCTGAGGTCATCAGTCCCCTAGACTTACAACTGCTTAAACCTAACTAACCCAAGGACATCACACACATCCATGGTCGAGGCAGGGTTCGAACCTGCGACAGTAGCAGCAGCACGGTTCCGGACTGAAGGGCCTAGAACCGCTCGATCACATCGGCCGGCTCCCCATTACACCCCATTACGTTTTAGTGATAAGATGGCAGAGTGGATAGGCCGTCAAAAACTGAACACAGGTCGAGGATGGAAACAGAAAGAAGGTGTCCTGAACTATGGAGAAGAGAAACAAAACAGAAACAGTGAACCGTCCAACACAAAGTTGTGCAATACCGAGCGACTTCGAATGACCGTGGTTTCGTGGTCATGTGTTTACTGTGTTGCAGTGGGAAGGGAAGTTCTGGATTCTAATGTGCCTCATGCCCAACTTTTCTTTCACAAAATTGTGAATTGTCCGTCCGGTCATTTGATCTGTTCGCTATATTCAGATTTGTGTCAGTATCGTTGTGTAACGTCCGTTTGCAACAGCGACGTGTAACAAAGGACTTCCAGACGTACCCATCCCCAATTTCTTCTACACAAGTACCACATGTTATGCCTCTTGCGTTCCGTTTTGGAAATTTTGACTCTAGAATTCCTTCATTTTAAGATAATTCACACCCGTTCATTTGTTGTTGTCATTTCTGTGAGAATTCTATGCGGCATCTCGCCTTATCTCACTGTTCATCACATTTGCTTGCAACTGTAATATATTCTTTCCACATGACTCATATTCTATAAACAATGTATAGTATGACAATTGCTAAGACTGCAAAAGGAGAACAGACACATCAATGACCGGACGACAGTTCATAAATTTGTGACGAGGGATATTTGAAGACGGAGCTCCCACTTTGCAATCCAATAGCGCGACCACACAATCACGACGCTGTGATTCTTGGTATGCGCCCAATGTGGCACATCTCCATTTTGGACCGTTCACTGTTTCTATTTTGCTTACTTACATACAGTTGAGTACACTCTCTTCTTGTTTTTATGCTTGACCTGCGTTCAGTTTTTGCCAGCCCATCCACTCTGCCATATTACCACTAAATGTGAAGGGGTGCGATGGGGAGTTTCCCTTGTGAGATCCCCATCTCAGTTGAAAGAGCTAAATTAAATAATGACGTCCTCGACGAACTTTGTCCTTGGAATGGATTATATTCACTATCCTGTGCTCTTTGTCCTACCAGATCGTGCTTTGACGACATTTCTACAAACCTTTATCATCACCTGGAGTAGCGTCAGATTCCTCGTTGAACAACTCAAATAATGGTCCCAGCACCCTAACCTGAAGCACTGCCTGGAAGTCCAACGTCCTTCATGCACAACTCTTTACGCCGTGTGCCACAAGATCACTTGAAAGTTTCATTAAGCTTCGTCTAGAGTAGTGCTTGGAATCCGAGAATTTATGTCCAGAAACCTAGTTTGGATTTACATAGCGTAAAGGTACACTACACAGTCTTTCTATTCAGCGCTCTGAAATGATTCGTGGATTGAAGAACAGGTAAAATATTTTGTATTCAGCGCTCTAATTTTTCAAAAGCACTGTGCTAGGTGCGTAAGATTTCAGAACAAGTTACTCACAAACCTCAAGAGTTCTGCTTCACTGCTCAACTTCCAGCCCTCTTTCGTTGTTAATATACACTTGAGATACGCACAATATCATTACATCAGAGGACGAAACAATCCAGTATGCAGACGACTTACGCATTTTCTTCTACACATCGAGATCAGCTCTCTTGCCCTAACATTAAAAAGAGCCGCTGCTTGAGTGACTGAGACACTTTCTGTTGTTCTCTTCAGCTGCAGAAGGATACGATCGACTAGTTCAAGCATTTATTGGATAGTTTCTCCTTCCCGCTAATGACTAAAATTGTTGGGTATGTTATTTGACAGGCGCTTAACAGGGGCTGCTAACCTGTCTCTAGCTATCAAGAAAACAGAAAACATCATTAGCGGAATGAGACCTGCAGTTGGAACTTAGCGGTGTGCAGACCCAAACATTCTCTTCATCCGCTCAGTAATCGATTGTGAAGGCTTCTGATATCACAACGCTACTTCATCTCAACTTCATAAACTTAACATTGAACAACTAGATGCTTGCGGTTTGCCTAGGAGGAATGTGATCGACGTTGAACGAGTGGAAGCTCTTGATTCTCCGCTGTAGTTTCGACGTCAGTTCTTGGGGAGAAAATTTATTTACCAAGAGAGACAGCATTCCAGTAGCAAACTAATAACCTTACTACGAAAATGACAGACTTCTGCATGTAAGATCTACATCGGACATGAGGAGTCTTGGCCCTCAACTAGTGGAAGTATCAGACTCTTTCTACAACATCGTTGGACTCAAACAGTTACCTGCACAGACCCTTTTGAATCTCCATTCCGATATCAGCTGCAAATCTCCATATCCACTATTACACTTTTATAAGAAATTGATTTGGCGCAATAAGTCCAAGTTTCAGTATTTACATTAAACTTTACTAACACTTGATGTTCAATTCTGATAGCTTTCGATTTCAAGAGACTTCAGTAGCAGAATGTGTAGTTCCTATCCCGAAGGTGAGATATTCTAACCAAGTTCGTCCGCTCCCACACATCGTTTCATTTTTACTGCTAAACGATAGCCATTCACGAATCTGTCAGATTTGGTATTTATGCATCGTTCCAGAACCTGCTGTAATTTCGGACTCAAGAAGAGTATTACGATACAATCAAAGTCTAAAATGGAACACTAAATTGAATGTCCAAACACTGGAAATTTTACGAGAATCACTGCAATATAGGTGAGGAGGTAAGAGAATCTCCTTTCTGTGGGCTCCAGCTCAGGTACGATTGGCTTACAAGACAAAGTCGAACAGCTGCAGAAGAATGCCAGTGAATCTGGCTGGGTAATGAACGTAAGCCTACCATCCCCCGATTTCAAGTTGTGGGTGCGAAAAGTAGCCGTGACACAAAACCGACACTGCGATTCAGCCAGTAATTAGATGATTCCCCTGGCTTCGTAAATTTCAGACGAGTAGTAAGCTGATAAGGACCTTGGTACGAATTGGTATCAACAATGGTTCATCCTACGCACCAAAAATACCTAGGTATCGAGGATAACAGTTTCTGCGACTCCTTGAAAATAGAATAAGGAAACGTAAGCAACTTACTTCGAAACACAGAAAAACTCTTTACTGTAAAACCTTGTGAAATCGAAGTTTCCCATTCCACCAAGTGCTAATGTTGTGCCATTTCATAAGTTTACTCAAGTATCTTCCTCGTCTTCAGGAAGCATGTCTGCTTGATCAAACAATTTTAATTTTTTGCTACTCAGGAAAATAACTAAACACAGCTGACCTTGACTGTAGCTTGTACTTAACGCCACGTGCTGCTTGTTTATCACTTGATTTTGTTTCTGCAAGCTCCCAGTATGATACAGCATCTCATTAAAGAAACCTACTTGTCGCAGGGTTATCATGGTTTTGAGAAATAGGGGTAGTTTTATAATGCATTTATTAATTTTGAACTATAATGTCTTTATAATATGCTTTAAAATGAAAATATACCGAATGCTATAGGGAAAGGGATTATTTATTTCCCCAATACATTACAGTGATACACTTTATTGATGTACCACTGAGTCTACATTCGGCAACCACACATGTTTTCACATTCCCAATAGAGAATAGAGGACGTAGATGAGGGCGAAGAAGAAGATGCGATAATGATGGCAAAGGTGATGTGTTTCCAATGAGCAAACGCTTCACGACACAAAAGACTGTTCTAACATCAACAGCTATGATGTTACATGCAATTAATCTACCTGGGAATTACCTTTACATCTACATTTCTGTTCTGCAAGTCACACTTAAGTGACTGGTAGAGGGTTCACTGAACCAAATACTCAATTATTCTGTGTTATTCCACGGTCGAACAGCACGCGAAATAACGGAACATCTGTATCATTACGTGCGAGTTCTGATTTCCCCTAATTTTTTATGATTGTTTCTCCCTATGCAGGGCGCCGTCAACAAAATATTTTCGCATTCGGAGGAGACCGTTGATGACCGAAATTTCGTGAGAGGATCATGCCGCAACGAGAAACGTCTATGATTTAATGATGTCCACCTCATATGCAGTATCATGTCCGTGACACTCTGTCCCTATTTCTCCTTAATACAAAACGTGTTTCCCTTTCTTGAACTTCCTCGATGCACTCCGTCATTCATTAGTAGATGCGTTACGTGAGCTAAGTATTGTGTCAATAGAACCCAGTCTTTGCTTCGCCTTGCCACAACATTGTCTCTGTGTTCTTTCCAATGTAACAAGTTTGTTATTGTAATTCCTAGGTATTTAGTTGAATTTACCGCCTTTGGAATTGACTGATTTATCGTGTAACCGAAGTTTAATACCTTTCCATTAGCACTCATGTAGATGATCTTCAACTTTACATTATTAAGGGTCAATTGAGAATTTTTGCAGCATACAGATATCTTATGTAGATTGTTTTGCAATTAGTTTTCATCTTCTGATGACTTTTCTACACGATAAATGACAGTATCATCTGTAGACAAATTAATACGGGTGCTCTGACTGCCTCAAAAAATGGGTTGTTTTTGGGAGACGAGACCAGACAGCGAGGTCATCAGTCTCATCAGATTACAGAAGGACGGGGAAGGAAGTCGGCCGTGCCGTTCCAAATGAACCATCCCGGCATTTGCCTGGAGAGATTTAGGGAAATTACGGAAAACCTACATCAGGATGGCCGGACGCGGGATTGAACCGTCGTCCTCGCGAATGCGAGTCCAGTGTGCCACCCACTGCGCCACCTCGCTCGGTCTCAGACCGTCTCGTCAATCGTTTATATAGATAAGTAACAGCAGAGAGCCTACAACACTACCTTGGGGATGCCCGCCCGGCTGGCCGCACGGTCTAACGCGCTGCTTCCGAAGCGGGAAGGCGTGCTGGTCCTCGGGCCCAGCGGATTCGTGGCGAGATCCGGTGTGCCGGGCAGCCTGTGAATGGTTTTTAAGACAGTTTTCCATCTGACTCGACGAATGCGGGCTCGTTCCCCGAATCTCACCTCCGTTACACTAAGTCGTCGATTGCTGCGCCAACACTGTCTCCATGTACGCGTACACCATGATTACTCTACCACGCCAACATTGGAGTCACACTCGTCTGGTATGAGACGTTCCCGGGAGTGAGGGGGTCCTCTGGGGAGCCGAACCGCACAGTAGCCCTGGCTACAGTGTGCAGCGGCGGTGAGGTGGGTGGACTGCTGTGGCCTGTTGCAGGGTTGTGAACCAATGAAGGGTACGGCGGGACGAAGCCTCTCCGTCGCTTCTAGGTCCCCGGTTCAGTACACAATACACACACCATGGGAACGCCAGAAGTAACTTCCGTTGTACTCGATGACTTTCCATCAGTTAGTATGAACTGTAACCACTCTGACACTATATCACGAATCCAGTCGCATCAGTGAGACGTCATTCCGTAAGGTCGCTATTTGATTATAAACCGCTTGTGAAGTACTCTGTCAAACGATTTCTGGAAATCTAGAAATACGGAATCAATTTGAAATCCTTTATCCCGTCGCACTCAACACTTGGAGTGAGTACAGAGCTGCTTGTGTTTCACAAGCACCATGTTTTCTAAATCCGTGTTGGCTTTATTTCAATAGACGATTCTGTTAAAGGCAATTCATAATGTTCGAACACAATATACGTTCCTAAATCTTGCTGCGTATTAACGTTAATGATATAGGTCTGTAATTTAGTCGATTACTCCTACTATATTCTTGAATACTGGTGTGATCTATGTAACTTTCCGGTCTTTGGGTACCGATCTTTCGTTGAGCGAGCACCTGCATATGATTGTTAAGCGTGGAGCTATTGTAAAGGTATACTCTGAAAGGAACGTAACTGCTATACAATCTGTATGAGAAGACTTGCTTTTATTAAGTGATTTAAGTTCCTTCACAACCCAGAGGATGTGTACTGCTAAGCTATTCATGTTGGCAGCTGTTCTTGATTTGAATTAAGGAATATGCCTTTCGTCTTCTTTGGGGAAGAAATTTCGGAATGCTGTGTTTAGTATCTCTGCTTTAGCAGCACTGTCATCGATAGTAATTCCATTGCTGTCGCGGAGAGAAGGCATTGATTGTGTCTTGGAGCTAACATAGTTGACATACAACCAGAACCTCTTTGGATTTTCTGCTAGGTTTCGATACACACATTCTTTGTGGTAACTATTATAAGCATCACGCATCGAAGTCCTCTCTAAATTTTGAGCTTTTGTAAAAGATCGCCACTCTTGTGGATCTCCAGTTGTTTAAATTCCGTTGTTTCTGCAACAGTATTCTGATCTGTTTTGTGTACCATGGGGGATGAGTCCGTCAATTCATCCGTTGCTGTTAATTTGTTCAGTGTCCGCCCACGGTAACTGAGTGGTGACACTCTGCTTTAGTACGTGGCGCGGCACGGACCTGTTGTCCCCGCCGCGGGCGCGCGTGGACGAATAAGTGTTTACATCGTCGGCACTCGTGCGTGTTGTTGTCTGACTCGATCGCCATGGGACACAATTTTCGAAAGACTACGCTCCAGTTTACGTTCGACAACGAATATGCCAGACCCAAAGCTTTCGAAATAGAGCGTTTTTTGAGGGAAGAAAGTCGTTTACCTGCTGCAGACATACTTGGAATACACCTGTCCATTGTAAGCAGTATAATTTACGTAAAGACGACCGATGAAGCTGGGTATGAAAGAACTCTCTCCGCTGCTCAAAGAGGATTTAAATTTCGACACTCTGGTGGCCATATCAGCGATGTAACAGTAGCTCCTTCCGGATTTGGCGTGAGGGTCATTCGGATCTTTGAATTGCTGTTTGAGGTGCCAGAATCGATGGTTACTGAATCGCTGCGACCATATGGAACGGTACCTCGTCATAAGCCTGAACGCTTTGCAAGTTTTAGCACCTATCCTGTGCCGTTTACGGCGTCCGACAGGTGCGGATCGTCCTCACTAAACAGATCCCTTCTTATTTATACATTGGAGGATGTCGAGCTATTGTGACTTACGATGTCCAGCCACGCACCTGTTCTGGCTGTGGTGGAGAAGGACATATCCGCTCGGAGTACATACAAGGCCGCGTCGTGCAACTGCCACATGGAGAAGCGTCACAGCGAGAAGTTCCCACGCAACTGCGACGACGTACGTGTCGGTGGCCCGCCGGGAGGTGTTGCCAAGTTAGGAGCGTGACAAGGACGTGTTTCTGCAAGAGCAGAGCGAGTTACGGGAGCATGGAGGTGACTCGGAGACTGTCCCTAGAACCACGTCACGTCAGATGAGGGAGGAACCCGCCGAAAACTCACATGTAGCACGCGGCGTGGAAGTAGAGGTCGAGACAGTGGCGCCGGTAACGGATGAACGAGCGATCGACGAACACAGTGAGGCAACAGAGGGCAGGGCACGCAAATAGCGATCGCTGAAGCGTCGCAAAAAGCTTCGCCATAGTTCGGGTGGCACGTCCCCCCCCCCCCTAGCCTAGGGGACACGGACGTTATCCTAGCCGAAGAACTGTCTGACACGGAACACGTGCCTTTAGAGGACGCTGACAGGATTCCTTTAGAGGGTGTCCGGATGTCCTGCCTTTCAGACGGACCCTCTTCATTGACACCGACTGACCCAGCGCTGCCGACGAAGCAGTCAGGGACGCCAATGTCCCGGCAGCCACATCGAAATACATCAGAGGTAGCTATTTGACTATAAACCGCTTGTGAAGTACTCTGTCAAACGATTTCTGGAAATCTAGAAATACGGAATCAATTTGAAATCCTTTGTCCGTCGCACTCAACACTTGGAGTGAGTACAGAACTGCTTGTGTTTCACAAGCACCATGTTTTCTAAATCCGTGTTGACTATATTTCAATAGACGATTCTCTTAAAAGCAATTCATAATGTTCGAACACAATATACGCACCAAAATCATGCTGCGTATTAACGTTAATGATATAGGTCTGTAATTTAGTCGATTACTCCTACTATATTCTTGAATACTGGTGTGATCTATGTAACTTTCCAGTCTTTGGGTACCGATCTTTCGTTGAGCGAGCACCTGCATATGATTGTTAAGTGTGGAGCTATTGTAAAGGTATACTCTGAAAGGAACGTAACTGTTATACAATCTGTATGAGAAGACTTGCTTTTATTAAGTGATTTAAGTTCCTTCACAACCGAGAGGATGTGTACTGCTAAGCTATTCATGTTGGCAGCTGTTCTTGATTTGAATTACGGAATGTGTGTTTCGTCTTCTTTGGGGAAGAAATTTCGGAATGCTGTGTTTACTAACTCTGCTTTAGCAGCACTATCATCGATAGTAATTCCATTGAGTCGCGGAGAGAAGGCATTGATTGTGTCTTGGAGCTAACATAGTTGACATACGACCAGAATCTCTTTGGATTTTCTGCTAGGTTTCGATAAACAGATTCTTTGTGGTAACTATTATAAGCATCACGCATCGAAGTCCTCTCTAAATTTTGAGCTTTTTTTAAAAGATCGCCACTCTTGTGTATCTCCAGTTGTTTAAATTCCGTTGTTCCTGCAACAGTATTCTGATCTGTTTTGTGTACCATGGGGGATGAGACCGTCAATTCATCCGTTGCTGTTAATTCATTCAGTGTCCGCCCACGGTAACTGAATGGTGACACTCTGATTTAGTACGTGGCGCGGCACGGACCTGTTGTCCCCGCCGCGGGCTCGCGTGGGCGAGTAAGTGTTTACACCGTAGGTACTCGCGCCTGTTGTTGTCTGACTCGATCGCCATGGGACACAATTTTCGAAAGACTACGCTCCAGTTTACGTTCGACAACGAATATGCCAGACCCAAAGCTTTCGAAATAGAGCATTTTTTGAGGGAAGAAGTTCGTTTACCTGCTGCAGACATACTTGGAATACACCTGTCCATTGTAAGCAGTACAATTTACGTAAAGGTGACCGATGAAGCTGGGTATGAAAGAACTCTCTCCGCTGCTCAAAGAGGATTTAAATTTCGACACTCTGGTGGCCATACCAGCGATGTAACAGTAGCTCCTTCCGGATTTGGTGTGAGGGTCATTCGGATCTTTGAACTGCCGTTTGGGGTGCCAGAATCGATGGTAACTGAATTGCTGCGACCATATGGAACGGTACCTCGTCATAAGGCTGAACGCTTTGCAAGTTTTAGCACCTATCCTGTGCTAAACGGCGTCCGACAGGTGCGGATCGTCCTTACTAAACATATCCCTTCTTATTTATACATTGGAGGATGTCGAGCTATTGTGATTTACGATGGCCAGCCACGCACCTGTTCTGGCTGTGGTGGAGAAGGACATATCCGCTCGGAGTACATACAAGGCCGCGTCGTGCAACTGCCACATGGAGAAGCGTCACAGCGAGAAGTTCCCACGCAACTGCGACGACGTACGTGTCGGTGGCCCGCCGGGAGGTGTTGCCAAGTTAGGAGCGTGACAAGGACGTGTTTCTGCAAGAGCAGAGCGAGTTACGGGAGCATGGAGGTGACTCGGAGACTGTCCCTAGAACCACGTCACGTCAGATGAGGGAGGAACCCGCCGAAAACTCACATGTAGCACGCGGCGTGGAAGTAGAGGTCGAGACAGTGGCGCCGGTAACGGATGAACGAGCGATCGACGAACACAGTGAGGCAACAGAGGGCAGGGCACGCAAATAGCGATCGCTGAAGCGTCGCAAAAAGCTTCGCCATAGTTCGGGTGGCACGTCCCCCCCCCCCCCTAGCCTAGGGGACACGGACGTTATCCTAGCCGAAGAACTGTCTGACACGGAACACGTGCCTTTAGAGGACGCTGACAGGATTCCTTTAGAGGGTGTCCGGATGTCCTGCCTTTCAGACGGACCCTCTTCATTGACACCGACTGACCCAGCGCTGCCGACGAAGCAGTCAGGGACGCCAATGTCCCGGCAGCCACATCGAAATACATCAGAGGACGTATCTCGGATTGATGACCACTGCGACTGGGCGGAACCTGTCGAAGACATACAGGAATTGCCACCACCCAAATGATGACAACTCACTTACAAGATGCACACCACGGAACGACAACAACGGAGAGCAACCCGGTGGTGGGCAACCCTCTGAGCACGAATAGTGGACTAAAGCCCTTGGAGTTCTCAATGACATGACACGAGCATGACGACGACAACGGACCAAGCATATAAGGTGGGCACAGTGAACATTAACACCGCACGTTCGCTTGCAAAGATGCAACTTCTCCGGGACATGATTTACGCCACAGACGTTGATATTCTGCTGATGCAGGAAACCTGCAATGCTGCTTTTCCCGACCAGCATGGATACAACACTTACCTAGCGCCGACTCCAGATGGAGGACGTGGCACAGCGATACTAGTCCGGGAAGGGATTCCGATGTGTGACCTCGATTACCTTCCTTCAGCTCGGGGTTTGGCTATGACTGTAAACGTCATTCGTATCGTCAACATCTATGCACCCTCCGGTTCTGACAACCGACAGCCGCGTGCACGATTCTACTCGGAGGAGATTGCCCCCCCTATTCCATGGGAGGTATGACCACATCTAGGTAGGGAGGGGGGGGGGGATTTTAACTGTGTACTCACACCGTAGGCTCAAACTCCTAATTTCAGCTCCTGCCACGCATTGAACACGATCTGCCGGGACATGGCCCTAGTGGACACGTGGGAGAAGATCCATGGACAGCGAGAGGGCTACACGTGTTTTACTAGCCACTCGGTGAGCAGGCTGGACCGGATTTATGTGTCTGACAGCTTAGGGGATCACGTGTTGGCTGCTGAACTTTGGCCCACAGCTTTTACGGATCACCTTGCATATTTATGCACGTCAACTGCCCACGGCAGCGGGTCTGGCGGAGTCGTAGTTCCTGTAAACTTAATTCATCCTTATTGGTGGATCTCGAATGTCGCCAGCGGATCGAAGAAACATGGCAGACATGCACTCGCCGTCTGCCGCTGCACCGTATGGTTCTTTCATTGTGGCGGCAATGTGCAAAACATAACGTACGGCAAGGAAAAAGCGAAATGGCTCCGGGATACACTTGATTATTACTACATGGTGTTCCGCGACCTGTCCTCCAGGGCCCCATCGCCCGGCAGTCCTTCGTATTCAGGCCTGCATTTTATCGATCACGAGACGTGGACTGGAGGGACTTTCGATCCGTGCTGGGTGCTTGGACAACGTCGATGGAGAACGTATTAGCATGCATCATGTGTCCAAGGGACATGCGCGTAATCGCCTATCCTTGATCACAGTGCTCCATGATGACGATGGTCGGCCCTTGACGTCACAACAGCACATTGCTGCTGAGTTTCTGGAGCATTACTGCCTCCTTTTCACTGGGACGCAGACGGACAATCGGAAAGGAGAAGAAATTTTTCGACAAATGCAAACGGAGGTGGATGGTCCTCATGCAGAGGCGCTATTGGAACCCCTAACGGAAGATGACATCCGGGGAGCACTCACGAAGGGTGCGGTGCACAGTTCCCCTGGGCCAGATGGGTTGACACTCGAATTTTATCGCGCATATGTGGATTTAATTATGTCCCAGTTGGTATTGATGTATAATAAGCTATTGAGCCCTGACACGAACGTTCCGTCATAGTTCATGGCGGGACTGCTTATACCAATTCCGAAATCGACAGCGAGTGTCAACGCCCATCAATTTAGGCGGCTCACGATGTTCAATACTGACTATAAGATCTTTGCGCGCATGTTGGCGACAAGGCTCTAGACTGTAATATCCAAGACAATACCACCAGACCAGGCTTGTCTATGGATTCGGAGCAACATACATTCTACCCTAGGCGAATACCGTGACGTAATTTCCCTGATGGAAGCTTGTCGCATGCGAGCGGCGTTCGTATCGGTGGATTTTGATCGTGCCTTTGACAGGATCAACCACGATTTCCTTGACTCGACCATGGACGCTTGGCGATACCACAGGATTTTATTACCGTCCTCATGCTCCTCCTTCGCGGCGTTTCTTCGACGGTGAGAGTCAATGGCAGGGAGGTAGGATCGATTCCTGTTAGCAGCTTAGTTAGGCAAGGATGTACCTTGTCGATGGTACTGTTTACAATAGCGCTCGAACCATTGATGCTGACTCTTAGACGGACTGTAACAGGCGTCCGACTTCGTGCGAGCTCATTCACGTGTCGTGCATATGCCGACGACTTGATGATACTCGTCCGGTCGGAGAACGAAGTAAGTAAGGTGGTTACCCTTCTTACTACGTACGGATTAGCTGCGTGAAGTAGGGTGAACATGAATAAAACCAAGATCATGCACATCGGTCGAGGGCTGGACGCTCTGCACCGTCCTTTTACAACAGTGGACATCTTGTGATGCTTAGGTGTATTGTTTACCCGACCGCTACTGCAATGAGCGGCGGCGAGCTATCGACAACTCCTCCAGCACGTCCGACTGCACATACGCAACAATTCACTCCGAACGCACGACCTCCTCCAAAGGGTGGACTACACTAATTTTCACCTGGCCTCGCGACTGCCGCACCTGGCACAGGTACTGCCAATGCCACATGGCATTGCTGACAGATTAATGGCGGCCTTTGGATACTATGTAAGCCAAGGAATGTTGTTTACGATCAAATACGTTACTTCAACTCTCACATACCATTCTGGAGGACTTAACCTCTCGGATGTGCGGAACAAGGCTCTAGCTGTATACCTGCGAGCGACGCTACGAACTTGGAACCAACGGCAACACGCCATCCTGTATGTGCTTCTTCCGACGTCCTTTGAACCGCCGGTGGCTATAGGTACAACAATATCGCCCTCTTTTTCTCACGTCGCGCGATTCTTTGTTGATTACAGTTATGTTCAGTTACAGATACTTTCTACAAGAATCCCCACTACCCGTGAGATACACTCCTGGAAATTGAAATAAGAACACCGTGAATTCATTGTCCCAGGAAGGGGAAACTTTATTGACACATTCCTGGGGTCAGATACATCACATGATCACACTGACTGAACCACAGACACGTAGACACAGGCAACAGAGCATGCACAATGTCGGCACTAGTACATTGTATATCCACCTTTCGCAGCAATGCAGGCTGCTATTCTCCCATGGAGACGATCGTAGAGATGCTGGATGTAGTCCTGTGGAACGGCTTGCCATGCCATTTCCACCTGGCGCCTCAGTTGGACCAGCGTTCGTGCTGGACGTGCAGACCGCATGAGACGACGCTTCATCCAGTCCCAAACATGCTCATTGGGGGACAGATCCGGAGATCTTGCTGGCCAGGGTAGTTGACTTACACCTTCTAGAGCACGTTGGGTGGCACGGGATACATGCGGACGTGCATTGTCCTGTTGGAACAGCAAGTTCCCTTGCCGGTGTAGGAATGGTAGAACGATGGGTTCGATGACGGGTTGGATGTACCGTGCACTATTCAGTGTCCCCACGACGATCACCAGTGGTGTACGGCCAGTGTAGGAGCTCGCTCCCCACACCATGATGCCGGGTGTTGGCCCTGTGTGCCTCGGTCGTGTGCAGTCCTGATTGTGGCGCTCACCTGCACGGCGCCAAACACGCATACGACCATCATTGGCACCAAGGCAGAAGCGACTCTCATCGCTGAAGACGACACGTCTCCATTCGTCCCTCCATTCACGCCTGTCGCGACACCACTGGAGGCGGGCTGCACGATGTTGGGGCGTGAGCGGAAGACGGCCTAACGGTGTGCGGGACCGTAGCCCAGCTTCATGGAGACGGTTGCGAATGGTCCTCGCCGATACCCTAGGAGCAACAGTGTCCCTAATTTGCTGGCAAGTGGCGGTGCGGTCCCCTACGGCACTGCGTAGGATCCTACGGTCTTGGCGTGCATCCGTGCGTCGCTGCGGTCCGGTCCCAGGTCGACGGGCACGTGCACCTTCCGCCGACCACTGGCGACAACATCGATGTACTGTGGAGACCTCACGCCCCACGTGTTGAGCAATTCGGCGGTACGTCCACCCGGCCTCCCGCATGCCCACTATACGCCCTCGCTCAAAGTCCGTCAACTGCACATACGGTTCACGTCCACGCTGTCGCGGCATGCTACCAGTGTTAAAGACTGCGATGGAGCTCCGTATGCCACGGCAAACTGGCTGACACTGACGGCGGCGGTGCACAAATGCTGCGCAGCTAGCGCCATTCGACGGCCAACACCGCAGTTCCTGGTGTGTCCGCTGTGCCGTGCGTGTGATCATTGCTTGTACAGCCCTCTCGCAGTGTCCGGAGCAAGTATGGTGGGTTTGACACACCGGTGTCAATGTGTTCGTTTTTCCATTTCCAGGAGTGTATATCGATACTTGCGGCGTCAGCATGGCAGCAATGTTGTCGAACTTAAATACCCAACGCGAGACTGGCGACAGATTTGGCGAGCTGTCCATACGCCTCTCCTCACCACAGCAGCGCGATCGCCATGGAATACATTAATCAACCGCAAGACAGTCAACCGCCAACGATTGTACGACATTCGCATGGTAGATTTCCCGCTCTACCTTATATGTGGCATGCAGGACACCGACGAACATCCTCTGCAGTGCGGTGAGGCAAAGGATGTTTGGCGGCTGACGCAACGCATCATGGCCCTTCTCCGACACACCGACGAATCCACGATCACGACGGACGCTTTATTTTTCCCTGACGCTGTCTTTCTCCCCTCACAGAAAACATCGGCAATCCGATGGATTGGAGGACACCCATCGCACTACGTGCTCTCGCGGACCTTGATATCGGGCATGGACTATTGGTATTATCTACTAGAACAACACGAAATCATCCGCCGCCACTCTGAATATAAAACACATTTTGCGTTCTAGGCAGCATGTTTCATAACCACCCGGATCGGTGGGGAGTCCCAGGTTTACGTTGTTACGATGGATAGGATTTACTCCCAGTGAAGTGACGAAGATGTCACTTCGGCCCCATAATTCTTTCCCTTCTCTTTCATATATGATTTTTATTTTGGGACATAAAAATTAAACGAATAAATAAAATATTATTATTACTAATAAAAAAACACTATATAAATGTACAATGTTTCCTTCCCGCCGCCTCTCACTTATCTTGTCAGGTGACGGGGACACAGTGGCCAGGCCTCCAAGTACTAAAGTACTACCCCTGCCCACTCTGCCCCCTGACGTAAAAAAAAAAAAGAAAAAAACCGGTCAGCGCGACATAATGTCAGTCCTAAGGGCCCGAGTGTTGTGTTGCCCTACTCATTATCATTTCATCCCCATCGACGCGCAAGTCGCCGAAGTGGTGCCAAATTGAAAGACTTGCACCCGGCGAACCGTCTACCCGACGAGAGGCCCTAGCCACACGACTTTTTTTTAAATTTATTCAGTATAAGCCTCTCAGTTCTGTCGATACTATTTGTTTGAATTCAAGCGGCATGTGGTCTACACTTCTCAGTAAGGTGTCAAGCGAATTTTCATCTGCTATTTTGAATAGATATATTTTTCCCTTATTTTTGGTGGATTCGTGAGTTACGGTATTTAGCCTCACTACGACATCCCTGTGTTCAGTAATCCCTGTATCCCCTTTCATATTCGTTATTAGCTGAGGATTATTTGTTGCTAGGAGGTAAAGTGTGTTTTCACAACCATTTACTATCAGAGTGGGCTCAAGAACTAACTGCACGAAATAGTTCTCAGAGATTACATTTAGCACAATTTCGGATGATATTTTATGTGTACCTCCGGATTTAAACATGTATTTTCGCCAGCTCCTTGAGGGTAAATTAAAGTCACCACCAACTATAATTCTACGAAACGGGTATGAGTTTGAAATTAGTCTCAAGTTTTCTTGGGTTCTTTCAGTAACTGTGTCGTCAAAGTTGGGTGGTGGGTAAAAGTATCCCATTATTATTTTATTCTGGTTGCCACAAATTACCGCTAACCATTATAACTTACAGGAACTATCTACTTCAATTTAGGTACAAGATAAACTACTTCCAATAGTAACAAACACGCCACAGCCAACGGATTTAGTCCATCCTTTATGAACAACTGCAGATTCTTCGCAAAAATTTCGACTGACTCTATCTCCGGAATTAGCGGCTTTCAGTACTTATAACGATTTGGGCATCGATACTTTCTATTATTCACCACCACCCTGTGCTCTTCATGGTGTCCGGAAGGACCCGTTCCACATCTGGAATAACTCCATCAAGTATGGACAGAGAGCATGCACTGGCTTTCTTCCACCCCTTGGCAGTTATGTCCCTAACGGGTCCCATAACGCTCCTAACATTGGAGCTCCAAACTACAAATAATCCCATCCTCTGTGGTAGCCCGTATCTTGCAGTCTGAGACGTTTCCTCTGAAACAGAACAAGGGACTGCATCTGGCTGATGGACAATGTCAGCCTCAGATAGCATCTGGAACCTGTATGTCAGACTAAGTGGGGAGGAATTACATTCGGCCCCTTCAGGGAAGTCTTTTGCAGCCTGCCACCCCCCCGACCAGACCTATCACTCGACCACGGGTGTGGCCTCGACATCATTGCGAGTAGTAACTGTGCTGGCCACAAGTGCTTGTTTGTTTGTTTTGTTTGCTTTAGGGCTCAAAACAACTAGGGTTATACCCGCCCATGTCAAAACTGTGAAACACGAAGACAAAGAGAGGAGTTAAAAACCACTGCACGTCAATCCGATTTGAGGGAAGATAAGACAGCTAAAAAAAGGGACACTGAGAAAAGTCTCTACAATACGCCACAGGGAAACGGAGAACTGAAAATTAAATGGCCTTCGCCGTATTGCTACGACGGATGAAACGTAAAAAGCGATCGACAACCCGCTCATCGTTCACTAAAACGGCAAATAACTCAGACGGCAAACCCATACAGGAACGTGAGCGGTTAAAAAGGGGCATTCCATCAGGAAATGACGGACAGTTAAAAAGTGGGGGCAATGTGCACAAAGTGGTTGTGGAACGCCACTTAACAAATGGCGATTGATAGAAAGGCAGTGCCCAATACGCAACCTAGTTAAAATGGTATCCTCGCGGTAGGATGGCAGAGAGACGATCGTCCAAGCCGCTAGGAGAGGCTGATCGGAGAACTCGTTAGTCGATAGCTGAACTGTACGTCTGTTGGATCCCCACGGCTAGTCCACAACAGTGCAACAGTAAAGCCCATGCTCTGCAGCCCCAAGCAGTATAATCGAAGCAAACACAGCCTGGACCTGAGACCAAAGTGTCACCAACTCAGCTCGCATCCCAACACAGTAATCACAGTCTCTTTAACTTTTTTTTTGGGGGGGGGGGCATCAGTCTTCTGACTGGTTTGGTACGTCCGGCCACGAATTCCCCTCCTGTGCCAACTTCTTCATCTCAGAGTCGCAACCTACATCCTCAATTACTTCCTCGATGTGTTCCAATTCCTGCCTTCCTCTACAGTTTTTGTCCTCTACAGGCCACTCAGGTATCGTGGAAGTCATTTCCTGGTGTCTCAACACATAACCTATCATCCTGTCGCTTCTCCTTGCAGGGTACCCACATATTGCATATTCCTTTCCCCTCCGATTCGTTACCTTATCAGTCCTCCTGATTATCAACATTCCTCTGCAGCACCAAATCTCAAATCCTTCGATTCTCTTCCGTTCCGGCTCTCCCACAGTCCATGTTTCACTACCATACAATGCTGTGCTCGAGATGTACATTCTCAGAAATTTCTTCCCCACATTAAGGCCTATGTTTTATACTAGCACACATTCCTTGGCCGGGAATGTCCTTTTGGCCAGTGCTAGTCTGCTTTTGATGTCCTCCTTGCTCCGTTAGTCATTGGTTATTTTCCTACTTATGTAGCAGAATTCCTTAACTTCAACTGTTTCATGACCATCTATCTTGATGTTAAGTTTCTCGCTGTTCTCATTTCTGACACTTCTCAATGCATTCGTCTTCCTTCGATTTACTCTCCGTCTATGTTCCCTCATTAGATAGTTCATTCCATTCAGCATATCATGTAATTCTTCTTCAGTTTCACTCAGGATAGCAATGTCATCGTCGAAACGTATCATTGATACGCTGTCCCCTTGAATTCTAGTTCCACCCCTGCACTCTTCTTTTATATCCATCATTGCTTAGCCGGCCGCGGTGGCCGTGTGGTTAAAGGCGCTCCAGTCCGGAGCCGCGCTGCTGCTACGGTCGCAGGTTCAAATCCTGCCTCGGGCATGGGTGTGTGTGATGTCCTTAGGTTAGTTAGGTTTAAGTAGTTCTAAGTTCTAGGGGACTGATGACCACAGCAGTTGAGTCCCATAGTGCTCAGAGCCATCATTGCTTCTTCTATGTACAGATTGAACAGTTCTTGGTTGCCCAATCTTGTTATTCCCTCTTGGCTCTTGTACAAATTGTACATTACCCGCCTCTCCCTAAAGCTTACCTAAAGTTTTCTCAGTAGGTAGTAGGCTCTGAGCACTATGGGACTCAACTGCTGTGGTCATAAGTCCCCTAGTACTTAGAACTACTTAAACCTAACTAACCTAAGGACAGCACACAACACCCAGCCATCACGAGGCAGAGAAAATCCCTGACCCCGCCGGGAATCGAACACGGGAACCCGGGCGTGGGAAGCGAGAACCCTACCGCACGACCACGAGATGCGGGCAAGTTTTCTCAGAGTTTCGAACATCTTGCACCATTTTACATTGTCGAACACTTTTTCAAGGTCGACAAATCCTATGAACGTATGTTTATTTTTCTTTAGTCTTACTTCCCATATCAAACACAACGTCAGAATTGCCTTTCTGGTGCCTTTACTTTTGTAAAGGCAAACTGATCGTTATCTAGGGCATCCTTAGTTTTCTTTTCCATTCTTTTTTATGTTATTATTGCCAGAAACTTGGATGCTGACTGTGTGATAATTCTTGCACTTGTCAGCTCTTACAGTCTTCAGAATTGTGTGGATGACATTTTTCCGAACTTCAGAAGGAATGTTGCCAGACTCGTACATTCAACACACCAACGTGAATAGTCGTTTTATCATCACTTCCCCCACTGATTTTAGAATTTCTGACGGAATGTTATCTATCCCTTCTACCTTATTTGATCTTAGGTTCTCCAAAGCTCTTTTAAATTCTGATTCAAATAGTGGATCCTTTATCTCTTCTAAATTGATTCATATGCCTTCTTCTATTCCATCAGACAAATCTTCCCTCCCTAGAGCCCTTCAATGTACTCTTTCCATCTATCCGCTCTCTTCTTTGCATTTAACCATGGAATTCTCGTTGCACTCTTAATGCCATCACCCTTACTTTTAATGTCACCTAAGGTTGTTTTGACAACATAAAGGAGTTCCTTGTCCTGCTATTCCCTTTTTCACATTACGCTTTGCCTACTCTGCGCTTATTAAAGCAGATTTGACCGCTGAACATGCAGAATAATTCATAAAGAAATAAGAAAATTCAGTTGCTTATTACAGACAAACTGTGAAAGACAGAACAATTTACGCATGTCACTGGATATAGGGAGATCGAAAGTCTTATGTTCGGAAAGACACGGTACCATACACTCAACATGAGCAACATGCTTTGCTCTGGAAACATTCAAACAATAGTCCACTTCATTCAACACATGAATCAACAAGTCCTTGTTTACTTAAGTGACAGCTTCAACAATATATCCGCTATTGGGTCATAGATGGGACGAAGAATATTTTTTATGCACCTTCAGAGAAAAAAATCTGATGGTATGGTATCTGGTGACCAAAGACAATGAGAAAGCTCTTGTTTCCACCTCTTTCAATCCAACGTTGTGGGAAAGTGGTGTTAAAATAACGCTGAACCTAAACGCCAAAGTGGGACTAGGAACTGTCATGCATCAAATTAAAGTCATTTGAATCTTCATGAAGTGGAAGAATTAACCAATTTTTCATCATGTTCAGGTACGACATTCCTGTCACAGTTTTCTCCCACATTAATGAAAGGTCCATAAACTCTCCGGGCAGAAACGGCGCAAGAATCATTCAGTTTCAGTGTTCGGCGACGACGACGACAGGATTTTGTGATCCCACAATTCTTAGACTATGGCCGTTTACTTTAACCGATACATGAAACATCGACTCATGTGAAAAGTTGAGTCGCTCGGAAAAAAGTGTCCTCTGCATATTCTGGAGAAATGGAATGTAAAATTCGTTTTTTCCGTTATGGTCGCAGCGACGCAGTTGCTGTAGCAACTGCAGCTTATAAGGCTTAATATGCACATGTCGTTTCGGAACACGCCTTTTTTTAAAAGGGGACTCGTTCACCTGAAAAATTTATGATCCCTTTAACGGTACATCTTTGCCCGATCCGAACGTCGACGAGAAATCAAAACCAAGTTTCCGCTCCTTCCATCCAGTGCTTTACAGCGTACGTTCAAGCTCCAACACAGACCTACAAATTCTTTTATTCATATGTTAAGTTTTTGGATCCTCAATCGGTAGTTTTCATCTTAGTAATCATGTTTGCATCATCTTATTTCCTTCCCGGGGTTTATTAAAATAATTCATTATTTCATTTGGAGATGAGCGGTGAAAAGTATGAGCATTGCCTCATACAGTATATTGGCCACGGTTAGAATCTGTATCCATCCTCCTTTTCTATGTTTAGGTTGTCTCTCTCAAGTAATGAACGTATCCTATGGTCGATAAATATATCGTGATCAGTCACTTGTGGTTCGTAAAATAAATGCAATCTGTGTTTATTGTAAATAGTTGTCAATGTTATAACAGACATCAATGTACATCCGTGTTAAAATAAGGAAATTTGTTGGCCTTGCAGCGTAGATCTTGCAATATGTATGCACGTAGGACTGAAGAACGTGTAATTAATTATATTGATATTACACCTCTTTTGTGACTGATATATGTCCGAATAAGAACATTGAAGATCGTGGTTTTAGGAGTACAGAACGAAATTTTTAAAATATAAATTGTCATCTTATTTCTCGTAGTTGGATACAAAATGGTTGGAAAAGGAGGATGATTATTACGCACAGCCGACGACGACGTAGTTGGGACATGCATTGTGGAGACTCTTGACCTCCTAACGCCTAAAAGTCATACGTTACATACTTTACTGTATATATAAACATTCTGATTCTCCAAAAAATCATGTTTGCCTATCACACATGGCGAATGGTTTATCTACGAAAGCTGCAGGTTGGAGGGTTACGGATGAAGCAGACTTATTTCCTTCGGACGTATATTTGCTGCTGTTTGGGGAAACATGCACACACAAGAGATGGAGTTAAAATTTAACAGCGTACATTCTCGGTTACTTAATCTACACTGTGGACTGGTGAAGCTTGTACCACGTGATTCAGCGAAGCAGTACCCGACGCTCGTTTCGTCAGTTTGGTGGAACTCAACATGCTGATTCTGAGACCACCGTAAGCGTTACTCCAGGCAATATGTGTGAGTTCATCGCAAGTCCCTTTAAACAATCGTAATCTCCTAATCAGTAGCTGAGTTTGCCGTACTGGCACAGAAATAGAAGACGATAAAGAGAAGGCCGTATTGCTGTATTTGATTTTTTTTTAAAATTTCACCACGGAAGTTTGTACAGCGCTTGCTCCTTTCAGTCATCGCACAAATACCGAAGAGCTAGTTTTGAGACAAGTGATCACGAAATAGGAAATCAATTGAAATCGCTCACCAGAGGAAACACATTGGGGCTGCAAGAAATAGTGCGAAAGTCTACACACATTACTCACATCCTTTCAAGTACCAGTTTATTATAGGTCGCTGTAGTAACTGAGGGTACCAAGTAATTGGAAAAGAAGCACAGGTCATTCCCGTATGCAAGAGGGGTCCTCGAGCGGATGCACATATTTATAGGCCTATATTACTGGCGACAGTCTGTTGTTGAATTGTAGAACTTGTTTTATGGTCACGCATTAGTACGTATTGGGAGAAAGAAAATCTGTGACAGAGTCTTCTATAAACAGAGGTGGATAACGTCAGAAGCTTATTAAGGCTACACGCAGACGAGTCTGCTGGCTGTAGGAAGCCTGCAACGTCAAAAGACTGTGAGCGCAATGCAGAAATATCGTGGGAGAGTCGATTCGTAGTACAGAGACTGGCTAGACCCGAAAAACTAAGTGAATTATAACACACTGCGTATGAACAGGTGAAGAGATTTGTTACTGTTCGATTACTCTATTGGCTATAGGTCCCTGGAAACATATACTTCCGTTAAATACCTAGACGCAACTGTCCGAAGCGATCTAAAGTGAAATGACCATATAAAACTAATTCTACTGAAAGAAGATGCCAGTGAAAGATACATGGGGAAATCTAATTCATCCACGAAAGAAGTGGCTTACAAATATCTTGTGCGACTGCTTCTTAAGGATTGCTTATCAGTCTTTGGCAATTGTTCAGTCCGAGAAATAGAGGAGATTGAGAAGATTCAACATAAGTTCACTGTTTCTGTTATGATGGTTTCATTACATGTTTACAAATACTGTAGGTGAACTGTTGGACACTAAACCGAATCATAACCGAGAACTGTAACTAATGGTATCTCTCTTTTCATTCCACCTCCTCCTCGACATGTACTCCTTTGCTATCTACAAATTCACTAGCACCAACGGCAAACAATTGAAAACATAAGCACAATGAAAGAATCATCACACAGAAAATCACTGCTAGACAAGATTAGTATAAAAATGAAAATTACGTTAATAGTGTAAGCACCAGTACTTACCAATAACAGATTAGATGATATCAATAGGTTTGACGTCCAAGAAATTAATGCTGTCTATGTACCATTAAAATGAACCATCCTAATAAAGGGCTATTACAAATGATTGAAGCGATTTCATAAATTCACTGTAGCTCCATTCATTGACATATGGTCACGACACACTACAGATACGTAGAAAAACTCATAAAGTTTTGTTCGGCTGAAGCCGCACTTCAGGTTTCTGCCGCCAGAGCGCTCGAGAGCGCAGTGAGACAAAATGGCGACAGGAGCAGAGAAAGCGTATGTCGTGCTTGAAATGCACTCACATCAGTCACTCATACCAGTGCAACGACACTTCAGGACGAAGTTCAACAAAGATCCACCAACTGCTAACTCCATTCGGCGATGGTATGCGCAGTTTAAAGCTTCTGGATGCCTCTGTAAGGGGAAATCAACGGGTCGGCCTGCAGTGAGCGAAGAAACGGTTGAACGCGTGCGGGCAAGTTTCACGCGTAGCCCGCGGAAGTCGACGAATAAGCAAGCAGGGAGCTAAACGTACCACAGCCGACGGTTTGGAATATCTTACGGAGAAGGCTAAAGCAGAGCCTTACCGTTTACAATTGCTACAAGCCCTGACACCCGATGACAAAGTCAAACGCTTTGAATTTTCGGCGCGGTTGCAACAGCTCATGGAAGAGGATGCGTTCAGTGTGATACTTGTTTTCAGTAATGAAGCAACATTTTTTCTTAATGGTGAAGTGAACAGACACAATGTGCGAATCTGGGCGGTAGAGAATCCTCACGCATTCGTGCAGCAAATTCGCAATTCACCAAAAGTTAACGTGTTTTGTGCAATATCACGGTTCAAAGTTTACGGCCCCATTTTCTACTGCGAAAAAAACGTTACAGGACACGTGTATCTGGACATGCTGGAAAATTGGCACATGCCACAACTGGAGACCGACAGCGCCGACTTCATCTTTCAAAAGGATGGTGCTCTACCGCACTTCCATCATGATGTTCGGCATTTCTTAAACAGGAGATTGGAAAACCGATGGATCGGTCGTGGTAGAGATCATGATCAGCAATTCATGTCATGGCCTCCACGCTCTCCCGACTTAACCCCATGCGATTTCTTTCTGTGGGGTTATGTGAAAGATTCAGTGTTTAAACCTCCTCTACCAAGAAACGTGCCAGAACTGCGAGCTCGCATCAACGATGCTTTCGAACTCATTGATGGGGACATGCTTCGCCGAGTGTGGGAGGAACTTGATTATCGGCTTCATGTGTGCCGAATCACTAAAGGGGCACATATCGAACATTTGTGAATGACTAAAAAAACTTTTTGAGTTTTTGTATGTGTGTGCAAAGCATTGTGAAAATATCTCAAATAATAAAGTTATTGTAGAGCCGTGAAATCGCTTCAATCATTTGTAATAACCCTGTACTTCAAAACCAAACATGAAGAAAAATTATCGAAACAAAATAAATTGCTAAATTTAATATTAAGAAAGGAATAATCACCATCATTAAAAAACAGAAACTTAACACACTTTCTTTGGGAAATACATCCTCCACACACCTTCCCAAAAAAAAGTCTGATGCGCACATATTTTGTTGAACATTCTTTCTCGAGACATACCTATTTAATGTAGTACTCAAATTCTCCTTTTCCGCGCCCAGTAGTATATATTATAGCCCCTTAACACCCTTCAATTGTGTTTGTACATGTACCTGATTTTTGTCCATGAACTCAACGGAATGATTCACAGCCAATGGCATCTACCCATTTCCGTCAAATCCCTTATAACTATCCCACCATCTGACATTGTGGTTGACTCTTGTGCTTGTAAGTAGCCTGTTTATGTTTTCTTATTGGCAACGTTACATAGCGCTCTATATGAAAATCACTGGCTGTGCTGTGTGCAGTCTGTGGCTAGTTTGCATTGTTGTCTGCCATTGTGGTGTTGGGCAGCGGCAGCTGGATGTGAACAGCGCGTAGCGTTGTGCAGTTGGAGGTGAGCCGCCAGCAGTGGTGGATGTGGGGAGAGAGATGGCGGAGTTTTGAAATTTGTTATACTGGATATTATGAACTGCTATATATATTATGACTATTAAGGTAAATACATTGTTTGTTGTCTATTAAAATCTTTCATTTGCTAACTATCCCTATCAGTAGTTAGTGACTTCCGTACTTTGAATCTTTTATTTAGCTGGCAGTAGTGGCGCTCGCATTATTGCAGTAGTTCGAGTAACGAAGATTTTTGTGAGGTAAGTGATTTGTGAAAGGTATAGGTTAATGTTAGTCAGGGCCATTCCTTTGTAGGGATTTATGAAAGTCAGATTGCGTTGCGCTAAAAAATATTGTGTGTCAGTTTAAGCACAGTCCTGTACAATTGTTCTAAGGGGACGTTTCATATGTCGACCCTTAGCCGAGGATACCTCACTGGAATCTTCTGATTTTTTTCTTGTAGTTTCTGTAATTAGTGTAGCTATTGTTTTATTGCTAGCGCGTAATTGTAGAGAGAATCTCCTTTGTAGTTGCAGCCTTTCATTGTTGTGCAGTAAAACAGTTGTGGCATGCATGTAGATTTGCACCAAGTATTTCGCAGCTATGCTTGCTATTAACTAGATATTATTTTCAGTGCTATGTTAATGTGTTCCCCTATTTTTGCTCTTCAAGTTGTGTTTTTCTGTGTTGTCGTGTGAAATATTGTGACAATAATGGCGTGTGAAAAACGTAACACTAGGCTCCAAAGTAAATTGAGAAATGACAGTGAAGACGAAAGTAGTGTGTTAGCGCCACCGTGTAATGAATTAACTAATGTTCAACATAGTAATTTGGTAACTGTGCATAGGGAAATGGAGCGGGCGGCAAACAATGGCGCAGGCAGTGAAACAAATAGTGAACAGGGAAGCATTATCGATCGATCGATCGGCAACAGCTTGCCTCAGGAATCCGAAATGACAGGACACAATCTTGCAAATACTGTAGATTCAGGTTTTGCGTAATCACCCTTATCTCAAATAAGTCAAGACACATTTTCTGCTTGTCAAAATGTGAATGTTGCCGGTGAAAATGCACTGCCAAAAAGCATAGAGAAACAGATTCCAGACACTAATACATTATTATTGCAATTAATGCAACAAATGGAACAAAATCAGAGACAAATGGGACAAAATCTTCAAAAGTTAGACACAATGGAACAAAAAAGCAGAGACAAACACAGCAAAACCTTCAAAAGTTAGACACAATGGAAAAAAGCTTCAAAAGTTAGACTCATTGGAACAAACTCTCGAACAAACACGTGAAGATTTAACTGCTGAGTTACATAAAATTGAATCGAAATGTCAAAAAGTCTGTAATGACGTAAAAACACAAATTTGTGAGCATTTCCAACCTATTTTTTCGCGTCATGAAAATGCATTACAGAATCACGAAGCAGCCATTAGAGAACTGCAAGCTATTGTTCATGAAAATCATGACACCTTGCAAGCTAAAATTGACTATGTTGCATCTGCCGATTCGGTTACGCCACTTGCAAAAACTCAAGAAAACTTAAAGGACACAGTAGATACGATTTCAGCACAAATGGACACTCTGAAACTTGGCTCAGAAAAACACACTGAGGAAATAAGTACACTATCGGAGAAAGTAGCCGAACTTTCGGATCAGTTCACTAACTTAACTGCAAAGGTAGATGATGATCTGAATGACACAAGACCTGTAGCCATCACTGACACAGAAGAGTGCGAACAAATTAGGAAATTCAAACAAAATCAGAATCAAATTAATACGCAACACCAAAGAGAAATCCGGCAAGTACAAGATCGACTGGCACAGGTAATACAAGAATTACGTATTTCAGAGGCCACTCGCGCTCCAATACCGGAAGAGGGACATAGAAATACGGAACAGCCACAAAATAATAACTCAGGGCACTTCGTAAACTATGAAAGAAATTGGCAAGGTACACCGAATTTTGAGATGGAACCGCCGACACGACGTAACAATGACCGATATGCTACTCGCCGACACGATGATTTTGACTATAAGCTGTTCATTACTACACGTAAATTCAAAACGTTTAAGAATTCTGCCAACGACATTCATCCACAAGCGTGGCTCCATCAATTCTCTCATTGTTTTCCTCCCAACTGGTCATTGGACCACAGGTTAGAATTTATGTGTGGCTACTTGGAGAATGAACCAGCTGTAAGAATGCGATCGGTCATTCACGATTGTCACAGTGAAGGAGAATTTTACCATGCGTTCCTCTCAGCATATTGGTCTCAAGCTACATTTAAGAAATATTATTTTGACAGGGCGTTGCAAAGACGACATTGAAGCTTTTCAGGGACTCTTACAAGAATTAGAAATTGACACAGACAGTCGCGGCATGCGAAAACAGGAAAACAATCACTACAGGTCACATCCGTCACAATTCCGTGACGACAGAAACAATAACTGGCCATGACAAGCCTATTCTTACAACGTAAATCGTGACCAAAACAGACACCATACGTATGACAACCACTGGCAGAGTAATAATAGTTACAGAGAAAGATCGCATTTCCGTAGTAATGAATATGACAGAGACACTCATAGAAACAGACAATTTGGCAACCAGAACAATTATTATCACGGGAGACAGAATAACTTCTGACGCAATGGTCCACTGCGCAGTTGCGATTCAGGGAGAAATTCGACCGACAGGAAAGAAACTAAGGAATCTACCGACATGACGACAGACGATATGATCGTAACGACAGACCTGAACTGCATCAGAACTGGCGGGATTTAAACAGAGCAGGGCACTCTCGACAACGTGAATTTGTGGAAGTTAGGTCTCCTAATCCCAGTAACGACGCGCGCCAACAAAGGAACAGACAATGACTCGCACCGCAAGCAGCCACTTGCGCCCGCTGGCTCAGGGAAAAATATCATTGACGCTAACCTTGAGCAAAATTCCAGTATTCATTACGGACGAATACCGCATGAAATTTGCATTCAAGTTGAAACTCTGTGTACTAAGAAGAGCAAAGGGTTACACCACATCTCACATGTAAAACCGTTTACTGAAAGATAATCTGCTTTTTAACTTCGTCTTTGCCATAAAACGTTTCACTTCACGTTACTAGTATGCTTTAGAAACTGTTACCATGCAACAATGTTTGAAGTTAACTATCCAGTCGAGAACCTAGGGAACTTACACAAGTAATTACGAATGCATTGTTATAGTGAACAGACGACACAGTGTTGTTATTTGTACATTCTTCCTTGTTAGTTGCACGATTACGTAACGAATATATGGCTTACATACTTAAAACATATACTGTTAATGAGATTTTAATGTAACATTTCTGTTTAGTTGAAAAGACATTCTTTATTTGAAGTACTTTCTGTAAGATTAAAGATGACTTAGTATTTGGTTTCTTTGACAGCTACACGATTATACCACAATGCTACTAATGAGTGACACAATTTATATTATTGCTTTTGCACTGTATCTGTTTTATATCTGCACTGTTTTTCTGTATTATTCTGGAAAGTAAAACATGTTTTAGTAGTAACTTTTGTGCTATAGCTACAAGGAGACAGCCTTTTCCGTAGGACAACAATACGTTACAGCACAGTACTTTCTTTATCACGGCAATAAGCGTAATAACTAAGATATCTATACCCAAAGCATTTCACTTTTGTTTATCATGAGGTAAGTACATTGACTTCTGCAGAACTTAGCTTTCGGAGGACGATAACTACGACACTTCCACAGAGAATATCTTACAACAAGACGCACAGTTTAGCGCTACAGTACACGTATTTGAGTGATTAATTTTGTACTTAAAACATTTATTTTTAAAGATATTTGAAGTACAATGATACAAAGGTTTTCCGTAATACATTTCATTCCATTGCTGTAATCTGTAACACCTGAGGGTATAATTACATTAATCCTCAGGGGGGTACAGGCTTACTTTGTGTACCATGTGTTTGGCAAGCACAAGGAGCCATAGCTAATATAGTATTTGCTTATACAACTTTACACATCGGTACCATATTTCTCTAACACATAAATTACACAACTAGCTGATCATTTAACTGAGAGAGACAAACATTTTTTTATTACGTCAGTGACACATGTTTACGCAATTACAGAGTTGGATTACTTCACACTTACGAAATTGTATTTTGTCTGTACTGTGTGAACCCTTCATATTTTTTGGAACCATTGTGATACTATAAGAGCTTTGAATGATGTATTTGGTATGGGATCACGATTTTTAAAGTATGTTTGAGGTAGATGACACTACTGAAATGAGCAGAGAATTTTTTTAGCTTTTGAAATTATTGCAGAAAGCTACGACGTTTTTGAGATTTGACTGAGGTGTTATGATGTTATTATTACGATGACTATGTGTATTATGCTGCTGAGGTATGTTTATGATCAATAAGCTGATGCTGTATGAGGAAATTGATTATGCTATGTATTTATTATGATGAAATATTGAAGTGTCGTCTCAAGATTGACGTGTCGACGAATTTATATATGTGTAATAAGGTAAGGAATAACGAGTAGTGGTTAGGAACTCTGATTTATGAAAAGGATGTTGGAAACCAAGAATCGTACTTTAAGAGTTATGTAATGTGTGTAAATGCGTGAATGTATCATAACACCGGCAAAAATTTTTTTGGACACTGTTATATTCATAAGATTTTGTTTCTACACATTTGCACCACAAATTCTCGACCTGTGAAATTTTTATATGAGACTGCCACTGTAGCGGAAACTCCTGTTGTAAATATTTCAGTAAGAAAGGTAAGTGACCTTGACGTAATGCGTTTTGGGCGCCCAGCTGAGAGGTAGTCGTCTTGTGCTATATAACTGTTTACTAACTGAAACATAGTACAAACCGACCTATCTTTAATGATCATAAAAACTGTGTCTGGAGAAGAGGGATTCGCTGAAAGAACTGCCTTCCACACCCATGGTCCAACAACACTATGCCATGTCTTATCTCTACTTCTTCTTCTTTTTTTTTTTTTGCAAATTGCGATTCGTCAGTTTCTACTATAATTCGAGCCCACCAGATTTTCCCCTTCTTGTAACAAAATCCGGACATACTTCCCGGCAAAATGAATACCAGTCAACAACAGTTTTATGGCCCCTTTCCGTCTCATGAGCAGCAAGCCAAATAAATCTCAAACAAAACTTTAAGACAGTAATAAAATACTTCTCATAGGAAGCCTGATTTCTCAATCCACGTCCCTCCAACGAATAGAACGCAACACACAATCTTTTACGCAGCGTCACGTCAACATATCGCTCGTGTGTTGCTTAGAAACCTAGAAAAATGTCATGCCATTGCCACAAACACCACGCTTACAATAGCAAGCATTTCAATTGTACCGTCTGGCAAAACTGATTACATTCACTGGTTCCCTCAATTCATCAGCTAGTTTCACAATTTCCATGAGGAATACTTTGGTCCCCAGTCACACTATTTTTCACATATTCAAAATCAGGAGCTACTAATACTTGAAAAGCAATTTCAAATACTGCGCAAAGATTAACAAATTACTTTCTTTGTAAACCAGAACGTGACTTCACAGCAGCCATTACGTCACAGGTCAAAGGCAACGGCTAGTATCGAACATTCCAGTAGATGTGATACACTTTGTCATAGGATCGTTGAGTAGGGACGAGAATTTTACGAGTTTCCTCTACATACATACTTCAGTCGCAGGTACTGCTATTTTCATTGTTTTCTACAAGAAGTGGCTAGCAATCACAGTTTAGTCAACAATCAGCCGCCTTTAGTGAATTAGCAGTCTAGTTAAAAGTTAACTCTTGATTCCTTCGGGTGGATAGGATGTGTGACTGCTGTGTACGGACGCAGGAGGAGCTGGCCACTGTTCGCGAACACCTGAGCGTGTTGATGGCCGCGGTCAGCCGTCTTCAGGCTGCTGCCTCGGAGTGTAGTGGCAGTGGAGAGTCTGGTGCGTTGCATGCTAGACCCAAGGTGTTACATGCCTCACTCTCTGTCCCTATGTCGAGACATCTTCGCGGGTACCGGGCGCGGTTGGACCACCCTCCCCCTAAGGGGAGTGGCGGGATGAGCAGCGTTCGCGGCGCACGAGGCGGAGGGTAAATGTGGAGGCTGGCCGTGTGGCATCGCCCGCTCTGACTGTGAGTGGACATGTGGCTGCTCCTTCAGCAAGGTCCGAGCACGCACACGGGGGGAGGGGTTTATTAGTTATTGGGAGCTCCAACGTTAGGCGGGTGATGGAGCCCCTTAATGAAATAGCGGAAAGGTCGGGGAAGAAGGCCAGTGTTCAATCTGTCTGCTTGCCTGGGGGGTCTCATCCGAGATGTGGAGGAGGCCCTGCGGCGGTGATAGAGAGCACTGGGTACACCAGACTGCAAATTGTTGCTCATGTCGGCACCAATGACTCCTGCCGTCTGGGTTCAGAGGTCATTCTCAGTTCGTACAGACGGTTGGCGGAATTGGTGAAGGCGGGAAGCTTCGCTCGCGGGGTGGAATCAGAGATAACTATTTGTAGTATCGTTCCCAGAACCGATCGCGGTCCCTTGGTTTGGAGCCGAGTGGAAGGCTTAAACCAGAGGCTCAGACGATTCTGCGGAGATCTGGGGTGCAAATTTCTCGACCTCCGCTACCGGGTGGAGAAATGTAGGGTCTACTTGAATAGGTCAGGCGTGCACTACACGCCGGAAGCGGCTACAAGGGTAGCGGAGTACGTGTGGAGTGCACATGGGGGTTTTTTAGGTTACAGAATTCCCTCCCTAGGCCCGACAAGACGCCTCCTGAGACGCGGCAAAGTAGGAGTAGACAAAATGCAACAGGGAATAACAGTATTAATGTGCTAATAGTAAACTGCAAGAGCGTCTATAGAAAGGTCCCAGAACTGCTCTCATTAATAAACGGTCACAACGCCCATATAGTACTAGGGACAGAAAGTTGGCTGAAACCAGACGTAAACAGTAATGAAATCCTAAACTCTGACTGGAATGTATACCGCAGAGACAGGCTGGACAGTGAAGGGGGAGGCGTGTTTATAGCGATTAGAAGTGCAATAGTATCGAAGGAAATTGACGGAGATCCGAAATGTGAAATGATTTGGGTGAAGGTCACGGTCAAAGAAGGTTCAGATATGGTAATTGGATGCCTCTATAGGCACCCTGGTTCGGCATCTGTTGTGGTTGAGCACCTGAAGGATAATTTGGAAAATATTTCGAGTAGATTTCCCCACCATGTTATAGTTCTGGGTGGAGATTTTGATTTGCCGGATATAGACTGGGAGACTCAAACGTTCATAACGGGTGGCAGGGACAAAGAAGCCAGTGAAATTTTTTTAAGTGCTTTATCTGAAAACTACCTTGAGCAGTTAAACAGAGAACCGACTCGTGGCGATAACATATTAGACCTTCTGGTGATAAACAGACCCGAATTATTTGAAACAGTTAACGCAGAACAGGGAATCAGCGATCATAAAGCGGTTACGGCATCGATGATTTTAGCCGTAAATAGAAATATTGAAAAAGGTAGGAAGATTTTTCTGTTTAACAAAAGTGACAAAAAGCAGATTAAAGAGTACCTGACGGCTCAACACAAAAGTTTTGTCTCAAGTACAGATAGTGTTGAGGATCAGTGGACAAAGTTCAAAACCAGCGTACAATATGCGTTAGATGAGTATGTGCCAAGTTAGTTAGAAAACTGCTACGGAAGCAGAGGGAACTTCACAGCAAACATAAACATAGTTAAAGCCTTGCAGACAAACAAAAATTACACGAAGCTAAATGCAGTGTGAGGAGGGTTATGCGAGAGACGTACAATGAATTCGAAAGTAAAGTTCTATGTACTGACTTGGCAGAAAATCCTAAGAAATTTTGGTCTTATGTCAAGTAGGAGGATCAAAACAAAATATCCAGACACTCTGTGACCAAAATGGTACGGAAACAGAGGATGAAAGACTAAAGGCCGAAATAGTAAATGTCTTTTTCCAAAGCTGTTTCACAGAGGAAGACTGCACAGTAGTTCCTTCTCTAGATTGACGAGATGACAAAATGGTAGATATAGAACTAGACGACAGAGGGATAGGGAAACAAAATCGCTCAAAAGAGGAAAGGCCGCTGGACCTGATGGGATATCAGTTCGATTTTACACAGAGTACGCGAAGGAACTTGTCCCCCTTCTTGCAGCGGTGTACCGTAGGTCTCTAGAAGAGCGTAGCGTTCCAAAGGATTGGAAAAGGGCACACGTCATCCCCGTTTTCAAAAAGGGACGTCGAACAGATGTGAAGAACTGTAGTCCTATATCTCTAACGTCGAACAGTTGTAGAATTTTATAACACGTATTATGTTCGAGTATAATGACTTTTCTGGAGACTAGAAATCTACTCTGTAGGAATCAGCATGGGTTTCGAAAAAGACGGTCGTGTGAAACCCAGCTCGCGCTATTCGTCCACGAGACTCAGAGGGCCATAGACACGGGTTCACTGGTAGATTCCGTGTTTCTTGACTTCCGCAAGCCGTTCGATACAGTTCCCCACAGTCGTTTAATGAACAAAGTAAGAGCATATGGACTATCAGACCAATTGTGTGATTGGATTGAAGAGTTCCTAGATAACAGAACGCAGCATGTCATTCTCAAAGGAGAGAAGTCTTCCGAAGTGAGAGTTATTTAAGGTGTGCCGCAGGGGAGTGTCGTAGGACCGTTGCTATTCACAATATACATAAATGACCTTGTGGATGACATCGGAAGTTCACTGAGGCTTTTTCCAGATGATGCTGTGGTGTATCGAGGGGTTGCAACAATGGAAAATTGTACTGAAATGCAGGAGGATCTGCAGCGAATTGACGCATGGTGCAGGGAATGGCAATAGAATCTCAATGTAGACAAGTGTAATGCGCTGCGAATACATAGAAAGAAAGATCCCTTATCATTTAGCTAAAATGTAGCAGGTCAGCAACTGGAAGCAGTTAATTCCATAAATTATCCGGGAGTACGCATTGCCGGCCGAAGTGGTCTAGCGGTTATAGGCGCTACAGTCTGAAACCGCGCGACCGCTGCGGTCGCAGGTACGAATCCTGCCTCGGGCACGGATGTGTGCGATGTCCTTATGTTAGTTAGGTTTAAGTAGTTCTAAGTTCTAGGGGACTTATGACGTCAGCAGTTGAGTCGCATAGTGCTCAGAGCCATTTTTGAGTACGCATTAGTAGCGATTTAAAATGTAATGATCATATAAAGTTGATTGTCGTTAAAGCAGATGCCAGACTGAGATTCATTGGAAGAATCCTAAGGAAATGCAATCCGAAAACAAAGGAAGTATGTTACAGTACGCTTGTTCGCCCACTGCTTGAATCCTGGTCAGGAGTGCGGGATCCGTACCAGACAGGGTTGATAGAAGAGATAGAGATGATCCAACGGAGAACAGCGCGCTTCGTTACAGGATCATTTAGTAATCGCGAAAGCGTTACGGAGATGATAGATAAACTCCAGTTGAAGACTCTGCAGGAGAGACGCTCAGTAGCACGGTACGTTCTTTTGTGAAAGTTTCGAGAACATACCTCCACCGAAGAGTCAAGCATTATATAGCTCCCTCCGACGTATATCTCGCGAAGAGGCCATGAGGATAACATCAGTGAGATAAGAGCCCACACAGAAGCATACCGACAATCCTCCTTTCCACGAACAATACGAGACTGGAATAGAAGGGAGAACCGATAGAGGTACTCTGGGTACCCTCCGCCACACACTGTCAGGTGGCTTGCGGAGTGTGGATGTAGATGTAGATGTAGAAGAGCCCGTTGCGCATCAACACGAGGTTACTGTACTAATTCCAAGAGCGTACGTGCTGAAGAGTGTCGGGCAACATATTATATGCTCCGATAGATGTCTCAGACAATGCTAATGACTCGGAAATCTGAGTAATTACAGCCGTTACGGTGGTTTGTTTACAGGAGACCTTCTCGCGCACCATGTGCAAATAGAAGAGGAATAGCGGGAGTGCTTATGTACCTAGCGCCATACACAGTAAAGTGGCTTGCGGAGCAAGCTGTCGACAGAGAGTGATGCACGATTCACACGAGCCACCCACACCAAAATATTCAGATAATGTCTGTAAAAAGCCTCCGAAACGTTTATGGTGTTACTCGGATTTACTCTGGTTCCTATTCTGATTAGGATATTCGGCATTCAGCAGTAGCAGCTTTTGAAGTTATTGCCTACAGTATAGGATTTCAGCCTGGGCATATTATGATAGCTGAGTGTTGATGTCTATTTGTCACTTACCTCCATTCGCTTTGATGTCTTGTACCTCACAAGTCTGCTTCTCTTAGTTAATCTTCTTTCAAAGTCTTATTTAACTTCTGTTCGCAAAGATCAGCAGCAAACGTTTAATCACTATATCCCTTTCGAAAACTTGCGATGCACCTCCGAACAACTTCAGTTCTCGAAGCAATCTACTGCTAAGCGACGGCAGCGTCACGTCACGCGATATTTCCGTTGTTGTGAGCCTGGCCTGGAACCGATGCTCAGCAGTGTCCATCGCTAATAACTGAGGCCCGCATTATTAGGTTTTTGTAAAATTGGTCTTAGCGCTTTATCTTCTTGGAAAATATTTTAGACTTTTAGGAGTCATTTAACGAAAAATTTACTGAACTCCTAAATTAATGTAAAAAATTTTATTATATTTTTGGCACAGTTAGTTTATTTCCTTGTGAAAAATGAACAACTAGTTTTTATTACATCGAAACTCAAAAAAATTCACAAGCCGTTGAAATCCTTAGCGCTGCTACAGTTATTTTCTCTTTTTATAATATTATAATGGGTCGCCTTTTACGTAAAAATTCCTTTCATATGTCACTCACACAAAAACACAGACTTGAGATGCATGCCTGAGTATGACCACAATCTGTGGCCTAAAGTTACAATCATATTACATTCTGGTACTGCAGTACTCAACGATACACATTTCTAAGCTGCACATTCCGAAACATTTGTACTGTCCCTCAGCATACTTTTGCATGTTGAAAGTTCTGCCATAGATGTCAGTAGTGTCGTCGATGAAAAGCCAAATCAAGGAGTCACAGATGTCGGTTTTATCGCCAGCAACAGCTCTTTCACATATCTGTTTCAAATAATTCTTGCACACATTCGACTTATCTGGTATATTGCAGGAACTGTTGTTCTTTACCACATTGTGTTACACATTAGCCGACTCTAATGCCTCACACAAGTCTAAATGAAAGCTTGCCACTACAACATTTATGACAGAAGAAACTATATGTTCAGTCTGTTGTATGTTCTTCTTCCTAAAGGCTGGTGTAATGTCAGCTGCGAAAACCTTGTGTTGAAGAAAATATGGCTTTTTAGAATCGATTACACAAACAAACGAACACTATGAAGATGGCACTAACTGAAATATAAGATAGTGATCATGTAAAAAGTCAACTTCAGTTGAATCACATACGCATGTTAGTTGTTCAGTTTTACAAAGGACGACCAAAAAGTTTCCGCTGAAAGGCCGTACAGTCTAGAATCGGTATCCAAATCAGACAAAAGTGTCCCAGCAAGTTGAAGACAACGGTTAGCTATAACAGCATGTCCTGGTGCTTTAAAAAGTCCGTAAGTACCTGCTACACAACATCGTCCGACAGGAATCGATGACTTTTCGAAGACTTATTTCAAGGGTGTTATAGCGTGGTAATCGCAGGGGTGAGATTGGGCCTATAAGTCGGGTGCTCGAGTGTCTCTTCCTTGAGCTGGAGTAACTTTTACACTACGATTATGATGATGTTTGGTTTGTGGGGCGCTCATTTGAGCGGATATCAGCCCCCGTACAATTCCCAATCTTTACACAGTCCGATCTCTCCACTTTCACGAATGGTGATGAAATGATGAGAACAATACAAGCACCCAGTCGCCTGGTGGAGAAAATCCCCAACCCATCCGGGAATCGAACCCGGGACCCTGTGATCCAGAGGCAGCAACTCTAGCCGCTAGACCACGAGCTGCCGACTTTACACTACGATATCTTCGCTGCGTGGTTGTGCGTTATCATGAAGCAGCAGCATCCCTTGTAGCAGTTTTCCAGGACGTGCCGCCTCAAATATACGCAGTAATTTCTCCAGCGTTGCGCAGTACCATTGCCCAGTGAAAGAGACACCATGTTCCTTAAAATCAATAAGCAATGGGCTCTGATAATCAAATAACAGGCTGAACAGATGACTGGCTCTTGAACTTCTTGGGGCGAAGGGGCGATGATGATAAAATATATCTTCAAAGCTTTGGACTCCGATTCTTAGATTTGGCGCCTGCTTTTGCCGCCTGAAACAATGCGCATTGCCTTCACCATCCACTCGCATCAGTCGCTTCTGGCAAAGAAGCATCCAGTTTGATTTGTGTTCGGCACTCTGCGCTTGGTGTCTACTGGGTGCCGAATAATGTGTTGCACACTGTTGATGTCGAGGTCCTTTGCTAGCAAACGAAATGTTATGTTCCGGTCCGTCCCACACGCGTCATTAACAGTCCGCTCGTGGTTTCCCGTAATGGATACAGGTGATTTCCCAGATGGACCTACACCTTGTGTCGAATCGCGACCACCCGAAACTTGGCGCACCATGACACAACGGTGGCTTCAGACAGATATGCTAGCCCACACACATCCTTCATTCTCCGATGGACGTCTACTGATGTTTGTCCTTCATCAATGAAGAAAATAGTAACAGCATGCTGTTCCTGTTTGAGGGACGTTTGGTAATAACTTCACCATAATTACTTTTCCGCATTTACCGCACGCACGTAGTACATACACGAATGCCACACTTAACAGCACAGTTAGAGGTAGGTGCTTATATACCCGCATCGGAGTCCCTCTACGTTGCATATGAACAGTAGCGACGTTCTGAAATAGATAAATTTAGGTGGGAATATCTGAGGGATGAAGACAAGCAACACGACTGGAAGATAAAATGACTGATAAAATTAAGTGTATTTATTTATTTGTGGCAGGCTGAGAAAAAAATTGTGGGCATCGCTTATGATTTTTGAGACTTCCCAATACGAAGCTGAAAAGACCAATTTTTCATTATAATAAAATTACCCTTAAGGCAATCTACTCAGCGCGAGTCAATACAAACGTGACTTTACTTCATACATACGAATATGAAGAGATCCATGCGTTACTGATTTGTTTCTTAAATGTACCTCGCTATTATCGAATGGTATTTTAGTTAAGGCTGGACGAATGTGTCCCAGTGAAGCGATGTGTGGATGTATTCACGCAGCGACAGTGCGTCATACACAGTGTCGATGTCAGTGCAGGCTATATTTCTCATAACGCAGGAATTAACAAAAATACGAGTAAGTAGGCTCAAGTATCACCGATGCAGCAGGGTTGTGACACATCGATTTATAAAGACAAACGGCATTGCACCACACACATTCTTGATTTCACGACAGAGTATAAGCTATTACTCATGGTCCGCAGCTCGTGGTCGTGCGGTAGCGTTCTCGCTTCCCGCGCCCGGGTTCCCGGGTTCGATTCCCGGCGTGGTCAGGGATTTTCTCTGCCTCGTGATGACTGGGTGTTGTGTGCTGTCCTTAGGTTAGTTAGGTTTAAGTAGTTCTAAGTTATAGGGGCTGATGACCATAGATGTTAAATCCCATAGTGCTCAGAGCCATGTCTTTTCTTAAAATATGCAAACTCACATATTTTTTCTGTAGCATTAGATCAAAAATTTTATTTAATAATCATGTCTTGTAGCAAAATGTCTTCTTTAGCTCTTCTTTTCCTGTGTAAGTCCTATTTAGCTCCTTGTAGGCCTTTAAGTATGATTTAAATCTTTTGAGGTATGCTGCACAGAGGATTAGTAAGTCGTCGAAGAATAAAATTTTGTTAAGAACCGACAAAGACGGCTAAGTGGGACGCATCTGAGGGCTGCGTAACGCTGTTGTAACTGAATATCAACGAGGGAGGCCAAAAGCACAAACAAAGAATAAACGCATTTCATCAGAATATTCTATTTGGAATCCGAGAACAACTGAGGCAGCATTTCGACTACAGTACGAAACATACCGAACGTGCTTTGTAACGAGGCTAAATGTAGTAACTTCACTCAGAGATGTGATAAGAATATCTTTCAGGCTGTAAAGTTCACATAAAGGAACACTTTGATACCCCGGAGTTAAACTCTAGAAAAGCCGAGAACGCTGACAGGCTTAGAAAACGACAGCACATTCAGTCGCGGTGTGTGTGTGTGTGTGTGTGTGTGTGTGTGTGTGTGTGTGTGTTTCTGTGTGTGTGTGTGTGTGTGTGTGTGTGTGTGTGTGTGTGTGTGTGTGTGTGTGTGAAGCCGGGCAGGAGGAGAGGGAGAGGGGGGGGGGGTATCAGTTCATGGCCTGCGACTCACTTCAGACTCCAACAAGCTCCTGTAACTGTTACTCACTCACACCCACTAGTCCTTCGCTGTAAGTCGCTCATACCCACCCACTCCCAGTTATCGTTTCTCATTCACTCATTCAACCCAACTCACTGTCATTATCTCTTTGTGTCTCACTATCATTGTCTCCTGTGTCACAGCCACAGCCCCTTCCATCTACCGGCCGAAGTGGCCGAGCGGTTCTAGGCGCTACTGTGTGGAACCGCGCGACCTTTACGGTCGCAGGTTCGAATCCTGCCTTGGGCATGGATATGTGTGATGTCCTTAGGTTAGTTAGGTTTGAGTAGTTCTAAGTTCTAGGGGACTGATGACCTTAGAAGTTAAGTCCCATAGTGCTCAGAGCCATTTGAACCAGCCAACCCTTCGATCGGTCTTACTGCTACAACCTCCCCTCACTGTCGCGCTCTTGCTCTCTGTTAGTGCCAGTATCTTAGTCCTTCCTAATGTTGCAGTCTCTTCTCAGTGTCATTATCTCTCTCTTCCTCGGAGTCCTTGTCATATACTCCAGCTCTCACCCACTTCCACTTTCTCTCCCTTTTTATCTCCTCTTCCCTCCCCCCCCACCCCACTGTCTAGTCTCCTTCACTCTTTTTATATCCTATTTATGTCACTGGCGACGATGTTTCACTGGCACTGTCTCTCTCTCTTTCTCTCACTCTCATTGCCTCCTTTGCTCTTTCTGTAGCACCACTAATTTCTGCTGTCTTCCAGTATTTATAACTGGTTCAAATGGCTCTGAGCGCTATGGGAATCAACATCTTAGGTCATAAGTCCCCTAGAACTTAGAACTACTTAAACCTAACTAACCTAAGGACATCACACACACCCATGCCCGAGGCAGGATTCGAACCTGCGACCGTAGCAGTCCCACGGTTCCGGACTGCAGCGCCAGAACCGCTAGACCGTATTTATAACTGTTCTGACTCTTTGCCACTGCACTGTCTTCTTCTCTTTTAGCATAAAGATAGCGAATATGTTCGCAAATTTCACAGTGCTTCGTCATTTTATAGTCTACGTTTTCGTCTCACACTTGGTTTTAATTGCGTATATGTAAAAGTAACCTAATTTTGAAAGTCTGAATCCCCGAAACGGAAAAAAATTGAGAAAAATGTTCAGTTTTGTTCCAGATCGGGAACCTAGGAATAAATCGCAAAAGTTGCAGATACTTGTGCAAAGCCGTCTCAGGATCTTCGGCTCGATTTTGCTCCTCTAGTGACGGTGAAAACATAGTAAAAAGTTAATTTTGCGGAGTTCACCGAGAACCGCCCGGATCTCCTCCAGTTGCGTAAGCAGGAGGAAATGTGTAATATTCATACTTTGACCATTTACTGTAGGAAGTGGGAATGGTTCCTACTGCAATGGCTATCCAAAACATATGGCTCTACCTTTTCATTACCAACAGAATCCGAGGTATGAGTACCGGAAAATCCCTTTTTTATGCTTTCTCATGCATACCGATATACTTTTTTGATATCATCCGTCACTCCCACCTGATGCGGATCCCACACCGCACAGCAGTACTCCAGAATAGGGCGGACAAGCGTAGTTTAATCAGTCTCTTTGGGAGACCTGTTGCACCTTCTAAGTGTTCTGCCAGTGAGTTGCAGTCTTTGGTTTGCTCTGCCCACAAAATTATCTATGTGATCGTTACAATTTAGATTATTTGTAAATGTAATTCCTAATTATTTAGTTGAACTTACAACCCTCAGATTTGTGTGACTTACCGCGTAATCGATATTTAGCTGATTTCTTTTAGTACTCATGTGAATAACTTCGCACTTTTCTTTATCCAGGGTCAATTGCCACTTTTTGCACCATACAGATATCTTATCTAAATAATTTTGCAAGTCGTTTTGATCATCGGATGACTTTACGGAACTGTATAAAATAGTCAGCATAAAATAAAGCCGCCATAGCTGTGTGGTGTAACCGACAGTATCGAAATACACACATTGCGATAGCAGCTTTTTAACGAAGTACTACTTCTGAGAACGAATGTCCTAAGTGGCGAGAAATAGGGAGCATAAAGAACGTCACAGTCTCAGGAGACTGGTAGGTCGAAGGCAGCCGCTGTTGAGCAGCATGGCGCAGAGACGACACGCTCCCACTAGGACTAGGCGGTGTGCTCGTGGGCAGCCACATGTAGGTCCTGCGATGCGGTGCCTTTGGGAGTGGCTGACGGAGATCCAACGTCGTGGGGAGCCCACAGCGAGGGTGAGGAAACAGTGCGATGGGCAGCAGACATGGTGACTCGTGGTGCCTGGTGGTCGGCCGGAACCCGGAGCGTAATCATCTCTCTAAGGACGGATGCGCGACCTACCATACTCGACGCATCTGCTGAAGACTACATGCGTGGTGCCACGTGGACACATGGCCGCCAGTCGTTAATAGCTGCCTGAGACTGCAGCGCTTGTACTCGTATATAGCGATCTGCACGTCCTCTGATGCTGTGGCTGCTGTGGGAGTGTTGATGGCAAACAGCACAATGACAGTCTCAGAGGTGAGGCAGGGGCCGTAACTGCACGGCGAATCACATACGTAAGTGTGGTGGCCTACTATAAGGGGTGCAACACTGAATACACACCACTGAAAATCAGCTAGCGCATCAACCGATTACGCTTCATACTGAAAACGTAACTGCCTGCTGCGGGCTGTCAGCATCGTTTATAGTAGAACCGTATATTTTTTAGGATAGGGGTCCACTTCAATACTATGTCAGTCAGTTGTTTGCTGGAAGTATTCCAATCACTAGTTACGCAGAATTCCTTAACTTAGTTCACAACGTGTTCCCAAAATTCTGGTGTTAAGCTTTACGCTGTTCTCACTTCTGCTACTTCTCATCACTTTAGTCTTTCTTCGATTTACGTTCTAACTTTATTTTACTCATTAGACACTTCATTCATTTAACGCATCCTGTAATTCATTTTCACTTTCACTGAGGGTAGCAATGTCATCAGGGAATCTTATCATTATCTTCTCACCTTGAATTGTAATTCCACTATCGAAACTTTCTTTTAGTTCCGTCATTCTTTCTTCAATGAAGATATTGTAGAATTTAGGAACACGTATTATGTTCGAGTATAATGCCTTTTCTGGAGACTAAAAATCTACTCTGTAGGAATCAGCATGGGTTTTGAAAAAGACGTTCATGTGAAACCAAGCTCGCGCTATTCGTCCACGAGACTAAGAGGGCCATTGACACGGGTTCACAGGTAGATGCCGTGTTTCTTGACTTCCGCAAGGAGTTCGATACAGTTCCGCACAGTCGTTTAATGAACAAAGTAAGAGCATATGAACTATCAGACCAATTGTGTGATTGGATTGAGGAGTTCCTAGATAACAGAACGCAGCATGTCATTCTCCATGGAGAGAAAAGTCTTCCGAAGTAAGAGTGATTTCACGTGTGCCGCAGGGGAGTGTCATAGTACCGTTGCTATTCACAATATGTATAAATGACCTGGTGGATGACATCGCAAGTTCATTGAGGCCTTTTGCAGATGATGCTGTGGTGTATCGAGAGGTTGTAACAATGGAAAATTGTACTGAAATGCAGGAGGATCTGCAGCGAATTGACGCATGGTGCAGGGAATGGCAATTGAATCTCAATGTAGACAAGTGTAATGTGCTGCGAATACATAGAAAGATAGATCCCTTATCATTTAGCTACAAAAAATAGCAGGTCAGCACCTGGAAGCAGTTAATTCCATAAATTATCTAGGAGTACGCATTAGGAGTGATTTAAAATGGAATGATCATATAAAGTTGATCGTCTGTAAAGCAGATGCCAGACTGAGATTCATTGGAAGAATCCTAAGGAAATGAAAACAAAGGAATTATGGTACAGTACGCTTGTTCGCCCACTGCTTGGATACTGCTCAGCAGTGTGGGATCCGTACCAAATAGGGTTGATAGAAGATATAGAGAGGATCCAACGGAGAGCAGCGCGCTTCGTTACAGGATCATTTAGTAATCGCGAAAGCGTTACGGAGATGATAGATAAACTTCAGTTGAAGACTCTGCAGGAGAGACGCTCAGTAGCTCGGTACGGGCTTTTGTTAAAGTTTCGAGAACATACCTTCACCGAAGAGTCAAGCAGTAAATTGCTCCCTCCTACGTATATCTCGCGAAGAGACCATGAGGATAAAATCAGAGAGATTAGAGCACACACAGAAGCGTACCGACAATTCGTCTTTCCACGAACAATACGAGACTGGAATAGAAGGGAGAACCGATAGAGGTACTCTGGGTACCCTCCGCCACACACCGTCAGGTGGCTTGCGGAGTATGGATGTAGATGTAGATGTAGAAGCAAAAGACTGCATCCTCGTCTTACACTACTCGTAATCCACACATTTGCTTCTTCATCTTCCAGTCTCCTATCGGTTTTTGTACACATTGCATATTATCCGTCTTTCCCTACAGCTTACCCCTACTTTATGATGGCGTTTATGTGTCATTTATAGAGCCGGTAGTACCAATTTATTGTTTCCTGAACATGAAGACTAGAGTGTCCTTAATAGTGAAACTGAACACTTCAAATTCCTTGGTGTTCAGATACACTCCTGGAAATTGAAATAATAACACCGTGAATTCATTGTCCCAGGAAGGGGAAACTTTATTGACACATTCCTGGGGTCACATACATCACATGATCACACTGACAGAACCACAGGCACATAGACACAGGCAACAGAACATGCACAATGTCGGCACTAGTACAGTGTATATCCACCTTTCGCAGCAATGCAGGCTGCTATTCTCCCATGGAGACGATCGTAGAGATGCTGGATGGAGTCCTGTGGAACGGCTTGCCATGCCATTTCCACCTGGCACCTCAGTTGGACCAGCGTTCGTGCTGGACGTGCAGACCGCGTGAGACGACGCTTCATCCAGTCCCAAACATGCTCAATGGGGGACAGATCCGGAGATCTTGCTGGCCAGGGTAGTTGACTTACACCTTCTAGAGCACGTTGGGTGGCACGGGATACATGCGGACGTGCATTGTCCTGTTGGAACAGCAAGTTCCCTTGCCGGTATAGGAATGGTAGAACGATGGGTTCGATGAGGGTTTGGATGTACCGTGAACTATTCAGTGTCCCCTCGACGATCACCAGTGGTGTACGGCCAGTGTAGCAGATCGCTCCCCACACCATGATGCCGGGTGTTGGCCCTGTGTGCCTCGGTCGTATGCAGTCCTGATTGTGGCGCTCACCTGCACGGCGCCAAACACGCATACGACCATCATTGGCACCAAGGCAGAAGCGACTCTCATCGCTGAAGACGACACGTCTCCATTCGTCCCTCCATTCACGCCTGTCGCGACACCACTGGAGGCGGGCTGCACGATGTTGGGGCGTGAGCGGAAGACGGCCTAACGGTGTGCGGGACCGTAGCCCAGCTTCATGGAGACGGTTGCGAATGGTCCTCGCCGATACCCCAGGAGCAACAGTGTCCCTAATTTGCTGGGAAGTGGCGGTGCGGTCCCCTACGGCACTGCGTAGGATCCTACGGTCTTGGCGTGCATCCGTGCGTCGCTGCGGTCCGGTCCCAGGTCGACGGGCACGTGCACCTTCCGCCGACCACTGGCAACAACATCGATGTACTGTGGAGACCTCACGCCCCACGTGTTGAGCAATTCGGCGGTACGTCCACCCGGCCTCCCGCATGCCCACTATACGCCCTCGCTCAAAGTCCGTCAACTGCACATACGGTTCACGTCCACGCTGTCGCGGCATGCTACCAGTGTTAAAGACTGCGATGGAGCTCCGTATGCCACGGCAAACTGGCTGACACTGACGGCGGCGGTGCACAAATGCTGCGCAGCTAGCGCCATTCGACGGCCAACACCGCGGTTCCTGGTGTGTCCGCTGTGCCGTGCGTGTGATCATTGCTTGTACAGCCCTCTCGCAGTGTCCGGAGCAAGTATGGTGGGTCTGACACACCGGTGTCAATGTGTTCTTTTTTCCATTTCCAGGAGTGTAGATAGTAAACTGTCGTGGAAAGCCCAAGTACAGGATCTTGTTCAAAGACTCCATGCTGCCATTTTTACTATTCGAACGGTATCTGAAGTAAGTGATCGTTCGACACGAAAATTGGTCTACGTTGCTTATTTTCATTGGCTTATGTCTTATTACATTTTGGGGCAAACATTCTCATTCTAAAAGGATATTTTTGGCTTAGAAATGGGCAGTTCGGGCAATAAGTGCCGTACGTTCGAGTACCTCTTGTCGACCCCTGTCCACTAGGCTGGGTATTTTGACACTGCCCTCTCAGTATATATATTCTTTACTGTCGTTTCTTGTTAAAAATATCAGATTATTCCCAAGAATCAGAAGATTGCACTTATTTAATTCTCTGCAGAAATCCAATCTGCATTTGGATCGCACTTCCTTAAATCATATGCAGATAGGTGTGCAGCATCCATTTGCAATAAACCACCATAAGAAGTACAAAATCTTAGCAGTAATCAACGCGCTTTCTAATCGAAACCAAAGAGTTTCCTCATGGGTCACAACTTCCATTCTGTTGGGAATTCCCTTGAAGAATTAAACTGACTATTATGTTATAGCCGGCCGTTGTAGTAGATCGGTTCTAGGCGCTTCAGTCCGGAACCGCGCTGCTGCTACCGTCGCAGGTTCGAATCCTGCCTCGGGCATGACTGTGTGTGATGTCCTTAGGTTAGTTAGGTTTAAGTAGTTCTAAGTCTAGGGGACTGATGACCACAGATGTTATGTCCCATAGTGCTTAGATCCATTTGAACCATTTATTACGTTATATTGTTGATTGATTTCACTTAAACTTATGGTTTGAATTCTTTTGGATTCATAAAAATTATACATTATCTGTTATTACTTTTATGTGGTAATTTCATAAACTGACACGGTCCATGGCCTTGGAGATTTGCTCCTCAATTTCGTCCTACGGAACTAGACGTGTAAATAAATAAATAAATATCTATATGTGGATAAGTTTATGATTACCACAGGCTAAAATTGACCTCCATAATTTGAATATTTTTCACGAAATGTAGTAACTGTTAGCGTATTCCTAATATCGACATATTAATGTCGATTTTCACTATTTAGTAATGCTGAAGGAAGGGATATAGACTCAGACCACAATTTAGTAATGATGAGAAGTAGGCTGAAGTTTAAGAGAGGAGTGAGGAATTTGTGCGAATAAGTAGGATATGAAGGTACTAAGGAATGAAGAGATACTCTTGAAGTTCTCTGAGGCCACAGATACTTCGCAAATAAACAACTCAGTAAGTGGAACGGACACCTTTAGAAAGGCAAACACAGAAGTATGAGAGAAAAATAAATGTACAAAAAAGGTATTTGCCATTAAACCATGGATGACAGAAGATATTCTTCAGATGATTGTCCAAAGATGAAAGTACGACAACGTTCAGGGAAATTCAGAAACACAGACACAAAAGACTCTTAGGAATGAAATAAATATGAAGTGTAGGGAAGCTAAGGCAAAATGGCGGCAAAACAGGTGAAGGAAAAGCTGTCGGAAAGTCTGACTGAGCACACAGAAAAGGTAAAAGAAATTAAAACCTAGGCGCTAAGATTGAGGGTGCAATGGAAATTACACTGTGAAATCCACACGTGACAGCAGATAGGTGGGAAAAGTACGTTGAATGCCTCTATGACAGGGTAGAAATGGAAACGGGAGTTGATGGGAAGAGATAGGGGATCCAGTCTTACGGTCGGAATTTAAAAGGACTTTGGAAGACTTAAGACCAAATAAGGCACAAGGTATAGGTACAGTTAACATTCCATCGACATTTCTAAAATCTTTGGAGGGAGAGGCAACAAAATGACTTTTCACGTTGATGTGTAGAACGTATGAATCTGGTGATATACAGGCAGACATTCGGAAAAGCATCATTCACACAATTCTGAAGAGAGCAAGAGCCGCCAAGTGCGTGAGTGATCGCTCAATCAGCTTAACAGCTCATGCATCCAAGTTTCTGACTAGAATAACATATAGAAGAATGGAAAATGAAACTGAGGATTTGTTAGATGATGGCAGTAGGAAAGGTAAGGCACCAGAGAGGCGGAAAAGGAAGCACGGCCGAGGAAGATCGAGACACGCTCGTAGGATTTGTCGACTTGGAAACAGCGTTCGACAATGTAAAATGGTGCAAAATGTTCGAAATTCTGAGAAAAATTAAAGTAAGCTATAGAAAAGATGTATAATACACAATATGTACAAGAACGAAGAAGGAATAATACGAGTGGGAGACAAAGAGCGACGTTTTCGTATTGTATTGTATTGATTGTGTATTGATTGTATTGTATTGTATTGTATTAATTGTATAAGACAGGGATGTAGGCTTTCACCAATAGTATTTAATGTATACATAGAAGATGCAGTTACAGAAACAAAAGGACGATTCAATATCAGGATTCAATAATCGTTCAAATGACTCAGAGCACTATGGGACTTAACATCTGAGGTCATCAGTCCCCTAGAACTTAGAACTACTTAAACTTAACTAACCCAAGGACAATCACACACATCCATGCCCGAGGCAGGATTCGAACCTGCGACCGTAGCGGTCGCGCGATTCCAGACTGAAGCGCCTAGAACCGCTCGGCCACACTGGCCGGCTCAATATCAGGATTAAAATTGAGCGTGAAAGCATATCTATGAGAAGATTCACTGATGACTTGTCTTGTGACAGCGAGAGCACCAGCAGCAGCACAGTACTGTTTGTATAAAGCGTTTATTTTGCATTTTGTTTACGACCTTCCACTAAGGAAGGGATTCTATTTGTGTTTATCTGCTCTGCATAGTAACTAACAGTTCTTGATAAAACTTTACGTAGTTTTCGTGTTAGATTTCTTAGTGTTTTCTTGATCGTTTAGAACAGAAAGCGCCCTAAAACCGTCTTTGTTTGTTTCGCGGCCGTTAGCCACTAGTCACTTGAATCAGCAGTTGTCTTGTGACAGCCAGAGCGAGAGCACCAGCAGCAGCGAGTACTGTTTGTATAAAGCGTTTTTGTACTTATTTGCTGCGCTTAGCTTTTAAATAGTTTTTCTGTGAAAACCTAGCGTAGTTTTCGCGTCTCGTATTTCAGTGAGTGTTTCTTGATTATCAGAGTAGCTCATCAGAAGATTATCTTGGGAATTTGTCACCGTATAGGGTAGGGTAAACATAGTCATGTGTAGGGACTGTGGTTGTTGTGAGCGGACGCAAGGAGAATTGGCCACTCTTCGGGGGCAGGTGGAGGCTTTGTCTGTTAGGCTCATCGAGCTCGAGGCGCAGGCGTCGGCTCGTAGTGGCGTTGGGGCAACTGTGGTGAGACCTATGCCTACTTCGGTGGCCTTGGAATCACATGGAACCCCTGATGTCGCTGCGTCTTCCGGCAGTGAGCATCTTACCGGCCAGCCATCACTCCAGGGTGAATGGCGGACAGTGGTGGGCTCTCGCGTGCCTGGCCGAAAGGCGAAGGTGGGATCTGGCCGCGTGGCAGCTGCCTTACCCCTTTCCAACAGGTACGGGGTGCTTCCTAGTGGTGATGACATCGTTTCCGAGCCACCACAGGATGCCTCGCCTGTTGGGCCAGTGGCCGATTCTCCGGCAAGGTCCCGACAGTCACAGAGGGCGGGCCTATTAGTTATAGGGAGCTCCAACGTTAGGCGGGTTATGGAGCCCCTCAGGAAAATAGCGGGTAGGTCGGGGAAGAATGCCAGTGTGCACTCGGTGTGCTTGCCGGGGGGTCTCGTCCGTAATGTGGAGGAGGCCCTTCCGGCAGCTATTGAACGCACTGGGTGTGACCGGCTGCAGATAGTAGCACATGTCGGAACGAATGACGCCTGCCGCTTGGGTTCTCAGGCCATCCTTGGTTCCTTCCGGCGGCTGGCTGATTTGGTGAAGACAACCAGCATCGCACGCGGAGTGCAAGCTGAGCTTAATATCTGCAGCATAGTGCCCAGAGTCGATCGCGGTCCTCTGGTTTGGAGCCGTGTGGAGGGTCTAAACCAGAGGCTCAGACGACTCTGCGACTATAATGGTTGCAAATTCATCGACCTCCGTTATTGGGTGGAGAACTGTAGGGCCCCCCTAGACAGGTCAGGCGTGCACTACACACCGGAAGCAGCTACTAGGGTAGCAGAGTACGTGTGGCGTGCACACGGGGGTTTTTTAGGTTAGAGGGACCCCCCCTTGGGCGAAACGGTAAAATACCTGACGGCTTACCAGAGAGGACATTATCATCGTTGATAAAGAACGTCCGTCCTCAGAGACCAAAAACAGGAAAAGTTAACGTAATGTTGGTAAACTGCAGGAGTATCCAGGGCAAGGTTCCTGAATTAGTATCTCTTATTGAAGGAAATAGTGCGCATATAGTATTAGGAACGGAAAGTTGGTTAAAACCGGAAGTGAACAGTAACGAAATCCTAGACACAGAATGGAATATATACCGCAAGGATAGGATAAACGCCAATGGTGGAGGAGTATTTATAGCAGTAAAGAATTCAATAATATCCAGTGAAGTTATTAGCGAATGCGAATGTGAAATAATCTGGGTTAAGCTAAGTATCAAAGGTGGGTCAGATATGATAGTCGGATGCTTCTATAGACCACCTGCATCAGCAACCGTAGTAGTTGAGCGCCTCAGAGAGAACCTGCAGAACGTCGTGAAGAAGTTTCGTGATCATACTATTGTAATAGGGAGAGACTTCAATCTACCAGGTATAGAATGGGATAGTCACACAATCAGAACTGGAGCCAGGGACAGAGACTCTTGTGACATTATCCTGACTGCCTTATCCGAGAATTACTTCGAGCAGATAGTTAGAGAACCAACTCGTGAAGCTAACGTTTTAGACCTCATAGCAACAAATAGACCGGAACTTTTCGACTCCGTGAATGTAGAAGAGGGTATCAGTGATCATAAGTCAGTGGTTGCATCAATGACCACAAGTGTAATAAGAAATGCCAAGAAAGGAAGGAAAATATATTTGCTTAACAAGAGTGATAGGGCACAAATCGCAGAATATCTGAGTGACCACCATCAAACGTACATTTCTGAGGAAGAGGATGTGGAACAAAAATGGAAAAAATTCAGAAACATCGTCCAGTACGCCTTAGATAAGTTCGTACCGACTAAGGTCCAAAGCGAGGGGAAAGATCCACCGTGGTATAACAATCATGTACGAAAGGTACTACGGAAACAAAGAAAGCTTCATCATAGGTTTAAGAGTAGTCGAATCATAGCTGATAAGGAAAAGCTGAACGAAGCGAAAAAGAGCGTAAAGAGAGCAATGAGAGAAGCATTCAACGAATTCGAACATAAAACATTGGCAAACAATCTAAACAAGAACCCTAAAAAGTTTTGGTCATATGTAAAATCGGTAAGCGGATCTAAATCCCCTATTCAGTCACTCGTTGACCACGATGGCACCGAAACAGAGGACGACCGAAGAAAGGCAGAAATACTGAATTCAGTGTTCCGAAACTGTTTCACTGCGGAAAATCGTAACACGGTCCCTGACTTCAGCCGTCGCACGGACGCCAAAATGGAAAATATTGAAATAAACGATATCGGAATTGAAAAACAACTGCTATCACTTAGTAGCGGAAAAGCATCCGGACCAGACGAGATACCCTTAAGATTCTACAGTGATTATGCTAAAGAACTTGCCCCCTTTCTATCAGCAATTTATCGTAGATCGCTGGAAGAACGTAAAGTACCTAGCGACTGGAAGAAAGCGCAGGTCGTTCCCATTTTCAAGAAGGGTCATAAATCAGATGCGAATAATTATAGGCCTATTTCGCTTACGTCAATCTGTTGTAGAATAATGGAACATGTTTTGTGTTCTCGTATTATGACGTTCTTAGATAATACAAATCTCCTTCATCATAACCAACATGGATTCCGCAAACAGAGATCATGTGAAACTCAGCTCGCCCTATTTGCCCAAGAAATTCACAGTGCCGTAGACACTGGCGAGCAGATTGATGCCGTATTCCTGGACTTCAGGAAGGCATTTGATACGGTTCCGCACTTACGTTTAGTGAAAAAAATACGAGCTTACGGAATATCGGACCAGGTTTGTGATTGGATTCAGGATTTCCTAGAAGAAAGAACACAACATGTCATTCTTAACGGTTCAAAATCTGCAGATGTAGAGGTAATTTCGGGAGTACCGCAAGGAAGCGTGATAGGACCTTTATTGTTTACAATATACATAAATGACTTAGTTGACAACATCGGTAGCTCCGTGAGGCTATTTGCAGATGACACGGTTGTCTACAAGAAAGTAGCAACATCAGAAGACTCGTACGTACTCCAGGAAGACCTGCAGAGGATTAATGCATGGTGCGACAGCTGGCAGCTTTCCCTAAACGTAGATAAATGTAATATAATGCGCATACATAGGGGCAGAAATCCATTCCAGTACGATTATGCCATAGGTGGTAAATCATTGGAAGCGGTAACGACCGTAAAATACTTAGGAGTTACTATCCGGGGCGATCTGAAGTGGAATGATCACATAAAACAAATAGTGGGAAAAGCAGGCGCCAGGTTGAGATTCATAGGAAGAATTCTAAGAAAATGTGACTCATCGACGAAAGAAGTAGCTTACAAAACGCTTGTTCGTCCGATTCTTGAGTATTGCTCATCAGTATGGGACCCTTACCAGGTTGGATTAATAGAAGAGATAGACATGATCCAGCGAAAAGCAGCGCGATTCGTCATGGGGACATTTAGTCAGCGCGAGAGCGTTACGGAGATGCTGAACAAGCTACAATGGCGGACACTTCAAGAAAGGCGTTACGCAATACGGAGAGGTTTATTATCGAAATTACGAGAGAGCACATTCCGGGAAGAGATGGGCAACATATTACTACCGCCCACATATATCTCGCGTAATGATCACAACGAAAAGATCCGAGAAATTAGAGCAAATACGGAGACTTACAAGCAGTCGTTCTTCCCACGCACAATTCGTGAATGGAACAGGGAAGGGGGGATCAGATAGTGGTACAATAAGTACCCTCCGCCACACACCGTAAGGTGGCTCGCGGAGTATAGATGTAGATGTAGATGCTATCCTAGGTAATAGTGAACAAGCATTACAGTATTTATTGACTGAATTGAACAGTCTAATGGGTACTGAAGAAAGAAGAAGGAAGGAAGTAATGAGAAGCTGCATAAATGAGGACAGCGAGAAACTTTACATCAGAACTGGGGATCACGAAGTAGATGCAGGCGAGTACTCCTGCTACCTGGGCAGCGAAATAACCGAGCAAGGCGGACGTAAAAAGCAGAGTAGCGTTGGCATATAGAGTATTCTTGGCCAAAGTAATCTACCAGTATCAAACAAAAGCCATGATTTGAGGAAGAAATTGCCGAGAACGTTGGTGCGAAGCGCAGCATTGTATGGTAATGAAATATGGACTATGTAAAACCGGAACAGAAGATAATCGAAGCATCTGAGGTGTGGTTCTAGAGAAAAATGTTGACAATTATGTGGACGGAAAGATAAGGAACGAGAAGGTCTTCCAGAGAATCGGCGCGGAAAGGAATATATGGAAACAGCTGACAAGAAGAAGGGACAGGATGATGCGACTCATGTCACTTCATAAGCGAATAACTATCATTGTACTATAAGGGATTGTAGAGTTTAGAAACTGTGGGGAAGACAGAGTTTGGAATACATCCAGCAAATAATTGAGGACGTAGGTTTCAGATGCTACTCAGAGATGAAAATGTTATCACAGGAGAGGAATTCGTAGTGAACCTCGCCAAAGCGGTCGTATGACTGCCGACTCAAATTATAGAATATATATATAGTAAAATGAAAATAAAAATCAAAGAAAAAGAATATTATACTACAAGTTGCCTTGCATCAAAAGAAGACGTGTGTAGTAAATTAAATACTGGTGTAGATGTTTAGAATTTTTAGATCTTTTCGATGTTGCAATAAAGTTGTTTATTTTTTATTAGATCTTTTAATAAACTTATGATCCAGCATTCTACCACTCAATACCAGCTCCCTACCGCATTTCAAATATATTCTGTCAAACTTCCGTTGCCTCAAAACATGTAAGAAATATCTAATATTAGTTTATCGTCAATTATACATTATACTGAGTAAATTAGCACATTAACTTGAATTTTTAAATTTCCTCAGTAATTATATACAAACTGAAACTTTAATTTTTGTTACCTCTGTAAGACTGTGGACAGGCAACCTATAAATCTCACCGTGTTACCGTTTTAGCTGTTTAGTAACACAGAATGCATAAATATTTTTCTTGTATTGATGGCTGAGCGTTACTGTATCTAACTAATTTTATTTTAATAAGATCAACAGGTTCTCTTATTTTATTCAAACAGTTTAGAAGTTAGAGTCATAGTGGTACTGTTCATGTTCGCCATGATACAAAACGGAAGCTACGTACAGGAGAGAAGTATCATTTTTAGGATACGTGGGCTACCTCGCAGTCTATCCCCAGTGCGGTCTCGACACCCACATAACTCACGCTCTGAGCGTAATTTATCAATGATATTCCGGACATTGGACTTACGAACTTCCCTTCAATTGCATGAGAGTTGTTATCGACATGACAGATGTCCCTCAGGCATAAGGTGATTTATCTATGTTGCTGCTGACGTAGACAAACTACCTTGCTAGATGAATTCCCAAAACCATGCGATGTGTCACTTCTTGACTCCGTGCGTGGAATAGCCGGCGTACCGTTAAAGTGTCTAAAGTCAACAGAAAAGTTTTGACGCATGAATTGCTAACAGTAATCAAGAAAAAAGACAAGCTGAATCATTGTTTACTAATTGTGGCATATTTTGTGGTACAGACCAAATGAAAGTACTATCACTACTTAGAAACGCAACTAAACACATCATTTTGAAACGTTTCTAGTGTGTTGGAATTAATGTAAGACTATTAATAGTTTTTCTGTCTTTTGAATAATTTCGGGTTGGTAAAAGAACGTAAAATTCAGCCGCGATTACTGTGCACACTCGAAGAAAAGTTAAATTATCCAGAATTCTCCTCAGGGATTTATCTTGTGAAAAGATCGACACAGTTGATGGCAATTTGTCAGTGCGATCAGAACATAAAAAATCAAGAGTCCTGTTCTTCCATACCTATGATATGAGTTTTATCAACTGGACTCAACTATTAAGTAGGCATACACAAATTATATCTTCTAGTGTAAAGTATGTAGGAAAACTACAATTTATATTTTATAGAGTATTGATAAATATTCATCAGTGGTAAAGGTGAAGCGTCTTTCACTAGTAACCAAAACGTCCTCGATTCTGGGTTTGAGCCCTACCACCCCGCGTAAATTTTGAACAAAAATCATTTGTAATGGCGGCCAAAGGCTTTCAGCATAATAATACACCCTCATTCAGCCAACGGCCTTGTCAAAGAGGTTGGAGGAGCGGACAGAGGTTGCGGGCACTCTCTTAACCTTGGGGTTGTAAACTGCGCCGAAGGATCAGCAATGGTCAATGGCATGAGGATAGAGAAGGCAGTGTAAACCAGTGCATTACGGACACGTAATGTGTATTATCAGGAAAGGAAACGTGGCCTGCAATTGAAAAAGTGTCATGATAATGTTTCCAATTACAAAAGATTCCATACTAGTTCCCCGTTCGCATCTACTGAGGAAGGGGGGGGGGGAGGTAGCCAGGCAGGAGGTGGCTATGGGGGAAGGAGTGAATAACCAACGAAAGGCTAACGTTCTACGAGTCGGGCTGCGCGGAACTTTCAATGTTAGAACGGGATAGCGAAGCTAGTAAACTAAAAACGGAGATGCGTAGGATCAGTCTAGATATAGCGGGGTTCAGTGAAGTGAAATCGGAAGAAGACAAGGATTTCTGGTCAAATGAATGAAGAAAAAAGAAAAAAAAACATGAAACTATCCACCACAGGTAACAGCGTAGACACATTCTGCAAGAGCAGCAAGTTCAATTTATATGTGGTTACCATCCACGTTGAAACAAGTAACAGGAATCAAACATCAATTCCATGAAAATTAAAGTTGGATAAGTAGTTTTAATTTATTTAAAAAGTTAGTTAAAAACACTTACATCTTCCTTCTAATTTACTTCAACCGCCAATACTTACTAGTAACATCTTAGTTAAAAAATTTACAAATAATGAAAATGGAGTCAAGAGTTGTTGAGCTTGGCAGGTCACAAACAGCAAAGGCCGTTTAGTTACGAGACCCGATGTAATGATGTAGACAGTACAGCTAACTTAACAACAGCTTGACCTAAATAGAAGAGAATCATATTAGCACAAGGCTCACATGCGGAATTTACCACCGCCGCAATGCTTTACGATATTAGACAAACAGCTAACATTTAGAAACAAGCCTTACAGTCTGTCATAAACAGAGTGTCTACAGGCAAATTCCGGTGGTTAATTTATCCACTAAATTATCCACACAAACTATATAGCACTATATCTTTCAGACTCCCCCTTAAGTGAACTGAGAATCCCTAACTTTAGACATAATTTCTAAATTCTAGTTACTAAACATCCACAGAATTACTATATACATCTACAAATGTATTATCCAGTACTGTATTCTCAGGGCAGTGATTTTCACCTCACTTCAAACAACCACTAGCAATATTAATAGTTATAAACCACTATGAACTTTTATGTAATACCAAAACCGGTTCTGTACAGGGTGACAATTATCGAACTATATGAAAAAGTTAATTAATTACAAATTACAACGTGCACACACTTTATTCAGCATTTAAACATCACTACAGATATTCACATGTTCGCTATGCCTACCATCATTGGTGATGATTTGGCGCAGACGAATAGCGAAATTCTGCATGACCCGCCGAAGGGTCGGAACATCAGTGCTGTCGACGGCCTCCTGAATTGCTTGTTTACAACTCAGCAATGATTTTCGGGTTATTGCTGTGCACCTTGTCTTTAATGTAGCCCCAGTGAATGGAGTGTTCGGGTCCGGAGATTATGGCTGCCAATCGAAACCCATGCCAGTGGCCTCTGAGTATGTCAGAGCCACAAAGGGGTATCAACGTGCTCCGCCAGGACATCACTCTCCTGCTTCGATGGATCGACCTCCGTCTGGCTTGAACCACATCGTGTGAAATTCGAACCACTTTGGATAATGGGGATGAAATCATCTTTCAAAACCTTCACGTACCGTTTGGTAGCCACCGTGCCATCAAGGAATAACACACCGATTACTCCGTACTAGACAAAGCACACCACACATGTTGTGACTTGGCAAGATAGCCAAGCCACTATGACCGGTAGCCGAAAGGCACGCGTTTAAGCTCACGCAGGCTGGCGTGAGGTCTGGAACAGTTAAAGGAGTTGAGTCTAGTAAAAATAATACGTAGCTGCTGGAATACTTAACTTTAATCCATAATTGCTGAACATCGGTCTGACGGTACATGCATCACAAGATAAAAAGCAAATAATAATGGCGCCTTGCTAGGTCGTAGCAAATGACGTAGCTGAAGGCTATGCTAACTATCGTCTCGGCAAATGAGAGCGTAATTTGTCAGTGAACCATCTCTAGCAAAGTCGGCTGTACGACTGGGGCGAGTGCTAGGACGTCTCTCTAGATCTGCCGTGTGGCGGCGCTCGATCTGCAATCACTGACAGTGGCGACACGCGGGTCCGACGTATACTAGCGGACCGCGGCCGATTTAAAGGCTACCACCTAGCAAGTGTGGTGTCTGGCGGTGACACCACAACACAGTCACCCGTTGAGGGTCAAGAGACTTCTTGATCGCGAGATGCGGATTCTGAATACCCCAAATGCGCAAATTTTGCTTATTGACGACCCAATCTAAATGAAAGTACGCTTCGTCTAAAACCGAACCATATCCACATCAAATTCCAGTTCGTCAGTTCTGCGAACAATAGTGTTAGCGAAACACAAACACTGTTCCATGGCCCTTGGGATTAAATGCTGATGCGTTTGAATTTTGTATGGGAAGAGATGCAGTTCTTCAACAACAATTTGTCGCAGTGTCTTCCGGCTCATTCCCACTTGTTGTGCACCTCGTCTGAACGATTTCCTGGGGCTAGTTTGAAACACAGCGCGTGTCTTGTCGATGATTTCTTTTGTTTCAGTCGTTACGGTGACTTTTTCACTTGAAAATGGCCGACAACAACAAGGCGCGTGAACTGGGGCATACTAATTCTCATCACGCCCCGCGGCCAAACGTGCATTTTGAACGTCCTAACGCAATCCGTTCGGAAGTAATGACGATTTTATTTGATATATTTCAATAATTGTCACTCTATATATATACATCGCAGTATTGTATTCTCACGACAGCGCTTTTCACCTCACGTCTAACAACCACTAGTAATAATAATATTCAAAAACAACTCGTAACGTAGATTTATTACCAAAACCGTCTTCCTTTAAGTTATTAAACTCCGATGCTTATGCTACAACTGCTTGTAGAGAATAGACTCAACATGAAGATCTTACCTTCACAGCAGTACGTATCTTTTGCCCTTAACATGACTGACAGACTTCTGTAAAATCTTCGATGGCCCCACAAATCATAAAACAAACGACTATGCCCGCGTCACAACTAGTACCGCGCAAAATGATTTCAACGCCTTAAACAGCGCGTAGCATAACACGTTTGATGATCAGATATGCAATAGCAAGACGGCTCAGTCTCCAGTCTGCAACAGCAGAGGCACGGGAAGGTAGCATGCACCGCACTATCCCCAGGACAGGCTACAGTGGGCGTAGGCAAGCGCAAACAGCCCCACCAACAGCGACTGCTTCAACTTCGTCTCCACTACTAAAATCCAGTTCCACCACAAGGAAGACCCAACGCAGCGTCGTCCGCCACTGCTCTTCCGCTATGCCAGATCTCCTCAACAATCCTCCGTACCAACGCATAACCCGCGGCCCGTCACGCCTGATTTCAAGCAGCGCCCAACCAATCCCAGTGCTCTTCGCCAAATCTCAGCGCTCGGGCAGATACACTCAAAGCGCGACAAGAACGTTGCAGGGTGTTACGGATAAAGCGTAATATCAACAACAGCAGAAAATGGTGTAAGTTTAGTAGGATCCGTTATGGATTGTAAGGTAGGTCAGAGAGTTAAGTTCCTACGAACAGTTCGATGATAGGGTTCCTCTTGTCTGAATCCTCAGCGAACCAACACTAACCGCGACGCTTAAGGTATACATACCGACGTTGCAAGCCGAAGATGAAGAGACAGAGAAAGTATATGATAGTACTGAACGGTTGATTCAGAAGTTATGGCGATTTGAAAATCTAGTAGCCACTGGATATTGGAATGCTGTTGTAGGGGAATAGTTAGAAGAAAGGATTACGGGACAAAAGTGGCTTGTTACTAGAAGCGAGAGAGGAGGAAGACTCATAGAGTTCTGCAATAAATATCAGCAATAGCGAATACTCTGTTCATGAATCACAAGACAAGGAGCAATATGGAAAGAAATGCAATACGAAAATTCAAAGGAAAGAAGAAATACGCTTGAAGTTCTCTGAGGCTACAGATATTTCGATAATGAGCAACTCAGAAGGCAAATCAGTTGAAGAGGAATAGCCATATCTAAAGCGAGCAATCACAGTGGTCGGAAAGTAAAACATAGGTACAAAAAGTTAAATCTGAAGCAAACATGCGGAACAGAAGAAATTATTGATCTGATCGATGAAAGAAGATTCTACACAATTTTCAGGAATATTCAGGAATGCGGAAATACAAATCACTCAGAAATGAAAGAAATAGGAACTTCAGGGAAGTTAGGGCGAAACGGTTGCATGAAAAATATGAAGAAATCTAAAAGGAAATGATTGTCTGAAGGACTGACTTAGCATATATCAAAGTGAAAACGACTGGTGAAATTAAAAAACAATAGTGGCAACATTTAAAATAAAAGCAGAGGAGAGAGATGATAGGTGGAAAGCGTGTATTAAAGGCCTCTATGATTGGAAATACTTGACTGATGATGTGTTGAAAAAGAAACTAGTGTCGAGATAGGGGATTCAGTATTAGAATTTGAATGAGTTTTGGTCGACTTGAGACTGAATAAGGCAGAAGAGATAAACAACATTCCATCAAGAATTCTAATCATTAAGTGAAATGGCAAGAAAACGACTTTTCACGTTAGTGTGTAAAATGAATGTGTCTGGCGATATATCATCTGACTTTCGGAAAATCATCATTCACAGAATTCCGAAGAATGCATGACTCGACAACTGTCAGAATTATCACCCAATGAGCTTCGCAGGCCATGCATCCGAGTTGCTGACAACCATAATATACAGAAGAATTGGAAAAACAATTGAGGATATCTTAAACGACGATCAATTTGGCTTTAGGAAAGGTAAAGGCGCCAGAGAGGCTGTTCTTACTTTCCGATTGCTAATGTAAGCAAGACTAGATAACAAGACACGTTTCTAGGATTTATTAACCTGGAAAAACCGTCCGAATATGTAAAATTGTGCAAGATGTACGAATTTCAGAGAAAAATAGGGCAAGCTTTAGGGAAGGAAGAGTAAGATATAATATGTACAACAGCCAAGAGTGAACAGCAAGGTAGAAGACAAAGAACGAAGTGTGCTGATTAAAAAGGGTGTATGGAAGTGATGTAGTCTTTCACCCTTACTGTTCAGTCTATACATCTAAGAAGCAAATTCCGAAATAAATGTTAGACTCAACTGTGGAATTCATATTTAAGATCCAAGGATATCAATGATTCGATCCGCTTACGAGGTTGGCATCCTCAGCGAAATCGAAGAAGAAATGTGTGATGTGTTGAATGAAATGAACAATCTAGTTGGTACAGAATATGGACTGAGAGTAAATCGAAGAACGATTAACGAAAAGACAAGTAAGAGATATAGGTACAGCGAGACATGTAACATGGTGAACACGAAATAGATGAAGGTAAGGTATTCTGCTACCTATGCAGCTGAATAACCAGTGATGGGTGGGGTAAAGAGGACATAAAAAGCAGACTAGCACTTGAAAAAAGGGATTTCGGCAAGAGAAGTCCACTAGTATCAATTATAAGCTTTAATTTCAGGAAGAAATTTCCGAGATTGTACGTTTGAAACACAGCATTGCATAGTGGTGAAACAAGGGCTGTGGAATCACCGGAAAAAATGGGAATCTAAACATTTGTAACGTAGTGTTACAGAAGAATGTTGAAATTTAGGTGGACTGATTAGGTAAGAAATGACGAGGTTCTCCAGGGAATCGGTGAGGAAAGGATTATAGGGAAAACACAGGCAACAAGAAGGTACAGAACGGTAGGACATCTGTTAAGTCATCAAGAAATAAGTCTCATCGTACTAGAAAGATCTGTACTTGGTAGACACTATAGAAGATAACGGAGAATGGAATATATCCTGCAGATATTTGACGTCGTAGTTTGTAGTGTAACTGTGAGATGAAGAGTGTGGCAAAGCAGTGGAATTCCTCGGAAGCCGCAGCAAACCAGAAAGCAGACTGCTGTCTCAAATAAATATTTTACTGTCTTTCCTATTTATGTGACATTCTGATTATTCTTTCCATTGTATGCCATGACACATTCAAGAAATATCATCCACATAATTCTGAATATACCAAGATCAAATAAGAGCGAAAACTTTCGTAAGATCAGATTAACAGCCTTTGTATGCATGTTCTTAGCAACAATAAAACACAGAAAATTGGAAAATAAAATTAAAGATGTGATACATAATGTAGTTTAGACTTAGGAAAGTTACAGGGGCCAGAGATAAATCTGTGACGTTGCTTTTGGTAATGGAAGCACGACTCATGAAAAATCAACACATGTTCGTAGGATTTGAGGACCTAGGAAAAGCATTCGAACAGTAGAATTGTCAAGATGTTCATAATTCTCAGAAAAGTATGTATGCTACAGGTAATGTACAATGTTTAAAAAAGGGAACATTAAGAATGGAACACAACCGACGATGTGGTCTGTTTATAAAAGGGTCTAATATGGAAATGAAAACGTCCACCATAATTGTTCAGTCAACACCGAAGGAGCGATAACGGAAATAAAATAAAGGGTTTCGGAATAAGATTAAAATACAAGGTGAATGGATATCAATAACAGATGTTGCTGATCACATTGAGGAAAAATTGCAGGATCTGTTGAATGGAATAAACAGTATAATAAAAACAGAGTTTTTATGAGTGTAACCCGAAGAAAGGCGGCAGCAATGAGTAGTAGCAGAAATTACGCCATTGAGTATGTTAGCCTCAAAACTGGTGACCATATGGATGACAGAGTGAAGGAATTCTGCGATCGTGCAAGTAAAGTAACACGTAATATAGAAATCTAGGAGGACATAAGAGTCCAACACAAGACAATCCTGAACAAAAGAAATCTACTGGTATCAGACAACGGCTTTAGTTTCAGGAGAAAGCGCTTTTGGATTGCACATCGTGTGAAAGTGAAACATGGAGAGTAGAAAAAGAGGAAAAGAACAGAAGCGTCTGAGATATGGTGCAACAACAGAAAGTTCAGAATCAGGTGGACTGACAGGATTCTCCGCAAAATTTGTGAGAAAAGGAAAATATGAAAAGTGACAGGAAGAAAGAATAGAGTGACAGGTCATGTGTTAAGACATCAGTGAATAACTACCATGACATTGTAAGGAGTTGTAGAGGACTAAGACATTGAAATACATCCAAAAAAATAATTAAAGGTGAAGGGTGTCAGTTCTACTCTGAAATGAAGATGATGGCACAGGAGAGGCAGTCTTCGTGGGCTGCATCGAACCAGTGAAGGGGACGATGAAGCCCCCACCCCACCTCCCACCGCCAAAAGAAAATAAAACTTTGCTACCAACGAGAAAGTCACAATTCGAACAAGTACAAATTCTAGCCTTACGGCTAGAAGCATTGTTCGAATTAGTAGCAGACCGCCCACCTGTTATCGTGAGCCACAAAACATAGATCATCTACATCAATGTGGTCGCCGACGGTGAAGACAGTCAGCTAAAGACCGCTACCCACAAATAACCACTGGTTGGTACCTCAATAAGAATGCCTTACAACAGCGCGTCGTCCCTTTGGAGTTAATGGCACGGCTGTGATGACGAAAGTAATAAACAATAGTATCTACACGAGCACGTCAGCCTGTAGACATCCAATATACCCAACGTTGTCTTGCGTGGAAAGTGGAGACTTTAAATGGAACTTGGATCACTGACGTGGAGATTTCTTCACACGCCCTGCTATGATTTGTCATTGTCTGATCGCCGTAGAAGTGTGTACGGGCAACCAGATCCCGACACGATCTCGGGCATGAACTCCCACTGATTCAGCAAGTAGATATGGGGTTCATGTTTTGTGCCGATAACTTGCACGGATCGGAGTAGAAAAGTGTGTCTGTTCATTTTCTGAAGTAGTGATACGTTGTTTCACTAGGTGTTGCACTGTCGTGATCTACCCTTACCGCAGTGATCGAAGACTAACCCAGGAAATGTAATTAAGGGAGTTACTGTTTCGCTCTGTGATATGAATAATCATTGTGATGAAGCGGCCAGTCAGCGAATTCGGCAAGTGACTGAAAAAAATACGACGAGCAAGTGAGGTACACAATCAGCCCATTAGTGAGAAAATGTTGCTACGAAGAAGCCTGGCAAATATGCCATCAGGTGTCAAACTAGATGACCCGTTACAACATAATGAAATAAATGATAATGCTGCTATTAATACAAAGTCAATGAAAGAAAAGTTCTAGTTAAAAGCTTTGATTTTAAACCAATACCTTTATATCGAAGGTGAAGTACGTAGTGTTAACAAGAAGCATCCGATGTCAGTATGAATAACAATAATACACTGAAGCACCAAAAAAAAAATCTTTTCTAGGCAGGCGTATTCAAATACAGAGATATGAAAACAGACAGAATCCCGCGCTCCGGTTAATACAAAGTCAATGAAAGAAAAGTTCTAGTTAAAAGCTTTGATTTTAAACCAATACCTTTATATCGAAGGTGAAGTACGTAGTGTTAACAAGAAGCATCCGATGTCAGTATGAATAACAATAATACGCTGAAGCACCAAAAAAAATCTTTTCTAGGCAGGCGTATTCAAATACAGAGATATGAAAACAGACAGAATCCCGCGCTCCGGTTGGCAATGCCTATATAAGCAAAAAGTGTCGGGCGCAGTTGTTAGATCGGTTACTTCTACCCAGCGTGGTGTTATAGTTGGCGTACGAACGATAGGACACAGAATCTCCGAGGTCAATTCCAGCAGGAAGATGCGATACCCAATACTTCCAGAGTGGCTACGCAGTGGCTCCAGGAACAGTCTTCTGAGTTTAATCCCTTCTGCTGGCCACCAAAGTACCCAGACATGAACATTATTGAGCATATCTGGGATCCCTTGTAATCTGCTGTTTAGAAGACACATCCACTCCCTCTTACTTTTACGGATTTATGGACAGCCCTGCAGGATTCATGGTGTCAGTTCCCTCCAACACTACCTGTGACGTTAGTCGAGTCCATGGGACATCGTGTTGTGGCACTTCTTCTGGGGCCCTACGAGATATTAGGCAGGTGTACCAGTTTTCTCGGGTCTTCCGTGTATAATGTCTGTGGCCCAAAATAGGATCGAAGTGGAAGTAAAGAATGCGTTCACCGAAAGTTACTAAGATTATATGTACTTGCTAAGTGCAATTTTTGGAAATTTGGAAATTTGTGGTAAGCTCCTATGGGACCAAACTGCTGAGGTCATCGGCCCCTAGGCCTACATACTACTTAATCTAACATAAACTAACTTACGCTGAGGACAACACACACACCCACGCCCGAGGGAGATTTTGAAACTCCGCCGGGGGGAGCCGCGCGAACCATGGCAATGTGCCTTTGACGGCGTGGCCACCCCGCGCGGCAGAACAATTTTAACGTGGTACCTAAGCAAGGCGTTGTTTGGAAAGCAACCTTTAGACGAACAGGAAGTACTTTCCGAATCGATACAACAGTTAAAATAATTAACTGGGGAACATTTTCAGGGAAAGTAAATTATTAAAGAAAACCAACTATTACTAAAGACCGAACTTTTTTTCAAACTTTAGTTTCATATGTGCTTCTTAAGTGTGTTTGTCTATGTAGGATTAAATGCGAAGTGTAGCAATATTTCCACTGGTCCTGAAGTGATACAAATTCCCCAGGATTGGGTGAATCAGAAGCACGTTCTAAAGTCTCGAGCATTGTAGTAAATATGGTGGAGAACATCCACCAACTAAATGCATATCTACTAATTTGAAGCGTTTGTGCTGTGGAAAGCTTACCTCGTTAAGATAAACAGTTGTCCTGTTTGCCTCAAGAAGCATTAAGAGAAAGAATTACTTACACTCATTGAAATTTCGTTCAGTCAGTGAAAATACTAATGCAGCTGTCACTATGGTCTCCTGACTTATAATAAATATGGACATATGTTTCACCCTCAACCTAAGGACGACAGTTTTAGTGTGTGGTATTACAGATTACCTCTTCTGCATAATAATCGTGGGCCTATCTCGGTACCTCGTTCCACAGACGCACTTGTGCGACTATACGCCTCCCTGGACCCGCTAGTTAGCCGGGCGGTCTAACGCGCTGTTTCCCGAGCGGGAAGGTATGCTGGTCCCATCCACGATTAGTGTCGAGGTCCGGTCTAGCGGCCAGCCTGTGGATGGTTTTTAAGGCGGTTTTCCGTCTCCCTCGGCGAATGCGGCGTGGTTCCTGTTATTCTGTCTCAGTTATACTATGTCGGCGATTGCTGCGCTAACACTGTCTCCACTGACGCGTACACCATAAACCATAATTACTCTATCAAGGAATAATTTGGGGTTACACTCGTCTGGTGTGAGACATTCCCGGGGGGAGGGGGTCCACTGGGGGCCGAACAGCACAATAACCCTGGGTTTGGTGTGGGGCGGCAGTGGGGTGCGTGGACTGTTGTGGACTGTTGTTCCTAGGTCCCCGGTTTAATACACAATGCGCCACCCCCTTTCTCGGTCTGTTTATTCACTATTCCGCCGTCAGCACAGAAAAGTGTTTGTGTTGCAAATCGCTGATAGTCTCTGTCAACGCCTGGTGTTTATCGCCATTCGTTCAAGAAAATGCCATCTCTCTGTACTGCACGTACTTTCTGTCTGAAGCAGACACAATTACCGTAATTCCTTCCACGAAGGTGTGTAGCTGCAAGGTAAAATTCGCTAAGACGTAACTCCGTCTCGTAAGATGTGGCAGCCACTTGCATCCTTCTGGTGCATATGTCATTTGATGCTTCATGATCAGTTACAACTTCCAAAAATAGCAACATAAATATGTAACACGATAAATCTTACTTGTTTAGTTGCCTAGGACCGTAAGGTGTGATAGCTAGCATTGCAAGATACATAAAATGCATCTGGTAATACAGTCCGCAGCTCGTGGTCGTGCGGTAGCGTACTCGCTTCCCACGCCCGGGTTCCCGGGTTCGATTCCCGGCGGGGTCAGGGATTTTTCTCTGCTGACTGGGTGTTGTGTGCTGTCCTTAGGTTAGTTAGGTTTAAGTAGTTCTAAGTTCTAGGGGACTGCTGACCATAGATGTTAAGTCCCATAGTGCTCAGAGCCATCTGGTAATACAGAAAAGTAAGGAGGGAACATTTTTCAGTAAGTCCTTGACCTACTCAAAGGTTTCATCGCAATCCGGTGTCCAGTGAAACTTTTCGCCCTTCTTCAGAATAGGTATGTGGTGTCATGCCATTTCCAAAACATCTGGCACGTCTTATTTTTCTGTATATGCAAATGCGAAATTTCCATAAGTCTTCTAGGAACCGGGAAATTTGTCGCCGCACCATACTGGCGAATAATGTGGTCTAAATGTAGAATGTCCGTACGATGAAATGACATTTCACCAGTCTCAGTATTAGCTCCACTGTTCGTCAACTGAATACGTCCCGTGATCCTACGACATGCTGCTAGATTGACTTGGAAAACGCAGTGCTAATATCCAAGTACATCATACACTGCATTGGTTTTAGCCCACGTAGCACCCAGTCTGACAAGCGACAGAACGTTGTCAGGGCATTCTTCACTCCGAATGGCATTCGCTCGTACTTGTAATGACCAGACGGAGCCGTAAATGCGGTCTTGAGTCGATCCTCTGGTGCGACTTCCAACTAACGGTATATAATTCGCAAATCCAGAGTTGTAAAACGACGATATTGCACCTTTTAACCAAAGTGTATATAACGTCCATCCATGTGTACACATTCATGACAGTGCTAACAGCAGCTCTGCATGGAAATAGAAACTCGATTATGTGTTCGGACTGAAAGGTTTTAAATAATATGTTATTTTTGCAAGTTATGACACTTTCTAAAGAAGCTAGCAAGATACGTGTCTTTTTAATTAGTCTTTTACAAAAACTTTATAGCAATCTCAATGACTGCAAACGTCGTCTCATCGTTTTAATTGTCACAAGATAACTGTCAAGTCTCTATTTCTTGTCATGTTTAGTTCATTCGGGAAGTAAGTACATACTTATTATGTAATTTAAGTATTCTGTATAGTACGTTCAGCTCTTAATGTTTTGACTATAGCACAGGTGATGTGTCTACAATCAAGTTTGCTCCATCTCATCTCTCCACTGGTGGCATACCAACAGATTATATTGATGTGACCAGAGGCACAGAAATAGGCTCAAGTTTGCGCCCATTGTGCATTGAACCTATTGAGGAGTTTCACATATTCGTTTTATTGGGTGTCTCGATGCATTGGGAATCGGAGAGAGCTTACAGCATGAACCCTGTTGTTTCTCCGTATTGGACTCTTGCTAAGAACCAATTGACCGATAGCATGAATAGTAAGTCACATACGATCAACATAATTTCATCGCCAGCTTCCTGATCTATTAGGTGGACTGAATGATGAGCACCTTTGTGTCCTGGAAGAGAGAGTAAGAAGTTCCTTTACTTAGATCTCTTACAAAGGAAACGTATCCATTTTCGAACCATTGGATCGCTGTTCGAATTTCATCTGGACATTTGTATCTTCTAACAGCCGCTACTGAACTTCCGGCACTATTAATCTAAACAACGTAAACTAACCAGTTAGTTCATGATTGCGGCTAATGGATAAGAGTGATCGTCTCGAAAAGGGGGATATTACAGGAAGATATTGCAGCGGTATTACCGCGGAACAACCTAATACTGACGTGAACTCAGGTTCCATAGTAGTGACCATTACGATTGTGTTTTAACATAGCCAATTGTGTATCTTAAATATGAATATGAAACTGTGACCCGTTCGTCTCACGAAACTAACGACGGTTGATTTTGATGGTCGATACGATCCAAAATGAAATATAAATCGTCATATAAAACTCTGGCGTAATACATCCAACACAGCTATTGAAGGTATACTGAAATCCAAAATGAGTGGTGTGGTGGACACTAATGTATTCTTATTCTTCACTCATAGATTCTTAACACAGTTCTTCTGCATATATACCGTTCCGAAAAATAAATTTTCTTACTATTCTAGTTAAGGCTGTTGCTGAGAGTCTGCCAGAGGTGATGCGACACAGCCAGCCTCTGTATATCGTCCAGCACCATTGACTCGGTTCTTCCATCTCTGCGAAACAGAAAGCTCTCTGAGCACTTCGGCCTCGATAATCGATATTTGAAAGCACACGTGATGTGACTCATTCAACAAGATCTAAAGCTCAGTAAGGGAACAGGGATCCCTTAAAATTTTGGTATTTGTTGTGAGTAAGTCATTAATGGTTAGAGTTCCGCAATTGGGTTACAGATGGATATTTCATGAAACAAATGGCTGAGGTGAGAGAATTTCCAGTTCCGTACTAATCTTTCACAGACCAAGACACTAATATCAAAAAGGAATATAGAAAATATTTCCTGGTTTTTGTAATTCAAGCAATTTTTGCTTTCAGGGTCAGTGACTATCTGTTATTAAGGGCATAGCCTAAATTACTTAATTATTCATCCAGGAATGAACTGTCGACGATATAGGATCGGCATCATAATACAAAGAAAATACATAGTTCAAATATTTACGCACAGAATATACATTGAAGTGCCAAATAAACTGGTATAGGCATGTGTGTTCAAATACAGAGATATATAAACAGGCAGAATGCGGCACTGCTATTTGCAACGCCTATATAAGACAATAAGTGTCTGGCGAAGTTGTTGGATCGGTTACTGCTGCTAGAGTGGCCGGTTATTAAGATTCAAGTGGGTTTGATCGTTGTGCTATAGTCGGCGCAAGAGCGATCGGACACAGAATCTCCGAGGTAGCGATGAAGTGGGGATTTTTCCATACGACCATTTCACGAGGAATCCGGTAGAACATCAAATCTCCGATATCGCTTCAGCCGGAAAAGATCCTGCAAGAAAGGAACCAACAACGACTGAAGAGAATCGTTCAACGTGAGGAGAAGTGCAGCCCTTCCGCAAATTGCAGCAGATGTCAATGCTGGGCCATCAACAATCGGCAGCGTGCGAACCATTGAACGAAACATCATCAACATGACATGGGCTTTCGGAGCCCTTGACCTACTCGTGTGCCTTTGACGACTACATGACTCAAAGCTTTACGCCTCACCTAGGCCCGTCAACGCCGACACTGGACTGCTGGTGACTGGAAACAATTGCCTTTTTGGACGGGTCTCGTTTCAAAGTCTATCGAGCGGATGGACGTGTACGGGTATGGAGACAACCTCATGAATCCATGGACACTGCATTTCAGCAGTGGTCTGTTCAAACTGGCGGAGTCTCTGTAATGGTGTGGCGTGTGTGCAGTTGGAGTGATTTGAGACCGCTGATACGTCTAGGCTCTGACAGGTGACAAGTACATAAACGTCCTGTTTTATCACCTTCATCCATACATGTCCATTGTGCATCCGGACGGACTTGGACTATTCCCGCAGCACAGTGCGACACCCCACACTTCCAGAATTGCTACAGTGAAGCTCCAGTAACACTCTCCTGAGTTTAACCACTTCTGCTGGCCACCAAACTCCCCATACTTGAATATAATTCAGCATACCTGGTATGCCTTGCGACTTATTGTTCACAAGATCATGGATTTATGGACAGCCCTGCAGGATTCATGGTTCCAGAATGATATTTTCACTACGCATCGGAGTGTGCGCTGATATGAAACTTTCTCTTAGATTAAAACTGTGTGCCGGACAAAGACTCGATCTCGGGACCTTTGCCTTTCGCGGGCAAGTGCTCTACCATCTGAGCTACCCAAGCACGACTCACGCTCAGTCCTCACAGCTTTACTTCTGCCAGTACCTCGTCTCCTACCTTCCAAACTTTACAGAAGCTCTCCTGCGAAACTTGCAGAACCAGCACTCCTGAAAGAAAGGATACTGCGGAGACATGTCTTAGCCAAAGCCTCGGGCATGTTTCCATAATGAGATTTTAACTCTTCGGCGGAATGTGTGCTGACATGAAACTTCCTGTCAGATTAAAACTGTGTGCCGAACCGAGACTCGAACTCGGGACCTTTGCCTTTCGCGGGCAAGTGTGGGCAAGTTTCAACAGATGTCCTACAATCCTTCCCTTATTGTTGTCAGTATTTTCCATATATTCCTTTCCTCGTCGGTTCTCCGAATAACCTCCTCTTTCCTTAACTTATCAGTCCATCTAATTGTCAACATTCTTGTGTAGCACTAAATGTCAAAGTTTAGATTCTCTTATTTTCCGGATAGTCAGCGGCCTATGGTTCACTACCTTACACTGCAGCTCCAGTCGTACATTCTCAGTAATTTCTTCATTAAGACAAGGCTTATATATGATTGTCGTAGATTTCTCTGGGCCAGTAATGTCCCTTTTTCCAGTGCTACTCTGCTTTTGTCGCCCTTACTGCGCCGAATATGAGCTATTTAACCACCTAGATATCGGAATTCCTTCTCTTCATCTCCTCATGATCATTTATCCTCATGATAAATTTCTCACTGTTCTCATTTCTCTTACTTCTCTTTACGTTAATCTCCCTTCGATATACTCTCAGTCCATATTGTGTATTCATTAGATTGTCAATTTCATTAAGAAGATGCTTTCATCGTACATCGATTTCGCTGAGGATGGCGACGCCATCATCCAATCTTATCATTGATATCCTTACACCGTCAATATTAGTTCCACCCTTGAGCCTTATGTATTGTGTACTGTGTTTGTATTGAACTTCTGGGGACATAGAAACGATGGAGAGGCTTCAACCCGCCGTTGCCCTCAGTGGTTGACAGCCCCACAACAATCCACTGCGGTACATCCACGCCACCGCCTCCCCACACAGAACCCAGGGTTATACCCTGGAACCTAACTTCTATCTCCATATTTCATTACAATAAAGCTCACACATAGGCCTTTAAGGCAGAATATTTAGAAATTAAATCGAGTAATTTATTGCCATAAAGTGGGAAAGGGCGAAAATTCACTTACAGCTGGAAAGCCGCTAAAATGGACACTTATACTATAGCAACAGCGGACAAGACTCACTCACAGCCAGAATACACATTCAGAGTCATAAGAGCAACAGGTTCTTGCAGCCGGCAGCCGTCGGAATGTAGGAGTCGTACTTCACAAAGCTAAGTTCCGTTGCTAACGAACACCATACAGATGACACAGGGAATAGAAACACAAATTACATGATCAACTTCTTAAGAAATAAAGGCTACAAATTCGTACTTCACAAGGCTAAGAGACGCTGCTGACGAACGCCATACAGGTGACACAGGGTACAGAAACACAAATTACACAATCAACCAGTATCAACTTCTTAAGAAATAAAGGCTACAAGCCCCCAAAAAAAATCATTCCCAAAGAAACCTGCCTACTGAAAATAGATCTAAATTCACAATAAAAGGAGTACTATCAACTTCTTAAGAAATAAAGGCTACAAGCCCCAAAAAAAAATCATTCCCAAAGAAACCTGCCTACTGAAAATAGATCTAAATTCACAATAAAAGGAGTATAAAAATGTAATAATTAACGACTCCCCAAACAATTTAGGTGAACTTTACACCAAACTTACATGGCCTACTTCGGTCACACAGGTAGAACAAATAAATGATGAAGCTTACCCCTCCAGGTCAATGCTTAGCGAGTAGGCATTAAAAACAAACTTTCTTTGAATCAGGCTTACAAGCGATTGCAGTCTTTCTCGGCGTATTCCAATGATGAATTCTTCTCGGGTTATCAGACGAGTGGTGGCGTCGTCTTATCGCAACTTTCAATGAGTTTCGTACATCTACATCTACATCTACATCCATACTCCGCAAGCCACCTGACGGTGTGTGGCGGAGGGTACCTTCAGTACCTCTATCGGTTCTCCCTTCTATTCCAGTCTCGTATTGTTCGTGGAAAGAAGGATTGTCGGTATGCCTCTGTGTGGGCTCTAATCTCTCTGATTTTATCCTCATGGTCTCTTCGCGAGATATACGTAGGAGGGAGCAATATACTACTTGACTCTTCGGTGAAGGTATGTTCTCGAAACTTTGACAAAAGCCCGTACCGAGCTACTGAGCGTCTCTCCTGCAGAGTCTTCCACTGGAGTTTATCTATTATCTCCGTAACGCTTTCGCGATTACTAAATGATCCTGTAACGAAGCGCGCTGCTATCCGTTGGATCTTCTCTATGTCTTGTATCAACCCTATCTGGTACGGATCCCACACTGCTGAGCAGTATTCAAGCAGTGGGCGAACAAGCGTACTGTAACCTACTTCCTTTGTTTTCGTATTGCATTTCCTTAGGATTCTTCCAATGAATCTCAGTCTGGCATCTGCTTTACCGACAATCAACATTATATGATCATTCCATTTTAAATCACTCCTAATGCGTACTCCCAGATAATTTATGGTACTAACTGCTTCCAGTTGCTGACCTGCTATTTTGTAGCTAAATGATAAAGGATCTATCTTTCTGTGTATTCGCAGCACATTACACTTGTCTACATTGAGATTCAGTTGCCATTCCCTGCACCATGCGTCAATTCGCTGCAGATCCTCCTGCATTTCAGTACAATTTTCCATTGTTACAACCTCTCGATACACCACAGCATCATCTGCAAAAAGCCTCAGTGAACTTCCGATGTCATCCACCAGGTCATTTATGTATATTGTGAATAGCAACGGTCCTATGACACTCCCCTGCGGCACACCTGAAATTACTCTTACTTCGGAAGACTTCTCTCCATTGAGAATAACATGCTGCGTCCTGTTATCTAGGAACTCCTCAATCCAATCACACAATTGGTCTGATAGCCCATATGCTCTTACTTTGTTCAATAAACGACTGTGGGGAACTGTATCGAACGCCTTGCGGAAGTCAAGAAACACGGCATCTACCTGTGAACCTGTGTCTATGGCCCTCTGAGTCTCGTGGACGGATAGCGCGAGCTGGGTTTCACATGACCGTCTTTTTCGAAACCCATGCTGATTCCTACAGAGTAGATTTCTAGTCTCCAGAAAAGTCATTATACTCGAACACAATACGTGTTCCAAAATTCTACAACTGATCGACGTTAGAGATATAGGTCTATAGTTCTGCACATCTGTTCGACGTCCCTTCTTGAAAACGGGGATGACCTGTGCCCTTTTCCAATCCTTTGGAACGCTACGCTCTTCTAGTGACCTACGGTACACCGCTGCAAGAAGGGGGGCAAGTTCCTTCGCGTATTCTGTGTAAAATTGAACTGGTATCCCATCAGGTCCAGAGGCCTTTCCTCTTTTGAGCGATTTTAATTGTTTCTCTATCCCTCTGTCGTCTATTTCGATATCTACCATTTTGTCATCTGTGCGACAATCTAGAGAAGGAACTACAGTGCAATCTTCCTCTGTGAAACAACTTTGGAAAAAGACATTTAGTATTTCGGCCTTTAGTCTGTCATCCTCTGTTTCAGTACCATTTTGGTCACAGAGTGTCTGGACATTTTGTTTTGATCCACCTACCGCTTTGACATAAGACCAAAATTTCTTAGGATTTTCTGCCAAGTCAGTACATAGAACTTTACTTTCGAATTCATTGAACGCCTCTCGCATAGCTTTTGGCGAAGACGCCACCAGTCGGCTGATAACCCAAGAAGACTTCATCATCAGGCTTGACAACATCTGAAACATATTTTCAAAACACACGTATCAATAGATAGAATTCTCCTTCAGATAATTAAAAAGTAATTACAAACCTTAGAAAACGTAAAAGAATTTCAAACTCAATGAACAATAATTATGCACACGGCTCATGATCAAGTTAAATAAATTTAGTTAAGAACTTCATTAAACACCAAAACTGAAACAGCAAATCTCCATACTCATGAGGGGATAGTTAAGTTTCACTAGTAAATCACTGCCGCGCGGGATTAGCCGAGCGGTCTAGGGCGCTGCAGTCATGGACTGTGCGGCTGGTCCCGGCGGAGGTTCGAGTCCTCCCTCGGGCATGGGTGGGTGTGTTTGTCCTTAGGATAATTTAGGTTAAGTAATGTGTGAGCCTAGGGACTGATGACCTTAGCAGTTAAGTCCCATAAGATTTCACACACATTTGACATTTTTTAGTAAATCACTGATTTTGAAAGTGCTGCGCGTCTAGCGGTCTTGATAATCTACAGCATGTAAAGTTCTCAGTAGTACAGTTTATGGCCAAAGCGGGAGCAGTCAATAATTTACATCCACCATTTCCACCAATGAAATAAATGCAAAGGTAGAACACATTGTGGCCAAAGGTAATCACAATAAATTAAAATGTTCCAGAGATCCTAAAGGTACCAACAACATCGACACAGATATCAGAGTGGAAGCAATACTGACCGCCAAATTTGCCAAATAGGTCGTTCCACACACTGAAACAATGAGTGCAAAACTGTAAGCGTCCAGGTCCTCAAATCCTGCAAAAACCAGGAAGTGCAAATCTACTGAAGACGTTAGGAGGACACGTCGATACAGCAGTGTGATTGTCACTACAGAAGAGAATGAACAGAGCTAATGGACGACTGAATCATTGCGCACGAAAACCCACACGTTATGCGACTCCCCTTCCTCCCGTTCCCATCTCACAACCCACTGCTGGCCTATTTCAAAATTCTCTGAACCAGCGATCATCTACGGAAACTGCAAGCAAAATTCACGCCGCCTGTCGGGGCGCCAGTGGAAGAATGCACCAGAGCTACAGAGATAAAATGAAATGGAGCCTCTACGGTTCAACCTGCCCCACTCAAACCCAAAACGCCCCTTCCAGAACGGAAGACAAAATACGGAACTAATTAATCCACTTCACTTGACGGACTTTAAGCTTAAAAGTTTTATCCATTGTATGATTACGAAAAAGCAAATTAACACTAATCAGCACACTGCAAATAGAACAAAGTCCCTCAGACCGAGGGGCAAGTTTCCTTCTCATACCATTACGCTGTCTTCCACCATCATTAATATTTAGGAGGAAACCCTGATCCCCCACACTGGCTCGAAAGGGTCCTTGATCATAATGTCTCCCCAGACAGCGATGGGCTAACGCTATAGACTCCCTAGTCCTATCCTAGTTCTGCTTAAAAATGCCAGGAGTAATACGCTCGGGGAAAAGATCATTTATGGTCCACAAATTGGCCAGAGCTTAATTAACGGTGTAAGTAAACGTAAGAGCTGTTCGAATCGCCTAACCGGCCAAATGCCACTCATAATTACAGGCGAAATTAATCCTAGGGAGGGAAATATCCCATTTCGTTGGAGGCTCGTCATAATAAATGATCCAAGTGTCATTTGAATTTCTGTTAACGCTCTTAGAGTAGGAAGGTTGCGGGACATGGGGGGTGGTCGTAATATACTAATAGCGATATTAAAGCAAAACTGCGCTTGAGATAAAGGCCCGACATTGCCTCTTACAACAGCCTTGTGCGGTCATAACCATAAAAACATGTTAGTTAGGCGACGAATAGTTAAGGAAGTCGTGACTCCTCTGCTCGTAATCAGCCAAACAAATCGAGAAAAACCAAGCTCTACAACCAATGTATAACGATTTCCCGCCGTAGTGTCGGGTAGGGGGCCCCGATTTTGTTTAAACACCTGACGTGATAGACAAAAACGCAAGTTATGTCTAGAATCAGCATAAAAAATTAATCCAAGAATAAATACTTAAAAAAACATCCGGAAGAAAGTTTTCAAGTACAGACTAGTGTAATTCATCCAATGATCACGTTCGGATTATAGGAGCCCCTTGTGTGAGTTGGTGTTAGACTTACCGATTTTACACAATTCATATTCACTAACTAAACGACAACTCAGCCAGTGTCTTATAAAAGCCCAATTGGCCGCCCAACAATGAATCATGAAAATAATGAAAGACAGACAGCACTATTTACAAAGGTAAACAACTTTAATTTCGCCTGACTTACCAACCTCGCTATACAATATTAATTTTCTCAACAAGTAACTGGGAACCATTTTCCCAACCAACAGACGCTTCCTAATAGGACCAAAACCAGGATCCTGATCTCATTTAACCTTGAGATCGGTAAAGAGGTGGCGTATATCGGTTAAGACACTATAAACAGGGCAACTGGTGAATGCAAAAAACACTTTACGTTCCTGAGTTCCTTCATCAAATATGCGCCAAAGCACATCAGCAACCTCATTATTGGAGCCCTACTGTAACGGACTCGGAAACGTGCTAAAACCCAACTCAAGGCTTGGTTGTCGGTCTCAAATTTCTCAGGAGCAAATAAGACAGCCAACGCATTACATTCATAAACCGAGTATTCCAGCTCAGGACGCACTACTCTCCTTGAGGCAAAAGCTAGAGGCCGCCTTTCACCCGTATCCTCCCGTAAAACTACAACACCAACCCCAACGTTGGAAGCATCAGTCTGAACTATAAACCTCTTCCCAAAATCCAGAACAGCTAATACCGGAGAATTAGTAACGGCAGTTTTGATGGATTCAAAGCCAATCTGCTGACTCCCTCCCCAAACAAAATTTCCCATTTTCTACGAAGGCTATTAAGGGAGCAGCAAGCAGAGAAGAATTAGGAGCGAAGTTCCTAAAATAGTTGGCCATACCGATGAATCTGGCCACCTCTTCCCATCTCATCGGGAGAGTAAGTTTTCTCATGCCGGAATTACATTCTTGATCTGTTTTAATGCAGGCCCTGGAAACCAGGCGACCAAAGAAAGAAATCTGCAGTCTAGTGAGAGTAACTTCTGATGGCTTAACCGTTAACGCCCCGGGACGAAAGGTCAACATAAACTGCTCAAAAGTAGAAAGTTGTTCATCAAAGGAGCGACTATAAACAACGGCATCATCAAGATAATCATATATTCAATAAATTAAAGTCCCCCCAGTCCCGGTAGCCAAGCCAAAGGGTACTCGATGAAATTCATACAGATTCTAATCTGAACAAATTGCAGTAACATGCCTGGACTTGACACTAATCTGGTGGTGGGTTTGATTCAAAACAAGTACTTTAAAATAACAAGCACTAGCGTACCAAGCGAAACAGTTATGGAGATCAGGGTTGGGATTTGACACCAAAGTAAACTTCTCATTATGAATTCTGTAAGCAACAACAGGCCCATAGTCCTCGTCATACCCCCTAGGCACCAAACTATGGATAATGCATATGGAGAAGGTGATGGTCTAATAGCCGGCTGGTGTGGTCGAGCGGTTCTAGGCGCTTCAGTCTGGAACCGCGCGACCATGCCTCGGGCATGGATATGTGTGATGTCCATAGGTTAGTTAGGTTTAAGTTGTTCTAAGTTCTAGGTGACTCACACCTTCCAAAATCTTAGAAATGCAATCTTCTTCAGTAACTTTCATTTTTAAGGCAGAAACGGCAATTGGGCAATCTCGATATCCGGAAACAAGGTTTCGGTAGATGTTTGCAGCTGCCAATAATGTTCATGCTCAAGCTTATTTTGGATAACTTTCTCTCCATAATGCGAGCCCCGGGCGGCCTCAGATTTGTCTCGGGTAACCATGTACTTAACAAGCCTTTCGACAAACGATAAAGTAAAGTAAAGAAAGTATTAAAGAATGTGATACTTTCAACGAATCATCATGAAGCTCATATCGGACTATCAACCACCATACTTCACAAGTCTGTTTCAGTTGATCAACAGGCAACTCAGAAATACCACTAAACAAACACATAATATGATTAGACAATGTAGCAAATGACTGAGAAACCGACCTACCATAGCCTTGAGAATCAACATGACTTAAACCTTGTGACTGGTTATCGGCTGACATGCCCTCTTCTACACCACACATTTCACTGTCCAGACCCAATGAACTTTCACTAACTAAATCTTTCAATTGAACGAGCAATGCTTAGCAGTCTCCTTTTGCTGATCACTAAGTTGGTTTAAATCAATAATGCAAGTAATTCAATGAAACAATGCGTATGAACCCTACACAACTGTCTTAGAGTGGGCTGATTACCTTCCAGAAATTGAATGTTTTGAGACATAACGTCCACAGTTGCAAAAGCAGTAAAAAAAGGATCCACACACCTTGCCAATGGTGTCAGGATAAATGTTAAGAGATTTATCCAATGCCACCCATATCCTGGCTGCTAACTTCGTGTTATCACTTCAAACAGAGATGTGTCACACCTGTAATTTTTATTCAAGATTCTCTAGTTTGAGATTCGATATGTCCATAAAACCTCTGTGTTCTGTGCCCATATATGGTTCTCAGGAACAATTGAAAGGGTTTAGTATAGAAATTTCAGTTCTAATGGAAAATAGATGCTAAATGAGTAGAACGAGAAGGGAACTCTACCCCCTCCCTCCCTTTTTCCGTGCAAAGAATGTAACCACGCTCTGCTACTATTGAAACATCAAGATACAGATTGGGAACCGGAAAAGATTTACATGGAAGGGTGGGTTCAAAATTCTTGCATCATTTGTTCTTTGAACGAATATATTTATTTACAGTGTACGTGATAGCACAAAATAAAATACAGTATTCACCAAATATCTGTCGACGTAAGAGATCATTAATCGAAAACAAGCGTTATTAAGTTTTAATCACAGATTGACTTGACTAAACTTTCTATTCTTGCTACCCCTAGGAATCGGAGACAACAAGAATCAAAACAATAAATCATAATACAACATGCCTTAAATAACGAGTAAGGAAAGGATAACTCTTGCACAACGTTTTAAACAGTCGCAGCTATTAAGTTAGAAACTGTGAATTTAGAACAAACAACCAATCACGGCAGATTTGACTGATTTTATTTCATCCATACAACGAGTACAATGACTAATGAAGCACAAACAAGGGATAGTGAGTTATAGTTAAAAATAGAAATCTAAAGAGCTGACAATCAGAACGGATATTATATTAACACTTTCCTCAGCACACCAAGAATTTACTCAAATATTAGTGAACGCAAGGGAACTACCCCAAAATTTAATTACAACACCGCTTACATATAGGTCCTTAAGGCAGAATATTTAGAAGTTGAACCAACTACATAATAGCCGTAAGAAGGAAAGGCGAAACTTAAATTAAAGTAGGGAAGACGCCAAGGTGAACAGTTATACGAAACCAACTGCGAAAACACCGCAATCACAGACGGAAGACACATGCATAGTCACAACAGTAACAGATTCCCGGATCCGGCAGCATTCGAAATGTCGGGCTCGAACTTCACAAGGCTAAGAGGCGCTGCTAAGAAACACCATATAGGTTATATACGAGAATTGTTCAGAAAGTAAATTCCAATCGGTCGCGAAATGGACACGACAGTAAAAGCCCGATGAAGCTTTGCACAGATGTGTTGGTTAGTGACTCTACTATGACCGTCGATTTCATCAAGATTCAGTTTTCAATTGTGAGTGCACTGTGACCGAGTAAAGGTGCCTAGAACAACGATGTCTCCCGCCAAGTAGGAGGGCCCGCTGTGAGGCTTCGCCTTAATGAATGCAGCCCTCCTAACACAACTGTCATGCACGTCATTCTTCATTGCAATTCTCAGCCGCACTCTGCAGGGGCAGTGAGGACGCTCCTGCAGCCTTTTCGATGGGAAGTGTTCGATCATCCACAACACAGCCCTAATTGGCTCGTCCTGAGTGTAATCTCTTTTTGCAAGAAACGATGGATATGAAGACAACACTTGGGCGCAGGCTAAGCGCTATAGACCAGCGTAGAGAATTATCAGAAAGCACAGGCGGTTGCCTTCTATGGCGATGGTTTTGGAAATTTGGTATAACGGCCCGACAAATGTCTAAGTCGGAGCAGCGACTATGTAGAGAGGTATCTGGAAAGTGTAGCTAACACTTGCAAATAAAATGTTTCTGATTTTCACTGTGGTTTCCATTTAGCGACCGATCGAAACTTACTTTCTGGACAATCCTCGTACATAGGCTACAGAAATACAAATCACATGATCAACAATCGTTACCTTCTTAAGTGATCACGACAATAAGTCCCAGTAACCATATTAAAATCAGCTGGCAAATATTATTTTAAAAAAAAACTGCCCAAAAGAAACAGATTTTAAATCACTGGTAAGAACTACATAAATATAGTAATTAATGTCTCCCCAAACGATTTAGGTGCCTACTTAACCAAATCGGTCGAACAAGAAGAAAAAGTTCACACCTCCAAGAGAATATTTTGTGACTATGGATAACAAACAGTGTTTCTCTGAATCAGTCCTCAGGCTTGGTAACCATGTAGAATCTAACATCAAAACACACATATCAATACATGGAATACCCCTTCAAAGAATTAAAAGATACGGTTAAAAACCTTAGAAAACATTTAAGAATCTCAAACTCAGTGAACAAAAACTATGCCACACGGGTAATGGTCAAGTTAAATGAATTGAGTAAAGAACTTCATTAAACACCAAACCTCAAACAGCAACCTGCTATAGCATAGCAGCTATACACACGAGGCGAAACTTAAGTTTCACTACTAAACTACTGAATTTGAAAGTGCTTCACGGCTCATGGTCATGGTAATCCACAGCAAGCAAGGTTCTCAGTGGTACACTTCATCGCCACCGCTGCGACTGTCACTAAATTTACACCCGACATTTCTGGCAAAGAAATAAATGCAAAGCTTCAACAGGGCTGAGGGCAAGACTAATCACAATAAACTGAAATGTTCCAGTGATCCATAAGGCACCAACAGCAATATTGAGCGCAAAATTTTCCAGAAATGGTCCTGGCATACACGGAAACGATGAAGGCAAAACTGCAAGCGTTCAGGTATGCACACCAAGGATAAACAGGGAAGTGCAAATCCACTGAACGCAATAGGAGGACACCGATGATACAGCAATGTGATTTCCACTACCCAAAGGACTGACAAGTCTGTCTCAGCACATACAGAACTAACAGCTAAATGAACAACTGCACGCGAGAATCCACGCATGGTACCCTTGCACTGCGTCCCTCCTACCTGTTATCTCCTCACAAACCTATGCCGGCCTTTTTCAAAGAGCCAGCGATGATTTACGAAAACTGGAAGTTAAATTCGCCCTGTCTATCTGGGCGCAAGTAAAGAAAGCACCGGGAAGACAGAGATAAAATGAACTGTAGCCAACACTGTTCAAATGTTCAAATGTGTGTGAAATCTTATGGGACTTAACTGCTAAGGTCATCAGTCCCTAATCTTACACACTACTTAACCTAAATTATCCGAAGGACAAACACACACACCCATGCCCGACGGAGGACTCGAACTACGCCGGGACCAGCCGCACAGTCCATGACTGCAGCGCCTTAGACCGCTCGGTAGCCAACAATGGCATATTGTTTGTTTTGGTATGTTCCTCCTTTTTCGTACCAGTACGGACGTTACATATTTAGGTTCACTTGATTATTAGGTCCTTTAATCTTAGTCGCTTTATTATTAGGGATTATTGTAGTTTCACCCAAAATGCGATAGCATGGAGCCCTTGCACTGACGGCTCCAGCTGCATATTATGCGTCACCCAGTATAATAAATGAGTCGCCTTATTTCAATAATCGTCTCTCCTGGATTTGCAGACATGTTTATGACATTTCTCTCCTCCTCTCATTTTTACGAGGCCTGTTCGGAAAGAAAGTCCTGATGGCTAGCGAAATGGAAACCACTGTCAAAATAAAAAATGATTTATCTGCAACAGTTTACTAAACCCTCCAACTACTTCTCCACACAGTCGCCGAACCTACTTAGACATTTGTCCTAGAGTTGTACCAACTTTCCAAGCACTGGTCATGGAAGACAGCTCCCTTGCTTACCGCCATTCTCTGCGCTGGTCATCAGCACGTTCTCTGAGCCAAAACGTTGTCCTCATAGCCCGCCGTTCATGTCAGCAGAGATGAAACTCAGAAGGAGCCAATTACTGGCTGTATAGAGGGCGATCAGACATATCCCATCTAAAACGCAGCAGGGGCATCTTCAATGACCCTGTGGAGTGCAGTCGAGAATTGACAGGCAGAAACAAATGCTTGACAGTTATGGTACGTCAGCTGCATGACATCAGGCGAAATCACTCACCTGGACCACATAATTAGTGGGAGACATTATATTCTAGACATCTTTGCGTGCTCACTGTGCGCTCAGAATTGAAAAAGTGACGTGACGCGATCGGTGGACATACCAGAGAGATATCCCCTACCTCTATACTAAGCTTATTGGATTTTCACTTGTTGTTGTTGTTGTTGTTGTTCTTGTTGTGGGTCTTCAGTCCTGAGACTGCTCTCCATGCTACTCTATCCTGTGCAAGTTTCTTCATCTCCCAGTACGTACTGTAGCCTACACCCTTCGGAATCTACTTAGTGTATTCATCTCTTGGTGTCCCTCAACGATTTCTGCCCTCCACGCTGCCCTCCAATACTAAATTGGTGATCCCTTGATGCCTCAGAACGTGTCCTACCAAGCGATTCCTTCATCTAGTCAAGTTGTTCCACAAAATCCTCTTCTCCCCAATTCTATTCAATATCTCCTGAATGGTTATGTGATCTACCCATCTAATCTTCAGCATTCTTCTGTAGCACCACATTTCGAAATCTTCTATTCTCTTCTTGTCCGAACTATTTATTGTCCACGTTTCACTTCCATACATGGCTACACTCCATACAAATACTCTCAGTAACGACTTCCTGACACTTAAATCTATACTCCATGTTAACAAATTTCTCTTCTTCAGAAACGCTTTCGTAGCCATTGCCAGTCTACATTTCATATCCTCTCTACTTCGACAATCATTAGATATTTTGCTTCCCAAACAGCACGACTCTTTTACTATTTAAGTGTCTCATTCCCTAATCTAATTCCCTCAGCATCACCCGAGTTAAGTCGACTACAGTCCATTATCTCCGTTTTGCTGTTGTTAATGTTCATCTTGTATCCTCCTTTCAAGACACTGTCCATTACGTTCAGCTGTTCTTCCAAGCCGTTTGTTGTCTGTGACAGAATTACAATGTCATCGGCGAACCTTAAAGTTTTTATTTCTTCTCCATGGATTTCAATACCTACTCCGAATTTTTCTTTAGTTTCCTTTATTGCTTGCTCAATATACGGATTGAATAACACCGGGGAGAGGCTACAACCCTGTCTCACTCCCTTCCCAACCACTGCTTCCGTTTCATACCCCTCGACTCTTATAACAATCATCTAGTTTCTGTGCAAATTGTAAATAGCCTTTTGCTCCCTGTATTTTACCTCTGCCACCTTCAGAATTTTAAAGAGAGTATTCCAGTCAATATTGTCAAAAGCTTTATCTAAGTCTACAAATGCTAGAAACGTAGGTTTGCCTTTTTTTAATCTAGCCTCTAAGGTAAGTCGTAGGGTCAGTATTGCCTCACGTGTTCTAATATTTTTACGGAATCCAAACTGATCTTCCCCGAGGTCGGCTTCTACCGGTTTTTCCATTCGTCTGTAAAGAATTCGCGTTAGTAGTTTGCATCCGTGACTTATTAAACTGACAATTCGGTAATTTTCACATCTGTCAACACCTGCTTTCTTTGGGATTGGAATTATTACATTCTTCTTGAAGTCTGAGGGTATTTCGTCTGTCTCACACATTTTGCTCACCAGATGGTAGAGTTTTGTCAGGACTGACTCTCCTAAGGCTTTCAGTATTTCTAATGGAATGTTATCTACTCCCGGGACCTTATTTCGACTTAGGTCGTTCAGTGCTCTGTCAATTTCTTCACGCAGTATCATATCTCCCATTCATCTTCATCTGCGTCCTCTTCCATTTCCATAATATAACAGTGGAATACCTCGCCCTTGTATAGACCCTCTATATACTCCTTCCACCTTTCTGCTTTCCCTTCTTTTCACTGTGGTTCTTATTTCCGAGCCGATCGGACCTTACTTTCGATATAGTCCTCGTCTGTTACAGTACTATACACCTAAAGATGGGGTTCTGACATTCCGAAAGCGGTAGTTGTCGTTAGTCCAATATAAGGAGTCTCTTTAAATTAATTAATTGCAAAGTAAATGTGTGTGTGTTCTTTTATTTCAGAGGGTAGAGTAACGGTATGCCAGTCTCTGTGGGCGACTGAAACGGCCAGGCCCGGTGCAGCGCTGTTGCCACAACGGCGGCTGATCGGCGCTGGGTGAGAGGCATCGCGTGTTAATGGCGCCGGGACTCTGTCCGGCCTTGACGCTCTCCCGGCTGCAAATTAGTTGCCGGCTATCTTGCCACCCCGGCGTGGGTCTTCCTGCTGGCGGCGCTATTGTCTTTCAGGTGTGACAAAGGGCTGCGGGCGGAGCAGCCGCGCCGGCCTTGGCCGGCCGTCCCGTTCGTAATTAATTGCTGCCGCCCCTGCCGTCCCCACCTCACCCCGTCGCTGGCCACCCTACACGACGCGTCATTCCTGGTGCCACGCAGCAGCGTGCAACAGGCGGAGGTTGCCAGGGCCCTCTACACTCCACTGCGAACACTTTGTAGACGCCAGCTCCACTGCTGTATAGGGGAAAGCAGGACCAAACCATGTACCTTAACTTTTAATACAGACCATTTATTTTCAGTGGTCAATAAGTTAGCAAATTATGGTTATTTAAATCAGTAATTATTATTCAATAACATTTTTCTCGGCTTGTTATCGCATTGTCACTACATAAAACTACCGACGTTTCAATCATTATTGCAAGTGACCTTCTTCAGGGTGACCATAATTAAGGTCACTTGCAACAGAGACAGAATGTAATATATAAGAAACTATCAGCCTCGATTGCGCTAATGAAACCAACCTTCACCTAGGTTTCAGCCTAAGTAATTGAGCCTTCTTCAGAAGATAAACCTGATTCTATAATATGTTACGAGTGCATGGTCTAGAAATGAAACAGCCTGAATAGGCGTAGTCACAGGCTCAGTTACTTGGGCTGAAACCTGGGTGAAGGTTGGATTCATTAGCGCAATCGAGGCTGATAGTTTCGTATATGTTAATCACGATTGCTGACCGGGCTGCAATGTTGAAAGTACTAAGCGACAGAATCGTCGGTAGTTTTATATATTGAAAATGCAGCCACAAAGCCAGAAAAAAATTATTGGAAGTGTCAATGGCTGCCAAACCTAAGTTTATGTTTAGCTAATATAACACTAGTCCGATTTCAGCTAAAGATAAACACTCATAGCCGGCCAGGGTGTGACAAAGGGCTGCGGGCTGAGCAGCCGCGCAGGCCTAGGCGCTACAGTCTGGAACCGCGCGACCGCTCCGTTCGCAGGTTCGAATCCTGCCTCGGGCATGGATGTGGGTGATGTCCTTAGGTTAGTTAGGTTTAAATACTTCTAAGTTCTAGGGGACTGATGACCACAGAAGTTAAGTCCCATAGTGCTCAGAGCCATTTGAACCATAAACACTCACAACATAAAAAATAATAACTTTGTTATGTGCAAGCTACCCGGTATCGCCCTACCTGTGGGGTAAAGTACTAGCAAGGGATATCGTGAATCTGTTTGAAGAAGCGCAACTAATTCACTACAAACAATATCTAATTTTCAAAATACAAGTTGTCCAGGCAAGAGGGATGAAGAAGTTTGTTTATACTTCAGTATCTATTAGGGTCTATAGCTTTATTTGTGAAACATATTAATGCATGTTGCTACAGTTCAATTTGCGGAACGTTTGTAGCTCGACAGAAATCGAAACGATACTCCACATATCGCCACATACCCATAAGCATTAAAGGTTTCAGGAAAACAATGTTCTTCACAATCCCCCGTCCACTGAAATGCACCAGAGTCAGATCGGGAGTCGGTAAGGACATCCCCATCCGATCCAACGTTCAGAAACCTTCCTGTGAAGAAATGTGGTGACATCTCCATGATAGTTGGCAGGTCATCATTCTACATTCTGCTGGAAAATGACGTCAGAGTACCACTGTGGAACTGCATAATTCGCCAATATATCGAGATAGATGAGCCCTGTGAATGGCGCGCTTGCACCATGTGACCTAAGCGCTGTTCATGAAATGGTGAGGATCACATCTTGGTCTCTCTTTCGATTGAATATTTAAGCGATTAACATAAAACATCGAGTACTTTCGTTATAAGGATTCATCTGTGTATATGTCTAGCTCAGGTACCCTGTATTACACTAATACAAACGAGGTTCTTAATAACTAGCACATTTTATCAAAAATGGGTATAGCAGATGAACTACTTGTCTTGTTCTTCACCATTGAAACATTGCCCTTGAGCCCAGTCACAACAAGACCCTGTACGCACCCCTTCTTCCATATTAAGCCAGAATATAGCCTATTATAAAATACATATATTTCGTCTGGCTCTTCTTCGACTGATGAAGTCGAATAATATGTTTTTCATTATTTTATTGAAATAATTTTTGTGCACTTTTTCCAGATGTCGTCTTCTGCTTCTTCATCTTTATTCGACTTGGTCTTTTTGGTTATTCCCCACAAGAAGTATTTTGATTTTTTTACCTCTTTCTCTTTCGAGTCCTTCTTGGGCTTCCAATCTGTTTTTTTGTTTTTTGGAGAGGAGTTCCGAAATACTGGTCTGACCTTGTTTCTACTGGTGAATTTCCTTGCTTCAAGTAAATCTTTAGAAGCTTTGATGACACAGAGGATGACGGTGACGTACCAGAAATTCCAGTGAACAATCTGTCACATGCCACTTCCGGAGTCCCAGGAAGAGCAACCAACTCATCTTGTAGTTCTGGGAATTTTTCAATTGTACAAGGTTTAGAAACTCTGTTTTGGAGCACACGGGCTTGAAGAGTGTCATTTTCAAAGTCTCAGCTTCTGATACTTCCTCATGTAGTATTTTTCATTGTGGTTCATTTTTTTCTACAGCACACTGGCAAAATCGCGCCGCATGGGTTTTGATCCAATTGGTGTACCTGGTTTTGCCACACTGTGCACCACTGTGTTGCAATATTACCATTCACATTATGTACATCACATAAAAGTTCTAATACACTGAAAAACATGCTCAGTCGAAATAGTTAATTAGCTATTCTTGTCAGGTAAGTTTTCTCTTCAAAACATAGCTCCAAGAGACGCCAACACAAGAGAAAATTTCAGTAAACATTAAAAAGTCCAGAATGAAAGGGTAAGGTGTCACCCAATGACGACCTTCTACAACTCTCCGAAATGGCGACTGCTAGTAGTTCTAAATGTTATCAGACCTAATTAGTTTCAGTGATGTGGAGGTATCCAGTTTGACTCGCATACCCAATTTTACCATACTCTCCCTTACACTGCTAGTGATTAAGATTACTACACCAGGAACTACAGCAAAAAAATGTTATTTTACTTATTTTGCGTATTCAGCGTTTTAGAAGATTGCATAAAAATTATAAAAATAGATGTACACGTTCATTTATACCTGTAAGTATGTATGTTCCACATCTGTCCCTAAACCACTGAACAGATTTCAACCAAATTTAGTACACATATTTCTTACTGTCTAGAAAGAATCATTGTTGGTGTAAGACCACGTACCAGTCAATGGCTGGACGGTGGCATGAAATAGGATATGTATCTCAAGACGCACGAATTCACTGACTTTACGCATCTGGTATTTCAGAATGAGAACAAAAATTGACTTGCAAAGAAGTTTACATATAATTTGAAACCTTCCCGAAAGTTTATCCCGCTGACAACCCTCACAAAATGATGAAATGAAAAAAAATTTTCACTAACTACATTTTCGCTGCTCATGCTGCAAAACTACCGCATAAGTTTATTCAAGACATATTAGCATATGCCGCTGAACGTACCTACGAAATTATGTCATTCAGGAGATAATACACCAAAAACATTGAGATGCGTGACAAAACAACAGGATCATGCATCATATTATAATTTATAACGTCCTTATTACTACGTTTCGCAGATAGTATAAAAATATGCTATTGGCTGTACCTGCAAAATTACGCTGACGAAACCAAAGTCATGAGATACTTCCTAAGATCGTGTCGGATCTCCTTTAGCACGGCTTATCGCAGCAAATCGACGTGGCATGGACTCAACACACACACAGGAGAAAGAGAGAGAGAGGAAGTGAAGAGAGAGTTGCGCGGGATGTGATCTGTTGCATGCGTAGAAGTTACAAAATTACTGTCCTCGCTGTAACCAAGCAAATACTGTTCTTATTTTGTGTTTCTTTCGTTTTGATCCTTACTTTTTGTTTACAGACGTTATTTAGTAAAGATACAATTCGGAAGTTTGTACTCTTTCACTGTGAGGCACTAAACTAGTTCTTTTATTGTACCCTACTTTGCAATAAACCAGCGGGTCCGTGAGACCGGTGAATAAAATGATAAATATTACCGCAAAGTGAACATACAATTGTCTAACCAAATAAAAAAGGTACATCCTACCACATGTAAGATTCGGACCCAGAGCCTCACGCGCTATAGTCGTGCAAGTGGGCTCGAAGCCAAACCGACGTGAAAACTTAACTTGGAGCGATATGTGGCCCTACCGGCAAGAGTTGTATCGACGAGCGCTACCGCTGCAGATACGGCACTCGTCACGTGTTCAACATTAGTCGTCAACTTGACGGGTATTTCCCGACATTTGCAGCCCGTTGTGTCTGCTGTTAAATTATTTGTCTCAGCGTCATCTACGTCGCTTTGGAGGTTCTTGAACGTTAATAAGACTCATCACTACACAGGTTGTAGTAAAAATGTACGGCACAGAAAGCAGACCAAGTTCCTCACACATAGACGAACTAATTATGTTAAGTGAACATGGGTCTGGAAATGCTTTGTTTCCACGTTAAAACTCATTTTTGCAATTCACTGATCATGGGAAACATACACAAACAGAGCGCGCCAGGATACCACACGCAACTCTTTCTCACTGGAAATGTTCAATATGACCTCCGTGGGCACTGATACATGCATCAACACGTCTTCATACTGAATCTCGGATACGCTGAGGTATCCTTGGAGTATCGCATATGGTTTCCCAGCCTTCCACATTAAGAATACGGGGACTCTACTCACCTTGTGTTGAGGTCTCATGTATAAGAGTTTGCTAATGCCCCCACAAATGAAGGTACAGTGGTTACAGGTCTGGACAGCGTAGAGACCAGGCAGTTGGTCCATTTCTATCCATCCACGTGTCACCAAGCCTTGCTGTCAGTTAACCCATACATCCAATGAACATATGCCATATCTACATTTGTGTACACTGTCAGAGCACGAGCCCAGTCCGTGATTAACTCTACTTAGTAACCCGTGTGCTTGCAACTGTCGTACAGATCGCTGCAACAGCTGACGTTACCTGTAAATAAGCAATGACATACGTCGCATGGCAACACGAATATGTGAAAAAAAGGAAAGAAAGAAAGACCCTGGTGGTGTGCATTGTAACCAGACTTCACCAAGAGAGCATGTTCCCAATGATTCTTGTGTGTCTCCCATGATTAATGAGCTGGAGGAAATAAGTTGTAACATGGAAACAAAGAGTTTGCTAACTCATATATGCATATTTGTAATCAAGATACTTGAGAATAACATGATATGTTTTTCTAAATATTAAATTTAAAATATGTTAAGTTGAGGCTGAAATAATGCTGCAAATATTGACCCTGCTGCTCAGTTATAATTTGGAAATAAACAGTTATATTTCATTTCAAATGTTCAAAACTAATTTGAAAAACAGTGAACGTAAATCAAACATAGGCAACAAAATTTGCAATAAACGAAAGATTTTCCACCACCACAAACAACGGAAAATGGAACTTAATGTCCAAAAACAGTTTCAGCATACTTTTTCACTCATTTGTTTGGGTAGAGTTATTTTGAATAAAAATAAATCAACGTTGTCCGGGTGTGAAAGTGACCAGCTTGTTTTGAGAATGAAACCGTCAGAACTAACATATCTTTCAGAAGCAGATCTAGAAGCTTGTATACACGATATTTTCGTTGCAATTTTCTGAAGAGTAAGAAAATTTTGCCCTCTCGTTGTTCAGTCAGAAGCCACGTCTTCATCCACCTGGCAACTTTGATTGAAATATCTCTCCAATTCAACCTCTGAAGCAAATCATCTGCCCACAAAGGAAATTTATTTATGTTCTCTGGTAGTGGAAGCTTTGTGGAACGTGATGAAAAAATTCCCTCTTCATGGGTTGTACATGCTTCCTCCACCATAATGTTATTTACCTGATTGGAAAAGTATAAAAGCTCTTTATTAAACCATTTTGGAAATCAGCGCGAATGTGAGCCCTACTCGGAATATGAAAGTTTATTGAAAATAAAACCAAATGTTCTGTTCTTCAATATATTGGAACTGTTTCATTGAATCCCTCGGCTCCGCTAAGGTCACTCACAATTTCGGTCTGGCGATCTAATAAAGTATTCTCATATATTCGATTATCCTTTAAGCCAAGGAACATCGACTTTAGACCCGAATATTTATACTAGTGTCTGTGACCGACCTTCGTTTCGATTGAGAGAACTATCAACTTCACAGTAAAGGGATTCTACGTCTTACCTCTGCCATGACTTTACGCTTCTTACCTTCAGATATAATTTTTAAATGACTGAATGTTGGCCAGAGAAAAGTTTCTAATTCATGGCTCCTCTGGAAAATTAACTTTTCATCTAAATATAGTTTAGGGCGTTTACGTAGAAGTCCCACCTCAGAAGATTTTCTGTCCGGCGGCGCCTGATTCAAATGAGTAATAGGGCCAGCATGGCAACAGAAGGATCAGTGCAGGTGATTTCTCCAGCTCTAATTCCATGGACGCATTCTTAAGGGCTACAAAAACTCTCATGTTTTAAAAGCTGCAATTAAACGATAATGTTTAAGAATTACAGTAATAGAATAGTAAAGTACCGTGAGAAGTCAAATTAGTTCCTTCATCAGTGTGATATCAATTCCTTCAATCCGAAAAAAATGGTTCAAATGGCTCTGAGCACTATGGGACTCAACATCTTAGGTCACAAGTCCCCTAGAACTTAGAACTACTTAAACCTAACTAACCTAAGGACATCAGACACACCCACGCCCGAGGCAGGATTCGAACCTGCGACCGTAGCAGTCCCGCGGTTCCGGACTGCAGCGCCAGAACCGCTAGACAACAGCGGCCGGCCTTCAATCCGAGCTATTTCTCCAGTCTCCGAGAGCTTTTCTCACAAAGACAAATATTGCTTTTCTGCCGGTTCTAACACTGTCAGCAGCGTTTTCCAGCGAGTATCATTAGATAGGTCCAGTAATCTATCAAGAGCTTTAATAAGGCCACTTCTCTTTGCGTATGTGACGAGTTATTTCGCCACAGTTAAAAAACCACGAACTGTGCACAATTGTCGCGTGTATACTTCTCATTAAACGCATTTCGTACACTGTATTTCGCGTATGCTAGAAACAATTCAATCATGAATAATCGCGCAGTGCAGCGACAATGTTGGACCCTTGATCAGTTGTAAAATGCATGTCTTTCAGAGTAAAGTCGTGGATAACAAGTGACATAAATCGTCTCAACAATTCTATTCGAATGTTAACGGTCGATTCATCTGAAAACTGGGTTGTAAACACGAGATCCGAGAGTCCAGTCAACATAATGGGTGAAGGTACATGTCAGATAATGGTTTCTTCTCGCGCAGCATGTCCAATAGTCTGTAGCTGCTGAGCATTCACCTTTAGTTATATGAGCCATTACCTCAGACATAATTATGTCTCTCAAGTTTTTAGCAGTTTCTGCTACGTGCCACGACACAATTGTGGGACGAAATACACTGAAACACCAAATAAACTGACGAAATACAGAGATATGTAAACAGGTAGAATACGGCGTTGCGATCGGCAACGCCTATATAAAACTACAACTGTCTTGCGCAGTTGTTAGATCGGTTACTGCTGCTACTATGCCAAGTTTAAGTGAGTTTGAACGTTGTGTTATAGTCGGCACACAAGCGATGAAACACAGCATCTCCGAGGTAGCGATGAAGTGGGGATTTTCCCCTACGACCATTTAACGAGTGTGCCTTGGATATCAGGAATCAGGTAAAACATCAAATCTCCGACATCGCTGCTGCCGGAGAAACATCCTGCTAGAATGGGACTAACGACGAATGAAGAGAATCGTTAAACGTGACAGAAGTGCAACCCTTCCGCAAATTGCTGCAGATTTCAATGCTGGGTCATCCACAAGTGTCACCATGCGAACCATTCAACGAAACATCATCGATATGGGTTTTCAGAGCCGAAGACCCACTCGTATCCATGATATCACAAAGCTTTACGTCCTGATCCGTCAATACTGACACTGGGCTGTTGATGACTGGAAACATGTTGCCTTGTCGGACGAGTCTCGTTCCGAATCGTATCTAGCGGTAGCTCATGAATCCATGGACCCTGAGCCGCGCAGGGTAGCCACGTGGTCTGAGGTGTCTTATCACGGTTCGCGCGCTTCCATCCGCTGGAGGTTCGAGTCCTCCACCAGGCACGGGTATGTATGTGTTGTCGTTAGCGTAAGTTAGTTTAAGTTGGATTAAGTAATGTGTAAGGCCAGGAACCGATGACCTCAGCAGTTTGCTCTCATAGGAACTTACTACAAATTTTCAATAAAAATTTCCATGGACCCTGCAAGTCAGCAGGAGACTGTTGAAGCTGGTGTGCAGTTGGGGTGATATGGGACTCTGATACGTCCAGATATGACTCTGACAGGTAACACGTACGTAAGCATCCTGTCTGATCACCTGCATCCGATCATGTCCATTGTGCATTCTGACGGACAAGGGCAATTCCAGTAGAACAATAAGACACACTACACGTCCAGAATTGCTGTAGAGTGGCTCCAGGAACACTCTTTCGAGTTTAAACACTTCTACTGGCCGCCAAACTCCCCAGACATGAGCATTATTCAGCACATCTGGGATGACTTGCAACGTGCTTTTCTCTACCCTCTCGTACTTTTAGGGATTTATGGACAGCCCTGCAGGATTCATGCTGTCAGTTCCATCCAAGACCACTTCAGACATCAGTCGAATCCATGCCATGTCGTGTTGAGGCACTTCTGCGTGCTCACGGGGGCCCTACATCATATTAAGCGCTTGAGCCAGTTTCTTTGGCTCTTCAGTGTATAATAACCTATGCACGTACTGTTCCATAAACCGCTGCAGTGTCGATTAACTTCTGAAAAAGATCCAGGAAACCATCAACTCTTATAGTTCCGTATGTACCGTGAACATCAAACGAAATTAACATTTTTCTCATCGCCATCCACTATAGGCTTATACGCTGTCCAAACCGAGATTTTAAGATTCATTTCAGGCTCTGTGGCGCTATACTTACCAGTGATTAGTTTCTCTCTTACTTCCGTTTCTCTTGACATGCGCGCCTTTCTCTGCAAACCATGTTTCGTTACCGTGATCTCTTTCTCTGTCCAGAAAAAATTTGAGAAATCCCACCACACTACTAAACACTACTCTACTCACCACTCATCGACTGTAGCTTGCAACTGCAACCAGTGTTACCATCAGCCCTTAAGCCACAACACAGCGGTGCTTCCATACAGCATTGCTTAGCCTGGGTGTTAACATCATGGTCTCCCTTGAACTGGGAAAGCTGTAGTCCAGTGAGGCCACATCCCTCGGTCCCGGTCTCTATGCACGACTCAGGTTTGCACCACTAGGCAGCTGAAAATACGTGCTAGCTTTGTCAGGTGCAACACCAACGACCGTGGAGCATATATGAATGTTACTGCATTATAGGAAATTCCACGGTGGGACCTACTTCATGCCGAGGGTATTAAATGGAAATACGTATGCAAACTTTCTTATGTATATTCTACCCCTTCAAGAAATGCAATCTCTGTATAAACGGTACTGTACGTTGTCCAACATGGTGGCAATGCAAATAGTGAACGAAATACCAGTTTCTTTCGGTAGCTATCATCTGTACCAAGCACAGAAATATTTCTTTCATAAATAAAAACTGCATTTTTTTCCTGAAATGTATTTTATTTCTGGAAGACACGTTTCGCCTTTTACTTTAAGACATCTTGGGTGGGACTTGTGTTTCTCCCGGCCGGCCGCTGTGAAAGAGCGGTTGTAGGCGATTCAGACCGGAACCGCGCGAACGCTGCGGTCTCTGATTTGGATCCTGCCTCGGGCATCGATGTGTGTGATGTCCTTAGGTTAGTTAGGATTAAGTAGTCCTAGGTTCTAGGGGACTGATGATCCCAGATGTTAAGTCTCATAGTCCTCAGAGCCATTTGAACCATTTTGTGTTTCCCCTCATCTTGTCACATGCTGGAGGTCGCACTGTACCTTCACTTATGAAACATAAGCACATTTTTACGGTGTTGAACAGATAACACAGATTGCATTGAATTCCTGAAACAATTCAGGTCAACTCGGCATGTCACATGGTATGGTTATGTGAAAATGTACGAATTTTATTGATAGGCAAAGCAAATAAACAAACTGACATTTCATGAATGTAAACTACTAACATACACTAGTAATTGCACACCATAATTTCCCACACTCGAGCTGTTAGATGCAATTCAGAGGGAAGGAGAATTCTTATGATGGAATGCCCATCCTGCATTCGGTTGAAACTTTCACAATGTGACACGCACTGGACAGAATGAGATCCCAGAGCCACTGCGTAGGCCGCCGGCAAGAACAGCCCTTGTCCCTGATTTTAACAATGACTCTTCGGAAAGCCTTTCTACAGGTACGTGGCAGGAGACGCCAGATAAATGTACAGAGAAACCCAACTCGAAACATTGTTGAGTTATTATAGATACCTGCGTTAAAACTCTCCCTACATTGCAAGCTGTAGGTTCAACACCACTCACAGAGTATCCTTGTGCAGCTGTGGTAGTAAGACAGGTGAGAATCAGTCTCACACATTTTAGATAGTGGGGACCCTGCTAGGATGGTAAAAAGCCATGGTAATGTGGTCGACAATATGTAATTAGTAGGCCAGAAAAATATACTTTTAAAAAGTTTTCGTATTCAATTATGAGCTGTATCAACGAATGGTAAATACACTATTGGCCATTAAAATTGTTACACCAAGAGGATATGCAGATGATAATCGGGTATTCATTGGACAAATATATTATAGTATAACTGACATGTGATTACATTTTCACGCAATTTGAGTGCATAGATCCTGAGAAATCAGTACCCAGAACAACCACCTCTGGCCTTAATAACGGCCTTGATACGCCTGAGAATTGAGTCAAACAGAGCTTGGATGGCGTATACAGGTACAGCTGCCCATGTAGCTTCAACACGATACCACAGTTCATCAAGAGTAGTGACTGGCGTATCTTGACGAGCCAGTTGCTCGGCCACAATTGACCAGACGTTTTAGTTGGTGAGAGACCTGGAGAATGTGCTGGCCAGGAAATCAGTCGACCATTTTCTGTATCCAGAAAGGCCGTACTGGACCTGCAACATGCGGTCGTGCATTATCCTGCTGAAATGTAGGGTTTCGCAGAGATCGAATGAAGGGTAGAGCCACGGATCGCAACACATCTGAAATGTAACGTCCACTGTTCAAAGTGCTGTCAATGCGAACAAGAGGTGACCGCGACGTGTACACCCCATACCATCACGCCAGGTGATACGCCAGTATGGATATGAAGAATACACGCTTACAATGTGCCATCACCGCGATGTCGCCAAACACGGATGCGACCATCATGATGATGTAAGCAGAACCTGAATTCATCCGAAAAAAATGACGTTTTGCCACTCGTGCACCCAGATTCGTCGTTGAGTACACCATCGCAGGTGCTCCTGTCTGTGATGCAGCGTCAAGGGTAACCGCTGCCAGGGCCTCCGAGTTGATAGCCCGTGCGGCTGCAAACGTCGTCTAACTGCTCGTGCAAACGGTTGTTGTCTTGCTAACATCCCCATCTGTTGACGCAGGGATCGAGACGTGGCTGCACGATCCGTTACAGCCATGCGGATAAGATACGTGTTATATCGACTGCTAGTGATACGATGCCGCTAAGATCCAGCACAGGCGCTACAGTCTGAACCGAGCGACCTCTACGGTCGCAGGTTCGAATCCTGCCCCGGGCATGGATGTGTGTGATGTCCTTAGGTTAGTTAGGTTTAATTATTTCTAAGTTCTAGGCGACTTATGACCTCAGCAGTTAAGTCGAATAGTACTCAGAGCCATTTGAACCATTTTTTTGGATCCAGCACGGCGTTCCGTATTACCTTCTTGAACCCACCGATTCCATATTCTCGTAACAGTCATTGGATCTGGACCAACGCGAGCAGCAATGTCGCGATACGATACACCGCAATCGCGATAGGCTGCAATCCGACCTTTATTAAAGTCGGAAACGTGATGGTACCCATTTCTCATCCTTACACGAGGCATCACAACAACGTTTCACCAGGCAACGCCGGTCAGCTGCTGTTTGTGTATGAGAAATGGGTTGGAAACTTTTCTCATGTCAGCACGTTGTAGGTGTCGCCACCGGCGCCAACCTTTGTGAATGCTCTGAAAAGCTAATCATTTGCACATCACGGCATCTTCTTCCTGTCGGTTAAAATTCGCGCCTATAGCACGTCATCTTCGTGTTGTAGCAATTTTAATGGCCAGTAGTGTATTAGTTTCTACTGACAAGTCAACAGGGAAACATAGACGTGCAATGTTCTGAGAGATGTACACAGTACCCCCATAGTAGAGTTGTAATGCCATTATTAGGTTTAAGTTTTTTTTGCAAGCACTTCCGTGCCTGACACAACGTTGATAAGTTGCTTCTGTCCCAACAGTAAGAGACGGTCGTACAGTCTTCTTATTGTGACAAGGGAACTAGCAGCAGAAGAAAAAGGCCAACAGTAATAATTTTGTGAAGCAAATAAGGTCGTATGATACCACGATTATGCGAAGTACGGCACAGCAGCTAAATTGCAAAGACGGGAATCAGAGAGATTAGCAATGGTAGATCGAGACCTCGACTGAATTTAGATTGACACCCAGCAAGATAACGTATGGGAACTTCAGGACAAAACAACAGATGACACAATGCAGCGAGAAATAGATGACGTAAATACCGAGCAACAAGACACCACAAGCGGCGATCAATATACTCCAGAGTTGCAAGGACATGGGGAACGTCTTGACTATGTAGAACCCATACTACATGTAATAAGACCCCACTCACAACCGAGTACGGGCAATGCTAGTCGAAATGTGTCACAGCATGGTTCACTGCAGTCTGTTGTGGACAAACACGAGAATGTAAATGTGGAACGAAGGGTATTGCAAGAAGAGGTAGTAGGACCTGTTAATTTTTCTGAAATTCTCCAGCAATTAACGCACACCATAAAGATATAAAACAGCAACACACAACAACAGACAAAGCACCCGCAAGGGAGCAGAATGCAGAAACGACGAAACAACTGCGTGAGATCGAACAACAGTTACGTCACATACACAAAGAGGCAAAAGAATCCTGAAACGCGATCGAAACTTTAATAATAGGTCACACGCAATTAAGTACAGATACTGACAAGGTGCAAGTGGATGTGCAAACATTTCGTGACGATACACAGACTGAAATCAAAACATTATGTGATGACACCAAAACATTGCGTGACAATACGGTGAAATTCCAAAGATAATCAAATAAGTTAATACAGTTATCCGCCAAGCACCAGGCACAGGATGATAAATAGTTGAAGATAGTGTGTTGCTAAGCTGCATCAAGAGAGAGGTTCTTAAGAGGTACGATACTCGCATCGTGAGAGTAGAAGCGAAAACGATGAATCATTTAGAAATACTTAGAGAAGAACTGTTGCGACCTGTACAAGGGCGAAGTGGTGAAGATCATATAAGCTCTGAATCCTTAAAAATTTCGAGGAAATAACGCTGCTAGAAAGGCAAGTAATTTCATAAGGAATGAAAAATATTTCACAGAAATACAACTCCAGTCATAGGCGGAAAAGGAATTACGCGATTGCCGACCAATTGCGACGCCGCATGCACGTTTTCAAACTTACGAAGAGCAGACGGCAACACGAAGACATTGGGTACCTCAGACACTGAGCGATGTGGCGCAGTGGTTAGCACATTGGACTCGCATTCGGGTGAACGACGGTTCAATCGGGTGTCCGGCCATCCTTATATAGGTTTTCCGTGATTTTCCTAAATCGCTACAGGCAAATACCGGGATGGTTCCTTTGAAAGCGCACGGCCGACTTCCTACCCATTTCTCACCTAATCCGATGAGACCGATGACTTCGCTGTCTGGTCTCCTTCCCCAAAAACAACCCAACTTCAGGCATAATTTTCGGAACAATTCGGACCACATGATGAAGCGGCAGGATTAGCCAGAGAAGACACCGAACCAGTATGTGACAGGAAAATTCAAGGGCGCGAAAGTTAAAGCGTAATGCACACCGACACTCGCCCGCAGCCGATGGAAGAAAGTCATTGCGTTCCATTTCAACGCTGTCATGCAAGACTCGGCAAAAGACACAGCGGGTAACATCCGATGGATTTACCGCAACCTGAAAGCCTGACAAGTGAAATGATCGGGAACAGAAGCGGTGTGGATTTTCGAATTTCGTACTGTACCATGAAAAGGTACGACAGCTATCATTTTCTCACTGTAAGGAAGTTTCAGCGTTTCCGTGAAGCAAACTCACTGCATCTACGGACCTTCATTGATCAACTACCAGAAAATTCGACAAGAGCACATAAATTAGACTTTATATGTGTCCATATGTCTGGAACAGGAGCAGAAACAATGCAAAAGGTATCAGCTACATGACGATCACATGAAGACTTCAGAGATAGGTTTAACTCACGCTATTGGTAGAGTGAAGCGCAAAATAGAGTGAAATATGAAGTACTACAAATTCCATACTTCGAGAATTGATGAGAGAAGCGCCCTGTAAAATTTTTCGAAGCAACTGCAAAGAATCACCGGTGTTTGGATGCGCCGTTCAGAGATGGAGAATTGGTTAAATTGTGTACCACGAAGCTGCCACTAAAATACCAACAGTCAAGGATATAACAAGGAGGCAATGACGTGGAAACCTTGTAAGCGATTTTGAGATAATTAGAATTCTTAATCTCGGTGGATGAGGCAAGAAAAAAGCGAAACCCGCCTGGAAATGTGATTGAAAGACTGCGAAATGCACATGAGATCGTACGAAGGAATGTCAACTATTACGAACCGCTTGATAACTTCGCTCAGAGAAACGACTCGCGGTTCCAACAGACACATGGGTATGTATACGGAACGAGAAATGGCAATGGTTATCCCCCAAGAATGGCAATATTTGCTATAGTGGGAATGACGGCAATCGCAACGGGCATTGGAGGACAAACATACCGATAAATTTCCAGCAACGAAACCCGTATCGACAAGTCGAACAATGACAGAAAGGAGATAAGGCCACCAAACTCTGATAAACGTTCGAATTGACTAGAGAGCACCCAAATGAAGGAGAACAGCGCACCTACATAAGCAAGTAGCAGCAAAATAACGAGAGAAATGTAATCCTCACCACGAGAGGTAAAATATCAATTAACAGAACCGCAGCGACCTCAAGGAATCGAGATAGTGTAAACATGAGCTTCGACAGGAATTGATTGGGAAGATTTGGCAGAAAACGAACTCCCAGAGCAAACTGAAGCAGGCATAACGGAAGTTGAGTTAAGAGGTAAAGTAATTGGCATTGCAGAGTTATTTAATACCGAAACTAGGGAGCGCCGATTCCAAGAGCATAACGTACCATCGAGATAAATAAACATTGTGTCACGACAGGTATCCAACGAGGAAACAGAATCGCAGGGATCACACAAAGGTAGTAGAACAACAGCATCTTGTTGGGAAGGAATTTGATGGGAGGATACTGATGAAGGGAAGGAACTACCAGAGGCATGCACAGCACAATCTAGGAATATGAAGGAGTAATTAGGATTATAGTCTGTGAAATGCGAAAATTAACCCAAGGCCGATAATGCGCAGCAGAAGGAAGTTGAAAATTAATTATAGTTCGGCACAGGTCCCAATGTGTACAATGTTGGAAGTAACAAAGTTATAGTAAGGTCAATTAGATGCGATTATTTGGGAATTTCCACGAAGAAAGAAGAGGCAGATGTAGTTGAACTGAGGGAAGACGAAGTTAAATGTGGAGAAGAAGTTGTAGAAGAGAGAGAGATAATGGTTGAGGTATATCTGACAGAAGGCTCGAATTCACAGGTAAAAATCCTGAAACAACTCACGACAACTAAAAATGTATATGGGACATAAGTGGTCAAGATCAACGATTTTTTACAATGTGGAAGCGCCAGCTAAGGCACGAGAAGGACAGCGATTTGTAAGCAAGGCAACCATTGTACCTAACTGTAGTGGTAGAAATCATATCTGTGTCAGACAGTGAAAAATTGTAAAAAGTATTCCAATTAACGTAGGACTTCAATTTATTGATGCAATTTAAATCTCTTTATACAATATGTGTAAGGTCTGAATAAGAACTGCAAAACAGCCTTTTCGTATTCGTTGTTTCCTGAGACCTTTTTATAAAGAAATATATTAAAAGGAAAACCTGTTCATGTATATTGTGCGTTAAATACAACATTCTTCTAAAGTTAATTTACTGTCTATGAGTGTAATATTTTAGAATCTTACTCCCGCATATTTATCAACATAACACTTCTTAAAGACCACATTGTGTGTTAGAGCAATATTTTTTATAATAATATGTGTGGATGAACATCTCTTGCAAGTATAACATTTTTTAATTTTGCATAAATCGTTGATATAAATTTTTAAATTTAGGATTTACTGAAGAATTATTTTGATACTTACATTAACTGTTAGAATGATAATCTTTCTTAAATAAAACAACAGACTATAGAAATTGTATTTTTGTAATATGTACAAAGTCATTTAACTTATTTAGATGATTAAAATAGTAAGTGGCTGAGGAAATATTATTAAAAGATTGACGTGAAGGGCTCCTCATCTTCGATACAAAATCTAAAATACACACAACACAGATAATAAATAAGAAAAAGAAATTGATATCAACATGAATAACAGAATCATAGCCTCCACTTACGGAGAGAATTAATTCATTAACAAAGTTAACGCTAAAATGTATAGTACACAAACAAATAGAATTAAATAAAATAAGGACTAGGCTAAGTGGCTGACCAGTATTCAATGCTTGAGAAAAAGTGTAATTTTTGACTGACATAGACAATGCCTCAATTATTATCTAACTTAAGTACAAAAATTATCCAGGAAGTGTGATGGTATGTAAGGTGTGAAACAAATAACACCATTTACTTTGAATTCCTGAAACCATTCCAGTTAACTCGATATGTCATACGACATAAATACGTGAAAATATATGAACTTTATTGATAGAGAAAGCAAATAAACAAACCGACATTTCGTGAACATAAGCTACTAACACTCACACTAGTAATTGCACACAAGTAATTTCGAAGACCCGGGCTATGAGCTACAAATCTAAGGGGAGGAGTATTTTTACGATGGAATGCCTGTCCCACGTTCTGCTGAAACACTCACAGTGGGAAACCTAGCGGACACAATAAGGTGCTGGAGCCACTGCAAAACCTGCCAGCAAAAGCAGCCCTTGTCCCTGTTTTTAACGACAACACTTCGAAAGTCTTTCTAAGGGAACATGGCAGAAGATGCTAGGTAAACTTCCGGAGAAGCCCAAGTTCCAACATTGGTGACTCACTGTAGCCAGCTGTGTTAAACTCGCATGAAAGAAATAGCTGTTCATCTCAGTCAGTATTATGTAGCAGAAGTTAATCTCTGCCCTAGGAAAGAAACGACGCCAGTGATAGGCTACAAAAACTCCAGTATGCTTATAACGAGTGTTAGCCCCGACTACCAAGAAAGAAAACGCATGGCCACCAGCTTTGTTATAGACTAACTGCAGACAGAATAATTCGCTTTTTCTCTTGCAGCAAATCGTCGAGTCTTTGAGTAAGGCGACGTGCGCCACGCTGAGACGATTGCGAGGGTAGCTGTGTGAACACTTGTTCACAGGCTCATCTTAACATGTAAGGAGTTAACTTGCAAAGTCCTTTAGTACAGAGAATAGCATCGTGCACTGACAGTGAACGTTGGTGAGCGATTTGAGGGCAACGACGTACGTGCTAGTCCTGCCAAATCGAATGTACCATGCCAATTAACTTAGCTAGGTAATAACTAGGCGTCTCAGCTTCACCAAATACAGAGGAAATGTATCAGGCTGCTGTTTAACAATCGATAGAGATCTAGAATAGATTCTCAGGTTCACGGATCGCACCGACATCCCCAATTGCCGCTGCTGAACAAAGATAAACATGCTCGCTCGCACTACACCAGCAAGTGAAATTCAATTGACACTCAGAACTACGGTCGTCTCTGTCTCTCCTATTTTTCGTACATTGAACATTTTCATGGTTTTAGGGCTTAATTGAAGCCAAAACGTGAGATATTCGGTTTAATGAAAAGAGTTATTTATACTCTTAAGTTACGGAATTGTATTAATTGTATACCTAATACTGATTGTTCTTTCCAGACCCTCATTCATTTTTTGTATATATTCATTGTGTGGTTTAGCGTAATTGATATCTCTGGCATCAATTTTATTTAATTTGTTCATATTTTATCGACCCCAGACATGGTCATCAGCCATCTTGTAAGACGTATATAGTGCCAGCGATGGGCGAGGCCTGACAGAATCTCTCACTAGAGAGTAGTTTATCGTTAGTTGTTGCTAGTCTGCGCTTGACCGCGCAGTCGATAGTAGTAATTGTCTGTCGACAGCAGTCCAGTAGTAGTCGTCAGTCCGTGCTAGTCGGCGGGAGTCGGTATGTGTCGGCTGTGTGCTCTGGTCGCGACTCTGGTCAGGACTGTGGTGGATGAGTATTGTTGTAGAAGGTAAAGAAGCAGCCTTGCGCATATTTAATAATGTATGTTAATTGTAATTTAATTTGTTCCAAAAAATGCCCCAATAATATTTTTTATGGTATAAAGCAACTCTTTTAAAGAAAAGCATTCATTTCAATTTAAAGAATATTTCAAATGCATGATCATTCCTCCCAATAATAAAAAAAATTATACGCCAGCATTGCACGAAGCTGTGTCGAAAAATTCTAACTTAAGAGCACATATAATTGCGGTTTTTATTGAGGTAAGAATTTTTGCTTTTTTTATCCAGAATACAGGGCCGAAGGTCAGCGCTGCTGTCCTCATAAAATTTATCAGGTTACTAAACTTTTTTATTATTTTTGGTGTTTAGGAATTTTTCTATTCCGAACTTGACAATAAATGAGAAAAGAATTTTGTGGGAATATTAAGTGTGACTGCATTCTTTGCACAGAGACTATAAATCGGAGCCAATTTAGTTCATAGGTTACATTAAGATTAATTCTGTTCAGAGGTTACAATATTTAAAAATTCATTTAATTATAAATTATTATATTTTGTGGGAAGGCTACGCTTGGCGCCACTTCCATTTAAAAAATATTTTTGTGGGGAAGTTACAATCTTACCATTACAGTACCTTATAATAGTTATGAATTTCGCTTCACAGTTGAGAACGCCCCATATTTAGTCAACCTGTATATATTATAATATATTATGAAGTCATTCCTAGAGAAAAAGTAAGCACTGATAACGAAAATCCATGATTTTCATTCTTGCTAACATATAGTTACACCTGAACCCATACACTAAATTCTGTTAGTGATAACGCTTCCCGTACAGGGACTTTAGTGGAACCGACATTGGGATTATTGTCTGATTACATCATTGTCCCTACCGCTGCACTCTTCTGAACTCTGCAAGCGTGAGAAGCTATCTTCCTACCTTGCGCGCCGTAGGTTCAATATCAGACTCCTAAAACACTCACAGAGCGTCCTTCTGTAACTGTGGTAAGAGGTTAGATTAAAACCAGTCTCACACATGTGAGTCGTCTTTCACTTAAAGGCATCTTCAGTGGGACAGTTCTTCGTCTTTTTGGTTTAATGTTCGTTTTTCTCCTCATCTGGTCACATGCTGGACGTTGCACTGTACCGTCACTTACGAAACTTAGGCACCTTTTCATGTTCCGAACATTTTTATCGACAATTTTCATATTGCTTGCCCTTATTGTTGAGGATCACTTTCTATATCCTGACATTAGTTGTAGATATTTGACCAAAAACTCTGATTTAAAGACGTAATTAATGAAAGCTCACTACGTATCTCATTCTGCTTGGTTTATTTTCGTACATGTCCACAAAAAAAACCAAACAGGGTGAGGCATACATAGAACTCTTAGTAGTTACGTCTTTAAATCACAAAAAGTTCTCCACACCAATAGGGCAACCAATATGAAAATTGTGAAGAAAAAATTTCGGAACATAAAATCGTGCCTACGATTCATAAGTGAAGCTACAGTGCGACTTGCAGTATTTGACGATATATGAGGAAAGTCAGATTCCAACCGAAAATTCGAAGAACTGTCCCACTGAAGGTGCCTTAAAGTAAAAGGCGAAAAGCATCACAGAATTTTTCTTCACAAATATGAATGAAACGTTTTCTGACCGCTGGATAAGACGGAATGCTGCACTAAAATGGCTCGCCACGTCTCTTCATTTAAGTCCTCGGCGTTTCCTTCTAAGGAGAGCAGGGTAAAAGGCGGTCTGCCAAGAAGCCCCAACTTCAGCAAACCATATGAGCTGTCGAGTCGCCACAGTATGCATCGCTGTATCATCCAATGTACTTTCATGTGTTCATCTAGCTCTCGAATAACTATTTCAAATATGCCTTTCAGTCGATGGTAAACGATCTGAGCCCGTGCCCAAGTAAAGTGTAAAACTAGGATACATTAAGGTAAGTATTTATCCTGTGAGTGACATGTCGTCAATTATTCTGAATAAAATGTTTAGTATGTTTAAAGTGTATTCCATCTAATTACAATTTCGAATAGTATCTGCAGACATATTCGTACACCAACAGGTGTTTTACCTTTAATTACAATTCAGGCGTCTCCAGTCATAGACAAGTCACCTTTCTTCATATGTTTGAAAAACATTGCAGTAGTTTCTTGTTAGTGTGAATAGGACTGCTTATTATTATGAAGTACTATCGACTGGAGTTTCTGTTTTGGTTTTGACAAGAGAGTAGTAATGGAGGGTGTTTAAATGTATCTGACTAAACTGTACTTGCTACCACAACCACTTTGCAATCTGCACACACTTCACATAGTTTTCATAAGCTCCACCGCACGTGCCACAACCTAGCACATGCCGTAATTACATACACGTAACATAGCCGTCCGTGTACCTACGCTGCGTAAGAAATGTTTTATGTTAGGAGCGCAGGCCTGCCTTGCTGCGTATAACGACAGAGTTTGGCACGAGAGCTCTGCGTGGAGGTGCGTACACCGCAGTAACCAACTCTGGCCACATTGTTGTCCAATTTTAATGCATTTCTCGACTTCTTCTGCGAAATGTTTCAACTTCTATATTAAAAAGTGCAATATCAATGTCATTGTCTTTCCATGAGCTATTGGAATGTAGTTACAGAAAGTATACGGTTCAAGCAAAAAAGGGCTTGGTTAATGCTGCATTTCAGAGCATTATCCGTACAAAACATTCCGTGCCGAAACCATATCATGAAGTTTTTGTATTTTGAGCCCGGAAATCGCTGTAACTCGATTCTGAAATAAGCAGTCAATTGATGTGTGTTAAAGTTGTAAACATTATAGCTCAACAATTTTTCCACAAGTAATGGATTAAGATTTAGATTAGTTAATGTTCCTTACAAACACATAAGTCTATCGTTGTTGAGAAGCATAGAGGTTTCGAACATGAATTAACGTCATTTCAACAATGAGGTCGTAAGGTACAGGTAACACACAGGTGGAAAAAGGAATAGGCCATTTATTTTCCAAACCATCACATTATTCGCCATATGGTTTTTAGGAAATTCACCGAAAACGAAATCTGTGTAGCATCAGAGCCCAGTGTCCCAACAATTAACCACACAACTATCTCGCTTTATGTTACACTAGTGTTCATACGTCACTATTACGCTAACGTAGTATGGTCGTTATGGAAATCTAAACCATTTAGCTGACTCCTTAGGAAAAGAGTGCTATACACCATGTCCTTAAGTAAGCTAAACATGTATACCACTAATCTCGAGATTTCATATCTTGTATATCGTAACCGCTCTTTAGTGAGTGGGTATTCAAAAACGAATATTAGATTAAATTCTGTGATACGGAATGACCCAAAAGCCTAAAACCGGTAGTTGTATTTCGAAGTAATAGTAAAATTTTTTCGAAAAGTTTATATTTGAAATAGAGTAGCGCAGAGTAGTACAAAGGGAATCCAAGAAGACATAATAGAGTTGAGTTTTGTTTCGAATATAATATATAAACCAATGCGCAGCATTGTTAGCTCTCTTGACTCTTAGTTTTCAATGGTGCATGTTCGCGGTCTTCTGTGGTATTCGGAAGTCAGGGATTATAAGCCTGATTAAATATCGTTCTGATAACTTGATTAGACATTGAAGTGGTGGATAATACATTAATTTGAGATATTGGAACAGAAAATAGTTGGACCTTATCATACTAATATCTCTGCCGATCGTTATCAAGGCGATACTGCTAATAAACTTGATTTGAGATATAGTGCTCGTGAAAAGACTAAATTTGTGCTGAACAGACATTGAAAGAACTCGAACTTATAATTAATATCGTGTCGTGCGAAGTAAGATGCTTGGACATTGTAAAGGCAGAGACATATTTATGATTTATCAGATATTAATGGTAAAGGACAGTTTCATGAGAAATCCTATCTTTGGTGATAGGAACGCGAAGGAATGTGCTACGGACAGACTGTTATTATACCGAAACGATACACAGTGGGATCAACTCCTTCTTCATTGATTCCCTAGTGCCATCTCTCACTAATTTAAAAGGTGAATTGCGTCAGTAAAACAGAATATATACGAGACTTTTTCCGTGTTTTCTAAAACACAAAAATCAGCTAGTACATAGACAGTTATATCTGTGACCATTCAAGGGCTATTGAGAAAAGCTGATCAACCTGTTACACACAGATAATAGGATTTAACAATGGCATATTGACTACGAAGGTAACTAAATCAAATTATTTGGGGAACAAAAATTAGAAAAAGTAGACTGGAACTCGACTGCTATGTTATTCCCGAGTAATAAATAAAATCACTGTCTTTAGATCCGTCGTGGTTGAAAATGTATGAAATATCTCTGGAAATAGGAGAAGAGATCAATTTTCAACTGCTAGTTCGCAAGATTAGATTCACAACGTGATTCAAAGACGTTTTATGCCCGACCCACATGGCAGGGTATGGTTCTCTACTAGCCGGGACGTGAGAGCAGCTCCATTGCCGGAGAGGGGGAACGTCGAAGCGATATCAGCGCAGTTGGGACGACGGTGGGTGTGCGGTCATAATATCAAAAGTGACTGTCCATCTCAACAAAGATTCAGGTATCTACCTCTACTTTATGTGTGTAAACAAAGAAAAGTTGCACCCACGACGATGAACAAGGGAAGTTCATTACAGACGCTCAAGTGCTACAAGCTGATAAAATACGGATAAGTGATGAGCAACATCAATTATATTCATCAGCCGTGCTTAATTACTAATATCTTTGTTGTGTACATAGTTCCGTGTAGTCAGCGCATACACAATTTTTCCACTAGAGCGCGCCCCGCTAAGCACAACAGCGCAGGCGCAGCGCTGGTCCGTCTCCGCACTACGAGATAGTGCTGTCTTAGAGACGGACCAAATTCTGCTTCCGCCGATCCGCGTATTAATATGTAACGCAGCCAATGAGATTGCTGCTAACGTAGAACCTTTTCTCTTTGCGGATCACACTCTCGCAGTGATACCTGAACGCGCGATGTATTATAACGAGTGTACAGACCTCCGATTAGTCAGTGTGCATTAGTCTGCATTAGTCTATAGTCAAGTTTCAGTCTGTGCCTAATAAGATTATCATATTCCTGTACATAGCCATGAAGAGAAATGTATAGACACTTTGTCAAGTATGAGACATATGTGATAATAAGAGTAACGTACCAAGACCAAAGGAACTTCTGACTGTCAATTGTAAACAGCATCCAGAATCAAGTTACGTAATGTCTATGATTTATATTATTTTAATAAATGTGTGTGAAAATTAATCAAGTTATCTTTAAAGTTGGTCACCGTCAATCTGCTACTCTAAGCGTGCAAGTGGCATTTCTATCGTCCGACCTAACGGCAGAAGATAAACACGCCACGATAAGACCACGAGACATATTGCTGACACTCGCCTACTTCATTAGAGCGACAAGTCAAATAATCTGATGGTGTGTGTACCGAAGGTCTTACAGTACGCACACCAAATTGGCGACGAGGTACTAAGGAAACAGATGATTTCAGCACAATTACGGATGACCACGTGTGAGCCTCAAATAAAATCGAATTACAGTGGACTTCGGAAAGCTACATACTTGACTGCTAAATCGCTCTCTTGCAGCTCAAATATCATTATTGCAGTACTATAGTCGCATTTGGAATTTTTAGATGACCATGAACCTCACGGAGCAGGTCGTAAACCTCTTGGCACAAATACAACAGACGCAACAGGCGTTGCTTACAAGAGTGGAACGATTAGAGTCGCAGCCTGACGTAGCGTCTCCACTACAAATGAACCTTCCGCCACCACCTTTCGCAGTTTATAACAGCAAGGAAAAAGCGTGGCGGGACTATGCAGCACGCCTGGAACAGCACTTCCTCACACACCAGATGTCAGGTGATGAAGAAAAAAGATATTTTTTTTGGCAAATTGCGGCTTCTCTTAAAGCTGAATCCGACTTGTGAACCGACAAATTTATCATTCCCGGCTATTAAAGACTTGCTCAAAAAATACGGGGTTATTACAAATGATTGAAGCGATTGCACAGTTCTACAATAACTTTATTGTTTGAGATATTTTCACAATGCTTTGCACACACATACAAAAACTCAAAAAGTTTTTTTAGGCATTCACAAATGTTCGATATGTGCCCCTTTAGTGACTCGACAGACAACAAGCCGATAATCAAGTTCCTCCTACACTCGGCGCACCATGTCCCCATCAATGAGTTCGAAAGCATCGTTGATGCGAGCTCGCAGTTCTGGCACGTTTCTTGGTAGAGGAGGTTTAATCACTGAATCTTTCACATAACCCCACAGAAAGAAATCGCATGGGGTTAAGTCGGGAGAGCGTGGAGGCCATGACATGAATTGCTGATCATGATCTCCACCACGACCGATCCATCCGTTTTCCAATCTCCTGATTAAGAAATGCCGAACATCATGATGGAAGTGTGGTGGAGCACCATCCTGTTGAAAGATGAAGTCGGCGCTGTCGGTCTCCAGTTGTGGCATGAGCCAATTTTCCAGCATGTCTAGATACACGTGTCCTGTAACGTTTTTTCGCAGAAGAAAAAGGGGCCGTAAACTTTAAACCGTGAGATTGCACAAAACACGTTAACTTTTGGTGAATTGCGAATTTGCTGCACGAATGCGTGAGGATTCTCTACCGCCCAGATTCGCAGATTGTGTCTGTTCACTTCACCATTAAGAAAAAATGTTGCTTCATCACTGAAAACAAGTTTCGCACTGAACGCATCCTCTTCTACGAGCTGTTGCAACCGCGCCGAAAATTCAAAGCGTTTTACTTTGTCATCGGGTGTCAGGGCTTGTAGCAATTGTAAACGGTAAGGCTTCTGCTTTAGCCTTTTCCGTAACATTTTCCAAACCGTCGGCTGTGGTACGTTTAGCTCCCTGCTTGCTTTATTCGTCGACTTCCGCGGGCTACGCGTGAAACTTGCCCGCACGCGTTCAACCGTTTCTTCGCTCACTGCAGGCCGACCCGTTGATTTCCCCTTACAGAGGCATCCAGAAGCTTTAAACTGCGCATACCATCGCCGGATGGAGTTAGCAGTTGGTGGATCTTTGTTGAACTTCGTCCTGAAGTGTCGTTGCACTGTTACGACTGACTGATGTGAGTGCATTTCAAGCACGACATGCGCTTTCTCGGCTCCTGTCGCCATTTTATCTCACTGCGTTCTCGACCGCTCTGGCGGCAGAAACATGAAGTGCGGCTTCAGCCGAACAAAACTTGAATAGAGCTACAGTGAATTTATGAAATCGCTTAAATCATTTGTAATAGCCCTGTACTTCGACAAACAAACGCAAGTCGCTGCTGCAAGACATAAATTTTTCTTATGCAAGCAAAAGTCACAGCAGACATACACGGAATGGATTACACAGTTGCAAGGATTAACTAGGAACTGCAAATCTATTTGTGACAACGAAAAGTGTAAAACGTCCTATGCAGATTCTTTAATACGTGATATGCTCATAATTCATTCACCAGACGAGAAATTAAGGAAAGAGTTCCTTAGTTTAATCAATGCGTCCTTGCAAGATTGTTTACCAATCTTTCGAGCACACGAACAAAGCCAAGCTTCTGTGATTGTGGCACAAGACGACGGCTGTGACGTGTTCACGATACAGGCACGCGAAACGGGGCAACGCGGCCCGCGTACCCAAGGCTGTCAGCAGAACAGCAAGGCTAGGCTCACGCGATCTAAGAACGGATCACACACCCAAACTAAAAGACTGAAGTTGAAATCATGTCTTAAATGTGAAATCAGTCATCACAGAGACAATTGTTACTACCGTAACGCACATTGTGACTTTTGCAAACGAAAAGGGCACTAATCAGAAGTTTGTAACAAGAAAAGTGTACAGTCTAGAAATAAGTTTAGCAATAAGAAAGTGCTTAATTTTAAGAAGTATACCTCCAATGCGTGTGACGATATGAATAGGCAAGACTATATTCAGGTTTCTAAAGCTAAACATAAAGTTAATGCTATTGTACAAAACAGGAACAAGTCTTTGTACGTCACAATACTGGTGAACAAAATGCCTATCAAATTCCAGATTGACACAGGATCGTCGATCTCTATCATAAATCTCCACACGTATCAATGACTAGGTTCTCCTAAATTGCAGCATTTTGACAGCTCACTGCACAGCTACAGTCATGAAAAGATTCCAGTCAAAGGTGCACTGACGACGGAAGTCACTTACAAACTGTTTACCAAGACAGCTACTTTAGCAGTAGTTAACACCCATCAGGCATCAAACTTGCTGGGTCTGGATCTCTTTAACGAATTAGGCTTCACAATCCATGAAGCGAAACAGGTCACACATGAAGTTCCGACAGGAAAATTACAAACAGTGTTGCAGAAATACGACGATATTTTTTCCTCCGCGACAGGCAGTGTAACTGATTACCAGGTACACATTACGCTGACACCGAATGCAGTGCCGAAGTTTTGCAAAGCTAGAACTGTCCCTTACACAATGAAATAACGCGTAAAGCAAGAACTTTGATCGTTTAGAAGGCAATGGTATTATCGAACCAGTCACATGTAGCGCCTGGGCAACACCAATCGTTGTAATAGAAAAGCCAAATGGATCATTACGTATCTGTGAAGATTTCAAGAATACTGTCAATTCACAGTGCATTATAGATAAATACCTGATTCCGAAACCGGAAGAACTGATGTATAAACTAGCAGGGGGTGTGTATTTCGCCAAACTGGATTTAAAGGAAGCATATCTGCAGATCCCTTTAGACAAAGATACACAAAAGTTTATGGTCATAAATACTCCATTTGGATTGTACAGATACAAGCACTTACCATTTGGTATGGCTAGCGCACCAAGCATCTTTCAACGTTACTTGGAACAATTAATTAGACACTGTCCTAACGCAGTTAACTATCTCGATGACATAATCGTCTCGGGAACAACTCCACAAGATTTACTAGACAACCTGGAAGAACTGTTCAAGGTTCTCAGAAAGGCCAATCTTAGGTGCAACAAGGACAAACGTATATTTTTTGTCAAGAAAATTCAGTATTTAGGACATATATTGTCAAATAACGGAATCAGCCCGACACCACAGCATATAGAAGCAATACAGTTATTGCCAGCTCAGAAAGACTTAAAGCAACTAAGAGCTTTATTAGGCCAAATTAATTATTACCGGAAATTCATACCGAAAGCAGCTGAAATTTCCGATCCGTTGCACAGATTGCTTCGCAAAGGAGTCGCGTGGAATTGGTCCAAAGAATGCCAGCGCGCATTCGACAAACTGAAACATAGTTTAGTAGACGCAAAATGTCTTACGACATATGACCCGCAAAAGTTGATCACTGTTGCGGCGGACTCGTCAGATTACGGGATCGGTACAGTCATGTCCCATAAAGATCAAGGAATTGAACGACCGATTGCATACGCGTCTAAAACATTAAACTCAAGTCAACGAAACTATAGCCGAGTAGAAAAAGAGGCACTAGCAATTATCTTTGCAGTGAAGAAGTTTCATGACTACATATGCGGACGACAATTTATTCTGCTTACAGACCATAAGCCATTGGTGACAATATTCGAACCACATAATAGTGTATCCACTAAGACAGCACAGCGTTTACGACGTTGGGCATTGCTACTGTATAGTTACAACTACGAGATCTTATATAGATCGACGGCAAAACACGCCAACGCCGATGTACTTTCACATCTACCGGCGGATGTTTTCAGATAGACGTAACCTTTGAGGATGTCGTGGAAAATTTTCCCGTTATTGCCACCTTAATAGCTAAGTTAGTGCCCAAAGATACAGTGTTATCAAAGATAAAGCAGTATATTCTTACGGAATGGCCAACCGATAAGAACATGTTAGCTCAGCCAGAAGTGAAATCTTATTGGAACATGAGACATGCGCTGACAGTGCACAAAGGCGTCATATTACTTCACAGCGAAACGGGAAACACAAGAGTAGTTATACCAACGCTCTCAGGAATAAAGTGTCAAAAATGCTACACCAATGTCATTGGGGCATAGTACGCACGAAACGCATGGCCAGAGAATATTGATATTGGAAGAACATTGATAAAGATATTGAAACAATGATTCCTAACTGTAAATTATGTCAGACGCATCAATCAGTTCCGCCAAGACAATATTTTCCGTGGCCACAGGCAACAGAACCTTGGTCAAGATTGCATATTGACTATGCAGGTCCTTTTTTGGGAACTTCTTGGTTAATTGTCATTGATGCATTTTCAAAATTCCGTTTGTACTACAAATGCGTACAACTTCTTCAGCGACAACTATTCAAGCGTTGTCAAAGATATTTTCCATTGAAGGATTGCCTCAAACCATAGTGACCGATAACGGCACACAATTTACGTCGCAATAATTCCAGTCATTCTGTCAGATGAACAGAATTGCACATTACAGGACGGCACCATTTCACCCTGAGGCTAATGGACTCGCCGAACGATTCGTACGAACGTTCAAGGCACACATGACAAAGTTGGTGCAACAGTACAACAAAGAGACTTCCTTATTAATTTTTCTGTCACAATACAGAGCTACTCCGCACGAGGCACAGTCACCGGCAGAAAAACTGCATGGCCGACAACACAGGACTTCGATGTCTATCCTAAAACCCACAATACATCCAGAAAATGATCAACGAACGTCGAAAGGACGACGATTCAACGTAAACGACAAAGTCCTCGTAACCGTCTACAGTCGAGGAAAGCGTACTTGGGCACAAGGACTCATTGTAGAATGCATCGGAATTGTCATGTATAGAATAAGAACGCAAAGTGACATAGTTATTCGCCATACTAATCAATTACGGCAGCAAAGACAGCAGTCACATTTAGGCAGAACTCCTAGGCTGTTTCATTTTGCAGACTCAGAAGCAGATGTCAACCCCGAGCAGCTCGCAGGATTCCAGACGCCGTCACCGGCAGTCGACGCCGCCGCCGCCGCAGCCAACGCAGACACCGACACCGCCGCCGATGCCGACGCAGCACCTTCAGGGGCAGCCGACTACACCAGCCGTCCACAGCCCACATCCCCAGAGAAGATGGACGTCGAAGAAGAGTTAGATTTAAACTATAGCCAATGTACCGATGTTGAAATGCAATTACGTAACAAAATTTTTGCTTCTCCGGTTCCCTGTTCTGTTGGCTTTAAGTAGGTTTTCCTAGCGGACCGCGGTCGAATGCCACGGGGAGCAACATGTGCGCACCCACAGACATTCGCACGCCGGAAAGCAAGGAAGCAGAAAAAAAGGCTTTTCAAGCAAACTTCAAAAGCTTTTTTTCTTCCCACGGAAGGGAGGGATGTTGTGTACATAGTTCCGCGTAGTCAGCGCGTACACAACTTTCCCACTAGAGCGCACTCCGCTAAGCACAACAGCGCAGCCGCAGTGCACGTCCGTCTCCGCACTACGAGATAGCGCTGTCTTAGAGACGGACCAAATTCTGCTTCCGCCGATCCGCGTATTAATATGTAACGCAGCCAAAGAGATTGCTGCTAACGTAGAACCTTTTCTCCTTGCGGTTCACACTCGCGCAGTGCTACCTGAACGCGCGAGGTATTATAACGAGTGTACAGACCACCGGTAAGTCAGTCTGCATCAGTCTGCATTAGTCTGCATCAGTCTGCATTTGTCTGTACCAGTCTACATTAGTCTGCACCTAATAAGATTATCATATTCCTGTACATAGCCATGAAGAGAAATGTATAGACACTTCGTCAAGTATCAGAGATATGTGAGAATAAGAGTAACGTACCAAGACCAAAGGAACTTCAGATTGTCAATTGTAAACAGCATCCAGAATCAAGTTACGTAATGTCTATGATTTTTATTATTTTAATAAGTGCGTGTGAAAATTAATCCAGTTCTGTTTAAAGTCGGTCACCGTCAATCTGCTACCCTAAGCGTGCAAGTGGCGTTTCTATCGTCTGACCTAACGGCAGAAGATGAACACGCCACGATAAGACCACGAGACATATTGCTGACACTCGCCTACTTCGTTAGAGCGACAAGTCAAATAATCTGATGGTGTGTGTACCGAAGGTCTTACAGTACGCACACCACAATGTTTAAAGGTATTGTGTGACTGACTTTGGAGCTTATGTAACGTGCTTAACCATGTAAACATAAGAATGGGATAGCCAACAAAGGTACATCAAATGAACTCGTAGCTGCAAATGTGGACAACCATCACCTGTGTAATGGAATCACAACACTGAAGCTTTGTGCTGAACTAGGACCCGAATCGAGATTTCACACTTATCACAAGCGGTCGCCTTATTATTAGGCTATCCGAACAGGACTCACAGCCACACCCTAAATTCCACATGTCAATCTGCAAGAATCCACCACTCGTATTAAAAGCTATAGATACTTCTCAGTTTCACTGGCGAGTCCGTATACAGTGGTGTAAGTGGTGTATTGTATAGCTGTCCACACTTGTCCACCCGAGTTTCTCGTTAACTAGGCCAGTCCGTCGTTGAACTGGCTTAGTGATCCGCCGTGTAGAAATTCTTCCTACCTGTTGTGTGGAGAAGTCCTGGTCCTATGACACCTTGGAGAGCTGTACCAGCCGCACGGGATTTGCCGAGCGGTCTGAGGCGCTGCCGTCATGGACTGTGCGGCTGGTCCCGGCGGAGGTTCGAGTCCTCCCTCGGGCATGGGTGTGTACGTTTGTCCTTAAGATAATTTAGCTTAAGTATTGTGTAAGCTTAGGGACTGATGACCTTAGCAGTTCCATAAGATTTCCCATACATTTTAGAGCTGTACCAGTGCCGTCGGTTTCTGAAAGTCCAATACTGCTGTCTATAGATTACGTAATAAAATGGGAAGGAGGTTTTTTGTGCAAATCATTTTTACACGGAATGCCATTTACGGTGGGTTACTTTACGAAACATCGTAAAATGAATTTGTTCACACTGTGAAAGGTGGCTACACTGAGCCACAGCGCCAGAGATCGCGCCAGAGAGTATTGTTCCGCCGCCTCCACTGCCAGTGATTATTGAGAAGTAGCGGCAGGCAGTTCTTGCCGAGAAGTTGTGGTGGACACTGCTTGTCGTGAAGTCTGAATGAGATGTGATAGTGGAGAGTGTTTGTTCCATGTTTTATGCAGTTATTTGATGGGAGAGATAGCAGATGTTATTCCAATGGAGATATTGTAATGATCTGAGTGCTTTTCGTCAATATATATGAAGGTAATAAAATATTGCGTTCTTTTATTATTTGTGTGTCCTCAATAATGTGTCATTACAGGTTCAGTCAACAAAGCATCTGGCTTGTGTTCTTGTATTAGAGTGTAATTTTGGTTTTCTTGCACAATTATAGTATTTCTAATTTTCTTTTATCACGTCAGTATAATTGGTATTTAAAAATTCTTGTCTTGTTGAAGAAGAACCGTGCCAGATGTGCATTGAGTCATACTACCACATACAGAACAGCTACACTTGTGCTTTGTTGGTTTCGTAGGTTTTATAGTTGCTGGGGACTTAATTAATTAACTGTGTTAACGAAAATTTTGTTTCATTGTTTGTTGTTATTCTATGCAGTCAGATTGCGTACTAAAACTAGTCAGGGCCAATCGTTTACGAGACCTGCGTAATCGGACAGACAGCTACTAAAAAATATTTGCACCATATTTTTAATTAAGCCCCCATGCACGTGGCGACCCTGCCAGGATCGTTCCTTGGAATCTTCTGATTGTAAAAATAGTAGACAGTAGTATTGTTGTAGTAATTTGTAGTTTAGTAATTGTAGTCTATTTTGCATGTGTAGATTTGGTAATTGGCATTCTTCTAATGGTATTTTTCTAAATTTAATTTTTATTGCCTTGTATACGCTTTTGACAATTTAGTGCAATTATTTCAATTGTTCGATTGATCGTGTTTGAGGGAGACATTTCATGTAAATGGTATTGTTGGAAATAAGGAGGCATTGTGTGTAATTTTTGCACAGTGACGAGTTTTGTATGTTTGGTAAATGATTACGCGATCGATGAAAAAGGCAAAAATGATGGATATTGAGAATGACGAAATTGTTAACACGGCGAACTCGCCAACAGAGGAAAACAGTGTCATGAATAATGATGTGGAAAACAATGTAATAAGTCGGGAAAATAGTCCGGAACCATTTCAAAATTTTTCTCAATCAGAAAATCCACAGAACACGAGATTAACGATAGAAGATTCTGGAATAGTATCGAACACAGATAGCTTTACAGCTATGACGAAGGAAGCTAGTTTTGCGGGAAATGTTAGGGGCGAAAAGAATTTCGAACTGGCTAATATGGAGCAGTTAATGGGTGTAATATTAAATTTGGGATCTTAATTAAAAACAGAGATAGGGACAATTAAAACACAGATGGGAACAATGGAAACACGGTTAGACTCACTGGGATCACAAATGGGAACAATGGAAACACGGTTTGGATCTGAAAAAACAGAGATGGGAACTTTGGAAACACGGTTAGATTCACGAATAGGGACATGTTTCAAAAATATGAAAGAGGAATTAAAGAAAGAAATCAGAGAAGAAGTACAACCGATTTTGAATGCTCACAATAATAGATTAGTTGCAGTAGAGATTAGACAAAGGGAACAGGATAGAGAACAGGAAGAAAGAGATCGCGTGATAGTACAGAAATTTTCAGAGTTAAATTTACAACGTGCAAAGCATAAGGAAGAAATATTTGAGAGAATCGAGGAATCCGTACCAAATGACAGAATAAATAACCTAACACAACAGTATGCACAGTTAACTACTAAATGTGTTAATACCGAAACCCGAGTCGCGACACTTACGGAAGACGTAAATAAACAGAGAGAAAAAAATAGGTGATTTAGCAGAAAGAGTTGAGGAGATATCAGATAAATTGACAAATCTTAGTTTACATGGGGACATAGATTCAGATGATACAGCACCATTGCCATTTGCAGAAACCGAAGAGTACCAGAACATAAGCATGTTGAAAATCAGGGAAAATTTAATGAACGCGTGAAAAGGGAATTTGAGGCATTAAAAAAGCAAGTCAAACAGATTGAAGGCGAAATCGTAGGAAAAGACGGCACAAGAAATTTAGAATCACAGATACCAGAGGGGTTTGAAGAAAATAATTTGTTTCATTTACGGGATGCAACAAGAGAGCGCCAGGCGCGTGAATTTAACAATAATCGACATTGGGACTGGGACAGACGCGGTAGGTCTTTGTCGCCACGAGGCGAAAACTTTGACTATAAACACTTTTTGACTGTTCGGAAATTTAAGATCTTCCGCAATTCTAAGAATGACATACATCCATGTGCATAGTTAGATCAATTTATGTACGCACTCCCACCAAATTGGCCACTAAGTCACAAACTGGAATTTATGTGTGGATATTTAGAAAACGAACCGGCGACGCGGATGCGCGCACTCATTAGAGATTGTAATAGCCTAAATGATTTTTATCATGCATTTCTATCGGCATATTGGTCCGAAAACACGCAAGATAGAGTCAAACATAGTCTGATTATGCAGCGTAATTTCAAACAGTCTGAGTTCCGCACGCCGGCAGAATATTTTGAAGACATGATTCGAAAGAATCAGTTCCTCTCCAACCCTTATAGCCCGACTGAATTAATTCGCATTTCTTTAACTAAGCTGCCACAATCCATAAGACAAATTGCTTTACCCGGAAGATGTAAAGACGACATTGAGACTTTTAAGACTTTGTTGCAAGAACTTGAGTATGACAACGGCGACGGGACTTCTTGTAACTTTTTCAGTAACAGTAATTACAATAGATTATCAGAGAAAAGGGATAGTGATCGGAACGGGCGTTATATGGGTAACTTTGAGAATGACAGACGTAACAGACAGGACAATAGATACCAGCCTTATGACAATAACAGACGTTCGAACAGAAATTACACAGACAATTATAATAACGGTAATTCGTACCGGAATGATCAATCATACGGAAACAGTAATCGGTATTATCAAGACAGAAATTATTCAAACAGTAATAGAAATTCTTACTACAGAAGTAATCAGGGTAGTAGATACAACAATAATTTCAGAAGTGACAGTCGAAATTATACAACAAGTACTTATGCAGACAGACAGGAAAACAGAAATTTTAATAACAGACACAACCAAGAATTTGTATCTAACAGACAGGAGGGACCTAATTGGCATCCTCCACGTGACAGAACTTCAGAGAGACAAGTGCAAATCGTAGAAATGGATCCGCGAAATGACGCGAATAATCAAAGACGTGACGCAAACAATCGACAATGACTAGCAGCTTCGGCTTCTGGCAGCAATATAGACGGTTCAGAAAGTAATGACACTACGGCTTTACACTACGTACGCCTGGAAGACATGAGAGACATTTTGTTAGACGAAAAGGAAAATAATGTAGACGCATTTTTACATCCTGTTATTGAAGTATGTGTGGGTAAGAATAAGTTCACTGCAGTTTTAGATTCTGGGAGCCCATTGAACGTCATTAGTGAATCAGTTTTTCGTATATGTGAAAGGACTATTGCCTGTCCTGTGTTACCTATTTCTAAAACTACAATTCGAGGAGCGATTTCTGGAAAAGGTGTAGAAGTTAAACAACAGACCAACCTAAATTTCAATTGTCAAGGATACGAATTTTCTGCTACTTTTATTATTGTTCCATTACTCAGTACACAAATTATATTAGGTATGGAGTTTCTTAACGCACATAAGGCAATTTTGAACTTTAAAGAAGGAAGTGTGAATTTGACTGTTGCCGGAATGCCGAAATGTTTGAAATTTTTCGAGTGTTTAACAAGATCTGAGTCAGATACAAAATGTTTAAGGTTTCTTACTTCTGATGTTTTCATTGAGTATTATGACGACAATGTGTTTATTCATGACAATGACAATACATACAGAGACGCGATGGATGATATAATTAATAGCGAAGAACTAATTAATGAAAAGGTTAAGAAAGCTGAAGTGCCAGATGACGTTGCAACAGAAGAGCTGCACCAAATTTTGACTTCACATGCTACAGTGTTTAGTCATCACACGGGAACTATACAAGGCTTACAATATTTATTTAAAGTAAAAGAACACACACCATTTCGCGGGAAAACGTACGCTATTCCTTTGGCTTACAGAGACAAGGTTAAGAATGAACTTCAGTACATGTTAGATCAGGGCATTATTGAGCCTGCAGTCAGTCCTTATACTAGCCCATTACACGTTGTTCTTAAAAAGGATGGGTCAATTCGTTTGGTTCTGGATTCCAGACAGATAAATAATATCATCATTCCTGAAACTTGAAACATCCCCTTAGAGGAATTTTACATATGAAACGTCCACTTAGAACAATTGTACAAGACTGTGCTTAACCTGGCACACAATAATTTTAGCGCAACACAATCTGACTATCAAAAATCCCTGCAAAAGAATGGCCCTGACAAACATTAAACTATACCTTTCACAAATCACTTACCTCACAAAAATCTTCGTTGCTCGAACTACTGCAATACAGCGAGTGCCACTACTGCCAGCTAAATAAAAGATACAAACTACTGAAGGCACTAACTACTGATAGGGATAGTTAGCAAATGAAAGATATTAATAGAGAACAAACACTGTATTTACCTTAATAGTCATCAATAGTCATAATATATACAGCAGCTCATGACATCAATTTTTACAAATTTCAAACTCCGCCATCTCTGTCCTCACATCCACCACTGCTGGCGGCTCCCCTCCAACTGCCCAGCGCTATGCGCTGTTCGCATCCAGCTATAGCAGTTCATGACAACAATGGCAGACAACAATTCAAACTAGCCACATACTGCACACAGCACAGCCAGTGATTTTCATACAGAGTGCTATGTAACGTTGCCAATAAAAAAACATAAACAGCAAACTTACATAAAGAAAACATAAACAGCCTACTTACATAGCATGCGCTGTTCGCATCCAGCTATAGCAGTTCATGACAACAATGGCAGACAACAATTCAAACTAGCCACATACTGCACACAGCACAGCCAGTGATTTTCATACAGAGTGCTATGTAACGTTGCCAATAAAAAAACATAAACAGCAAACTTACATAAAGAAAACATAAACAGCCTACTTACTCGTTTCATAAGTTAATTGCTCTCAACTCTCGTAAAAAGACACTTGTCATAAGCAGGTGTGCAGATGTACGAATATTTCCCATCAATTCATAAGCATTTCAGTAATTAGCACAAAGTGCGAGTAATCATATGTTTTTAAGTAACGAGGGTGTCGCATTAGCGATGAAAGGCACATCCTAATGGCTTATTCTCCAGGTGTTTGACACAGCTGTGTGCCCACAACGCATTACAAAAATCATATGTTTTCAAGTAACGAGCGTGTCGCATTAGCGATGCCCTCTACAAAGGAATGTCATTAACAGGAATATAGGCCTCTCTTTGTCCTTCTCTTCCACCTGTGCCTCTGGCACACCCTAATGGCTTGTTCTTCAGGTGTCTGACACACCTGGGTGCCCACGACGCATTATGTGCAGGTGGTCACTTAACTTTCTTAAGGAAATATTTACGACAGCAATTTCCGCTACAGTGACAGTCTCATATAAACATATTTCACAGGTCAAGAATTTGCGTTGCAAATGTGTAGAAACAAAATGCTATTGATATGACAGTGTCCAAAAAATTTTCGTCTTCATTGTGATACATTCACGCATTTACACACATTTCATAACTCTTAAAGTACGATTCTTGGTTTCAAACATCCTTTTTCACAAGTCAAGAGTCCTTAACTTCTTTCATTATTCATATACATATAAACACGTAATCACATTCCTCATATATGGTAGCATCATCTTATTGACATAAACATACCTCAACAGCATAATACACATTGTCGTCGTAAAAATTACATCATAACACCTCAGTCAAATCTCAAAATCGTCGTAGCTTCCTCCAATAATTTCAAAACCTAAAAAAATTCTCTGCTCATGTCAAAAGTGTCATCTGCCTCAAACGTACTTTAAAATCATACTCCCTTACCAAATACATCATTCAAAGCTCTCATAGTATCACAATGGTTCTGAAAAAATATGAACAGTTCACAAAGTACAGACAAAATACAATTTCATAAGTGTGAAGTTACCCAACTGTGTAATTGCGTAAACATCTGTCACTGACGTAATAAAAAAGTTTGTCTCTCTCAGTTAAATGATCAGATAGCTGTGTAATTTATGTGTTAGAGAAATATGGTACCGATGTGTTAAATTGTATAAGCAAATACCATATTAGCTAGGGCTCCTTGTGCTTGCCAAACACATGGTACACAAAGTAGGCGTGTACCCCCCTGAGGTTTATTGTAATTATACCCTCAGGTGTTACAGATTACAGCAATGGAATGAAATGTATCACGAAAAACTTTCTTTGTAATTCAAAAATCTTTAAAAATAAATGTTTTAAGTACAAAATTAATCACTTAAATACGTGTCCTGTAGCGCTAAATGTGCGTCTTGCTGTAAGATAATCTCTGGAAAGTGTCGTAGTCATTGTCCTCCGAAAGCTAAGTTCTGCAGAAGTCAATGTACTTACCTCATGATAAACAAAGTGAAATGCTTTGCGTATAGATAAGTTAGTTATTACGCTTATTGCCGTGATGAGGAAAGTACTGTGCTGTAACGTATTGTTGTCCTACGGAAAAGGCTGTCTCCTTGTAGCAATAGCACAAAAGTCACCACTAAAACATGTCTCACTTTATAGAAGAATTCAGGAAAAACTGTGCAGATATAAAACAGATACACCGCAAAAGCACATTGTAAATTGTCACTCATTAGTAACATCGTGATATAATCGTGTAGCTGTCAAAGAAACCAAATACTAAGTCATTTTGAATCTCACAGAAAGTACTTCAAATCCTGAATCCACTCTCAAGCAAACCAAAATGTTGCATGAAAATTTCATTAGCAGTGCTGGTAAATGTTCTAATCGTGCAACTAACAAGCAAGAATGTACACACACAATTACACTGTGTCGTCTGTTCGCAATAACAATGCATTCGTAATTTCTGTTTAAATAATTTCTCTTGGTTCTTGACTGGATGGCTAGTTAGCTTTAAAACATAGTTGCATGTTAACAGTTTCTCAGTGTGACAAATTGTACAAGTAGCGTGAAGTGAAAATTGCAAAGACTAAGTTAAAAAGCAGATTATCTGTCAATAAATGGTTTTACATGAGAAATGTGGTGTAAACCTTTACTCTTCCTAGTACGCAGAGTTTCAACTTCAACGCAATTATCATGTGGTATACGTCGGATTCTGTAAGGTCCATTGTAAACTAGAAAGAATTTGTGACTCAAGTGTTTCTTCTTATGTGACAATGAATGAGCTTTAATGAGAACTTTCTGACCAATATATAATTTCTTTGCATTTGCTTTACCGTGTAGTTTTCTCCTTTTGTCTGCTGCAGATTTTATATTTTTTAGAGCGAAATCAATTATGTCTTTGTGTCGAAGTTTACGTGTATTCGGGAAAGGTACAAGCTCTCTGATTCTGTTCGGAGGTTCTTCATTCTTCAGTACAAGAGTAGGTGGTAAAGCAGTGGAATCATGAGGCATTTCATTCAGCACATTTTGAAATAAGTGTAAATATCTGTCCCAATGCTGATGCTTTCTGTGACAATAAAGTCTGCAAAGTTTATTGATTTCTTTCATAACCCGTTCAGATGGGTTACAATGTGGTGAATACAATGAAATAAAAACAGGTTTGATTTTATGATTCCGAAGCATGCGTGACCAAACAGCAGATCTGAATTGCGGTCCGTTATCTGAAATGACTTTACTAACGTGTCCAACTTCACGTAAGAAATTTTTAACAAAGGCGTTGGATACAGACCGTCCAGTGGCTTTACGTAACGGAGTGAAAGAAACAAATTTTGAAGTAAGTTCAACAGCGACTAGAACGTACGAAAATCCATTCGATGTTCTGACAAGGGGTCCCAAGAGATCAACAGCAGCAAATTCTTTTAATTTAGAAGGAATAATAGGAAATAACGGAGCACGATGTGAGATAGTAGATGGTTTCGCCTTTTGACAAAGTTTACAAATAGACAAGACTCTTCGAATTCGCTTTTCCATATTGTTAAAATAACAAGTCGTTCGAAGAATATGATAACATTTTCGTGGGCCAAAATGTGCGTAGCTGAAATGAATGTACCAAATGAGCTTATTAACAAAATCGTCTGGAATGCAAAGTACCCATAGCTTGTCATCAACAGTGCAGCGTTTGAAGAGTATGTTGTTTCTAACCAGGTAATAATGCCGAATCTGAGTTTGTGTCTTTTCATGCCATTTACTTTTGATATCTTTCCAAATCGGATCTTTATCTTGTTCATGAGCAATGTCCTTTAAAGATGTGGTGATGAAGTTTTCAAAGGCGACTTTCTGAATGTAAAGAATACTGAAATTTTTCTCGAGGTTGCCTTCTGTGTTACTTTTCTCAAGCCCAGCCGGTGCGCGTGACAGCGCGTCCGCAACAATGTTCTCCTTGCCGGGAATGTAGACTATTGTGAAGCGGAATTCTTGCAGAAACAATGCCCAACGTTTTAACCTATCATGATTTAATTTTGAAGACATAAGAAATTGTAATGCACGATGATCACTGTATACTTTTACGTGCTTACCAGAAAGAAAGAAACGGAATTTGTTAAATGCCCAAACGATAGCTAAAGCTTCTAATTCAGTAACGGAATAATTTTTTTCAGATTTTGTTAGCACTCGGCTAGCAAAAGCAATGGTTTTCTGAACAGTAATGTCATCTTCTATGGCTTCTTGAAATAAATGGGCACCAAGACCAACTTTGGAAGAATCAGTGCTAAGGCAGAAATCTTGTGACAGATCTGGATGAGCTAGTATTGGCGCGTGAAGTAACGCTTCTTTCAAAGAATTGAATTCCAACTGTGCTTGTTCGTCCCAGTTCCAAATAGTATTTTTTCCAGTGAGAGAACAAAGTTTTGGTGTAACTAGAATTTGCATATTCAGAAAACGACGGTAAAAATTTACGAGACCTAGAAAACTGCGGACTTGTCTTTTTGTGGATGGAACAGGAATGGCTCTGATTGCTTCTAACTTTTCTGGATCCGGCTGAATGCCTTCAGAAGAAATAATATGTCCCAAAAACTTCACCTTTGACCTACCGAATTCAGACTTTTCCAAGTTAACTGTAATTCCAGATTCTGCAAAAATACGTAACAAACTGTTGAGGATGCGGTTATGTTGTTCCCATGAAGCTTCTGCTATTAGAATATCGTCCACATATAAAGTGATGTGACGTTTTAAGAACTCAGGTAATATGGAATTTAACCCACGAATGAATGCTGCCGAAGAAATGTTCAAACCAAAAGGAAGTTTCCGAAACTGATAACAAACGCCGAAACAAAGGAAAGCTGTGTATTTTCTGCATTCTGGATGAAGTTCGATCTGATAAAAGCTGGATCTGAGATCAATGGAAGACAACACTTTTACACCATTAAAATTTTGAAGAAGTTCTTCCATCGTCTGCGGCCTGTCTGTTTCAGGAATGATGATAGTATTGATTTGTCTCGAATCTAAAACAAGCCTGATCGATCCATTCTTCTTCTCAACAACATGTAATGGGTTGTTGTATGAGCTTACTGCAGGCTCAATAATGCCCTCGACAAGCATAGATTGTATTTCTGTTCTAACACGGTCCCTATAATGCGCCGGAATTACGTAAGGTCTAACACAAAATTTAGTATGCTCACGAACACGAAATTGGTATTGAAACCCCTTGATTGTTCCTGTTTTGTGAGTAAAAACTGTGGAATGTGCTTGTAAAATCTCAAAAAGGTCCTGCCTATCAGTGTCATTACAATTCTCAATTGTTTGAATTTTATTCTGAATTAACTCATTAATTTCAAATATGCCGTCGATGTCATCCCTGTCAGTACTTGCAGAGTGATTGTTGGTGTCTAGTTCCGTAGAAAATTCCGAACTGTTGTCTAACAGAACGTAAAGCCGATTAATTTCCTCATCATGGTTTGAGAGCCAGTCTTCAAATTTCAAAGCTATTGACTTACCTTCTTTCTCTAAACTAATTTCAGCATCGTGAAAGCTTAAGATTGCTTTGTATTCATTCAAAAAGTCTACTCCCAGTATAATTTCCGTCGACAATAATGGAACAATAAGGAAGTTCATAGAGAAGCTGTGGCTTTGACAAAAGAATTCTAAATTGGTTTGTTGGCGTACATCTACACTTTTTCCAAAGATTGCACCTTGTAATTTAATCTTACGTAACGGAAGTGTGGGGCAATCGTTCGATTTGTTGCATTTGCTAAAAGCTGTTTCACTAATTACTGAAATGGGACTGCCAGAGTCAAGTACTGCCGTAAATTTTACGTAATTTACAGTAATGTGAATCACAGGATATGCAATGGTGTTACGTGTTACGTCGTGTTCCTGGAGTAAGATGTCCCTAATGTCTTCCATTTTTACGTAATTACTAGCTACGGCAGCTGCGTCGTCAGTTTCATAAGTACGTCTTGTGGCTGCCAGTGGTGTGAGTCATCGCCTATTGTCTCTTTGTTGGCGCGCGTCGTTATTGGGATTTGGAGACCTAACTTCTACAAATTCATCGTGACGAGAGTGCTCTGCTCTGTTTAAATCTCGCCAGTTCTGATGCAATTCAGGTCTGTCGTTACGATCATATCGTCTGTCGTCATGTCGGTAGTTTCCATAGTTTCTTTCTTGACGGTCACATGGTGGAGAATTTCTCCTTGAATCGTAACTACGCGCTGGACCGTTGCGTCTAAAGTTATTCTGTCTCCCTTGATAATAGTTATTTTGGTTCCCATATTGTCTGTTTCTCTGATTGTCTCTGTGATAGTCATTACCGCGGAAAGGTGATCTTTCCCTGTAACTATTACTCTGCCAGTGGTTATCATATGGGTGGTGTCTGTTTTGGTCACGATTTACGTTGTAAAAATAGGTTTGTCGTGGCCATTTATTGTTTCTGTCGTCACGGAGTTGTGACAGATGTGACCTGTAATGATTGTTTTCCTGTTTTCGCATCCCGCGACTGTCTGTGTCAATTTCCAGTTCTTGTAACAGTCCCTGAAAAGCTTCAATGTCGTCTTTGCAACGTCCTGCTAAAATGATATGTCTCAAATGTTCAGGCAGTTTGATTAAGCAAATGCGGATGAGTTCTGAGGGGCTGTATGGGTTTGACAGGTACTGATTCTTGTGCAACATGTCTTCAAAATATTTCACAAGACTGGAAAATTCAGATTGCTCGAAGTGTTTCATCATTATGATGCTATGTTTTACGCGGTCTTGTGTGGCTTGAGACCAATATGCTGAGAGGAAGGCATGGTAAAATTCTCCTTCACTGTGGCAATCGTGAATGACCGATCGCATTCTTACACCTGGTTCATTCTCTAAGTAGCCACACATAAATTCTAACCTGTGCTCCAATGACCAGTTGGGAGGGAAACAATGAGAGCATTGATGGAGCCACGCTTGTGGATGAATGTCGTTGGCAGAATTCTTAAATGTTTTGAATTTACGTGTAGTAATGAACAGCTTATAGTCAAAATCATCGTGTCGGCGAGTAGCATGTCGGTCATTGTCACGTCGTTTCGGCGGTTCCATCTCAAAATTCGGTGTACCTTGCCAATTTCTTTCATAATTACCGAAATGCCCTGTGCTATTTTTTTGTGGCTTTTCCGTATTTCAAAGTTCCTCTTCCCGTGTTGGAGCGCGAGTATCCTCTGAAATATGTAATTCTTGTATTACCTGTGTCAGCTGATCTTGTACTTCCCGCATTTCTCTTTTGTACTGCGTATTAATTTGATTCTGATTTTGTTTGAATTTTCTTATTTGTTCATACTCTTCTGTGTCAGTGAAGGCTACGGGTCTTGTGTCATTCAGATCATCATCTACCTTTGTAGATAAGTTAGTGACCTGATCCGAAAGTTCGGCTACTTTCTCTGATAATGAACTAATTTCCCCCATGTGTCTTTCTACTGTGTCCTTTAAGTTTTCCTGAGGTTTTGCAAGTTGCGTAACCGAATCGGTAGATGCAACTGAGTCCATTTTAGCTTGCAAGGTCTCATGATTTTCATGAACAATAGTTTGCAGTTCTTTTATGGCTGCTTCGTGATTCTGTAATGCATTTTCATGCCGTGAAAAAATAGGCTGAAAATGCTCACAAATTTGTGTTTTTACGTCATTACAGACTTTTTGACATTTCGATTCGATGTTATGTAACTCAGTAGTTAAATCTTCACGTGTTTGTTCAAGCATATGTTCCACTGAGTCTAACTTTTGAAGCTTTTGTTCCATTGTGTCTAACTTTTGAAGCTTTTGCTGTGTATGTCTCTGATTTTGTTCCATTGTGTCTAACTTTTGAAGATTCTGTCCCATTTGTTTCTGATTTTGTTCAAGCGTTGTGTCTAACTTTTGTAGCCTTTGTCCCATTTGTTGCATTAACTGTAATAACAATGCACTGGTGTCTGAAACATGTTCCTCAGTGCTTTTCGGCAGTGAATTTGCACCGGCAACATTCACATTTTGACAAGCGGAAAATGTGTCTTGACTCATTTGAGAAAACGGTGAGGACGCAAAACCTGAATCTACAGTATTTGCAAAATTGTGTCCTATCATTTCGGATTCCTGAGGCGAGCTGTTGCCGACCGATCGATCGACAATGAAATATTTTTATATGAGACTGTCACTGTAGCGGAAACTGCTGTCGTAAATATTTCCGTAAGAAAGTTAAGTGACCACCTGCACATAATGCGACGTGGGCACCCAGGTGTGTCAGACACCTGGAGAACAAGCCTTTTCAGACGCTCAGGTAGAAAAGAAAGCCATTAGGGTGTGCCAGAGGCACAGGTGGAAGAGAAGGACAAAGAGAGGCCTAGACCACTGTTAATGACATTCCTTTGTAGAGGGCATCGCTAATGCGACACGCTCGTTACTTGAAAACATATGATTTTTGTAATGCGTTGTGGGCACACAGCTGTGTCAAACACCTGGAGAATAAGCCATTAGGATGTGCCTTTCATCGCTAATGCGACACCCTCGTTACTTAAAAATTTATGATATTTACTGAAATGCCTAACAAAATGACAAGAAATATTATTACATCTGCACACCTGATTATGACAAGTGTCTTTCTATGAGAGTTGAGAGCCATTAACTTATGAAATGAAATGTCACATGACTACTGAATGATATTTTTATGCTTTGGTTTGTGTAATTGCTTATTTCATTTGATATCTGGTTTAAAGCTGTGTTGCAGCATTGCTTTTATAAAATGAGATGCATTTGCTAATGTGAACTCTTTCTGTCAACAGATCTATTAAATGATAATTTTGTAATCCACATTCTTTAAAAAAGGAGCACTTGGAAAGGAAAGAACAATAAGAAGTAACTAGTAACAGTAACACTTAATTTTCTTTTCAGGTACATGGTAATATTTTTTTACAATCAGTTGTTATGGTGCACCACTTTAATTACATAGACATTAAGATGTGAATATGCATTTCCCTTGTCTGCATTGTTGTTTCCTGTAATATTTTTTCTGCTTGAGCTATGTCATGTTTAGGTATAAGTTGCTGCTGTTTGTCAGGCATAGTGTTACTGAATTTGACTTTGTGTTACTCTTCTAAGCTAGTTTTTCTTGTTTCCTGCATTGCCTTATATTAGTTGTAATATTGCACTTGCTTTGCTAATTTATGCTGCTAGCTTTGCCAATTTGCATTTTTTTTGTCATTTCTGTTTGTGTTGATTTGTTGTCATGCTGCATTGCCTCGTCCCTTGGTATATATATCTGAGCTCAGTAGATTTAAGTTAGCTTAAGAGGGGGTAGACTATATAAGAAACTGACTATGGAGAATAGGTAAAGAATGCATTGCGAAGAAAGGTTTGGGCCCCAATGAGTATTGTACAATCAGAAATAATTATTTTGAAAGAAATATGAATAGAATACAGGAAGGAGGTATAGGTAGGATTATCTTGGAAATAAATAATGAGGTAAGAAATATGTGAACACACAAATACAGAAAGCATGCTTGGATAGGATTTTTTTGGTGGAAGCAAAGGTTGAAATAAGACGAACGATCTATGGAATGAAGGGAGATCTCCAAGCAAAATACTGCAGTAAACCAAACCCTGTCCTTTCCTCTTTGCTGCCTTTTCCAAATATGTAATTGTGTGTTGTCCTTTCCTTTTGGTGTTATCCCACTATGTGTTTGTGTACCCTTGTGTATTTGTGTTTTTTTTCTGTCTTTATGTGTTTAGCTGATGACAGTTATGTTGTAGAACTTTTCTAATACTCTGTTATTTACCTTGTAAAGATGTTTAGACATTATTTATTCTGTTTTAATGCTCATGTGTGAAGTTGACGTTTCAAAAGTGATTCTGATCTTTTATGTATGTACTCATGTCATCATTCCTGTAACACTGATGTATATGTTTATTTCTATTCTTTTGTAAAGCCCCTATTACTACAAATATTATCTGTATTGTTATGTTTTTAATGATGTATTTTGTATCTTTGTAATTGTATTCTTATGTTATATAATTGTAATTGACACCAGTTACTCAAATTAAGTAACTTGTAAGCATTCATTTCACTGCACACATTTCTGTTGGTCATAGTATATGGACAATATGTGAGAAGTAGGGACTGTTAGTGTTTGCACATGTGTTAATAATTCAGCAAGGGACTGGATAATAACATTGCTGGTTCTAAGGACAATTCCCAAAAACTTTGTGAATGCACAAGTGGTGGTTATGGACTTGCTCTATTATCCGCAAGACTCTTCAATGGTGATTGTGCACCTGCACAGTCACAACAGATGGCTGCTGGCCATCTCTACAAGGACTACAGTGGGTCTGCATCTTTGATGGCCCACCAATACAATTATCTCTACAAGGACTACTGTGGGTCTGCATCTCTGGTGGCCCATCAATACCATACTCTCTACCAGGACTACAGTGGGTCTACTCTGTGATGACCTACCTACCAATATTCTTCGAAACGTCGACTGACTCTGCTGTGGGTTTGCTCTGTTGTGGCCCATTACCTGTCAGCATGTCAAGAGTCAGCATTGTCTTTCCGTTGGAAGGACACCACTACTTCTTCAAGACTGCATGGAAATCCACTACTTCTGTGTGCAATTTCTTTTACTAATGAGACTTTGTGAAAAAAACTGTAATTACTATTATGATGAACGATCAGGACTGTCTTTATGGACTGTGAGAAAATTTTAGCTGTTGACCAACATTGTATCAATAAGTGTGTGCATTGGATATCTTTGTTAGTGTAATTATGAAAAATTTTATCAAATCATTATTGGCCACTGGCAAAAAACATTTGTAAAATTTTTTGTGGGGAGCATGGGGGCTATGTAAGTAGGCTGTTTATGTTTTCTTTATGTAAGTTTGCTGTTTATGTTTTCTTATTGGCAACGTTACGTAGCGCTCTCTGTATGGCTGTGCTGTGTGCAGTATGTGGCTAGTTCGCATTGTTGCCTGCCATTGTTGTCATGAACTGCTATAGCTGGATGTGAACAGCAGATAGCGTTGGGCAGTTGGAGGTGAGCCGCCAGCAGTGGTGGACGTGGGGAGAGAGATGGAAAACATAAACAGCCTACTTACATAGCCCCCATGCTCCCCACAAAAAATTTTACAAATGGTGTTGGGCACTGGCCAATACAGATTTGAAAAATTTTTTCATAATTACAGTAAGAAAGATATCAAATGCACACACTTATTAATACAATGTTGGTCAACAGCTAAAATTTTCTCACAGTCAATAAAGACAGTCCTGATCATTCACCACAGTAAAACTGCCATTTCTTTTATCAAAGTCTGAGCAATAAAGACAATGCACACGGAAGTAGTGGATGTCCATGCAGTCTTGAAGAAGTAGTGTTGTCCTTCCAACAGAAAGACAGTGCTGACTCTTGAAATGCTGACAGGTAATGGGCCACAACAGAGCAAACCCACAGCAGAGTCAGTCGACGTGTTGAAGAAGATTGGTAGGTAGGTCATCACAGAACAGACCCATTGCAGTCCTGGTAGAGAGTATTGGTGGGCCACCAGAGGTGCAGACCCACTGCAGTCCTCGTAGAAATAATGGTACTGGTGAGTCAGCAAAGGTGTAGACCCACTGTAGTCCTGTTAGAGATGGCCAGCAGCCATCTGGTGCGACAGTGCAGGTGCACAATCACCATTGAAGAGTCTTGCGTATAATAGAGCAAGTCCATGAACCACCACTTGTGCACTCACAAAGTTTTTTGGAATTGTCCTTAGAACCAGCAATGCTGTTATCCAGTCCCTTGCTGAATTATTAACACACGTGCAAACACTATCAGTCCCTACTTCTCACATATTGTCCATATACTATGACCAACAGAATGTGTGCAGTGAAATGAATGCTTACAAGTTACTTAATTTGATTAACTGGCGTCAATGACAATTATATAACATAAGAATACAATTACAAAGATACAAAATACAACATTAAAGACATAACAAATAGAGATAATATTTGTAGTAATAGGGGCTTTACAAAAGAATAGAAATAAACAGATACATCAGTGTTACAGGAATGATGACATGAGTACAAAAATAAAAGATCAGAATCACTTTTGAAACGTCAACTTCACACATGAGCATTAAAACAAAACAGAATAAATAAAGTCTAAGCATCTTTACAAAGAAAATAACAGAGTATTAGAAAAATTCTACAACATAGCTCTCATCAGCTAAACACACAAAGACAGAAAAAAAAACACAAATACACAAGGGTACACAAACACATAGTGGGATAACACCAAAAGGAAAGGACAACACACAATTACATATTGGGAAAAAGCAGCAAAGAGGAAAGGACAGGGTTTGTTTTCAGTGTAACATTTGGTACTGCAGTCCACCCCACAACTTCATTCGATAGATCTTTCGTCTTATTTCAACATTTGTTTCCACCAAAAAAAATCTTATCCAAGCATGCTTTCTGTATTCTGTTCACATCCTCTTTCAAAAATAGATTTTCTCCACTGTGCACTACTTTTTTGGCCAAACTATTTTCTTATAGCTTCTTAATGCATTTCTTCCAATTCATCATAGTTAGTTTCTTATATAGTCTACCCCCTCTTAAGCTAACTTAAATCTACTGAGCTCAGATATATATACCAAGGGACGAGGCAATGCAGCATCACAACAAATCAACACAAACAGAAATGACAAAAAATGCAAATTGGCAAAGCTAGCAGCATAAATTAGCAAAGCAAGTGCAATATTACAACTAATATAAGGCACTGTGCAGGAAACAAGAAAAACTAGCTTAGAAGAGTAACACAAAGTCAAATTCAGTAACACTATGCCTGGCAAACAGCAGCAACTTATACCTAAACATGACATAGCTCAAGCAGAAAAAATATTACAGTAAAAACAACAATGCAGACAAGGGATATGCATATTCACATCTTAATGTCTATGTAATTAAAGTGGTGCACCATAACAATTTATTGTAAAAAAAAATATTACCATGTACCTGAAAAGAAAATTAAGTGTTACTGTTACGAGTTACTTCTTATTGTTCTTTCCTTTCCAAGTGCTCCTTTTTTAAAGAATGTGGATTACAAAATTATCATTTAATAGATCTGTTGACAGAAAGAGTTGACATTAGCAAATGCATCTCATTTTATAAAAGCAATGCTGCAACACAGCTGGAAACCAGATATCAAATGAAATAAGCAATTACACAAACCAAAGCATAAAAATATCATTCAGTAGTCATGTGACATTTCATTTCATAAGTTAATGGCTCTCAACTCTCGTAGAAAGACACTTGTCATAATCAGGTGTGCAGATGTAAAAATATTTCTTGTCATTTTGTTAGGCATTTCAGTAAATATCATAAATTTTTAAGTAACGAGGGTGTCGCATTAGCGATGAAAGGCACATCCTAATGGCTTATTCTCCAGTTGTTTGACACAGCTGTGTGCCCCCAACGCATTACAAAAATCATATGTTTTCAAGTAACGAGCGTGTCGCATTAGCGATGCCCTCTACAAAGAAATGTCATTAACAGGGTTATAGGCCTCTCTTTGTCCTTCTCTTCCACCTGTGCCTCTGGCACACCCTAATGGCTTTCTTTTCTACCTGAGCGTCTGAAAAGGCTTGTTCTCCAGGTGTCTCACACACCTGGGTGCCCACGTCACATTATGTGCAGGTGGTCACTTAACTTTCTTACGGAAATATTTACGACAGTAGTTTCCGCTACAGTGACAGTCTCATATAAAAACATTTCACAGGTCAAGAATTTTATTGACATAAACATACCTCAACAGCATAATACACATCGTCGTCGTAAAAATAACATCATAACACCTCAGTCAAATGTCAAAAACGTCGTAGCTTCCTCCAATGATTTCAAAACCTAAAGAAAATTCTCTGCTCATTTCAGTAGTGTCATCTACCTCAAACGTACTTTAAAAATCATGATCTCATACCAAATACATCATTCAAAGCTCTCATAGTATCACAATGGTTCCGAAAAAATATGAACAGTTCACAAAGTATAGACAAAGTACAATTTCTTAAGTGTGAAGTAATCCAACTCTGTAATTGCGTAAACATGTGTCACTGACGTAGAAAAAAAATGTTTGTTTCTCTGTTAAATGATCAGATAGCTGTGTAATTTATGTGTTAGAGAAATATGGTACCGATGTGTTAAATTGTATAAGCAAATACCATATTAGCTAGGGCTCCTTGTGCTTGCCAAACACATGGTACACAAAGTAAGCGTGTACCCCCCTGAGGTTTATTGTAATTGTATCCTCAGGTATTACAGCTTACAGCAATGAAATGAAATGTGTCACGAAAAACTTTCTTTGTAATTCAAAAATCTCTAAAAATAAATGTCTTAAGTACAAAATTAATCACTCAAATACGTGTCCAGTAGCGCTAAATGTGCGTCTTGCTCTAAGATAATCTCTGGGAAGTGTCGTAGTTATTGTCCTCCGAAAGCTAAGTTCTGCAGAAGTCAATGTACTTACCTCATGATACACAAAAGTGAAATGCTTTGCGTATAGATATCATACTTATTACGCTTATTGCCGTGATGAGGAAAGTACTGTGCTGTAACGTATTGTTGTCCTACGGAAAAGGCTGTTTCCTTGTAGCTATACCACTAAAGTCACCACTAAAACATGTCTCACTTTATAGAAGAATTCAGAAAAACTGTGCAGATATAAAACAGATACACCACAAAAGCAACATTGTAAATTGTCATGCATTAGCAGCGTCGCGATAAAATCGTGTAGATGTCACATAAACTAACCACTGTGTCATCTGGCATTTCACAGAAAGCACCTCAAATCCAGAATCCACTCTCAAGCAAACCAAAATGTTGCATGAAAATTTCATTAGCAGTGCGGGTATATGTTCCAAGTATGTGAGCCTCATAGTCGTTACATCATGTTGTATACGTCGATAAAGAATACTGGAATTTTTCTCAAGGTTAGCGTCTATGTTATTTTTCCCTGAGCCGGCGGGCGCACGCGGCTGCCTGCGGTGTGAGTCATTGTCTGTTTCTTTGTTGGCGCGCGCCGTTACTGGGATTAGGAGGCCTAACTTCCACAAATTCGCCTTGCCGAGAGGGCCCAGCTATGTTTAAAGCTCGCCAGTTCTGATGGAATTCAGGTCTGTCGTTATGTCGGTAGTTGACATAGTTGCTTGTTTGTCGGTCATGTGGTGGAGAATTTCTCCCGGAATCGTAATTGCGTGGTGGACCGTTGCGTCTGAAGTTATTCTGTCTCCCCTGATAATAATTTTGGATCCCATATTGTCTATTTCTATGGTTTTCTCTGTCACATTCATTACTAAGGAAATGCGATCTTTCTCTGTAACTATTATTACTCTGCCAGTGGTTGTCATATGGGTGGTGTCTGTTTTGATCACGATTTGCGTTGTAAGAATAGAATTGTCGTGTCCTGTTATTGTTTCTCTCGTCACAGAATTGTGACGGATGTGACCTGTAGTGATTGTTTTCCTGTTTTCGCATCCCGCGACTGTCTGTGTCAATTTCTAATTCTTGTAACAGTCCCTGAAAAGCTTCAATGTCGTCTTTGCAACGTCCTGCTGAAATAATATGTCGTAAATGTTCAGGCAGTTTGATTAAGCAAATGCGGATGAGTTCTGAGGGGCTGTATGGGTTTGACAGGTACTGATTCTTGTGCAACATGTCTTCAAAATATTTGACAAGACTGGAAAATTCAGATTGTTCAAAGTGTTTCATCATCATGATGCTATGTTTTACTCGGTCCTGTGTGGCTTGAGACCAATATGCTGAGAGGAAGGCATGGTAAAATTCTCCTTCACTGTGGCAATCGTGAATGACCGATCGCATTCTTACAGCTGGTTCATTCTCTAAGTAGCCACACATAAATTCTAACCTGTGCTCCAATGACCAGTTGGGAGGGAAACAATGAGAGAATTGATGGAGCCACGCTTGTGGATGAATGTCGCTGGCAGAATTCTTAAACGTTTTGAGTTTACGTGTAGTAATGAACAGCTTATAGTCAAAATCATCGTGTCGGCGAGTAGCATATCGGTCATTGTTACGTCGTGTCGGCGGTTCCATCTCAAACTTCGGTGTACCTTGCCAATTTCTTTCATAATTACCGAAATGCCCTGTGTTATTATTTTGTGGCTGTTCCGTATTTCTATGTCCCTCTTCCAGTATTGGGGCGCGAGTGTCCTCTGAAATACGTAATTCTTGTATCACCTGCGTCAACTGATCTTGTACTTCCCGGATTTCTCTTTTATACTGTGTATTAATTTGATTTTGATTTTGTTTGAATTTTCTTATTTGTTCATAGTCTTCTGTGTCAGTGAAGGCTACGGGTCTTGTGTCATTCAGATCATCATCTACCTTTGTAGATAAGTTAGTGACCTGATCCGAAAGTTCGGCTACTTTCTCCGATAGTATACTTATTTCCTCCATGTGTCTTTCTGAACCAATTTTCAGGGTATCTACTATGTCCTTTAAATTTTCCTGAGTTTTTGCAAATTGCGTAACCAAATCGGTAGATGCAACTAAGTCAATTTTAGCTTGCAAGGTCTCATGATTTTCATGAACAATAGTTTGCAGTTCTTTTATGGCTGTTTCGTGATTGTGTAATCCATTTTCATGCAGCGAAAAAATAGGTTGGAAATGCTCACAAATTTGTGTTTTTACGTCATTACAGACTTTTTGACATTTCGATTCGATTTTATGTAACTCAGTAGTTAAATCTTCACGTGTTTGTTCAAGCGTTTGTTCCAATGAGTCTAACTTTTGAAGCTTTTGCTGTGTTTGTCTCTGATTTTGTTCCACTGTGTCTAACTGTTGCTGTGTTCGTCTCTGGTGTTGTTCCATTTTTTGCATTAATTGCAATAATAATGTATTAGTGTCTGGAATCTGTTTCTCTATGCTCTTTGGCAGTGCGTTTTCACCGGCAGCATTCACATTTTGACAAGCAGAAAATGTGTCTTGACTCATTTGAGAAACCGGTGAGGACCCAAAACCTAAGTCCACAGTATTTGCCATATTGTGTTCTGTCATTTCGGATTCCTGAGGCGAGCTGTTGCCGACCGATCGATCGATAATGCTTCCCTGTTCACTACCTGTTTCACTGCCTACGCCATTGTTTGACGCCCGCTCCATTTCCCTATGCACAGTTACCAAATTACTACTTTGAATATTAGTTAATTCATTACATGGTGGCGCTAACAAATTGCTTTCGTCTTCACTGTCGTTTCTTAGTTTACTTTGGAGCCGAGTGTTACGTTTTTCACACGCCATTATTGAGACAATATTTCACACGATAACACACAAAAACACAATTTGAAGAGCAAAAATAAGAGAACACATTAACATAGCACTGAAAATAATATCTAGTTAATTGCAGCAGCGAAATACTTGGCGCAAAGCTACATGCATGCCACAACTGTTTTACTGTACAACAATGAAAGACTGCAACTACAAAGGAGATTCTCTCTACAATTACGCACTATCAATAAACAAAAGCTACACTAAATACACAAACTACAAGAAAAAATCAGGAGATTCCAGTGAGGTATCCTAGGCTAAGGGTCGACATATGAAACATCCCCTTAGAGGAATTTTACATATGAAACGTCCACTTAGAACAATTGTACAAGACTGTGCTTAACCTGGCACACAATAATTTTAGCGCAACGCAATCTGACTATCAAAAATCCCTGCAAAAGAATGGCCCTGACAAACATTAAACTATACCTTTCACAAATCACTTACCTCACAAAAATCTTCGTTGCTCGAACTACTGCAATACAGCGAGTGCCACTACTGCCAGCTAAATAAAAGATACAAACTACTGAAGGCACTAACTACTGATAGGGATAGTTAGCAAATGAAAGATATTAATAGAGAACAAACACTGTATTTACCTTAATAGTCATCAATAGTCATAATATATACAGCAGCTCATGACATCAATTTTTACAAATTTCAAACTCCGCCATCTCTGTCCTCACATCCACCACTGCTGGCGGCTCCCCTCCAACTGCCCAGCGCTATGCGCTGTTCGCATCCAGCTATAGCAATTCATGACAACAATGGCAGACAACAATTCAAACTAGCCACATACTGCACACAGCACAGCCAGTGATTTTCATACAGAGTGCTATGTAACGTTGCCAATAAAAAAACATAAACAGCAAACTTACATAAAGAAAACATAAACAGCCTACTTACAAACTGACCGTCCACAAAATTTAGATGAACTTCTTCAACATTTTCATGGAATTAAAGTTTTATCCACGATTGATATGCGCGCAAGTTTTTGGCAAATAGAACTCCACCCTGATTGTAGAAAATACACGGCCTTTTTAGCCTTTGGTAACTGTTGCCAGTTTCGGAAATTACCGTTTGGACTTACTGTATCTTCAGCAGCATTCATTCGTAGCTTAAATGAAATTTTACCTGTTTATCTTCGTGACAACATTACTTCATATGTTGACGATATTCTTATTGCTAAACATTCTTGGAGTGAGCATAACAAAATTTTGGATTCATTATTACGTATTTTTGCAAGAGTTGGCATTACAGTGAACTTAGAAAAATCTGAATTTGGTCGTTCCCAGGTGAAATTTCTCGGTCACATTATTTCTACAGAAGTTATTCTTCCTGATCCAGAGAAATTAGACGCTATTCGTAATTATGCTGTTCCTACCACAAAACGTGATGTTCGTAGTTTCCTTGGTGTCTGTAATTTTCTTCGACGCTTTGTTAAATTGGACGATTTGGCCACACCTCGTTTATGTGAACTATCTGGAAAGAAATCTAATTGGTGTAGGGATGAGGAAGCTCAGTCAGAATTTGAACAACTCCGTGATGCCTTAGTTGCTGCTCCACTTCTTTCACACCCGGATTTATCTAAAGATTTTTGTCTGGCGACGGACTCATCATACAAAGGCCTAGGTGCACACTTATTTCAAGAGACAGAAGAAGACGGCGTTGTAGTACAGAAAACTATTGCATTTGGAAGTCGTGTTCTCTCTAAATCAGAAAAGAATTATTCGATTACGGAACTTGAAGCTTTGGCTGTTGTTTGGGCTTTTACAAAATTTCGGACATTTTTGTTTGGCAGACATACTAAGGTTTACACCGATCATCGAGCTCTGGAGTTTCTTATGTCAACAAAATTAACTCATGGCAGATTGTCACGAAGGGCGTTGTACCTACAGGAATTTGACTTTAGTATTGTTTACATACAGGGTTCTTCAAATATTGTTGCTGATGCTTTATCACGTGCACCTATGGGTTTGAAACAAAGTGCTGAAGAGGACTGCAAGGAAAACAATTATTGTTTGATGTATATTCAAGGTGTTGCGTTTGAGAACTTTATTTCATCTTCGCTCCAGGACATCGCTAAGGAGCAAAATAAGGATCCAATCTGGAAGGACATTAAGGAGAAGTGCAGGAGAAAGGAATGCGTAGCGATTAGACAGCATTATTTAGTTCGCAACGACATTCTTTTTAAACGAAAATCGGTCGACAACTCTGTTTGGTTAGTTTGTATTCCTGATGAGTGGGTTAATAAGCTGATTTGGTATACGCATTTGAGTTATGCACACTTTGTTCCCAGAAAATGTTTTCATAAATTACGAGAAAATTGCTACTTCAATAATATGGAAAAACGTATTCGATCTGTTCTAGCCAAATGCAAATTATGTCAAAAGGCAAAGCCGCCAACAATTTCTCACAGAGCACCGTTGTTTCCTATCATTCCAGCGAAATTAAAGGACATGGCTGCAGTTGATTTGTTCGGTCCAGTGGTTCGATCTACTAATGGTTTTGCGTACATTTTCGTAGCAGTGGAGTTGACATCAAAATATGTGTCTTTTACACCTTTACGCAAAGCAACAACTCGTTCAGTATCTAACGCTTTCATAAAAAATTTTCTTAAGGAAGTGGGTCATGTTGATAAGGTTATATCAGATAATGGATCACAGTTTCGTTCTAAAATTTGGCTTCATACTCTACGACGTCGTAAGATTAAACCAATCTTTATTTCACTTTTTCACCCTCAATCTAACGCTTCAGAGAGATGGATGAAGGAAATCAATAAATTGTGTCGTCTTTATTGTCATCAGAATCACAGAACGTGGGATCAGTATCTTCATATCTTTCAAAACATTCTGAATGAACTCCCTAATGATTCAACTTCTTTACCGCCTATACTGATATTAAAAAACAAAGCACCGACAAATCGCATATCTGAAATCGTTCCTTTTCCGCCTACACGGAAACTGCGGCATTCTGAAGTTGTGAACATGGCTCTGCAAAATATTGCATCTGCGGCTGCTAGAAGAGAGAAATCAGCTAAACGTCCTGGTCGTTTAAAAACTTTGTCAGTTGGTCAAAAGGTGTTAATTAAGTCTCATCGTTTGTCTCACAAAGGAAAAGGCTTGTGTCGCAAATTTTTTCTGCTTGATAACGGTCCATATAGAATTCGCAAAATTATTCATGATAACACTGTCGAAGTAGAAACTCTGAAATCACGACGCTCTAAGGGATTACACTATATATCTAACGTTAAAATTTTTGTGGAATGACGTACTTTAGAGAAACTGACAGCTACAAGTAAAAACGCAGAGAATACAAGGATACCGCGCTGTGTTTTGGCGGCGGCAGATACTCAAAGCAGCAGTGAAGTCTGCGCGCCGCACAGGGCAGTCGTTGACCGCAAACAATCACTTCCTACGTCACGCGCCTACAGCTGATCGAGCGCTCAGTGCGAATGCACTGACAGCCATAAACAAATACACAGTCTTTCTCCGAATAAAATCAGTATAAAGCTATAGTGACTTGATGAATTATGTTATTAACATTCAGTATTTTTCAGGATACGGTTCTATAAAATATTTAAGAACTTCAGGTAAAATCTGTGCGTGTCCGACGTTAAGACGACTTGCTATCGAGAAAATTTCAGGAAAAATGTCATTTTGAAGAAGAAAGTAATAAACTAACAAGGTAATTATTAATTGAGTTTATTTTTCAGGTAACATATTTCCACTTAGGTACGTACTTTAGACGTAATTTGCTGCTCGCGATTACGTGATTCATACTTTGTGCTAAATTTCATGTTCTATGAAATTACTTGTGAAGCGACGTGCTTGCGTACGTTAACTGATTTTGACAATGATTATTAATGAACTGGGTTGTAACTTGTGTATATTATGCATCGCTTGACTGCACTGCTTTTTCACTGATGTCATATTTTTTAATTATGTGCCTGCTGTGCTTGTTTATTTAAATTATTATTGTCACCTGATTGATTGTGCTGATGTGATTATGTATGTAAGTTATACTTGTGATTTATCTGCTTGCGCCTTCATGTTTGCTTATTAAGATGACATATGAACATTTATTTGCTTATGCTGATATCATGCTAATGACCTGTTTATTGCGTAAGATATATGTTTGCTGCAATGCGTAGGGATTGCATATTTATACATTTCTGTTTGTTGTCATAACTACTCTTTAATTTGGTATATAGAAATGCTGATATACTGTGTACAAACATAGAGTTTAGATCACGCTATTGTATTAATTATAGATTGTTCGCTTGGCAGAGCCTCGTTGTAAGATTTGTGCTGCATCCACTTGTTGACATTCTGTTCTCTACTGGTATATTTACTTGCTATTGCTTGTTTTGCTTACGCTCAGTGCCTTATATTTTTAAGATAAGAAAATGAACTGCTATAATTCGTAATTCGATGAACGACATTAGTACAAGAAACTTCATAGAAGTCACATGAGCTGGAGGTTTTATGGAAGCTGTATAAATTTATGCTAATAGGAAGGAAGCTAACGACATGACATACCATTACTAGGTTTAGACCATTGACAGTTATTACACTGCATTTTTCGTGAGCAATTGAAACAGGAAGTGACACTTGACACAAGAAATACTCCACATGTTTGCTTCTATTTGCCATAATTATTGAAGTGGTGTACACACTGTGAAATATTATGATCATTCACACTCCGTAATCGTACTTAATTACTGATAGTTATTCGAACTAAGTCTGTTAGAAGTCATGTATGCATTTCTTTGTTTATAATTCATAATGAGTAGAAGATTTGGGTCAGATGGATTACACAGAGGTTGTGTGTTGACAGTGTGTCTTCGAATTGTATGGGATGATGAGGTTTGCGTTAGGATTTGATCTGTACTTGTTCGAGGTGACTGACTAGAGGAAAGAGTTGTTATGGAAGTGAAATGATATTGGCGATAAGGTTTATATGTATCGACGTATTGGAGAGATATTATTGAGGTATTGAGATTGTGTGAAGTTGATGATTATTGGAGTTTTGGTGTATAAGAGGTAAAGTAAGTGAGGTGCATATTTTTTTTTGTTGGTCTATATGGAACAAGGAAGATGAAGATAGCAGACTAGAACACTAAAGTGGAAGGAAGATTGTCTACACACACTTGTTAAATCAATAAGCAGTACATACTTTTTTTTTTTTTTTTTTTGGAGAGAGGAAGCATTTGCATATCTTGGCTCACTGACAGTTGTTCAGCAACCGTACATTTTGATCTGGCTTGGCAAACATTGGTCTTGACATGATGACTATGACGTTGACTTAACTATTATTGACTGTTGAACATTGCTGCCACTACTACTTGATACACATGATGAACATGAAATTTTGACAGAATTGCATTTACACAGTAACACTATTCAATTACACAGTAGTACTTAATGTGGATGAAAGATGAGTGAGTGTGTTTTGTGTGTTTTCCTTCCCTAATCCTACCCACCTATCTCCTAAATATTATTTTATTTGTTTGTAGTGGCTTGCACTGACACTCATAGACATTATAGGTTTACTGATATTTGAGTATTTGTAATGGTAATATGACAATTATCTGATATCATTTGTGTGTTTATTAGAATTTGTATGTTTAGTGTAAGAGCATTGTAAAAGCATTTGTATGTGTATTCAAACTATTGTTCATGCTTGAACTGTCTGAGTAGTGATGGTGAATATTATGAACTGTTACCTGCACTTTTCAACATGATGTGTGACACTTAGAAATGTTTAATTTCTGCTGATAAACTGTGTGATTAGTGATAGTGAATATTGTGGACTGTTACTTGCACTTTTTCTACATGATTGGTGCCACTAGGACATGTTTAATTTCTGCTTATAAACTCTGATGAGCAGTGTGATCAGTGATAGTGAATATTATGGACTGCTCTCTGCACCTGCTCAACACTACTGGGTGCCACTGATGAACTGCTTCTACTCAGGAATGTGACTTGTTGCTGTGTGCACCTACTCAACATTGCTGGGTGCCACAGATGGAACTGCTTCTACTGAAATGATGTCACCTGATGGTGTCTGCACCTACTCAACATTGCTGGGTGCCACAGATGGAACTGCTGCTACTGAAATGATGTTACTTCTTGGAGTCTGCACCTGTTCCACAATGCTGGGTGCCACTGATGGACTGCTTCTGCTGAAATGATGTCACCTGTTGGTGTCTGCACCTGTTCCACAATGCTGGGTGCCACTGATGAACTGCTTCTGCTGAAATGATGTCACCTGATGGTGTCTGCACCTGTTCCACAATGCTGGGTGCCACTGATGGACTCCTTCTACTGAAATGATGTCACCTGTTGGAGTCTGCACCTACTCCACAATGCTGGGTGCCATTGATGGACTGCTTCTACTGAAATGATGTCACCTGATGGTGTCTGCACCTACTCAACATTGCTGGGTGCCACTGATGGACTGCTTCTACTGAAATGAAGTCACCTGTTGGAGTCTGCACCTGTTCCACAATGCTGGGTGCCACTGATGGACTGCTTCTACTGAAATGATGTCACCTGATGGTGTCTGCACCTACTCAACATTGCTGGGTGCAACTGATGGAACTGATTCTACTGAGATGATGACACCTGTTGTTGTCTGCACCTGCTCAACATTGCTGGGAGCCACTGATGGACTGCTTCCACTGAGATGATGTCATTTGCTGGGGTCTGCACCTGTTCCACAATGCTGGGTACCACTGATGAACTGCTTCTGGTAAAATGATTTCACCTGATGCTGTCTGCACCTGTTCCACAATGCTGGATGCCACTGATGGACTGCTTCTACTGAGATGATGTCACTTGTTGCTGTAGCACCTATTCAACATTGCTGGGTGCTACTGCTGGAACTGTCAACTACTTGCTGTGAAAGCATTTTATGTGAATATTTGTATAAACTGATTTTTTGTGTATTACTGTTTGTGAAAAGTTCTTAGACTCTTACCTGTACATATTCGTCATTGCTGACGCTATTGATTGAACTGTTTAACCACATAATACTTGTGTAAACTATTATGTAAAGTCATATGTATGAAAGAATTTGTATTCCTTACTGTATTTTATATATTAGGCTATTGAAAGGTCAGTGCAAAGTCAAAATTTTATCTAGTTATATGATATTTACGTATTAATATTATTTTATATTTTTGTCTGTTTTTTTTTGACGAATTTGTTGGTATTTTCACCACCAATGCTGGCAAAAATACCATCAAATTCTAGCCCTTGGAGGAAGGGCATATGAAAGGTGGCTACACTGAGCCACAGCGCCAGAGATCGCGCCAGAGAGTATTGTTCCGCCGCCTCCACTGGCAGTGATTATTGAGAAGTAGCGGCAGGCAATTCTTGCCGAGAAGTTGTGGTGGACACTGCTTGTCGTGAAGTCCGAGTGAGATGTGATAGTGGAGAGTGTTTGTTCCATGTTTTATGCAGTTATTTGATGGGAGAGATAGCAGATGTTATTCCAATGGAGATATTGTAATGATCTGAATGCTTTTCGTCAATATATATGAAGGTAATAAAATACTATGTTCTTTTATTATTTGTGTGTCCTGAATAATGTGTCATGACAGGTTCAGTCAACAAAGCATCTGGCTTGTGTTCTTGTATTAGAGTGTAATTTTGGTTTTCTTGCACAATTATAGTATTTCTAATTTTCTTTTATCACGTCAGTACAATTGGTATTTAAAAATTCTTGTCTTGTTGAAGAAGAACCGTGCCAGATGTGCGTTGAGTCATACTACCACATACAGAACAGCTACACTTGTGCTTTGTTGGTTTCATAGGTTTTATAGTTGCTGGGGACTTAATTAATTAACTGTGTTAACGAAAATTTTGTTTCATTATTTGTTGTTATTCTATGCAGTCAGATTGCGTACTAAAACTAGTCAGGGCCAATCGTTTAAGAGACCTGCGTAATCGGACAGACAGCTACTAAAAAATATTTGCATCATATTTTTAATTAAGCACCCATGCAACTGATAATATGCTAACTATTAACGGTAACAGAGAATGCTTTATCGCAAGACTTGCTCGAAAGGCATCCTATCCACAAGCGCCGACTGCGGCGCACAGGGTTTAGCTTTAGCGTACAATCGTTACAGTTCGTATAAGAGCGTACGTCTTCGCTTACGCCGAAGTTATATCAACGTTATATCAACGTTTTCTGTCATTGTAAAACTACTCAAAGATAGTATTTATGACCTGTAGACTTCTAATGTCTGACAGTGAGTGGCAAAAGACAACTTTTGTTAAGAAATTTTTATTAATAACGATTACTTTCTTGCCGGCCGTGGTGGCCAAGCGGTTAAAGGCGCTACAGTCTGGAACCGCGCGACCGCTACGGTCGCAGGTTCGAATCCTGCATCGGGGATGGATGTGTGTGACGTCCTTAGGTTAGTTAGGTTTAAGTAGTTCAAAGTTCTAGGCGACGGATGACCTTAGTAGTTAAGTCGCATAGTGCTCAGAGACATTTGAAACATTTTTTTTGAATTACTTTCTTCGTGCCAGAAAAAATATACATTTCCTACGTATTTCTTTGGTAACGTCACGAGCGGTTTCAGCATTGGCACCTCACCCCACTGGCTCTAAAAGCACCAGACGGCCAACTGCCTCCGCCAGCCAACGTAGGAACCTACTGCTCGGTCCGTACACCATACTTGCTGCAGCGCTCATACGTTCGCTTCACGTATGTGAAATATAAAAACTGGAAATAAAGTAAAATGATCTAATGTCTGCAAATAAGGTGCACCTTACGAACTGTGTGTTTAAAACCACAATTCGTACATTAATTATGTATACACGAGAAGTCGGTGTCGGCGGTAAAAGGATTCACGTGCCTTTGTTTCTCAAAAAATCGATGCAACATTATATCTTACTTCTGAAAACCACAGGCACTCCAATATAGTATTTATACACGAACCTGTGCAGGCGACTTTTAATTATGGCAATTGAAAATGTCACAAACAGAAATTCCTTTATACCCCTTTTTAAAGCACTCCAGATAATGTCACTGTTATGCCTGTACATTCTTGTGGTAATTACATACATTAAAAAAATTTCAGAAATTAAAAACCATTTAGTATGAACAAATGAAGCAGTCCATGCACATGAAACCAGGCAAAAATCAGACTTCCCCAGTGAAAATGCACTCAGAACTCTCAGGCAAGGAAGACCATTGCACACTGGTAAAAAATTTTTGCAATAAACTTCCCCAACAAATCACACAAGAAATACGAAAATTGAAAGTGGCTTTGAAAACATATTTACGAAACAGGTGCTATTATATTGTGAATGAATATCGGTTAACGTAATTTAAATTATTTCCTTCGGTAAATGAATATCTGTTTACATACATTTAAAATATTTCCTTTTTTGTATTAGATATCTGAAACTACTTTTGTTACCTATTGTAGTATATATTAGGTTGTACTATTACATTAATGTATTGTATCTCAATGATTTACTGTACTGTATAATATGCTTAAATTATTTATGTTATTGAATCAATGCTACTATTATGTAAAACGCATTTAAAATTGTGTACTAATGTACAAAGTTAGCTATATCCCATATCAAATATTTAGTGTTTGGATGCTTAACAAATAATTAAATAAAATAATCAAAACGTCTCCTCTCTCTAATAAACAAACTGGTACACTATTTCCATAATTATAAATCTTGATATATGTAAGAGATTGAAGCCTTGGCATAGATGTCGATCATGGTGCTGAAGATTAAACCTATCTACTCGAAAAATTAAAGATAAATAATATTATAGAGTAAAGCGTAATTAATTTTGAGATATTGTAATGAGACGTACCAACAAAGGAAAGAAAATTTACAACACAGCATGTAAACCTGAAGTAGGAAAAAATGAACTTCGGTACATCTCCATGTTTACATACATATAAAAGTTCTGCATTAGATGAAAATGTCACCGGAAATACCTGAATCAGTTGCAACATAAATAAAATGATTACATAGAAAAATGGTGTTCTAAAGGGAAAACTGTCAACGTTCAAAATAATTATTGAAGGTAACGAAGTGAACATGATATTACATTGCATATATATAAGTAAAAGTGGCAGATTAGATAAGAAACTGATGCAGAATGACCAAAATTATGGAAAATATAATGTGTGGAAAAGATGAACGAATACTTGTAATATATTGGTCATATCGCAATAGCTGATTCTAGCTGCACTGATCACTGTGGAACATTTATGTTTCAATAGGTAGCTTATGATAACTGCAACTTCAGTATTATAGGCAAAGAAGTTAATTTGTAAGGGAATGTATTCATACAAAGAAAAGGATCTGTGCAAGGAACTTTTCTTAGACTGTAAATAAGGAAAATATAATGTGTGGAAAACATGAACGAATACTTGTAATATATTGGTCATATCGCAATAACTGGCTCTAGCTGCACTGATCACTGTGGAACATTTATGTTTTAATAGGTAGCATATGATAACTGAAACTTCAGCATTATAGGCAAAGAAGTTAAGTTGTAAGTGAATGTGTTCATACAAAGAAAAGGATCTGTGCAAGGAACTTTTCTTAGACTGTAATACACTTTTACTAGAGCAGATTGCTATAAAAATCAAACAAATTACTAAACAGTTGTGTTAATAGTTCAGAACGTGATGTTTCTTAGGACCTACACAAACTTGGATGTACTCAAGACTGGTTAATTCTTGCACAAGACTCGATTTTGACGAGTTTTCGGAGCAGCTTTGCTTCGGGACTGCGTACATGTGCGATTGTGAGCAAGTCTACATTTTCATAAACAGTCTCTGTTTCTGTCTTTACGTGTCTTGAATAATATATGCACTTGAGAGTAGGTCATGTTTGGTTAGCTACTTTTCTTTTATCGATTTAGCAATGATGAGAATTTAAATCTTGTAGCAGAATGCGACCTTCGACTCTCCACGCAGTCGACCTGCTGGAAATGGAATTACGAAAGACAGGTACTGGATATAATCATAATAACTGTACTCCTGACTCACAGTCTCTTTCAGCCAACATGTTCACCTGCAACGCAGTGGAAATGCCCAAAAAGGCGCTTGTCAGAATCGCTATACGGATACGCTACACCAGGGTATGCTGCCAATTGAGTGTATGGCCTCGTTATCTTCGGCGGCGCTGGCTCAGCGCAGTCGGGTGTTATTGCGAGCGCGGCCCACTGTGCATCCGTTCGGCTCAATTATCCCGTAGCACTTGCCACCGGCAACCAATTCCGATTTCCCGCCTCTGTTGATGAAAACAATGATTACAACGGCGCCGGGACTGCGTGCGAATTGGTCCAATTTTCTGCGCTGCTTACCGCGTTGTCTCTGCTCTGCTGCTACAACGCGAGTTTAAGTGTCAGCACTAGAATCTTGGTTGCAAAGCAAAAGCAGACAGAAAGACGAATAATAAGAATTCCGAAAATTATTCTCACTAGTAAAGAATTTTAACACGGTCTCATCGTACCCAGGGACTGTGCTTGTGTCTGTAGTGGACAGTAGTACTGAAGGCTGTGACTGATTCAGTTGAGTTACAAAAAGCAAATTTTGCACATTTATTTTTTTACAAACAACTTGAAAATGCTTAAGAAATGACAACAAAATAGGCTTCAGTAGCAAAATTCGCTGCATCTGATACGATTAAGCACTTACACACTTACTGTCAAACCGAAAGTACCTAATAATAACATGAGCTAACACTCATTAACCACCTATAAAACAGGGCTCATTAGCTGCTTGAAAAAAGATGGTTCAAATGGCTCTGAGCACTATGGGACTTAACATCTGAGGTCATCAGTCCCCAAGAACCTAGAACTACTTAAACCTAACTAACCTAAGGACATCACACACATCCATGCCCGAGGCAGGATTCGAACCTGTGATCGTAGTGGTCGCGCGGTTCCACCAGACTGAAGCGCCTAGCACGGCTCGGTCACATCGGCCGGCTATCGGTTTCATACCAATTGAAAAATTTAACAACTGCTAGAAGAATACTTAAAATCAGGGCAGGTTTTCAAAAGAACCTTACTTCCAGTGAAAGAAACATTTAAAGACAAATCTGCAAAATTGTAAGATAAAAATCAAACGCTTAGGAATTGCACGTTCCCTTTGATAGTTTATTCATTGGCTTTAAACACATTCTTAGTCAACTTGATAGCTATTTGGTTTCTGCCTAAGTTCGTACCGTTTCCCCGTAAGTTTATTGAACACAACAGACACCCATAATAGAGCCTACTCATCAATGATATATTCTCCTTCACTATTTCCAACAGTCTGTTAACGCTGGAGTAACTGTTCGATTCCGTGACTGTAGAAAACTTGTAGTTTTGAGGCGAATAACTTGTCGAGCCATGATCAGAGCACATTGTCATCGGAAAGGAAGGTGCCGGCCGCTGTGGACGAGCGGTTCTAGCCGCTTCGGTCCGGAACCGTACTGCTGCTGCGGTCGCAGGTTCCAACTCTACCTCGAACATGGATGAGTGTGATATCCTTAGGTTAGTTAGGTTTAAGTAGTTCTAAGTCTAGGGGAGTGATGACCTCAGATGCTAAGTCCCATTGTACTTAGAGCCATATGAACATTTGAAAGAAAGGTCCTTGAAGGTTGTTCGATAGAGAGCGGAAAAGGTGAAAATCTGAAGGCGAAGATTACGTGAATAAAGTAGTTGTGAAATGACTTCCCAACCCACCACCTGTATAGTGTTTTTTGTCAGTCTACGAGAATGAGAGCTGTCGTTATCGGGGAGTAGCATCATCTTACGCAGTCTTCGTAATACGGTAGTTGTTCTTCCATTACGTCTGGAAGACGTCTCAGTTGTCGACCAAAAATATGCATTACATTATCTTTTGTAGATACGCGCAGGTCTTCGTATAGGGAGTTACTGTTTTGTTTCGGCTCAGCCACTCCTTTCTTTTCTTGTGTTAGCATAAAGACACCATTTGTAGTTACCAGTAAAGATACAGGATAGGAATGGTCGGTATTGTTAATGAGCCAAATGAATGCGAGCAACCAGACATGCACATACGGCCACCCGCAGATTTTTTGCGATTTTGGCTTAGATCATGTGGCGCCCATACATCCGATTCTTTAACCTTCCCAACTGCATGCAAATATCGCACGATGGTGCAGTCATCACAGGTTCTTCATATTCGCAAATCTAGAGTGCACTGACTTGGATAATTGCGGATGTATGCCTTTAAAAACCTTCATCGATCCCCGGAGGTCTTCCGGAACGTGGAGAAACACCAATGTCGCAACGATTCTCCCTGAAACGTACAAACCGTTCTCATGACGTGCTATGTCCAGCGACAGTATCCCTCTACAGCTGGCGAATTTTTCTGGCTGTCTCAGCTGCTGTAACCCATTTATTGAACTCTAACAGAAGAATATGTCAGAAATGTTCCGATTTTTCCACTTCTCACCCCATTTTCTAGCGTTCACAGCGCCAATCAATACTTCCAAATGAAACAATGACAATCTCTTAACTCAAGTAGTGAAATTGAACTACAAATTAAAAATCGATAATCAATAAATAAATCAATAGCAATCGGAATATCAACATGCAAAACAAAAACGCTGCAAACTTGTGGATCAATGTGATATTGAAATTCACCTGGTTACGTTACACATGACATGCGGACTTGTAAGCAATTAAGTAACTCTATATGTATGCCAAATGGAGCACCAAAGTTAAGGACGGTAGGGCTTGGATAGCACTTGTATGGGTCACTGTTACTTTGTGCTGAGTGCTCTGTTTGCAGGTGGCGTGCACTCAGACCTAGTGAGACCAGCAGAGGAGCTACCTGACTAAAAAGTAGCGACACCACTCAGGGAAACAACTGTCGGCAGAGCAGTGTGCTGACCACATACGCCCCTGTATCTGCATTAGACAACACATAAGTGTTGAGGATGTCACGGTGACTCGTCGGTACCGCATCCCGTTTGGCCTTGGAGGCCTGATCGGACAGTGTTTGTACACTCCTGGAAATGGAAAAAAGAACACATCGACACCGGTGTGTCAGACCCACCATACCTGCTCCGGACACTGCGAGAGGGCTGTACAAGCAACGATCACACGCACGGCACAGCGGGCACACCAGGAACCGCGGTGTTGGCCGTCGAATGGCGCTAGCTGCGCAGCATTTGTGCACCGCCGCCGTCTGTGTCAGCCAGTTTGCCGTGGCATACGGAGCTCCATCGCAGTCTTTAACACTGGTAGCATGCCGCGACAGCGTGGACGTGAACCGTATGTGCAGTTGACGGACTTTGAGCGAGGGCGTATAGTGGGCATGCGGGAGGCCGGGTGGACGTACCGCCGAATTGCTCAACACGTGGGGCGTGAGGTCTCCACAGTACATCGATGTTGTCGCCAGTGGTCGGCGGAAGGTGCACGTGCCCGTCGACCTGGGACCGGACCGCAGCGACGCACGGATGCACGCCAAGACCGTAGGATCCTACGCAGTGCCGTAGGGGACCGCACCGCCACTTCCCAGCAAATTAGGGACACTGTTGCTCCTGGGGTATCGGCGAGGACCATTCGCAACCGTCTCCATGAAGCTGGGCTACGGTCCCGCACACCGTTAGGCCGTCTTCCGCTCACGCCCCAACATCGTGCAACCCGCCTCCAGTGGTGTCGCGACAGGCGTGAATGGAGGGACGAATGGAGACGTGTCGTCTTCAGCGATGAGAGTCGCTTCTGCCTTGGTGCCAATGATGGTCGTATGCGTGTTTGGCGCCGTGCAGGTGAGCGCCACAATCAGGACTGCATACGACCGAGGCACACAGGGCCAACACCCGGCATCATGGTGTGGGGAGCGATCTCCTACACTGGCCGTACACCACTGGTGATCGTCGAGGGGACACTGAATAGTGCACGGTACATCCAAACCGTCATCGAACCCATCGTTCTACCATTCCTAGACCGGCAAGGGAACTTGCTGTTCCAACAGGACAATGCACGTCCGCATGTATCCCGTGCCACCCAACGTGCTCTAGAAGGTGTAAGTCAACTACCCTGGCCAGCAAGATCTCCGGCTCTGTCCCCCATTGAGCATGTTTGGGACTGGATGATGCGTCGTCTCACGCGGTCTGCACGTCCAGCACGAACGCTGGTCCAACTGAGGCGCCAGGTGGAAATGGCATGGCAAGCCGTTCCACAGGACTACATCCAGCATCTCTACGATCGTCTCCGTGGGAGAATAGCAGCCTGCATTGCTGCGAAAGGTGGATATACACTGTACTAGTGCCGACATTGTGCATGCTCTGTTGCCTGTGTCTATGTGCCTGTGGTTCTGTCAGTGTGATCATGTGATGTATCTGACCCCAGGAATGTGTCAATAAAGTTTCCCCTTCCTGGGACAATGAATTCACGGTGTTCTTATTTCAATTTCCAGGAGTGTATATTATATATATATCAGAGAGAAGCAGTAGAAACTCTCGCCATGAGCAGGTGGGCATTATATTGCTGAATTGTAAGCCCAGGATGGCTTGCTGTGAAGGGCAACAAAACGGAGTGTAGAATATCGTCGAAGTATCACTGTGCTGTAACTGTGCGGCGGACGACAACCAAAGAGGTCCTGTTATAAAATGAAATTACTCCCCAAACCATCTCTCCTGGTCGTCAAGCGGATGAGAGTCAGGATGGTATACCTATCACTGCTGTCCAGGACGTCTCCAGACACAACTTTGCTGCTTATCAGGGCCTGGAATCTCACTTACTGGCGTAGAATCGTCTTCGGTGATGAGTCCCACTTCGAACTGAACATTAGTGACCAACAACCTCATGTCTGGAGACGCCCAGAAGGGATACAAACCTGTCACCCACCATACGACCCGACAACCAGGAGTGATGGTCTAGGGTGCCATTTCATTTCATACTAGGGTCCCTTTGATTGTCTACGCGGAACTGTTAAAGCACCACCGATCGTTGACGATATTCTGCATCTAGTATTATTGTCATTCATGGCAAGACATCCTGAGCTTACGTATCATCAAGGTAAGGCCAGGCGAGTTTTTGCAGCATGTCTCTGTGGTTGCCTAACCCTACCTTAGACAGCTAATTTGCCGGATCTCACCCAAATTGAGAACAATTGCAGCAACGTGGTAGAGTCATCCAACCAGCTTCGGACTTCGATAATCTTGAGCGCCAATTGGACAGAAATAGGCACGATGTCCGTCATTAGGACATCCAAGAACCAACAGTTAAGTCCAAGCCGAATAACTGTTTCCATAGATGAGAAAGGTGAACCAACGCGTTATTGACTTCTTCAGTTGGTGTTGCTCGATCCTTTGAATAAAGAAACCAGATTCTCTGAAACTGTAATAATTTTTTACCTGTACATTTACGTCACAGCTACCGATATCCATCCCATTCGAATAACTCCTTCGTGATGCGTCTGTTTCTCTTTTTTTTATTGCAGTCCATGATCAACCACGAGACTCTTTATCTGAAACAGTACAGTAGTAACCAAAAGATACAGCCACGTGTTGCAACAGCTTAAATACATTTACATAACAACTGGTTATGGGAGCTTGCACCGATGGACGCGCAAGGCAACATGCGACATGTAATCTTATTAGTACAGACAGTACAATCAAAATAAGTTGCACCTGTTTCCATGGAATCAAACTGTGTAATGGCAGTGGCTAGGAATTAGATTACCAGTTTACAGCGCCTGATGGAAACACTACGTATCTAGTCACACGTTAAACAAATTTACTTGTGGGACTTGCTTTAAGGTAGAGCATCAGATTAATCACAAATTATAGCCACTACTGCCTACACAATACTGGTGAGCGACACGTTTCGAATCACAAAGCCTGTATGGTTCTGAGCACCATGGGACATCTGAGGTCATCAGTCCCCTGCGAAGCCGGTACTCCGACCGAAAGCACACAGGGCTGCCACAACTGCCGACACTCGATGCCGGTCGCATTCCGCGGTCAACAACACGTTACTCGGATCATACTGTCTTCCTCTAAGGTTTTTGCCCTCTACTACTCCATGAATGTCTTAACAAATGTACTATCATCTTGTCCTTTCTACTTATAAGCGTTTTTCTCACATTCTTTTCCTCTGCAATTCTGCGCCTAACATCCTCATTTATTACCTCATCACTCCACCTAATTTTCAACATTCTTCTGTAGCACCACATCTCAAATGCTTCGATTCTCTTCTGCTCCGGTTTTCCCACAGTCCATGTTTTTCCACCATACAATGCTGTACTCCAGACGTACGTTCTCAGAAATTTCTTCCTCAAATTAAGACCTATGTTTGATACTAGTAGACTTCTTTTGAGCAAGAATGTCCTTTTTGCCATTGCTAGTCTGCTGTTGATGCCCTCCTTACGCCGTCCGTCACTGGTTATTTTACTGCATAAGTAGCAGAATTCCTTCATCTACTTCGTGACCATCAATCCTGATGTTACGTTACTCGCTGTTATCATTTCTTCTACTTCTCATTACTTTCGTCTCTCTTCGATTTCTTTCAATCCATATTCTGTATACATTAGATTGTTCATTCCAATTAACACATCATGTAATTGTTCTTCACTTACAGTCAGGATAGCAATGTCATCAGCGAATATTATCAGTGATCTACGTTAATGATTGAAGCAGAAAAAATACATTATAATTTGTGGTGCGGCCCGGGTTTAGAATCCGCGACTTCTTGTTTGCCATTAATAAATGCTAACCACTACACCATCACAGCACGATGCTTAACATTCTCGCACAAACTCACCAAGTTTATTGCCCTCCCCAACAAAAACTTCATATCTTCTGCTTATTTTCCCTTACATTTTTAACAACTGCCGTACTACTTCCGTATCCCACTTCTTTGCTTATTGTCGGTGATATTCTTTCACCCTGAATTTTAATTCCACTGGTAAACCTTTCTTTTATTTCCATCACTGCTTCTTCGAAGTACAGATTGAACATTAGAGGCGAAAGACTACATGCCTGTCTTACACCCCTTTTAATCCGAGCACAGCGTGTTTGGTTGTCCACTCTTATTATTCCGTCTTGGTTCTTGTACATGTTGTATAGTACCCGTCTCTCTCTATAGCTTACCCCTATTTTTCTCAGAATTTCGTACATCTTGTACCAATTTACATTTTCGAATGCTTTTTCCAGGTCGGTAAATCCTATGAAATTGTCAGGATTTTTCTTAAGTCTTGCTTCCATTATCAACCACAAAGTCAGAATCGACTCTCTCGTGCCTTTGCCTTTTCTAAAGCCAAACTGATCTTCATCAAGCACATCATCTGTGGTGTCCTGCCCACTCGTCTAATATAGGGTGCCTAGGAAGATGTTTTCTCGGATAGCTAGAGAAAAATCAGGCAACCTTATTACTGGTTTTTATTACAGTACAGGAAATTGACAATACTTAACTTTGCCTTTTTACAAAGAGGCGTCGCAAGCAATTGATGACATGTAAATCATCAATATCCTTCGACATATACAATTTTCATGCAATCACTTATCATAGGTCACAAGTGACGGCTAAATCGTAGTCTAACTGAAATCTGCCCGTATCACCCGGTTTTTTCCAAGTACAGCTCTTCTTCTTGTGATTCTTGAACACAGAATTAGCTATTCCAAGCTGAAATTTATTACAGAACTCAGTTAGTCTTTCTCCTGTCTCATTCGTTGTTCCGATCCATATTCTCCTGGTCCCCTTGCTTCTACTCCTTCCCCTACAACTACATTCCTGTCCCCCCTCGCCCTTGGCAGTCCCCTCGCAGAAATCCGAATGGGGGACTATTCCGGAATCTTTTGCCAATGGAGAGATCATTATGACACTTTTTTCAATTAAAGGTCACATGTCCTGTGGATACACGTTTCGTGTCTTCAGTGCGGTGGTTTCCATTTCCTTCTGCATAATCTTGCCGTTGATCATTGCTGATTCTTCCGCCTTTAGGGCCTTCCGCCCTAGGACAAGAGAGTGCACTGAACCTATGACCGCACCTCCTTCCTCTTGAGAACGCCGTTGGCAGAATGAGGGTGACTTCTTATGACGGAAGTCTTCAGCCGCCGTGCTGATTACTAATGATTATTTAAGCAGTGGCGGCATTCGAACCCGGGATCGAGGAGGACTTTTTGATTACTACTCAAGAACACTAGCCCCAGACCATGGGTGCAGAATAATCCCGAAATATCTTGTGTTAAATAAATCACAGATTTTCGATAACTGGTGCATGATAAACGCCGTACCAGTTTGTTACAGCGACGTGTTGGATGGTATCTGCGAGGAAGCTATGAATCTAATCACACATTTGGTCCGGTACTCATATTTTGTTCACCAGACAACAGTGGGGAATTGTATCAAATGCCTTCCTGAAGTCAAGGAAACGTCATCAATCATTTGGCACTCGTAACGTGGATGCTAAATTTGCTCGCATGAAGCTCGTAAATAAATTGGTAGTACGAATAGAAAATTTTCAGGAGTTTCACGCATCGTTTCACTATCAGTTGCAACTGTATTCGGTGGAAATGAACGAAGAGGATGGAGTCTTTATACGTTACTGAAAAGAACTCTAGTTAATTCATGTTGTACCCTGGAATGATTTTTTTACTTAAAATTTGTTATTGTTGTATCTATTGAGGAAAAAGTGTGCAGGGACGATAATTACAGCATCTGGAATGGAACGCAGACAAAGAGCACATTATTTTTAAGTAGAGCGTGTGAACGAAAACTGCGAACCTGGTCGAACGTTCACGTGTTGCTATTGTGAGCATCTACGGAAAGAGGTACAAGGACAACGAAACTACCACAAGGAGCTAACTGGTTGGACGTCCACGACTCTTCATTGAACGTGTGGTTCGGAGACTTACCTGCACTGTAAAGATGGATGGTGACCTGTGGCATCTCTGCCGCAAGAGCTCAATGCTGGTGCACACACAAGTGTTTCCAGAGCACACCGTTCATTGTAAATATTTGAACACTGAACTCCGCAGAAGATCGCACCCAAAGTGTTCACATGTTGACCCAACGACCTCGTCAATTACGATAGCAGTGGGCACGAGACCATCGGGATTCGATCGTGATCAACGAACCCGCTCTTCGGGTCAATAACCTTTTTGCTACAGTAGGTCGATGGTCGTCTCCACAAACGCCGTCTTCGAGGTGAACGGCGGCTCGAAACGTGCAGCGCGCTACGGATGGAGGTTCGAGGTAGTGGTATTATGCTATGAGAGACATTCTCTTGCTCTTGCATGGGACCTGTGGCAGCGGTCGAAGACACGCTGACAGCTGTGAACAATCTGTACCTCTTCATGCATAATGTCTTCCCTCGCAAAGACTCCATGTTTCAGCAGTATAACTGTCCGTGTCCCAGAGTCACAACCACGCTACAGCGGTTCGAGGAGCATTATAGATGAACTCACTTTACTGTCTCAGCGACCAAATCTGTCTTACGTAAATCCTAAGGAACCCATCTGGGTCCTATCGGGCGCCGTCACCGCATTCGCAAATCAGTGGCTCGTTATTTACGGAAATTGCACGACCTGTGCATAGACATCTAATGCCACATACCTCCGCAGACCTACCAAAGAACTGTCGGATCCCTGACACGCAGAATCAGTAGTTCGTTCTAAAGGCGGACAAGCAAGCTATTAAGCAGGTGATCATAATGTTTTGACTCATCAGTGTAAATGTTTCGCGTTCCCAGGTACCATCTTCCCCCTCCTTGCACTGAGACAGCGTGTCGTAGTGGTGGGACAAGTGTTGCAGCCACGCTGAGCACACATATGTCATAGCACATCTCGCGAGCCAAATTCTTTGCCACTCCTGCTGTTGGTCCCCTTCTGGTACCATGGAAATTATTTCCTGATGCGTTGACATTTATCCTATTGTTCTGTACCGTCTCCTTGTCAGTGCTTCCCATATGCGCCTTTGTTCACTAATCCTCCAACGAAGCTCTCCATTCTGTATTTTATCAGTACATTTCTCTTACCATGCTTTTAATAGGTCCCTTTCTTGCCTGCCTGCCAGTTTTCTAGAAATTTTGAAATTGATTTTAAACAAACTACTGTACGAGCTAGAGACCTCATATTTTAACGATATCTCATAACTAGATAGCTTTTTAATATTAACATGCCTGCCTGTCTGGAAGGTGTGGGGTTGAGTGTCAAAGAAAAGATTGGTAACACGGACATATCATCTACTGTACAGGATGGGCATATTGGGCGGGGTATTTACATCTACAGACACACTCAACAACCCACCGTATGTTTAATAGAAGGCAGTGTCTTCTATCACTACCAGTCATTATGTTTGCTGTTCCACTTACAAACGATGCCAGGGAAGAAACGATTGTGTGTATGCGTCCATACGAGCACTAATTTGTCTCCGATCTTCATGCGAAACGTACGTTGACGATAGTATCGCTCTGCAGACAGCACAGATGGTGGTTCGCAAAAATTTAACAGTAACCTGCGCAAAAGAATGTTGTTTACGCTCCAGGAATTCCTATTTGGTTAACAAAGCATCTCCGTAATTCACTTATGTTAGGCATCGGAAAAACCGACCTATTATTATCGATAACTATATTACAGTTCTTAATAACTGATATTTTTCGGTATTTGTTAGGTCCCGGTAATAGCAGGTATTTTTATTTTACGCTAATGAATGTCCAAAAAAAGAATACATATCAATGAGGCACAACAGCAGTGTTAAAATTTTCCTTTTTTCAATAACCCTTTTTAAAGAAAGAAAAAATTTTGTTTCTAATATTTTATTTGCTTTCAATATTGAGTTATTATAGATAATTGGAAAGCGGTCAGCGCTATTTTAATAACAATGACGTTAGAAACGAGTAACACACGTAGCCCGAAAGTGATTTACGGAGTGATGTATCAGTGAAATACATTGCTCTGTTTGATTTAAAAGCTTAAAAACAGGAGGAACTACAACCGACATTTGACGTAGTATAAGGAAACAACATAAAACTTAATAGTTAATTAATAGTTTACATTAAAAATAGAAAGCAGTTGATCTACAGCCTGTGTCTACATAAAATGCGTTTACCCGCTTGTAGCGCTTGGAAACGGATAAAATAACATGAAGAATAAAGTTCTTCAACCAGTGTTCACCCTCTACCACGGACTGTTCCTGATGTCCGATTACAGCGTGATTTTTTTTTTTGCGGAGTTTCAAAAACTTAGGATCAGTAGGAGAATTCTGGTGATGTTTTGTATTGGGAAACCTCTTATCATTTTTCGAAAAAAGCAGCTAACGTTGTATGGACTAAGTTTTCTTTTAGTTGCATGTTTAATATTTTGATTCTATGTGTCTTGAAACTGAAGGAGTCATATTTTTCCAATCTTTGTGAGATTTCTACGTTTATTACAGGAAGTAGTAGGAATACAATGCCAAAAATCGGATATTTTAGAATCAAATTATTTTAAGTAGTTGCAATATTCCAATTAAACTGGCATTGAAGAAAAATTATATAACCGGCAACCGGTTGTTTCAGCGATAACCGCGATCCCTAAAGCGTACTGATCGAAACTAATTGTAAGAAACTAGTCGCTCTACTCTGAAATCCTTCGATGTATTCTCGTAACCCTATATGGTGGAGATCCAAAACATTCAAACAATACCCAAGAATGGGTCGCACTTTTGTTCTACACGCTGTCTCCGTTATAGATGATCTATTTTTCCTAAAATTCCCCCGATAAACTGAAGTCAATCAATCTCCATAGGGATTTTTTTATTTCATATCGCATCGAAACCTGTATCCAGATACTTAATGGATGTAACTTGTCAAGTAGCACAGTACTACTGCTGCTTTCGAACATTAAAGGATTGTTTCCCCTACCCACCGACATTATTCGTATCGGAATGGTTTCCTCGTGGTATCCGAGCAGACGGGCACGGCCGATCAGCGACAGTGGGGAAGAGTAGTGGATATCGCTTCTTTGTATGTCTCTTTGGTAGAAATTTTCGAATGATATCAAATAAACTTCCTGGTGAGTTAAAGAATGGAAACTGTAAACACAGCTCAGAACTCGATGACAGTACTACATTAACTCGCTTACTTGTCTGGTGCGCGGCGAAAGGTACTTGTGTCACCAGCTATTTCTCACTTTCTCTGTTCCAGTCGCGAATGTTTCATGGGAAGAACCACTTTTGGTAGGTGTACGTGTCATCTTGAATGTCTTTAATTTTCAACTTCACCTTCTTTTCGCGAGATATTCGTAGGAGGAATGAATATATTGTTTGAGTCAGGTGAAGAGAAAGTTAAATAAAACTGAAATATCCTACATATTTGTTTTGTACTCCCATCAAAATATCTGAAATCGATATAAAAATTTCACAAAAACATGACTAGAAAGCAGAAAATAATTGCTTGAATCAAAGTAAATTTTTTATGTACCGCGTTCTTAATCGGATTGAAAGGAAGGGAATAATTTCTGCTAACCCAAAAAAAATTACTAACCTCATTCAGATAGTCCTGAAGTTTCGTTATTTCTAATAGGTACGTAAATATTTGTAACATTTGAAATTAAAAACTTAAAGCACATACAATAGATAATACTAGGGAGGTGAACTATTGATGAATCAATTAGTAAGCGGTCTGATAATAAGTAAGTGAACTATTCATGCCTCAATTATGTATTGCTTGCACCGCACATTTTTCGTTTTACATGTTATACGTATTTTCAGAGCTATTGTAAAATCATGATCACAAATTTTCTGGGCTATCTGCATTAGTTAGAAATCTGCGTGGAACTAGGAGAAGCTATTTTATATATTTTAGCCCCATTTAAACGTGGTATATTAAAAATTCATTTCTAGTTAAGTAATTATTTCAGTATAGTTCTACAATAGTGGAAATCATTATAAAGACAGGATTCCTATGACAGCAACAGTATAATGTTTGTAGCATATATCAAATTTATTATGAAAGTAGTAGATACTACTGTGACGGAACTACGTACTTTCTTTCACAACGTAAATAACAGAATAAGATGTTTTAATTTGTTGGGTGAAGTTGGTATAAAGGCACTCGCTGTCCTGTTGTGTTACTGCATTATTAGTACTTTGTCCAACTTACGATCTTCCTAATTACCTCAAAAATTCTCTTCGGCGTTGATTTTGTTAGGGTTTGCAGTTCTTGCAGTGAAAGTGTCGCCCTCTCTTCTCTTATTACACTTTTCAGTTCACATGCCGCCTCAAATTGATTTCCATTGCAATAAAAAAAAGTGTTGCAAGTTTTCACCAGATGTTTCCAGGGGTGCATGTCTGTGCTACTTGCAGACCATAGCCAGACATCGATATCTTTATCTTCACATCGCTGGTTGGTTCTAGTAGAAATGCACACAGATGCATTATCCTGCTGAAATGTTAGACTTTCGTTACATAGGTCCTTAAACATTCTAATCAGTACTGTCTCTACCATATCAGTGTACATGCTAGAGTACATTATAGTGTTCATCCAAGCATTGCGTGATTTACCTTTTGTGCAGAAGGCTGCCCAAAGCATAACATCCCACCACAAAAATTTCTGCTCATTCTTAAATGCTGCTCTGTTCTCATACCATTCCAAGGGTATTTAAATCCATCCAGCTTATATAAATTAAACGTCTTCTCACTACTGAGGATAGCTTTATCTCATTCTGAAGTACATGACCTATGATTTTCAGCAAACTTAAATCTGTCCTGTTTAGGTTTGGTGTTAGAATAGGTTTCTGCAGTCGTTTCTTGACTGTAAGTTGTATGTCATTTGATCAAAATATGTCGTATACGTATGGCAGTTACTGACAACTGTAAATAAGCGACATGTTGTGAAGCATAGTGGTTTGTGGCCCTTTCTTTGCCCAAAAGAAGCTCTTCCAATCACTCAAGTAATTTTCTACTTAGTCCATATGTTCTTCCTGCCCATAGAGAGCACCCAATCCAACGAAATTATCAATCACTGTGCTTGACTAACTTAACTTCTTGGCGATTTCACAATTAAAGAGTTCCATTTTCATGTAAACACTAAATTTTGCTGTTTCATCTCATGATTACTGTTTTCCGCTTTGTACTGTCACAATCGTGGTTTATGTACACAACACTCACTGCCACTAATTGTGTCTGTTACCTACCTGAAGTAGAAACACATACTCACACACTAACACCAGAAAGATCGGACTGCCTTTATTCCGAGTTCCACCATCTACCGCCTGAATCGTTGCTGTCATGTTATATACTGTACTGCTGAGATGGAATGCTACACCATTTGACTGCCTTTGTCAGTATACTAGACCTCGTACTACTGCGCTTACACTGTCCGCTATTTCAACCTACAGTTTTAATTTCCATAGAAATACTCATGTCTTTATACTGATTTCCCCTATTGTACACCACCACAGACACTTCAACTTCCTTATTTTCCAGTTTTCCCTGAAATAAAAAACTGTATAATGCACGTCTTTGCCATTTTTACAAAGTAGTACTACAGTAAACGGTTTATCTAGAGCGTTGAAACAAAGAATGTTATAGAAGTACAGGAAGTCTGAAAACTACTCTCGGCGTGTAAGAGTTTTGTTCTGTAGATCCATCCGAACCCTTCCGATCAAATATGTTGACGCTAGGCCTCATCGAGCCACCCCACCCCGAGAGCCTGTTACGGTTTGGTGCCCAACATCCGGACATTCTGCTGACGCATGTTTGGTCGCCTGTCATTCGCGATTTCAGTATAAAATGACACCGTGCCAGCGACCCCTAGCGGAAGTAATCCGCCTGATAGCGACCTGTCACAGCACACACAAATTCCCTCCCCCCGTTCTGACGTAAATCGACTCCGTCGGTGTTTTCGTAACGGGGCTCCACGATCACGTGAATGACAGATGTAGGCGTCCACTGAGTGGAAGATATTCGGTTTCATTGGATGGCAGTTACCTTCGCAATCTATGTCTCAAAGAAATAAAATTCACTAATATCCAATCCATTATCATTATTCTAACAGGTATAAAAGACCGCCGCAAATGAGGTGACTGGCAGGTTCCTAAGGAATAATTAAGTTGAGTCCGTAAAATGCAGCGAAAAATAACTAGAATCAAACGCCCATCAAAGGTTTATCTTCCCTACACAGCTCCATAATAACCAAACTGATACGTGGATTTCCCTTATTCGTACAACACTTACCCACCATACCTTAGGCACCATAAAAGTGGAAGCGGGATGGAATCATGTTTGGTAACCACAATTTATAATTAAGACAGTTTATTGACATTACGCCTTTTAAGGAATTTGAGAATTAGAAATTGTGGACGAGCCACTAGATAAAGCTTTGCAAATACAGTTAGAAACCCAAGGTACTCGGTACTGAAATAAACAGCCTCTTAAGAGAAAGTTATAATAATGTTTCAGGCATTTATAGAAACCTTAAGTATAGCAATTATCAATTACTTCACATAGCCACTTCATCAAACTCCATAAAACCAGATATTACATTAAGATGGCCACACTTAAAACATTCTTCACTAAAATACCCTATTAAACATACTATTTCAATCCTTTAAAGAAGTGCTTCTTAAAAGGCCAATTACAAACTTAACGTTGCTGGACACTAAGACCCCTCGCTTTATTTCCCCTTATTAAGGAAACAGAGTTACTGACAAACTTCAGAAATTCAAACTCCCCTATAGGATTTCCCTCAAAATATATATAATGAAACAGTTACCAATAATGGGTTACTTAATGGCACTTCAACACTAATGCCAAGCTAAGATCCAATTACATAACACGACTGAACCACTTACATAAAAAACTACAATAGAAACACTGATTTTTAAAAATGAATGTTCACGTGTTCAGACGTGTTAATAAAAGACTACTGGAAAGAGCTGCGCAAGGGACTCAGCAGATTAAAATTTTGCCAGTTGCCAATCGCTAATATTTAAGGAGTCAGGTTCGTATAAGAACAGGTTACATAAATATATATTTATATATCTAACAGCTTAACCCAACTTGGCGGAACGAAGATAAATACTAAACTTTGGAAGGCGGTATGTGAACAACTCCCGGTAGTGGCCAGGTTCTTAAACAATGCCAGGTCTAAACCTCGGATGACATTTCACTCCCCGCCAAGGCGCTGGCATAATCAAAGGTTTTTGCGCGAATCACAAACACATTACAGTATCTCTGAAACATAGAAACACTCGGCAGAACCTTTGACTCAGTGTATGGGTAAGCGCGTAAAGGAACAGGTTACACTACTGACAGATTCGCAACTTTGACCTTAAGCACTTTATACACGAACATCTGTATTAATAGAGTCCAGACTTTAAAAACATAAAATCATTTGATTACAAGAAACATATAGCACTAGTAAAACTTCTGAGAAAGCTTTCAAATAACTACCGCCATTTAACTAGGCCAACTGAACTCTTCCACGCCATCTTAAAGTTCGACTACGAAACTCTCGCTATAATAATAAAATTTAAAAGCCTCAGAATGAGTCGGTCAAGAAATACAGTTAGGACGACTTATTCATATCACGTACACTATACGAAGGAGCGGGTTCCACAGTTTCACCACTTCACTTCAAATTTTGTTCCCAGCGAAGTCACAGAACTCGTATCTCGAAGCTGCCCACGTCGCCAAAATGCCTGACCAACTTCATGCTACAACATATAACGATCATCACGCTCGTTCGGCAGCCGTTCACACTCGTCTCCCAGTGAATGTCACGAGATCTCGAGGGTTACCCGTCGAAGGGTAACAACCAATTCGCTTTGCCCGCCATCCCGGAAGACAAGACACGCGAAAAGCAAAGACAGCTTAGGCCAACCACAATCGATCTCAACGATACATGAACAAAATAACACTGGCGCCTGCTCGCCACGGCTCACAAACAAGAACAAGTGAAAATAAAGGAAAGAAGTGCTCAGTTTCGCCTTAAATGGAGCTGAGATTATGCGTAATTCTTACATTCAGATAACTTCTTTGTATCATGTCACAAAACATGCAGCATGCAAATCACCCCACTTGTAGAGCCACAGGGACAGTACGTTTACAATCCATGTTGGAATACCAACTACAAAGTATCTTAAGTACACAGTGAACAACAATCACAGAGAACTGGTATCAATCAGTTCATGCATCAACATCAAACTTACTCTCATTGTCAGTCAACATGCCGAGTTGAGCACAAAACAGCTGTCTTAGTGTATAGTACGGCGTACCTTGATTAAACTTTCGCTATTTTAGACAGTGTATATCGAAAACTACTTACCGTAAGGATACCCAATATTACAGGAACCAAGATCAGACTGGGCACTTCACGACTGCCGTTGTTGGTAGTGTTAGTGTGGAGATTTGCCGTTGGTGCCGGTACTGATAAGGCGATATAAATTCGAAACACATGCATCGGCGTGTATTACAGTTGCAGTCCGTCAACATGGGTCTGGACTTATTTAGCACGCCTCATTTGAAATGCAGGGGCCCGACAGTACGTAGCAAATTATATAGGTAAGTCGGTCAGCAGCCTCCTATCAAAATGGACGAAAATGATATGCATGTGATACTAATATCTTTGTTATGTCAAGAACAAGGGTATAAATTATTTATGTGAACGTTTGCGATCTTGGAAAAGATAGCGAAGTGAGAATCTGTTTACGGTGCTATTTAGCAAAAAAACTGGAAACAAATACCTTGAATATAGCAGGCTCAAAAGAACTAACAGGCACGAGTGTTCATCACGTAATTGTTGAAGAAGCTTTTCCATTAAAAACCTATTCCATGAGATCTTAGCCCGGTACACAATTAGATAAACAATCGAAAAGAGAATATGTTTACAACCATAACGGATTCCGGAGAGTTTCAGAAAATGCATTTGGATTGCTGTGCTAATAATTTAGGATTTAATCACAAGATCTTTCTCACTCAGGAACATATAGAAAAACGTGACTGTCTCAACTTATTTCTTGCACAATGTTCTCAGACGCTATATGGTGTTGTTTGACAGCCGGCCGGAGTGGCCGAGCGGCTGTAGGCGCTACAATCTGGAACCGCGTGGCCGCTACGGTCGCAGGATTGATTCCTGCCTCGGGCATGTATGTGTGTGATGTCCTTAGGTCAGTGAGGTTTAAGCAGTTCTACCCGTGGTCTAGAGATAGCGTCTTTGATTCATAATCAAAACGCCTTCGGTCCCGGGTTCGATCCCCACCACTGCCTAAATTTTGATAAATAATCAGCATTTGCGGCCGAAGACTTCCGGCATAAGAAGTCAGTCTCATTCTGCCAACGGCCTTGTCAAAGAGGGCGGAGGAGCGTATAGAGGCTCAGGGCACTCTCTTGTCCTAGGGGTGGGAAATTGCCCCTAAGGGCGGAAGAATCAGCAATGATCAACGACATGAGGATGTAGAAGCCAATGGAAACCACTGCATTAAAGACACGTAACGTGTATCCACAGGACATGTCGCCTGTAATTGAAGAAGTGTCATGATGATCTCTCCATTGACAAAAGATTTCGGAATAGTCCCCCATTCGGATCTCCGCGAGGGGACTGCCAAGGGGGAAGTTACCATGAGAAAAAATTGAATAATCAAAGAAAGGATAACGTTCTACGAGTCGGGGCGTGGAATGTCAGAAGCTTGAACGTGGTAGGGAAACTAGAAAATCAGAAAAGGGAAATATAATGGCTCAATCTAGATATAGTAGGGGTCAGTTAAGTGAAGTGGAAGGAAGATAATGATTTCTGGTCAGATGAGTATCGGGTAATATCAACAGCAGCAGAAAATGATATAACAGGTGTAGGATTCGTTATGAATAGGAAGGTAGGGCAGTGGGTGTGTTACTGTGAACAGTTCAGTGACCGGGTTGTTCTAATCAGAATCGACAGCAAACCAACACCTACAACGATAGTTCAGGTATACATGCCGACGTCGCAAGCTGAAGATGAACAGATAGAGACAGTGTATGAGAATATTGAAAGGGTAATGCAGTATGTAAAGGGGGACGAAAATCTAATAGTCATGGGCGACTGGAATGCAGTTGTAGGGGAAGGAGTAGAAGAAAAGGTTACAGGAGAAAATGGGCTTGGGACTAGGAATGAATGAGGAGAAAGATTAATTGAGTTCTGTAACAAGTTTTAGCTAGTAATAGCGAATACCCTGTTCAAGAATCACAAGTGGAGGAGGTATACATGGAAAAGGCCGGGAGATACGGGAAGATTTCAATTAGATTACATCATGGTCAGACAGAGATTCCGAAATCAGATACTGGATTGTAAGGCGTACCCAGGAGCAAATATAGACTTAGATCACAATATAGTAGTGATAAAGAGTAGGCTGAAGTTCAAGACATTAGTCAGGAAGAAGTGGGATACGGAAGTACTAAGGAATGACGAGATACGTTTGAAGTTCTCTAACGCTATAGATACAGCAATAAGGAATAGCGCAGTAGGCAGTACAGTTGAAGAGGAATGGACATCTCTAAAAAGGGCCATCACAGACGTTGGGAAGGAAAACATAGGTACAAAGAAGGTAGCTGCGAAGAAACCATGGGTAACAGAAGAAATACTTCAGTTGATTGATGAAAGGAGGAAGTACAAACATGTTCCGGGAAAATCAGGAATACAGAAATAGAAGTCGCTGAGGAATGAAATAAATAGGAAGTGCACGGAAGCTAAGACGAAATGGCTGCAGGAAAAATGTGAAGACATCGAAAAAGATATGATTGTCGGAAGGACAGACTCAGCATACAGGAAAGTCATTAAAAGCAACGGTGGTAACATTAAGAGTGCAACAGGAATTCCACTATTAAATGCAGAGGAGAGAGGAGATAGGTGGAAAGAATACAGTGAAAACCTCTATGAGGGTGAAGATTTGTCTGATGTGATAGGAGAAGAGACCGGAGTCGATTTAGAAGAGATAGGGGATCCAGTATTAGAATCGGAATTTAAAAGAGCTTTGGAGGACTTACGGTCAAATAAGGCAGAAGGGATAGATAACATTCCATCAGAATTTCTAAAATCATTGGGGGAAGTGGCAACAAAACGACTATTCACGTTGGTGTGTAGAATATGTAAGTCTGGCGATATACCATCTGACTTTCGGAAAAGCATCATCCACACAATTCCGAAGACGGCAAGAGCTGACAAGTGCGAGAATTATCGCACAATCAGCTTAACAGCTCATGCATCGTAGCTGCTTACAAGAATAATATACAGAAGAATGGAAAAGAAAATTGAGAATGCGCTAGGTGACGATCAGTTTGGCTTTAGGAAAAGTAAAGCGACGAGAGACACAATTCTGACGTTACGGCTAATAATGGAAGCAGGGCTAAAGAAAAATCAAGACACTTTCATAGGATTTGTCGACCTGGAAAAAGCGTTCGACAATATAAAATGGTGCAAGCTGTTCGAGATTCTGAAAAATGTAGGGGTAAGTCATAGGGAGAGACGGGTCATATACAATATGTACAACAACCAATAGGGAATAATAAGAGTGGACGATCAAGAACGAAGTGCTCGTATTAAGATGGGTGTCAGACAAGGCTGTAGCCTTTCCCCCCTACTCTTCAATCTGTACATCGAGGAAGCAATGATGGAAATAAAAGAAAGGTTCAGGAATGGAATTTAAATACAAGGTGAAAGGATATCAATGATACGATTCGCTGATGACATTGCTATCCTGAGTGAAAGTGAAGAAGAATTAAATGATCTGCTGAACGGAATGAACAGTCTAATGAGTACACAGTATGGTTTGAGAGTAAATCGGAGAAAGACGAAGGTAATGAGAAGTAGTAGAAATGAGAACAGCGAGAAACTTGACATCAGGATTGAGGGTCACGAAGTCAATGAAGTTAAGGAATTCTGCTACCTAGGCAGTAAAATAACCAATGACGGATGGAGCAAGGAGGACATCAAAAGCAGACTATGACAAAAACGGCATTTCTGGCCAAGAGAAGTCTACTAATATCAAATACCGGCCTTAATTTGAGGAATAAATTTCTGAGGATGTACGTCTGGAGTACAGCATTGTATGGTAGTGAAACATGGACTGTAGGAAAACCGAAACAGAAGAGAATCGAAGCATTTGAGATGTGGTGCTATAGACGAATGTTGAAAATCAGGTGGACTGATAAGGTAAGGAATGAGGAGGTTCTACGCAGAATCAGAGAGGAAAGGAATATGTGGAAAACATTGATAAGGAGAAGGGACAGGATGATAGGACATCTGCTAAGACATGAGGGAATGACTTTCATGGTACTAGAGGGAGCTGTAGAGGGCAAAAACTGTAGAGGAAGACAGAGATTGGAATACGTCAAGCAAATAATTGACGACGTAGGTTGCAAGTGCTACTCTGAGATGAAGAGGTTAGCACAGGAAAGGAATTCGTGGCGGGTCGCATCAAACCAGTCAGTAGACTGATGACAAAAAAAAAAAAAACAGTTCTAAGTTCTAGGCGACTGATGACCTCAGAAGTTAAGTCCCATACTGCTCAGAGCCATTTGAACCATTTGTTGTTTGACAATGAAAAGATTCAAGAGGTACAACTACGGCCAAATTCGCAACTAATGCTGTTCAGATGCGTGATAAATACAAAGATTATTTCAACGATACAGCAAATAAGGGATGTCGTCGAAGAGAAAATAATTAGTAAAAACTGTAATAATAAGTATGTAGTTCTAAGAAGTAAGGACCTAATAGTAAGTTTCAGAAACTTAAAAAAAATTAATTAGTAAGTACTCGTACCTTATGTTTACTCACATACTCTTGGCAATTTCTTCCCAAATTTTGCTTTTTTTAGCAGCGTTCCTATAAGCTTCATTTTCTTGGTCATATATCTATGGATACCCAGTTACAAACACTATTAACTTTTCCTCGTCTAACCCATTTAAGTAAGCAAACTTCCGTTTCGCAAGTCAAAAGAGGTACGGTGTGAATCACGTAGAATGTCGCGACATTTGCTGTACCGCACATTACGCGGCAACGGAAATACGCAACGCCGCACACTGCGTTGTAATTAGCCAGTTGGCCAACTTTGCTTCTCAGTACTGCGACGAGCAATTCCGCTGCCGCGTACTGCGTTATGCCTCATAGCATTTCACATAAACAATGTCTGGTCGTATCGTGCCTCGTCGCTCTACTGCAGCGCAGTTCCGATGAGTGCCGTTTTACCTTTCAAGTTGTCTTACCAAAACAATATCAGCAGTGTTGCTGCTCTTGGTGAATTTCGATGAGTTAAAGGAATGCTGTGAGGTCCCTTTTCGCCTCGGGTGTTTTCGAACACGCATCGGAAGTTAGGATTAACTGGCACTAAAGAATTACGCCACAAATTATTAAGGAAGTTATTGTTGCCATGGCTGAGAAAGCTGGATATAATGTTCAGATTTCAAGCAGTGCACGAGCTGTCACGACAGCTTAACATTCCAGTCGTCCATCGTACTAAAGTGCCGCGAACCACTGTGAAATGGTTTCCGTACAACTTCACATTCCTCACCACCTTTAGCCACGTGACACTTAATTTGAAGTAGGCTTCGCTAGTCCGTCCCTGACTAGGGTAGCCTGGGAAGCAAGCTGTGGAGTGATGCAGCACACTTTGGCGTCACTGGAGTAATGAACACTCATGATTATCACCTCTGGGGTTCGTCACCGAGAACGGACGTTCATGAAGTTCCCTTGTTTAGTGAACACTTCGCTGTATGGAGTAGCTGCAGGCATAGATCATGATTCGCCTCTTTTTCTTTCAGGAACTCAGGATCCAAGGAGCAAGGACATGGAGGGTGAACGGCACAGGCTTCGCCAACACGTGACCCCTGTTTTACGAGAGAGAGGTGCTTTGGATGCAATCATTTTGATGCACGATAGAGTCCCACCGCATATTGCTAGTGAAGTCACTCGATTATTCCATAACACATTGGAGAAAACCGAATCATCGGCCAATCGTTCCAAATTCCGTGGACACCAATATCATCAGATTTAAACCCGTGTGATTTCTGGCTCTGTGGTTACCTGTAGGATAGGATTTATCGACGGGGCACTAACATACGCAGGCGGCTCATGAAGAGAACACAAAGGAAGGTTGTTGTTGATATGTTTCGGGCAGCAAGAACAATTTCTACTGCAGATCCAGTCCCTCGTTGACGGAGATGGTCCTCACACTGAGCAACTTTTATAACCTGGAACGTTATCGCAGTACGCAACTAACAAATTTTATCCTCTCAAGTCAAAATTGATATGTGCACTTTTCAATTTTTGACTCTCTATTTCTTTTTCGTACTTAGAAATCTTTCAACGTTGTGTGAATGCCCCACTGTCCCTCGCGTCTTCCGACGGCACTCTCAATATCGAAAGTTTGGTTAAAATCGTCCTATACTACACTGCAGATTTTACACCGATAACGTGTTCCCCAAAGTTGGCACGGGTTTAACACAATTCTCTCTTCATAGCCTACGAAACGGGGACAATTACCAACTTCATTTCCGAATTACAATACATGTAACGTTGCTTACAATGTCATGCCTCAATAAATCTAATGCGACGATTGTCAGTAACTGCACACGTCATAAGAGTAAAACGTAGAGAGAAATCTTATTTTTATCCTCAGTCTTGTACAATTATAGATTGCAAATAAAAGAATCATTAAGCGTGGATATTCGTACGTACGACGTAACGAGAAAAGTGCACCATATTCATGTAAGAACAGATAATTTCAGAATCACAAAAACCAGAAGGTTTCTGTGACTTTAGTCTTGTGTCCAGAAGCGGGAACTTCCTACGACGTAGTGGGGCTGAAATACAAAATTATAACAATTACTGTTTTGAATAAAGCAAATACAGCAAATAAAGCAATATTGAGATGACTAGAAAGTTTTAAAAACTGGGGAGAGAAAATCGAAGAAATGAATTCACACGTAATGTTTAGTCACATTTATATATATATATATTTTAAATACTATATAAGGAAATATGAATGTTTTAGCTGGACCACTTTTTTCGCTATGTGGTAGGTGACGCTGTAATAGTCACAAACACAAGGGTCATAGTTTCAGATGAACAGTTGGTAACAGGTACTTTTTTTAAATTAAAAAACAGAACGTAGGTATGTTCGAACATTTTGTTTCGGTTGTTCCAGTGTCATACATGTACCTTTATGAACTTATCATTTCTCAGAACGCATGCTGTTACAGCGTTGTTACCTGTAAATAAGACATTAATGCAATAAATGCTCAAAATGATGTCAACCTCAATGCATTTGGAAATACACTCCTGGAAATGGAAAAAAGAACACATTGACACCTGTGTGTCAGACCCACCATACTTGCTCCGGACACTGCGAGAGGGCTGTACAAGCAATGATCACACGCACGGCACAGCGGACACACCAGGAACCGCGGTGTTGGCCGTCGAATGGCGCTAGCTGCGCAGCATTTGTGCACCGCCGCCGTCAGTGTCAGCCAGTTTGCCGTGGCACGGAGCTCCATCGCAGTCTTTAACACTGGTAGCGTGCCGCGACAGCGTGGACGTGAACCGTATGTGCAGTTGACGGACTTTGAGCGAGGGCGTATAGTGGGCATGCGGGAGGCCGGGTGGACGTACCGCCGAATTGCTCAACACGTGGGGCGTGAGGTCTCCACAGTACATCGATGTTGTCGCCAGTGGTCGTCAGAAGGTGCACGTGCCCGTCGACCTGGGACCGGACCGCAGCGACGCACGGATGCACGCCAAGACCGTAGGATCCTACGCAGTGCCGTAGGGGACCGCACCGCCACTTCCCAGCAAATTAGGGACACTGTTGCTCCGAGGGTATCGGCGAGGACCATTCGCACACCGTTAGGCCGTCTTCCGCTCACGCCTCCAGTGGTGTCGCGACAGGCGTGAATGGAGGGACGAATGGAGACGTGTCGTCTTCAGCGATGGGAGTCGCTTCTGCCTTGGTGCCAATGATGGTCGTATGCGTGTTTGGCGCCGTGCAGGAGAGCGCCACAATCAGCACTGCATATGACCGAGGCACACAGGGCCAACACCCGGCATCATGGTGTGGGGAGCGATCTCCAACACTGGCCGTACACCACTGGTGATCGTCGAGGGGACACTGAATAGTGCACGGTACATCCAAACCGTCATCGAACCCACCGTTCTACCATTCCTAGACCGGCAAGGGAACTTGCTGTTCCAACAGGACAATGCACGTCCGCATGTATCCCGTGCCACCCAACGTGCTCTAGAAGGTGTAAGTCAACTACCCTGGCCAGCAAGATCTCCGGATCTGTCCCCCATTGAGCATGTTTGGGACTGGATGAAACGTCGTCTCACGCGGTCTGCACGTCCAGCAAGAACGCTGATCCAACTGAGGCGCCAGGTGGAAATGGCATGGCAAGCCGTTCCACAGGACTACATCCAGCATCTCTACGATCGTCTCCATGGGAGACTAGCAGCCTGCATTGCTGCGAAAGGTGGATATACACTGTACTAGTGCCGACATTGTGCATGCTCTGTTGCCTGTGTCTATGTGCCTGTGGTTCTGTCAGTGTGATCATGTGATGTATCTGACCCCAGGAATGTATCAATAAAGTTTCCCCTTCCTGGGACAATGAATTCACGGTGTTCTTATTTCAATTTCCAGGAGTGTACGTGTAACGACATTCCTCTCAACAGCGAGTAGTTCACCGTCCGTAATGTTCGCACATGCGTTGACAGTGCACTGACACATGTTGTCAGGCGTTGTTGTCAGGCGTTGTAGGTGGATCACGATAGCAAATATCCTTCAGCGTTCCCCACAGAAAGAAATCCGGGGACGTCAGTGCTGTGGCCTTCTCCACCAGACATCACGGCGCCTAGAGTGTCAGCCAAACTGACAGCCTGCAGCTGCGGAAAGCCTGCGTCGCAGGCACATCGAAGCACTAAACAACCAACAGGCAACATTGATGAACGGCCACAGCAACAACCACAACAACAACACAACAGCAAAGAGACCAGTGTCCACCAGGGGCCACTACCGGCCCACATAAACATAAGGAAGAGGTCGCTGCAGATCCCGGAACTATTTTCACACGTCAAACCACGTGATGGAAAATAGTTCTGAGGTTCTCATCCGCCGAAGCGCTATGTAGGCCGGCGCTCCGCCGCACATTGGCCGTAGATCTAGAGGGTTGGATTCCCTCCTTCGAAAATGTCAGATTGCAAACCCTGGGCTACTCTTAGGGTGGAATCTCCGTCTTCGAAGATTGTGTCTGTCTGTCTGTCTGCCTGCCTGCCTGCTCGCCGTCCATTGCCACCGCTGCCTGCTGCCCATCCGTCGGCTTTCGTCCACCATGATTAATCCCACCTCCACTGTCATTTACACCTCCCCCTCCCCCTCTTCCACAGTCGCTTCCTGGAGTGCCGCCCCTGGCCTTCCTCCTTACACCTCACCTCCCCATCTCCCACTTACCCATTCCAGTATCTCCTCCCCTGCTGCATACCCCCACCTCTACACCCTTCCTCCAGCCTCCACACCCTCAACAGCTTCCACTACTACCCCCGCCTTCACATACGCCTCTGTTGCTACCTCTGCTACCACCCCTCAGGTGGTCGGCTTCCCCTCTCTCACCCACTCCGTCACTTTGTCATCTGCATCTCCCACACGCATCACATCACGCCTAGCCACCATCGCCACCACTGAACCAGCTGCTTCTCCTGGCACCTCCACTACACCACAGGGATCTGTCAACCACCACCTCCCTCTCCTCCCCATCCCTCTCCCATCCTCCCAGCCTCTAGTCTCCAAAAAAACCCAAAAGCGCGTCATTACCGACTCCGACCCTGCCACTTCCAACAAAAAGTCAACACCACCTCCCTCTCGTCCTGTCGTCTCCATGGACACCACCCCTCCTCCAGCCACCCACATGCCGGCCCCCATCCTCCACATCTTTGTCCTGTCAACTCCCAATCTTAAGTTCCTCGATGCCTGTACCCTCACGATGGGGATAAGAAAGTATTTAGCTGGTGCTCCCATCTCCCAACTCATTCCTCGCAGAGACTGTCCTTATCAGGTCATCATCCCCCTCCTTTTACACAGACCTCCTCTGTAAACTCCCACGAGTTATGTTTTGCCCCCATGCATCTCTGACAACCATCCTTTCCTCTTCCCCTCCTCGTCAGCCCCAGCCTCCCCATCCCCCCCCCCCCACCTACACCACTGTGATCACCAAGCTCAGCCTGGTGATCACAGAGAATGAAGTGTTGGCGGAACTAAACTCCCACCCAGACCTGTAAATCCACTCTGCCCGCCATATTCACAATGCCTCTGGTCCCACCTACCTCATGCAGGTCTTCTCTGAGTCCGCGCCCTCCATAGACCATCTCCTCACCCAGGGTGCCCTGATATACCATCCTTGCTACCCTGTTGAATCCTCCAAATCCCCTCCCCAATCCTACCACTGTCAGCGTTGCCTGATTTACAATGTCCACCTGACTCCCAACTGCAAAAACCCCCCACCTGTCCCCATTGCAAGACCTCCCACTTTCTTAACAACTGTCCCAACCTCGCTGCTCCTCCTTCTTGTATCACCTGCAATGACCCCCATCCCACCTAATCCAACAAGTGTAAGCCAAACCCCCTCAAGCCACTTTCGAGCTTACAGTCTCTGTTCGTCCCATTGATCCCCCTGTCCACCCAAACAATTCCCTCCATCCAGCCCCCATGGACGAGGACATCATCTGGTTCCTTACCATTCTACTCCAAAACATTCGCACTTTACAGTGCACCCACATCTACAAACAAGTCTCCATCGCTGCTCGCTCCGTTTTCCACCTGAAAACCTTTGCCACTTACTCCCACAACCAAGCCCACTTCACCTTCACTGGCCTCGAAACCCTAGTTTAAGCCTCTTCCCTTCCCTCTCTTCCCCCCTGTCTCTTCCCGCCATGGTTCGGCATGAGTATCGCATCCTGTTCCAGAACATTCACTCCTTCGTCTCCAACAAATACCTACTCATGCACAACCTCTCCCACCACCAGGTCGACACCTTACTCTTGAACAAAACCTTTCTGCAGCTCCACCATTCTATCTGCACCTCTCCCTATATCCTCCACCGTACTGACGCTCCTGGTCCTCATGCGCAGGGTGGAGTCGCGATTGTCCACCGTAAGCATATCCCCGTCTGGCCACAACCTCTCTTCAATGACCCCACTGAACACCTTATCCTCAGCGTCTTCTTCCCCTCCATTATCTGTGCCACCATGTTCATCTGCTCCACTGCTCCTCTTCCTTATGATTTCATCTCGCACATTGACTGCACCTTCTCCACCTATGTGATTGCCGCCGACCTCAACATCCATAGCCACACTCCTGCCACCCTTCGGCGGTGGCATCAGTTCCTGTCCACGATTCAAGGTGACCTTGTTCTCCTTCCCCAGCACCCCTAACCCGAAGGTGACACCACGCAAGATGTTGTCATCGCCTCTACCAACCCCCTTGGTCGTATCGCCGTCGCCGTCCTTGACCCCACAGGTAGCGATCACCTCCCTGTCCTTCTCACCATAACGTCTGCTCACCACCCCCTCCAGCTCCCCACCCTGCACCCCCTCCCTAGGTTGTCCATTACTACCACCGTGCCAACTGGGATGCCTACCGGGAATCCATCACCACCCAGGTCGAAAGCCACTCTCTTACCTATCACCATCCTGACGACATCATCCATGCATCGTCCTTCCTTCAGAAGGTAATTACTGACGCCGTGGAGGCCCATGTTCCTAATAAAACCATCCATCCCCACTGTCCCACTCTCCCTCCACAGGCTGTTTTCCTCCTCCGTGAATCCCGCCGCCTATATCGCTCCCTTCTGCGCACTCGTGACAGGGACACTCTCCAACGCCACTGGCAAATACAGCGACACGTACAGAATCTTATTACAGCAACGAAACGCCGAGACTGTCACTAGACCTGCTCATGACTCAATGCCACCCTTCCTATCAACTCCTCCAAGTACTGGTCCACCTTCCATCGCCTTACTGGTTCCCTTTCCGCTCCCCACTACCGCCTTCTCCATAACGATCGCCCACTTCCTGACAACCTCAGTAAGGCCAACCACTTCATTGCCCACCTTTCCGAAGTCTTCTCCATCCCAGATGATCCCCACTTTGATTATTCTCTTTTCCCCACCACCATGGAACATGCTGATACCTCGCTCACTCCCCTTCTCCTAGTCTCCAGTACTTGGGACAGTTGCCCCTCTCCGACATAAACACTCCCATCGCAGCACAAGACATTAAACTTATCCTCCGGTCCAAAAGCAACACGGCCCCTGGTCACGACTGTGTCACCTACCGTCACCTTCGAGAAAGCCCCTATTCCTTCCTGACTGTCCTTGCCCATCTCTATAGCGTCATCCTCTCTACTGGCTTCTACCCTGACCTGTGGAAGATCTCCCGCGTCCTCAAACCCAACAAACCTCCTTCTGGCACCTCTTCCTATCGTCCCATCTGCCTCACCTCCATCTTCAGTAAGGTCTTCGAATCCATCCTCTTCCACCATATCCATCAGCACCTTATTCAAAACCAACTCCTCTACCTTACTCAGTGTGGCTTCCAACGCTCCTTCTCCACTGAAGACCAACTCCTTAATCTCGTTCACCTTCTGTCCCTCCAGCTCAACTCCCGTTGCTCCACCGATTTTGTTTACCTTGACCTCTAAAATCCCTATGACCATGTATGGCATCCTGGACTCCTCTTTAAACTCGAAACCTACGCCCCGCATATCAAGTTTGTCTGTCTGCTCGCCTTCTTCCTCTCGCACCATCCTTCCTATGTTACCTTGCACAACACCAACTCCCGTATCTTTTATCCCACTGCTGGTATCCCCCAGGGCTCTGTCCTCTCACATCTCCTTTATCTCTTGCATACGGCTGATATGCCATAGCAACCCCCACCAGTCCACCTTCACCAGTATGCTGATGACACCGCCTATGTGGCTCTCTATCCTACCACTTCAATGGTCCCAACGTACCCTCCAAACCCACCTAGACCAGTTCACCACTTGGCGTAACCAGTGGTTCCTATGTCTCAACCTCTCCAAAACCCAGGCAATCATCATACGCCACACCACCTGCTCCTTTTGTCTCCATGATTTCTAACTCACCCTTTATGGTCATCCCATCCAGCTCACCCCCACTCTTAGATACCTTAGCCTCACCCTCAAACGAAACCTCACCTGGACCCCTCACCTCCCGGCCATCCAGCAGAAAGCCCATTCCCGCCTCTGCCTTCTCAAACTCCTGTCTGGCCGGACATGGGGATGGAATCCTTCTACCATTCTCCACATCTACAAATCCCTCATCCATCCTATCCTCTATTGCCAGTGTGGCCTGGATCTCCGCACCCACCCACTTTTACAAGGCCCTCCAAATTCTCGAACGCATGCTTTCCGTATCCGCCTTCCTTCCCCCACATGGCTCCTGTATGAACTCATCCCCTTCCCCCACCTCCTCCTGTTCCTCCAATATCTCCGCATCCTTTACATTGTCCGCAGGCTTGATCCCCCCCCCCAACCCTCTAGTTTCCTCCTTCCTCTCCACCCCCGCGCGTTGCCGCACCTCTATCCCTATATCCCTCCCTCTCTCCATTTCCAACCCTCCATCTCCTTCATCAGGGAAATTTCCAGCTCCTCCCCCTCCCAGATGATTAACTTCGCCATGATATCTACCCTTCCTTCCAACTATAACCTGGCCTTGTTTCCCCCCTTCCTCAGTGCCTCCATTTTCCTGTCCCCTCCTTCTCACAGAGCGGATTTTCCTCCATCTCCTCCCCCCCCCTGAGACCCTGCACCCCACCCTTGCTTCTTTCCTTCCCACATCCCCCCCTACCTGGCCCTCTTCAGTGCGCCCCCCAACCATCTCCCCCCCTCGCTTCCCCTCCCTCCCTCCCTCCCCTCTTCTGGTCTCCCTTATCTCCTTGCGCCTGGCAGATCCTGCGTTTTGATCATCGTCAGTGTGCCACGTCAGTGTTGTGTTTAGTGCTGCTTCTCCTGTGCGTCAAGAGGTGTGATTTTAATTTGTGGTTCACTGTCAGTGTTTGGTATGTGCTACGCCATCCGTCGATACTTTTATGCTCCTGTCATAATGTGCCTTGTGTTCTTTTGATTGTCTCAGTGTGTGGTATTTTATGTGAGCCACTTTTTTACGGTTTTTATCTCCATTTTACAGTCGCCCCTCTTTTCGTATATTGCCTTCCATGGTGTTCCCCTTTTTTATATCTATGTTCAAAATATTTTCTCCTTTGTATATTCTTAAATGTCTTCTATTGTTGTTCTATGTTCTCCGGCTGAAGATCAGCGCATATGCTACTGCCAGCCCACCCCGATGGGGCATTGAAATACAATAAATAAAAAAAATCGCGCATCGGCAGTTCATCGACCGCCAGCAGACGTGGATATCTACCACCCCGGCAGCCCGGCTTGGATCTTCTCGCTGATCTCTTAATTAGGCTTGGTATATCGGAGAAGTCTCTGGCGGAGACTAGTAGGAAATTATTTCAGTTGTTTTCTATATTATTCTTGTACGTAGTTGGGATTCGAAGACGGATCACTGTTTTGTGTTGGTGTTATACTTGGAGAATTTGTTATGGTTAGTTGAACAGTCCAATAAATTGTTTACGGGCTTTGATCTTTAGTTTCTCCAGCTTGCGCAGACATATCAGTCAGATCCAGTGAACGTGCGGGCCATGGTGCTTCGACGACCAATCCTCATGTCATGAAATATGCTATTCAATACCGCTTCAACCGCACCTGAGCTATGTGCCAGAAATCCATCATGTTGGTGGAACATCGCCATTCTGTCATGCAGTGAATCACCTTGTGGTAACAATTGTAGAACATTACGCAGGAATTCAGCACACATTGCACCATTTAGATTGCCATCGATAAAATGGGAACCAATTATCCTTCCTCCCACAATTCCGCACCATACATAAACCCGCCAAAGTCGCTGATGTTGCACTTGCCACAGCTATCGTGGATTTTCCGTTGCCCAATAGTGCAAATTATGCCGGTTTACGTTACCGCTGTTGCTAAATGAAGCTTTGTCGTTAAATAGAACACGTGCAAAAAATCTGTCGTCGTCCCGTAATTTCCCTTGTGCCCAGTGGCAGAACTTGTACACAATGTTCAAAATCGTCGCCATGCAATTCCTGGTGCAAACAAATATTGTACGGGTGCAATCGGTGTTGATGTAACATTCTCAACACAGATGTTTTTGAGATTCCGGGTTCTCACGCAGTTTGTCTGCTACTGATGTGCGGATCAGTGGCGATAGCAGCTAATACACCTACTTGGGCATCATCATTTGTTGCAAGTCTTGGTTGACGTTTCACATGTGGATGGATACTTCCTGTTTCCTTAAATAACGTAACTATCCGGCGAACGGTCCGGACACTTGGATGATGTCGTCCAGGATACCGAGCAACATACATAGCACACGGCCGTTGGGCATTTTGATGACAATAGCCACACATCATCACGATATCGGCCTTTCCCGCAAATTGGTAAACGGTCCATTTTCACACGGGTAATGTAACACGAAGCAAATACCGTCCGCACTGACGGAATGTTACGTTATACCACGTACTTATACGTTTGTGATAATTACAACACCATCTATCACGAAGCGAAATAAGTGATCCAACTAAAACATTCATATTTCTTTAGGTACTACACGAATATGTAATAAAAAATGGGGGTTCCTATTTTAAAAAAAAGCGCAGTTGATATCCGTTTGACTTATGGCAGCGCCATCTAGGGGGCCAACCATAGTTTTTTCCCCCTTCAAGCTAGACGAGTTTCGTTCTTTGTAGTTTTCTCGTTTGATGGTTATTTCGTAAGATATTTGGCCCGGTAACTATCAATGGACCCTATATATGTTTGTCATTAGATCGTGGTTCTAAAATAACTACAGGTGCTTAAAATATCAGAACACCATTCAAGTTCGTACCATAAAATGGCGTGTAAGATCACCAGATACGTAGGGGAAGCATCTGTACAGGATGTAGCTAAATTTGGACTTGTATTGAGGACCTAGACGGTTTAGTTTAGTATTGGAACGCATGTTCAGAAACGTATAGTTGTCCCGCCGCACGCAAAAAACCACAACACAATTTCAAAACTGCAACGCCATGGTCCAGGTTATTATATACATCGTTCACCGAACTGATGTCGCAAGCCTACTTAAGTTTGTGATCCGCCGAGAGAGGTTTGTACCTGTTGTAATATTTGCTGTCTTTGTTCATACTCTACTACTGTAATGTAGTGATCATTCACTACAATACAGAATACAAGCTTTTCTCCCAACTTGAACCAGTTACACTGCCAGTCTTGATGTACAAAATCCTTTTGGCATCCGAAGAAGACTTATTGCCTTGTATTATAGCTGCTGTGGATGTTGTAGGGTCAGGACTTTGTGACTGTGTGCACCGGAACGTGTTACAGAGGTACCTTACGCGGGTAGTACATCGAGTCTTGCTTTTAAGTGAACCAAGATCAAAAGCAGCAGGAGTCATAGAGCAACGTTTTTTGTGGTATTTTCCTTGTAAGAAGAAAAAGGTATGTTTCCAGTCATGAGATCGTATGATGACTTACCCATCGTGGGAGCCACTGCAAGTCCTGAAAATCTTTAAGAGAAATTTAGCTGCACCCTATACATTAAACATATAGAAAATGAAAACATAAATGCAAATGTACCTTTCACAGATCCCAAATGAAATTGCCCTTGCGGATGTGGACTTCGCGAAAAAGTAAAAAAAAGTCTAAGTATACTTACAATGGAAGGATACTAAACTTGTCACCAAATATTATATGTTCAATACACTCACATACTTACGATAAGTATTACGTTATTGTAGTCTCGCACCATGAAATTAAAAATAAGAGAACATTTTACAGCATTTATTTTCATGGATCGTATTACTGCGCAAAATTTGTACGTAAGTCATATTGTATGCAATATTCAACAACATACACGCATCAACCGGTGCTGCTAAGAAATTCTTCAATGGAGCAGAAAAAGTTGGCCATCAGTAGATGCTTTAGACCCTTCCCCACTGAACTTTATTATTAATTAAACGTTTAATTGCTGCTGGCAGGTTATTGAAAATGCGTATTACTGAACAGTGAACACCTTTCTGAACCAAAGTAAGTGACTTTAAAGCTTTGTGATAGTTATACTTATTTCTAGTGTTGATTCCGTGAACTGAGCTATGGGCGCGTTTTTGGGGTCACAAAACTTTTATTTGGCTTGATGAGTTACCCAGAAAAAAATACCGTATGATATAATGGAATGAAGCTAAGCGTAATACCCTCTAGACAACATTCGCATAGCAAAAAGAAAATTCGTCAGGCGCTTTAGCTGTTCTGTGATATGCTCACCCAGTTAAATTGGTTATCAAGCAGTAGTCCCAAAAATTTAACACTGTCCACTGCTATGAGCTAGGCATATGCTGACAGGAAATCTTTTACAAGCTTTAAACTGCACACACTTGCTTCAGGGTTCAGTTACAGAGAATTGGCTAGGAACCACTTATTAGTGTCCACGAATATTTCATTAGCCGACTTTTCTAAGGTTGGACTTGGTTTACTATTTACTACAATATTTGTATTATCTGAAGACAAAACAGACCTGGCATCTGGTAATGTAACTGATGAAACGTCTTTCGTATAAACATTAAAAGTAAGAGCTGTAAGATAGAGACTTGGGGGACACAATACATCTGTTTCCTATTAACAACCTTTGCTTTGTGTCAAAGATACAGGATATGAAACATTCTGCATACACTGTAATATTCTAATTTTCGTAAGAGTCTTCATGGTTTACACAGTCAAATGCCCTTGACAGTTCATTACGCATATCAGTAGCCTGTAATTTATTGTCTCATGAATTAAGTACATTATAACTGTACACATAGATAGCCTTCTCACTAATATAATCCTTTAGAAATTCGAACTACGACTTGGCTAATACTTTATTTGTAGTCAGATAGTTTAGGAATCGACTTTTTACTATCTTCCCTAAATTTTTTGAGAAAGCAGGCGAAAGTGAAACTGGATGGAAGTTTCATGATACTTCATCTTATTATTTTAATACAGTGGCTTAACGTCAGCTTATTTCAACCACTCATGGAATATTCCAGTGATGAAAGACTGGTTACAAAAATACCTTAAAGTCTCACTAAACTCAGAGGCACACTGTTTAATGAACTTTGTTGATTTGTTATCGTAGACATTAACTTTTTTTTGTTTTTAAGGATTTTATGGCAGACATTACTTTTACTGGTGTTGCAGAGACCTGTCTGAGATATTCCATTAAAGCATCTACTGAGCCTGACAACCCTATCTTTTCAGTAACAGTTATAAGGTGTTTATTGTGAAGTTCAGCAAGACTACACATATTTATTACCCATGTATTATGTACTCTTAATGCTATGTTCCCCTCTTCATCTTTCTTCCTTCACAACATGCGATACTGCCTTTATTTTGTTATCTGATGTGACTCTCCGATTATACATTTGCTTTGGTGTCTGTATTACTATCGCCAGTATTCTGCAATATGTTTTGGAATGTTCTATACAATTTATTTCAGACCTGTTCCGGATTCATAGATATTGCTTCTTTTTGTCTTAGAGGATACCTTTATTCCTTGTGTAATCCATGGCTTTTGTAGACTTTTGTCTAGTCAGGATTGTTTTTCGGAGGGGGGAGGGGAGAAGGGGAACAGTTTTCAAGGAAGTTAACGACATTATTAATAAAAGTGTTATATTTCTCAGTGATGCTATGAGGGTTGTAGACATTATTTTAATACATGTCTCTGAGGAGTTTCATAAGACAATCATTTTTTGTCTTACTGGATACCCTCTTGAACTCACACTTAGTAGATTTTATATCCTGATCAGTATTAACATTTAGCAAAATAGCAAAAGGAACTGCATATACAGTTCTGAAAGGCTACTTATAACAGATTTTATATAATTTTGTTCATTACGCATTTCTATAAAGATATCAACGATGACCATCTTTGATTCCTTAGCAATACTATTTGGAATGTTAACAATACGAATTAACTTGAATGACTTTGCTACTGAAAACAGTAAGTTATTACGGGAAGAATTATCGAGAAAATTTGCACTAAAATCATCATAAACTACTAATTCTTTATTTTTTGTTGTTAAATAGGCCAGTAGAGCTCAAAAGTGATATATGAATAGATTAAAATTACCTGCGGGTACTCAGGTACTGAATGATTTATTATTAAATTGTACTTCTGCTGCACTTATTTCCATATGCTGCTCGAGGTAAAATTGATGAGTGTCTATGTTACTTGAATTTATGGCAACTCTTGATGAATGTGCCAACTCTGCACTCTTCCATTTCTGCCGTACAGAAGTGCAACACTTAACACATCTATACCAGTGGTCACTTGATGTTCCCAGAGACAGATTATGTCAGTTGAGTTGGATGACTCTGACACGTCAATGCAGATAAGTTGATTAATAATTTTACTTATTAGCCTTCGAGTATTTTGATGAGCTAAACACAGTTGCCATTTGACACTGACTGAGATGAAACTGGGTGGAGATAAAATATCTGCTTTTTGATGAAAATTATTAACCAACGGCTGTGTTTTCTGATACAGTGTTCCGGGATTATGCTATTTAGTTTCTTTCCCAAACTGAAAGTTCATTTCAATACTGACCTCTCTTATAAGCTGACTTCTTTCTGTCCTACCTATCCTAAGAGAGATGCTGCTCCAACACTTGTACCCGCTGGTCTTGTACCACTAATGCTAGTGCCTCCCCCTTAAATTTGCTGCCACTAGTACAGCCAATTTACCCATACCCTCCATGTAGAGTTGTAGCTGACAATGACAAAAATAAAAATTTTCTAAGAGAAAATAAATTTGAGAATGGCGTACTAGAAGTAGCTAAATTCAAGGAGAGATTGGCTGAACTGACTGCAAACTATTTCGTGTTATATGCTAAGAACATTACTCAGTAACCAGATTCAGGTTATGTAGCCAGGTTCAAGCCTACTGGATTCGCAAGACACTTAACGTTTGCAACATCTAGCACATGGATACCATCTCACTTCCGCGATACAAAGCAATTTTAGCACGTTAACATAATGAAAAGTAGCCATGCGATATGGACATTACATAAGTGAGTTAATAGGAAACCTGTAAGGGAGCAACGACTTCGAATAATCGCAAAGAAATTAAATGCTCTCGTCAACAATAAGGCAGAGTGCTGCCGCATGTAACTCCTCCCTAACCGTCAAGTGGCGAACCAATGTGTCTCTGAAAACGATTTGCAGGCCTGCTATCTCCATTACCAGTGCCACAATTAACCGATCATGCGGAAATTCGTGGCTAGTAGCTCCATTCCAGCGTGCCAGAGCAACAACTGATAGTATCTACACCGCAAATCTTGGTACTGGTTGCAGAAACCTCTCTGTATTGCTGTAAATGACCATTTCTATAGTAAATTAAGTAAAATTATGGAAAAATAGGTTAAAATGGCTCTGAGCACTATGCGACTTAACTTCTGAGGTCATCAGTCGCCTAGACCCTAGAACTATTTATAACTAACCAACCGAAGGACATCACACACATCCATGCCCCAGGCAGGATTCGAACCTGCGACCGTATCGGTCGCTCGGTTCCAGACTGAAGCACCCAGAACCGCACAGCCATTCCGGCCGGCCATGGAAAAAGGTTTGTGAAATATAAATGAACTTATTCCTCTGTGTATACCCCTGATGTCATTAAACAGATCTGGGGCAGGGCTGGAAGGAATATTCACTTAGCCCTCGGGAGATGATATAATCGAGGCAGACAACACATTCGAGGGAATCTGGGGATAAGGTTTTCGTCTGGAACTATAATATGGGCGGTGGACAGCTAGGTGGATTTACCAGGAAAATAGTTCCGCGATTTTTGGGTCGTTGCCCCATTTTTGGATCTTCATTCCTGACAACATACTCGTTCGCAAACTGGCTAGTGTTAGAGCTCTTAAGGTTAATGTGAGCCATGTGAAATAAAACTATACTCTCCCCTTCTACCACCAATCCTGCAAAAGGGGGTTCTCTTCCGGTTTGAGTGGGGAGGTTGAAATTTGAAAAGGGGGGGGGAGGGGTCCACAATTGATTTTGTGCGTCTTAATTTCGGCAATATTCGCTGGCGCTACTACTGGTAGTGAGAATCGATTGTAGCTTATCGCTGATTATCTCTGGCAGAGTGAGTCCTACAGTAGGCCTTTAGCAGCGATGGTGTGGCAAGTAGCGGGAGGCAGCGACTAGAGGACAACACGGGCCGAGTTCCGGACAGAGTGTCTCAGTCGGGCATTGCTCTGTTTATGTCAAGACTTGGTGTAACTGGAGCAGTCGGAGTTATGAAACTGAGTTGAGAAATTCGTTTTTCTCTCCGTTCTAGCTGATTCACCCGGACTTATTATTCCATGCTGTGTGGGATATTTCCAGGATTATGAAATATCTGTCATATCGTGCGTTTCTGTTCAGTATTTCTCGCACTACAATATGCCCACCTCTATTATCTGCACTTGGTGACTTACTGAAATATTTGTTTGAGCGTAATAATCTGAGCTAAGAGTTGGTAGCTCCTGGTTATTTATATTCCTGATCAGTCGAATATTTGGCTCTATATGTATTTGTGCCTGTACTGAAGATTTCTGCTCACAGAGACCTTCATTGTGGTGGATATATGAAGTGTGAAAGGTCAAATGTAGTGGTTAACTTTAACGTTAGATCTTCCCATTTATATGTCCGTCTGCTTTCTTCTGCCTCAGTATTCTGGGAAAGTGTTTTGGCAGTAAGCTGTGACACAAAATTTTTAAGTCAAATTGTGATCGGAAGTGTTTTTAAGGATTTTGCATTTAATTTTTTATTTTATATTTTGCTTGCTTCAATAGAAATTTCCTGTATTTAACACATGTGTTAAAATTGTGTTGTAGATTTCCATGTCAAAATACCACAGAAAGAACCGTTGTATGTAAAATCTAATTATTAATTCCCACCTGGTAGAGGTACACTTGTCGTTTTCTTACATTACTGTTCGGTGATTTGCACCCACAAAAGAAAGTACGAAAATAAAAGAGATCTAGCGGTGGCCTCTTCGATTACTAATCAACATTCCCGGTCCCGGGTTCGAAACATGCTACCACTTACATTGGGAAGACTTGACGTTTGGAACAAAAAGTAATGATTTGTAGAGAATGATAGCACATGTGTGGTTAGCTGACAAAGCATGGGCGTCAAAATGCAGTACTATATTTTTCTGTATTTTCTTGCAATTATATTTTTACGGGAAGTCATCTATCGTTTGCAAGTTATTTTAGGCTTTGGAACTCTACTTTGATGAAATGTGAGTTGCACTTACGTGCATTCATACTTTTTCACTTATACGATGAACTTTCAATCATTCTTTTATAACACTTACAAATTTCTTAATGGTTGTCTATATTGCATGCCAAATAAAGTCAGATTATTACTGATATTACGTAGTAACTTTTGTTGAGAAAGAAGCTTGTGACTGTTTCATTACAGTGGCTGTGTCTTACTGAAATAAGTTCATGCTTCCTAAAGCTTCAACTTAGTGTATTTCTGGTCTTTGTGTCATACACCGCGCCATCCATCCACGCCTCAATATCTAAACTTGTACGAGTTTGTGACATTCTAGATTTTATGTGGACGTTTCTACTGTCCTCACAATCCGTACAGTTAAACCACAATAGCTAACTTCAAGATGTACTATATTCCACCCTCACACCCATTATTGATCGCTGAAGCAAGCACCTAGCTTATGGTAATCGAGAATATGTGCCGCTGAATCATGGGGTCTAGAAAACCGAAACACATTGTAAATCGTGTGATGTCTTAAGGGCTGAACTACTCTAGTCGGCAGTGGATAAAACCCTGAACTTTTAAGTGTAACCACGACGCCCCACAATTAATTTGAAAATTCATTCTGACCTGAAATATTTGACAGATTGGTCAAACGCGCGCATGCGCTCACACACATACACACGTTTAACAGAATGGTCAAACGCGAGCATGCGCTCACACACACACACACACACACACACACACACACACACACACACAGACACACACACACACACACGCATGCACTCGCACATACACATACGCACACACGCACATATATGCACACACGCACACTTACGCGAGGCGCACACACTTGAGGATGTCACCTCAAGCGTGTCGTCATTGATTTTAAGCGTGAGAGAATAACTGGAACACCAAAATACCATTTCCATTCAATATCTGAGTAAGGTGACAGATCAGTCTGCAGCATCTTCAGTAAAAACTAATCACCGTAATAGCAGTTGTTGACCTACCATTCCACATCTGAAGACCAATTTCATGCAAAGAGAATGTATTTACTACAATTTATTTGCAGTTGCAGACCTAATTCAGTAAGTGGCCTCTGATGCATCAAAATATTCATGGACCATGTAGCATGAAAATTACCAATGAGATCCCTCCCCCCCCCCAATGGGAGCCAACAATTAAGTAGTATCAGTAATTACATGACATCAAACGAAATGTTTTGAGGTTAAGGAGTTGATGTACTATTGGAATGGATTACTTAGATAAGCATAAGATGAAAAATACGTATTTCAGAAACTTTTACACAAATCAAAACAGAGTCGATTTGACTAGGAGTGGAAACGAGGGGAAGGCGGCCACTGGGGGCCGAAGCGCACAATAACCCTGGGTTCGGTGTGGGGCGGCGGTGGGGTGTCTGGACTACTATAGCCTGTTGTGGGGTTGTGATCCACTGAGGTCAACGCCGGGGGCGAAGCCTCTCCGTCGTTTCTAGGTCCCCAGTTCCAAACAATACAATACACTAAGCAAGCAGGCTTGTAAAATCATTTTTTTCTCTTCACCTCCATGCCATAGCTCAACAAACCACCTCTTTAGGATTTATTTCAAGATATGCAATGTGTGTGTGTGTGTGTGTGTGAGAGAGAGAGAGAGAGAGAGAGAGAGGAGAGAGAGAGAGAGAGAGAGAGAGAGAGAGAGAGAGAAGAGAGAGAGAGAGAGAGAGAGAGAGAGAGAGAGGGAGTGAGTGAGGGAGAGCGAGAGAGAGAGAGAGAGAGAGAGAGAGAGAGAGAGAGAGAGAAATTGTTAACCTTCGCAATGGACACAGTATTTCCTATTTTTTGCCTGTGGTATGAGAAGTATACATTATGTATTGCTTGAAAGGTTCTGGGCTTGATTATTACTTCGTATGGGAATAGTCTCTCGTTTTTTATCAGATGTTTCAACGTCATCATGTAAATTGAGGAATAATTTAAAACAACAGGACGACAGATAAAATAAAGCGGATAACTACAAAATTCACTGAAGTAGTTCCAGTTTCATACGAGCTAAGTCGATGTGATTGGTACGTCCTTGAGGTACTAGGAACATACGGATGCTTTATGTCTCTATAATTGAAAAAGTCGACCATTGCCATTGCAAATCCATGAAAAGGGCGACTCTTTCTCAGGAACTGCAGAAGACGCACAGCTTTGGAACTAAAGGAAACGACAGGAAATTTGATCTACTGCATCAGAGATTACGATAAACAGCGGGAAATGTTGTAATATGTTAAATGAACAGATTTAAGGAAACAGAGTTTTCTGAAATATTGTAGATCTATAATTTCAGTTTTTGATCAGTTACGTTCATTATACTGTAGTAACATTTACGACGGTAATTGAACTCTCTTGACAAGTTCATAACGCCGTGTATTATCACCACTGATGGGAATGTATCTGATATCATTATTCTGAGCTGCTTTCCGAGAGTATTCAGGAGAAATACGGACCTTGCACGCTAATACTTTCGTTACACTGCCTACGTTCGCTAACTACATATTTCGAATTTTTTTTTTCATTTTACGAATGTTGAAGCATATTTTAGGAAGAAACTGTTACAATGGATGTGGCCAGAGATTTTTAGTACTTCCCTTATAAGGAAACGAAGTTTTTCGCGACGGCGCTTATATATAAAACATTCTCGGTATTCTTGCCGCGTCACTTCTGGATAAAATCTCGAGCTTTCGACGATTACCTCCATCGTCATCGTCAGCAGCTGAATGTCTTCAATGCTGCTGTGGTAGCCTTTTATAACCCGTGGACGGCTTCTGATTGGTCGGCTTATGATTGGTCGGCGATTACGTACTGCTGTCGCAGACGATGCCACTGTGTGCACCGGTGGCGCCACCGCTTCCGTTGGAATGTAAACCTTGGAAGGAACGTCTCTGCTGCTTTTCTGCATCAAGCGCTCGTTTCCATGCACAGCTCAGATGGTATCCGCTATCGCGGTTAAAGTTCATTTGGCTCATTCCTATTTCAACAGCCTCCTTAATAACTGAATCCCAGTACGTGTAAGCATGGGACAGAATTTTAGTTTCCTCAAACAATATTTTATGTTTGTTCGTGAGGCTGTGCTCCGAAATTGCCGATTTTTCCAGTTCTCTATTTTTAAACATGGAACACATGAACCGCATACATTCCAACATCCAGTTCACTGTTGAGATGGAGAAGGAAGTGAGACTGCCTTTCTTAGACGTTTTAGTACAACGACAGGCAGACGGGCGTCTTGGCCACTCTGTATACCGTAAGCCGACGCATACCGATTTATACCTGAATGCACAGAGTTTCCATCACCCTGCTGAGAAGAGAGCCATTTTGAACACGTTGGTATATAGAGTAAAAACTGTTTCTCACGAGGACCACTTAAGGTCCGAGATTAACCATCTGAATAACGTGTTCCGAAAGAATGGCTATGGTGCACGCGATATAAAGGCATCTTTCTCCAAAAAAAGGAAACGTGAAAATGCTGCACACTCACAGCATGAAACACCGATTGCAGTTCTTCCTTTTTTCAGCGCAATTTCCAGTAAAATGGGAAGAGTCCTGCGTAGACGAGGTATGAGACCGGTTTTTCGTCCTCCTAAGAAAATTAAGGAGATGATGCGCCCTGTTAAGGACAATCTCGGCCTGAGGGTACCTGGAGTTTATAATATACCCTGTGAATGTGGAAGCAATTGTATAGGTCAGACGATTCGTACCGTTTCCGACCATTGTGCAGAACACACACGCCACATTAAAAATAGAGAACTGGAAAAATCGCCAATTGCGGAGCACAGCCTCACGAACAAACTTAAAATATTGTTCGATGGAACTAAAATTCTGTCCCATGCCTCCACGTACTGAGATTCTGTTATTAAGGAGGCTGTTGAAATAAGAATGAGCCAAAAGAACTTTAACCGCGATAGCGGATACCATCTGAGCTGTGCATGGAAACGAGCGCTTGACGCAGAGAAGCAGCAGAGACGTTCCTTCCAAGGTTTACGTTCGAATGGAAGCGGTGGCGTCACCGGTGCCCACAGTGACACCGTCTGCGACAGCAGTAGGTAATCGCCTACCAGTCATAAGCCGACCAATCAAAAGCCGTCCACGGGTTATAAAAAGGCTACCACAGCAGCAGTGAAGACAGTCAGCTCCTGACGATGACGATGGAGGTAATCGTCGAAAGCTCGAGATTTTATCCAGAACTGACGCGGCAAGAATACCGAGAATGTTTTTTATATTTCCTTTATAATTCTATATTTTGCACTTTTATAAGATTTCTGTTGAGTAAATCTCATGATGAGAGCTATCTTCAAAGTGCATCAAACTCACAGCTTTTTCTATGAGATAGGTAGTTATAATTAATATTTTACCTTGAATTAAATGTGAGTTTTTAAGCTTGTCGTAGTGTTTCTATGGTATTCATATCGAATACTTTCAGCTAAAATGTGTATGGTTCTTACGTTGTCTTTGGTTGCCACTTTAGACTGTAGAAGCTGAGTAAATGCATGTCAGTACGTTATTTGTCTGTTATGGTCTTTACTGTAATCAACATGCCAGCGTGCGGAATCACGTTCTGCAATCTGTCTACTGGCTACGAATCCCTTTGGCGTCCGGCTCGTGGTGGCAGGTGCACATACAGAGGCATCACAGGACAGCAGGCACGGACACACAGACACAGGGACAGAGATATCGGCCGTCACGCACCGCCACGTAGCTTATACGGGGACCGCCGTGCCAATGCTCGCATTGGCTCGTCAGCCTGTATTATCCCAGCCGTTCGTGCGGACGCACCCCCAGAATCTCTCTCTGTCACGTGGCTGCTTTCAGGCGACCACCACTACATAGACAGTCTGCACACACAGTGAATACAGAAAAACTGCCGTTAAGGCTGATTTTAAAACAGCGTGCAACGTAAACAAAAGATGTGATGAAAGTAGAATATCGACATGGACACAGTGACGTGGAACTGAAACGTAATCCTACTTCCGGTCCGCCTTGTTTCTCTTTCATGCTACTTTTAGCCTAATTATCCGATTACCAACTCAAACAAAGAATGAGTTATGTGCTGCAGTTCATTCATTAATTTCGTGCCGGCTATCTGTAGACCACGTTTTTCTAATGTCTTGCTTTATGTGTCCTGATGTTTGCCCAGTGCTCCCACATTCGTTCTCGGTGTTGCTCCTTCCTCTCCTGGGTCCAAACCTTTCCCGTTTTTAGTTTTGGCTTCTCTTGGAAACCCTGCCATGCCATAAGTTTCTCCTTGAGTGGGACACGCTCCATGATGTCATCATGTGTGATTCCCACTTCTTTCAGATCTTTCTCCACCTCTGTGAACCAGGACGATTTTCTTTTATTCTTCTGACAGGAAGCAATCGTACTGAAACATCCCCTTAGAAACATTAATAATTACTGTCTTGATAAACCTCTTACGTTATTTGCTTTTCAAACAGCTAAGCAAAACTGAACGTACTCAGACATTTCTCTCTTTACTGATTCTGATCAACACTAAACTGACACACAATATTTTTAGCGCAACGCAATCTGTCTTTCAATAATCCTTACAAAAGAAAGGCCGTGACTACCAATAACCTATACCTTTCATGTATCACTTACCTCACAAAAATCTTCGTTACTCGAACTACTGCAATACAGCGAGCGCCAATACTGCCAGCTAAATAAAAGATTCCAACTACTGAAGGTACTAACTACTGATAAGCATAGTTAGCAAATTAAAGATTTTGATAGAGAATAAACAATGCGTTTACCTTAATAATGTTCAGAAGTCATCATATATCCGTTCATTATATACAGTATTATAAATTTACTCTTTCTGATGGACACACGTCCAGATCGTCCGTTCTCAAAATTCTGCCGTCTCTCTCCCCACATCCATCACTGCTGGCGGCTCACCTCCAACTGCGAAATGCTACGTGCTGTTCGCTTCCAACTACCCAACACTACAATAGCAAAAATTCCAACAATGTAAACCAGCCACAGACTGCACACAGCACTGTCAGTAATTTTCATACACAGTGCTACGTGGTGTTACCAACCTAAAAACCTAAACAGCCTACTTACAGCACGATTCGTTAGTCTTCCAGGGCTCATTCGGGTCATATGCCCATAAAACATTTATGGGAAGTGGGTGGCAGCCAGAGACGATGACAAGGACAACGATGAGATAGTGTCAGTGACAATGAAAAGACACAGCAGCAGTAGGAAGGAATGAACGAAATAGTAGCATTAAAACAGAGAAAGAAGGGTGACAGTAAGAGGAGACGGTACTAAAAGGACGTAACGAAGGAGACAATGATAGTGACAGTGAGAGGCACACAAAGAGATAATGACAATGAATTGGGATCAATAAGTGAGTGAGAATTGTGACGTCAGAATGAATGGGTATAAGTGAGTTACAAGGAAGGGCTAGTGGATGTGAGACAGTTACAGTTAGAGGTGCTTGTGGGAACTAGACGTGAGTTGCATTTTAAAAAGATCACAAATATGTACGCAAGCCAAAAATTTAGGGAACACTTCAAAAGTGCTGAGGGAGGTAGAACGTGGAAGTTAGTACCTCACTTTTCAGTCATTCTTTTAAACCGTAGCATATTCGCCTTTTTTGTGCTCCCTTACTGTACTGTTTATGTTCCAGCATAACAAACTGATTGATTTCTACATTAAGGACATATTATTCATATCGTATACAGTGATTATGTAGACTTCCCTGCCGAAATGGCTGACAATATTTCTTCTTGCGTATACGGCCAGATAATGTAGTCATCTTGACGCAATATTTTAATACACTCCTGGAAATGGAAAAAAGAACACATTGACACCGGTGTGTCAGACCCACCATACTTGCTCCGGACACTGCGAGAGGGCTGCGCAGCATTTGTGCACCGCCGCCGTCAGTGTCAGCCAGTTTGCCGTGGCATACGGAGCTCCATCGCAGTCTTTAACACTGGTAGCATGCCGCGACAGCGTGGACGTGAACCGTATGTGCAGTTGACGGACTTTGAGCGAGGGCGAATAGTGGGCATGCGGGAGGCCGGGTGGACGTACCGCCGAATTGCTCAACACGTGGGGCGTGAGGTCTCCACAGTACATCAATGTTGTCGCCAGTGGTCGGCGGAAGGTGCACGTGCCCGTCGACCTGGGACCGGACCGCAGCGACGCACGGATGCACGCCAAGACCGTAGGATCCTACGCAGTGCCGTAGGGGGCCGCACCGCCACTTCCCAGCAAATTAGGGACACTGTTGCTCCTGGGGTATCGGCGAGGACCATTCGCAACCGTCTCCATGAAGCTGGGCTACGGTCCCGCACACCGTTAGGCCGTCTTCCGCTCACGCCCCAATATCGTGCAGCCCGCCTCCAGTGGTGTCGCGACAGGCGTGAATGGAGGGACGAATGGAGACGTGTCGTCTTCAGCGATGAGAGTCGCTTCTGCCTTGGTGCCAATGATGGTCGTATGCGTGTTTGGCGCCGTGCAGGTGAGCGCCACAATCAGGACTGCATACGACCGAGGCACACAGGGCCAACACCCAGCATCATGGTGTGGGAGCGATCTCCTACACTGGCCGTACACCACTGGTGATCGTCGAGGGGACACTGAATAGTGCACGGTACATCCAAACCGTCATCGAACCCATCGTTCTACCATTCCTAGACCGGCAAGGGAACTTGCTGTTCCAACAGGTCAATGCACGTCCGCATGTATCCCGTGCCACCAAACGTGCTCTAGAAGGTGTAATTCAACTACCCTGGCCAGCAAGATCTCCGGATCTGTCCCCCATTGAGCATGTTTGGGACTGGATGAAGCGTCGTCTCACGCGGTCTGCACGTCCAGCACGAACGCTGGTCCAACTGAGGCGCCAGGTGGAAATGGCATGGCAAGCCGTTCCACAGGACTACATCCAGCATCTCTACGATCGTCTCCATGGGAGAACCGCAGCCTGCATTGCTGCGAAAGGTGGATATACACTGTACTAGTGCCGACATTGTGCATGCTCTGTTGCCTGTGTCTATGTGCCTGTGGTTCTGTCAGTGTGATCATGTGATGTATCTGACCCCAGGAATGTGTCAATAAAGTTTCCCCTTCCTGGGACAATGAATTCACGGTGTTCTTATTTCAATTTCCAGGAGTGTAGATCAAATGTCCACCATCTTGTAACAAATGAAGTCATTAGTCCCCTAGAACTTACAACTACCTAAACCTAACTAACCTAAGGACGTCACACACATACATGCCCGAGGCAGGATTCGAACCTGCAACCGTAGCGTGGAGCGGTTCCAGACTGAAGCGCCTAGAACCGGTCGGGCAATCCGGCCGGCGAAACTGTTTTTAGAACAGAATCGGCGACTCCTTTATACGCCAAGATCTTCCCATAGCGGATGGTTGAGTAGCAGTGTTGCTGGCCACAAATGTAAATGAACTAGTAGCACACTGGTGGAAGAAACAGACAAAGTGATATATCCCTGCAGAAAAATAAAAAAATCCGCTGGTCAAAAAGAAGACTACTGCTGTTTAGTGCCAAGTGACATTAACTTCCACGTTTTAATGAAAAGGAAAGACTTATACCTTTTAATAACATTATCAGAACATCAATAAAGAATTGTTGTTTCAGGATGGCTTATTGTGGCCAAACTATCTGAACTATTCAGGACCTATGTGGAGGACACCATTGTCTCACACATTCGCTGTAGCCAGAGAAATCTACATCCACAGAACACTATCTAAACGAGGAACGTTAAGTTTATAATGAAAAGCAAGTGATCGCTCCTTCTTCTCGCTACAGGTGATTTGTAGTAAAGAAATCTATTGAGATTCCATTGTCTGGTAATATTATTAATATTATTAAGGTTTTACCTTTATGTAAGGCTTAGGATTCGATTTTATCTGATACTACTGATGAGTGGTCCTCATGTTGTCAGGTCTCTCATTTCTTCTATCAAATGAACGCTTTTCCAGCATTTGCCGATCGAGAGAAATAAACACTCGTCGTGACTGATGATTACTGTTAGGAAATCATTCACTGTACAGCCTTCCAGCAGCGAGAGTGTTGCAACGCACATCTCCAAACACACGGTAAATGTCAGTGAGATCTGCGAAACTGAACCGGTAATGCTCTGTCGTATTGTACTGTACTCTCTGAATAGCAGTGAGTAATGAGTGGCTCTGTCCTTGTTTCATAGCACGTTCTGTTATAGGATAATTTTAGTACGAAACTTAACAGCCACCTTATAGACAAGTAAAGTAAACAGAACTTGCATCATGTCTTCCTAGTAACCAGGCACGTTCCAATACTGTCAGGATAACTGTTTTACCCAGATCCACATCCGAGAAGAATATCATTTTATTATATACAGTTTGTCAACAAAATGCAGTTCCGTCTTCATTTCAGTAAAGCAGATAGTTACGAAAATTTGGTTAGCTACTGTGGAAGCCTAACATATTTATTCCAGTTGTAACAACCTGTTGTTTGCAAGCTTCATTCGTTCTTCAAAGGAGCTATTAGTGCTTTAGAGTGTGATCTTTCCTCTCTCACTTACTAAGGGACGTTGCTTCCTTAGTTCATATCTTGTGCGGTTGTTTCAGTCAACGTTCCGCAGGCACAGTTTCGGCTAAGTGTTAAGTATTTTTAGTAAGATTTATTGGTGTAAAACCTCCACGTAAAATATCAGAAAATTCTTTAATCTCCTATGCCACCGACCAATGCCCTACTTTTAAGTGAGTTCCTTGACATTATTTTAATTGATGTGGCTTGTTGGTTTCTTTATTAACATTACACGGGTAATCTGGGGGTCTCCCTGTTGATAGAGAACTTGTGTTTAACCTTTTCTTTTATAAGCAACGAAACGTTAAATTATGAGCAAGTTATTAAGCTCACTTATCGACGCCAGTGTTCGTCCACGGTAGCTGAGTGGTCAGCGCAAAAGCATGTCACTCTTAAGGGCCCTGGTTCGATTCCCGGCTGGGTCGGAAATTTTCTCCACTCACGGACTGGGTGTTGTGTTTTCCTAATCATCATCATTTCATCCCCATCGACGCGCAAGTTGCCGAAGTGGCGTCAAATCGAAAGACTTGCACCCGGCGAACGGTTTGACCCGACGGGAGGCCCTAGTCACACGACATTTACATTTACATCGACGGCAGTACCACAACTCCTAATATCGCTACAATAGTATTTCCAAAATACTTACTTACACTTCATGTGGACTGTGTAGCCGGCCGCGATGGCCGAGTGGTTCTAGGCGCTTTAGTCCGGAACCGCGCTACTGCTGTGGTCGCAGGTTCGAGTCCTACCTCGGGCATGGATGAGTGTGTTGTCCTTAGGTTAGTTAGGTTAAAGCAGTTCTAAGTCCTAGGGGACTGATGTCCCCAGATATTAAGTCCCATTGTGCTCAGAACCATTTGAACCAATTTCAATTGTGTAAATATGGCGTCATGTTGAAAACAATAATGCCAGTAGTGTCGTACTTTCCACGTCAGAAAAATGTAAACTTCGCACGAACTGTCACTATGTTCAAATGTCTTACGGAAACAGCTTCACTTGAAGCCGAAAAATCACACCATTCAGACCACATACACCCCTGCATTTCATACTTCAGTTTAAAAAAAGTTGTATGTACTGTATTCTCTACACGATATCAAGATCTCCAGCAAATAAATCGAAGAATCATGTACTTCTGCGAAAGCTTCGTTTCCTTTCCTTCACACACACACACACACAAGAAACACTGCATAATGTTCCATTCCTGTAATTCATACTTGTCTCTTGCTATTTATGTCAAGTACTATACTGCTCCCTCCTTAAATTTCATCTCTCATGTGTCTGCACAACATCAAAAAATTACTTACAATGTTTCCATATCTGTCTGATCATCACCACAATCAGAAAAATATATACAGGATAAAAAACGTTTATATCAAACGCACTTATTACTCAGTAAATTCCCACACACCCACCCCCCACCCCCACCCCCCCATCTCCCCACACACCACCTTTCTCAATTTGTCTTTTGTCTCTCTCTCTGTAGTGGTTGCTTTAACGAGGCATCACCAAGGATTATAACAAAAAATGAAATGATCGTGTGGCATTGTTGACCGATAGGCCCCGTCCGTGGATGTTCGGCCACCGGGTGCAAGTTTTACGTCAGGCGAGGCCACACTGGGTGACTTGCGCGTCGATGATGATAAGATGATAATGAGGCAAACACAACACACAATCCACGGGCGGAGAAAATCTCCAGCCCGAAATCGAGCCTTGGGCCACTGCATGGTCGGCAAGCAATTTACCACTCAGCTAAGCAGGCTGACTGGAACGAAAAATAAGAAAAACTACTGTAGATATAAATGTTATAAAATTTATTCTTACATTTCTGTACAACAAATCACACTTACATCAACACTAAATAGAATCACAGTGGACATTGTCTTACAGGAAAAACCCTTCGACATTTAAATGCTGTAATACAGAGGAATATAATACAAATCCGAATTCATCTTCAGGACTTTTTACAATATCATCTATTGCAAACAACAGGTTGTTACAACTGGAATAAATATGTTAGGCTTCCACAGTAGCTAACCAAATTTTCGTAACTATCTGCTTTACTGAAATGAAGACGGAACTGCATTTTGTTGACAAACTGTATATAATAAAATGATATTCTTCTCGGATGTGGATCTGGGTAAAACAGTTATCCTGACAGTATTGGAACGTGCCTGGTTACTAGGAAGACATGATGCAAGTTCTGTTTACTTTACTTGTCTATAAGGTGGCTGTTAAGTTTCGTACTAAAATTATCCTATAACAGAACGTGCTATGAAACAAGGACAGAGCCACTCATTACTCACTGCTATTCAGAGAGTACAGTACAATACGACAGAGCATTACCGGTTCAGTTTCGCAGATCTCACTGACATTTACCGTGTGTTTGGAGATGTGCGTTGCAACACTCTCGCTGCTGGAAGGCTGTACAGTGAATGATTTCCTAACAGTAATCATCAGTCACGACGAGTGTTTATTTCTCTCGATCGGCAAATGCTGGAAAAGCGTTCATTTGATAGAAGAAATGAGAGACCTGACAACATGAGGACCACTCATCAGTAGTATCAGATAAAATCGAATCCTAAGCCTTACATAAAGGTAAAACCTTAATAATATTAATAATATTACCAGACAATGGAATCTCAATAGATTTCTTTACTACAAATCACCTGTAGCGAGAAGAAGGAGCGATCACTTGCTTTTCATTATAAACTTAACGTTCCTCGTTTAGATAGTGTTCTGTGGATGTAGATTTCTCTGGCTACAGCGAATGTGTGAGACAATGGTGTCCTCCACATAGGTCCTGAATAGTTCAGATAGTTTGGCCACAATAAGCCATCCTGAAACAACAATTCTTTATTGATGTTCTGATAATGTTATTAAAAGGTATAAGTCTTTCCTTTTCATTAAAACGTGGAAGTTAATGTCACTTGGCACTAAACAGCAGTAGTCTTCTTTTTGACCAGCGGATTTTTTTATTTTTCTGCAGGGATATATCACTTTGTCTGTTTCTTCCACCAGTGTGCTACTAGTTCATTTACATTTGTGGCCAGCAACACTGCTACTCAACCATCCGCTATGGGAAGATCCTGGCGTATAAAGGAGTCGCCGATTCTGTTCTAAAAACAGTTTCGCCGGCCGGATTGCCCGACCGGTTCTAGGCGCTTCAGTCTGGAACCGCTCCACGCTACGGTCGCAGGTTCGAATCCTGCCTCGGGCATGTATGTGTGTGACGTCCTTAGGTTAGTTAGGTTTAGGTAGTTGTAAGTTCTAGGGGACTAATGACTTCATTTGTTACAAGATGGTGGACATTTGATCTACACTCCTGGAAATTGAAATAAGAACACCGTGAATTCATTGTCCCAGGAAGGGGAAACTTTATTGACACATTCCTGGGGTCAGATACATCACATGATCACACTGACAGAACCACAGGCACATAGACACAGGCAACAGAGCATGCACAATGTCGGCACTAGTACAGTGTATATCCACCTTTCGCAGCAATGCAGGCTGCGGTTCTCCCATGGAGACGATCGTAGAGATGCTGGATGTAGTCCTGTGGAATGGCTTGCCATGCCATTTCCACCTGGCGCCTCAGTTGGACCAGCGTTCGTGCTGGACGTGCAGACCGCGTGAGACGACGCTTCATACAGTCCCAAACATGCTCAATGGGGGACAGATCCGGAGATCTTGCTGGCCAGGGTAGTTGACTTACACCTTCTAGAGCACGTTGGGTGGCACGGGATACATGCGGACGTGCATTGTCCTGTTGGAACAGCAAGTTCCCTTGCCGGTCTAGGAATGGTAGAACGATGGGTTCGATGACGGTTTGGATGTACCGTGCACTATTCAGTGTCCCCTCGACGATCACCAGTGGTGTACGGCCAGTGTAGGAGATCGCTCCCCACACCATGATGCCGGTTGTTGGCCCTGTGTGCCTCGGTCGTATGCAGTCCTGATTGTGGCGCTCACCTGCACGGCGCCAAACACGCATACGACCATCATTGGCACCAAGGCAGAAGCGACTCTCATCGCTGAAGACGACACACCACTGGAGGCGGGCTGCGCGATGTTGGGGCGTGAGCGGAAGACGGCCTAACGGTGTGCGGGACCGTAGCCCAGCTTCAGGGAGACGGTTGCGAATGGTCCTCGCCGATACCCCAGGAGCAACAGTGTCCCTAATTTGCTGGGAAGTGGCGGTGCGGTCCCCTACGGCACTGCGTAGGATCCTACGGTCTTGGCGTGCATCCGTGCGTCGCTGCGGTCCGGTCCCAGGTCGACGGGCACGTGCACCTTCCGCCGACCACTGGCGACAACATCGATGTACTGTGGAGACCTCACGCCCCACGTGTTGAGCAATTCGGCGGTACGTCCACCCGGCCTCCCGCATGCCCACTATACACCCTCGCTCAAAGTCCGTCAACTGCACATACGGTTCACGTCCACGCTGTCGCGGCATGCTACCAGTGTTAAAGACTGCGATGGAGCTCCGTATGCCACGGGAAACTGGCTGACACTGACGGCGGCGGTGCACAAATGCTGCGCAGCTAGCGCCATTCGACGGCCAACACCGCGGTTCCTGGTGTGTCCGCTGTGCCGTGCGTGTGATCATTGCTTGTACAGCCCTCTCGCAGTGTCCGGAGCAAGTATGGTGGGCCTGACACTCCGGTGTCAATGTGTTCTTTTTTCCATTTCCAGGAGTGTATTAGGTTCACACGAAAATAATTTCAAAGATAACTATAGTGGCAGTAGTTGAGGAATGGAAATGGCTGGTGTTGCTATAATATTTCAACATTCTGAACCACTATGTGATGATGTTGTAGTGCAGAAGTGTGAGTGTACTGTGCACTTACAAAAACGAATAGGATCAAGACTTCGGCGACTAAAGCGCTATAAAAAAACACTGAGTAATGGTAGAGGGTTCCATGATATGTGGTATAAAATTATACGTTGTCGTGTTGTTGGAAGTCAGAAGACAGCTCACCGGTCGCGGGTTCTTCTTCGGTGGAGGCTGCTATGTTGTCATCTCTAACTTGAATCTGTGTTTGTGCGAATTTATAAGATGCCACTTGCCCAGGTTAGTCTCTGTATCTAGAGAGGTCAAGATCTGTCGTACTGGCAATGATGGAAAGCAACACCTCTCATTAATGTATCCTGTTTGTTTATATTTTAAAATAATACTTTTTCCACTGTCTTCTACAACATTTGACATAACTTTCTTAATAGTACGGTAAATTTTCTGACATCTGCCGATATAGAGTACGACATGTCCATCCGAACCAGAGATACATGTCTGGCTCTGAAGAACACCCGTAGCAGAGGGACTAGCGCTGCCGAAGTCTTCGTCTCCCAGGCGTGCCAAAGCGTCCGAAACATGTCTAAAGCAATAGAATCCGGTGAGCCCTAAAAATGCTTTAATCTTCTTTTTGGTATTAGGCTGTGGGAAATTTGAAATTGCTTCACGTTTGCCAGGGTCAGGCTTTATACCTGCCGCTCAAATGACATACCCCAAAAATCTAATTTCACCTTTTCCGAATACGGAGCTGCCTAGGCTGGCAATAATATAACTCCTCTCAAATTGATCGAAAACTTGTTTCAATATTTCATTACGTTCCTCCCAAATTTTGCCACTAGTTAGAATGTCATCTATGTAGATCGTGATTTTGTCTTGTAGCTGTTTTCCTAGCACATTGTCCAACATGCGTATGAAGGCTGATGTTGATATTTTCAGACAAAATGCCAACTCTCTGAAATGGTAACTTCATCCTCCATATACAAACTCTGTCATTTTATACATTCCTGATCTAGAGAAGTTTTCCAGAAGCTGGTTGTAAAGTCTTGTCAATATCTTGACGCCATAAAACTTCTGCACCAGTTCCTCCAACATTTCAGGCCGATCCAGTTGTGGCTGTAGTATTACGTTCAATGCCCGGGTATCGAGGGTAATTCTAACTGAGGTATCCTTCTTTGTTACTATAATGAGAGGGCTACTATAATTACTTTGGGAGAGCTCTGTTACGTTCCATTCAATCATCTTTTTAATTTCTTTGTTCACCTTTTCCCTTTATGCCAGTGGAATGTAATAGGACTTAAACCTAAACGGGTCATGTGGCTTTACTTGAAAACAATATTCGTAGTCCTTCATGTACCCTGGTTTCTATAAAAAAAGCTCTTTTGTGCTGTAGTAGTATGTGTTGTAACTTATAGGCTTGCTGCTCAGTTAAACCCTCAATGCTTGCGATCTCTTCTCTGATACTAACGTCGATTTTCACCTCTTCCTGTGACTCTACTCTTGTAAAGAAATTAAAGGTTTCTCTCGGTTTGAGGTCCCAACACATCGTATTCTGGCATAACTTTCATCAGGCTATGATCCCTGCTTCCCTACAAATTTTATTACGTTTTTCTCCTGTCCCTCTTTCATTTTCACTACGCCTTCAGCCAAATCTAACATCGTTCTATTAGCAATTAACCAATATGCTCCCAGGATTAAATTGACACACACGCCGGTCACTACCATGGCATTAAATGTGAATGTCCTTCCCTGCAGTGTAAATTTTAATAAAGTCTGCTTCTTTATAACCTTGCTTCGGGCCCCAGAAGCAGTAAGTACCGTTACTCCTTGTGAACTCTGGTTCTTGTTCATATTTCTTATTCTCTCGTAAAAATCACTTGAGGTTGCACTAAGTTTGCTACCTGAATCGCAACTGTTTTGAACTTCAGTTTCTGGAGCTGGTTTGCATATTTGCTCTACCTCTGGCCTATACTCTTCTATAAGTGCGTCTTTAATGTTATCCCTCTCCTCATATCACAAGATCTCATTTGTGGTCCACTTATTTTGGCCGTCAGCGACTGGACCATGTACGAACCGCCTACACGTATGTCGACTCCGTTGGTTTCTTTTCCTCTCCAGAGTACGATCCCTCGTCTTGAAATTGATCATTATTACTATAATACTCCCGGTTACCATTATAGTTATATCCTCTCCTAAAACGTCTTCGAAATCCCCCTCTTCTCCTTCTAGGTGGACTAAGGCTACTATAGTGAGGTCTGTCTTTCTCCCTTCTACCTTGCTCGGTATTATTGTTTGACACGCTATTCCTGTTTGAGTCTTGGTGGTGGCAGAGGTCTGCGCGCCACCTGCTTTCACGCCAGCCTTCTGACACCTGTCTGTTGCCTGAAAGCGCGTCCAGCTGTTCTAATATACAAAGGAGGTTGATAACCTCACTCTTGTTGACATGAATTAGTTTCTCCTGTAAATATACTGGAAACTTAAGAACTTTCATTTCTACTAATTCAGATTGACGTAAAGGATCAGTTAAATATTGGTTCTTTTCCCAGTAGTACTCGAAGAATTCCTTATAACTATTGCAGTCACTGTTTTCAAAGCTTCTAGATTTAAATATTTCTGTTTTTATAATGTTTTGTGTACTTGTGGACCAGTATTGGTTTAAAAATGCTCCAATAAATTGTTGGTCTGTTTTACATGTGTTGGCTCCTGTTCCCCTTCACAAGGACTGGCTACGGATTTGATTTTCTGCTGTTCTGTCATGTTGTCAGGTATGATGCCGTCAAACTGACGAATGAAAGCAACAGGAACTATACTACCTTTACTATAAGAGTTACGTTTATCCCGTTCATTCCACGTTTCGAATTTCGCGTTTCTGCGACAATACCTACGTTTTTACTCATCTCACTTAGTTGAGGTGTGTTTTCTACCTTCTGTTCTATTTCTCTCAAGTGACCCTGAATCGTATTTGTATTACGATTACAAACAGATTCTATTCGTGATACTTTATGGCTAAGTATTTCATTGCTTAAGCCTACGATCTGTTTGTTTTGCCTTTCATGGGTATCTTTGCAATTTTTTATTTAATTTTACACTGATCATTACTGAATTTTATGACTTCATCGCTAACTGACAATACAAAAGTGTATTGACCTTGCATGAAATCAGTTATTTTCGCTACTTCATCATAATCTTATGGTTAATCTCTTTCTTATACTTACCTAATTTTCTAATTTTGGACCCCATTCTTCACTCTCATCCTCAATTTCTTTTTCCCTAGCCACTATTCTAGTTTAATGAGAAACAACCCTGGTCTCTAAATGTTTTAACATATAATTAATTTTTGCTATCTCCTCGTTTGTTGCTTCTATTTTATCAGCAAGTAATTTTAGCCCTATCTTTAATTCATTTTAATACTTATTTACTTCTTTCTGCCCAGATACTAATTCCATTAACATTTAAACCACACTTTTGTTATTATCTTGTGTAGGCAATATATCAACTGATGCTGCTCCATGGCTTAACCTACTTGTTGTACTTCTGGATTCATTAGCAATGATGGTACCAGAGTCATCACCTCTGACATCACCATTCGCCTTGTTTATCTTATTATTAACACTCATGTTACCTGCATCGGAATCTACCTCTCTAATTTCACTGTTGCTACTATCTGAAATTGTACTTCCTTGGAAAATTTCAGTTTCTACATCAGATGATTCTGGTAAATAGCTATCATCCATTTGATTTTGTACACTTTCCTCTGTACTTATATTATTAATTTCATCTGATATGCCTCGTAATTGGCTTCCCTCTTCAATTTTATTACCATGACTGCACTGTCTCTCTTCTTCTAAGATTGTACTGCATATTGCTTTTCCCCGACGTTTTGTTGCTAAGGAAATTATTACAAAACAATTTAACAATATTCGGAAAAATTCCAGTGGTTGTTAATACTAACATCCTCTGTAGCTGTAAAGTGATATGCGTACACGCTACCTTCTTCTCCGGCACAATGCTGTTGCTCGCCGCATTGTGTTTGTCGTGTTGGGTGCCATGGGCTGCCATAGTGGATCACAGATTCCTATCCCTGCCTTCACCGCTCTCTGATGCAGGACTGCAGCTGTTGGAGGCGACCGGTGTTTCTTCCAAGTCATTCGCCTCGTCTGGTGTACACTGCTCTGCTAACTGCTCCCTGCAGCGTTGTTTCTCGTAACTGTGAAATAAAACGTAATCCGTGTGGATAGTACACACACTTATAACTTTACACTTTAATTTGCGTTTTCGCGTTTCACCTTTCAACTACGCAACGCGGATTAGTTAGCGGCATTTATCGATTTCGTTGCCTAACAGTTCAAAGAAACTTACACAGTTCATACAGTGTTGCTCTTTATCATTTTCACTGTTCATACACTACTGGTTCAAATGGCTCTGAGCACTATGCGACTTAACTTCTGAGGTCATCAGCCGCCTAGAACTTAGAACTAATTAAAGCTAACTAACCTAAGGACATCACGCACACCCATGCCCGAGGCAGGATTCGAACCTGCGACCGTAGCGGTCGCTCGGCTCCAGATTGTAGCGCCCAGAACCGCACGGCCACTGCGGCCGGCCTTACACTACTGATTCGGGCGTTTTATGATAAATATTACAGTTCACTGTTATCACTACAATTTTCACATCTCACCCGGGTCACAGTTTTTGTTAATGGATAGCAACCTCTTCTTTAAATACACGTACATCGCAAGGGATGCCATCTATAAAATTATACGTTTCATGTTGGAAGTCAGACCTGGAAGCCGGGGAGATCTGTAGAGAGGGAAAAAAGAGTCCATAACGGTTCTTTCCACCAACCTGTCGTCTTATAAAGTTGTGTCCCCGGCGCAGAAGACAGCGCATCGGTCGTGGCCGCGCTGGGTAACCGAGCAGTCAGGGGTGTCTTGCCACGGTCCGAACGGCTCCCCTCGTCGTCAGAGGTTCGAGTCCTCCCTCGGGCATTGGTGTGTACGTTGTCCTTAGTGTAAGTTAGTTTAAGTTATATTAAGTAGTGTGTAAGCTTAGGGACCAATGACATCTGCAGTTTGGTGCCGTAAGACCTTACCACAATTTTCCAATTTCATCGGTCGTGGGTTCTTCTTCGGTGGAGGCTGCTATGCTGTCATCTGCTGAACTTGAACCTATTTGAGCTTATTTTTTGAGATGCCACTTGCCCAGGTAATCCTCTGTATCTATACAGGATAAGTATTGATTATGATTGTAGGGGACACCACTCATTAATGTATCCTGTTTATTTGTATTTTAAAATATCACTTTTTGCACTGTCTTCTACAACACTCGTCTTAGTTTTCTTAATAGTATGGTAACTTACTTGACAACTTCTGATATAGAGTACGACAAGTCAGTCCGAAACAGAGATACGCGTCCGGCACTGAAGGACACCCGAAACAGTGAGACTAGCGGAGCCGAAGTACTTCGTCTCCTGGGCGCACCAAAGCAACCCGAAGGTATCCAAAGCACTTCGGTTGTAATATCATTACTTTTATGTTTCTCAAAACTAGTGAAATTTAATAAACAAAAGCGGTATACTAGTAGGGTAACCATGAGAGATTAAATACAATGAAAAGTATATAAATAATGAATAGGAGAAGTTAGGCTTTTTGGCGCGTAACACCCGAACGTGCCGACGAATCAGAAGCAAATTCAGAACAATTCGCTGGCTCTTCAACGGGAATAGTACATACTGTACTATCTGATGCTTGTACCTCACTCCACTCCACCATATGCTACTTCACGTGTATCAAGCTGTATCAAGGCGAGCTTCTAGCAAGATAAAGTACTGGCGGCCACAGCTAGGAAAACGCTATGTGATCAAAAGTTTCCAGACACCTGGCTGAAAATGTCTCACAAGTTCGTGGCGCCCTCCATCGGTAATGCTGGAATTCAGTATGGTGTTGGCCCACACTTAGCCTTGATGACAGCTTCCACTCTCGCAGGCATACGTTCAATTAGGTGCTGGAAGGTTTCTTATGGAATGGCAGCCCATTCTTCACGGTATGCTGCACTGACGAGAGAAATCGATGTCGGTCGGTGAGGCTTCGCAAGAAGTCGGCGTTCAAAATCATCCAAAAGACGTTCTGTAGGATTCGGGTCAGGACTCTGTGCAGGCCAGTACGTTACATGAATCTTATTGTGTTGCAACCACTTCGCCACAGGCCGTGCACTATGAGCAGGTGATCCATCGTATTGAAAGATGCAGTCGTCATTCCCGAATTGCTCTTTAAGAGTGGGAAGCAAGTATGTGTTTAAAATATTAATGTAGGCCTGTACTGTGATAGTTCCACGCAAAACAACAAGGGGTGCAAGCCCATTCCATGGAAAACACAACCACACCGTAACACCACCGCCTACGAATTTTACTGTTTGCTGGCAGATGACGTTCACCGGGCGTTCGCCATACCCACACCCTGCTATCGGATAGCCACAGTGTGTGACATGATTCGCCACTCCACACAAAGTGTTTCCGCTGTCAACAGTCCGATGTTTACCGTCCTTACACCAAACGTAACGTCCTTTGGCGTTTACCGGCGTGATGTGTGGCTTAGGAGCAGCCGCTAGACCATGAAATCCAAGTTTTTTCACCTCCCGCCTAACTGACATAGTACTTGCAGTGGATCCTGGTGAAGTTTGGAATTCTTGTGTGATGGTCTGGATAGATGTTTGCCTACTACACATTACGACCCTCTTCAAATGTCGGCGGTCTCTGTCAGTCAACAGACAGGATCGGCATGTACGCTTTTGTGCTGTACGTGTCCCTTGACGTTTCCACTTCACTATTACATGGGAAACAGTGGACCTAGGGGTGATTAGGACTATGGAAAAGCCGCTCACAGACGTATGTCACAAGTGACACCCAATCTCCTGACCACTTCCGAAGTGCGTGAGTTCCGTGGAGCGCCCCATTCTGCTCTCTCGCGATGTCCAATGACTACTGCGGTCGCTGACATATAGTTCTTGGTAGCAGGTGGTAGCTCAATGCACATAACACGAAAAACGTATGTTTTGGGGGTGTCCGACTACTTTTGACCACATGGTGTATCACAATTGGAAGAGAATTTTAACTGACAGTGTAATTGACAATATACAGAACTATTATTGAATGGCTGTTACAAAAAACACACTGTGTGGATGAAATGAGGCAGGCTGCTTGGGCTCTCTTTTTCATACCCTTTCAATCCATGGACATTTCCATCCTTTCTTGTGTCCTGAAGGTCAAAACGGTTGGTGTAAGTATAACAAGTGATTGCTAACTGGTGATGTGTAAAGTGAATTATTTAGTCTTCCTGATGCGGTAATGGAGGTAATAAAATCTATTTTCAGAGACTTAGTAGCACCTGAACTGTTGCAAAGCGTGTTCATGAAAAAACTCAAAAATCCTAATTTCAGTGTAAATATTGTTATATGATAAAGAATCTCCAACACACCATGTTTGGTGGAATAGAAACGCTTCACTTTGTTGTGTATGATGATGATTCTACTTTCAATGATGAAAGCGTTGTGAGGTGCAAAGCATTTCGGAATATGGGAATGAAGATAGATATCAACATGGTACAAACGATGCTTGCTTTAGGCAAGGATCTTCTTTTGGAGTGCTGACCGGCCTGTAGATAGCCTAGAAATACAAGCCAGAGTAAACAAGAGGAGGACAAAGAGGAAGCTGTAGGAGGGGTTTGCAGCAGATGAAGATAAATGTGATCCGTCCTATGGACCTGGAATGAACTAAAAAGGTAATATAAACTTTGTTGCTAGAGTTCCAAATGTCTTTTTTTTTATACAAATTACATGTTGTCTCAGGATCTACCAAACCAATTTGCTTCAAATTTTCAGAAAAGTTTGCACAGACTCTTTTGCGTAACGTAACACAGCCTTTTTTTTAAAAAAAACCTGTTTATTGTTAAATTTATAAACCAAAATGCCAAAAAAGTTGTGAATTTTCGTTACAACAGAAAAAATTAACCACTAACTACTGAATTCAAATTTAAGAAAAAAACTCTGCTAAACTGTATACAATGCTCCAATAAGTAACGTGTAAAAATTTCAACTCCCTAGCTCAAATACTTTCTGAGAAAACATGTAATTTGGAATCGCTAGTTTAACATTGGTGAGATGGGTTTTCCAGAGCCTCTTAAGCCATGCAAGAACAACTTTCTTCGATACACGGTGCAGTTGCTTTTCCAAAACATGTGGCCTGTGGAATCAATAGACGGTGTCCTCGTTAGAGCGAGCTGACCAGGTTGATAGGCCCACAGCAATTGCTGGCCTCCCGGAGTGCACTGCTGCTCCTTCAGTATCTGAAACGCCCTCCTAGGACCTCACGCTGCCGTTCTCGTGATTCCAACGAAGCACGAATTCCAGTCCGAGTCTACTGGTCATTCAAAGGAATAATGACAGCATTAATATTGACAATTTATTCGAGGATTTGCGCCACTTTTGCGTTATTCATGTGAGTCTTATGTTGGAACCTGCTATGGTCGCAGGTTCGAATCCTGCCTCTGGCATGGATGTGTGTGATGTCCTTAGGTTAGTTAGGTTTCAGAAGTTTTAAGTCTAGAGGACTGATGACCTCAGATCTTAAGTCCTATAGTGTTTAGAGCCAATTGACCCATTTGAGAAGCTAGAACTGCCGTGCAGGACATTGGTAACTATACTACTTAGGAAACCGTGTCTTGTCTCACAAGACAGGTCAGAAAGGGACAAACCCACGGTCTTAACATTTGAAAATTTGGTGGAAGCTTTTGACGATGATGACTAAATACTTTATTATAAATTTTGAAGGTAGATGAAGGTAGTTGGTAGCAGTAGTAGATAGGAACTTGTGCCTTGCTTCACAAGATAGACCGCAAAATGCTAAACCTACGATCATAGCATTTGTGGACTCAGTGAAAGTTTTCGACATTAGTGGTTGCAGTACACTAACTGAATTTCTGAAGGTAGCAAGGATAAAGAGAGGGAGTGAAAGTTTATGTACAACGTATACAAAAAACAGACAATTGAAGGGCACAAAATGATCTAACGTTCTTTATAAAAGTTTCTTGTGTTTTTTGTTTGTCGATGAATATGAAATGCGTAATGTTTGTGTCATGCAAATTTACTGTGTGATCTGTTTTTGAGCAAATGACTTAATCTGCAAAACAATACGCAATTTTCATAATGAAATCAGTCCCCCTGAAATTTGGCCAGTCTCGTGGGCACCGAGTTCTAAGGCACTGCGCAATAAACTGCTAAGATGCTCTATGGAATAAAACAATGAAATAAATTTTCCTTAGCTCTAGAGTCACAACGAATAAAATCTTGGTATTCTGTTCTCTCCACAGTAGGCACAGAAAATATTCAGTCTTGGCACAGCGAAGTGCAGGCCATCCGTAAAATATCTTCATACAAATAATGTTAATAGATTGGTTGATAAATGAATTACCTCGCAAATGTTCAGTGAAAATACTGGAAATTGGCTCAGCGCTGTTCAATGGTGCCCGCTTTCCAAACATTAACACTTTTCTCATTCTGGCACATTAATATTTTTCTGACTCTGATTGTAAAATGATTTCTTTAAAAAAATATTCATTGTGTTCGAGTAAACAGGACATGGAAGAAGACGAGGTACTGATAAAGGAATATCCTAAGACCAAATGCTTCAGTCTGAAAATTGTATTCAAAATAATGTTTCTCCTTCCCAAAATTTGATATGAAGCATTTTACATTAACTTCAAAATCAGTGAACTTCTCAAAAGTTCTACAATTCTCACTTAGTTTCGAGATTAAAGACACTTGGATTGTAATATGACAAGAAATCTGACAGCGTCAGACAAAATAGATTCGAAAATTTAACTTCTGTGTATTAGTATTACAGAACACACAAAATATTACCAGTCGGGTGCGCCTAATCAACCTATACATTAAATGTGATGGAAAATACTTGGTCTCTACATTCAAGGGTCAGCACTGTAAAAATCAGCGAAATCCACAATGCGTTGCTGCATAGTTAAAACTAAATATACAAAATTTTATTACCTTACAAATTTGTTCCAGTTGCTTTACTTTTGAGTTACAGTAGCAATTCATTACTCTTCTCGAATTGCCATGAACAATGGTCAATACCGTTGACGATCAGTATCACTCCAATTCTTGATAACCTTAAAGCCTTACAAGTTAGTGAAACACACTTTACACTTTTATAGAGATAACTACGACCTAACATTTACTGGCTCTGTGTGAGTATAAACAATATCATCCAGCCATAAACCAACATCTAAGTCCGCAGCTTGTGGTCGTGCGGTAGCGTTCTCGCTTCCCACGCCCGGGTTCCCGGCTTCGATTCCCGGCGGGGTCAGGGATTTTCTCTGCCTCGTGATGACTGGGTGTTGTGTGATGTCCTTAGGTTAGTTAGGTTTAAGTAGTTCTAAGTTCTAGGGGACTGATGACCATAGATGTTAAGTCCCATAGTGCTCAGAGCCATTTGAAACCAACATCTAAATTCTCCCAGCTAGCCACTAGCTTTACGTCTTACATCCTACCTAGGACAGAGTGGAACGCCGTCTGCTACTGCGCTGCGCGCGCTCCTGCTTAACAATCGATTCTGCCACACAGGCAACATCTTTGGTTCAGTGATGTCAAAAATACAATCTCTTCTATATATGAGAATTCTTTTATGTCATTTTTCATGAATTATATTACTAAATCGGGCACCACGTACAAATGGACCCCTCACAAGGTAATCATTGTCTGCGAAGGGAGAGGGACAGGATTATATTCTTTCGGCGTGGCGGGGTCGGTCGTCTGCGTTGTAGGGAACGCTATCGTTCAGTTGACGTACCTCGACAGAATTCTTGCCGATGTCCCTTCACTCTGTGGCAACACATACGTGCTAGGCAGTGTAAAGCAGCGTTGATGACATCACCACCTAATACCTACCACACAGAGGCCGGGTAATTGTAGTTGAAAGTCAGTTCCTGAAAGTTCACGATTAAAAAATCGGGCGTTCGGGATCTTCAGTGTACTTGCAGAAAAGCGTTTGAAATTAGATTAACTCTTCTTTTTATTCACACTGAAACACATGAAATGGCTATCAATTCCGTATTTAATATGGTAAAAAGTTTTCATTCAAATTGCACTGTCTGTATAAAAAATATTCCCTCGATAAGCAGCCAGAGTTTGGGAAGTCCGACCCAACTAAATTTCACGTTCTACCAGTCACGGACCCACACCTACTCGCGATTTAAACACTCGGTCGTTTCAGTGGTCTTCTTTATAAGAGGTGCTCGCCAAAATATTCCGTACAGAGCATGAAACACACCACGCGGAATTGCTACCACGACTAGAAAGTTCACACGCTCATAACACTCGAACTATTTAATTTAAAAACACCAAACGTTCATTAAAATGTTCGTAACTCCAGTCGCTTCAGTAACGATATGTTCGAACCGAAATTAGCTCACTATTTCCTCGTCTTACACAGTATTTCTAAGGAGCGATCTGACATCGTGTTGCCCATAGACCGGCTAGCAAGTGACTCTTCGAGGTACTCTCCTATATGCCCACTCCTCTATTCGCGCGGGAACAGCTGAATTCTGATTGGTGTTGATCTAAACTATCAATCAGAACGTTCCTTCCAGATCATTCTCGCGGTAAATCTTGCCTTATCCAATTACTAATTTGATAGTAATTAATGTGAGCAAAACTTCAATTTCTTGTATTTTGTTTAATCAAAATAAACGAGTGCCAAATATTCTTCAAATTGATAAATAAACTTATTCCGCCTGTTACTTCTATTCTGGCTACTTTTATACACTCCGACATATTTCCCCTGAATCGTGGTTGCAGCCTAACTTTCCCACGGTTCGTTTGTACAAAGTTTTACGTAAAATGAAATATTAAAATGTCCCACGTACAATCTCTCAATCATTCTCACGCACTCACGCCCCAAATATAATCAAGTAATAAATTTGACCAATTTTTGAATACGTAATGCACAGTGACAAAAGTTTTAAAAAGAAAATTCTAATTAATTTATTTTTATGCACTGATAACTTTGGAATGGCTTCAAATAATAATGAAAGTAAATCTGTTATTGTTCCTAACTTGGTTTAAAAAAAGTGTAGGTTTTAGGACTTTGAGGTAGTTCTCTTCGTCTCCAGATCAATAATAAATAAGAATCTGAAATTTTGGCAGCATTATTCCATTAATAACAAAAGGCTGTGTACCAAATTTGAACCAAATCGGTAATAACTAATATGGATTATTTAGATTCGTAGAGGGTATGAATCTTCCAATCGACTGAATGTTTCGTTATGCAGTTCTCACAGTAGGCAGTGTCAGCTGAGCTGTGAGCAAAGCGAAAAAGAACGTAGCCATCCTGCAGCCACCATACTAGACGGCTGCGTGCCATACTGCAACGAATGTCATCTCGTAATGACTTGCTGCGTTACAACCTCTCTCCGATGTAATTAAATCTGTACACTAAACAAGCAGCAAAGGAAACCTAAGAGAAATCTGTAATAGAAATTAAAGTTCTTGAAGAAGAAGTTAAATCTTTGTGGTTTTGCTGATGGCATTCTAATACCGTGAGAGTGTAAGGTTTTCATACATATCCTGCTGTTGCGAATAATTCAGCTTTACTGTATTGGAACAAAGAAAAATGAGTGCACTACATGAGCAGTGCATAAGATCCTTGAACCTGTGTTTAGTTTTTATCTTTGGTTAACTTGATAATCAGCCAGTTGTGCAGCACTGGGACGTTCTTACACGAGGCATAGTAGGGTGCAGTAGAGTTATTCAGAGAATGAGATACAGCTTCTGTGAATGTGGTAGAAGCTATTTGATATATTTTATTATGGAGGTGGAAACTCATTTATAATACTTCCTTATTATTTATGGTGATGGACAAAAGATTTTGAAGGAATTTTTAGGCTATGTGTTTAGATTCTTTTTCTAATGAGAAAATTTTTGAATTTTGGCGTGAGTGCACTCCACCTACGCTACACGCAGTAACAGATTGTTAAAGGAAAAAAAGAGAGAGAGAGAGAACACGATTTAAAGTGAACTACTCCAGACACAAAAATATCTTGCTACGCAAGAGGCAAGTCATACCTAGCATTCTTTAGCAAACAGTGTGTAGTCAGGATTGTTAGGTGTCGTGCTAGCAGCTACATGAATTTTCAGTAAACAGTATTGGTGATTTCAAACAACTGTTTTCTTCCGAACAGAGCAGTAATTTATTTCTTGTGGGCATTCCAAGTCTAATATTGCCATTTATATCACCAACGATCATATTGAACAACAGGAACTAATTTTACTTAGTTTCCTTTGAGCACACTATTAGTTCCTTTAGCATTTTAATGGAGTCTTTTAATTTCCTTCAACTTTTGCATTTTGTGAAGGTTAAAGCTATATTTTACGAGACCTTTCAAATGTGCATTACAGAGCCAACCAACAGTTAGTCTGCTCAGAAACTGAATACTTTATCCAAAGTCCACGTTACATGATGATAAATTTCTTCGAATAAGTTTTTTTCAGTTTTCTCTCATCCATTCAATATTTTATAGAAAGCTTACAAACAGGCGTATGTCTCTGAAGGGAAAATAAAGCATTTTGAGAAAAGACTAGACGATCAATGTCAAGAAACGTGTAACAAGCGTCGAATTATATCTGGCGGCACTGAGGATATTAAATTAGGAAATGACAACGTAAAGTCAGTAGATGTGTTTTGCTCTTAGCGCATCAAAATAACTAATGGTAGGTGAAGCAAGGAGGATGTAAAATTTTCATTAATAGCGCTAATGCTAATATTTGGCGTCATTGTTATTATGGTTTCTGTCGTTCTAGAAAAAGTGACAGAAAAGAAAGCGGATAACACATAGAGGGTAAGAAAGACGTACAACGAAACGGGGCAAATATAGGATACGGTTACTACTTTCGCGATATTAAATAGTGGCAAGTAACGAATCACTAACCTTCATGTGGCTGGTTGTAGCTTCTGTTCTGGCAAATACAGGGATGGTTCTTGCATCGAATTACACCTGTACCCATCTACCTGAGGGTCATGCCTCATAGTCGGGTCTTTATAATCTAATTACGTTTTTTCCTAAATCTATTTGATAGAAAGCCATGGATTCCTTGTAAAGTGATAAGCCAGAGTATTACGAGCACCAGAATGTAAACAAAAAACTGAGGAAGCTGCTAAAATTTTTAGTTTCTTTCATTTTTTGCTGCGAAGTCGTTCTTCTCTAAGGCAGCAATCATGAAATTCTGAATCTGCTATCCAAAAACCGTGTTGAAACGTTGAGGAAACGTTTCAGCATCTTTGTTACGAAAACAGCTATAGTGAACACCTATCGACGAGGCTAATCACCAGCATTGCTGTAAGTATATCTTATGTCTATAAAAAATGGCCATTACTTGATATAAATTTGTGGTTGGGTTGAAACTATTTGTCGTCAGTTGTTGCGATCGCGTTTGTTTCGATAATCGACTAGGAAATTATATCACAGTTTGCACGACAGTTTGGAGGCAAGGCAGACAGTAATGTCTGCAGAGAGGACGGTGCTTGAACCGGGCGCCGAAGCGGCGTCGGCGGCTGCGGCTAAGTGATTAATCTGCGGCGTCCCTCACAGAGGGGCCGCGCGCCGCTGCCGGCGACAGCGCTGACTGATGCCCGCCGCTCCCGCCTCCAGGCGGCTGCGCTGCGGGCTGCAGCGGCAGGGCGCGCGTTGCGGGACACGGCAGTCTTCCGCCTACACGCCACCTGCAGCGGCGTTCCAGCGTCAAGTGCTCGGCCAGCGTTTCACAGCCATCTGCGGAGACCGAAGCAGCGCATGTCCTGTCGTCGCAGTATTATGATTATATGTAAATTGCCGGTAGCGAGGGCAAGAAAGGGGAGGAAAGGGGAGGGAACGCTACTGTCAGCCGCACTGGGACGTTCTGCGGAACCGGCGGCGACGAGTGAAAATGTGTACCAGTCACGGATTCGAACCCAGGACCTCCTGCTTACTTGGGAGGTGCGGCAGCCACTGTGCCATTCGGGACACAGCGTTATCGTAACTGCGTGTACTATCTCGGTGCGCCTCACGGCCAATCCACACTCCCACCGAGGATCGCCTATCCGCAGCCCATTTCCTCCATATTCGCTCTTGCGAGATTGCCAAAGGTCAGACGTGTTTGTGCGTATACACTGAAGAAAGTGGATTCATTGCCTAGCTAGGCTGGTTCAAATGGTTCAAATGGCTCTGAGCACTATGGGACTTAACATCTGTGGTCATCAGTCCCCTAGAACTTAGAACTACTTAAACCTAACTAACCTAAGGACATCACACACATCCATGCCCGAGGCAAGATTCCAACCTGCGATCGTAACGGTCACGCGGTTCCAGACTGAAGCGCCTAGAATCACACGGCCACAGCGGCCGGCTCCCAGATAGGCCTATCGAATTACATGAACGTGTGGTGTCTGTTGTTTTGGACATGTTCGAAACGACACCTCACTATTATTATTATTGTGATTATGCAGACCAAATCCCAAGTGGTGGGAACTGCGTTATCTCACTATGTTGATGCATATACACTACTGGCCATTAAAATTGCTACACCAAGAAGAAATGCAGATGATAAAGGGGTATTCATTGGGCAAATATATTTTACAAGAATTGACATGTGATTAGATTTTCACGCAATTTGCCTGCATAGATCCTGAGAAATCAGTACTCAGAACAACCTTCTCGGTCCGTAATAACGGCCTTGATACGCCTGGGCATTGAGTCAAAAAGAGCTTGGATGGCATGTACAGGTACAGCTGCCATTGCAGCTTCAACACGATACCACAGTTCATCAAGAGTAGTGTCTGGCGTATTGTGACGAGCCAGTTGCTCGGTCACCATTGACCAGACGTTTTCAGTTGGTCGGAGATCTGGAGAATATGCTGGCCAGGGCAGCAGTCGAACATTTTCTGTATCCAGAAAGGCCCGTACAGGACCTGCAACATGCGGTCGTGCATTATCCTGCTGAAAAGTATCGTTTCGCAGGGGACGAATGAAAGGTAAAGCCACGGGTCGTAACACATTTGAAATGTAACGTCCACTGTTCAAAGAGCCGTCAATGAGAAAAAGAGGTGACCGAGACGCGTAACCAGTGGCACCGCATACCATCAGGCCGGGTGCTACGCCAATATGGCGATGACGAATACACGCTTCCAACGTGCGGTAACCGCGATGTCGCCAAACACGGATGCTATAAACAGATTCTGGATTCATCCGAAAAAATGACGTGTTGCCATTCGTGCACCCAGATTCGTCTTTGAGTACACCATCGCAGGCGCTCCTGTCTGTGATACAGCGTCAAGGGTAACCGCACCCATGGTCTCCGAGCTGATAGTCCATGCTGCTGCAAACGTCGTCGAACTGTTCGTGCGGATGGTTATTGTCTTGCAAACGTGCCCATCTGTTGACTCAGGGAGCGAGACGTGGCTGCACGATCCGTTACAGCCATGCGGATAAGATACCTGTCATCTGGTCTGCTAGTGATAACAGGCCGTTGGGATCCAGCACGGCGTTCCGTATTACCATCCTGAACCCACCGATTGCATAATCTGCTAACAGTCATTGGATGTCGACCAACGCGAGCAGCAATGTCGCGATGCGATAATCGCGATATGCTACAATCCGATCTTTATCAAAGTCACTTTCTCCCCCTTACATGAGGCGTCACAAGAACGTTTCACCAGGCAACGCCGGTCAATTGCTATTTGTGTATGAGGCATCTGTTGGAAACTTTACTCGTGTCAGCACGTTGTATGTGTCGCCATCGGCGCCATCCTTGTGTGAATGCTCTGAAAAGGTAATCATTTGCATATCACAGCATCTTATTCCTGTTGGTTAAATTTCGCGTCTGTAGCACGTCATCTTCGTGGTGTAGCAATTTTAATAAAAAGTGAATTTGAAGTAAAAGTTGAAAAATAATTAACGTCCTCGAAAACTGAAAAAACAACTTTTCTTATAATCCGAAATTTTTCAAAATACTGCACCACCACGAATTAAGTCTGAAAAATGAAAACTTTTTTTCAACCAAATTAAGCGTTCTAGCGTCCTCCTTCCGTGTTTAATATAACAGGTTCCTGAAATCCTGTTTTTGGAAAACAAGCCACACACAATGTGCTGTCAGAGTTACTTCTACACATATGAGTGAAATATCTAAAAGTTCGAAAATGCTGAAACGTGTGTGATTTCTAAGGCACCAAACTACTGAGATCATCGGCCCCTAGACTTACACACTACTTAAAGTAGCTTATGCTAAGAACAACGCAAACACCCATGTCCGACTGAGGACTCGAACCACCGGCGGGAGTAGCCGTCTAAAAGTTCATTATTATCCTAATTAACTATTTTATTTAGTCTTGTTTTATGTTTTTAAATTGCTATGTAATGGTTTAAAATAATTTTTGTTGTTTTTTAGTTGACCGTTTCACTATGTGTGTTTAGTTAAGTGTAGCTCATTACACTGATACAAAACAATTACAGCAATGATTACCTTTAAAGAAATGCCCGTAATCTTTTTTCTGTACGATGTACCTAAAATGAACGAAATTTTTTCACATAAAACATTAGACAGGTAATACCAACTAAAACAAACTTCAACTGAAATTTAATTGTAATAGGCGATACTCCAAGTATCCTGATTTGAATCTGGCATTTCTCAGTACATTGCGAAACGTTGGAGATGATAAATGATTATGTAATAGTGACTGCAGCTTGATTGTACAGCTTCTCGAGGATGCTTGACATCGTAATCGTTCAACAGAACTAGGTTTGAAAAATCTTCTCACAACTTCCTTCTAGCACCGAAAGCCAAATCGGTGCAATAGCGGAACCTCTCACGTTGAGCCTTTTTGATGAGCGGATGAACAACTTTCTTGTCATCAGGTACGACGGTCAATAGATTTTTTCTTCACATTGATGATCCCACCGTTTAATGGTTTTAAAACAAAACTAATGGAGAGTTAGTACAGACAAATAGAGAATCTCTTTCGGAATACTTGTCACGGCATCAGAATCTGGTAAACTTGCATCTGACCACGCCAAAATGTTTTTGACACAAGATTTCTCTCCCACTGCAGGAAAAACATGCGTTTTGTTGTTAGATCCTTCGGATGTTTATGTCAAAGAATCGTCGCACCTGAGATCAGAAAGCTCGACAGCACACTTGCAGCCGTTCGTCGTGTATGGCACTCGGTGGACGAAGCTTGCGAGATTTCAGCTCTAGTTCTCCTCAATGACTATGACGTCAATCTCCACTTGAGAATCAACGTACCCAAGCAGCAGTCAGTAGTACATTATCAATCATCTTCGCCAAGGCTGACCAGTGTAGTGAAATATGCCTGATGCATGACATTTAGGAGTCGGTCACCACGATTTCAAATTCTGATGAATTTTGTACCATATTTTGTTTCCGTCGTTTGTATTAGGCGAAGGAATTTCATTAATTTTTAGGTACACTGTGAAAAAAGCCTTATGTTTTAAGCATTGGAATAACTGGTGTACTATTCCAACGCCGGTGTACTATGGCAGTACTGACAATGTAAAGGAAAACAAGTAGAGGATATGAATTGATGTGTGTATTGAGGAGGGCACTCAACCTGAGTAGTTCGTGCTGCAGTGTTGATTGTAGGGATGTGGTTGTGTAATGGTTATCATTTCTCTGTAGCAAGCAAGGAGACCTGGGTTCGAGTCCTGGTTGCAGCACGAATTCTAATTCATTTATTCTGCTTCGATCGCTATCATACGTAATTGCAATAATTTTGCATCCTAATAATTAGATATCATTTACAAGCTATTAGTAGTTAAACAGAAAAAAACAGAAAAAACGAATTTAAAAAGTAATATAATAATTTAAAGCATGAAACGTAAATATGTACTTCAAATTATTGGAATAATCATGAACGCCTAGATATTTTAATTAAGTATGTTGAAAATACTCTCGCAGCACATTGCGCTGAGATTATTTTCCAAAAAAGTATTTCAGAATCCAACTTCAGGACACTTGGATGGTTGAGCGAAAAACTTCTTCATTGCATATGGTAAGAAAAAGTTATCAGTTTTCAAAATTAATTAATGTATTTTACAAAATTTCAAGTTGCTACAAAAGTTGATTGTACGATTTTCAAGAATGTTAATTAACTTTCTACTTTCTACTTGAAATTCATTTTTGTATATCATGGTTTCAAAAATACTCCCTCAGTTTCTACTATGCAAAATTACGTTCTGTAGGGTTTTTTACTCCTTAAAAATTAAATGGGAAAAAAACGCAAAAACAAGTACTCCCACTTTTTTTATCCCTGTACATGACGGCCAGTTTTAGTGAACTATAACTTGGAATGTTCCCTTCTGAGTCTTACCGCTCATTTAATTTGCAGCATCGTTGCTCGTCAAGCAGCCAACTACAATCCTCATCATCCGGAGTTATGAATCTGTTTCGGTCTCTTGATGTGATTAGAGACAGCTGTCCTGAAACTTGAGCTGTAATTGGCTGCTTCAGAGTCACTCTATCTGTGCTGGTCTTTACAGGGCTGCTCTTTATTTACTCAGTTTCTCGGGCACAATACTACAATTCACGTGCTATCTAATCAATAAAGTGGGCACCAATCGGTGAACACTAACATGGGGTCAGGCCACTTTTCACCTTCATGACGGCTTGAATTCTGCTGGAGCAACTTTCAATGAGGTGTCTGAATTCCTGTGGGGGAATTGCAACCCATTATTTCTCAGTTTTTGTCTACCATAGAAGATCTTGGCCGACGTTACTGACGCTATTTCAAGAAAGGCCGCATTATGGCGGATTGCGACGGAGTATTGAGGAGCAACGCACGAAGGCAGGTGAGGTAAACAGCTGCAGCAGAAAAACTGTCAGCGCTGTATGTGCAGCCATCATAAAACACCGAAGAGAAACGCATCCCTGCACCGTGCCTTGCAACCCAGGGAACCAGACTGGAGGTGACGTGGGCCGGCGTGTGGATGCGCTCGTTCCCAGCAACAATAATGCTCCTTTGGAACAGGGGAATCCATTCCCGCAACCAGAGCGCCAGAACACAAGGAAAGAGGCAGAGGCCAACACAGCGCCCTCCAGGGGCACAAGGAACTGGCAGGGCGTGCCTATGGAGCATGGATCGACAGAGTGCTTTGTGGGATGTGGCAGACAAAAGCTGAATTTTTGAAAATAGTTAAGTAGTAAGCATGGTTCATAGATTTGGTACTAGCTGTAGCTTTTATTCGTAGTAGAAATACACTACTGACCGTTAAAATTGCTACACTATGAAGATGACGTGCTACAGACGCGAAATTTAACCGAAAGGAAGAAGATGCTATGATATGCAAATGATTAGCTTTTCATAGCATTCAGACAAGGTTGGCGCCGGTGGTGACACCTACAACGTGCTGACATGAGGAAAGTTTCCAACCGATTTCTCATACACAAACAGCAGTTGACCGGCGTTTCCTGATGAAACATTGTTGTGATGCCTCGTGTAAGGAGGAGAAATGCGTACCATCACGTTTCCGACAGATAAAGGTCGGATTGTAGCTTATCGAGATTGCGGTTTATCGTATCTACATCTACATTTATACTCCGCAAGCCACCCAACGGTGTGTGGCGGAGGGCACCGTACGTGCCACTGTCATTACCTCCAGTCGCGTATGGTTCGCGGGAAGAACGACTGTCTGAAAGCCTCTGTGCGCGCTCTAATCTCTATAATTTTACATTTGTGATCTCCTCGGGAGGTATAAGTAGGGGGAAGCAATATATTCGATACCTCATCCAGAAACGCAACCTCACGAAACCTGGCGAGCAAGCTACACCGCGATGCAGAGCGCCTCTCTTGCAGAGTATGCCACTTGAGTTTTTTAAACATCTCCGTAACGCTATCACGGTTACCAAATAGCACTGTGACGAAACGCGCCGCTCTTCTTTGAATCTTCTCTATCTCCTCCGTCAACCCGATCAGGTACGGATCCCACACTGATGAGCAATACTCAAGTATAGGTCGAACGAGTGTTTTGTAAGCCACCTCCTTTGTTGATGGACTACATTTTCTAAGGACTCTCCCAATGAATCTCAACCTGGTACCCGCCTTACCAACAATCAATTTTATATGATCATTCCACTTCAAATCGTTCCGCATGCATACTCCCAGATATTTTACAGAAGTAACTGCCACCAGTGTTTGTTCAGGTATCATATAATCATGCAATAAAGGATCCTTCTTTCTATGTATTCGCAATACATTACATTTGTCTATGTTAAGGGTCAGTTGTCACTCCCAGCACCAAGTGCCTATCCGCTGCAGATCTTCCTGCATTTCGCTACAATTTTCTAATGCTGCAACTTCTCTGTATACTACAGCATCATCCGCGAAAAGCCGCATGGAACTTCCGACACTATCTACTAGGTCATTTATATATATTGTGAAAAGCAATGGTCCCATAACACTCCCCTGTGGCACGCCAGAGGTTACTTTAACGCCTGTAGACGTTTCTCCGTTGATAACAACATGCTGTGTTCTGTTTGCTAAAAACTCTTCAATCCAGCCACACAGCTGGTCTGATATTCCGCAGGCTCTTACTTTGTCCGGAAGTCAAGAAAAATAGCATCTTCCTGGGAGCCTGTATCTAATATTTTCTGGGTCTCATGAACAAATAAAGCGAGTTGGGTCTCACACGATCGCTGTTTCCTACATAGTAGTTTCTGAGTTTCCAAAAACGACATGATACTCGAGCAAAAAACATGTTCTAAAATTCTACAACAGATCGACGTCAGAGATATAGGTCTCTAGTTCTGCGCATCTGCTCGACGACCCTTCTTGAAGACTGGGACTACCTGTGCTCTTTTCCAATCATTTGGAACCTTCCGTTCCTCTAGAGACTTGCGGTTCACGGCTGTTAGAAGGGGGGCAAGTTCTTTCGCGTACTCTGTGTAGAATCGAATTGGTATCCCGTCAGGTCCAGTGGACTTTCCTCTGTTGAGTGATTCCAGTTGCTTTTCTATTCCTTGGACACATATTTCGATTTCAGCCATTTTTTCGTTTGTGCGAGGATTTAGAGAAGGAACTGCAGTGCGGTCTTCCTCTGTGAAACAGCTTTGTAAAAAGTTGTTTAGCATTTCAGCTTTACGCTTGTCATCCTCTGTTTCATTGCCATCATCATCCCGGAGTGTCTGGACATGCTGTTTCGAGCTACTTACTGATTTAACGTAAGACCAGAACTTCCTAGGATTTTCTGTCAAGTCGGTACCTAGTATTTTACTTTCGAATTCACTGAACGCTTCACGCATAGCCCTCTTTACGCTAACTTTGACATCGTTTAGCTTCTGTTTGTCTGAGAGGTTTTGGCTGCGTTTAAACTTGGAGTGAAGCTCTCTTTGCTTTCGCAGTAATTTCCTAACTTTGTTGTTGTACCACGGTGGGTTTTTCCCGTCCCTCACAGTTTTACTCGGCACGTACCTGTCTAAAACGCATTTTACGATTGCCTTGAACATTCTCCATAAACACTCAACATTGTCAATGTCGGAACAGAAATTTTCGGTTTGATCTGTTAGGTAATCTGAAATCTGTCTTCTATTACTCTTGCTAAACAGATAAACTTTCCTCCCTTTTTTTATATTCCTATTAACTTCTATATTCAGGTGTGCTGCAACGGCCTTATGATCACTGATTCCCTGTTCTGCACTTACAGAGTTGAAAAGTTCGGGTCTGTTTGTTATCAGTAGGTCCAAGATGTTATCTCCACGAGTCAGTTCTCTGTTTAATTGCTCGAGGTAATTTTCGGATAGTGCACTCAGTATAATGTCATTCGATGCTCTGTCCCTACCACCCGTCCTAAACATCTGAGTGTCCCAGTCTATATCTGGTAAATTGAAATCTCCACCTAAGATTATAACATGCTGAGAAAATTTATGTGAAATGTATTCCAAATTTTCTCTCATTTGGTCTGCCACTAATGCTGCTGAGTCGGGGGGTCGGTAAAAGGAGCCAATTATTAACCTAGCTCGGTTGTTGAGTGTAACCTCCACCCATAATAATTCACAGGAACTATCCACTTCCACTTCACTACAGGATAAACTACTACTAACAGCGACGAACACTCCACCAACGGTTGCATGCAGTCTATCCTTTCTAAAAACCGTCTGTACCTTTGTAAAAATTTCGGCAGAATTTATCTCTGGCTTCAGCCAGCTTTCTGTACCTATAACGATTTCAGCTTCGATGCTTTCTATCAGCGCTTGAAGTTCCGGTACTTTACCAACGCAGCTTCGACAGTTTACAATTACAATACCGATTGCTGCTTGGTCCCCGCATGTCCTGACTTTTCCCCGCACCCGTTGAGGCTGTTGCCCTTTCTGTACTTGCCCAAGGCCTTCTAACCTAAAAAAACCGCCCAGCCCACGCCACACAACCCCTGCTGCCCATGTAGCCACTTGTTGCGTGTAGTGGACTCCTGACCTATCGAGCGGAAGCCGAAACCCCTACCACCCTATGGCGCAAGTCGAGGAATCGGCAGCCCACACGGTCGCAGAACCGTCTCAGCCTCTGATTCAGACCCTCCACTCGGCTCTGTACCAAAGGTCCGCTGTCAGTCCTGTCGACGATGCTGCAGATGGTGAGCTCTGCTTTCATCCCGCTAGCGAGACTGGCAGTCTTCACCAAATCAGATAGCCGCCGGAGGCCAGAGAGGATTTCCTCCGATCCATAGCGACACACATCATTGGTGCCGACATGAGCGACCACCTGCAGATGGGTGCACCCTGTACCCTTCATGGCATCCGGAAGGACCCTTTCCACATCTGGAATGACTCCCCCCGGTATGCACACGGAGTGCACTTTGGTTTTCTTCCCCTCCCTTGCTGCCATATCCCTAAGGGGCCCCATTACGCACCTGACGTTGGAGCTCCCAACTACCAGTAAGCCCACCCTCTGCGACCGCCCGGATCTTGCAGACTGAGGGGCAACCTCTGGAACAGGACAAGCAGCCATGTCAGGCTGAAGATCAGTATCAGCCTGAGACAGAGCCTGAAACCGGTACGTCAGACAAACTGGAGAGGCCGTCCGTTCAGCCCTCCAGAATGTCTTTCGCCCCCTGCCACACCTTGAGACGACCTCCCACTCTACCACAGGTGAGGGATCAGCCTCAATGCAGGCAGTATCCCGGGCAACCACAGTCGTAGTCCGATCGGGGGATGCGTGGGACGAGCTGGCCGTCCCCGACAAACCCCCATCCGGACCCCCACAGTGATGCCCATTGGCAACAGCCTCAAGCTGTGTGACCGAAGCCAACACTGCCTGAAGCTGGGAGCGAAGGGATGCCAACTCAGCCTGCATCCGAGCACAGCAGTTGCAGTCCCTATCCACGCTAAAAACTGTTGTGCAAAGAACGTCTGAACTAATCTACAGAGAGCGCAAACAAATCGACACAAAATTTAAACGGTTATTAAAATACGAGATTGCCTAGTAAATGCAGTAATGCTGCCTCTTGTGCACTGCTGACACACTACTCGGCGGCGGAAAGAGACTACGCGATTTTACACTATTCAGGTACTAAAACGCGATGCTACAACTCTCAAATACTATAATACGCCCGAAATTTATGAATTAAACAATGCAAGTACCAAAAACACGCAAAGAAATTAAGAATTAAACTATGTGACAAATGAGTGAGCTAGGAGTATACAACTTGCTGCTGCAGCTGCTTATCCAACGGCGGCGACATTGCTGCTCGCGCTGGTCGAGATCCAATTACTGTTAGCAGAATATGGAATCGTTCGGTTCAGGATGGTAATACGGAACGCCGTGCTGTATCCCAATGGCCTCGTATGACTAGCAATGGAGATGACAGGCATTTTATACGCATGGCTGTAATGGATCTTGCAGCCACGTCTCGATCCCTGAGTCAACAGATGGGCACGTTTGCAAGACAACTATCTGCACGTACAGTTCGACGACGGTTGCAGCAGCATGGACTTTCAGCTCGGAGACCATGGCTGCTGTCACCACTGAAGCCTTCGATGGTGTACTCAACGACGAACCTGGGTGGACAAATGGCAAAACGTCATTTTTTCGGATGAATCCTGGTTTTGTTTACAGCATCATGATGGTCGTATCCGTGTTTGGCGACATCGTGATGAACGCACATTGGAAGTGTGTATTCGTCATCGCCATACTGGCGTGGCGTGATGGTATGGGGTGCCATTGGTTACACATCTCGGTCACCTCTTGTTCGCATTGACTGCACTCTGAACAGTAGACGTTACAATTCAGATGTGTTACGACCCGTGGCTCTACTCTTCATTCGATCCCTGCGAAACCCTACATTTCAGCAGGATAATGCACGACCGCATGTTGCAGGTCCTGTACGGGCCTTTCTGGTTACAGAAAATGTTCGACTGCTGCCCTGGCCAGCACATTCTCCAGATCTCTCACCAATTGAAAACGTCTGGTCACTGGTGGCCGAGCAACTGGCTCGTCACAATACTCCAGTCACTACTCTTGATGAAATTTGGTATCGTGTTGAAGCTGCATGTGCAGCCGTACCTGTACACGCCTTCCAAGCTCTGTTTGACACAACGCCCAGGCGTATCAAGGCCATTATTACGGCCAGAGGTGGTTGTTCTGGGTACTTATTTCTCAGGATCTATGCACCCAAATTGCATGAAAATGTAATCACATGTCAATTCTAGTATAATACATTTGTCCAATGAATACCCTTTTATCCTCTGCATTGCTTCTTGTGTAGCAATTTTAATGGCCAGTAGTGTATATGTAAGCCATAACTCATAGACACGTTTTTCATAGACAAAACACTCAACATGCAGCCTCACAACAGATCATATTCCACGGATGCTAGATGTTCCTGTGCAAACTAGGGGCAACCCATGGTAGCAGCATGATGACTGCCGATTCCATAGAGCACAGAGTACTACAGCATGTCTTCAGAAATTGTTTGCAAATCGTTCGACTGGATGCAGAAAACCTGTACCTTTCCGGCCCGTTCCCCCGATTTGACAAATTTAGACGTTTTTCTGTGGGGACAACTGAATGATGCTGTCCACATGAACATGCTGACTACACCCGAAGATATGCAACGACATATTACAATAGCCTGCTCGGACATCTCCGCAGAAATGCTAGCACGTGTGTAGAAGCCGTTCCATATGAGACTGAAGCATATATTGCCCGTGCTGCTGGTCATTATGAACATGTGATGGTCAGTTGTCTCGTTACTGGTCAAACCCACATGAATAGCATGTGCACTTGTGTTGAGATTTAGTGTGTGCTACCACAGGTATGAAACAAGTGTCTGTCTGGGACATTTACAAAATACGATATCTCGTAAACAACTCGCATTTGAATCCTGCAACAAATATAACTGACACTGTAATTTACTCTGCTTCTAGTTTTTTAATGTCAACTGGCATTGTTCTATTTAAAGAAGTTTATGTCTGCATAAAAGGAATGGTTTACAAGTATTATTACAGCACGTTAATTGTCTAATAGTACGAGCTCCTGTCTGCCAGTCCATTCTGTGAAAACTACACATCAATAACTCTTTCCATTTCCGCAATATCTGATGTGGAAGTTTTTTGACTATGTGTGTGTGCACTATTAATGGTGGGAACCGTTAGCGTGGTGAGAGGTGCTACTGGGTGGGATAAAATGAAGTAATTAATACATGTGTGACATGCTTTCCCTGACGCATTAACTGTGCCTACTGTCGAAATATCGTGTTACGAAAACGACTGAACCCTGCTGGACACCCCACAACAGTACAAAGAGTGTTCATGTATTGTTCAATTTGTGTTAGAATTAGTAGAACCTGTGTTTAAATTTTAGGTAACGGCTACAACAGAATGGAATAAATAAATAGACTACCGCCTGACCGTTGCTACTTTGCGACAGAATACATTGATACTCTGATTCAATAATCGTAAAAAAATGGCTTTGAGCACTATGGGACTTAACTTCTGACGTCATCAGTCCCCTAGAACTTAGAACTAATTAAACCTAACTAACCTAAGGACATTATACACATCCATGCCCGAGGGAGGGTTCGAACCTGCGACAGTAGCGGTCGCGTGATTCCAGACTGTAGCACCTAGAACCGCTCGGCCATCCCGGCAGGCCAATAATCGTCTCTAAACAGTTCCTGTACTGTATGCAGTACACAAAATACTGTTAAATGTGTTCGCATCTTTCCTCATTTAACATTTTCATAATCACACTGAGGTACCTACATCCTCATCATAAAAAAACATCCACGTACTCTAACCACCTCCTTCGTATTTCATTGTTGACTCTACACATGATGGGATGTAACGTTTCCATTTCCCAAACCCAAACCCTCCCATCGGTCTGCAACAGGATACAGTGAGATTTATCACTCCACTCGTTTCTAGTCATCTCCCGACCAATGGCGTCGTCTTTACACCACTTCAATCTTGTCTTACAATTCTGTACAGAAATTTGGCTTACGAGGAATGTTCCAACATTGTACCCATTCTTTCAAACTACCTACGCACACTCATCACGCCAGCTGCACAGCCGGTACTGCTTTGTAACCCACAAGTAATACCTTTCCCTGATTTTATGCAGATTTTTGCAGCCATCCTCCAGAATATTTCATGGGCCTTGTACATCGTTACGTGAGATTTGCCTGTATTCGTTTCAAACAACAATCTGGGGAGGATAGTCCCAGGGATATTGTGAAAAGCAATTAAAACACTCAGCAGTCACAGCAATTAAAAAAGTGAAGAAACTTCAGGTGTTTTCTAAATTCGCATTGATGTATCCTCCAAGAATACAAATCGGTTTGTAAATTTTTGACATGTGGGAAACACGGAACCATAGTGCTGGCTATACAGTTACTAATTCTTCAATTGTTATAATTTTTATGATAATTTGAATGGTAATAGACTGTTGAGTGTTTTATGCCGTAATTCACAATGATGGTAGTTCACTTGCGATTGTTCATTCGAGTTTCCACTTCACATTGACATTACCAAACATCGCCTCCATCATCTGTGGTAGTTTTGGAATGGTTGAAATATCTGGGATGTATTCGTTGTTCAGGTAGCATCCAGTGATAGTTCCAGTTTCGAGGTCATTGATAATTCCTGACCGACTCTCTGCTGTTACTGCTTCTCTTCTGACAACACGATACTCCCCTATCCTTTTATACTGGCAGGAGCCGGCCAATGTGGCCGAGCGGTTCTAGGAACTTCGGTCGTGAACTGCGCTGCAGCTACGGTCGCAGGTTCGAATCCTGCCTCGGGCGTGGATGAGTGTGATGTCCTTAGGTTAGTTAGGTTTAAGTAGTTCTAAGTCTAGGGGTGTGACGACGTCAGATGTTAAGTCCCATAGTGCTTAGAGCCATTTGAACCATTTTTATACTGGCAGGTCCATCACGCGACGTTTAGAGACCAAGTCCGCTTTACAGAGGGGTATCCGGATTCTCCAAACACTGGAAAAATATTGCAAGAATTGCGGAATTGCTCCCATTAGCGTCTACCGTGCGATTTAATTTACACATGCTCCTACACATCCTATTATTTCACTCACCTTCCGCGTTACTGATCTCATGATCGTCATACTTCATATCGTCTCATAGCATTACCCCTAAAAACGTAATCGTAGTGACGTACTTGAAAAACGTTCACCTTTCATCTTGAATATCAGTACTATCGGATTCATTCTCATTAAATTATCTTCAGATCTTCTCTTGACGTATATCGGCAGTTTATCTCCCAGTGAGAGGATTCTGACGAAGTGAAGTGGTAGCGGAGCCGCCGCATCAAAATTCATCAACAGACATATGTTTCGTCCTTCTTGTCTCTGTCATCTAACTTTACAAAACTCTAATGTGACAGGTATTCGCCCGTAACCTTCTATCTCCATGTACCTTTTGCATTCGTGGATGGAGCAGCAGGGAATGGCGTAAAAACTACTGCGATCCAGAAGCGTACCCCGTGCCCACCTGACATTGACGTCTGAGATTATATCAGTCTTAATATAACCTGTTGGCAAATGCCACTGGGGTGCAGGGAGTCTGAAAACATCTGTCTTGTGTAACACAAGTCGCACTGTTCACACGTGACCTCTCGAAAGTCATGGGTCAAGGCAGTCACGCAGGTACAGTATTAATGAGTTCCGCGAATTATGTGAATCAGTAACACAGCTAGCAGGGGTACATAAAGCGTGTCGAATGGACTCGGAAACTGAGTCTGGAAACGGAGAGTGGAAACGTAGTGATTTATCTGACGTTATAATGGGGATGGTCATTCGTTTTCGGATGGAAGGTGAAAAAATTTCCGGAGCAGAGCTATCCAGCAACTGCGCCGAGGCAACTGTGGAGCACCACGGGTCATAGATGAGAGCAGTGAACGACGGTTACAGAGATGTGAATGGGCGAATAGACGTTCAGCTTGCATATTCCTACATTTCCCTTGAAACCGATCATTCAATAAAAGGCTTTTATAGTGATGTTCTCTTGTGAAGTTTCCTTCAGTTACCATCAGTCACGGATTTGCCCAACAATGACCACGTTAGAGTCTGTAAACTGTTCACCTGCCGCCGTGGCTAAAGTATACCGTACTACACGAATATCTAATAAAAATGGGGGTTCCCATTTAAAAACACGCAGTTGATATCCGTTTTACCTATGGCAGCGCCTTCTAGCGGGCCAACCATAGCGCCATCTGGTTTCCCCCTTCAAGTTAGACGAGTTTCGTTCTTTGTAGTTTTTTCGTTTGATGCTTATTTCGTGAGATATTTGGCCCGGTCACTATCAATAGACCACCCTGTAGAACAGCAAAACTGGCGCTATAAAATTTATTTTTCTATCACGGACAGCACCGTTGCTATCCAGACACTCCGTGCAGTGGGGAATGTCGCCATCGTGTTGTCGCCGCACAAGCTGTCCTGACTTAGTACTACTACACCTTCCAGCGTTTCGGATACGGCATGGCGTCGCACATTCTTTCTAAAACATTTTTTTAACATTTTAACAGGTGTGGCCGAGCGTTCTATGTGCTTCAGTCTGGAACCGCGTGGCCGTTATGGTCGCTGATTCGAATCCTGCCTCGGGCATGGATGTGTGTGATGTCCTTAGGTTAGTTAGGTTTAAGTATGGGACTGAAGGCCTCAGATGTCCCATAATGCTTAAAGCTATTTGAACCATTTGATCATATTAACACAAGATAATTCTCATATTTTTGACTTAGTCCGGTCGATCAGGTATGTTTCACATACATCTGCCTACCACTGTTATTTAAAAGGAAGTAAAATTGACGTCATGGACGTATCTTCGCATACGGCCCTCCCAAAGCAAAGCAGTACCATCCAAATGTCTATGTCGGCCATACAAACAATGAAATGGGTGAATTACAGATTGGCATTTTGAATGAGAATATGAGTTGGCCGATATTTGGCAAGAAGAATTTTGGTCCAATATCAGAACCTTAAATTGAAATTTCTGTGGGCCACTGCTTTTGAGTATAGAAGTACCGTAAATTCTTAATATTATTAATTAGATAAATTCCAACAAATTTTCCATTAGCCTGTAGGTAGGTATAGTTGTTAAACCACAAAGTATTTATTCATGTTTCTGTAGTACCTTCTTCTTACCGTGAATATCATTAATCCAAACTTCTAATCAATATATCAAATAGTGCGCTCTGTACTTAAATATTCTGGAATTTTAATTACACTTTCTCTTCCCTTCTACTTTTAATACATAACAATCATCATCTTTCTTGCAAGGATTAGATCATTGCCGTTTTCGAATTCACAAACAAAATTACTGCCATATTTTCTGAAGTCTTCCAATATATCTTTTCCCATTCGGCTTGTAATTTAGGAATTTGTAGCGAAGTATGTGACTGGGTACTGTCATGAGGTGATTCTAACGGACGCTGAACTGTTCTAACCAAAACAAACACGTCCCAGTGGGTGTAGAGTTGGCGGTACTTTGCACTACAGTGCTATTATATCACTAGATTGTGCCTACTAAGCACACAAAGACGCAATTAATTTAAGAATTAAACAGCAAATAAGTCGCTCCCTGTAAGGAGCACGTAAAAGTAATTCAGAAACGATCGCTCCACTAGCTTGTGCTGTTGCTTAATATTCCATAGGCTATCGTGGATCATTCTGTCAAAACTTTTCCAGTGTCAATAAAGGCCATGTTGATTTCTCCGTTGAATTATATGTGATTTTTTGAAATGTTTCTCATTACAAAACCCTTGTCTGTGGAAGAATGACCTGATTTACATTCATTTCATTCCTCAGAAATAACATATTCCGTGATATTCTTACTTCGGTTATTTATTCTCTTTGAACACAGGATTTAAACAGTGTTTGAAAGACTGATGGCACGAGAGAGCGTTTCCCTTTCCTGAAGATAGAGATTAATTCTGTGTGTGCCACAGATCTGGGATTATGGAGAGTCTCCAGTATTTATATAGTAATTTCAAAAGCATTTTATTTAGGGATAGCCTTCATGTTTAAGTAGTTCTGCATTTATTCCATCTTCATACCTTTGAAAACCTCTTGTAGCTCATCCATGGCAAATGAATCTACTGTCTCACACCATGGGTATGTGTAATGATTTATCCATTGTTCATGGGGTATAATTTTCATTTAGGCGGGGCACTTTTCTTCCTTGTTTAGGGCTACATCACTTCATCTGCACATTCTTGCCTAGCGTGAACGTGTTATAAGACGTTTATGAACGTGTTCCATTTCTCCTGCCATGTCCTGCGCTATGTTTGTTTCGGAGCGTTCAGTTTTATTTTGTGTGCTACCATTCTCTTTGATAATTTTGCAAGTAGAGTCTTTAAACGAGCTACCAGTTTTTATTTAAAGGTTTCTTAAATTCCGTCTTTTCACGCCTGTTTCCTTCCTTTTACCAAGTGCTTCTGTGGCTGCTTCGATGATGCAGATCTTAATATTATTACATTCCATATCGATGTCTTTGTTACCTCGTAGTGAAGCAAGCATTTTTTGGAATCTGTGGTTATGATGTTTTCTAATACTGTATTCCAGCGGAGACGTACTTCGGACAACATATGTTGTAGCTTCCTCTGAAATTTATTTGTTTATTCTGTTTTGGTAATAGATTTAATTTACTGCCTAAAAGTAACTGGTCGCTACCTACATCGCTTCCTGCGTGTAGCTTGCATAAGATTATTCTTTTTATCATTGATTAGTCTATAATGAATAAGACACCTAGATCTTCGTTCATTACATATAAACTTGTGGCTATCTTCCTTTCTGTTAAATGTGTTAGTAATTATTATAGTACCAAAAGAGGCTAGCTGGAGTAGCTTCTGCTCTTTGTTATTAAGAGTCATTCTAGGACTCATTACTCCAAATAAAATCACTTGTTCTGATGTAGGTCGCTTTTTAAATCTTTTATTTAAGTCATCAGCAATGACGTGGTTTCTCTTGTCATTTTTGTTCAGTTCTTCCTCAGTATCATCAAAAAAGTGTAAGTATCATCCGTCCTCCCATCCCCTGGGCCTTATTTACCAATAACGTTTAGATGAGCTCTTAGAATTTGAAATCTTACTTGAGACGCCCGCTAAATCTCGCAGGGCTAACATGTAATTAGGATTGTGGAAAGGGCCAAGGGAGTTTCGGTCCGTTTCATTTCACAATTTTAATTTATTATCATTTATTTTACAAATACACTTTTGAAAGAATTACATTTACTTGGCGGCTGAAGCCCTCCAAACAAATGTTTTAGAAATTTGAAAAGACATGACACACAGTTAAATTTACGAATAAGATAAATCGTATATATAAATGATATGAGCATACGGAGTGATTGAAAGCCGCCGGATTAAATCTTCAAAATTCCAATTATACTATGATGATTACTGAATGCAGAAGGCCACATTGTTTTATGATGCTAACAGGGCTGATGGCCCACAAGGTGCACGGAAAGAGATAAACAAACGCAATAAGATGGCTGAAGACCGCTAAGTTAAATTCTGCAAATTAAGGAAATATATATTGCACCAATCGATAAAACAATACATTAAATTTAAAAATTTCCTTTTTGCAACACCAACAGTGAAAGGCCCTCAGTAACTTGTAAAATCTTTCAGAGGGAATTACAATAACCTTTCAAGAGCAGAAGGCGATAATGCTTGGACTTGAAGGAAACTCTGAGAACATGTTTCCAGGGCTGAAGGCCCACAACTAACCTTGCCAAATTAAAAATATCGAATACAGTTAAATTACAACAACATTAACACTTCCAAAAGGATAATTAAGAGAACGGCACACAGGAGTCTCCACTGGACCAGTCTGCCCTCGCTCACTTAGGCGAGACAGGTGGTGAGTCCAACTACACTTCATTCGGCCGCACCCAACCAAGGGACAGTGACGGACCGACCGACCAACCGCTTGCTTGCGACGATGGAGTACACGAGAATTCAAGCCCCCTCCCCAAAAAAAAAAAAAAAAATTACAAGTATCACTATCCCCAAACAAACGCGTATGTGAACTAAGCTCCCAAAACTACACACCATGTTTGGCAGCAACAACAGGTGAGGAAAAGACACTACCTCAAAACTACGTTAGCGGCCATGGCAGGTAACGTGAACACTAAGGCCCACAAGGCAGAAAATTCCGCTGGTGCACTTGACTATAGATAAATTAATATGTTCAATTCCACCTGAGGCTGGCCGGTGTGGCCGAGCGGTTCTAGGCGCTTCAGTCTGGAACCGCGTGACCGCTACGGTCGCAGGTTCGAATCCTCCCTCGCGCATGGATGTGTGTGATGCCCTTAGGTTAGATATGTTTATGTAGTCGTAAGTTCTCAGAAGTTAAGTCCCATAGTGCTCAGAGCCATTTACACCATTGTGAACCAATTCCACCTAACGGCGGCTATCTCTAATACTTCACTCGTTGTTGCTCACAGGAAAACCTCCACAACTGCAATGCCGGAACCAACAGCGTACTGCTCAAAACCACTCAGCGTACTGGGTCGGCGAGCGGCTATGCTCCCACCGGTAGGACAGCTCCAGACAGACTCCGGCACTTTGCAGACACCGCCAGCAGCCCAGTCGAATACGCCGCACGGAGATGTCCTCGAACGAACCGACCGACCAACAATCCACCAAAAGTCAGGCCCGGCTTAAGTGCTGCGGCAACGGTCGGGCGGGCGATGTCCACGCAGGCTCACTGCTGCTGCTAGCCGGCGACTGTCTGGCCCTGACTGCGCTCCAGACGCGTTGCTACTGCCTGCCAGGGCCCAACTCACGACCCGAACTGCCACCGTGAACTCTCCTCCTCGCACGTTCCTACTGACTCTACGACAGATGACAACAGGGTAGTAATAGCAGCAGGGAATCGATCATATGAGAGGGGATATATCGATACGCGCTACTAGTACCGATGACGGTCAGGCAAAACAGCAACTCAGTAACGCCAGTAATTTAAATCAACGTGGTGAGATGGAAATACGTTAAAACAGGGTGTAAAATACGAACTGGAGGGACGGCGAGCCACGCACGGCTCATTACTGTCATTATTCTTTCATTTATCAAGCTATTCACGAAACTTTACTCTCTATTTATTAGTGACTGAAATTGCAACTCCAACGTTAGCTCGTTTCCGTCCAGTACAATATTTTATATATTGTAATAATTTAAGTACCATAAATAAATAATCAGTCCTCATCCAACTCCACAATGGTGACCGAAATAACAGCTCCACTCAAGTGTCTGCAGCTGCACCTGGTAACGGCGATATTCATCTTGACAGCTCTACCAGCGTGGCTGCAAAATAAATTCTAAGCACATTCAACCAGCGACGCGTAATCCGTTTAACAGCTCCTCAACGTGACTTAGATGACGTTTTATTCATTCTGTCCCTAATATTCACTTCACACGTCATGCATTGAAATACACAGTATGTAATAACCTGAATTATTTCTTTGTCTTGTAGATAATTAACTTACATGCTCTCCACGTATTATATAAAACTTGACCGACCATAGGGCGGTCCAGAGCGGTGTGGCCGCCCACATCCTCACCGCGCCGCCGCAGCGTGAGAAGAAGCCTTCCGCAGGAAAGATGAAGACGACCAAAGCACTCCAAACGTGGTTGTCGTGGTGCTGTGACCAGGCAATGGTCCGGGAAGGGCTGTTGCGAGCCGGGTTCAGCAACGCAACCGGAAGGGGGCACCACCTGACGAACAAGAAGTGGGCGCCGCTCTATGCCGTGACAGTGCAAACGGTCGAAGGCGAGGGCAGCATCTTCAGCTTGAAGAAGCTGTAGGGCTTCCCGGTTACGACAGAGGCTCTCCCAACCGCCATGGACCCCCAGCGCCAATGCTTCAAGTGACAAGGCGAGGGCCATATCGCGAAGTATTGCCGCAATGCGTCGCGGTGCGTTAAGTGCTCCGGCGAGCACGACAGCCGCACCTGCGACCGCGGCAGAGAAGCGTTGCCGACTTGGGCCCGGTGCGGAGGCCCGCACGTCGCCGGCTGGCGCGGCTGCCCGGCTTTTTCAAGCCACAGTTGTGTCGAAGGTGGCGAGTCGGCCGAGGCCGCACCAACGCAACGGTGCGTCGGCGACGACGACGATGGGCGCAGCAGAGGGACACCGCAGTAGAAGCTCTCCCCCTCCCTCCCCCCCCCCCCCCCCCCGCGCCAAAAGTTGTGACGGCCGTTCAGAGGCTAACGGACGGGTTGCAGCTCGCGTTCCCGAGTACAGGGCGGCAGAGAGGACTGCCTTCTCAGCCGCCGTGGCTGTAGGTAACGACCTTGAGGCAGACCGAGCGAGGTGGTGCAGTCTTTAGCACACTGGACTCGCATTCGGGATTACTACGGTTCAATTCCGCGTCCGACCACACTGATTTAGGTTTTCCGTGATTTCGCTAAATCGCTCCAGGTAAATGCTGGGACGGTTTCTTTGAGAGGCCACGGCCGATTTCCTTCCCCGTCCTTCTCCAATCCGATGAGACCGATGACCTCGCTGTTTGGTCCCTTCCCCCAAACAACCCCACCCTTGAGGCAGCAGCGTGCAGTCCTTGCCCAACACCTGCGTCCAGAGTTCGAACTTCTGCGAAAGCTCCTGCAACCTCGCAGAAGGGCGTTCGAGTACCTGCCACGCCAGCCCCAGCAACGCCGCAGGGAAAGGGCGCCTTGAGTGGGGGGGGCGGCCCCTGCAAGGGAACGAGAACAAACGGGCAGCGTACATCGCGCATGTGCGAGAGAACTACCTGCAGTTCTCCGATGAATCTGTGGTGCAGTACGCCGAGCAAGCAGAGCTGCTCGAGGAGCAACTGCGGCAGAACAGCGCCACGCAGTAACAGGGGACCCCGACCAACAGCGAGTTGCCGCCGTTCATAACCAGCCTGATGATGCTGTGCCAAGTCACTGACGACACGGCACAGCAGAGGCCGCAAGGCAACGCACTGCGTTGCCGTACCGGACTCATTATAACGACCAATGGCTCTGGCATGGCACCCGCTATTAACATAACCTACCGTTGCATGAACTGTCACCGTCAGCCAGACATCCGCTGCTACTCTTACTAGCCGATCTAACTATCGCAAAGGTATCTTTCCCTTGGCGCTTGCCTTGCCACTTTTTTCCCTCTGCCCTTAAACCACTACACTTCGTTCGACTTTCGATCCAATCTATCTCCAGGCGAGCGCGTATTAACGGTAACCTTAACCAGACATACGCAGACATCGCAGTACCCACATCCTGCGACACCTCACTTTAGTGGAAACCAACCCTTATGCAGAGATGGTAGTAGACCTTTTGAGTTGGCCATCATGCCGGTGTGCGCGTGGAGGGGCTCCACCTCTTTCATTTTTTTAAAATAATGCTGACGGGGGCTAAAGATTATATAAAGCCCGTCATCAATCAGAGAGCATTCAGATTCCAGGAATGATTGAAGACGCCTAGAAATCGGCTTGTCGAAATAACGCACCTGTTGGACGACGCCACCCGGCTGAATACCCGACAAATTTCAAGATTTCCGTACACTGGGAAAACCTCAGGTCACACAAATGTTAATGGTGTTTGTGGATAACGCTGTAGTTGTCTTGCGATTATGTGCCATATGTGCTTGACTGGAGATAGATTTTCTGATCGAGGAGGCCAAGGAAACTTCGATATGTGGACGATCGTTATTCTGTTGGAAACACTCCCTGGAATGCTGTTCATGAATAGTGGTACAACAGGTCGAATCACCAGGCTGACATACAATTTTGCAGTCATAGGGCGTGGGATAACGAAGAGAGTGTGTTCGTGCTGTCAGACGAAATCTCTTCCCAGATCATAATTCCAGTTGTAGGTCCAGTATGTGTACCGCACATACAGGTTGGTAGGAGGCTCTCAACCGGCCTCCTTGTAACCAACTCCGTGACACAGGAAAAGAACGACCTTCCATCGGTAACAGAACTGAACTTCACCCTGCCTTCCAATGGACTCTCGCTTGACACCACTAAAGTCGCATATGGCGGTGGTTTGGGCTCAATGGAATGGACGCTACAGGGCGTCAGGCTCGGAGCTGTCCTTCAAGTAACCTATTGATAAGAGTGTGTGGTGCCGACTGTTTCTGACATTGCTGCTGCAAATGCAGTACGATGCTCCAGATCCACACGCCAAACACATTGGTTTTCACCCTTGGCAGTGTAACCTGCTTGTCAGGAGGCTGGTGTTCTTTCGACCGTACATTCTCGTGATCAGACTTGCCAGCAATCAAGTACAGTGGCTGCATTTCTGCCAAGCATTTATAATGTAACGCAGTTGGAACATCCAGCATCTTGTAGCTGTATTACAATGAGATGTTGATGAAGGCGTGTGTGTCGCCTGAAAGGCATTCTTCACCGCCATTAATGCACTAAGTCCATTCTCAAAAGTAACTAAGGCTCACGACCACTGCGGCGTGTAATTGAAGCAAAAGTTGGTTCAAATGGCTCTGAGCACTATGGGACTTAACTGCTGAGGTCATAAGTCCCCTAGAACTTAGAACTACTTAAACCTAACTAACCTAAGGACAACAGACACATCCATTCCCGAGGCAGGATTCGAACCTGCGACAGTAACGGTCGCGCTGTTCCAGACTGGAGCGCCTAGAACCGCACGGTCACTCCGGCCGGCAAAGCAAACGTAATTTCTATTCTCACAGTAGCGCTACTAGTGCCACTCTTATGGGACTGCTGAGAAATTCGAACAGACATCGTCTTTCAGACCAAGAAACGTGCCTACCAACTTTCGTCTATGTCGCCCAACTCCAAGAAAGAGTTGCAAAGAAAGGTATTGGTGTTGCGATTCTTTTTCGTAACTTCATTTCGGACTTAATATTTAGTGTAAAAAAGAGCCTGAGCTAGTGCAACATACAGTATGTTACTCGTTGCATTGTAGACGAGCAAGACTGTCGTTACAGAGTTTATCCGAATCCCATTAACAGCAAGATTGGCGTCCAGGCGTTCTATGGGAGCCCGGGTATTGTCGCTCGGCTATCGCCGCACACTCAGTCCTGACCGGATACTATATCGCTTCAGCGCTTCGGGATGCTGAATCGCTTCTCACACATTTTTTCCGAAATACTTTTAAAACCTAACAGCACAAGACAGGTCCTCCTACCTGTAACTACTTTCGGTCGCTCAGCAATATTTTCCATACGTCCCCCTATCATTTTCATTTAAAAAGGAGCGAGGGAATTAACAACGTAAAAATAGTGCTCATAAGCGAACCGTGGCACAAATTAGAAAGCTGCTCAAAAAGTGAAGCTAACTCCACTGCAAACTTAATCACCTACGATTAGACGATTGTTAGATTATCATCTCGTTTAACATCTGAATTACTCGTTGAAAACCCTCATGTAATGCTACTGTATTTTAATTTTCTGCGTCTCACGTCAGCGTTTATACCTGAACTATTGCTGTCGGCGTCGGTATTTTGTAGATTCTGATAAGAGAAACCCTGATACTAAACTGTTCCACGTAATTCAAAGTCTGCCCTATTTTCTATTCCTAGCAAATCTTACTGCAGTAATGCCATTTTCTGCTACTATTGACATTTCTCCGTATTTCTACAGACTATAAATATTTTTGTTTTTTCCATTTGACATCGCCAATCCCTACTATGTCCAAAGCGAATCTCTGAATTTCCTTTTTCAGATTTTCTAACTTGCCTACATGTTAAAACTGTCGACATTTCTCTCTTCGTCTCGTAGAATGTTAACCGTGGATTTGTTAATCAATCTTTTCCTCATTATTACCTCCATCTCCTTAGTAACTTCGTAGACACTAATCCGGAATCATTTCCCAATGAAGAGATCACATCACGAAAATTTTTCAGTTACAGACCAAGTATCCTGTGGATACACATTACTTATTTTTAATGCAATGGTTTCCATTGCCTTCTGCCTCCTCACGCCTTGATCATAGAGGATTCTTCCGCTTATTAGAGACCGTTTGCACCCCTTCCACCCCCCCCCCCCTCCACTCCAATGCCAAAAGGGTGACCCAAATCTATGACCGCGCTTTCGTACTCTTTGACAAGGTCGTTGGCAGACGAGAATGATTTCTTATACAGGAAATTTTGGCTGCTATTGCTTTTGATTTTTATTATTTAAGCAGCGGGGGGGTTTCTGTGTTTCAAAGTTTAAAAACTGCTTGTATCAACCACAGGGCTCAGTAAGTTATGATTACTCGTGAAAGAGATTACCACGACCTAAATTATAACCTATTTGAATGTCACCATGCGCCTGGAAAATCATGTCAATTTATTTTTTATTGACATGTGAATACATCATTCACATTTATTAATTCAGTCAACAAAATTTCCGCCGATGAAAGACAAAATTGAATATCTTTTTTTGCCTTTGCTTGATAGATTCCTGGCCAGGTTTCCGGAATTCGAATGAATTCAGTTTGATACCATCACTGTCGATGCACTTGTAATTTTCATATAGTTGAAAATTAGCTCTCATCCTAAGAAATGAAAAAGTGCACACGAACGAATGAAACGTTAAGTGCAAGCAAACCTTCAAAAGGTATCATTGACATTGACGGCTATCCAAATATTTCGCACTTTACCCGTAATGTTTCAGCTAAAATAAAAAGAAAAATGTCAATTCATGATGTTTTGATAGTATACACTACATATAACAACTTTTAAAAAATGTTGATTAGTATACGGTGATGTATTTATGTCGACAGTTCTTAATCCGCTTAAAACATACTGTAGTGTTACACAAAAATGTTGCTTCCAGTCAGAGGTATAAAAAACTGTGTATTTAAAAACGTTAAATTGATTTATTTGACGCATCGCAGCAATTCTAATGTATGTCAAAGAGTGAAGATTCACAAAAGTTCTTAGTTTACATACCCAATTTAAAACATTATTTTCCATTCCATAACATCTCCATAGTGCTTGTTTGCGTTGTCGGGATTACAGCTAGGTTTCTATCCCATAGATAACTTTTATTGGTCATTCAGCAGAGACTACGAACAAGGAAAAGGAAAGAAAAGAGAGAAATAAAAGCATAAGATGTAGTCCTCTGACAACGAGAGAAGTTCTATTAATTTTCCTTCATTTCAGACGTAGAGAAAATAGTACAAATGTGGAGAACTGAGCCGCAAATATCATATTTACTGGTGATAATTGACATATGCCAATCAATGAATTCGAAAAATAATACCACAAACGAAAGAACATAATTTAAAGTGGATCGAATATTTCAGAAACATCGTGGAAATCCATTCACCAAACTTACTACAGGCATGAAGTAATAAATCACCGTCAAAAACAAAGAATGCTGTGTATTACGGACGCACCAGTAGCAACGTTGCGTATGTGGTAACGAAATCTTCTATAACCTAGTTATTTCTTCAGAGCGCCACTTGTATTACAGCTCGCAGCAGCCTGATGTGCAGAATAATCTAATAACCGTCATAGCGTATCTTTCGTAGCCCGCTAATTTTCCATACTGGAGAACAGTACGACAGAAAGAGTGGGTGCCCGCTATACACGCCGAAGTGTACGTCGCTAAGTGCAATGGCGCACAAGGTACTGTATATAATCAACTTACTACATCTAATGGAACATTAGCGTTGGAGTATAATTTTAGTCAACAACATCGCTAATAATAAATATCACCATAAACGCTACATCTTTCAAACTCTCAGATTCAAGAGATATTTTCATTTTAAATTGAGTGCAGGTGGAAGCTGTGCGATATAAAGAATGAGAATATTGTAAAATGTCTCAGGCTATAAACAGCAATGATAGTGGGAGTAAGAACAGAGCTTTACTGGATATACATTACAATAGTAAAAAATTCCCTGTTTCCTCTTAATTTCCTCTATACGCCAATAGTAATTTTCTTCGTCCATTTATTCCTACGTTCTACAAGTTTCTTCAGATCATCCCGTGTTAGTAAATTTATATTTTGTATTAACGCACTTGATCTGTGGAAGCTCTGTTCTTACTTCCTCGTATTTTCCATCCTATTACGTTTACTGCAAACAGAAGTAGTCTGTACAGATGTCCAATCAGCCTGATTTTTCGATGACTGGGTAACATCTATAGATTTAATTCTTTTCCCATGTCAGTGCCAACACCATCCGCCATTTTGTCCATCCACTACAGCTTTAAAACTTTTCCAGCGCATCACTGTCACATTTGTTTCTTCTTCAACCATTTCCCCAATCAACCTGGAGGTAATACACCGACCGAGATATTTTACATTCTTCTTATCAATGCTTACTTTCCGTTTGGTTACTCAATACGAAACAGGAACTGATTTAAGAAAGATGTGTATGCGTTCTCTAGATGTAAATACTATATAAAAATTATACCGAATTATCATGTAAAATTGCACACAAGATAATAAATGCTGCGGCAAACAGCTATGTTTGAGTCTGATGACGCACAATGCATAGAAATAAAATACTCAAAAGAAATCTCTTTCTAAGCATTAAATAGTAATTCATGTTTAACTCTTATAGTTACGTAATATAAATTAACTTAGCTACTTTTTTATTAGCTGATGTGGAGAGGAAGGAGTTCTCTACCAACAACTGTAGGGTCTCGTCAAATCCAGTGCTAACTGAGCTGACACGGAATGTGACGATTTTAGTCTGTTTCCAGATCCACACTAATTCTATGCATTAATTTCTCCTTCGGTCCTCGTTCTCTGTCGTAGCACAAACTAGATATAAGTACTTCCACTTTTACTGGAATTGCAGGACATGCGAAAGGCCTAGTTGTGTTCACCCACTTCAAGGAAGAACAAAGAGACTCTGTAGAAGTCCGAGTCCAATCTTGGATATAATGCTCATGTCGCGAGTTCATTCTGGACTTGAGGCAGTAAAGCAATTGCTGACAGGGCTTAGGTTCACAGCTGTACTAAATGATAAGTTCCACATTAGGTATGCCAATAGCGTTTCGTTTATTCATAGTACACGACGCAGATAAACCTACACAGTACTAATAAAACGTTTTCATATGTGTAGCAAGAATGTCATAAGTTTCACATTTCATATTAGAGTCAATCACAAGCCTATTACATTATGTGTCTTGCAGGAAATACGTTGTCTGCTTTGCACGCAAAATCGCGATATGTGAATATTATTTTATATGGCGTGCATCCGAGATTTTAACTGTACAGCCTATAGCACAAATAATACTCTTGTGCTCCCTCATTCCCCACTGACGAGAAAGCCCAAATCACTTCGTTTCACAGCTCTCTAATGGTGGAAGTAGAAACTGCACGAAGTGCTTCGTAATTTTAATGCCAATACAAATTTTACTTCTCGTGTAGGTTTCTACTGCAGTAAATATATGTTTCTCATACTGATTACAAAATTACACGATGTACTCATTTCAGCGTTTTTACCATTATCTATCATACTTGCCCAGATGTTATAATACAAATAATACAGTTCCTTATGTTTACTTTATTTTCTGTGTCTATGTATGGCGCATTATGCTTAAGTCTTAGGAGGTGTACACAGTGCATACAGCGTCTTGGAATGTAAGAATCAGTTGTCTTTATGTTACATTATAATCACGTTATTTCTACGTACTTTTATTTGTGTGACCTCAGAAGAAATTTTTGACGTCAGTGATAACATTTAATTTTCAAAAATACTATTTTGTTGTTTTAAATAAATAGTAAATTTTGTATTCTTTTTATTTATCTGCATAGTTTAGCCATTTTCCTTTATAGCATCAACAAAATTATTCATGTGTTTTTGATGTTTAAAGAATTTTTGTTAATGAAGGATATCCTCTGGGCATTTTTCTCCATGAATGAAAATTTACATTGTCTCCAAAATGTATATTGTATGTCTTTTATGTACTTTCCTTGGAGTTTTACAGCATTTTCAATATTTATGCCAAATGTTTTTGGGTTTTCAAATTAAATTACAATGTGGATTGGTTGCTTTCACAGTCTTGTGCATGTCCATTAAATCTAATTCCGAATTCCTACCTGTTAGTCTAATATAAAATTTTGTTACAGTTGTCAAAAGAAAGTTTCTAGACTCTTGATTTTGACAATATGAAGATATTCTTTTCGTTGAGCGTATTTCGGCCCTAAAGATGTTTTCCGTACAAAAAGTTAATTCTATTTGTTTGCTCATCTTCTTCAAAATTTGACCTATATATGGTGCTGTGACGTAGATAGGATTGTTTGTGATTTTCTTATCATTTTAATGTATTTTTAAAGCACTCCAGCAGTTTTTGGTTTTTATGCTGTTAATATAACTTGAGCACTATTTTCCGGTCGAAGTAATTTCGTTATTTCGTGTATTGTAGTGCTTTTGCTTACAATTTTGATAATTATTTATTTCATTGTTTCTGCGAATTTGGGTGACAAGGATTTTTATCATAATGTCAATAGGAGTGGATTCTCTACACACATCAATTTGGTGGTGTCTGTTGTTGCCTAGTAGTATTTGTCATCAACATATCTACATCTAATAATTTCCGGGTATGCAGCCGGATCCCGTCGACATTCTGCCACGATATTTCGGCCCAGAGACGTCCGGCCATCATCAGGTGAGTACACAACTACTGAAGAGCCCAGGTGCAGTCGCGGTATTTATGCCGAATCTCGCGAGATTCGGCATAAATACCGCGACTGCACCTGGGCTCTTCAGTAGTTGTGTACTCACCTGATGATGGCCGGACGTCTCTGGGCCGAAATATCGTGGCAGAATGTCGACGGGATCCGGCTGCATACCCGGAAATTATTAGAAGAAGAAATACGCCGGGAAAATTTCAGAAGTCACAACATATCTACAGTTGTACATAATTGAAATTAGAACAGGCCAGTTTTTATTCAATAATTTCTTTACCACTGTACTAACACATATCTACAATGGTGCTTGTAATATAATTTCCTTCATCGGATTATGTGTGAATTTTAATTTCAAATTAAACTAGTTTTGTATTAAAGTAAGTTGTAATAGACTTATTTATTTCATTAGTTTGTATAGAGCAAATACACAATAGAAAATTCCAGATTATTAGCCCATAATATAAAAGACGTAAGAATCCCCCAGTCAGAAAGATTAATTTTGGTTAATTTATATACTGATACAACCATATCAGAAACGATAGAGATCATAAAATAAAATAACCTACACAATAGAATATACACTCCTGGAAATTGAAATAAGAACACCGTGAATTCATTGTCCCAGGAAGGAGAAACTTTATTGACACATTCCTGGGGTCAGATACATCACATGATCACACTGACAGAACCACAGGCACATAGACACAGGCAACAGAGCATGCACATTGTCGGCACTAGTACAGTGTATATCCACCTTTCGCAGCAATGCAGGCTGCTATTCTCCCATGGAGACGATCGTAGAGATGCTGGATGTAGTCCTGTGGAACGGCTTGCCATGCCATTTCCACCTGGGGCCTCAGTTGGACCAGCGTTCGTGCTGGACGTGCAGACCGCGTGAGACGACGCTTCATCCAGTCCCAAGCATGCTCAATGGGGGACAGATCCGGAGATCTTGCTGGCCAGGGTAGTTGACTTACACCTTCTAGAGCACGTTGGGTGGCACGGGATACATGCGGACGTGCGGTGTCCTGTTGGAACAGCAAGTTCCCTTTCCGGTCTAGGAATGGTAGAACGATGGGTTCGATGACGGTTTAGATGTACCGTGCACTATTCAGTGTCCCCTCGACGATCACCAGTGGTGTACGGCCAGTGTAGGAGATCGCTCCCCACACCATGATGCCGGGTGTTGGCCCTGTGTGCCTCGGTCGTATGCAGTCCTGATTGTAGCGCTCACCTGCACGGCGCCAAACACGCATACGACCATCATTGGCACCAAGGCAGAAGCGACTCTCATCGCTGAAGACGACACGTCTCCATTCGTCCCTCCATTCACGCGTGTCGCGACACCACTGGAGGCGGGCTGCACGATGTTGGAGCGTGAGCGGAAGACGGCCTAACGGTGTGCGGGACCGTAGCCCAGCTTCATGGAGACGGTTGCGAATGGTCCTCGCCGATACCCCAGGAGCAACAGTGTCCCTAATTTGCTGGGGAGTGGCGGTGCGGTCCCCTACGGCACTGCGTAGGATCCTACGGTCTAGGCGAGCATCCGTGCGTCGCTGCGGTCCGGTCCCAGGTCGACGGGCACGTGCACCTTCCGCCGACCACTGGCGACAACATCGATGTACTGTGGAGACCTCACGCCCCACGTGTTGAGCAATTCGGCGGTACGTCCACCCGGCCTCCCGCATGCCCACTATACGCCCTCGCTCAAAGTCCGTCAACTGCACATACGGTTCACGTCCACGCTGTCGCGGCATGCTACCAGTGTTAAAGACTGCGATGGAGCTCCGTATGCCACAGCAAACTGGCTGACACTGACGGCGGCGGTGCACAAATGCTGCGCAGCTAGCGCCATTCGACGGCCAACACCGCGGTTGCTGGTGTGTCCGCTGTGCCGTGCGTGTGATCATTGCTTGTACAGCCCTCTCGCAGTGTCCGAAGCAAGTATGGTGGGTCTGACACACCGGTGTCAATGTGTTCTTTTTTCCATTTCCAGGAGTGTATTTTTTTATAAAAACACTTCTCTTTTGTGTAGGATATTTTTCTTTGCGATCTCTATCGTTTCTGATATGGATGTATTTGTATATATTATTATTCACATATGGGTCCAGTAGGACCATGCGAGGTACAATCCATCAGTGTCACTTTTGATGGTTAGTCAATCTTTGTGCCCAAATTTGTTTCATCCTTTCAGAATAAAGTCTCTTTATTTCATCAGACCATGGTGTTCCAGTCCGGTTTTTAATTTCCCTCCTACCAACTTTCCAATGAAACACCGTTTGTCTGAATGTTTTCCTATATGTAAGGTCTGCCTGAGTGAAACCAGCTGCTTTAAGATCCTCCTTAATCGTAGCAATCCACTTCATTGGCTCAGTTTTGGACTAATTTCTGTTTCCATAGAATTCGACTGTTTGTTTTGAGAACCTAGTGGATGTCATTCTTTTAATGTGCCCATAATATTTAAGTCTTCGTTTTCTCATGTCACCATGTGTGTCTGTGAATTCTTCTATTTACTTATTACTTCTCAGCCTATACGTTTCTCTATCAGTAATTTTGGGGCCTAATGTTTTCCTAGCAATCTTTCTTTCTTTCTTTTGAATTTCTTCAGTATACCTTTTCCTATTGAAGATGAAAGTTTCTGCTCCATAAAGATATTAAGGTTTGTTTACAGTGCTCTAATGTCTAAGTTTATTGAATGTAAAAGTGATTCTTTATTATAAGTATTTTGTGTTAATCTGAACGATGTTGCCACTATTGACAGCGAACTTAATTTGCAGGTTTCCCAGATGTTTTCCTTGTACGACTTCCCTAAGATATTTAAACTGAGACACCCTTTTTATTTTTTCATTTTTCGTATACAAAAACTTTCGTGCTTGTTTGTTGAATGTCATGTATTCCGTTTTTTCGAATAATATTTGTGGTCCTACCTTTTCCGAGAGTTCTTTAAGAATTTGAATTTGTTTTTGAGCGGTGGTAACATCCCTAGTGAAAATTGCCAGATCATCTGCAAAGGCAATCAACTCTAATCTCACATCTACCTAACTTGACTGATTGGTCTATATTATGAATCGACTTTTGCTATCGTTATTCTGTAATTACCTTTTCCAAAACACAGTTAAACAGTAATGGAGAGAGTCCATCTCCCTCTCCAACACCAGTCTTTATTTCAAATGGTTCAAAATTCTCTCCCATTAATTTAGCTTTAGATCTAGCGTTGGTTAACGTTTCCTTATTTGGTGTTAGAGTTTCATTATCTAGACCTTATTCCTTTAGAATTTGGAAAATAGATGCACGATCAACTGAGTCTGAAGTCTTTTTAAAATCCACAAATGTACATACAGTATTGTTACTAGAAATACTTTGGTGTCTGAGGATTAGTTTTATATCAAGAATTTGTTCTAGACAGGATCTGTTTGGAGCAAAGCCTACTTGGTATTCACCAGTTTTAGGTTCTAGATGTTCTTGGGCTCGATTATGTAAACGCTTGAGAGAATTTTGTGTGAGTGGGAGGAGAGACTTTCCTCGGTAATTAATAACATTGGTCGTATCCCCTTTTCATCCAATGGATGAATTAGGGCAGTTTTACAGGCCTCAGGTATTTTCGCAGTTTGTCAGATGTGTCCTATTACTTGAGTGATCTCTTTTATAGTGTTAGGGCCAGCTAATTTTAGTAACTCTGCGATTGTACCATCTTCTCCAGATGCTTTATTGTTTTTTAGTCTCTTAATTTGTTTAGTTATTTCGGCTTCGTCAGGTGCTTTAGAGTACGGGTTGGTGTTATTAATCTGATGTCGTTGGAATTTGTTCGCTGGCTCTGGACAGTTCAATAGTTTTTCAAAAGAATTTGCAAGAACCTTAAAATTTTTATGGTTGTTAAGAGTCAAGCTGCCATTTTCAGTTTTGAAGCAAAGACTTTGAGGTTGATAACCAGTTAGCTTTGTTTTGAATGTTTTATGAAAGTTCGATTTCCAAAAGTTGCGCATTTCCTTAGTTTCTTTCCTGTCGGAATAATTTAGATGTTTATTTTCTCACAGTTAGAAAAGTGTGCTTTTCTCAGTTTTGTTACTTTTCCTATTTTGGAATGCCTCATGTCTAGACTTAACTGCTGTTTCACAATCTGTGTTCCACCAAGGGTGATTTTGTTTCTTTCGAAGCAGAATTAAATTTTGTGCTGTTTTCATAAACCTTCCTTTTAGGCTTTTCCAATTGTTGGATTGTTTTTTGTCACGTTCACCTTTTAGACTTGGGGTTACTTTAGCAGTGTCAAATTTTGGGATAAGATTTTTTGTTTTGAAGAGTTTCTGTGGCTGAAGTATTACTTTCATTCTCGTTAAATAATGGTCGGAATCAATATTTGTATATATGTATTAGTTGTGTTAAACAAAATTAAACTTCCTGACAGGGGGATTATTATGTCTTTTATATAAAGGGCTCATGTTCTGGAGTTTTCTATTGTGCATTTTCCCTATACATGTAGAGTATATTATCACTAGTTTTTTTGTTTTTGGGATGTGAGCTACCAAAACAGTTCATTACTGAACGAAATATAATTAGTCCCTTTCGTATTTTTGGTTACAGTTGTAAGGATGATGTCTGGAAATTCCTTTCTCTTTTTGCGAAGACTGCACTGCAGCTTTAAAACTTTTTTATATTTTTCGTTATTTTACTTGGTGCATTGAATTGTGGTTGTGCTTTATATGTGATATCTTTATCCCGAAGAAATTTAGTATTTTTCTACATAATCGTCATGCTTTGTAATTACTATACTATTTCCCTTTCCTTCCTTTACTGCTTCACTATGTGTTACTAGTTTTTATTTATAGTTTTGACAGAGTTTTATTTGATATAAGTTTGCTGTTTTGGTGTATACTGTTTTCTATTTCTGGTTCTCTAAGTTTTGCTGCATTTGGTGTCAGTTCGTTTTGTTCATGTACAAACATTTCTACCACATCTACTGTGGCTTTCGTTGTGGATTTGAGATGTTTTCTAGTTACGTTGTATAGGTGTAAGGTAACTCCAGGATGTAGTATGCATCACGTCATACCAGCTAAGGGGTAACACTAACATGCCATACGTAGACATAATATAACGTGGAAGTAAGGTACAATGTTATACGTACTATAACGTCTGTACAGGTGCTGTTGATAATGGCAAAAACGCCGAAACGCTCTCGTCGTGGAACTTTGTAATCAGTGGTACGTAGAGACCTGTACCAAAATTAAAATACGTCGTTCTTCGAGCTCACGGATGCTGTGGGCCTATTAAAAAATAAATTGATAAAAACTGTTATGAAATGAAATCTGAAATAGTGGATAATATCTTGCAAATGAGAATCTATTCTGTCTGACAGTCAGTTACATCTGAAATATAATTTGTCAATTGTTAATAAATGAATCTTACAAGTTCGGTACGCTGGTTCCTCTGGCGGCAACCAGCCATACGATCTTTCTGCTAAACTGGCACTGCATATCACGGAATTAGCACCCACTGTATCATCTATTGTCGGCCTCCCACCCTACCCCTTACATCATGCCTCAGCTGCTACAAACTCTTCCAAATTATGGAGTGAATCTTGGGATGCAATTTTATTGACCCAAAGCCCTAAATGTCACAAAACGTATACATCTTTGTTTACCTGTGTCTGCTCGGAAATAATGTATGGAGGTAAATAACATTTCAGGTTCGCATATTGTTACTTCATGAAGCCTTTAACGTACTAGTTGAATTTCATAACCACATCAGTAGTCTAAAACTATTCGTTATCACCGCACAAATACTGTGTTTGCAGAAACAAAGAATCTTACGATTTTATGGATATCTAAACCGTACCTTTCATTTTTATTGTATCATATTTAACGAACCGATACATATGTAATAAGAGAGGCATTGCACACAAATATTGGAATTCGCAACCGCCTCGTTTTAATCGGCCGTTGTTCCAGTATACACACAGCTTGGAAAAACAAGTAAATTTCGATGCCTCAATAAATCGGATGCTGTGCGTACATTTTGAAATATTTTTCCTCTTTGTTTTTTGCTTTAATGGAGCAAGTACACTGGTGGATCAATTCAGAGTTCCACGTGTCAAGCTGCCGCAGATATACTGCGAAATATTTATATGAAATATTATGTTACTGAAGCGCATTTAAGCTTACTTCACAATGAGGGATGAGTTTATTTTCTACATAATTTTTAAGTAAGTGTAAACCCTCCACTCAGAAACAGAATGTTGCAATGATAAGCCTACGTACACGAAATATTGAAAGGTTTTTCCCAGCCTCAGCAAGGCTGTGATTTAGAAGCTCACTGTAGCTTAAAGGTAAATTGAACTGCTATACCGGTTACAAACAGTTCTACCGTAAACGGACAATGTTCTGTTATTAGAGCATTAATTTTTTCGTAACATTTTGGAGGAGCGGTCGCAGATACAGAATCAAATTCGTTTGATACCGATAGGTGCCCGAAAAAGAGCCAGCAGCTTACTCTCATAATCGAAAATGTTATACTTAAAGGGTAATTGTGTAAATGATGTGATTACAACTGATTCAACAGAACAGTACTGTTTATGAGAATAACTGGAAATTGTAAAGAAGTAACATGAACCGAGTGGAAGACCTACATCTTTCGAATTACACTAGGGGAGTTAGTGAACTTGACGTCCGATATGCGTTACCATGAACACTTTTACATGCCTTCCCTTCATGAGAATCTGCGGGATAATATGAAACCTAATATAAAACACGGAAATGGTCCGAAAATGTTCGACAATTTCCCCATGCGGTCGAAGCCCTGGGAGTACAGTTCCTACAAAGAGGATTTGAAACAGTCACATAGAGATTGATTGCCACAAAAATTGCGTTCACTGGCGAATTCGGATACTCTCTGGTAGGCACAACAGATATTAAATAGTAATGAGGTCAATCGTTTCGAAATTCCCAATATTTCAAGAGACCAAGCCGATAATGTAAACGGCTGATGCGTTTATCTTTTCGGGAAATTACATTTAAAAATGTAAAGATAAAGACATCAAAATTTGTGTGTGCAACGTTTTTCATTGTCAGAGTTGAACGAAGATTACATTTATTATTATATGTGTAGGTTTCTTTCTGTTTTTTCATAGCAACAAAAGCTTTTGAGTAATCTGTCATCGAGATTTGCAATTTGTTGGAACCGTATAAATTATATCTGTCTCTGCGGCAAAAGAGCAATGTTATCAACTAGCAACAAAAACGTTTTTCTTTTTTTAACTTCACACTACTTCGTTTGCTTTCAAATAATCGTCGATATCCTGTTCTCATATAATAATTATTAAATTTATATTTAGCTGCTACACTCAATTTCCTCTGTTGTCTATGTAATGTATTTTAATAAATGTTTCTTCCAAGTTTTTCAGTGTTCGTATCGTAAATCTCCTTCTTGTACCAAGAAAATTTCCTCAGTTTATCCTTACTCATTCCCGTATTCCACGCCCTTTTCATTCGGTGTGAATTTTCTATCGAATTCTTTTATTGCCTATTCTTTTTACTATCTCTACTTTTCATACTCTATGGTGATAACCCATCACAAGGACACATCCATTTTCATTTCCCCAAATTTCTTATCGTTCACTTTCCGGTTCACAAAATTTTGCTTTACACAAAACTGAAGATTGAGACGCTTGCTGCTAACGAATGTTTACCACCGATACCGGTCTTCTGTTAATATCTTTTTTGGCTCCCAATGTTTTTTGTTCCGTTCCATGTTTCGGTCTCTTGTTACAATGATGGGCTCTGGTGAAGTGAAATATTTCTCACCGCCTACTGTGTGTTCAACATTTCTATGTTCGACATTTCGATGTTCAGTCTCAACTTCGTTCATCCATAACAAGTTCTGAAATTCGCAAGATACTGGTGAGAAGCTTTTAAGGCATGCGGGCAAATACTATCGTAGTGATCTTTTCCAAGAAATCTATGATATTCATTGTCTGCGAACACGTAGAGACGAACACGCGACACTGTCGTCCAAATGTGCTGAAGCATTCCTTCGTGCCCTTTGGAAGAACCAACAGTAAGTCGCTTGCTCCGAACGGTTCACGAACCGCACGAACATTTCCAGAGAACGGGAGAGTGTTATCTGCGAAATCTGGCACATGATTTAATCGTCTTCTGGAATATACGACATGTTTTTCCAGTTACTTCATCAATGCGTGAAATTTACACAACGCTAGTATGTACTCAATCCTGTCTGACGTTCACATTAACACGAAACTGTCTGTTTCTATCACTACGTATGATTACCTGAAACTGATTTCTGCAGACACTGTTTATGACACTCCCCTGTCGCACTTTATCTCGACATTGATTAGGATTTTACAAAATTATGTCTCACTTAACGCCTACTGATGATTTGTCTTCTTGCTAAACCAAGATGTTGCAGTTTTCTTCCATCGTTTCTTTCACTGAGGGTTTAGCATCCGTACAGAAAATTGGAAATAATAACTCGGTGGAACACACGAAAGTACTCCATTAATCGTAATCAGGATTAACTGTTGTTATTATTTACCGTTTTGCAAGTGGAACAGATCGTTGTCGCTGAAAAATGATGTTAACTATTTAATATGTTATCTCTACACGCAGCTTCACAAACGCTGTAAACAATCTTTCAATCTAGATCTAGAATTTTTACTACTGATCATGCTGCTAATGTGATCAAAATAATTTTCAGCAAAGTTACTCTCAGTGTTCACATAGGTGATACTGTACCGTCATAGTATTAACCTCAGTAGTTTTAATGATTGGTTTAAACAGTTTATTAATTCACTCAGTGTTGTAAACTCTCCAACTGAAATAAATTTACAAAAAGAAAATAAATAAGACATAGATTTAAATGCATTACAGATACTTTCGAGTAGCAATCATCTAGTTGATGAGTTTTCATTTCATGGATGAGCAAAGGAGGTACTCGCTGTGTCTCTCAGGGAGATATCCCCATCCACAACAATGCACAGACAGTAACGCGTCGTACAAAGCAAGTCTCACTGAACCGAGATGCTCGAGATTGATGTGCTAATTGTGACGAAAAAGTGAGCATAAGTTTCTTTTGTGCAAGGATGACGAAGGAATCATTACGAAATTAGACTTAATTAAATTTAGTAAATCAGGGAATACGTACGTAATGATGACCAAAGGCGATTTTGAATACTCCATCTCCAGATGCACGTCCACTGTTTCAGAAACTGTTTTACAATATAGACGTAATTTATTATAGTCAAGCAAAGACTTCAAATACACTCTTTTCAATACTACAAGGTGGCCTCATACGTTGCCGCCACCTTTTATACAAAAATACAGACCACGACAAATGTGGCCTAGGCTAAGGACAATAATTTTATTCAATCCCTTGTCCTGGAAGCACCTGTGACTCGCAAAAAGTTATCAAATTCGACAAAATATAAGTACTGAACTCCGAAGAACACGAAACGGTTAGATAATATAATAAAGTCTGACAGTAATCTTTCTGATTTGTTTAAGATGTTAAGAGTTGGTGCGGAAGGGGAGGAGGATAACAAGAGTTTCGGTGGACAGCGATTGAGACGACTGCATCCGCTGATTATTTCCGTGTGATATCTCAACGGGATGTATTTCTCTTCCACAGGCGTTTTGTTTCCCATATGCACATCACTTTCTCGCAAGTCCCCTTCTCTACGTTGAATTCGATGTCGAACTGCTGCCATAAGCAATATTACCAACACTTCCTCTAGACTGCCCAAAACGTGAGTTTCAGTATAAAAAGAAAGATATCTTTTTTAGAACTGAGGAGTAAACATTAACTTAAACGAAAAGAAAGAAAAAAATATGTGGGAGAATTTAAATTTACGTACTTGTGCTGTATCGTTCCACAGGCATGTACTTATGAACAATAAAGTAATTTACCGCTACATGAGATGTATTCGCAGTTCCGAATATGGACAAGCATCAGGTGTATAATGGAATAACGACAGTGAAAACTTATGCCGGAAAGAGACTTACACCCGGACTTCCCGCTAATGACGAGCGATCGCCTTGCCATTTCGCTCCCCACACGCGACTTACGGCTACACCCAAACATCCATACGTCGTCTACCATTGGTCTACAACTCGTACTCGTACATCCGTTGTCTCTATTCCAGTTCAGGGAAGACATTTTACTTGGATGTCGCTTCCTCGGTGTCGGCGGACAAATACGATATCTCAATATCCATATTATTCCGACTTCCGGTGCAATGTTCCTTCGGACATGTACATATGTCCGAAAGTGGCTGCAGACGTTTTGAAATATATTAAACGTATTCGCTATTGCGAATATGGACACTATCAGCTGAAATATTGGATTGGCTACAGTGGATATTTGTGCCGGAGCATGTCTCAAACCCAGACTTCCCACTTTATCACCGTCGGTCACCTTACCATTCGGCTATCCGAGCATGACACACGGCCGGTTTAAAACTTCCATATGTCGTCACCCATGTGTCTATAACTTGTACTCGTACATTGGTTATATACAGGGCTATTACAAATGATTGAAGCGATTTCATAAATTCACTGTATCTCCATTCATTGACATATGGTCACGACACACTACAGATACGTAGAAAAACTCATTAAGTTTTGTTCGGCTGACGCCGCACTTCAGGTTTCTGCCGCCAGAGCGCTCGAGAGCGCAGTGAGACAAAATGGCGACAGCAGCCGAGAAAGCGTATGTCGTGCTTGAAATTCACTTACATCAGTCAGTCATAACAGTGCAACGACACTTCAGGACGAAGTTCAACAAAGATCCATCAACTGCTAACTCCATTCGGCGATGGTATGCGCAGTTTAAAGCTTCTGGATGCCTCTGTAAGGGGAAATCAACGGGGCGACCTGCAGTGAGCGAAGAAACGGTTGAACGCGTGCGGGCAAGTTTCACGCCTAGCCCGCAGAAGTCGACGAATAAAGCAAGCAGGGAGCTAAACATACCACAGCCGACGGTTAGGAAAATCTTACGGAAAAGGCTATAGCAGAAGCCTTACCGTTTACAATTGCTACAAGCCCTGACACCCGATGACAAAGACAAACGCTTTGAATTTTCGGCGCGGTTGCAACAGCTCATGGAAGAGGATGCGTTCAGTGCGAAACTTGCTTTCAGTGATGAAGCAACATTTTTTCTTAATGGTGAAGTGAACAGACACAATGTGCGAATCTGGGCGGTAGAGAATCCTCACGCATCTGTGCAGCAAATTCGCAATTCACCAAAAGTTAACGTGTTTTGTGCAATCTCACGGTTTAAAGTTTACGGCCCCTTTTTCTTCTGCGGAAAAAACGTTACAGGACACGTGTATCTGGACATACACCAGTGACTGTGTAATAGAGCTAAGATGCCAAGTTCCTACGACTGTGCATGCATGTCCGAAGAAATATTGCATCGTAATTTGACACTGCAATATCCTTACCGTTACATTATTTCGAAATATTGTTCGAATCCTTCTGTTAAGCCGTAACACGAATAACAAAGCAAGCTTAAACCAGATAAATAAAAATTTGTATTACTGAAGTACCTCTATACTCTATAGGACTGAAGATCAAAATTCCATTGAAACATTCTGCGGGAGTGACTGTGTAATGGACGCTCGTTGCTTCGACTACTCGTTTGTAGCTGCTATAAATCATATCTGTCCAGATGGAGTCTTTCACTACGCAGAGGAGTGTGAGCCGTTTTGAAAATTCCTGGCAGATTATTGCTGTGTGCGAGATGAAATCTCGAATTCAGTAGCTTGCCTTTCGCTTGCGTTGTACTTAACCGCTGAGCTATCAGGACACGTCTCACTGCACGCTTTCACACCCTCACTTCGGACACTACTTTTCTTCTACCAACCAAACTTTGCCGTTTCCTCCACAGTTTGCGGGACTAGTACTCATGGGAAAATAAGCGGCACAAGGCATGCAGTACTCTTGTTCCGGTTGGAAGGCAGTAATGAGGAACCGGCGGCAATGAGAATGTGAGGGTCTCTGTTGTACATTGGACTCGTACTGCAAGATTCCGACCGAGTCTTAGCTTGGTACACCTTTGGCGATACACAGACTGTGACGGAATCATTCACTCGATGGCATTATAATTCGTGTCATTTTTGTAAGAATTTTTCGCCAAACAGTTCTACAAAAGGTTTATGCCACTTTTTAGCGACATCCGTCAATATTACAAAGCAATCCTCAAATGTTCTCTACAACCCCTTTGCATTTGTTAATACTCCTGAAGGTTTGCATCAGTACCAAATGTACACAGCCTCTTGCACAGCACTCCTGGGAGTCCAAATTAAATCCAGATATCGTAAAATGTGTGATTACGGTTATAATTGGAGAGACCATTCCGCATGCTTTGATCAATACGTACGCCATTAAATTATAAATCTCTATATTTACGTCATGTATGTTAATTATTCTGTTTAATTACGCTTCGCTTATCCAAGAGATATCAGTGAACCATATCAGACACGCAAATATTTCAGTACCCATTTAAACTTCTGTTTTAGGCATTCCACGTCACAATCATCATTGGAGAAGGACGACACGCCACACACATGTATTTTTAAGGTATATCCAATTAAATTTGGACAGTTAAGAAAGTGTAATGGACAGTTCAGTGGAACTCCTGTCCGAGTTAACCTATTCCCCAAACGAATCTCAGCATTTACATGCCCATTAATCTCGATGTAGCGATGGCAGTATCAGTACTAGAGGGAAATCGGATGATGACCTTTCTGTGTACTCATGTGAACTTGGTCAGTAATTTACTTACAGTGCGCACTACACATCTTACATGCACAAATGCACAATATTCGATTTTAGCAATGGCTGAAATTGCAAAATTAGATGGTGTAGACATTTGTTAAAATGCAGTAACCGTAGTACAGGAGAAACAAGAAATAACTGCAATTTTTAGAACATTTCGTAGCCAGTCCTGATATAATAAGAAATTACCAAACACGTATCAGTTTCCTAGACTTCCCATAAGTCTCTCATTTTTCCTTGTACTTATTTATTTTATTGGCACATTCTATGCAATTGAAGCAGCATGTGCGGTTTCTTACACGAAGAGAAGTTTCCTCGTACATCGGATATACGATTTAGTTGATGTATTACCTGCTATAATTCTGAATTTTATCTTGTACTCTCTTTCTGCGTCAGCTTCAATATAGAATGTCCCTTACAGACATTCTTCCATACCCTTGCCTTGCTTAAATTTACTTGCAACTGAAGTTTTAATTAATTTAATAGACTTGTCAGAAGCCTCTCATTTCTTAGAGTATTCCCACATTGTATTTTCTATACTGTTCCTCCATTTTTCCATGTATTTATTTATTTTATTGGTATGGTCTATGCAATCCATACAGCATGTATACTATGTTACAGTAAGGGAAGTTTCGTCATACAGCGGATATACGATTTTGTTGATGTATTACTCTTATAATTGAAAATTTTATCGTGTGCTCTGTTTCCGCGTCACATTCTGTATGTAATATTCCTTCCAGATGGCCGGCCAGTGTGGCCGAGCGATTCTAGGCGCTTCAGTCTGGAACCGCTCGACCGCTACGGTCGCAGGTTCGAATCCTGCGTCGGGTATGGATGTCTGTGAAGTCCTTAGGTTAGTTAGGTTTAAGAAGTTCTAAGTTCTACGGGACTGATGACCTCAGATGTAATGTCCCATAATGCTCAGAGCCATTTGAACCAACCTTCCACATGTACTTCCATACGTTTGTCTTGCATTATGTATATTTTCTAGTGATTTTTAAATCAGTTTAAATTGTTATTTGTTATTGCTTTATCATACGTAATTCTGCTGTCATGTTACGTGTACTTCCATGATAATGTCAAAATATGGTTCATCAGTCCCTTAGAACTTAGAACTACTTAAATCTAACTAATCTAAGGACATCACACACATTCATGCCCGAGGCAGGATTCGAACCTGCGACCGTAGCGGTCGCGCGGTTCCAGACTGAAGCGCCTAGAACCGCTCGGCCACTCAGGAAGTAATGATAATGTTATCTTCTTCTTGGACCTCCTATTCGCACACTGCTACCCTCAATACTCCTCCCACATCCACGCGTCCAAGTCTCCCCACACTGTTTTCTCTGATGGTACGTGTTAAGGTTTGTTTAGATTTTTCCCTTGTCGTGTTTATTTAGAGTTTAGATTTAACATGACTTGACTGTCGGAGATAACATTTATTCTGTTTCCAGCTCTCCATGTGCAATGTCCGTTGCACTGTTGTACAACAGCACTTTTATACTGTTGATCACCCACAATTTCGTATTTTATAATATAATTAGTAACTGATATATAATAGCTTATGTGGAAGGTGTTCGTCCAGAGTTGCTGCAAATCAGTGATAAGACGAGGGTCCTTAAGTTCACGATGATGACCCTATGGTCGTATAATTATAGTCTCTACTGTTGATGTTTAAGAGCTATTGCTAATCAACATGCCTCCACCCTTGCACTTGCAAGGTTATTGCCACATAACGACAGACTTCCAGATCCAGCGTAGGGGATTCTATTGTGTGACGACATGGCATTACTACCACTTATTTGGATAACAATAATGCAAAGTAGTTGTGGTTAGTGAGAAGATGTATTCTGCTGATTTAAGCCGTTCTTTCATCAGTGTAATTCCAAGAACGTGGCAGCGCCAAAGTCCCCTGCGCACCAGATGCGTACCTCACAGGGAGCTGTCAGCCCTATACATTCCAACAAGGGTCTCTTGATATCAGAATTGTCTTCTCGCATTGATCAGACCACACTTCCGAGATGCTGTTATTGATAGGCTCGCTGTGGCGTATTATGGTATTCCCCCCCCACCCCTTCTCATCATTTGTTTAGTACGGTGCCGCTCTCGACAGCAAAGATAACACGCTGAAGTGTGGTCCTTTGAAGTACCTCGCGTGGCGATATGCTGTCGACCTAGTTCCTCCCTCACACACAGGGAACGGCGGACGGAGCTGCTAGCCGGAAATTCGACGTTGCTTTCTCTGTGTCGTGTTGCCGCCGGCTTTGAAGGCAAAGGCTGGCGTGGAAACCATAGTAAATCAAAACTCTCAGCTATGAGAAAATTGCTGTTAACAGGCTTACATGAAGCTAACTCCGGAAAATAGAGAATGTTTTCCGTTTAAAATCTCTGCGCAAAGTGGGCTTGCTTGTTAGCCAACTTAGTCGCGGTGTTAATTTGCAAGTCCGTCGTAGCGGAACATGACCATCTGTGTAACGGTTCTCCTATTACAACACATATTTTTCCATGTACAAATATGATGCGTACCGTTCATCAACATACTTCGAAACGTGTCTGTAACGAGTGCTTCAAAATATATGTCCTGAATACAAAATGCAGACAACGAACGTGTTTAAATTCGTGGATATGGTTCAAACTCAAGTTCAAAAACGTACACATCAGAATGGGATTCACTTGCCTCTACATTTCTCATTGTAACCTCCCCTCAATATACTTACTAGATGACAAAATCTAGGAGAGGAACGGTGGAGGGGGTAACGGCTAGTATATATCGGGCGCCGACAGGAACAGCACAGCATTCGTCAAGAACCACCTGAAGATGGCAGCGTGTATATCTGTCGAAATCTTGTGGAGAAATTATGACGCTACCCGGTCGGATACCCGAGAACTGTTCAAATGAAAAACCTGGGTATTAAATATGTATGTAGGTAATCACTGATCAAGGAACAGGATACTAATTTTAAAACTAATGGACAGAACGGAGTTATTTGAAAGTCATACAATCAAATAATATTTGCAATATGAATTATATATGACTGGAAAATGATGATTAATGAGGAGATCTACCACAATATACAGAAAATACAGAAAGTGATCACAAATTGAGTGTTAATCTTCTTTGGACACCGCTGTCGAATGAGTGACAAAATGTCAACGACAAAAGCCACCAACCAACTTTCCCACCCATATACGCGCGCGCGCAAACGCACACACACACACACACACACACACACACACACACACACACACACACACACACACACACACACGCACGCACACACACACTCACACACACACACACACACACAGACACACACACACACACACACACACATAGTAATTGGCAATATTGTGTCCATTTCACTTCTCTTGCTGACTCACCTTGTAGTGGACGATATACAGCTGTATTCTAGTCAGAACTTGTCGACACGGTGCTTATGTGCGAAAAGGCAAATGGCAACGGGCGGCGGGCACCAAGGTTGTATGAGACCCATCCTCGCCAACAACAATCGCAGCATTCAAAGTTGTGAACAGTGTTTCGCCGTTTGTCTGAGACAAGGTCGTTTCAGGAAACAGGATTCATGAAGGACGTACCAGAAATGTTGGGAAACCAGACTTTTAAGAAAATGTGATACTGTGGAAGGCGACCGCCGTGTCAGAAGCAGGCAGTTGGCCCGCCAGTAAAGGGTGAGGCAGACGACCGTGTGGAAAATACTACACGACAATTGTTACTATTCTTATGTTATGACTTACAGCGTGTGCAGGGTTTACAAGCGACACACTTTCCACATCGGGAGCAGTTTTGTCACTGGTTTCTTCACCAGGAAACCACAACTCCAAGATCTGTGTCATCCATCCTATTCACAGATGAGGCCACCTTTACGCAGAACGGTATTTCAAGTTTCATAACAGTCATCTTTGCGACAGCATGCAGAACCCGCATATATCGTTATAGGGAATCATCAGCATCTGTGCAGACAGAATGTTTCGGCCGGGATAATTGGCGACCGCATTTGGGACAGTCTTCCTTCCCCGTCGCCTAACCGGCCGGAACTATCGGCGTTTCTTACGGGTGACTTCGCCTCCCCTAATGGAAGAAGAACCATTAATAATTCGAAAAGTTACTTGGCTACTACATGATGATGTTACAGCCCACTTGGCCGTTAACGTCCGGATGTATATCGCCTGTGTCTTCCCTGGTCGACAGATCGGACGAGGAGGTCAAGTCGCATCGCCTGCTCGTTCAATGGATCTCAACCCTTGCGATTTCTGGTTATGGGGCCATCTCAGAAGTATCCTGTATGCAGAGACCATTCCAGATGTGGGTACTCTGGAGAAGCGTATTCAGACTGCATTTTACACCGCGTATCAGACCACAGTCTCTGTAACAGTGCATGATTGAATAAAAGGTGTCTGGCATGGAAAGCATGTATTTCCGGACGTAAGTTCATTAGCGCTTTTTTGTTCCATATACTCTCATCCATCAAACCCTAGGGTCTGTACGCACTTCAATATATAAGATTCGTATATTTTTGATCCATGACGTTTCCTCCTGCGTCAGTAATATATCCTCGATTTTCTGGCCACTATGTATATATATGGCTTTTGTGTGTTATATTACAAGACAAGTAAACCTTTTAACTAGTTTGTGTTAATTTGTTACTAATTTGCCAGAGTTTTGTAGATCCTTCATTCTCCTGTCCTGTTACTTGAATCTGGGGCATAGCTGTGTAATAGTGGCATGAGGAAATTGTCTGAGCGGTGTACTGCACCAGAAGCCGTTTCACGAACTCACAAATTCGGCCTACCGTGACAACAGTGGAAACTCGGCCTCCACAGCAATGGCAACGAGGCCTTTACAAAACTGGTGACGAGGGTTTAAAATATGTGTTTGTTTTACGTACATTTTACCTACCAGCAATAATTTTTACCCTCTTTAGATATATCTGTTACCCCAGAACTAAACTATGCACATGATGACGAAAGAAATTTCTTACTTTTGCTGCTTTGAGGCATTAAAATAACTCAATGTCGACAGATGAAAATGTGTGTAAGCCCGCAATTCGAAACAGGACTTCTATCCAAGCACGTCTCCCTTCCAACCCAAATCTACATGTGTCACACAATACAGAATAGTGTCCACTTTTTGTCCGAAAGAACAGACACCATATCTGTATACCTACATCAAGTTTTAGTATCCTGTGCCTGGAGTCGTAGAGAACTTAAACGCACGTTATCATTCGTAAGCACTCATGTATTTATCTTTCATGTACGTTGACAAATAACTTAAGCATGAGTCTACTCTTTATCATTACTAAAGTCTGATCCGAATCCATGTCTGCTTCCGAATACGCTTAAAAATGCTACATGTCATTCCTAAATCTCAGTCTTAATACGCTGAAATTCCACTGATATGTTCTTGTGGCTCAAAGCCGTTTCCAAAAGACGTCTTGGAGCATGGGTCCACAGCCTGTATGAATTGTTGGAAGGACGTCTAATTCCGCTAATTATTGCAGACTTTTCTCTTTTGATACTGCAATTTTGGTGTTAAGGTGTTGGAAAGCTTAATCATTTGATATCATAACCCAGGTCACATAAGTGGGTGAGTCAAATGAAAACCTGAAATTGGTAATAACAAATCGAATTTTCGCGCCCTTATCCTCTAAGTTAATAAGCGTGCTACAAACTCCGTCCATAATGGCCTGTAGGTGGCAGCATAGTGCAGATGCATATATATTGTATCAGCATCAGTATAAAGATGGCCACCCCACTTGCGACTTACACCAGGGAAGAACAGCGTTCTGTTATTCGGTTTTTCAGTATTGGAGATATGATACCTATTGAAATTCATCGACTAATGAAGGTTCAGTACGATGATACATGTCTGTCACGGCATCAAGTCTACGAATGGAGTAGGAAGTTCGCTAATGGTGTGACTTCAGTGGAAGATGCTCCTCGTCACGTCAGGGGCAACGAGTTGTGACTCCACAGAACATTGCAGCAGTTGAAGCCATAGTGAAGGAAAACCGCCGAGTGACACTGAATGACATTGCAGCATGTTTGCAGATGAGTCATGGGTCAGGACACCACATTGTGCATGATGTGCTCCAGTTTCACAAAGTGTCTGCAAGATGGACGCCACGGGAGCTGAGTCCTGAAGGAGAGATCGACGTGTTGATGCTTGTGAAGAAATTCTTCGGGGCTTTGAACGAGAAGGTGGTGGCTTCCTTGCAATAATCGTTACTGGGGACGAAACCTGCGTTCACTTCCACCAACCGGAAACGAAGCGAGCGAGCAAGAAATAGCGCCATTCCTCATCACCAAAACCAAAGCAGTGAAGGTTATGCTAACTCTCTTTTGGGACGAAAAAGGCGTCATTTTGGAGCATTACATGCCTAGAAGGACCACTGTCACCAGTGCAACATACACAGATCTCCAAAAAAATCATCTGCGGCCTGCAATCAAATTAAAGTATGGCCTGAGCTCCCAGTTGGTGCACATCGACAGCGCAGAAAGATGCGTATATAACTTCTTTTCTGTGTTTACTTGGTAGATTCTTACTTAAATTGCATGTGAGTTTCGTAAATGGGGTGTAATTTCGAGTTTTAGTTACTGTAATCGTAAATTCATGCAGATTGCAGCGCAGTCGTTAGGTATTTGTACAGGTTAGTTCATACATTCTTTGCATGTTTCCCTTGCTTTATCTAGGCACGGACTCGTGTTTCAGTAACTGTTGTTCAACATCAATTAGAATGGACATGGACTGTGATTGCTGTGTTCGGATGAGGGCTGAGTTGCCATCCCTTCGCTCAGACCTGCAGGCGGCGCTGACTTCGGTTGTGCAGCTTGAGGCTGTTGCCAATGGGCACCACTGTGGAGAGCCGGACTTGGGTATCACGGGGATGTCAACCTCGTCCCGTCTGTCCCCAGATCGGTCTGCTGCTGTTGTTGCCCCGATTGCTGCCCGCAGTGGAGCTGATCCCTCGCCTGTTGTTGATTGGGAGGTCGTTCCAAGGCGTGGCAGGCAGCGAAAGACGTACCCGGAGGCTGATCAGAAAGCCTCCCCGGTGCGTCTGACAAATAGGTTTCAGGTACTGTGTCTGGCTGAGCCAGATGCAGCTGCCTGCCCTGTTTCAGAGGATGATTCTCAGCTTTCAAGACCCGGGCAATAATAGAGGGTGGGTGTACTGGTAGTTGGGAGCTCCAATGTTAGGCACGTAATGGGGCCCCTTAGGGATATGGCGGCTAAGGAGGGGAAGAAATCCAGTGTGCACTCCGTGTGCATTCTGGGTGGAGTCATTCCTGATGTGGAAAGGGTCCTTCTGGATGCCATGAAGAGCACAGGGTGCAGCCAGCAGCAGGTGGTGGCACATGTCGGCACTAATGACGTGTGTCGCTTTGGATCTGAGGAAATTCTCTCTGGATTCCAGCGGCTATCTGGTTTGGTGAAGGGTGCCGGTCTTGCTCACGAGATGGAGGCAGAGCTCACCATCTGCAGCATCGTTGACAGAACCGACTGCGGACTTTTGGTGCAGAGCCGGGTGGAGGGTCTGAATCAGAGCCTCAGACGGTTTTGCGGCCGTGTTGGCTGCAGATTCCTTGACTTGCGCCATAGGGTGGTGGGGATTAGGGTTCCGCTGAATAGGTCAGGAGTTCACTACACTCAGCTGGTGTCTACACAGGTAGCGGAGGCTGTGTGGCGTGGACTGGGAGGATTTTTAAGTTAGAAGGCCTCGGGAAAGTACGGGGTCGGCTGCAATCTCAAAGGGTGCATGGCAAATATAGGACTTGCTTGGATGGATCAAGGAACAGTCGGAATTGTAGTTGTAAATTGTTGTAGTTATGCTGGGAAAGTCCCTGAGCTTCAAGCGCTAATAGAAAGCACATAAGCTGAAATCGTTATAGGTGCAGAAAGCTGGCTAAAGCCTGAAATAAGTTCTGTTGAATTTTTTACGAAGTCTCAGACGGTGTTCAGGAAAGATAGATTAGGCAGAATTGGTGGTGGAGTCTTTGTGTCTGTCAGTAGTGGTTTATCTTGTTGTGAAGTCGAAGTAGATACTCCGTGCGAATTGGTATGGGTGGAGGTTATACTTAACAGCCGAACTAAGTTAATAATTGGCTCCTTCTACCGACCCCCTGACTCCGATGGTATAGCTGCTGAACAGTTCAGAGAAAATTTGAGCTTTGTAACAAATAAATACCCCACTCATACGGTTGTAGTTGGTGGGGACTTCAACCTTCCCTCGATATGTTGGCAAAAATACTTGTTCAAAACCGGTGGTAGGCAGAAAACGTCTTCCGAGATTGTCCTAAATGCTTTCTCCGAAAATTATTTCGAGCTGTTAGTCCACGAACCCACGCGAATTGTAAATGGTTGCGAAAACACACTTGACCTCTTAGCCACAAACAATCCAGAGCTAATAGAGAGCATCATGACTGATACAGGGATTAGTGATCACAACGTCGATGTAGCTTGGCTCAATACCGTTCCTTCAAAATCCACCAGAAACAAACGGAAAATAATTTTATTTTAAAAAGCGGATAAAGTGTCACTAGAAGTCTTCCTAAGAGACAATCTTCATTCCTTCCGAACTGAATATGCAAATGTAGAAGAGACGTGGCTCAGATTCAAAGATATAGCAGCATCGGCAATTGAGAGATTCATACCTTTTATATTGGTAAGAGATGGAACTGATCCCCCATGGTACACAAAACAGGTCCGAACGCTGTTGCAGAGGCAACGGAAAAAGCATGCGAAGTTCAGAAGAACGCGAAATCCCGAAGAATGGCTAAAATTTACAGGCGCGCGAAATTTGGCACGGACTTCAATTCGAGCTGCCTTTAATAGGTTCCACAACGAAATATTGTCTCGAAATGTGGTAGAAAATCTGAAGAAATTCTGGTCGTATGTAAAGTACACAAGCGGCAAGATGCAGTCAATACTTTCGCTGCGCAGTGCCGATGGTACTGTTACCGACGACTGTGCCGCTAAAGCGGAGTTATTGAACGCAATTTTCGAAATTCTTTCACCAGGGAAGACGAATGGAATATTCCAGAATTTGAAACACGAGCAGCTGCTAGCATGAGTTTCTTAGAAGTAGATACCTTAGGGGTTGCGAAGCAACTCAAATCGCTTGTTACGGGCAAGTGTTCAGGTCCAGATTGTATACCGATTAGGTTCCTTTCAGATTACGCTGATACAATAGCTCCCTACTTAGCAATTATATACAACCGTTCGCTCACCGATAGATCTGTACCTGCAGATTGGAAAATTGCGCAGGTCGCGCCAGTGTTTAAGAATGATAGTAGGAGTAATCCATCGAACTACAGACCTATATCATTGATGTCGGTTTGCCGTAGGGTTTTGGAGCACATACTGTATTCAGACATTGTGAATCACCTCAAAGGAAACGATCTATTGATACGTAATCAGCATGGTTTCAGAAAACATCGTTCTTGTGCAACGCAGCTAGCTCTTTAATCACACGAAGTAATGGCCGCTATCGACAGGGGATCTCAAGTTGATTCCGTATTTCTAGATTTCCGGAAAGCTTTTGACACGCAAGCGACTTCTAATCAAGCTGCGGGCCTATGGGGTAACGTCTCAGTTCAAAAAATGGCTTTGAGCACTATGGGACTTAACATCTATGGTCATCAGTCCCCTAGAACTTAGAACTACTTAACTAACCTAAGGACATCACACAACACCCAGCCATCACGAGGCAGATAAAATCCCTGACCCCGCCGAGAATCGAACCCGGGAACCTGGGCGTGGAAGGCGAGAACGCTACCGCACGACCACGAGCTGCGGGCCTTCACAGTTGTGCGACTGCATTCGTGATTTCCTGTCAGGAAGGTCGCAGTTCGTAGTAATAGACGGCAAATCATGGAGTTAAACTGAAGTGATATCAGGTGTTCCCCAGGAAAACGTCCTGGGACCTCTGGTGTTCCTGATCTATATAAATGACCTGGGTGACAATATGAGCAGTTGTCTTAGATTGTTCGCAGATGATGCTGTTATTCACCGTCTTGTATGGTCATCCGAAGACCAGTATCAGTTGGAAAGCGATTTAGAAAAGATTTCTGTATGGTGTGGCAGGTGGCAGTTGACGCTAAATAACGAAAAGTGTGAGATGATCCACACGAGTTCCACAAGAAATCCGTTAGAATTCGATTACTCAATAAATAGTACAATTCTCAAGGCTGTCAATTCAACTAAGTACCTGGGTGTTAAAATTGCGAACAACTTCAGTTGGAAAGACCACATAGATAATATTGTGGGGAAGGCGAGCCAAAGGTTACGTTTCATTGGCAGGACACTTAGAAGATGCAACAAGTCCACTAAAGAGACAGCTTACACTACACTCGTTCGTCCTCTGCTAGAATATATCTGCACGGTGTGGGATCCTTACCAGGTGGGATTGACGGAGGACATCGAAAGAGTGCAAAAAAGGGCAGCTCGTGCTGTATTATCACGTAATAGGGGAGAGAATTCGGCAGATACGATACGCGAGTTGGGATGGAAGTCATTAAAGCAAAGACGTTTTTCGTCGCTGCGAGATCTATTTACGAAATTTCAGTCACCAACTTTCTCTTCCGAATGCGAAAATATTTTGTTGAGCCCAAACTACATAGGTAGGAATGATCACCAAAATAAAATAAGAGAAATCAGAGCTCGAACAGAAGGGTTTAGGTGTTCGTTTTTCCCTCGCGCTGTTTGGGAGTGGAATGGTAGAGAGATAGTATGATTGTAGTTGGATGAGCCCTCTGCCAAGCACTTAAATGTGAATTGCAGAGTAATCATGTAGATGTAGATGTAGACGTAGATGTAGGCTACTGTCAGCAGGTGTCCTTTTGCAACATGCCACTGCAAAGTCCCACACTGCCCGTAGAACAGTTGCAACAATCACAAACCTGCATTTTGAGTGTCTTCCTCATCCACCATACTCACCAGACCATGGCCCAAGTGATTTCCATATGTTTGGAGCACTCAAAGACTCAATGTTAGAAAAGAAGTTCCGTTCTGGTGAAGAGGTAGCCACGCGGTTCATGAGTGGTTGCGCGGACTACCAAAAGAATTTTTTTCTAAAGGAATTTATGCACTTTGTAAGCGCTGGAGGACCTGCATTGAGGGTGGGGGAGATTATATTGCAACGTGATACAGATTTGTACCACATCTGTACAATAAATAATATGCATATATGTACGTATATACGTTACTATTAACGACACAGTTAGAGGACTGTGTGCTATTTTACAGCCCTAATCTATACACACATTGACAGTCTCAATTAAACAGTTCACCTTATGAACTAATTTTAACAGCTATTATGATAATACTGACAGAGTTAAATCTAACACCACTAATTAGGTTCCCTTTTTATCAACATTTTGACTAACGTAGATGATGTATGAATTTAAATTCTTGAGGGTATTTATGTTCTGTCGCTGCAACTAGAAAAATGCAAGGTTTTGTAGTTGGAACAACAGAACAAAAGTACCCTCAATAATTACAGAGCAACTACGGACACCATGGCCACACAAATGAACTATTTCAATTAGTCTTCCTCCTTCAGTGCGTCCTCGTTATCCAGTACTCCTTCATCTCCTCCTTTCTCTCCATGTCTTTCACTATTTCTTATTTCTCCTGTCTTGAAAGTCCCTTAAGTCTGTACTTTATTCTTAAAAGTTCTGTTTATAATATTTCCGGTTTTTGATGTAGTTTCTTTCTACTTCTGTTCTGTTTTCTGTAAGCGATACAACTGTTAATTTTTTCCAGAAATGTATTTACCGCTGGAGAAAGAGAGCCACTGCTTAGAATAACGTAAAATATGGCATGGAAGAGAAGAAAACAAACAAAAAAATAACGAAAATTCTAACACTCCGTGGCATTGTAAGCCTCTAAATATCATTAGTATCGGCTAAAAATGACTCGTGAATCGCAATATGACGGCTATGTTTTGAGTTCCACATTACACTATGCAATTTGTTCATTGTAAATGGAGGCATTATGTTCGGCAGTCGACAGTTTTGACCCATCTACCACATCAACGTCGTACCACACGGAACTGTAAAAAAATCAGTTTTTGTTTTTCTAAGGCCAAAAACATCAAATATCATCGCTTTTTAACTGTCCAGAGGCCAGAAACCGGCAAAATGACGTAGGTTTCCAATTGTCCTGGGGAAAAAACAGCATCTGTTCTTCAAAGTTTGGTACCTCTTTTTTTTTTTTTTTGGTCATGGCGTTTCCTCCTGCGTCAACAATGTGTTCACAAACACACACACACACACGCACACACACACACACACACACACACACACACACACACACACACACATACTACTGGCCATTAAAATTGCTACACCACGAAATAAACTTGCTACAAACCCGAAATATAACCAACAGGAAGCAAATGATTAGCTTTTCAGAGCATTTACACAAGGCTGGCGCCGTTGGCGACACATACAACGTGCTGACATGAGGTAGGTTTCCAACCGATTTCTCATACACAAACACCAGTTGACCGGCGCTGCCTGGTGAAACGTTGTTGTGGTGCCTCGTGTAAGGAGGAGATATGCGTACCGTCATGTTTCCGACTTTCATAAGTGTCGGATTGTAGCGTATCGCGATTGCGGTTTGCGTATCGCGAAAATTGTGCTCGCGTTGGTTGCGATCCAATAACTGTTAGCAGAACATGGAATCGGTTGGTTCTGGAGAGTAATACGGAATGCCGTGCTGGATCCCAACGGTCTCCTATCACTAGCAGTCGACATGACAGGCATCTTATCCGCAAGACTGTAACGGATCGTGCAGTCACGTCTCGATCCCTGAGTCAACAGACAGGGACGTTTGCAAGACAACAACCATTTGCACGAACAGTTCGACGACGTTTGCAGCAGCATGGACTATCAGCTCGGAGACCATGGCTGCAGTTACCCTAGACGCTGCATCACAGACAGGAGCGCTTGTGATGGTGTACTCAACGACAAGCGAGGGTGCATTAATGGCAAAACTTTATTTTTTCGGATGAATCCAGGTTCTGTTTACAGCATCATGATGGTCGTATCCGTGTTTGGCGACAGCGCAGTGAACGCACATTGGAAGCGTGTATTCGTGATCGCCATACTGGCGTATCACCCGGCGTGATGGTATGGGATGCCATTGGTTACACGTCTCGGTCTCCTCTTGTTCACATTGACAGCACTTTGAACAGTGGACGTTACATTTCAGATGTGTTACGACCCGTGGCTCTACCCCTCATTCGATCCCTCAATACCTGCGAAACCCTACATTTCGGCAAGGTAATGCATGACCACATTTTGCAGGTCCTGTACGCGCCTTTCTGGATGCAGAATTTGCTCGACTGCTGCCCTGGCCAGCACATGCTCCAGATCTCTCACCAACTGCAAACGTCTGGTGAATGGTGGCCGAGCAACTGGCGCGTCACAATACGCCAGTGACTGCTCTTGATGATCTGTGGTATTGTGTTGAAGCTGCATGGGCAGCTGTACCTGTACACGCCATCCAAGCTCTGTTTGACACAATGCCCAGGCGTATCAAGGCCGTTATTACGTCCATGGGTGGTTGTTCTAGGTACTGATTTCTCAGTATCTATGCACCCAAATTGCGTGAAAATGTAATCACGTGTCAGTTCTAGTATAATATAGTTGTCCAATGAATACCCGTTTGTCATCTGCATTTCCTCTTGGTGTAGCAATTTTAATGGCCAGTAGTGTGTATATACAGGGTGGTCCATTGATAGTGACCGGGCCAATTATCTCACGAAATAAGCGACAAACGAAAAACTACAAAGAACGAAACTTGTCTAACTTGAAGAGGTAAACCAGATGGCGCTATGGTAAGCCCGCTAGATGGCGCTGCCGTAGGTTATACGTATAGCCCTGTACCGTTTTCGCATTTCTAATGAGAGCAAGAGAACTATTTTCAATGAAACTCATGGCATACTGGCTATATTCAGTGCATTTGTATCATAAACTAAAGTATAAATACAAAATTGAAAATATCATTCAGTGACAATTTTGCCTGTAATTTTCTATAATAACTTCAGTGTCCGAAATACGGACAAAATTTAAGCCAGTAACTGCGTGCATTATAATAAGTAATACGAAAAATTTACATGCAGAAACATTTAATTTGACGATTTATTGTACTTGGGGAATGTGTGAAATATCGTATATTATAGAATTTTAATTTGCTCGAAAAATCGTAGAGATATTGCATATTACGACAACCATGCGACCTGAGTGTATTTTTCTAAGTTTTACCGACACTTTAAGAAGCGAAAAGATTTTCCGTTTAAACTTCCGTTGAGCTTGCAAATGTGATATGAATATAAAAGTTTCATGGAAAAAAAGTGTTGCTTAGCATAAGTTTCATTGCCAGTGGCACTAAAACGCAAACTGAATGCATTTTAATAAGTAAAACAGAAGATTTATCTACTCAAGTATTTAGTTTTATTACTAACTTGAATGATAATTACTTTTATTTTTGCGATATCGAGTGTCACAGACCTTATGGCTTTCGGACATCTCTCTGTCTCATGTGCGTGTGTGCTGACTCATTTTAGCATAGTGTGACATTTGTGAAGCAACGTAGGTCAGGTAAAATTGAGACGCGTGCGGCTTGCGTTGATGCCGTTCGTAGCTTGGCACCTTGTAATAGCAATAGTGGTGCTTCGTTTCCTTAGTATGTTCACTGGCGCCACTAAGCTTGCTCGAATTGTCAGTCCGTGAGTAGCAGCAGCAGCATTTATCGATAGCGCGTACTGGGGTTTCATCTTGGGAGCGGCCTCTAGCATTTCCGTGACGTCATGTGTCCAGGAGTTGAGTTGGGACCGAGCAGCAGTGAGGTCCGGACACCGATTACTCGCTCGAACGGACGCGACAATCATGCGCTGTCCAACGGAAGGATGTGGTCACGTCGGTGCACGACCACGTCAAGGACCGCATTCAGCGAGTTTTAGTTGAATAGATCACGTTGGTGTGTGGAATATATGAGTCTGGCGATATACCATCTGACTTTCGGAAAAGCATCATCTACACAAATCCGAAGACGGAAAGAGCTGACAAGTGCGAGAATTATCGCACAATCAGCTTAACAGCTCATTCATCGAAGCTGCTTACAAGAATAATACACAGAAGAATGGAAAAGAAAATCGAGAATGCGCTAGGTGACGATCAGTTTGGCTTTAGGAAAAGTAAAGGGACGAGAGAGGCAATTCTGACGTTACGGCTAATAATGGAAGCAAGGCTAAAGAAAAATCAAGACACTTTCATAGGATTTGTCGACCTGGAAAAAGCGTTCGACATTATAAAATGGTGCAAGCTGTTCGAGATTCTGAAAAAAGTAGGGGTAAGCTATAGGGAGAGACTGGTCATATACAATATGTACAACATCCAAGAGTAAATAATAAGAGTGGATGATCAAGAACGAAGTGCTCGTATTAAGAAGGGTGTAAGACAAGGCTGTTGCCTTTCGCCCCTACTCTTCAATCTGCACATCGAGTAAGCAATGATGGAAATAAAAGAAAGGTTCAGGAGTGGAATTAAAATACAAGGTGAAATGATATCAATGATACGATTCGCTGATGACATTGTTATCCTGAGTGAAAGTGAAGAAGAATTAAATGATCTGCTGAACGGAATGAACAGTCTAATGAGTACACACTATGGTTTGAGGGTGAATCGGATAAAGACGAAGGTAATGAGAAGTAGTATAATGAGAACAGCGAGAAACTTAACATCAGGATTTATGGTCACGAAGTCAATGAAGTTAAGGAATTCTGCTACCCAGGCAGTAAAATAACCAATGACGGACGGAGCAAGGAGGACATCAAAAGCAGACTCGCTATGGCAAAAAAGGCATTTCTGGCCAAGAGAAATCTACTAATATCAAATACCGGCCTTAATTTGAGGAAGAAATTTCTGAGGATGTACGTCTGGAGTACAGAATTGTATGGTAGTGAACCATGGACTGTGAGAATACCGGAACAGAAGAGAATCGAAGCATTTGAGATGTGGTGCTACAGACGAATGTTGACAATTAGGTGGACTGATAAGGTAAGGAATGAGGAGGTTCTACGCAGAATCGTAGAGGAAAGGAATATGTGGAAAACACTGATACGGAGACGGGACAGGATGATAGGACATCTGCTAAGACATGAGGGAATGACTTCCATGGTACTAGAGGGAGCGGTAGAGGGCAAAAACTGTAGAGAAAGACAGAGATTGGAATACGTCAAGCAAATAATTGAGGACGTACGTTGCAAGTGCTACTCTGAGATGAAGAGGTTAGCACAGGAAAGGAATTCGTGGCGGGCCGCATCAAACCAGTCAGTAGACTGATGACCAAAAAAAAGAAAAAAAAAGATCGAGATATTCGAGTATTGAAACTTTAACCCGTGTGTGTGGTGTGTGTATGTCCGCCCGTCAACATGCCCTCATGGCAATAAGTTGTCAGTCGACGATTTATACTTATCCGTGCCTGACTTGAGTGGGGACGACCTTTGGTTGATCGTTCGGTCGGTCGTTGCAGCGGATAACGTGCATTTGGTTTTCCGGCCCCTTCTGGCTTCTCTGTGTTTGTGCCGACTTTTCATTGGTCCGTGTTGATTCACAGTGACCGGTTTAAGTATGGTTTGAGACACTGTGGAATAGTTAGTTTGGTTTTAGTATTATTTTTATTAGTGAAGGGCAACCAACGGTATTTTCCGCCTTGTGCCGCTAACGGCCCATATAACTGCCCTGGAGGTTGGCGTACTTTTGTGGCAGTGTACCTTTCCTCGTTTTACTGATGCTGTCTGAAACGGCATATAGTTCGCCAGTCTCTTGAATTGTACTGTGCATATGTTTGTGGGATTTCGTTCTGGTATTTCCTTCGACGTTGGGTGTGTTTTTGAAGACACTGTGCTGTCCGTCGCTTCACCCTTGCATAAAAAATAATACGTCGTTGTACTGGTGATCGGACGATAGGCGGATTGGTTACTTCTCCTAGTGTGAGTTGCCATCATCTTACCTGAACAACTCTTGGCTGCCTGTATCACTGCTTACACAGCTGTAGTCACCTTCCTCAAGTCGATCCAGGGACCACTGTCTGTGTATCACTCCATCTTATAGCGACAAGTTGTTATAATTGTCTAAAATTTACTCCAGTGTTTTAACATGTTATTACCTTCCCCACTTGTAATTCCGGCCTTCGGCCGCTAATTGTTTGTAACACTGCTTGTGACCTTCAACCTAAATTTTTTTTCAGTTTTCTCTTAATAAGGTACTCTGTCGTCATTATACTTCTTAATCACGCTTTCAGCCGCTGATTGTGTGTAATATTGCTTGTTGCCTTCAGCTGACAATAGCTTGCAATACTTCTAATAAGGTTTTCAGTCGCCGGTGTAGTAAAATCTTTTAAAAATGAATGCTGAGAGTTTTGTTTTTAAAAAATAAAGTATATCAGTTTTCTGTGCAACCAACGGTAACTGATTAGGATGGGTCCACACCTCTCCTGCTTTTCCTAAGTCCCATGTCTCAGTGTACGGCCTGCTGCCATCACTATGGCCTTTTACAGCTCGTTAAGATTGTTTAAAAAAGATATTAGTATTTTTACATGCTACTGCCTTACTTACTTGTAATTCAGCCCTCCAGCCATTGAGTATTCTGAAAATTGCTTGTGGCTTTCTGCCCTCCAAAATTTTTAATACTGATTTAATTAGGCCTTCAGCTGTTAATTGTTTGTAACATTTCTTGTGGCCTTCAGGAGACAAATAATTTGCAATTTTGTTTTAGTGAGTCCTCCAGCCGTCACTGTAGCTTGTTAATGGTTATTAAGATTATTAGAAAGGGTTTTAGTATTTTTAAAGTGTAATTGTGCACCTTATTTGTAATTCAGGCCTTCAGTCCTTGTGTGTTCTGAAATTGCTTGTGGCCTTCATCCCAACAATAATTTTCAATTTTCTGAATCGGGCCTTCAGCCGTTGATTGTGTTTAACATTGTAAGTTGCCTTCAACCAACCAATAATCTGCATTTTTCCTCAATAAGGCCTCCAGCAGTTACTATAACTGATTATCGTCATCTTTGTTAAGAAGAAAATATTTAGTATTTGTTAATGTGTAACTGCGTTCCTCACTTGTAATTCAGGCCTTCAGTAGTTGTGTATTATGAAACTGCTTCTGGCTTTCAGCCTTTAATCGTTTGCAACACAGTTTGTGGCTTTCAGCTGACAAATAGTTTCAGTTCTGTCTTGATAAGGCCTTCAGCCGTGACTATGACTTGTTACAGTTATTGAGATTGTTAAAAGGGTTTTTGATATTTTTTAACGTGTGAATGTCGACATTATTAGGAATTCACGCCTTCTGCTGTTGTGTATTTTTGAAGTTGCTTCTGGCCTTTAGTCGACGAATAATTTTGAACCTTTTTAATTAGGCCTTCAGCCGTTGATTTTGTGTAACATTGCTTGTGGCCTTCATCCGACGATAACCTGCAATTCTTCTAATAAGGCTTTCAACCGCTAGTGTAGTAAAATCTTTTCAAAATAATTGTTGAGAGTTTTGTTTTTAAAAAGTAAAGTGGACGAGTCTTCTGTGCAACCAACGGTAACTGATTAGGCCCTGTCCACACCTTTCCTGCTATCCCAAATCCCCATGTTTCAGTGGTAGCAGTGCGTGGAAGCGATTGTAATAATCCCATTACACTTACCGTTGGTTTAAATTGTAACATGATATTTGTCTGCGCTCTTTGTTGTTTTAGGTGACTAATTCTAATGGCAGTCAGGCAGTGCCCCGGGATCGACCTGTTGAGGAAGGACCACATCATTTATAAGTTGGAGATAAGGCACCGGCTTATTGAGCGTAGTGTTCCAGACTTAGTGACCCGTTTGCATGCTACCGTTCTTCAGCCGGTTTATGCCACGCCGGATGTTGTTGGTGAGACAGAATCAGCTATCGAATTTTGTTTCAGGGCCATTAGGGGCCTTGATCACACCATAAGCTTTTGGAGGACACTTAACCTAGTGGCACTCAGTTAGACAGTGTGCGAGCACAGTTAATTCATGTTTTTAGCAGGTGGCCAACTTCTTGTGCCCTTTAAATTTTGGTAAATCCTTTTGGTTGGACAGATTCGAATAGTCCTTAATGTTGGTCATCTTGTGAGACTTAGCTCGGTACCTTCTTCAGTGCAGGGATGTCAGGTCGCCTGTGGGCATGTGTTGCCTCTGAATGGTTCAAGCTGGAGCCGGTATCTCACTTCTTTAGTTGTTGAGCTAGCAATGGATTCTTGAATTGGTCATTTTGCAGGACTTATGTCGGTCCTTTCCTGGTGCAGTGATGTCGGGTGACTAGTGGGCAGGTGTTCCCTCTGTTTCATTGGGTCCGTGCGAGTGTCTCACTTGGGGCATTTTCATGGCAATTGTTTTCGCCTTCGTTAAGGAGCTGCCCGTCGGTTACCTTCTCAGATCTGATAGTCAGTAAAATTGCTTTTGTTTTGGGTTATTCGGTTAACGATAACTGAGTGCTTCCTTATGAAACAAAATAAGCACCACTGTTAGAGAGAATTTCGGGGATGGCGATTGCATCTTTCAACACGATCGAGCACCTGCTTATAGTGCACGGCCTGTGGTTACACGACAACAACATCCCTGTAACGTACTTACCTGCACAGAGTCCTGATCTGAATCCTATGGAACATCTTTGGGATGTTTTAGAACGCTGACTTCGTACCAGGCCTCACCGACCGATATCGATACCTCTCCTAAGTGCAGCATTCCGTGAAGAATGGACTGCCGTTCACCAAGAAATGTTCCAACTCCTGACTGAACATACGCCTGTGAGAGTGGAAGCTGTTATGAAGACTAAGATTTACCCAACACCATATTGAAATCCAGCATTACAGAAGGACGGTGCCACTATTTTTAATGTCATTTTCAGCCAGGTGACCGGATCCTTTGATCACATAGTGTATGTACCTTCGAATAAAATTTACCCATGTAAGGGTGAGCCAGCTCATAAACTAACTTTTCAAGTAGGTAAATGAATATACTTCGTCGCCTTTCACACATTTCAGATACTTTGACATATTTTTAATGTTCCGTATCTCAGTCGGTAAAAACGAAACCCTTAACCGATCACTCTTTTGTCTGTCTTTCTGTCTTCGGTCTATCTGTGTGACTGTTAAAAAAACTTATTTCGTAGGTGCGGTAAACTTGTCAAGTTGAAATTTATGTCCCATACTAATGTCAATGGTCCCTTGGCATTGTAAAATCGGCGTAAGACTGTACTTGAATGCAGCCAAAAGATATTGTCATTTATGACGCATACTGTGATACTCGCAAACTCATTAAAATCTACGCCGTATTTCTCGTTGGCTGGTAATCATGAAATTTTGCAAGAATCAAGCTTCCACAGCACAAGTGAAGGTAAAAAAACCGAAAACTGATTTCTTGTAAATACAGGGTGTTTCAAAAATGACCGGTATATTAGAAACGGCAATAAAATCTAAACGAGCAGCGATAGAAATACACCGTTTGTTGCAATATGCTTGGGATAACAGTACATTTTCAGGCAGACAAACTTTCGAAATTACAGTAGTTACAATTTTCAACAACAGATGGCGCTGCGGTCTGGGAAACTCTATAGTACGATATTTTCCACATATCCACCATGCGTAGCAATAATATGGCGTAGTCTCTGAATGAAATTACCCGAAACCTTTGACAACGTGTCTGGCGGAATGGCTTCACATGAAGATGAGATGTACTGCTTCAGCTGTTCAATTGTTTCTGGATTCTGGCGGTACACCTGGTCTTTCAAGTGTCCCCACAGAAAGAAGTCCCAGGGGTTCATGTCTGGCGAATAGGGAGGCCAATCCACGCCGCCTCCTGTATGTTTCGGATAGCCCAAAGCAATCACACGATCATCGAAATATTCATTCAGGAAATTAAAGACGTTGGCCGTGCGATGTGGCCGGGCACCATCTTGCATAAACCACGAGGTGTTCGCAGTGTCGACTAAGGCAGTTTGTACCGACACAAATTCACGAAGAATGTCCAGATAGCGTGCTGCAGTAATCGTTTCGGATCTGAAAAATGGGCCAATGATTCCTTTGGAAGAAATGGCGGCCCAGACCAGTACTTTTTGAGGTTGCAGGGACGATGGGACTGCAACATGGGGCTTTTCGGTTCCCCATATGCGCCAGTTCTGTTTATTGACGAAGCCGTCCAGGTAAAAATAAGCTTCGTCAGTAAACCAAATGCTGCCCACATGCATATCGCCGTCATCAATCCTGTGCACTATATCGTTAGCGAATGTCTCTCGTGCAGCAATGGTAGCGGCGCTGAGGGGTTGCCGCGTTTGAATTTTGTATGGATAGAGGTGTAAACTCTGGCGCATGAGACGTTGGCGTCATTTGGACCGCAGCTGCAACACGGCGAACGGAAACCCAAGGCCGCTGTTGGATCACCTGCTGCACTAGCTGCGTGTTGCCCTCTGTGGTTGCCGTACGCGGTCGCCCTACCTTTCCAGCACGTTCATCCGTCACGTTCCCAGTCCGTTGAAATATTTCAAACAGATCCTTTATTGTATCGCTTTTCGGTCCTTTGGTTACATTAAACCTCCGTTGAAAACTTCGTCTTGTTGCAACAACACTGTGTTCTAGGCGGTGGAATTCCAACACCAGAAAAATCCTCTGTTCTAAGGAATAAACCATGTTGTCTACAGCACACTTGCACGTTGTGAACAGCACACGCTTACAGCAGAAAGACGACGTGCAGAATGGCGCACCCACAGACTGCGTTGTCTTCTATATCTTTCACATCACTTGCAGCGCCATCTGTTGTTGAAAATTGTAACTACTGTCATTTCGAAAGTTTGTCCACCTGAAAATATACTGTTGTCCCAAGCATATTGCAACAAACGGTGTATTTCTATCGCTGCTCTTTTAGTTTTTATTGCCGTTTCAAATATACCGGTCATTTTTGGAACACCCTGTATATTACACATGGAAAGTTTTTATTTTCTCATTCTTTACCTTTCTGTTTTTCTGTGCGTTTTATAATACTCCTTTTCGCAGAGGTGGTTATAAATAGAAATTTGTCACGTACTAACGCCTACAATCCCTTTGCAGTGTAAAAGTTTACACATCTAAGTCAATCAGCCACATGATACGGCCATTAATGTCACATATCTGGATACTCGCACACTCACTCATCAAAACTTGAGTCACGAAATTTGGTAAGAAGCAATGTTTTACAACACCAGTAATTCAAGAAATCCCAAAATTATTAATCTGTAATTATATCAAAGGAATAGAATTTTTTAATTTGTCTCCCACCTCTTACCCATCTATTAAAAACTCCTTTTCCTCATGAACGAGTGGCCGTATGAAGTTGAAATTTTATGTCGCGCACTAAGTTCTACGGTCCCTTGTGTATGTGTTAAGAAAAAATATTTTGGTAGGAATAACGACATCAAAAAAAATGGCTCTGAGCACTATGGGACTTAACAGCTATGGTCATCAGTCCCCTAGAACTTAGAACTACTTAAACCTAACTAACCTAAGGACATCACACCACACCCAGGCATCACGAGGCAGAGAAAATCCCTGACCCCGCCGGAAATCGAACCCGGGAACCCGGGCGTGGGAAGCGAGAACGCTACCGCACGACCACGAGCTGCGGCCCAATAACGACGATATTTTATATGGATAACATCATAGCAATTTATATAAGCATTGCCATTTTCTAGGCAATGTTACGGTGTGTATAAGAAGCATCATATGACCGAAGATAAACCATCACTACACAGGGTGAGTCACCTAACGTTACCGCTGAATATATATCGTAAACCACATCAAATACTGACGAACCGATTCCACAGGCCGAACGTGAGGAGAGGAACTAGTGTAATTGTTTAATACAAATCGTACAAAAATGCACGGAAGTATGTTTTTTAACACAAACCTACGTTTTTTTAAATGGTACCACGTTAGTTTTGTTTGCACATCTGAACATATAAACAAATACGTAATCAGTGCCGTTTGTTGCATTGTAAAATGTTAATTACATCCGGTGATATTGTAACCTGAATTTGACGCTTGAAACCTCCATCGTTCAGTTGCGTGTTGTAACAAACACGGGCCACTGTCGGCGAGCAACATCTGCAGGGACATGTTTACGATGACGATCGTGTTTACGAGTGTGGCTGTAGTGCACTGTTGTGGTTTGGTCTAGCTGTCGCAGTGTCCGCATGTAGCGCTTGCTGCTATTGTTATTCTGCATTCGTCTCCGCACGCAGACCAACTGTAGTACACCGTGTTACCAGACGTCTGTGATACTGCAGTGTTGTAGGAACTGTGACCATGGTGTATTCGAACTCTGAAAAGGCGGAGATGATACTCATCTATGGCGAGTGTCGACGAAATGCAGCTGATGCCTGCAGGGTGTATGCAGAACGGTACCCGGACAGAGAGCATCCAACGTGCCGCACAATGCAAAACATCTACCGCCAACTGTATGCAACAGGAAAGGTCGTAGCACGCAAACGGGTCCGTAACAGGCCCGTCACAGGAGAAGCGGGTGCAGTTGGTGTGTTAGCTGCTGTTGCCATGAACGGGACATTGTGAGAGCCGGTGGACTGAGTCAAAGTAGTGTCATGCGCATACTGCATCGTCACCGGTTTCACCCGTTTCATGTGTCGCTACATCAGCAATTACATGGTGATGACTTTAATCATCGAGTGCAATTCTGTCAATGGGCATTAACAGAGAATGCATTGCAGTTATACCTGTTTACCGATGAATCGGGTTTCACAAACCACGGGGCAGTGAATCGACGGAACATGCATTACTGGTCCGTGGACAATCCTCGCTGGCTCAGACAGATAGAGCGACAGCGACCGTGGACTGTAAATGTATGGTGCGGAATCATTGGCGACCACCTCATCGGTGCTCACTTCATTGCAGGGGCCCAAACAGCTGCAACATACATCGCGTTTCTACAGAATGATCTGCCAACGTTGCTCGAAAATGTCCCACTGGAAACGCGTCGACGTATGTGGTATCAGCATGATTGTGCACCTGCACATTCCGCAATTAACACTAGGCTGACCTTTGACAGGATGTTCGACGGGCGTTTCATAGGACGTGGAGGACGCATAAATTGGCCAGCCCGTTCTCCTGATCTTACACCTCTGGACTTCTTTCTGTGGGGTACGTTAAAGGAGAATGTGTACCGTGATGTGCCTACAACCCCAGAGGATATAAAACAACGTATTGTGGCAGCCTGCGACGACATTACACCAGATGTACTGCGGCGTGTACGACATTCATTACGACAGAGATTGCAATGTTGTGCAGCAAATGATGGCCACCACATTGAACATCTGTTGGCCTGACATGTCGGGACACACTCTATTCCACTCCGTAATTGAAAACGGAAACCACGTGTGTACGTGTACCTCACCCCTCATGGTAATGTAAATGTGCGTCAGTGAAAAAGACCAATAAAAAGGTGTTAGCATGTGGACGTAATGTGCTGTTCCAGTCTCTTCTGTACCTAAGGTCCATCACCGTTCCCTTTGGATCCCTACGTAATTCGGTGCTCTCCGATACACACGATCGAGCAGCGGAGGAGTGGTACTCAAGCGTCAACTTTAGGTTACAATATCTCTGGATGTAATTAACATTTTACAATGCAACAAACGGCACTGATTACGTATTTGTTTATATGTTCAGATGTGCTAACAAAACTAACGGGGTTCCATTTAAAAAAAACGTAGGTTTGTGTTAAAAATCATACTTCCGTGCATTTTTTATGGTTTGTATTAACCAATTATACTAGCCCCTCTCCTCACGTTCTGTCTGTGGAATCGATTCGTCAGTATTTAATGTGGTTTACGAAGTATATCCAGCGGTAACGTTAGGTGACTCACCCTGTATATACTGGATAGTGATATGTCATGAAAAATTCTTTGTGGGTGTAACAGAGAGCTACCAAACAAGGAGCTAGAAATGGAGCTAATCAGTATGTGAAACAACCAAGCAAAACGTACTTCGCCCATTAGGGTAATTTGACCCCTCTAATGCTAACATCTGGTATGCATCTGCAAATAGTGCTCAAAACCAGCAATGGCAAGAAAAGCACTACTTCTTCATTAGTTCGGGCCGAGTGATCTTCCACCCAAGGCAACACTGGCAAACAGATTCCAACCCATCAGAGGAAAGAGCAAACGACAAATACACAAGTATATTACGGGGAATTATCCCCTGCATTCACCAGATAATGAAGAACGAATGCGCCAAACACCGATAGGGTATGGAAATCCCGGAGTTGTCACGGCTGTCACCAAATCCATCGCAACGAACGATAGAGCTCGACATGTTGGTCCAGCGGAACTCCAGACCATTGCCCAGTACATGTTAAGGAAATTTGAATTACTTACACCCTTTGCATGTGGAATTCACTCCGATATAAACGTCCTGATGGCTAGCACATATGGCATACCTACGAAATCAGTCATCCCAGTAGAGTAGACCAATAGTTATTCCCTGACGCCTACACGTTCACTACCCGGCGTCTTTACGTTTAAGCGTTGGTAAGAGTTCAGGCGAAAAGCACGTCTCCCCTTTTTCTCTGTATCCATCAGAATGAAGCTTAAAAAACAATCGATTAAACGTGGACTGAGTCAGTCTCGGCCTTCAAATTCTTTATGTAAAAACTGTTAAAGCTTCATAAATAAAACAAATATAATTATCGTTCCTCGCTTTTATTCTTCATGTCTACACATTTATTTCTCAACATTCTCACCCTTGCGACAAAAAAATTTCTCCCAACGAGAGACCCGTTCGTTGATACCGTCATCACAGAACGTTTGACTTTGACGGAGATACAATCTCAGCTCTGCTTGCTCCGCGCTCAAAGGTAAGTCCTCGATGGCGTTCCTTAAGATTTGGAAACAAATGAAAATCGAGTGGGGCCAAGTCAGGACTCTACGGAGGATGGTCCTTGACAGCGAACCGATAGTGTGAGATTGGTGTCGAGACCGCAGCGCTCGTGTGTGGTCAGTTTTCATGCTGAGGGAGAGGGTGCACCTTGCGTGGACGCAGTCGTTGAAATCGGAATTCGATTACGGCACGCTTTTTCTCACGCACCGACTTAGCTATATTAAACACCACCACGTAACACACTACAGTTCGGAACGCTCTAGCGCCAGAGGGCTGCAAATATGTAGGCATGAAAAAGATAGAGTATTAATAACGTTTGTTTTATTTAAAAAGCTTTAAGAGTTTTCAACTAATCGTTAGTATTACTTTTCAGAGCGCCCTTGTTGAATTTTTAGGAGGATTGCACGAAAATTGCAATTGGCCTATGGCTATTTTTCCAAACTATTGAATGTATTTTACATTATCGCTGTACTTAACGTTTTAACAGGCTTACCCCAAAGAGAGACAAAGTTAGGCCCGAACTATGATAGTAGTCCGATTTTATAAAACAAAAATCTTTAAATCTTTGTCTTACATAGTTTTCAGTTCAACACTGTAATTAATATTACATGAATTCTTTAGATTAAAGTACAAGTGACAAGCGAAAATAAAATATCGTTCTAATAGCACAAGTGTACAAATGCAGGATGTTTCAAATAAAAGTGGTCAAGAGGAACAAAATTCGAAGAAAAATATCAGGTGAAAGGAAATGCTGTACTAACCTGACAATATCACATGTTGAAGGTGACTACCATCGATCGCCCTGGTCGGTAAGTTGCTGACGGCGAATCGAAGCTTGACTGCTGGAATTGGTGCAGTCTCATCCAAAATGATCTGCTGCAGTTCTTGAAGACTATGAGTAGTGTTGGGACACAACTAAGACTTGAAGGCTCCCCACACAAAATAGTCGTACACTGCCAGATCAGGTGACCTGGGTGGCCAGCTAGGGCCGCGACCCGACTGACCTCTGCTAAGAGCTCTGTCAGGCGTGAAGATTGTGTAAATGTGCTCCAAGGTTCGGTCGGCTGTATTGGCAGTTGCTCCATCCTGTTGGAATGAACTGTGGGTCTTTCCCACCTCCGTTAATGCTGCCACAAATCGTATCCACTAGTTCGCACCACTTTTATTTGCGCCACCCTGTACTAAGCCAATACATAAATGACTTTCTTGAACAATACAATTTGACATAACCAGATAACACAGAATTTTTACATTTATTATTTGCAAGTGGGTAATAAAATTGAAGATGGTAGCCGTTTTTCATAACACAGATCAAAGAGAAACGAATCAACCATGCACAAGTGCTAGTAAGAGGGGGGTGGAGTGGAGGAGGGAGGCAGTTATGTCGTGCATCACAGAAACAAAAATAAACATCATATCATAAAGCAAAAAAAAATTATTTTAAAAACAATAAAAATAAAAGTTCATGTATGAAAATTTTAAATGAATTATGATTGCTTCTATGTATCTATAAATAGCTAACAGCAGAGTGGAAATACTTCGATGGTATTATCCTTATAAACAAATTTCCTACATTTTTAGCATCTTTTAGGAGAAGATTTATTTCTTGCCCTGGGATGAATCTCATATTTTCTCGATTTTTTTTTCTTGTTTTTTGTGAAGTAGGAGGAAGTACTTCAAGTTGGGGAACTCCTAATAGTTCCTTTCACGGAGTCTAGTTTTTGAAGAAATCGAGGAATATGTGCCTTCCTTTCGATTAGTGGTTTCACCACCTCCAACCATATTGTTTCCAAAAAATATTTCCTTTAATTTTGTCTTTATCCAAATTATTTGATATAAATACACGCATTGCGCTATTTCCGGAAATATTTGACAAGTAGTAAAAAAATAAACGTTGGCCAGTGAAATGTGATGAATGATACGTTGTATTTCTGGATCATATGTTGAAGCAAATTGACACCAATCTTTTTTTTGTTATAAAAAGTGTTTATTTCCGATTTCTTTTCCTCTCTTGAGTCTCTATCAATGCCATTGTCGGGATGCATATTTCAAAATAGTAGTGCAGCCTTCTTTTCTTTTTGGACAGTACGACACAGGATTGTACCTTTCTTGTCAACCGAATACAGAGCTCTTAGCTTTCACGATTTCTTTTGGCTGAAATTCTTTTTCCAGTTTTGGCTATATTTCTACGTAGAGAGCCGATATATGTAAGAGTCTTTGAAATCAATTACTTTACAGGGCAAAACCAGAGAACTTATTAGCAGCAATTACATTTCAGTTGGTGTTCCTAAACGAGGAACGCCGTCTTCTGCTGAACTGCTTAGCTGATAAGGCCCAGGTGGCTGAATTCCAGCATAGTTTTTCTAAATACAACGCATAGCTAGTTTTAACATATACTGCAAACAATTACATTTTAATACCATATTTACCTCGCTTACCAGGGATATACTGCTCCTAAGAACAGCGCTCCCTGAAAGCTAATAGCTGCTCAGCAGTGGTTAAATATACCCTGGTGACAATTATTTTGTAATATTTAAAATATTTCTAGATGGAACCAACTGGTCTCTTTCCTTTCCTTCCTTTCTGTTGGAAATGTCATCAAATCTTCAATATTGTTAAAGTAATCGAAGTCTCTTAGCTCCATGAATGATCTTTCGAGGTTGTCCCCAATCTGATGCAAATGGCCATCCGGGTTGGACGAGCGGTTCTAAGCACTACAATATGGAACCGCACGACCGCTATGGTCGCAGGTTCAAATCCTTCCTCGGGCATGGATGGGCGTGATGTCCTTAGGTTAGTTAGGTTTAAGTAGTTCTAAGTTCTAGGGGACTGATGACTTTAGAAGTTAAGTCTCATAATGCTCAGAGCCATTTGAACCATTTTTTGATGCAAATGTTTTCTTGAACTGTGTATGCTGCCAATAATGAATAAGATTCCTATAAATGCTCTAATTTCTGTTTGTCCTGAACTTCACTTTTCGCATCCCTATCATTCATTTTAGAGTCTGATAAAAATTTTATAATATTATGGGCACAGATTCACAGATTCTCACACTATCAATATGGGGATCTTTTCTCCATTTCGTTACGTTTTTAGGAGAATAAAATTTATCTATGTCATTTTAATAATCACTTTCATTATAACTTGAATTTTCCTTAAGTCATTAGTATTGATTTCCTGTTCTGATTCTGTAATGTGTTCAGTTTTCTCATAAACGTTCAACTGTGGCTCATCTTCATCGATGGTAAAATCAAACGCTGTACGATGGTCGTCATCATTGGTGTCACATTCATTCAACCACTGTAGAGTACATTCTGGTCGTTACTATGTTGCACCTGCTACTTTTTGGATTTTGACATGTCTCAATGGAAACAAGAAACACTTCATACTTAGAAAACAAAAGACACTTATTTTTCTAGTGAAACAACAAAAATAAATAAATAAATGCGATGATAAATGCTTACGTGACGGACAAAGAATTCTTAAGTGTATGCTAGAGATGACTCAAACAGAAATATGTCCGCAAAATGTAAAAAACAGAAGTAATGCCAAATAGTAATCTTCAAAAAATAGAAGAAGTGGCATTCACCGAAAATCGTTACACTGTAAGATGCGGGGACTGCATTTGAGCAGTTTTATTTTGCAAGGGCATAAGTTAACTCACTGAGGCTCAGACCAACGGTGGCTGGAGCCTCACCTTTCTACAGGAGGCTCTTGGGTCCGAGACATGTCAATGCCTTTTTGGGGTGCGGGGAAGGCAGTCATTACCGTTCATATGGGCTACACTTGTACTTCACATGACTAATGGACGGTTAAGACATTATACAGTAATATGTCTGGATATGAGTGTCTGCAGGAAACTAATCCTGGTAATAATTGCATTTGCCTTTTTTCTTCTTTTGTAAAATGATGTATTACTTCGAACTCGAATATGCAAAGACGACATGACTGACGTTTGCCTTGCAACTTTGAAAACTACATTGTACAGAAGAAATGAAATATTTAGTACGAAAATGAAATTTTAAATTACTAAAACCTTCAAATGAGAGCAAATGTAGGCACATTGCATTCTATAACATATGTGTGTGTGTCTAAAATGCTGTTACCATTGTCGTTACAATGAACAATGCTAACAGGGAGATGAACTCTATTAAAGGGCACAGATTCAAATCCAACTGAAATCTGATTCAGTGAAGAAACCAAGATAGCTGCAAACTAGATCACTGAATGAGCGGAAAACACAGAGAGCGAGGTGACACCTGAGTCGCCGTGTGATAAGCTCTGCATGGGCTTGGTAGCAGCAAGCAGCTGTCGGAAACCGAATCAGAGAGTGAGACAAGTGTTCAGTGCCTCATGATTCATCCACAATCTGCTATGTGGTCAGTCAGGAGCAGTAAGACAGCCAATATGTTCTGCCAGCGTCTTCCGCTTCACAGAGCATTGTCTCTCACAATGAAGCATTTAGTGGGTTGACACACCAGCTCATTGGAAGCACTCTTTTAAAGTCAGTAGCGGAAATACAGTAATGCGTCAGTGGACTGTACTAGGCGAGTGACTTTTGGTTCAAATGGCTCCGAGCATTATGGGACTTACCATCTGAGTTCTGCAGTACCCTAGAATTTAGAATTACTTAAACCCAACTAACCTAAGGACATCACACACATCCATGCCTGAGGCAGGATTCGAGCCTGCGACCATAGCAGTTGCGTGGTTCCTGACTGAAGCGCCTAGAACCACTCGGCCACTCCGCCGGTTTTTTTATGGCTGCCAAAAGCTGCTCACAAACAGCAAGATACATAAAAGCAAATATAACGTGTTGCATATATCATATGTTTTTCGCAGCATAGTCAATGTCATGGTGACAAACTGAGCATGCTGACTGGGACACTCTTGCAGCAGCCTGAAGCAAAATCTTCATTCAGCACTATAATGTCACTGAAGGAGCTTTTCAGAACCAAATAGTTACCGCCCCTTTTTGTCAAGTCATCGGTCACGCAGTCTGTGAAAAGGTCCAGCTCGTTCGCTCTGGTCAGAAGTGGATCGTCCAACTCAAGTGCAGTCGCTTTGCCAAGTGTAACATCGTTTTTCAAATTACTTAGCCTACTGTTTACGTGAGGCAGAACATTAGAACCAGCCCAGTATTTACCTCAGTGTATCTACAAAACCACTAAAAGAATTTCTGGTTGACACACTGGTCCCTATCGTCCTTCCCAGACTTGGAATCGATCTTGACTGTGTGCACCTCCTTGTGACCCTAAAACGAGCCACTTAACTGCTTCAGCTATCTTACTCGATTACCATTTTTATATATTATTTAAAAATCCATTCTCTGAAAATCGACTCTGAATCTCTACACACTATCGTCGATATGACGTTGTCTGTTGAGGATTGCCTCTAGCAATCAGTGTCGTATGTAGCACTGTGTCTGGTGTACAGCAGTCACTTGCCAGTAACCAGCGTTGCTACGTAACGCTCATATACAAATAGTTTATTAGAGAAATGTGTAATACAGTGCCGTTTTGCATCTTATTAGATAATTAACATGTCTCTATATGAAGCATGTGATCTTAAGAGGCGCCTTTGTCTAACATGTCAAATTAGTTATTACACATCAAAAATAGTTTTGAATCACCTCGGTTCCGAGAGTTCCGAACCCTTTACAGAAAACTGAAATAGAGATCAACATTAACATCATTTTTTCCCTTTTTATTGCTCATGAAAACCACATATTTCATGAATGAGATTTTCACTCTGGAGCGGAGTGTGCGCTGATATGAAGTCTCAGTCGGGCACACGGTTTTAATCTGCCAGGAAGTTTGATATCAGCGCACACTCCGCTGCAGAGTGAAAATCTCATTCTGGAAACATCCCCCAGGCTGTGGCTAAGCCATGTCTGCGCAATATCCTTTCTTTCAGGAGTGCTAGTTCTGCAAGGTTCGCATGAGAGCTTCTGTAAAACTTGTAAGGTATGAGACGAGGTACTGGCAGAAGTAAAGCGGTGAGGACGGGGCGTGAGTCGTGCTTGGGTAGCTCAGATGGTAGAGCACTTGCCCCCAAAAGGCAAAGGTCCCGAGTTCGAGTCTCGGTACGGCACACAGTTTTAATCTGCCAGGAAGTTTCATATATTTCATGTTGCACCAACATACAGCGAAATCGTCAGAGGTGGTGGTCCAGATTGCTGTGCACACCGGTACCTCTAATACCCAGTAGCACGTCCTCTTGCACCGATGTATGCCTGTAGTCGTCGTGGGATACTATTCACAAGTTCAGCAAGGTACTGTTGGTCCAGTTTGTTGCACTCCTCAACGGCGAATCGGCGTATATCCCTCAGAGCGGTTGGTGGGTCAGCAGGAAACCTCCACCTTGCTGCATTCGCTGGACAGTGTGTCTAAGGCATTCAGCCTATTCAGGTTGCTTCCTAACACGTCTCCGACGATTGTCTGTTTGAAGGCATATGCGTCACTCATCGGTGAAGAGAACGTGTTGCCAACCCCGAGCGGTCCATTCGACATGTTGTTGGGTTCATCTGTACCACGCAGCATGGTGTCGTGGTTGCAAAGATGGACATCTCCATGGACGTCGGGAGTGAAGTTGAGCATCATGCAGCCTATTGTGAACAGTATGAGTCGTAACAGTACATCCTGAGGCTGCATGAAAAGCATTATTCAACATGGTGGCGTTGCTGTCAGGATTCCTCCGAGCCACAATTTGCAGGCAGCGGTCATTCAGTGGAGTAGTAGCCGTTGGGTGCCCTTAACGAGGCATGTCATCGACAGTTCCTGTCTATCTATACCTCCTCCATGACCGAAAAACATCGCCTTGGTTCACTCAGAGACGCCTGGGCACTTCCCTTGTTGAGAGCTCTTCCTGGCACAAAGCAACAATGCGGACGTGATCGAAACTCGGTATTGACCCTCTAGGCACGGTTGAACTACAGACAACAGGAGCCGTGTACCTCATTCCTGGTGGAATGACTGGAACTGATCGGCTGTCGGACCCCCTCCGTCTAATAGACGCTGCTCATGCATGGTTGTTTAGAGCTTTGAGCGGGTTTAGTGACATCTCTGTACAGTCAAAGGGACTATGTCTGTGATACAATATTCACAGTTAACGTCTATCTTCAGGAGTTTTGGGACATGGGGTGATGCGAAACTATTTTTTTGTAGTGTATAGATTGCTGTGCTTCTGGCCGCCATAATTAAGGGCTATCAGATTTTAAGATGATGTAACAATTGATTTACACGCGGTGTAAGGGTAGCTTCTTTGATTAATGATCAAAATATTATCATTCCAGGCTTAATGTTTGAATAAAAATCATTAGCAATGGTGACAGAAGATTTCCAGCATAAGAAGTCATCCTTATTCTGCCAATGGCCTTGTCAAAGAAGGCAGAGGAGCGGGCAGAGGTTCAGGGCACTCTCTCGTTCATGGGGCTTGAAACTGCCCCTAAAGGCGGTAGAATTAGCAATAACTAACGGCAGGAGGATCAGAAGGGCCACTGCAACTAAAGTCACATAATGTGTATCCGCGGAACATGTGGCCTGTAACTGAAAATGGGTCATGAGAATACGTTGGCGAAAGATTCCGCATTATTCAGATCTCCGGAAACGCTTACAGACTGCCAAGGGGTGCGTACGCTTGTGCGAGTCATGGCGTGGAATGTTAGAAGTTTGAACCTAGTAGGGAAGCTTGAAACGCTGAAATGCTAAGGCTCAATCTAGATACAACGGGGGCCAATGCAGTGAAATGGAGAGAAGCATTTGGTTGGCTCTGAGCACTATGCGACTTAACTTCTGAGGTCATCAGTCGCCTAGAAGTTAGAACTAATTAAACCTAACTGACCTAAGGACATCACACACTTCCATGCGCGAGGCAGGAGTCTAACCTGCGACCGGAGCGGTCGCTCGGTTCCAGATTGCAGCGGCTAGAACCGCACGGCCACTCCGGCCGGCAGAGAAGGATTTCTATGAAGATGAATATAGGGCAATATATCATCACTAAAAAAACTGTATAATTGGAGTAGGATTCGATACGAATAGTGATATGGGGCACAGAGCGAATTGCTGTGAACTGTTCATATCAGAACCGATAGCAAACCAAAGCCGACAACTATAGTACACATATAGACGCTGACGTCGGAAGCATAAGATGACAAGATAGTGAAGGTATGTGATTAGAATGCTGTTTTAAAGGAAAGAGTAGAAGAACAGGTTATGGAAAAATATAGTCCTGGTAGTAGGAATGGGAGATGAGACAGTCTAATCGAGTTCTGCAATACTCAGTTCAAGAATCAGAAAATTTTGAAGTGTACCTAGATAGAGACGGTAGATACGGGAAGATTTCACTATTACATCATGGTCAGGCAGAGATTGCGAAATCAGATATTGGATAGTAAGTCTGATCCACTAGCAAATGTGGACTCAAATCATAATTTAGGAATGATGAAGAGTAGGTTGACGTTTAAGAGTATAGTCAAGAAGAATCAAAGCGCAAATAGCACGCAGTCGGAAACACTAAGGACGGAAGTTCTCGAAGATACAAATACTACGATTATGAATAACTTGAAAGGCAACCCAGTTACAGGAGAATGGACATCTCTAAAAAAGGAATCACGGAGGTTGGAAAGAGGATCATAGATATAGGGCATGTAACTGTGAGAAAACCATGGGTAATTAAAAAAATATTTCATTTGGTCGAAGACGAAAAGGAAGGACAAGAAGTTTCGGGAAAATTCAGGAATGCAGAAATAAAAATCATTTAGGAATGAAACAATCAGAAATGAAATAAGTATGAAGTGCAGGAAAGCTAAGATGAAATGGCCGTGTGAAAGGTGAAATGGTTATCGGAAAGACTTACTTATCATGCAGAAAGGTTAAAATAAACTTCGGTGGAATTTAAAGCAACGCAGGTAACCTTGAGAGTGCCTGACCAATTGATAGGAGGAAGAGAAGTTGATAGGGAAGTGAGAGGTATTCCAGTAATAGATACACAGTGTGTTACAAAAAGGTACGGCCAAACTTTCAGGAAACATTCCTCACATACAAATAAAGAGAGTATGTTACGTGGACATGTGTCCGGAAACGCTTACTTTCCATGTTAGAGCTCATTTTATTACTTCTCTTCAAATCACATTAATCATGGAATGGAAACACACAGAAACTGAGGATTGACACATTGTTGGATGAACCATTCGCAGAAGTGTACCCGTGGAGGCCAATCAGCTGCTGATAGTGTCTGCACACGCTGTACATAGTACGGAAACAACTGGTTCTCCCGTAGCACTCTCCATACAGTGACGTGGTCAACGATACCTTGTACTGCAGCAACTTCTCTGACTCTGACATTAGGGTTATCGTCAACTGCATGAAGAATTGCCTCGTCCATTGCACATGTCCTCGTCGTTCTAGGTCTTCCCCAGTCGCGAGTCATAGGATGGAATGTTCCGTGCTCGCTAAGACGCCGATCAATTGCTTCGAACGTCTTCCTGTTGGGACACCTTCGTTCCGGAAATCTGTCTCGATACAAACGTACCGCGCCACGGCTATTGCCCCGTGCTAATCCATACATCAAATGGGCATCTGACAACTCCGCATTTGTAAACATTGAAACACTGCCAAACCACGTTCGTGATGAACACTAACCTGTTGATGCTACGTACTGATGTGCTTGATGCTAATACTGTAGAGCAATGAGTCGCATGTCAACACAAGCACCGAAGTCAACATTACCTTCCTTCAATTGGGCCAACAGGCGGTGAATCGAGGAAGTACAGTACATACTGACGAAACTAAAATGAGCTCTAACATGGAAATTAAGCGTTTCCGGACACATGTCCTCATAACATCTTTTCTTTATTTGTGTGTGAGGAATGTTTCCTGAAAGTTTGGGCGTACCTTTTTGTAACACCCTGTAGAATTTAAAAGAGCTTTCGAATTCTTAAGATAAAATTGTATAGAAGGAATATGTAATACTCCGTCAGAACTTTCAATATAATGGGTGCTGGAGGGGGGTGGGGGGTGGGGGGGTGGCAGCAAAACCAATCAAACTTGCGGAGAAACGTCATGCACATAATGCAGAAGGCTGCAAGATCCGACAAGTGCGAAAATTATCGCTCAATGAGCTTAGCAACTCATGCATCGAAGTTTTTCACAATAACAACACACGGAAGAACGGAAAAGATGAAAACTAAGAATCTGTTAGCTGACAATAATTTTGGCTTCAGAAAAAGTAAGGCCACCATAGAGGCCGATCTGACGTTTAGATTGATGACAGAAGCAAAACTGATATAACATCAAGACACTTTCTTAGTATTTGTCAACCGAAAAAAAGAGTTCAATAATGTAAAATGGTAGATGATGTCCGAAATTCTAAGAAAAATTGGAGTCGGGTACATGAAAAGTAGGGAACCGTAACACTGAAAGACCAGGAACGAAGGTCTCGGCTCGGATTGAAAAGGATGTAAGATGGGGATGCCCCTACTGTTCAGTCTATACAGAGAACACGCAGACGGAAATAAAAGAAGGGTTCCAGAATGGAACTACAATTCACGGGGAAACGCTATCAATGATCAGATTTGCTGAAGCAATTTTTTTCCTCAGGAGAGTGGAAAAGAATTACAGTATCTGTTGAATGGAACGAACGGTCTTATGAATATAGAATATGGGTTGAGAATAAATCGAAGAAAGACGACAATAATGAGAAGTAGCAGAAATGAGAACAGCAAGAAAGTTATCGTCAGTGTTGGTGATCACGAACTAAATGAAATTAAGGAATTATGTTATTTAGGCAGAAAAATAACCCAGGTCATATGAAGCAAGGAGGACATAAAAAGTAGGTTAGCACTGGCAAAGAGGGCATTCATGCCAGTATACTAGTATCAAACATAAGCATCAATTTCAGTAATAAATTTCACAGAATTTACGTGTGGAGCACAGCAATGTAGGATAGTGAAACACAGACTTTCGGAAAACCGGAACAGAACAGGTCGAAGTATTTGAGATGTGGTGCTACAGAAGAATGTTGAAAATTAGGTGGACTGATAAGGTAAGGTATGAGGAGGTTTTCGGAGAGAAAAGAAATATAAGGAAATTATTAGAAAGAAGAGGGGACAGGATGAGGGACACCTGCTAAGATACGAGAGGGAGCTGTAGATGATAAAACCTATAGAGAAAGACAGAGGTCGGAATACATTCAGAAAATAATTAAGGGCGTAGGGTGCACGTACTACTTTGAGATCAAGAGTTCCGCAAAGGATAGGAATTCTTCGTGGGCCGCATCGAAGCAGTCAGAAGACTAATGACTCAAAAGGAAGAAAAGAAAAAAATATATATATTGGTAGTCATCTATCTTCTGATCTGTAGACTGAGACGTGAAATACGTTATAAATTACTTTATTAAATCAAAATATACATAAATTCCTTCTAATATATTTAACACATTACTTTCACTTTATTTTTGTTTCGTTACCCTCTTAGAAAAAATTGCAGTCCTTATCACTCCCGGAGGTAAAATGGGCTGTTATTCAGAAGAAAGTAGCTGAGAATTCATGTTATATCATTCAGATTTTAGTAAAATTAAATTTTCTGAACATCGGGATGACTTGAAAAATGTTGAATTTTGCTTCTTACCCCATCTTTGTGATCCGAAAATGAATGTTTATTTCAATTGTACAGTAGACAGGCAAGAGTAACTCAAACGTTACTTCCAAAATATGAATAAGCTGAAAAGCTGTAAAATTTCTCTGTTCTATAACTCATCCGTAGACAGCACGGAATGTCTGAACTATACTTGTGCTTCAGAATTAGTTGACAACCCACACAGGGGTTGGGTTGTTTCGGGGAAGGAGACCAGACAGCGAGGTCATCGGTCTCATCAGATTAGGGAAGGACGGGTAAGGAAGTCGGCCGTGCCCTTTGAAAGGAACCACCCCGGCATTTGCCTTTAGCGATTTAGGGAAATCACGGAAAACCTAAATCAGGATGGCCGGACGCGGGATTGAACCGTCGTCCTCCCGAATGCGAGTCCAGCGTCTAACCACTGTGCTACCTCGCTCGGTAGCTACGTAAGAATCACCGATCCCCAAGGCGGAGTGCTGTAATCCTGTTACCGCTGAGCTCTGGAACGTTGTTAAAAGTTACCAGACCGCACGTCGCTCAGAGTGGTCAGCTCTCAAAGCTATCTGCCCGGCCTATGCCTGCTGGAGTCTAGAAACTAATAAGAGTTTCATCCACTGATAACCACGTCATTTCCATGCTAACTAAATCATCTCTTCGATTCTTCTATTCAATTTTTATACCATATGTTGAAAGAACATCGCATTTCATAACACACCGCCATTCAGTTCTCAACTACGTTGAAAGTTTCAAGTCTCTAGGTCAGGCCTGACAGAGCGTGGCTTGCGACCCACTCCCTCCAATGTGTGGTACCCCCTCCCACTCGTTTCCTGCGGTGACGTTACGGCCATAACACTGCCATATCGAACGACAATTAGTCGTGGTGGATCGTAAGGTCGGTACACCATCTATCTAAACGCAAGACACAAACGACGCACGCTACTAAAACGTTGATCGTTCTTCAGATATTTATCTGAAACTCTTGACAAGGTACTTAAGAGTCTAGGTTAGATTTAATTAATTTGGTCCTGACAAGTTTTGAAATTCTATTTCAATTTGGGTTGTAGCGAAACGAAGCTGATGCTACGATTAAATCGACACTGCATTTCGTTGATAATATTTAATGTACTTCAATGAATAAAACTTTCACAAATGGATGTTAACCAAAAGGAGATTTTATTTTCGTTGCTGTAAAATCGCTTTCTGTATGACTAGCGTTTATTTACGGGGATAGAAAAACTGTTGACTGCTTAGTGAGACAAAAATAATTCAATAATTTTGAAAATCTGATGCACCATAATTTCAGGATCATTCTCAATGGAATCAACAGTCGCTGCACATAGATGAGATCTACATTAGGAGAGAGGTAGGGACGGGTCATTTCCTAGTGCCATGATTCACGATTATGGCTAATTTTACGATCTAGAGAAAAAAGATATCTCTCTCGCTTTATATCCGTATGTAGGGGGCAGAGAGATTCTCTGACGAGCTGAACTGGAGGAAACTATTATTCCTTCCATTTTTTGACCTTGAAACCGGAAAGATAAAGACTCCAAGTTCTAGAATAGGGTGAGATTTCCACTCTCAATACATACGTACTACGTATTTTCACATAGTCCAAGCCAGCAAGGCAGCCAGGGATTAATTCGTTTTCACTTACCTCCTTTTACACCCTTGAAGAACCGATAAACTCTTTCGCCTTCTCTACAGTAAAAGGTACCATAGGACAATGATGACTCGTATACCTATATCTTTACTTGAATGGTTATTACTAAATAATGAACAGCCGTACTCCCATCAGCTCAAGCTCTATTCAACGCTAAAATGTAATGGTACCATAACGTAACAAAACAAGATCAACCTTAACATATCTACTGCCTTTCTACAAAGATCATAATATTCCACTGACAACGACATTATGTATTACAAAGTTTTAAAGTGAGGTCTAATCTTCTGGTACAGAACTTATGACATAGCTAAAGAATTTCAGTTTCTAATTCCATTCTGAATAGCATGGATGGATCATTTTGTAACTGCAAACTTGTTCTTGAATATTTTTTTAACACTAGTAAGACTAATTTTCATTGGATTATCAAAAGAAAAAAAAATCTGGCTCTACACATTTACAGTCTTCAAAATGACTATAAAATTCATTCTAGTCTTTATATAGTATTTATCATTAATGGTAGTAGATCTTAAAAATTTTACTTTCGTGTATTCTTGTTTCAATTCATAGCAACTCGGAAAAAATACATATTTTCCTTGTTTACTTAAAATTTGAATAACGTGAGGTTTTCATAAGAATCCGTTAATATCCATAAACCTATCGCAATTTGCACATTACTTTCCTGGCAAACCTGAACTCAAATTATATATGGTAGATGACGGGTAAAAACCTGTGAGACATGGTAATTCTGATTTAAAACAAGTGAATCATTCAGCTAATCTTCAAATTCTGTAGTATCCGATTTTACTTCTGCAGTCAAAAACTTAAAAATATGTATTCTAAGTTAGAAAAAAGTCAAAAACGATCATGCATTCAACCAACGAATTTCAGCTTGATGAATTATGTCTCCGTATTCGGCGTCAACTTCTTCCACAAATTGTATAAATTTTCTGTGAAATAGTGATATATTTCCTCTGATTATTATATCAGTACTTTTCGTTAAGTCTTTCACTGAGGCCAGAAGTCTAACTTTTCCCACGCGTTGCTTCCTGATGAATAATGCAAACTGACGAACGAAACTGTTCTAGCTACCAACCACAGCTTGTGCATCATCGGTACAAATTTGCAGAGGATTTTTTTAAAACGGCCAATTACGTCAACCTACTTTTCACACCATTAAAAGTACTCAAACCTGTTTTTCTGAGCATATGGACTAAAGCGAGTAACTCCTCTTGTACATAGAAGTCGACCTTTATTAGGGAAAAAAATCATCAACGATTGACTTACATGTGTTCGATCATTACTCTTGCCCACAAACAAACAGTAATACCAACAGTTTGCTATTGAATTGTTTTTTGTCTTTTTATGTTATGTCCTATATAATGTATCCACAGTGTTATGTGGTCGAACGGCTGTTTGAAAATGTACGGCGGCGTCATCGAAACCAAATTCCTTTTCCATTTCTAATGCAGATTATTTCACGAGTAAGCCGTCGCTGAAGCAGATCTGAGCGTTTGCTATTAATCATACGACATACGAAGCAGTTAAACTCATTTCTTTAAGATTTGATAGTTCAGGCAACTCTTGTACCTGTTTTTTAAGTTACGGACTAAAGTTTAACGTTCGCCAAGACTGTAAAAACTGTGTGTTTCTTCATGGAGCGAAGAGAAATGGCATGAGGTTACAGTCTCTGTTTTGACTTCAACATTTTATTTGCATTTTAAACACTAAGGTAGTTTACCGTGATTGTACAGAAAAGCATACTTAATCTCTCACTCTTCGTGAGCAACACGCTTTTCAGTACTCTTTCTTTTCATTATTCATAAGAGAGGTGATATACAAATATCCACAGAAACTACAAGATCAATACTAGAATGATAGCTACATGGTTGAACTCAATGACAAGTAGAACGAAACCGCAGTATTAAGGAGACTAAACGAAACTTCTATCGCAAGCGGACTAACGAAACGGCGATGTCTAATAGAAGTCGAAGAGACGCTGCTCCACTCGATTTCCAATAACGGGCTGCACTGGTCATAACAACACAGCTCCAGTAGAGTTGGAGCGGAAGCACTCACTGGAGTGGAATGTTTCACGAGCTACGATTTGCCAGCTCTGCTCGAGGTTATAGGGAAGCGAGAGAGATAAATGAAGTACCCTCCATCATATACTTAAGAATAAAACGAGTTAATACTGAATTGTCGTTCTGTTCTCAGCTACGCTGAAAGATTCAAGTCTCTCGTTCATTGGGAGGTTGTGTATTGTGCACTGTGTATTGAAACTGGTGACGTAGAATCTACGGAGAGGCTTCGTCCCACTGTAGCCCTCAGTGGTTCACAACCCCACAACAGGCCACAGTAGTCCACCCACCACACAGCCACCCCACACTGAACCCAGGTTTATTGTGCGGTTCGGTCCCCAGTGTAGCCCTCCCGGGAATGTCTCATACCAGACGACTGTAACCTCAAATGTTTGCGTGGGAGAGTAATTACGGTGTACGCGTATCTGCGGCAGTATTTGCGCAGCAATCGCCGACATAGTGTAACGGAGGCAGAATAAGCGGCACCAGCCCGCATTCACCGAGGTAAATGGAAAACCGCTTTAAAAACCATCCACCGGCTGGCCGGCACACCGGATCCTGAAACTAATCCGCCGCGCGGATTCGTGCGGGGTACCGGTACGCCTTCCCGCTCGGAAAGCAGCGCGTTAGACTGCGCGGCTAGCCGGGTGGGCCGAGAATATGGTTGGTGACAAAAAAATTATAAAATTTCTATCCAACATGCGGACAAGAAAGTGACCTAAGAAATACGTGTCAAAATCATACCTGCTTACACCGATTCTCCTCGACTGCTATGGCGCTAACGACCGTTTCAATATGCATGCTGATAGGATGACACCATTCTTGGAATAGTGTTGCCTGTATGACCTCCAGTCTCGAATGTCGTCTCTAGCAAGCAATGCAATATAAAACATTGTTTTGACAGCGCCTGGTGTACAAAAATCACTTGAAGATCAGTGCTGCCTATAGGTCAGTTCCAAATTCTGTATTCTAAAATTGTCTTAAAATGCCGCTTGAGCCGTGGCTGTCTCATGTTATGCGCTGGATTAAACCTTGGTTGCTATTCTGTGTTTAGTCTCCCGCAGTTATCGCGATTATGCTGTTACCCTGTGTCCCCGCGAGTCGCAGTAGTGGTGTGTATCGATATTCGCACCTTGTACTATCTTTAGCCTGGTGCTTATAGTTTCCAGTTTGCTGTGTGCGACCAGTTGGTCGGTTGGCGTGGAGCAGCGAGGAAATCTCCGCAGCGTGCAGTTTGGTCGGGACTGCTGGTGGCGTCTACTCGCGGTCGGAGTGTGTGGTGCTGTTCCCATTGCTGCGAGGCCCGTGGCTCACCGATGCTGGGCACGAAATTCGAGGTTTGACTTAATCTACCAGCAAGTCACGACTGTTCACAATGTGTGGTTTGGATTTTGTTGTTGGCTGTTGGAACATTCCACAGAGCAACAACGTGTGTTTTCAAGTTGGCAAATTTTAGCCTCCCTCCAGTGGAGCTTAACTGCACTTAGTTATTTTGAATTGAAGGGCACCAGCGTAATCTTCTGCCTTGTGGTCGTTAACGTTCCCGTTACCTGCCCTGGCCGTTGACGTAAATTTAGGCAGTGTATTTTCCTCATCGTGTTGTCACTGTCCTGCACGGTGTGTAGTTTGACAGCTCAATGTTTAATTGGTTGTGGGCGCCAATACCTTCTACGTTGTTCCATTAATGTCCCTGTTGTGTGCTGGTCGGGTGGAGCAGAAGTTGTCTTGTTGGTCGGTTAGGTTGTCATCGGATCGAGAATGGTTCGGCTGACTGCCCGTCTCACCTAAGCGAGCGTTAGTGTTTGAATTCCAGGCCGACCCTGGGAAATTTCTGAGTGCTGTTGGGTGCATTGCCTTTTCTTATTTGTTCATGTTGTTTATATTTGTATGGCTTTTAGCCGATTTTCAAATTAAGGTTGTTTAGCCCTCAAGGCGTAAGTAATTTAAAGAACTGATTTAAGTAAGGCCTTTGGCCTTTTTAAAAATTTAATTTCGTTGTCTTAATCGATAAGCCTTCAGCCGATTTTGAATTAAAGTTGTTTTGTTCTTAAGGTGTCAGATTTTTCGGGCCTTCAGCCTAATTAAAGAGCTTTTTACAGATAAGGTATTTTGCCTTTTAAAAATTTAATTTTGGTTTGAGTCTTAAGAGATGAGCCTTCAGCAGATTTTTTTTAAATTAAAGTTATGAGATCGTTTGGGCCTTCAGCCTAATTGGAAGTACTGATTTAAGATTTTTAAATTTCTGATTTCGGTTTGAGTTCCAAGTTATTGGCTTTCAGCCGATTTTAAATTAAAGTGGTCCTGCCCTTAAGGCATGAGATGGTATAGCGTATTCAGCCAGTTATTAAGTTCCAAAAATTTATGCTGTGTTACTTTTTTTTTAATTTTCTTGGTTCTTGTAATGTTTGGTGAAATAAATAAAGTTGTATGTTCGAGTGTAGCTGACAGGCGCTTGTTTTGGTCCCTTTCCACAATTTAAACTACCTGTCCTGACCTGCGGGTTTAGCAAAGCGTCCCATCGCTTTTCTTGAATAATATTCGGTACTGCGTTGTCCTGCGTTGGAATCCTAGGATTTCAATCATCCTTGTAGTGCTCCATCTAGTGGTCAATACTTAGATTTGTGTGACTGTGACGGTAGTTATGACTTTTGAAATTTGAGAGGACGTATCCTTCATTTTAATAAACACCTACCTTATGATCTGCATGTAGTGACGTAAAATGTATTACTAGTTACTAAGAGAAGACAAAATGTGCATTCCACGTAGACGAAATCCCTTCTGAAGTACAATACACAGAGTCATACCTCTTGATTATTCAATTTCACTGTCACGAACGTTAGTCATTATCAGATGTAAAATTGAGACTGGTTCGCTGGCAAAGCCAATTTAACAAGGACTGCTGCATCGAGACACAGCAATCTATGTGCCATTGTAAAGACCATCCGTTACGTTGGCTACACACTAGTTGTAGCTTTATCACTTTTTTATGTTGACTCTGAAATAAAACTTATAGGTGAAATATTTCTTCTATAATAATGTACACTACTGGCCATTAAAATTGCTACACCAAGAAGAAATGAAGTTGATAAACGGGTATTCATTGGGCAAATATATTATACTAGAACTGACATGTGATTACGTTTTCACGCAATTTGGGTGCATAGATCCCGAGAAATCAGTACCCATTGAATGAAGGGTAGAGCCACGGGTTGTAACACATCTGAAATGTAACGTCCACTGTTCAAAGTGCTGTCATTGAGAACAAGAGGTGACCGAGACGTGTTACTAATAGCACGCCATACCATCACGCCGGGTGATACGCCAGTAGGACGATGACGATGACACGCTTCCAGTGTGCGTTAACCGCGATGTCGACAAACACTGATGCGATCATCATGATGCTGTAAACAGAATATTGATTCATCCGAAAAATTACTTTTTGCACCCAGGTTCGTCGCTGAGTACAACATCGGAAGCGCTACTGTCTGTGATGCAGCGTCAAGGGTAACCTCAGCCATGGTCTCCGAGCTGACAGTCCATGCTGCTGCAAACGTCGTCGAACTGTTGGTGCAGATGGTTGTCCTGAAACGTCCCCATCTCTTCACTCAGGGATCGAGGCGTGGCTGCACGATCCGTTACATCCATGCAGATGTCATCTCGACTGCTAGTGATACGAGGCCGTTGAGATCCAGCACGGCGTTCCGTATTACCCTCCTGAACCCACCGATTCCATATTCTGCTAACAGTCATTGGATCTCGACCAACGCGAACAGCAGTGTCGCGATACGATGAACCGCAATCGCTATAGGCTACAATCCGACCTTTATCAAAGTCGGAAACGTGTTGGTACGCATTTCTCCTCCTTACACGAGGCATCACAAAAACGTTTCACCAACGCCGGTCAGCTGCTGTTTGTGTATGAGACATCGGTTGGGAACTTTCCTCATGTCATCACGTTGTAGGTGTCGCTACCGGCGCCAACCTTGTGTGAATTCTCTGAAAAACTAATCATTTGCATATCACAGCATCTTCTTCCTGTCGGTTTAGTTTCCAGTCTGTAGCACGTCATATTCATGGTGTAGCAATTTTAATGGCCAGCAGTGTAGAATGAATCTAGCGTCCCATGAGAAGCGTAGTGTAAGTCTATCCAACATATAAGTGTTTGCGGATGATATCTGAACCAGGCAAAGCAAGAGTAAAACATCAGGAAAAAATACAGAACCGCGTTTCACGTTAACAAATGCGCTATTCATGTGAACTATAAATTTTTGTGTAACGAAATTTTGCCCCCGTGGAGCTCTTCCCTCTATATCCACTCATTGCTTGTTTCTCAGTCCCGTCGTTTGTGTACAAACTGTCAAAAATTACGAGAACTTTACTCGTATGAAGATAACGTCGTGAATGTTTGGAAAGTAACACATTGTACAAACTTTTAATGTTGCTATAACGAGTTAACAAATATTGTAAGTGAGATACACCACAAAATTCAGCTTCCATGAATGGATTGGGTTGGAGGTGGAAGAAAAAAAATTGTGTATGAAATCCTATGGGACTTAATTGCTAAGGTCGTCAGTCCCTAAGCTTACACATTACTTAACCTAAATTATCCTAAGGACAAACACACAAACCCATGACCGAGTAAGGACTCGAACCTCCGCCGGGATCAGCCGCACAGTCCTTGACTGCAGCGCAACAGACTGCTCGGCTAATAGCGCGCGGCTGGGGGAAGAGATGAATGTGAGTGGTCATCGGTCTCATTCGATTAGGGAAAGACGGGGCAGGAAGTCGGGTGAGCCCTTTGAAAGGAACCATCCCGGCATTTGCCTGGAGTGATTTTGGTAAATCACGTAAAATCTGTATCAGAATGGCCGGACGCGGGACTGAACTGTAGTCCTCCAGAAATCGATTCCAGTGTGCTAACCACCGCGCCAACTCGCTCGGTGTACGTATGGAATGCACCCTAATAAGATGGTAACGTTATTTACTTTGAAATGTTCTCAACAGTTATTACTTACTATCTACTGGTTCTCTACACTTCACGGTATTGTTAAGTATCATATGACTGAAGGACATTCGTGACATGGTGAAAGATTATCAGACTCAAATGTCAGACGAGTAATAACATCTTAAAACGTTAAGGGAAGAACTAAATTTCATTGCCAGAGGTTTCATTGTCTTACCCACATCATTTTAACATCCAGCTACGATGATTCGTCTAGCAACCGAGCAGACATCGTCAGATATTTTTCACTTGAAGTAATGTTTATAAGGAAATCCAGAATGCTAGGGCTATTCTTGGCAACACCGAGACAGTGAAATAGACGGGAAACCATGTGTATTGAAAAGATAATTGACAATGCCTAAGCATAGAAAGAAACCTACTGGCAAAACATGAGTCATATTGTAGTTACCTTTTCCTCATACAAATTTTCTCTGTGTGAACAGCATGTGACGAGTTGTGAAGGTAATACTCAGGGCCTTTAACGAAGACGCTCAAAAAAGATTTTCTCTATGAAAGCGACTTTCCACTTACGTACTTTGTGAGGTATGAGTCCTGTAGACATTCTACAAATTTTTGAAGCAGTTTACATCCACTTATGACCAACTTTAATTTCTTATGTGCAACAGTAGTTTGGCCCTCCTCCACAGCTGAGTGATAAACGGGACGGACTGCCATGTAGAGCAAATCAGTTCGATGCCGGCGCCCTCTGTTTTTTTTTCCGTGATAGGAGTATTGAAATGGGGGTGCAATCTGCCTTATGACGCCGACTAACGTCTATAGGCGACGAAAACTCAAGACGTCCGGGAGAGTTATGAGCTCACTCCACGCCCTACCGTTCGACATACAAACACGGCACTAGCATTGGAGGACACGGTCGTCGGTCGGGACTTCTGAGCCCGTCAGGGCCTGTGGGAGGAGTTAATGCATACGCAGTTGTAATTTTCTGTTTATTAGTATTATCTATTTCTGGCATTGCATGGTATCGATTCAAGCATGTCATCAGAAAAAGAAACAAGGGAAATGTCTAACAAAGGTGGTACACAATTAGTCTCTAACAAAGATTTTGGTTTATGTATCACAAGCAGGGGTGTTTTAATCATTATAAAAGCTCTTGATAATCAAGAATCTTACACTACCATATTAAGTTAATTCATTCTAATTATGGTTTTATCCTTTTTACTGTTCAACTTTCTCGTCTTATCAAACAATGGCTGATGCAAGTACTTAGCGTGTTATCATTTCACCGCATCTTTCGTATGGTGAACTTCTAAATTTTTGTTAAAGCGATAACACATAGCAGATGTTGTGTCGTTCCATCTGGCGATTCATCTAGATGTAATTTCATTGCTTAGTAGTAGGTGTAACCGATCAGTGAAACTATATTCCGGCTTTGAGAGAAGCTCTACACCAGTCGCATCCAATGATAACCACTTCTTAAGTTGTACGTAAATTCACATTCCGAACATTGAAAAATTTGTAAATTTGTGGTAAGGTCTTATGGGACCAAACCGCTGAGGTCAACACTTACACACTACTTAATCTAACTTAAACTAACTTAAGATAAGGACAACAGACACCCTCGTAACCGATGGAAGACTCGAACCTCCGACGGTGGAAGCCGTACGGTTCGTGACAAGGCGCCTTACACCACGCGGCCCGAACGCTGTGAAGCAGCCATTCTGCGTCTCATGTAATCGACAGGCCCTTGGGGTTGGCTTCCGCAAGTATGTGGTGTGACATGTTCAAGTACAAGTCAGGTTATTCCCAAATAATACTGGACGCTAGATTGTGGTCTCGGAGCTGGCACCCGAAAGCACATCCCTCTGTTCAGTCGGTTGTAGAACAGGCGAATTTGGTGATCAAGATATTAACATAATTTCACTAACAGGCTCCTCATACTGCTGCATCACGATTTTGTCCATGTGACATGGACTTTTTCTTCGAACACGTGACTGTTTTCATTGATTCGCGGTGCACTATCGATGTTCATATACCCACTGAACGTAACTGACGATGGCGTTGCATCAACATGGGATTAAGCTCAGGGCGTTTGCTGTTGCACTCTATGTTCAAGATGTGCGCTGAATGGTGTGTTCTCTTCAACCTTGCGGTGTGCCAGTGTCAATGTTTCTACTCGTCATTGTACACCAAGGAGACTTTTTGTTTTTATGTCAAGAATTGTGGTACTACATTTTTGCAGCGGTTCGCTACTTTTCAATAGCAGGTCGGATAGTTTCATTTAGATACTGAGTTCGCTCTATTAACTTTCACCGTCAGTTGTTGCAACGAATGCATTGGTTTAGTGTGTTTCGTTGACTTTGCGTTATTACGAGAGACATGTTAAGTAAAAAATATTTGTGCGTACCACGTGAGAAAGCAATTATATTACTCGTCTTGATTTGGCGTAGTCGTAGTTTTATGATAACCTACTTACCCATAGTTGTTCACAAATTCTTTTGTTGAGCACCTCCTGTAATTGCAGCTATGGTCATAACAATGAAAATTTTATCTATTTACAGAAGATGTTGCCTCCAAAAAGCAAATGATAGCTACGCTTCTGAAGCTTTCACCAGCATTTGTTTGTAGAATCAACACATTACATTAAATATAGTTAAGTGTGTTCTAGATGATAGTTAGAGAGAAGTGCATTGGCGCTCCAAAACGCTTACCCTTTTTAATGTCTCTTTGTCGCCTCTAGCCTATACATACCTTCTAGCAAGAAGATGTACAAAATGTCCACGACAGTTTTCGCCAGCTGGAGATGCTGTTGGAGGAGGTAGCACTACGCTCCGTGCTATGACGTGGCAGATAAACTTTTATGTAATGACAATCATGATTAGGTATTGTGTCTACATACCAACACCTCGCTCTTACAGTAAAGATAAGTCAGCTTCATTAGTTTTACAGTGGCATACATACTTCGCCACACATTTCCCCCTACAGGCGAATTAAAATTACTTGACAGCTAACGTTTGTCATTTGCCCCTACAGCGTTGGCACATCATCTGTCGGCCGCCCCTCGGCTACAGGCTACATCCAAACACGGCAGGTAACTTGACAAATATACTTTTAATGTGTAACGCCGAGCAGTGTTGGAAGCGATCGCAGCGAGGTATGACGCAAACTGCAGATGATCTGTCGACATCTGATTTTCAGTGATGCCGCGCTTTTTAGCCCTGAATGTAAACCCATTTGCAAACCTAACCACAACCTACTGACGTGCAGTGAACCGAGAAAACAGTCAGCTACCTATGCAGAACTAAAATCACAGTCGCTTTGTTCACGGTGATTAATGCTAACCTCTACAAACAAAATTAAAAAGAAAAATTTCTGTTTCAGCGCCAAAAGCAGATCGTAATTTCCTACTATCAGTGATTACTTGGAACTATCCTCTCACTGGCTACGCTGTCTGCCACGTTACCAACTGATGAAGAGCTCTGGTCGGCACTTGGCTGAAGATGATGACGCAGGCAAATTTCACACGAAAATCGCAAAATAGGAAGCAAAATAAGAGCAAATAAAAAAGTTAGTACGATTATGAACAATACGGAGCGAAGTATGAAAAATAAATATTTCAACCAATTATTGGAATAAAAATAATAATATCTTTTGATTCGATGTACAAATAAAAAATATTCGGTCCCTTTGGCAAATTTGAACCTACGAGCTTTCACGCGTCGGATTTACACACTAACCACCGTACAATGCCGATACACTGTAACACGGTTATATTTAAGCCTCTGGTGATCTAGTCGCAACGATGAACTGCAGCCTTCTAAAATTCGGCGTCATTTATGGCGTTAAAATCTTTCCAATATCAGTCAGTCGCTGTGGTTATAATACTGTATATGTGACGCTGAACTTTGTGCAGAAGGATTCAGTAGTTCTGTGTACGAAACGTGTATATTTCGGTAGTATCTTGGTCTGTGTGTGTGTGTGTGTGTGTGTGTGTGTGTTCGTTGTTTCTGGAGTAGTTACGATGTGCGATGAAATGTGAAAAGCCCGGCGCCAGAATTCGAGATCCAAAGGCATAAAAAAAAAGCTTGATACGGTACTGGAAGCGAAATGACCAGTTGTTGTGGCTGTTTGGCGACGACGAACGATTCGGATGTCACGGGGAGTGCTCAGATAGTAGGAAACCACCTGCAACGCATAAAGGGTTAACTATAAACTAATATTAATCTTACTATAGTCACCATATAGGACACTGTTCAATGGTGATAAGATACAATATTCAGTCTCTGTTGCATGCGCAACCCAGTACACCACTGTTCAGTGACAGTGTTCGGTTTTCGGAGTGGTCCATAGTGTAAAATAGGCTTTTATTTCAGCTCAAAGCGAAATGAATATGTACAAATATTTAGTCTGAGTGAAGTTTGACTTGGATCTTAAAGTACTAAGGACAAACATCTGTCCTACGAGTTGCTGCTTTATACAGTCAGCCACATATTCCTGAGATTTTTATAAACCTTCATCTCATGTTATCCATCCATGTTTCAAAAAACTTTTAGGACAGTGTCGAGAGCTAGTCACTAACAGTATGAGTGAGGCGAGTATATCGGTTGATGTGACTAAGAATCTGATTCTGTGTAATTTTAATTAAAACGCTAGATTACCTTATTTATGTTTAGATGTGGCACTTATTTTCGTCCATCAATATTTAAGTACGAGTGTTTATAACCGTAAACTATAACACCCTTAGACAAGAAATATACATATGCTGGTTCTCACAGCCACTGAACTTCTACACTGTGATGAATAGCACCTCATCTTCGACATGTACTGCGCAGCTCAGAGATACATTAAATTGCAGAGTTGAACAGAACTTCAAAACAGTGCTGGAATTAGAGCTGTTTAAAGACAAAGAAAACTTGCACACTTTTACTGTTGTGTCTATAGGCGAACTAGCTACTCACACAATATTTGAACTTTTCCGACAGATTGTCCCAGAGCAACTGACTAGGTTTTCCAATTTCAACATGCGTTACTGTTGCTATTTTTTAAATACGAGAATCATGAAACACTTCAAGGGGTCGAAAACAACAGGGTAGAAATTACGTTTAATCTTGCTGACTGTCTAATTGAGATATCTTGATGATTCATATAAAATTAAGAGCATCCACATTAATCTGGGCTCTAAAGTAAAATTAGAGATAAAACGACAATGCCGCAGTCTACTGAACAAGACTTTGTGCTACTCTTTTCGGTGAGTAAAAGTGTACGTTCAGAACCATCGTGTTTCTCATATTCTACACGTCGGTGTCACAAGACGAGACTCTGCGACGTTTTGCATTAAGACTGCCTTTGTCATTGAGCGTTACCCGGAGCCACTTAGTAATCGATCATCGCACATAGCGACGTCCGTAACAATGTGCCCGCAGCACAGCGATGCTTCAAGATGGAGTGTCGCTGTGACAGCTAGGTCCTGATGCCGTAGAGCTTCCAGGACAACGCGACGTATTTTGATAAATTGTCCAGGGAGCAGAACAGAGCCACAAGTGATAAATGAACTGAGTCAGAGGCGAGGTAGCACACCGGCGGGTAAAGATGGTGGAACCATTCTACGGTTACTTTCCGTCTATTCGTTAACCGCTCCAAGAACTACTGTCCCCATTATTTTGCTAACGAATAATACATATAACAAAATCGGTATATTACTTCCACTAAGAACGGTAATTTCGTCTAACGCGCCTTTACATGGAGTACTGAGCATGTCTTTTCTCTGGCTCTTCAGAAGATGCTTTTGCTTTAATTTTTATGAAATGGCAATGATGCCACTCCAAAGAAAGATTTCTCCTGTATATCTAGTGGGGTAGTGTGCTGGTTAACACACTAGAATTTCGGTCGAAAATTGCGTGGTTAAAATCACTACGCCAATCAGAAGTTCTACTTATTATAAAATATTAAAATGGTTCAAATGGCTCTGAGCACTATGGGACTAAACATCTGTGGTCATCAGTCCCCTAGAACTTAGAACTACTTAAACCTAACTAACCTAAGGACATCACACACATCCATGCCCGAGGCAGGATTCGAACCTGCTACCGTAACAGTCGCGCGGTTCCGGACTGAGCGCCTAGAACCGCTAGACCACCGCGACCGGCTATAAAATATTACAATGTACATTTTTAGCTTTACTTTGTTTTAGATCTGAAGATGATCCTGATTGATCGAAACACGTCATGTAATTAAAATTATGCAACTGAAAAAGAACAACAAATAAGAATGATCTTAAATCTAAATACAGTTGCTGTACCTTAGGAGACGAACATGCCGGCTATATTGAGTCAGAATAAGGTTTCCCATGTTTTATCCAAATCCATTAAAACCAATTATGGAAGAATTTATTTCAAAAAGAATACGACATCTTCCTTTCGAACCGTCTCTCGTCTAAGAATGTAATGTATTGACGTCATCGGTCAACGTGAAAAGGTCATTTTATTTTGCAACGTAGTGGAAACCTTGAGCTATTTCTTCGTTGTGAAATATCCATGCTTGTCGTTTGGGTGCTTGTTGATGTTAGCAAACATTTCTTGTTGCTGAATTCCCTATCTTATTAGATAATTTAATTTTTACGCTTTCCTTTTACTTCAAGCCTGCAGAGGTGTGCGTTTCAAACTGTAGCAACTTCAGTATTCCTAGGAGGTAATATGTGTATTACTCACTAAATTCATCACATTATTCTGACTCCACATGCATTAAGATTGAATTTTTGGTTTATAAAAATATGTGTAGTTTCGTACTGTTACTGATACATTGTCACTTTCGTGTTCAAAATTTTATTAGTTCCGTTATATGAAACTGCGGGGAGACATTAAATGTGTAGACACAAACAAAGTAATAGTTTCTAAAAATTGGCGTACATAACCGAATGTAGAAAGAAGGGTAATGGTTGAAAAAGCTATAGGTGATAATCCTCGGGCTACAATGTCACAATTTCTATGGAATTTACTAATATTCCCATTGTAACTAGTAATTTCAAGCGTAGGGTAAATTGTAATGGCGTCACCTCTGGTTTAGACTGTTCTTTAAAATTACGCAATATTCCTTAGAGATGGACACTGCTGGTTGCAACGCATCTTCAGTTATGCAATTGAGGATAACGTCCTACATACTACTGAAATAGTCCTTGGGCTAATTTCAAAATTGTGCCACTCTTTCATCTACTTCATGAGCCCTATATGAATCTTTCTGAGTGGGTGTGAATGCGGGGCGTGGCAATAGCTCTAGCGGGAGAAGCTATGGCACAAGGTCGTGACTAATGCTACACCTCTCAGGGTGTCACAACATACCTAGACAGCTCTATATCTGAGAACCTCCTGTGAGACGCTATTTACGCGACTAATTACCAGAAGAATCCATCATACTACAACCAGTACCTGCTCTATTTCCATTGTTCTACACATCCCACTTTTTATAGTATGCTGAACAGTAGTGATAAAAAATCAGCTTTTTATACTATTCTATCCGGTGCCAAACTCTTCAATTCCGAGTAACTACTGCAGCCTGTTATATTCATCTCTTGACCTCCCTGTACATTTTTAGCTCCCCCCCCCCTTTCCCGGACACCCCGACAACAAGTACCTCCAATACTAAATTGGTGGCCTCTTGCAGTCTCACAATGTCTCGTATGTGCTACAGATTTGTCTCCCCAATTTAATTGAGTGTCTCCTCATTCGTTACGTGATCTACCCAATTAATATTCACTATTCTGCTGTAGCACCACATTTCAAATGCATCTATTCTCTTCACGTCCAAACCATACATGGTTTATGTTTCACTTCCATGCAAGGCAACGATCCAGGCAAATACCTCCAGAAAAGACTTCCTAGCCGCGCGGGATTAACCGAGCGGTCTAGACGCTGCAGTCAGGGACTGTGCGGCTGGTCCTGGCGGAGGTTCGAGTCCTGCTTCGGGCATGGGTGTGTGTGTTTGTCCTTAGGATAATTTAGGTTAAGTAGCGTGTAAGTTTAGGGACTGATGACCTTAGCAGTTAAGTCCCATAAGATTTTACACACATATGAACAAAAGACTTCCTAACACATAATTCTATATTTAGTGTTAACAAATTACTCCTTTTGTGAAATTATTCTCTTGCCATTGCCAGTCTAAATTGTGTAACCTCTCTACTTCTACCATCATCAGGTATTCGATGTCCAAAGATCAAACCTGAACAACTAATTTTATTGTCTCGTTTTCCAGTCTTATCCCTCAGCACCACCTGATTTCATGAGACAAGATAAATACATTCTGACACAAATGAACATCTTGGCTACTCGCTATCGATTCCACACTGCTGTGTTACCACGTCTGTGAGACATGCGGAATAAAATTTCATCCTCAACGGAGCGTTCAGTATTTTCTATGTAGAAGAGAGCTATTCCTACAGTTGAGTAATCGTGTGAGTACATGAACCTTCCAAGAAGAAATCGCAACACAACATGCCTATAAGGCATATGTGTGCAGCTCATCTCCCTCTTACAAACACTGAGACGAGTACAATCAGTGAGAGGAGGAGCGTACAAGCTTCATACCGACAGACCGTTTGAGCAGTTTGCTGTTCTGCAAAAGGCGTTGCTGAGAAGAGGACCTCGAGACGATAATGTAGCGAGAACAAGGCAGAGGTCCTTCGTATGGTTATTCGACTTGCTCTCAGAATTAGATTGATGACAACACCTAAAATCCGGAGAGAGCTAACAGGAAAGGACCGTCGGGAACATATTACGAGAAGCCGAATGGATACCTGGGTTTGTCATGTGCTGTTTACGGCTGACCCCATGCCACAAAACACAAAGACCACCATGGTGCAGACCACCAGTCAACAGGAATAATTCAAATTGAAATGGCTCTGCGCACTATGCGACTTAACTGCTGAGGTTATCAGTTCCCTTGAACTTAGAGCTGCTTAAACCTAACCAACCTAAGGACATCACACACATCCATGCACGAGGCAGGATTCGAACCTGCGACCGTAGCGGTCGTGCGGTTCCAGACTGTAGCGCCTAGAACAGCGCGGCCACACCAGCCGGCAACATGAATAATGAGCCGCACTCTGTTGTATTAGCTGAGAGTCTCACCTCTTCTGTGGAAGTTACAATGAGCCTACTCGGCCACAGCAAGTAGCAATTCTTGAGTTACAAGATCAACATATTTCCTTAACTTGGAAACCGTGGTGTGAAGGTCAACTAAATATAGGAAAGAGACTGATGTGCTAATAGTTAAGGGAGGCTGTTGAATTCTGAATGCTCATCAGTATGTTCAATGAACAATAAAACGTGTTGTCATACCCCTCAAGGCCACGGTACTAGACGGCATATTCCACTGGTATACCCATTCATTCCTCGTGATTCTGGTGTAGCGTCCTTTATTAGGAGTCAAAACATCGCCGATCCCGGATTCCAACTCTGCCGCAGCTTAAATTTGGTATAAAATGCATCAACTTGGCGGACAAATACTTCCGTCACCCTCGTTGCCAACAGAGGAGTGGACAGAGAATAAGGGCTCCATCCTGCCCTTGAGGTTGGAAACTGTCCCTAAAGGAGAAAGAATCATCAGGACACTGAAGGTAAAGAAAACCATGGCATTAAAGACATAATGTGTATCTATAGAACATGTGGCTACTAACTGAAAACGGGTAATGATGATCCCTCCAGTGGCAAGATTGCGAAACCTGCGGAAGGCGCTGCCAACGGGAAGGTGACCTAGAGAAAAAGACTAAGTAACCAACGAAAGGATAACGTTCCACGAGTCGGGGCTTGGAATACCATAAGTTTGGCTGTGGTAGAGAAGCTAGATAATATGAAAATTGACATTCTAACGTTAAGTCTATATATACTCTACATTCATATAGGTACACCACAAGCCACTTTATGGTGCGTGTTGGAGGGCACCCTGTAATACTACTAGTCATTTCTTTTCCTTTTCCACTAACAAACAGAGAGAGGGAAAAAACGGCTATCTATCTGCTATGGATTTTTTATGTCTTATCTTCCTGATCCTTACGTGCAGTGTGTGATTGCGGAGGTAGAATCGCTCGGCAGTCACCTTCAAATGCTGGTTCTCTAAGTTTTCTCAATAGTGTTCCTCGAAAACAACGTCACATTCCCTACAGGGATTACCTTTTGAGTTTCTGGATCATCTTTTTTACACTTACGAGTTCCTGGGAACCTGCCGGTAACAAATCTAGCATCCCGCCTTTGAAATGCATCGATGTCTTCCTTTAACCCTAGATGGTACACATCTTAAACACAGGAACAATACTCCAGAACGTGCGGCAGCAGCTTCCTAAATGCGATCTCCTTTACAGATGAATCACACTTTTAGAAAACGTCTCCCAATAAACCGAAGTCGTCCATTCCCCATCCCGACCACAGTTCTCACATACTCGTTCCATTTCATATCGATTTGTAACGCTACGCCCCAGTATTTAAACGACGTGACTGTGTCAAGCAGGACACTACTAACGCTGTATCCGAAATTTACGAGTTTTTCTCTAGAAATCCCCATTAATTTACATTTTTCCACATTTAGAGCTAGCTGCCATTCATCACACCAACTATAAATTTTGTTTAGGTCATCTTGTATCCTCCTGACATCTTACTGCATACCATAGTATCATCAGCAAACAACAGCAGATTGCAGCATAAACTGTGTGCCAAATAATTTATGTACCGGTAGATAGAGGACAACTGAGGTCTTATCACACTTCCCTTGGACACTCCTGACGTTCCATTTGTCTGTGATTTACATTCGCCGTCGAGGACAACATACTGGTTTCTATAACTTAAAATGTCTTCAAGACACTCACATGTCTGCCGATCTGTTCCCTATGCTCGTACCTTCGTCAAATGCCTGCAACGGGGCACCGTGTCAAATGCTTTATGGCAATCTAGAAATATGGATTCTACCCGTTGCCCGTTATCCAAAGCTCGAAGTATATCAGTTGAGAGAGGGGCAAACACAATTTCGCACGAGCAATGCTTTCGAAAACCATGCTGACTCGTGGGCATATACTTCTCGGTCTCAAGAAAATTTTTGTTCGACTTATAATATTTTCAAAGATTCTGCAGCAAACCGAAGTTAGGGGCGTTGGTCTGTAATTATGTATTTACCCTTCATATACAGGGTGTTACAAAAAGGTACGGCCAAACTTTCAAGAAACATTCCTCACACACAAAGAAAGAAAATATGCTATGTGGACATGTGTCCGGAAACGCTTACTTTCCATGTTAGAGCGCATTTTATTACTTCTCTTCAAATCATATTTAATCATGGAATGGAAACACACAGCAACAGAACGTACCAGCGTGACTTCAAACACTTTGTTACAGGAAATGTTCAAAATGTCCTCCGTTAGCGAGGATACATGCATCCACCCTCCGTCGCATGGAATCCCTGATGCGCTGATGCAGCCCTGGAGAATGGCGTATTGTATCACAGCCGCCCACAATACGAGCACGAAGAGTCTCTACATTTGGTACCGGGGTTGCGTAGACAAGAGCTTTCAAATGCCCCCTTAAATGAAAGTCAAGAGGGTTGAGGTCAGGAGAGCGTGGAGGCCATGGAATTGGTCCTCCTCTACCAATCCATTGGTCACCGAATCTGTTGTTGAGAAGCGTACGAACAATTTGACTGAAATGTGCAGGAGCACATGTTCTGGCAGCACAGGTAGAGTATCCCGTATGAAATCATGATAACGTGTTCCATTGAGCGTAGGTGGAAGAACATGGGGCCCAATCAAGACATCACCAACAATGCCTGCCCAAACGTTCACAGAAAATCTGTGTTGATGACGTGAAGTCAACATTACCTTCCATCAATTGGGCCAACTGGCGGTGAATCGAGGAAGTACAGTACATACTGACGAAACTAAAATGAGTTCTAACTTGGAAATTAAGCGTTCCTGGTCACATGTCCACATAACATCTTTTCTTTATTTGTGTGTGAGGAATGTTTCCTGAAAGTTTGGCAGTACCTTTTGTAACACCCTGTATACATTAGTCACCTCGCTTTTTTGCTGTGGCTTCGGACTTGGCGCTGGGCGAGGGAGCCGGCCGAAGTGGCCGTGCGGTTAAAGGCACTGCAGTCTGGAACCGCAAGACCGCTACGGTCGCAGGTTCGAATCCTGCCTCGGGCCTGGATGTTTGTGATGGCCTTAGGTTAGTTAGGTTTAACTAGTTCTAAGTTCTAGGGGACTAATGACCTCAGCAGTTGAGTCCTATAGTGCTCAGAGCCATTTGACCCATTTGGGCGAGAGATTCGCAATGCCCTTTGTAAAGCCGAATTGGGTATCCATCCGAGCCTGGTGATTTATTTGCTTTCAAAGCTTTTAGTTGTTCCTCTAAGCCATGGCTACTCATTACTGTGTCGTCCATACACAAGTCTGTCCGATGTTTCTACGATTCTCTTGTATGAACGATTAGTGAACGCGAAATTTTAAACCTCGGCTTTTATTTTGCTATCTTAAACTGCCGCACCATACTGGTCCACAAGTCAGTAAGGGAATGGATGGAAGTAGTTTCTTAAGCTCTGGCCTACTCTTCGTCACTACTAAATGTGATCTGAATATTTGCTCCTGAACATGACTTACAATCCCGTATTTGATTTCGGAATCTCTGCCTGACCATAATGTAATCTAACAGAAATTCTCTGGCATATCCTGGCCTTTCCCAAGTATACTTCCTTCTCTTGTAATTCTTCAAGAGAGTATTCGTTAGCACTAGCACAAATTTATTACAGATTTCACTCAGCGTTTTCTCCTCTCTCAATCAGAGTCCCAAGCCTATACTCTGCCTTAACCGTTTCAGCTTCTCCTTCCCATACAGTAGCATTCCAATCCAGTGTGGCTATTAAATTTTCTTCTCCCTTTACGCACTCAAATACCTGTTCGACTTCGTCTTATACTTTCTATATCTCTTCGTCTTCGGCTTGCAACGTCGACATATGTACATGAACTATTGTTGTTGGTGTTAGTTTCCTGTCCATTCTAATGGGAATAACCTGGGAATAACCCTATCACCGAACGTTTCACAATAATTCACTCTCAGCACTACCTTCCTCTTCACAACAATCCTACTCCCGTTATACTATATTTTGTTATTGTTGATCTTACCCTATACTCACCTCACCAGATATGCTTCTCTTCTTTACTTCAGTGACCCGCACTGTGTTATCCCTGTAATGTATTTCTTAAATTTAGTGCGTGTTTTCCTGTTTAAGATGTTTGACTTCCGGTTTTTTTGTAAGTGTACATTCACCAGCCTGTGTGGCAATAGGTGCTCATTTGTTTTACTTTGAATACAAGTGATCGTTCGTTTAGTAAGTCAGTCTGTCATGCTCCAGGTGATATACACGTACAGAGCGCAAGTTAAGCGTTTACCTTTGCCTGTGTTCTCTTCGTAGTATATTTCTTAAATTTATTGTGTCTTATTCCTTTTAAGCTGTTTGATCTAGCGTTTTTCTTTCTTCTGATCAGCCAGTTACATAGCTCATTAAGTATCAGCGTCCAACTGTAGCACATCAAGTGGATAGAAAGTTGTATGTCAAGGATTCTGTCTGCTTTTACTTGCTAAGACGAGTAGGATGAGTGCATGCTTCTTGCAGTCGCAGGAGAAGCTGGCCGCAGTTTGCGAACAACTACGGTCAGTCACCTTCAGGCTCCTGCCCCAGCGTGCAGCTTGTTTCACCCACGGGCCCTGTTGCCGAGACACTCCTGTCGCACTCGACGCCCTCACAGCAGGGTAAGTGGCTGGTGGTAAGAATATAACTATTAGTCTGCAAGTGACGTAAATACTCATGCAGTGTTATTCAGGACACCGTTCTCAGTCACCAATAGAAATATCTGTATTTATACCCATTGCACCCGGAACGTTTTCCTCACTGTGCCATGTTCGCACAACACACTGTACTCTGTAGTTGGTAGTGGTTATAATGTCTCAGCTCATATTTCCCAGGTTTGATTTAATATTAGTTTTCTGTTGTGGGCTTCCCGATGAAACTGAAGGGGCTTTTCGGAAGCGGAGCGTCAACGTGGAGACTGGCCGTCTGACCTCGCCCATTCAACCTGTGAGTGGACATGTGACCTTAGCTTCAGCAGGCTCCGAGCAGGCACTCGTGGTGAGGGTTCCACTAGTTACCCAGCTCCAACAACCTCAGGCCCATTATGGAGCCCCTTAGACAGATGGCCTTCACGGCTGCAAGGAAAGCCAATGTGGACTCGGCAGTCTGCCAGGGGGACCTCATCCGAGATGTGGAGGCGGCCCTATGTGGCTATCGAGCGTGCTCGGTGCGGTCGTCTGTAAGTTGTGGCTCATGTCGGCACCAACGAGGTCTGTCACATGGGTTCTCAGGTCATCCTCAGTGCATAAATTCTGCTGGTGGAGGTGGTGAAGGCTGCTGGCATCGCGTCTAGGGTGCGAGAAAGGGCTCGCACTTTTGCAGCATTGTTCCCAGAGTTCGTCGGGGACCTTTTGTTTTGAGTCGAGTGATGGGTCTCAACCAAAAGTTTCGACGACTCTGTAACACTTTTGACAGCTGATTTATGGACTGGCGTTATCAGGTAGGGACTTGTAGGACTCCTATTGATAGGTCAGGGGTGCACTACCAAAAGGAAGCAGCTACTCTGATAGCAACTTTCCGTAGATTTTTCTTAGGCTAGACCGTAGTTTCAGTTACTCTGATGAGCACTCGGCAGATGATACACAACAAGGGAAGTCAGACCTTGTTCAAAGCAAAGACACTTCCACTGTCAAAATTTCATCAGGAAATCGTCGAAATATTCGTAACAAACTTCCCGGATGTACTACCCTCCAGGAAAGTTCTCGCGCTAAGATTATTCTTGGGATCGAGAGCTTCCTGAAACCCGAGAGCCTGCTGAGATACTTGGCAAGTCGTAGAATATACATCGGAAAGACAGACAAGAGATTATAATAGCGGGAGTATTCGTTGCAAATGATGAAAGTATTGTTTCTACTAAGATCGAAGTTGAGTGTGACAGTGAAGTTACCTGGTCGCGTATAACAAGTATGGGTGGTACAATGTTGATTGCTGTGTGTTTTTACCGACACTCCCCTCCCCACCCCCTACTCCACTGAGACAGTTCTAGAGTCCTTTAAAGAAAGTTTGAGGTCATAGCACGTAAATACCCAGACCGTGCGTTGTTAATTGGAGGCGACTTCAGCCAACCGAGTATAGACTGGGTAGTCAATGATTCACTGCGGGCCACAGACGGAATTACCTTTAAACACGTTTTTGAAATCAGTCAAGAAGGCTAGGAGAGTGTTTCTGGTAGGAAGTGCAAATACGTTCTTAGCATTTCACTGAGACTAAAAAAGACGTTACTCAGTTCCATTAAGATGGATTACGAATTACGGATGGAAGAGACCCACCATGGTTTAATAACCAAGTTCAGAAAATGCTGAGAAACCAGAGGCTGTAGCACTCTCGGTTCACAAGAGAATGCACAAATAAAGACATACAAAGGTTAGTAGAGATATGTGCGTCTATGCGCGAAGCATGCAACTACTACCATCCTCATACCCTAGCCAAATATCTTGCACAGAACTTGAAAAAATTCTAGTCCTATGTAAAATCGCTAAGGGGTCACGGGAGTTGAAAAAAAAAAACATAGTTGCAAAGAACGTAACTGCGAAGAATCCATGGGTAACTGAAGAAATACTTCAGTTGGAAGTTGGAAGCACAATGAAGCTAAAACGAAATGGAGGCATGAAACATGTGATAAATTATAAAGAAGAAATAGACTGCATTTGCGTATAGAAAAGTCAAAATAGCCTTCGGTGAAATTAAAGGAAGGGTGGCTACATTAAGATTGGGATGGGAATTCTAGTGTTAAATGCAAAAAGAGAGAGTGCGTAGGTGGAAAGAATACACTGAAGGCCACTGTGGTGGGGAGCAGTTAATTGATGACGTGAAAGAAGAAGACATAGGTGTCGATAGGGGAGATATAGGGGATCCAGTAATAGAATCAGTATTTTATGGAACTTTGGACGACCTAAAATGAAATAAGGTAAAAAGCGATAGATAACATTCCATCAGACTTGGCGATGTGTTACCTAACTTTTGGAAAAACATCATCCACACAATTCAGAAGATTACAAGAGACGACAAGTGCGTGAATTATCGCACAATCAGCTTGATCGCTTAAATACCCAAGTTGAAGACAAGAATAATACACACAAGAACGTGAGAGAAACCTGAGAATGTATTAGATGGCGATCAGTTTTTCTTTAGTGACGGGAAGGAAACTAGGGAAGCAATTCTGACGTCGAGTTTAATAGTGGGAGCAAGACTAAAGGAAAATCAGAACACAATCACAGGATTTGTTGACCTGGAAAAAGTGTTCGATAGTGTCAAATGACGCCAAATGTTAGAAATTTAATTTATGAGAAAAATAGGGGTAAGCTCTAGAGGAAAGACAGTTAATACACAACGTGTATAAGAACCAAGAGGGAAAACAAGTGTAGAAGACCAAGAACGAAGTACTCGAATTAAGAATGGTGTACAAATAGACATAGTCTTTCGCACCTGCTGTTCAATCTACACATCAAAGAAACATGACGGATATAAAAGAAAGGTTGAAGAGTGGAGGTAAAATTCGTGGTGAGAGGATATCAATGATAACATTCATTGATGACATTGCTATCCTAAATGAAATTGAAGAAAAATTACAGGATATGCTACATGGAATGAATAGTCTAATAAGTACAGAGTATGGACTGAGAGTAAATCGAAGAAAGACGAAAGTAAAGAAAAGTGGAGGAAATGGAAACAGCGAGAAACTTAATATCAGAATTGATTATCACAAAGTAGATAAGGTTAAAGAGTTCTCCTACCTAGGCAGCAAAATAACCCATGACAGACCAGAAGGAGGATATAAAAAGCAGCCCGACACTGTCATAAAGGGCATTCCTCGCCCCGAGAAGTCTACTGATATCAACTGAAGCTTTAGTTTGAGGGAGAAATTTCTGCGAATGTATTTCTGGAGCACAGCCTTGCATGATAGACATTGACTGTGGGAAAGCCAGAAAAGTGGAGAATCGAAACATTTCAGATGTGGTGCTACAGAAGTATGTTGAAAATTATATGGATTTGTAAAGAATGAGGAGGTTCTTCGCAGAATTGGCAGGAAAGAAATACTTGGAAAACACTAACAAAAAGGAGCGACAGGTTGGTTGGACACTTTTTAAAATATCAGCGAATACCTTCAATGGTATTAATCTATAGAGGGTAAAACTGTAGAGGAATACAGTTATTGAACTACATCCCGAAAGTAATTGAGGACGCAGGTTGCGAGGGATACCCTAAGATGAAGAGGTTGGCACAAGAGAGAAATTCGTGGCGTACTGCATCAAAGCAGTCAGAGGACAGATGATTAAAAGGAAACATAAAAAAATAAAATAAAAAGAAAAGAAAAGAAATGAAAAGAGAAAGGAAGAGATCACACTACTTCCAGGATTGTTCGGAACGATGACAGACCTAATTTATCACCGTCATAACAAGCTTGAGTCGGAATTCTACAAGTACCCCACACAATCGTATTACAGCAAATAATCTACAAAAATCACGGAACTAAGTTTCACTAAATCTTAACCCTTATTAGCATCAAAACAGCCCATTGAGTGTAATGATGTTTGGTTTGCGGGGCGCTCAACTCACGGTCATCAACGCCCGTATTAAGTCCCACATTTTACACAATCCAATTTTTACGCAGTCCAATCTAGAGAATGTCACATATTAGGATGATGAAGTGATGAAGACAGCCGGCCGGTGTGGCCGTGCGGTTCTAAGCGCTTCAGTTTGGAACCGCTTGACCGCTACGGTCGCAGGTTCGAATCCTGCCTTGGGCATCGATGTGTGTGATGTCCTTAGGTTAGTTAGGTTTAAGTAGTTCTAAGTTCTAGGGGACTGATGACCTCAGATGTTAAGTCCCATAGTGCTCAGAGCCATGTTTGATGAGGACAACACAAACAACCAGTGTTATACAAAACGTCAACCTAGTGGATGGCTGGAGAAGTCCAGGAACTGTAATGTCGTATCCGTACTTTCCAGTGTGATGGTCCTAGTTCTTCAATTGATTATGGCTGAAACACATTTTTCATTTCTACCTCGGTGAGTTATTGTGCTGATTTTCACTAAAACACTTATAAAAACGATTATTTCTTCACGAACACAATAGTCACACAAAGTCGTCATCGTTCTCACAAAATCTTTTTGAGTATTACAACACTGAACAACAGAGTTAAATATGTGTGACTGCTTCAACCACAGAGAAGCAATTTTATGTGTGGCAGGTGACTAATTGAGTTACAACTTATTTAAGGATTCTTCAGTTACTAATTGGTAGTAGAATTCCATATTTAAGGTTGAATAACAAATAGAATCGTTTTGTTCCATTTTAGTTCTTACAGACAAAAGTGATTATGTTGAGGAAACGAAACAACACCTCATACCAAATTCGTACTATATCCCCACCAACGATCCCACTAAAACCTTACACGAAAAAATTAGGAACTTAACAAAGACCTAAAAAGCATGATACCTGAACATGAAGCTAAGTAATTGATCAACATGAACACAGCAGCTCCTAAGCTATGTGGATTTTTTAAACTCCCCATGGAAAGCGAACCTTTAAGACCTCTTGCCTCAACCCATAGCGCACCAAACTACTTAATTACCAAATAATTACATTTTCCTTTCCATAACCAAGATAAAATTTAAACCTTCGATTGAAACTCTAAATTCAATGGATCTTGTTAACAAAATTAAAGACTTATCTATACCACACCGTCCTAAACTAGTATCTTTCTATGTTATTAGTTTATTTACAAACGTACCAGTGAAAGAATACAGAACTACTGTACAGGGCAGGTATCAACACCGTACAAGTTGAAGACATAAACTGGCTGCCAAGATATGGTAACAGCAAAATTGTTTTCGATTTGAAGGTACTCTATACAAACAGATAGATGGCTTGACAGTAGGGTCTGCCCCCAGTACTCTTTTAGGAGATATCTTCATGAACCATTTCGTAAAACAGTTCCTGGATAATGTATCTCTCAGTGATAACATCAAACATTGGTTCAGATACGTGGATGTTATACTGTGTCTGTGGACTCGAACCAAAAGAGAGCTGAACACATTCCTTGAATAAATAAAATCACAGCACAAAAACATGCTGTTCGGCATTGAGATTGGTGAAAATTCCGTTAACTTCTTAGACCTCAACACAGATATCACTACAAATGCACACAGCTTAAAAATTTGCAGAAAACCTTTCATTACAGACAGTATAGTACCCTAATGTTCACAACAACCAATTTCACACAGACATAATGCCTTCCTTTCCATGGTGCATCGTCTTACATCTATACCGATGTCAAATTAGAACTTCCAAACGGAATTAGGCACTATTAAATTTATTGCACCAAACAATGGCTAAACCCTGAATTAATTGACACTATTTTACAGAAAAAAACAAGGAAAAAACTGCTACCCTATGTGAATGCCCCTCTACAGCAACAGTAATTTCTAAAACCAATAGTTCGGAAAGCCGTCTGACAAATTAGCCAAAACACTTAAATCCTACAATTACAAAACTTCGATCTAAGTAAGAGGAGTTACAGCCCATAACCTATTCAGCAGCAAGGTAAGAAGAGATTTATTAAGTAACATTGGTGAGCTTGCAATGACTGCAGAGAACTATGTAATGGTCAGACAGACAGGGCCATATAACAACTAGGCTGACTGAACACCAACGCAGCTGGAGATGGCATCAGTCAGGCTCCAACTTTGTCGAACACATGCTGGAGGAAGGAGATGAATACGAAATCTACATTGAAGGACTACAAAGGAGAAAACTAAGCCTATTAGAAGATAAACAGACGTTGAGCACAAAATCCCCAGCTGGTTCTAAATGACCAATCGCAGAAGAGCACACCCCCACTTTTAAGCTTCATATGATTTTACCAACCACCCACATAACCACAAACTAATACAATGATACATACTGATAGATAAAAGTAAAATATAATTGACTATCCTATGCCAAATGGCACAAACTCCAACGGTATAGCTCGTAATACTTTAATAGTGTATATTATAACCAGTTACTACGTTCAATATTGCGCATTGCATAAAAAATTTATTTGCAATGTAAAATATGGTTGTTTCTCAATACAAGTCGCGAGTGCTCACTTATGGCATTATAACCACATATTCTGTAATAATCTAAGATTACGTATTCTAATTATTGTGCATAGTCCTGTCCACCTAGAGTTCAGTTTACAATGTAATGAAAAATTTGTTGCAGAATATAGCTGAAAACTACTTTAACAGTGTCTTAGAAAAAAATCCATTTAATCTGTAATATTGTGCAATTTAATTATTTATTGTGCTTAACACTGTCCAGTGTGTAAAGTATAATTTCAACATTGAGATACAAGTTTTAAGCACAATGTGTGGTTACCTAAGAACCAGTGTCCCTTACAGATGCTAGTCAGTTTTTTCCTGAAGGTGGCGTAATAAGCGGAAAATTAGTTCGAAACAAAAAAAAAATCTGTAGACGAAAAACAACGTGCTTGTTATTTAACCTTGAAATGTGTTCTGCACAGAATACCAAAAGGTTTTCCATCGAAAATTCTTGAATAATTAGAAATCTATATGTACATGGGAAAATACCCACAATAAATATTTAATGAACATAAAGAATTTAGGTACAAGTACCGTCTCAAAAACATTATTGTAGCGCAGTCATTGCCCACAGCCCACGCACGGAAGGCCTTGCTGCGCCTCCCGACAGGGGCACAGTATGAGCACCACTTTCCTCCAACTGCCAGCGTCTTCCCGCGTCTGCTCCTCGCCTGATAAAATTCGACGCCTCCTCGTGATTATCATCAGTCTTGTCTTGCAGCACTGACAAAAGCAACTACCACCACCACCTGAACAGGCCGAACAACTATATCGACGAAATATTATGGGATCTGCACAGTATGATCCGGTAATAAGCCTGAAGCCGGCCGCGGTGGTCTAGCGGTTCTGGCGCTGCAGTCCGGAACCGCGGGACTGCTACGGTCGCAGGTTCGAATCCTGCCTCGGGCATGGGTGTGTGTGATGTCCTTAGGTTAGTTAGGTTTAAGTAGTTCTAAGTTCTAGGGGACTTATGACCTAAGATGTTGAGTCCCATAGTGCTCAGAGCCAATAAGCCTGAGAAGCGAATTTCCAGCTAATGATGGCTTTACACCGAATTTTTTCAATATTTCACACTACTGCTTATTAATGCTGCCACACCGTGATGATGACAGATACCACGCGCGAAACTGTCGTGAAGTGTATCAAAATACTTGTAAAGGCAACTGATCAGCATGTCAGTGAAATCGCACAAAATGCATATTCATAACGCAGTCTAGTGTATAAGGAAGCACTGCGAAGCGCGATTCTTACTCAGAAATCCCATTTGGATGTTGATCGGCTTTCAGAAGATCTATGTTACAACCTTTGTAAGCTACCTACTGGCACGGAACTCTATGGAATCAGTGTCGTGATCTACGGACAGTGTGTTTTATCGCTTCGTGATATTATTCCTAACGGTGGTCGTGATTGCACCACTCGCATGTGAATATGATATTGATAGGATATACTCACCGTCATGCAGGATCCTAGTGGATTCGAGCTACTACGGCCCAGGACAGATATTTAGTTCCCTAGACCATGCAGGACCGCACAGGCGCGTTATGCACTTCCAGTCAGTAAACAAGCTTGACTGCAGCAAGTCGCAGACAGTAATGTTGATAAAACGAATTGCATTGAATTACTTCTTGTTGAGGCTGGTGCTTCTGCTCTCTTTCCATGGTCTCCGTAAAGCTATCTTTTAATGAAGAATGAAGTGAAGAAGGACTGCAAGTTCCGGTGTTGTCCTGTTCGACCGTTTCCCTGGTCAGCCTCATCGGCTACTGAAAACGTTTCGTTATAGAGCACAGAGTGACTCGAATGCCACCACGCTTCAACAACTACAGTTCATGAACTCTGTCATGCGTTTGAAGATGTATGGGAAGACGTACCAGCAATAACAGCTACGATAATTACCAAGAAATATCCTCAGCAATTACGTTCAGTCACAGACAATGTCACGATGTGGCAAAAATTACGAGATCTAACCCTGGAAGACACTTGGGATCCAAATTGGATAGGTGATAAATTTGTGTGTTTCTCTAATTTCACACTCATACTTCCTAAACCCAAACAAGTAAAAATTAAACAGAATTGGAAACAAGGGGTCGATAATTATTGGAATAAAATTGTCTTGTTCTAAGAAGCAGAGTTCCACTTGATTCAGAGGGCAACATGTAGTGAAGAGTTCAGTGTAATATCCAGCACTATGATACTTGAGACTGTAAATGGGAATAGTGAAACAGTTACAGTACTCCCACATCTGAAATAATGTTTTAATGGAATCATAATAGCACTGCGTTGTTGCCTGTCTGTCCGTCCGACTGTTAAGGACCTTGTTTCTGAGGAATGGGTAGACGTATCATGCTAAAATTGATGTCTACGGTCCGTTCGCGGTGTAAAAATTTTAATTGTCTAAGTCAACGCAGTCAGAGGATACGGCCATTTATGTCACAAATTTTGAGACTCAAAACTAACGCATCAAAACCTATATTGTACATCCCATGAAGGTAACATCGCAAAATTGACAAGAAGAAAGGTTTAAGACTACAAACAAAGGAAAAATTTCTGAAAATTATTGATTTTTAGCTATATCAAAAGAAAAATATAATTTTGTCAGTTTTTCCCATCTGTCTGTCTTTCCATCTGTTAGTGTGAGCAGGTTGCCTTATCAATTCCATAATTATGTCGCAAACTAGAATCTATGGCCTCTAGGCGGTGTAAATAATTCAAGCTTCTAAGTCACTGCAATCAAAAGATTAGGCCATTTATGTTACATATTTTGACACTCGAAAATTCACTAATCAAAACCTACAGGGTATTCTCCGTTGACGTACAGTCATGAAATTCCTTGCGTTGCAAGGTTTCACACTAAGAGTAAGAAATTCGAAAATTGTTAAATTTTAATTAATGTCATAAAATATATATTTTTTCCATTGGCACATACATCGCATTCCTCATGCTTCAAACGCATGATGGACTAACATTACGGAATGCAAACTTAAACTGTAAATTGTAGTCATGTTTTAGTAATTAAATAAAAAGTATTTTATCAAATCTTTTCTCTCCACATCCATAAACATGTCGCCTACCTCTTCTTCTAGTATGTCCTGGCTAGTCTGAGGAACTACTTAGAAATTTCGATACATCTCCGGATTCCCGGGAGTGGTATCTTGCCAGTATCTATGTCGGTAACACGCAAATATTATTGAGATTCTTCATTACCGGTATGGATGAACTGTACATATAGATAGTTCAGTTTGTATGGATCATTCAGTGGGCGTTACACTGGGCCAATTTCGTTTATATCTTTCTCCATCGCCTAAGCCTCATCAGCAGCAGACAAAATGATCATTCACATGGTATTTGAATGTCTAAACTGTCTGTATTATTTTATAAAATCTATAAAGATATTGACAGTTGTGGTGTAACTCCTAAATTGTGTGCATTATTTATTAGAATCTACTAAGCATTGTAAAAGTGCAATTACTGTCTGACTTAAAGGTTAAGCTTTACTTGGCTATGAATAATCTCGGTGCACACTTGGTGCAAGGCACTATGGAGCCGCCAATTAAATATTTGCACATTTCATTTGTCTGTTCTGAACACATGTTGCCTAAAGTGACACGGTAGTCAGCCAAGCTAGTGAGTGTTGTCTGTTAATTTTAGGTCTACATGAGACTATCTTACTAGTGATACAAAAACCAGCTATTGTATTTGATCTTGAGTGGTTACGTCCCACTCTTCGTACAAATGAACGTTGGAGAAAGGCTGTGTCGTTTACCAATCGTAACTGTGCTGCAAAGGCTCTCGAAAAGGGTTTGCAGACCGTATCTCCACTATGAATTCCTAAATAATACCAAGATGTTTAATATACCACTTATCCAGTGATATCACATTTTCTGGCACTTTAGCACAAAAAACTGTACTATGAATGGTTTTTTATTCAGATCTTTCATATCGTGTTTCACTGAAACTGCCGTTTCTTTAAAAAAATTACTGCAATATATTATATTCATAAACACTGCTACGTTTCTTTATCACAGTGACAATGATGAACAACATTCTACACAGATCTGTGATCGTGAAGAATATTCAGTCTTTGCACAAAATTAAATAACATTTAAGACTCTGTATTAGTTAACAAGACATATAAAGATTTCGTCTTTCATGCTGCAAAACAAACGTGACACTACTGTTGTAATTTAATTATTCCATAACAGAAAAAATACACATGGCTCGTATATTGGCACTACTAAGTTACAAATCATGCTGCACTTAACAATGAACAAAGGTCCATCATTTTATCGCACTTTAACAACAGTGGTTCTCAGCAGGTGTGCCATGGCTCCAGACTGTGCCACGGAATAAGCTAGGTCTCGTACAGTAATTCTGAGGGTTTATGATATTGATAATAAAAGTAATTAAAATAACCACTCAATATTTACTTTTAAAAAAGAAGAAAACTATATATACCTCTATTCCAAACTTGATTTATTTACAGATTATTTATTGGCGTATACCATACAGGTCTGAGTTTCAGTAATCTCACCGTATCTCACACAAAAGTTCGATTCATGGTGGAACTAAAGAAAAACACACATGAGTGTTCGGTTTTGCTGAGAGAGGTGTCCCGCTTTTCTTGTTCTTTACGTGAGTTAGTGCCAAAAACTCATCTTGCACAAATTTTTCGTAGAAAAATGCAACCGAGTATTAACTAGTCTTACTGCTGTTAGTTGGCACACTTTCTTCACTAACGTTCAAAACGTGTTAAGTGGTAGTTCACTATAATTCAGTTGAAGTGTTCGCTCAGTGTGAAGTTCTGCTAGCTGCTCTTCTTCCTCCAGACGAAAGTCGGTGGTGGATTCTGGAGATAAAAATTTGGAAATTTGTGGTAAGTACTTTGGGACCAAAATGCTGAGTTCATGGGCCCCTAGGCTTAAACACTACTTAATCCAACTCAAACGAACTTACGCTAAAGACAACACACACACACACACCAATCCCAGACGGAAGACTCGAACCTCTGCCGGGGGAAGCCGTGCGAACCGTGACAAGACGCCCTAGACAGCACGGCTACCCCGCGCGGCGATTCTGGAGATAGGGCGGTTCCACAACCAGTCATATTCATAGGCAGTGATGCAAGGAAAATACCGTGTCACGTTATTCTCAAGAGTCATAGGATGATTTAGAATGTTTTCGTCGATTATGTCACCGTGTGTGTAAGAGGAAACATCTAAAGATTGTTTTCTATATACGTTTTCCATATTGAAAGTTTTTTCTTTTCTTCTTCTTTTTAAGAACCTAAAAAGTGTATCACTGGTCGTTTTTTTCCTTGTATACTCTCGTTCTGGTAATTCTGAATTTTTGATAGTAAACGTATACATTAGCTACTTTCTCATTTCAAAAATCTTTCCAGAACTCCCCCATTTGAAAGACAGCGGATCTCAGTATACAGGACCAAAGCGTCATGCCACAGTTGTGTGAGCAATGCTGTCCTAAGAGCCCTAGACTTCGCAAAATTTACCATGTTACTGGCTAATTTTAAAACACTTTTAAGTTACGTTGGTATAGTCTCTAACCCCAGAGCCTCATGACGTATGAAGCAATTTCTTTAATCGAGGGTCTGGAAACCTTGCTTAAGTTTTGCAACAAATCCTTTGAATCTTCCAGCCATCTTTAATGCACCGAATGTGCAACTGTTTTATTCCAAGTTGCTGGATGTGTAATTATGCACATCTTGAACCAGTTGGCGTTGAGGGCAGTTCAGTAAGGAATTGTTCAATAGTCGAATCGACATCGACGGACCTTATGTAACATAGTTCTTGGCGTTTCTTACTTCAGTTGAATCATGGAGCAATAGTCGCTTAGCTTTTCATTGACACTGAACTGGATGGCTGAAGACATCTCATCAGTTCGCCGGCAAATGGTATAGCTTAACAACATTACGAAACAAATTTTTTCCTGGAAAAATCACCTCCTCTGGAACAGTATGCGATTGCAGTTTTTCTTTCGCTGCGATTTGGGTAATTTCGTTATTGGTCGTTTGTGCTTTTTCAGAAGTAGTTGCTCTCCGTACCATCTCTTTGGATTGCTTTCTGTCGACTAAAATAGTTCTTATGTTTCCCAGATGCGTGATCATATTTGCTATTCAAATTACATTTCAATTTACTACCCACCACAGAATCTTTGTTTCGTTTTTCTCCGAACATAGCACGTTCTGGAAACGTAAATAATTCTCTTGATACCAATGAAATGTTCCAGTAAGTGGCACTGCTTTCCCGAGACTTACGTTCTGAATCGGTTCCTTCTCACTTTTGTTACAGTCATCTGTTTCTGTTGCTGAGTTATCTTCAAATTTTTCCCTTTTAATCAAATATTTATTCATGCTTTAGACCTGACACAGTGACCGCACTATGCATACATCTGACAGGAACTATTAATTCCACATCAGACAAGTAAAAATGAGCAGCTAACTCCACAAACGGTGGTACGTTACATGAAATAACGTAAACTTCATCTACATAGCAATTTAAATTGAAGTCTAGCCAAGAAAATGATTTCAGAACGAGAAGTTTTTCTCTTAAATTTGATACAAAACGTAATTTTTTTTACGTAGTATGAGTTAGCTCCTTGTCGTATTACTACTTTCCCTGGGGCAAGGCATCCAAAGGAAATTAAATATTTATTCATATTAAGCAAGCAGTATGTTAGGTAGTCATATATCTCTCCAAAGATTCTTTAAAGCTTACGCTCATATTCCACCACATATAGTCATTAGTGATACTTTTTGTAGTAAAAAAATCAATTTCTACCTAATTGTGACAGTAAAAACAATACTCACTTTCTTTGATACGTTGTCTCCTTCTCCAGCATTCATTGTATAGTTGCATGGTTTGGTGTAAATTTTTGCAGCTAGTATGAATCAAACGGAAGGCAATAAATTGCAAATCCCAAAAAATTCAAACAATAAAAAATAAAATGGAAATGCCCTGTGGCCAGGACCTCCCATCGGATAGACCGTTCGCCTGGTGCAAGTCTTTTGAGCTGACGCCACTTGGGCGACTTGCGTGTCGATGGGGCTGAAATTATGATGATAAGAACAACGCAACACCCAGTCCCTGAGCGGAGAAAATCTCCTATCAAGCCCGGAATAGAACCCGGGCCGTTAGGTATGACAATCCGTAGCGCTGACTACTCAGCTACCAGGGGCAGACAAAAATAGAATAAAAATAAATGAAACTCACTTTGCGTTGCTTCATCAAGTTCGTTCATTATGACGCTTCAAAGGTAGAAAATTACTAATAGCTGCATGGGAAGTAGTAATGGTCATGGTAACGTAACAGTGTATATAAAACGGCCTCTGCTGTTACAAATGTAGGTGACTGTTTCTTTCGGAAATAAGTGGGTCTTCATATAATCAGTAGTTAAACAGTAAAAAGTAAACAGAAACCGTTTAAGTTAATTCAGCCCGTGAAGCAGTAGGATGTTTAGAAAATTTCATAATTGTTATCTGTGTTTTATATACATGATTTAAGCACAAAAAGTTTTAAGTAGTGCTGGAGGGAATTGACATCATGAACCGTGCAGGGCTGTCCACAAATCCGTAAGAGTACTAAGTGGTGCAGAGCTCTTCTGAGCAGCATTTTGCAAGGCATCCCAGATATGCTCACTGATATTCATGTCTGGGGAGTTTGGTGGCCAGCGGAAGTCTTTAAACTGAGAAAAGTGTTCTGGGAGCCAGTCTGTAGTAATTCTGACGTGAGTGGGGTCGCCTTGTCCTGTTGGAATTGTCAAAGTCCATCGGAATGCACAACAGACATGAGTGGATGTAAGTGATCAGACAGGATGCTTACGTACGTTTCACCTGTCAGGGTGGTATCTAGACGTACCAGGGGTCCCATACCCTCCAACTGTACACATCCCACACAATTACAGAGCCTCCACCAGCTTGAAACAGTCCCCTCCTGACAATCAGGATCCATGGATTCATGAGGTTGTATCTATATCCGCACCCGTCCATCCGCTCGATACAACTAGAAACGAGACTTCTCCGACCAGGCAACATGTTTCCTGTCATCAACAGACCATTGTCGGTGTTGACGGGTCCAAGTGAGATATAAAGCTTTGTGTCGTGCAGTCATCAAGGGTAGACAAGTGGGCCTTTGGCTCCGAAAGCCCATATCGATGTTGTTTCTTTGAATGGTTCGCAGGCTGACACTTGTTGATGGCCCAGCATTTAAGTCTGCAGCAATTTTCGGAAGGGTTTCACTTCGGTCACATTGAAAATTTCTCTTCATTCGTCGTTGGTCCCGTTCCTGCAGAATCTTTTCCCGGCCTCAGCGATGTACGGGAAAATCCCAACTTCTTCGCTACCTCGGAGATGCTATGTCCCATCGCTCGTGTGCCGATCATAACACTACATTCAAACTCACTCATATCTTGACAATCTACTATTGTAGCAGCAGTAACCTATCTAACAACTGCGCGAAATCCTTACCTCATTTAAGTTTTGCCGACTACAGCGTCGTATTCAGCCTGTTTACATATCTCTGTATTGTAATACGTATGCCTATAACAGTTTCTTTGGCGCTTCAGTGTATGTAGTTGATGAATATGGTAAAAGAATCTCAGAGTCCTAAAACAGGTATCGCTGTGAAAAATATAACATACGGAAAGTAGCAGTTAAAATATTCTGTATCACATTCTTACATTGTTTAAGCCTCGTATTCGACTTCACCGTACTCAGGATATTCCATAATGGCTATCATTACTTGCAACTGCATAATCGGCCGCTATCTGCTAGGCCACACTTTTAAATGAGAGAGCCTGCAGTTAGGCCGCCGCGATTCCTACAACCATCACCGCTACATGAGGGCGCTGCCATGAGTGAATACGCCGCTGCCAATAAGATCCAAGCATCCCCTCTCCGGAGCTTCAGCTACGGGTCTACTTACGTCTGAACATTCATGGAATGACCCCTTCATGCGTGTTTGGCAGTCTAATAACATTTACAGACTTTTATAACGGCCAGACATCATTTGAACAGTCATTATATTGGAGAGTGACGGATTTATAAATCTTCTATCTGTAAATGTTCCACCATTCATAGCTACTGTCAGCAACTGGCACTACAAATACAACAACGAAGTTACGTATTACTTATACTATCTGATGTTAGGTGTAGCAGAAATTAACATATGAATTCTCTGTTCATGGACAGCTTATGTTCCGTGCTTCTGTACCCACTAAAGAACCGCACGGCTTGCAAAGGAACACACAAGCCCGGCAGCAAAAGCTGTTTCAAAAGCGCATCTTTATTTCAGTTGAAGACATAAGAATTATTATTGAGCTGAGTTTCGTATCCAATTTTGTTGCGTTGCTGCAAAACATATTTGAGTTGTAGAGCAGTGTGGTGTATCGATTGAATATAACTCAAGTTTCGCGTTAGAGAACCATTATAAGGCAGTCCCATGTGTGATAAAGTAAAATCAATGCTCAAATGACAACATTTGATGTCACTATAGGCTTCATTACTGCAACACTGTCATAGAACTTTAACACCCCCCACACTCTACTGCAAGGTAAATAAGGTCGCTCTTGTTGGCAATGTGATGAAGTTACTCCACACAGAGTCAAACTGTTGTAAAAGCGAAATCTTGCTGTCCCGTATCACTGCAGGGGATCGTTTCGAATGCTCAGCACAGACAGTAAATAAAAAGCCACCTTTGATAAGATATACACTCCTGGAAATTGAAATAAGAACACCGTGAATTCATTGTCCCAGGAAGGGGAAACTTTATTGACACATTCCTGGGGTCAGATACATCACATGATCACACTGACAGAACCACAGGCACATAGACACAGGCAACAGAGCATGCACAATGTCGGCACTAGTACAGTGTATATCCACCTTTCGCAGCAATGCAGGCTGCTATTCTCCCATGGAGACGATCGTAGAGATGCTGGATGTAGTCCTGTGGAACGGCTTGCCATGCCATTTCCACCTGGCGCCTCAGTTGGACCAGCGTTCGTGCTGGACGTGCAGACCGCGTGAGACGACGCTTCATCCAGTCCCAAACATGCTCAATGGGGGACAGATCCGGAGATCTTGCTGGCCAGGGTAGTTGACTTACACCTTCTAGAGCACGTTGGGTGGCACGGGACACATGCGGACGTGCATTGTCCTGTTGGAACAGCAAGTTCCCTTGCCGGTCTAGGAATGGTAGAACGATGGGTTCGATGACGGTTTGGATGTACCATGCACTATTCAGTGTCCCCTCGACGATCACCAGTGGTGTACGGCCAGTGTAGGAGATCGCTCCCCACACCATGATGCCGGGTGTTGGCCCTGTGTGCCTCGGTCGTATGCAGTCCTGATTGTGGCGCTCACCTGCACGGCGCCAAACACGCATACGACCATCATTGGCACCAAGGCAGAAGCGACTCTCATCGCTGAAGACGACACGTCTCCATTCGTCCCTCCATTCACGCCTGTCGCGACACCACTGGAGGCGGGCTGCACGATGTTGGGGCGTGAGCGGAAGACGGCCTAACGGTGTGCGGGACCGTAGCCCAGCTTCATGGAGACGGTTGCCAATGGTCCTCGCCGATACCCCAGGAGCAACAGTGTCCCTAATTTGCTGGGAAGTGGCGGTGCGGTCCCCTACGGCACTGCGTAGGATCCTACGGTCTTGGCGTGCATCCGTGCGTCGCTGCGGTCCGGTCCCAGGTCGACGGGCACGTGCACCTTCCGCCGACCACTGGCGACAACATCGATGTACTGTGGAGACCTCACGCCCCACGTGTTGAGCAATTCGGCGGTACGTCCACCCGGCCTCCCGCATGCCCACTATACGCCCTCGCTCAAAGTCCGTCAACTGCACATACGGTTCACGTCCACGCTGTCGCGGCATGCTACCAGTGTTAAAGACTGCGATGGAGCTCCGTATGCCACGGCAAACTGGCTGACACTGACGGCGGCGGTGCACAAATGCTGCGCAGCTAGCGCCATTCGACGGCCAACACCGCGGTTCCTGGCGTGTCCGCTGTGCCATGCGTGTGATCATTGTTTGTACAGCCCTCTCGCAGTGTCCGGAGCAAGTATGGTGGGTCTGACACACCGGTGTCAATGTGTTCTTTTTTCCATTTCCAGGAGTGTATGACTTTGGCAGCATGTATGGCTAGGAGTTTATTTGGCACATGGAAGAGCGTCATTATAAGGCGGGATCGGAGAGACGCTTGAAGAGAATCTTCAACTTCCCGTTGGAATCAACCTAAAAACTTTACAGAACGTTAATTATTTGGAGGGAGGAGGGGGGAATCCGGGAAGATATTTCACGTGTCACAAGCTGCGACATAATCGTGAATACAAACAGTGATCCAGCTACTGTCAAATGTTTGTGTATTCCAGTCTTTGATCACAATATAATGGCCTTCGACGATGACCGGTTTCAGTCATAATGACCAGCTGAAAAATGACTGTGTGGACGATGTCTATTTTACACCATATTTTAGTTATACGTGACGATGCATTGCTGCGTGTATTTATACAGGGTGTTACAAAAAGGACGGCCAAACTTTCAGAAAACATTCCTCACACACAAATAAAGAAAAGATTTTATTTGGACTTGTGTCCGGAAACGTTTAATTTCCATGTTAGAGATCATTTTAGTTTCATCAATATGTACTGTACTTCCTAGATTCACCGCCAGTTGGCCGAATTGAAGGAAAGTAATGTTGATTTCGGTGCTTGTGTTGACGTGCAACTCATTGCTCTGCAGCACTAGCATCAAGCACATCACTACGTAGCATCAACATGTTAGTGTTCATCACGAACGTGGTTTTGCAGTCAGTGCAATGTTTACAAATGCGGAGTTGGCAGATGCCCATTTTATGTATGGATTAGCACGGGGCAATAGCCGTGGCGCGGTACGTTTGTATCGAGGCATATGTCCCGACAGGAAGACGTTCGAAGCAATTGATCGGCGTTTTAGGGAGCACGGAACATTCCAGCCTATGACTCGCTACTGGGGAAGACCTAGAACGACGAGGACACCAGCAGTGGCCGAGGCAATTCTTCGTGCAGTTGACGGTAACCCTAATGTCAACGTCAGAGAAGTTGCTGCTGTACAACGTAACGTTGACCACGTCACTGTATGGCGAGTGCTACGGGAGAATCACTTGTTTCCGTACCATGTACAGCGTGTGCAGGCACTATCAGCAGGTGATTGGCCACCACGGGTTCATCCAACAATGTGTCAATCCACACTTCAGTGCAAATGTTCTCTTTACGGATGAAGCATTCCAACGTGATCAAATTGTAAATTTTCACATTCAACATGTGTGGGCTGACGAGAATCGGCACGCAATTGTGCAATCACGTCATCAACACAGATTTTCTGTGAACGTGTGGGCAGGCATTGTTGGTGATGTCTTGCTTGGGCCCCATGTTCTTCCACCTACGCTCAATGGAGCACGTTATCATGATTTCATACGGGATATTCTACTTGTGCTGCTAGAACATGTGCCTGTACAAGTACGACACAACATGTGGTTCCTGCTTGAAGGAGCTCCTGCACATTTCAGTCGAAGTGTTCGTACGCTTCTCAACAGCAGATTCGGTGTCCGATGGATTGGTAGTGGCGGACCAATTCCATGGCCTCCACTCTCTCCTGACCTCAACACTCTTGACTTTCATTTATGTGGGCATTTGAAAGCTCTCGTCTACTCAACCCCGGTACCAAATGTAGAGACTCTTCGTGCTCGTATTGTGGACGGCTGTGATACAATACGCCATTCTCCAGGGCCGCATCACCGCATCAGGGATTCCATGCGACGGAGGGTGGATGCATGTATCCTCGCTAACGGAGGACATTTTGAACATTTCCTGCAACAAAGTGTTTGAAGTCACGCTGGTACGTTCTGTTGCTGTGTGTTTGCATTCCACGATTAATGTGATTTGAAGAGAAATAATAAAATGAGCTCTAACATGGAAAGTAAGCGTTTCCAGACACATGTCCATATAACATATTTTCTTTCTTTGTGTGTGAGGAATGTTTCTTGAAAGTTTGGCCGTACCTTTTTGCAACACCCTGTATGTTTTGAAGTTACCATTGCTGCCTCATCAGATTAGGACATGGTGTAGAACAGATCTGAAGATGGTCATTACTGACTGTAACCGGTCATCGTCGAAGGACTTTATACTGTGATCAAAGACAGGAATAAACAAACATTTGCCCCCACGTATCGCCTACACACGCGCAGCGAACGCGAGGTGAAACTAATTACAACACACACAGAGGCGTGGACAGGAAACCGGTAGATTGGAACATCTTCTAATAAGGACATCATAGTGGTTTGTAATTTTTAGAAGCACGACGCAACAACTCGGTTCCAGGATCTTCTGTTGCTCCTCGGCTGTCGACCCGCGACGTATAGCGGCCAGCAATTTCCTCTCTGGTCGCGGCAACGAAGATGCTGTCTCCGTTCGTTGCGCCTCCCTCTCCGTACATGAAACACATAAAAGAAAATACAAAACTTTTAGATAATTCACATCTATTGCCAATAATAAGAAAAATATATAAACAAACTAAATTAAACTTATAGTCACCTGCAAACTGGGCTGACACGGGTGGATGGGTGACGCTTCAATTTCGCGTCCCACTACACTTCCCACCGTGAGACAGACGCAGTTCCGAGGGGAGAAAGGAGAAACGAGAAGCCGAGAGCAGAACCATGTTAAGCGAGAAGGCCCTACGATAAGGGACGGACGGACACCCACGTCGCCAGCTAACCGCTAGGACCACACCACCCGCAAGTTTTAGCGTGAGACTTTTTCGCGTCTCTGCTACGTCAAGACCACCCCTCAGCCCATGTTAAAAGCTATGGCCCTCCAGAAGAACAGTATAGATCTTACGATAACGCTAAAAGGAACACACCAGCTGCAAGTTTTAGCGTGAGACTTTTTCGCGTCTCTGTTACGTTGCAAACTTTAAAAACATTGCCCCACCACGAAAAGTATAACGTTTCTCATTGGATAGACAGAATTTTTGTAGGCGGAGCTTAAGGTTAACATTGAGACCGTGATTGGTCAGATGAAAACAAAGCCAGATAGTTTTTTTTAATCCAACTTCGGTAAACTGTAGTAAGGAGAAGTTAGGAGGAGTTGCTTCCGAGACAGCGAGGTGAGAGTTGCTTCCGACAGTGCGAGCTGGACGGAGCTGTGCTGCCTGCCGCCCCCTGACGAACGCCGACAAGGTAATGAACGCATGCGATGCCGCATTTTTGAGCGCATAAAGCTTCACTCAGAACTGCAGAAGTCTCATCTGTTACATCCCCTTTACGTAATACTAGTGTCGATTGTCAATTAAAGCTCATGGTGTTCACATTTGCCACTTGAAGTAAAAATCTGAAACGCGATGATTTTTCTGTTATATAGTTATTGAGAAGCCACATTTAGCCACTGTAATTTACGACAAGTTAGATAAGTAATTAAAGATAATTGAGGGTCACTGTAGACCATTTTGATAGTTTTCTCTTTTGTGAAACTTAATTTAAACCTAGACTATAGATGTGATATGGCATAGGTCGGTCATCCTTCGATCCATTGTAGAACTTGGAAACCCATTCAGGGAATATTCGTTCACATTTTTGTTGAACGCAGTCGGTTTTTACCATCCTGAATTAAAACATTTCCTTTTATCAATAGTGCAATTTATAAACGATATTTTGTGAGTAGAATAAAATTTCCAATGGTAAACTTTACTGCTTATTCGACGTTATTTTACCAGCCAACTAAAAATAGGAAAGCCTTGAAACCCTTCCACCAAATTTAGTTAGTATTAAGATTCTTTTACAAGGAGTGCAGTGGAGCAGACGCTGAAATCATGAAGTATTTGGTTATATCATCGCTAGTCTCACTGAACTCTTCTGAATTCTACATGTCATGTGTGGTCTGGCGTCTCCTTACCAGCAACAGGTCCCAGGTTCAAACTAGTCAATTCCCTAAAAAACACGCTCAGAGCGTCGTTGCGCGAAAGTGGTAGGGAGACACGATATGGAACAAACAGACACCACGCAGAATGTTTAGATCCTGCATACAAAAGTAGCTTCAGTCACGCTATAGGGTAGTGGCGTGGATCAAATTCGACGTTGTTTCAGGTAGCAGCATGCAACATGACATTCGACATCTACACGAAAAAACTACAGTGTAGGTGGTGGGACAGGGACAGAGCGGAGGACTTATTGCAACACCTTGCACTGTCAGAAAGAGTACCACAACAGAGATTTTGATGGAATTTTCATAAATGCACATCGCAGAGTACACAAATTATGTTACACAATATCAGGATGACTCAAGGAATAAATTCTCATATCAAAGAGAAATTTATATAAAGTAATGAATTTAACGTTGATGTTCTACTATTCAACACGAAGGAGGTCGATGCAGACGACTGAGCCGTACCTGGTGTAACGACCAAAGAATGGTGGGAACACAAGGATTTCCTCAGATTCACAAAAGCAACTCACCTAAAATTATTAAACTGCTACGTAATATTTGCGTGAGGCCATCTTACTGAAGGAATCAAACAATACATTAATCACTCTCGATTTATGTATCACGTATATTACTGCTAAACACATAGTTAGACATCACTTACACAGAAATGAGCTAAAATCGGATAAATATTCTCACAAAAAGAGGCATCACATTTCATAGAATCACTAAAAAAAATGTTAACACATGTTAACACCTCTGACGTGGACTCAAAAAGGATTCCACGCACACACGTGACGAGCAGAGTAGCTCCAGCTCAAGTTGCAAGTGAAGTGCCTAAGATTTATAAATAACTGTATGAAAATGATTTGGCTTGGCTTCCATTTTCTTTAGAAAATATTTGAAATAGTTAAATTTCTGGTTGTTAATCCACACTCACAGAAGTGGACCGAACATCTGCTCATAATCACGTTACATAGAAACTTTTACAACATTCACCTTTAACCCGCAGAACTTTAGTAATTACGCAACAATGCGACACTGTCTCTCAAAGTAACAGATTTTACTTCGAATTATTCGCCAAACAGTGTGCATAGCTCATGACAATCACTCATACCCAACGCTCACGAACACAATTTATCAGTTACTTCTAACCATGAAAATTACGATAGTAAAGCGTCTCCTAACACTTTCCTGACTCTTCGACTCTAAACGACACATTTCGAACGCCATCTGCGATAATATACCTCATTTTATACCTTTTAGTCACCATGTCAACAAGAGCTCCACAACAGCGTCCGCTGCTCATGCTATCTCATCTGACAGAGCCCATGACGAACTGACTGAGACGTCGCCTTGTTCGGACTGCCCAGACGGGAATCTCTACTATTCGCCGTAGCCACCTAGCACACAGTACACACGACACGTCCGATCCTTTTCGAAGCCTACAGGCAATCTCTTTCCTTAGATTTCCCATAATTTAGACTTTGACACAGTCCACTAAACTCTATGTTTGGCTAGTCCCTTCCCTTTCTATATCCCACCACATTCAAACTTCATGTAGTCATACACTCAAAGAAGAGTATAGACAAAACACAGATAGCCTCACTCCTATCTACAATGGATATAATTCTTGACTTCAAAAGTAGATAAATGCTTGTTACGTCATAGAAAACCACAACTGCCAATCTAGAAACTCGCTAATATTATTGGCTTACAAATAGTTTAAACACAGCATACTAACAGTACTGTTTCAACGTGAGGTAGGCCTACATCATTAAGCGTAACTTGTTTTACTTTAATAAACAGCTACAAAAGCACTGAGTATGAAGATAATCGTAAATGCCACTTGTAGCTACATTTTTAGTTGAAAAATAACCTAACAAAGTACATAAGAGTCATTACAAGTACTTTTATTGAGAACTGCATTCCTGAAACCAACGTATTTCCATTTGAGGAAACAAAGCTCATATCATTGTCTCGATGTTTACTATTTTATGAGTCCCTTATTGCCATTCCTGTTAGGCAAAGAAGATAAGCAGCAATTTTATCATGTCAGCTCATAATTAAGGTAAAAATATTAGATTTATTACTCTGTGTAATTTCAGAAAAATCTCCCAGAACAGATTAAACGATTGGAAAGCGCCTGTGGATTCCTTTCATTCACCCGTGTTTTCGTATACATTTTTTATCACCGTGAAATGCAAGTTGCAAAATTAGACCATTTTCAAACGATGTGGAATAATCACAGTGAGCATAATAAGTTAGAGGCACCGAACGATAATTAATATTTATACAGATAAGTAACTCCTACACTACAGTAAAAAATGTTGACGGCTTTATGAACGTTCATAATTATATCTCCAGATTCTTAATTGCTTCAGAAGTCCTTAATGAGGCAAATGAAAATTGGAATAGATTTTAAGGTACTCGATTAAATTGCTGTCTGAGAGACAAATCGCCTGTGGGAAGAAGCGCAGAAAAATATCAACAAAATTTTTTTCAGTAGTTTTCGCTGCGACTAATTGATGTATTAAGCATAAGTAGACTACAGTTGCGCGTTTACAATTATTAACGTGATAGATATGAGTTCTATTCTTACGTTAAATTTATTGGTCACTGGCAACATCCTAAAAATAAAATTATTTTCGTTATCTTTGCTAAAATGATGTTCTCGTTTAGCATACAATACACACATAATGTCGGGAAGTGAAATGTCAGACGAAGAGCAGTCTATGTCCGATAGGAGCATGAGATCCCTTTTTAGGGCGATCGCTAAATTAAAACAGTCTAACGAAGAATCTACTGTTAGATTAAAAGAGGAACTAAAACAGGAATTAAAACAGTCTAACGAAGAGTCTATGGCTAGATTAAAACAGTCTAACGAAGAATCTACTGCTAGATTAAAAGAGGAACTAAAACAGGAATTAAAACAGTCTAACGAAGAATCTATGGCTAGATTAAAACAGTCTAACAAAGAATCTACTGCTAGATTAAAAGAGGAACTAAAACAGGAATTAAAACAGTCTAACGAAGAATCTATGGCTAGATTAAAACAGTCTAACGAAGAATCTATGGCTAGATTAAAACAGTCTAACGAGGATTCTACTGCTAGATTGAAAGAGGAACTAAAACAGGAGTTAAAACAGTCTAACGAGGAATCTACTGCTAGACTTAAAGGGGAGCTAACAAAATCTACGGACAGGTTACAGGAATATCTTAATGAAACCAGCCGAGAATTAAGTGATAAAATAGAGTCTTCTAAAGTTGAAATGCAGGAAAAACTATTAGGACTTAGTAATAAGATTGCTGATAATTGTAAAAGGTTAGAAGAACATATCCAGGAATCACGAGAGGAAAAAGCTCGTATGCGAAACGATATTACTGACTTAACCGACAGACTAGATAGTGTCAATATCTTAGTTGTAAATGAAATACAGAAAAATAACGATATGTTACGAGATGAATTTTCTATGCAAACGGAAACTGTTCGTAGAGAATTATTGGGGTCTATTAAAGAGGTCTCTACCAAACCTGTAGAGATTTCTTCAATAGATAATGTAGAATTAGAGACATTAACTCATCAAGTAGAAAAGGACCATACCGAAATCGAATACATGAAATTTTTAATTACTGAAATATGCAGTAACCTTGAGACTGCCAAAGATAATAACATTGACGAAGGTACAGAGCGTTCACATCGTGAACACAGTGAAGAATCGATATTAGCTAATCGCGTTTCCAATACAGAAATGTGAATACAGGAAATTACTAAACGGTTATCGGAATTAGATAATAATGAAAACATTTCAAGTAGGAGAAGTAATAACGTAATAAGAGACAACAGTCGCATCGTGTTTGCTAGCTCGAACGACAACAATATAAATAAAGAAATCACGGCAAGCCAATCCGATGCAACTACGTCTCTGCAATCTAAACAAAATCCAACTATGTATCTCGCAGAATGTTTGGATGATATAACGACAAATTCAAATGTGGCAAGTCGATTCCCTGTATTCAAACCAGGAGGCGAACTTCACCCTATAATCTTTATAAAAGCTTTTGAAACATCATTATCTCCAAAATGGAGTAATGAAAAACGCATTCAATTTGTAATAGGATATTTAGAAGCAGAAGCTGCGGAATGGGCAGTACTGCATAGAACTGAATTCAGGGACTGGGATGATTTTGTTAAGTAGTTTAAACAACATTATTGGTCAAGAGGAAAACAACAACACTTAACTTTAGAGTTGTTAGACCCTCCTCCATATTCTAAGCGGTGGGGAGGTTATAGGAATTATTTCGAATGGCATTTAAACCGTGCTAAATTAATTGGAGACCCAATGATTGAAAGTCATCTAATACGAGTCCTAATTAGTGGATTACCGTATTATGTAAAGGAAAGAAAAATGTTATTCTACGAATTATAGGTGAGCCTTTACTAGCTGCTCTACCTTGGCCACCAGCAAATGAGATCCAACAATGCATCCCAGACGAAAAAAGTTTGTGAACAGATTATTAAAAATGCCGAACGGAGAATTAAAATTTATAATCAACATGCTATAGAACCCTCATTTCAGGTAGGAGATCTTGTGCTAGTACGATCTCATCCTAAAAGTTCGAAGATCAGTAAGGAATGTAGAAAATTCTTCTTTATCTTTGAAGGTCCATATGTTGTACATAAGATTGTACATCCCAAAGCGTTACTTCTTATGGAACCTTCATCAGGTGTAATTAAAGGATTATATAGTGTTGATCAAATGAAACCCTTCATTCCTAAATAAGTTAATATTTAGTATGTGTTACACACGGAAGAGCGTTCATAGTTCATGTGAAGTTTTTCGTGATAGTTACGTGTTATTTTAAATAAATAACAGAAAGCTTAAACAAGTGTTCTACAATAATCTACTGGTACTTCAAAAAGAGAAAGATAACCAAAAGGGGGATTTATATGGAAGAAATTTTGCTATTAGGTCAAAAGGAATTTTGTATATTTTCATGTTTACTCGGATAGTAGGAACCAAAGGGGATGGTCAATAATTTTAGGGACCATGGGCGTCCAGAGCTATATGGCTCACGAGAACATAGCAGAGTGCCTTTAATAGAGGTTTGTAATAGTGTTAATATAGAACACACCAAACGGGGCTCTCTCGCTTGTTTCTCCTAAATAAATTGCCATTACCCAACAAGGTGTCCGAAGGCAAAGAAAGCCGTGCCGAGATTCTAAAGAAAGTTTTGCTTGATTTCTTCTTGACCTCAGGCATAAATAAGGTATTAGGGAAAAGAATGAAGTAAAGTAAGTAGTACTATTAGTTATTGTGAGAAACTAATTAGTAATGTACAGTTTAGGAAAGAGTAACTCTAGTAAATGAATAAAACTGAGACTAATTTACCACAATTTGAACGCTCTGTCCTAATGTAACAACGTTAAAGAACGTACCAAATTAGTATTTACTAGCAACTATTAAATGAAGAGGAGTAATCTCCATATATTCGGTTATGAATTACCACAATGGCACAATTAAGAGTAAATGACAAATAGTCACAACAATATCGTATTAAAAGGATTAAATATATCTGAGAACAAGGACTCTAGATTACGTAAAATGTGAGGAAAATGTATTAACAGTTAAATATGGTATATAGAAAAGGTCTTATTTTCGGTTAAAAACCTGACAAACTGAGCTTGTGGGTGGGGTATGTAGTGGGACGCGAAATTGAAGCGTCACTCATCCATCCATGTCAGCCCAGTTTGCAGGTGACTATAAGTTTAATTTAGTTTGTTTATATATTTTTCTTATTATTGGTAATAGATGTGAATTATCTAAAAGTTTTGTATTTTCTTTTATGTGTTTCATGTACGGAGAGGGCGGCGCAACGAACGGAGACAGCATCTTCGTTGCCGCGACCAGAGAGGAAATTGCTGGCCGCTATACGTCGCGGGTCGACAGCCGAGGAGCAACAGAAGATCCTGGAACCGAGTTGTTGCGTCGTGCTTCTAAAAATTAAAAATGAATTTGTATACTCTTTTTGTACAACAATGACGTCATATAGAGCTTAATCTTGTTGAAAATTCAGTCCTATTCTGTTAAGCCTCAGGTTCAGAACGTCTGTATGTAGGAAGTTAATAAAATAGTGGATACTACTAAAGTTGAAACACGTGTTCTGAGGATTTATTTATGGAGAATTATGTGAACTGATTAATAGTATATTTGACAAGATTATTGAAGTTTGACAGTGGTCATCGCAACTTTGAATCTAAAAGGTTTAGTCAATGTGTGATTCTGATATCGATTAAGTCAAGATAAAGTGTGTCAATATAAGTTCTGAGGAGAAACAAACGAAATTTAAATTGAAAGAGTTGACGCAAACTAATTGGCCCAAGTGACGAAATTCTTTGCTTACGACTCAACTGATGTTTTATAGTTTCGTTCAAGAACCATTCTGTGACAATTTAAAAAGAATATAAATCATTTTGAAGTGGATTGTAACTGACGTAGGTGACGAAGTCTGCACATGGTCATATGATAAACGAAAGTCATTTATAAATAAACCTATACGTCGTTACACTACAGAAGGTATGACATGCATTTAGGCATTCTTGTGTTAGTCTGTGGTATTCCATTTGCTCACTCGTTACTCGTATTACTTTGGTTAATTTAATGTCACGATTTATTCGGAGCTATGTGACATACTACTGGATTTGCTTATCATGCCAGGGTTTTCATGGAAGGTGTTGGATTTGCCTGACATCTTACAAGGAGGTAAAAATGGTTCAAATGGCTCTCAGCACTATGGGACTTAACTACTGTCATCAGTCCCCTAGAACTTAGAACTACTGAAACCTTACTAACCTAAGGACATCACACACATTCATACCCGAGGCAGGAGACCGTAGCGGTCTCGTGGTTCCAGCCTGTAGTGCCTAGAACCGCACGGCCACTCCGGCCGGCCATGCAGGAGATAAAATAAGGCAACAATCTTAACTGTTGACGTTAACTGGAACGTGATTATCAAACCAAGAATAACGTCATGTTGAAAGCAGTTTTTAAGGGCAATAAATGTGTATAACTGTAAAAATCTACTTTTTGAGACCAGTATAAGCAGATTACCACTCCCTTTCATTACTCAATGCAGATTGTGTTGACCCCCATTTCAAAGAACAATGTGCAGTATGAAGTAAAATTATTTCAGGAAGAATGATTAAAGGTTTGATGAAAGAAAAAGAAATAATAGCTTAACTATGGTCATGGTAAAACCAACAGTTACTGCTCTTTATACTGAATGTGTTGGTTCGAGGTACAGCTAAACTTATCAGTTCCTTGTGGAGCCAGTAAATACGAGGCTTCGTACTTAAATAGTGGCAACTATTTATTCACAACCGATACGAAAGAGATACACGTTTGCACCTGTTACTGTCCTTCAAAGTGGTCACCAGCGTTGTGTAGGACCCGTTGCCAGCGATGTGGAAGGTGTAGCATACCATCAGCAGAGCTTGTTCTGTTGATGGTGCGAATGGAACGGTCTACTGCCTGTCGAATCTCTGGATCAGTTCTGAAGCGAATGCCACGAAGTGGTTCCTTCATCTTCGGTATCAAATCAGAGTCACAAGGACTTAAGTTCGGGGAGTATGGTGCATGGTACAGTACTTCTCAGTCCCACCGACCGAACACAGCAGTCACAGCTTGCGTTGTATGCTCCCGCGCATTGTCGTGCAAAACGATGTGTGCGTTGCGGAGAAAGTGTCGCCGCTTCTTTCGCAAAGTATTATGGGTCGCCGAGAAAGCCTAAAGTGCGTCAGAGCCCCAGTATGATGAAAGTTAGAGTGATTCTTGTGTACGACTGTGATGGTGTTATATTAACGCATTACGTTCCTCTACGGCAGACCGTCTATGCACTATATTACTGTTCATTTTTGGAGCATCACCTGTGACCAACTTTCCGAAAGAAGATATATTGAATAGCTGTACTGAATAGGAATTGAACAACCGTGGCTGGAGAGCCAAGCAAGTAAACTAAAGTGGTCCAAAAGTAGCAAAATGTAAAAAGGATATAAACAATGTTGCTAAGTTAAACCCCTGTTCCTGCACATAAGTAAGTAAATGATGATAAAATACACAATAATCCTTCTATATATTACTACATACTGTGTTCAGTTTAGTTGGTGTGGTGTCATTTTCAGTTGTCTAAAAAAACTTAAATACGACCGGTGTTTGTATATTACTACAAATTGTACTTCATAACCAGCACGTATAGCGTAAGGCCTCAAGTTGCACGCTAGTTTTTGTGTAATTACTGCAACAAAAGGCCACTAACAAAAGGCCAGTTCGACAATTTATTTCATGTACACCCATGAGGTGTACTCTTTGTTTCTTATGTTTCATTTTTGCTATGGTCTGCATGAAGTTGTATAACGAAAGGGATATGATATCTGAAAATTAATTTTACGTTTTTATATACATTATTGTATTTCCATGCACACGCATTGCTGTTTAGTGTAGTATAATAAAATGCACATACAATATTCCTGTCATTATGTTTCGTGTCTTCCCAAGACCTGGTCCGTGAACCTAAATAAACATTACTGATTGGCCCTGCCCCTATCAAGGCACTTAAAGGCTTATTTTATTACGTTCAATGTAGTTTTTACTACAAGATGTAAAACTATATGCACAGCAGGATTTTTCTTCGTTATACGTATGGCTACTGTCTTTTCTTTTGCGTTTGTTGGCATTCGTTGCTACCACTTTGCAGCCACTTTAGGTTTCTTGCGTGGCTCTCCTGCCACAGTTGTTCAGTTCCTACTCAATATGGCACATTTAAGGGGGGATGTAATGGAAAATGTAAACATTTATTTAAAAATTCAATACAGTCACATTTATTAATGTACAAATCCATGTGTAAAGCAAAAGATCTGTGTTTTAACGGAAAAATATAATAAAATAACCAGGATTAATATTTCGCCAGAAATTTGAAATTTTATTTTTTTATTGTCTTTTTCTTAAAAGACATATCTCAAATTCAAATCACGCAATTAATCTGAAAATTTTATTGTAGTGTCCTGAGACGCTTATAATACTACTGAACTACAGTTATTAATTCATGGTACGGACTGATGACCTCAGAAGTTAAGTCCCATAGTGCCCAGAGCCAATTCATGGTACAAATTTTATCATTAACAGCACATCCAAAATTAACTTTTTTTCTACAAACAATCGTCTAAAAATTAGAATTTATTTGCAGTATCTAGTATATTTTCGTTCCAGGGAGACAGCAATACGTTGCGAACAGTTCATAAAATCGCACAGCATTAGCGCATATTCTTTTTGAGAAATGGCTTCTAATAATGTAAAACATGTAAAAGAGAGATAATGAGGTTGAAAGATTTTCTTCTCATACATCTACATGTAATAAGCGTACCTCAATTTTAAAATCATACTGTACTCCTCATCCTCCAGATTTCTCTCCTCTCCTCTTCGGATCTGCCTGGCCTGTGTCTGCAGGTAAGACACTGATCTGTTAGCTTTCTAGACACTGCTCTCGTCGATGGTGTAAAGTGCTTTTGTTGTAAACACACCAGGATCTATTCCAGCTCTCTTGGGCACTTCAATTCTGAGACTATTTCCGTTATTGTAACATGAAACAGCATCGTAGACACCTATTTTTAGTACTTCACGTCCACAGAATGTCCTTTTCGAGCATCCAATCCAAATCAAATTATAGAGGCTTTCATTTGTATATTGTGTCTTTTCGTGTAGACACTTCCTCAATAAATCAGGGTTTGCAAGAAATCTGAATGTGGGCTTAACTGAATTCATAACAGATTCTGGTAATGAGTGTTTATGTGACTACGTCTCATTTCTGTTTTTGAACTTACACCAGTCGTCTTTCAGACACAGATTGTGCATTGGTGTTTAGTAAGTGGATAGTTTGTGGAAAAAAATTGCCCACATAACACGCCTCATTGTCTCTAAATTATGTGTGTTTTTCGTGATAGCTCTCCTATAAAAAAGTTGAAGAGAATTAATTTCTTTCAGAGTAATCCTGCCTTTTCCTCCTAGTGGTTTTCCATCCTCAAGTACTTCACCTTTTTTCTCTTTCACCAAACGACGAAGCCTAACACCAAGCCTACCACCAGCCAGAGATATTTACGTCAGCAAAATATATCAAAAGAAAATAGCACTCACACTTGTAAAAATTCCGCTGAAGCAAGCAGTTTTCCAAATGTCGGAAAAGGTGGGAGCAGCCGTCAGTGGAGAGTTAATCAGTTTGACAATTTAAAGGCATTTCTAAAGCTGCTATCACGACAAAATTCACACACAATATAGATTAAACTGTATGAAACAACAAAATAATATTTTTGAAAAGTCGATTTCTTGTACCAAAATCCATTATATCCCACTTTAAGATGGCCGAGTGCATCGTATGGTGTCTGTTCCCACAATGGTACACATAACATGTGACTGTACGACATTTTTACTGTGTGTTCGCCACTTGTACATCTGATGATGATATTTTCGAAAGGCGTCATTAAAAAGAGTCGTCAGAAAAATACTCGTGGAGATTCCCATACTCCTATTTGCGCACGCCTTACTCGCGATTTTACGTCGCAAATGCAGGTTAAGATGTGTATAGGAACTGGTAGAGAGTAGATAAAGTCATAAGCACGTGCCTCATAGGCATGATTACAGAACAATGATCATCGCATTAGACAGTGCTGGCATTCATGACCAGTGTCCTATTCTATCCCATCCTATCGAAGGTAGCCATGCAAAACCGATATCAAGATCAAATGCGTAAATCTTCAGGTATTTGCAAGCACACTGGAAGTGAATCTCAACTGCCATATCAAGCAGCAGCCAACTTTGATGACAGTCCGTGCGGACACAACCAAATGAAAGTCTCGACCATCATGAGCAGAAAAATCCCAGAACAATAAGCCACCTTTCTTATAGATCACAATACTGCCGTTGTCGAATTCTGATAAGTGCTAATTGATGCTCTTCCTTCTTAGAAAGTTTCCATCGTTGTCAAAACCACATAAACACAATCATGTAATAATTTGGGAGTATGGATGACTCTGAACTACATTGAATGATCTTCCATTTCATATTAACTGGTCGATTTCGAGGCTTCTGACATCATCTCCATATGTTACTGTCCACATTTAAGAATTACAATAATCATTATCACAAATATTGGAAATGCGTTAGTTATTGTTAACAACTTGACCTCTTCCATTCGTGATATTAATTAATGCCTGTATGACGGAAAGAAAAATTTACATCAAATTAAAATATCATATAGTTAGAAACAATACAATGATAGAGTCCGATTTATTTACGTTGGGTGTCGTGTATTAATGTTGGCAGTTACTTTATATTAACAGATATCTTATATTAACAGTTATTTGCAATCGCTTTGTGTGTGTCGTTTTCAATGAAGTCGCGCCCTTTTGCGCCAGATTCGATGTCATAACTTTGTGATTAATAGCGTAACAGTTATTCTAAAGGGCACAGCAAAGTAAAATTCATAAGAATTCAGTTTCTAGAATACCATGATCTTACTATTAAACTCTTGTGAAAATCTGTACAACTGCCTGAGGATGTATTCTATGGGCATCCTATTTACAAATTGTATTAAGTCACACTCCTTTTGCGACAGGTAAGAAAGGATACAGTTCTACGCCGCATGAGCCAGATGTTCTTAAGCTAAAATTAGGTATTTTGTGTACCCGGTGACTACATAACAGGGTAAATATCAATTATTACAGTCAACGAGAAAATATTATGTAATACACGCGATATATGGTCTTCTTTTTCACATGCTTTTACATTTAATTAGTTAAAAATATTTTCCTTAATAATACATCTCCACAAGGGAGATTCATTATCATTCCAGTCTTGGATCACAATGTTTATTTCTAATCAGGTTATTAATAGCTGTCGGTAATGACCAACTTCGGACCTAGAAAAATATAATCATGTAGTGGTAGCATAACTTACAAACGCTGTCGTAATTCTACGAATGTAAAGCAGGAAACACTATAAAACTGTATGGCATACCCACACCTGTTTAGAAAGGTGTCGCACTATACATATCACTCCATTACATGCGATGGTACACTCAAAATCATTTGCCAATCAAATAAAATTGTCATATGTAATCCCCATACTGCTCAAGAAGACAGACACAGTTATACCGCCGTGCAGTGGCAAGAAACGTGCCTACATCCAAGCCCACTAGACGTCGCCACTGCACATCAGTTTACATGATTTCAAAGAAGTGCATTCCTTGTACTCAATTACATAAAAATTTGCTTCAAATTTTGCAAAGAAAATATAAAAGACTAAAAGAAAATACTTGTGTATACATGTCATATAACAACTTTATGGGGAAGGGATGCTTTATTAAAAGGGAAAACTATTTTGGAACATGACATAGTCTCTTTACAAAATCGAGGCAATTTAACTAGAGAAAAAATTACAAGTCAAAAATGAAAACATTGTGAAATGTGAACAAAGCGGTCAAGCAAAACGCCCGCCAAACGGGAGCTCGCAATAAACTACAGGCACAATGAAATGTGATATGACTGTAAAATAAAATAACAAAATAGTGTTATGCCTATGTGCTTGAGATCCAGCCTTCTACAGCCGTATGAATTATTGTGCGGCTGAGAGGGTAACCGCTACTCCGTAAAGAGAGGAGGGTGCAATTCATTGAAATGATGTCATCCCTAGCATGAATCTCCTGTAAGTATAATCCTTCTGCCACCTTAGACGTTCGTAATATAAGTCCACAGTGAATACCTTGAAATGGTACAGTAATTACGGACTCTGATACTCCAGGTACATAACCTTCGCTTTGTTATCTAGCCCTTGCGTAGAAAAGACGTTTCCTATACGAAGGGCTTATTTCAATTGTGGTAAAAGTCCATTTTTGTTCATTCTGAGATACAGAGTCCGAAAGTTAATCGAGTGCTGAAAAATCTGCTGTTGAGATACCAGAAATAGTCATGTAGATATAGTTTAATATTTCTGGTATCTTAACTGCAGATTTTTCAGCGCTCATTTAACTTTAGAACTCTGTATCTCAGAATGAACGAATATTTCTGGTATCTCAACTGCAGATTTTTCAGCACTCATTTAACTTTAGGACTCTGTATCTCAGAATGAACAAAAAGGGACTTGTACCACTATTGAAACAAGTCCTGTTAGGAACATAGTGATGAAATGAAGACGTTTATTTAATGCACTTTACGTATTAAATACATAAATAGTTAAATAACTGGAATGAAGTGTATGTTCAGTATGATACATTCACATTAAAGTGATGTGAGGAATGTTCGTCTTTGGAACACATCTTGCAGTTTTCAACAGTAACGTGGAAACACGCACTGTAACAATAAATATATTAAATTGTACAATCCTTCTTAACATTGTGAAAGATTTGTGCTGTACGTAACGTAAGAGGTTTGACGAAAAAAGGGTAAAATTACTTCACATATATGCATTATCACAGGTAAACGGACTGCAGTTACTTAAATGTATACTGTATACACACAGCAGAATGTTATCAAACTATATGGATGGACAACTTTATGGATGTCTGTTGTCTCAGATTGATACTTACGTAACACGGCTTCTGAATTCAGTAATACCTCTGAATTGTATACAAAGTATGACATTTGTGTCATTAGAATTCACACTAAGTTCATTCAGATCAAGATTTTCCAACACAAAGTGGAGGTTTCCTCTACAGCTTTAAGGATACAGGGTACTTTTGTGGCACAACATTATGCCAAAATCAACAGCTATTTCTTTCAAGCACTGTTCATAATTTATATGTATTACTGATTTTTTGTTGATATCAGCTAATGCAGCACACTTTCTAAACAAATCATAAGTATTTTGAATATATTTGAACCTGCTTAGAGTTATTAGAAACAATTACGAAGAAACTGATCTAAATTTTTTTTCCAAAATGCTTCCTCAAATTGAGGTTCTATTTATGTTATACATTTGAAGAAGACCAGATTGTTACCAGATATGCATGATATGACGGCTGAGGTACTAGACCTATTTTATTCCACTTATTATGTGTATTAGAAGGATACAATATATCACATCTTACGTCTTAATTTTTATGATTTTTTCTATATTTTAGTTGATTCTGCAATACAGCTTGGATCTATTGCATGCGTGTGGACTATTGCAAGTTACAGAACAAAATTAGAGCAATGCTTTATAAATTTTAGGAAATATTTGTAGCTATACTGTGAAAAATACAAGTGGTGGGAAATTGCGAATGAAGATATGAGACCAACTAACTGTGCCTCAGTCTTCATCCTGCATCATTTCTTCATCTCAAGCTTCCTCTTGGCATTCCTTTTAGCGCTTCTTGCTTATTTGGTAACTTGAACAGCGAATCTTTCAGCTTCATGAACCTGTTGTCTGCCACACGCAAGCAGTTGATATTCCATATAAGAGCCACATTTTATGCATAAATTTCTCTGGATTTCCGAAATTTCTATCACTTCATTATTGAAACATGTCACTACGTCTAGTACACCAACTTTTAATGTATTTAGTCCTATGAAAACATTCTTGGGTAATCGTTGCCGTATACTATGGTTGAAACTTTCATTTATATTCAGAGTGCCCCTATGAAGACATTTACTATGCAAAACAGGATCACTCAGCTCTCTAAGGATTAGTTTTATTTCATTCATAACAGGCTCAGAAAGAGAATGCTTATGATGGTATAATTGACCACTTTCTTTTGCTTTTTGGTAGCCACACGCAGATTCTGCTCCTATAGGGCGAAGTCCATGAACAGGGTGTCATCTGTGGACAACTTATGAAAGTAGGTGGCCCATACAGCTTTTTTCATTGCTGTAACATCATTCAGAGGTGCAGTTCCTCTAATGGCTAGTCGATGATAGCTATGAAGAAGGTCTATTTCAGTTTCTGGTAATCTGTCTTGGCCAGACAGAGATTTTTCATCAGATAGCAACTTTCCTTTGATTTCTCTTCGCAGCTTCCTCAATCTAGCACCTATCCTATTTTGTCTACAACACTCCAGTTTCCAGTTTTGTTACCAACGTATCACCATAAACATTGAACTCAATTTTATTGAAGGCCTTAGAGTCCCCATCGCCTATGTACTTCGTATATCTAACGCTATAAATAGGCACTGGTATGTGAAATATTTTTAGAACTCCATCGCGTTCCATACCTCCAATTTAACCATCATAATTCTTAGAACACTGATGTTCAATATGTCCTTCAGTGTTACTATGGCAGGTGTGGCAGTACTTAGATAAGCACTCAACATCAACAACTTTTCCTTTCCCAGAAAAGTAGCACTTACAGCACCATTCAAGGAACGATGTCCTCAACGTTGCCATGTCCTATGAAGTGCAACAGCAGTGTCCCAGGTTCCACTAATATTTATAGTTTCTTCTACTGCACGTTTCATAGATTCTTTAGACACAACCGTCAAGGCATGTTAAAGTATTTTTATGTACTTGCTGAACCTACTGGGAGGAGGAGGAAGGTCCATCAAACTACAAAACGTTTGAGCAGCCTTTTTTCCTTTTCTTATTGCACGCATTATATACACTAACTTCAAATTCACATCATATGAATTATGTACATTGTTCGAATATATTTTTGAGGTATATTTATTGCAGGATCTACATAGAACTACTAATTTGAACACTTAACCCTTCCTGCCACTTTCTTCTTCAGTTATTTCCAGACATCCTACACTATCACATTGTTTGCATTTCGCCACTTCCTTTATGACTGAAGATACGATGGCCACATCAACAATAACAGATCCACTACAAACAGCGTCATTGTCAAAACAAAAATTTGCATCATCAACCGGCGTGCCATAGGGAGTTTCTTCCCTGAAGAACTGATACATCGGTTACTTTCAGCATTGTAGCTTGCTTTGTTTGTGAACTGGTGACCACAGAAATTCCTTCTATCGAATTTCTTGATGTGTGGCATAGTTTGTATTTATTGCACACCAAAGGAAATGCATTTTCACAAAAATATGTATCACTTTGGCAACAAACATTCAGTAACACGTGAACAAACTGCTTCATCGAAACAAAAGATAATCATTTACAGGCACTAAAAATTTGCTTATATACAATGTATGATACGTATAATCGCTGGAAACAGAAAGCTCACTGTTCTTTTAGAAATAATACTGGTTTCTGTAATAGAAATAAAGGGGGTGTTTTGGCATACATGACCGTAGCTAGTTCATTTTCCATTTGAAACCTATAATGTATATATATCAATGTAATCAGGAAAGACTATACAATTTAATAAAGTCATAAAAATTTCAATTTTTCCACCATTTATAAGTGTCCTGTATCATTGATGTAGAAATAGCAATAACATAAAACCATCTACTTCTCAAAATATTGCTAGTGGACCGGCTCATATGTCATCCAAGCTGGCGGTTTGTTTACTCAGGTGTCTTGAAATGAATGCGTTCTCGTGTCACATACTGCTTTGGTTCGGAGATATTAGGTGTTAGTGACCTCTGGACAATCAGACAGAAGGAAGAGCCATCCAAACAGTTCCACTTTTACGACCCGAACCGAATCACCCCAGTATGTTTCATTCTCGACAGAAGAAAGTAGCAGTTGTAGCACAGGTGAGGCCTTCGTCGTCAGTTGTTCGCGGAATTAAATTTGTTTACCGAGTATCACACCCATCAAATAACTGGAAGCTATTACCATATATCAAGAAGTGAAAGGTTTTCCTTCTATAAAGTTCGGGTATTTAAATTACCTAAGTGTCAAAGTGGTTACTTAATGGTAAAAAGCACGAATTCCGAGCTATGAAACTGCGTACCAAAACTACAGATTTCATTTCAACAGCGAAGGCTACGAAAGAAACAGTCTGGAAGGTTGTAGGATGTTGACAGGTGGAAGAAACAGATTTGATTCAAATACTTACTGAAATGTTGACATAACACTTGTTAATGATTCGTAAGTAATTACTAGAGACTGGATTATGTGCATCTGCATGTTTCATATGCATTTACATACTTGGCTCCTTTTCTTCGGTTATTGCATATTTTAACTAAAACCTAGTGACGACGCATATTTTCGCTCTATGTTTACAATATTTTAAAAATTTAGAAGTGCAGTCTCTAGCTCGATCTTGTTTTGATGTCTGACAGATTGACCGCGGCCTAGGACTGCGTGCAATTGCCAACAGAGAGGCGACTGCCAAGCGAAATCATTACAGAAAGAAACAGGAACACGCAGACAGAGTCAATGCCCCGGCGCCCGCGCTCCCGCTTAATCCCCTCCGCTCTCATACCGTGCACGTAGGCAATAATTAAATCAAGCTACACAAGGTTTTAGTCAACGTCCATTGTATCAGTTTAGGTTTCTATTTACTTGTACAACTGTGTACTTAGAAAAATATTTCCAGAATATTTTGCAAATGAAAGGGTGTTTGTGTTTATTTCAGATGCTGCTCCCTCTATGATCAAAGCTGAAGAAGTTTGTGAATGTAAATAAACTGATTTCACTCACAAAGAAAGTGTTTCCAAAAGCTCCTGCTCGTATCAAGACCAACAAAGAAACATTACCAAATGTGCCTTTACCTCCAGAACCAGTAGTGACTCGTTGGGGTCCGTGGGTCGAATCTGTGTTGTTTACAAAGAACGTTTCCAGGCTATTAGAGGTGTAGTAAGCGACTTCGATAGTGCAGAGGCTTTGGCAGTCTGCCAGTGCACGGAAGGTTTTGATGATTCCGGTATTAAAAAAGACATTGCTTCGATTGGCACTCATTTTCCCATGTACCTTCAAGTATTAAAGAGCTTGAAACTCAATCTTTGTCGTTGAATGAATCTTTTCCGATAATGAATAAATTTACTCTAGGGAACTCCTCGTTGTTGGAGGTATTCCCAAGAAAAGTTTGAAAGTATTTTAAACACTAACCCAGGCTTTGAACCCTTGTGCCAAATTGATAGTTTTACTAATGGGATGGATGAACTACTACCAGGAACAAGAAGTGTCATAGTAGCTCCCAAATTCAATATCGCCAGTCACCTCAGTTGATATAGAACGGCCCTTTTCTGCTTGTAAAGGTATTTTGAGCGATCGAAGACACAAATTATTACCGAACATCTGAAACAGTACTTGGTCGTTTATGTGTAAAATACTAGAAAAAATTAAAATAAATTGTAAACGATGCTTTGGTCCAATAGTACTAATGAAAAATTAATGCTGTTCAAAATATTTCATGATTTTATGTTGTTTTTTATATAAAATACTACGGAGTTTCTCAGCGTGCTCCTCTGTGTGCGATATATCTCGAAGATGGTCTGTATATATCGATTGTTCCCCTGCGACTCACTATCATCGCATCCGCTTGTTACCGAAAACAATAGCAAATAAGGAACAATTCTTGAAACTCAGTATGCGTCCCCATTCTACAAATTTTTAGAATATAATGCCAGAAATGCTTCTTCCTAAGCACTACCAGGAAGTATTCAGAAAATGTTATCAGCGTTCGAAATGTGCCGATTTTTCTTGTTGCCGGCGCTCTTCCTCGTAACTGGTATGCACAGGTTCGGCTTTGAGATATAATCAAGCAGTAACTACCATGTTTTTTTGTTATTTTAATTTGCATATTTCTACTCTTTTCATGAATTTTTAAGCATTTTTCATTCATATTTGCATGCAATTTTAAGGTATTTATGATGCGTGTAATTGGGTATCTTGTAATTAGTATTTCACTGGTAGAAAGCACTGAATAGACTGTGATTACCAAGTATTTGAGAAATAGAGATCATCTGAACGAATAGAGACAGCAAAGAGCGAAGCTAACATGAAACTAAATCATTTAGTAAATCATTGATTAAAGAATTTATAACAAACGTTGAACCTAAACGCATTTGAAACTAAAATAGGAGAAAAACCCACTACTCATTTAGTGATGTTAATTTTACTCACAGTTCGTTAGTTTATCTTGCTGTCGTTGAAAATTTCATATCATTTTTTCTAGGACTGACATGGTTAATTGTTCACATAAGTTCTACTACAGTTTAATCACTAACGTGATTTCAACGAACGTCTGCCTGCGTCGATTAATAACATTGGCGTAAACATCCCAGTGCAACAATTAAGAAAAAAGAGGAGGACTACAAGCATCTGCCAAGTATCTTCTCTGTTCCATCGGGCATCCTTCGCACCAGGTGAACCGCCAAACCCCTTTACCGCATGGAACTCTTCGTCTTCTTTAATGAATTTGGGTTACCAGTACAAGAAGTGAACGCCATTCGTATTATGCTAATTACTGTGTTTTTCTAAGCTCGGTTCGCAGCAACTTCTGTAGCCAAGAACCGGATGTAGAATTGAGAACATTTCCGAAGCCTTATAAAATATCAAGTTGTCGAATATGCTATCTCTTTTCTGTCTTCAAGCTTACTTAACAACCGAACCCTCACATCTACTTTCTTTGATCTTAATTAGCCTTCTTAAGAGAGAATGGTCAGTGCACTGATTCATAGGGCAAACACATTAAACATTCTCTAGAAATCCTCTCATTTACATGTTTTCTAATTTTTCCTAGGTATCATCTCAACTCACGAGTAGTAAATGTCTAGTATTTCTATGGGAGTGAGATGATATCATCTAATGAACTAATGATCGCGAAACTCTCTGAGCCATGAGCAAGGGAGTATGTGTGAATGTGCTCTGCCCAGCTGAGAGAGGGGCGTGTCACTGCAGCAAGCACCGAGCATCTGATAAACAGGCGTAGCACATAGTTATAATGAGGACTTGGAAGTATCTGGATACCACAGACGCTGGGCATGTGTCTGTCCAAGGTTGATGGGCAGACATGGAGGGAACCCCATGTGGATCAGCTGGAGGTGCTCAGCATCAACCGAAAATGACCGACGTGTTCGGCCTCGGCACACTGACCACGGGCCAGGGCCAGGCGAGAGACAGCGAGGATAAAGGAGCATCACTCACACAGAGCTGCTATACGATCGCGTAGACGATACCTCAGTACACAAGACAGTTAACAGTCTTAACTTCATTGTTAAAAACCGCAAGAAAATTAGGACACAATCACCAGTTGTCTGGAAAATGAAAATAAACCCACCGCAAAGGGTTGCAGTAACAATCACCTTCAAAAATATTCTAGAGTACCTAATTTATATACACTACTGGCCATTAAAATTGCTACACCACGAACATGACGTGCTACAGACGCAAAATTTAACCGGCAGGAAAAAGATGCTCTCATACGCAAATGATTAGCTTTCCAGAGCATTCACACAAGGTTGGCATCGGTGGCGACACCTACAACACGCTGACATGAGGAAAGTTTTCAACCGATTTCTCATACACAAACACCATTTGACCGGCGTTGCCTGGTGAAACGTTGTTGTTATGCCTTGTGTAAGGCGGAGAAATGCGTACCATCACGTTTCCGACTTTGATAAAGGTCCGATTGTAGCATATAGCGATTGCGGTTATCGTATCGCGACATTGCTGCTCGCGTTGGTCGAGATTCAGTGACTGTTAGCAGAGTATGGAATCGGTGGGTTCAGGAAGGTAAAACGGAACGCTATGCTGGATTCCTACGGCCTCGTATCACTAGCAGTCGAGATTACAGGCATCTTATACGCATGGCTGTAACGTATCGTGCAGCCACGTCTCGATCCCTGAGTCAACACATGGGGACAGTTGTAAGACAACAACCATCTGCACGAACAGTTCGACGACGTTTGCAGCAGCGTGGGCTATCAGCTTGGAGACCATGGCTGCGGCTACCCATGACGCTGCATCACACACAGGAGCGGCTGCGATGGTATACTCAACGACGAACCTGAGTGCACGAATGGCAAAACGTCATTTTTTCGGATGAACCCAGGTCCTGTTTACAACATCATGATGGTTGCAACCGTGTTTGGCGACATCGTGGTGAACGCACATTTGAAGCGTGTATTCGTCACCGCCATACTGGCGTATCACCCGGCGTGATGGTATGGGGTGCCATTGGTTACATGTCTCGGTCACCTCTTGTTCGCATTGACGGCACATTGAACAGTGGACGTTACATTTCATATGTGTTACGACCCGTGTCTCTACCCTTCATTCGATCTCTGCGAAACCCTACATTTCAGCAGGATAATGCACGACCGCATGTTGCAGTTCCTGTACGGGCCTTTCTGAATACAGAAAATGTTCGACTTCTGCCCTAGCCAGCACATTCTCCAGATCTCTCACCAATTGAAAACGTCTTGTAAATGGTGGCCGAGTAAGTGACTCGTTGCAATACGTCAGTCACAACTTTTGATGAACGGTGGTATCGTGTTGAAGCTGCATGGGCAGCTGTACCTGTACACGCCATCCACTCTCTGACTGAAAGCCCAGGCGTATCAAGGACGTTAATGAGGCCAGAGGTGGTTGTCCCGGGCACTAACTTCTCACGATCTATGCATTCAAATTGCGTGAAAATGTAATCACATGTCAGTTCTAATATAATATATTTGTCCAATGAATACACGTTTATCATCTGCATTTCTTATTGGTGTAGCAATTTTAATGGCCAGTAGTGTAGATGGCAGACTCAGAAACTCGGCGATCAATCTAGGCCTTCACTTTGATAGACCCCCGACATTTTGTACTTAATTTAACCAGGACCCAAAATAAAGTTTGCGATCCATTTTGTTAGATATTCCCTCTCCTTAACGGTTGGTGACTACTCATAGAAACGAAGTCTACGATTTCACTCAAGTCATTCTGCCGAAAAGGTCTGACCAATGGCAGCTGAAGAACATCAAGAGAAACTGTAAACCCTGCAGTGCAGGATCCTCCGCACTTTATCAGGCGCAGACCAGTTGAGGCCAAACGCGCATTTTTGGGACTGCTTATGTGTACCATCAGTCTTTGCCGATGTTTCAAAAAATCTTAAAACCTCTATGTGAAGGCTTCCATTTCAACCAGCGAAGCATATAATACCCAGACGTTTCAGCAACAGACCCGTCTCCACATTCAAGCAGATAATTTCGATTACAGTCGTCTGTGGACGACGGTCATACCTAAAACCACTGGAATCTCATAAAATACGCGATCATAGAATAACTAGAACAGCTAGAAACCTGACGGACATTGCCTTGCGATGCTCCGATGACATCAATAAGTCATACGACGAGGCACTGATGTCAGCGTTGCTGGCTCTTGTTCAAGTGGTCCCGGGTACTTTTCCCGGCCGTGTATGGAGCTTCTTCAGCTCGGGGCTTGCGGGTATGTGTTCTCCTCTACATCATTTCATCATCATTGTCATCATCATCGAGGTGCAAGGTGCCGAAGTGGCATCAAATAAAAAGCCTTGCACTAGGCGGCATATATCCCGCAAATGGGACTCGCGGCATAATATGCCAAACTCACATTTCATTGCACAAGGGCAGAGTACGAGGGCAGTTGTTACGGTGCAGTTACATCAGTTTGAGCGGCACGTTAGCTGCACAGTTAGGACGACTGTAATTGTTAGATATTCGGGACTGAAAAGATTTACATGGGCAATCTATACCTAGACAGTGAGTAGCCAACAAAGACTCATGGGCAACCCAGAGAATGCTGGGACGTTCTAATTGATGTCAATATTAAATGTACAATTTATCCGTCAATAAATGAGTGAACTTTTAGCGCATTTCATTACTTGAGAGAACATTCCCTTCCGCATAGTGTATGAACTAGCGAGCTGTTCTACACTGTCCACTCACATTAATGTGACCACTTGTCAGTTGTTTCAATGTTTACTGTTTGCAACGAGAGGCGATGCGGGACGTGCAGGATGAGACACAATGAGGTCCTGGAAGGTGGCGCGAAAAAAGGGACAGAAGTGGTCTCAGAGATTTCCGATGGGTTTATATCAGGAGAACTTGCTGGCTAGAGGAATACAGTAAACTCGTCCTTCTACAATTCGATACTACACTACTGGCCATTTAAATTGCTACACCACAAAGATGACGTGCTACAGACACGAAATTTAACCGACAGGAAGAAGATGCTGTGGTATGCAAATGATTAGCTTTTCGGAGCATTCATACAAGGTTGGCACCGGTGACGCACCTACATCGTGCTGACATGAGGAAAGTTTCCAACCGATTTCTCACTCACAAACAGCAGTTGGCCGGTGTTGCCTAGTGAAATGTTGTTGTGACGCCACGTGTAAAGAGGAGTGACTGGCAGAAATGCGTACTTTGATAAAGGTCGGATTGTAGTCTATCGTGGTTGCGATTTATCGTATCGTGACTTTTCTTCTCTCGTTGGTCGAAACCCAATGACTGTTAGCAGAATATGGAAATGGAAATGAGCGTTTGGCGTCATTGGCCGGGAGGCCCCTCGCGGGGCAGGTCCGGCCGCCTTGGCGCAGGTCTTATTACATTCGGCGCCACATTGGGCGACCTGCACGCCGGATGGGGATGAAATGACGATGAACACAACACAACACCCAGTCCCTGAGCGGAGAAAATCTCCGACCCAGCCGGGAATCGAACCCGGGCCCGGAGGACGGCAATCCGTCACGCTGACCACTCAGCTACTGGGGCGGACAGCAGAATATGGAATCAGTGGGTTCAGGAGAGTAATACGGAACGCCGTGCTGGATCCCAATGGCCTCGTATCAGTAGCAGTCGAGATGACAGGCATCTTATCCGCATGGCTGTAACGGATAGTGCAGCCACGTCTCGATTATTGAGTCAACAGATGGGAAGTTTGCAAGACAACAACCATCGGCACGAACAGTTCGACGACGTTTGCAACAGCATGGACTATCAGCACGGAGACCATGGCTGAAGTTACACTTGACGCTGCATCACAGACAGGAGCGCCTACGATGGTGTACTCAACGACGAACCTGGGTGCACGAATGGCAAAACGACAATTTTTCGGATGAATCCAGGTTCTGTTAACAGCATCATGATGGTCGCAACCGTGTTTGGTGACATCGCGGTGAACACACGGTAGAAGCGTGTATTCGACATCGCCATACTGGCGTATCACCCGGCGTGATGGTATGGGGTGGCATTGGTTACACGTCTCGGTCACCTCTTGTTCGCATTGACGGCACTTTGAACAGTGGACGTTACATTTCAGATGTGTTACGACCCCGTGGCTCTACCCTTCATTCGACCCCTGCGAAACCCTACATTTCAGCAGGATAATGCACGACCGCATGTTGCAGGACCTGTACGGGCCCTTCTGGATACAGAAAATGTTCGACTGCTGCCCTGGCCAGCACATTCTCGAGAACTCTCACCATTTGAAAACGTCTGTTCAATGGTGGCCAAGCAACTGGCTCGTCAGAATACGCCAGTCACTACTCTTGATAAACTGTGGTATCGTGTTGAAGCTGCATGGGCAGCTGTACCTGTACACGCCATCAAAGCTCTGTTTGAATCAATGCCCAGGCGTATCAAGGCCGTTATTACGGCCAGAGGTGGTTGTTCAGGTTACTTATTTCTCACGATCTATGGACCCAAATTGCGTGAAAATGTAATCACATGTCAGTTCTAGTATAATATATTTGTCCAATTAATACCCGTTTATCATCTGCATTTCTTCATAAAGCAGTCAGTAAAGGTGCATGAAACATGCTCCTGCTGCGGAGGCCCATACCCAGCAACGTTCGCTGAACAGTCGATAACAAGATATTGTTGGTAGACCTTTTTCATCTGTCAGTTGCTCAACAGTTGCACGTCTATTACCCCCTACACATCTCCACAGCCTTCCCTCAACCCCGTCATCTGTGGCCTGTGGAGCGCCGAAGTTGCTTCGGCGCCTGCTTTTGATAGTGACTGTTTTTGATAGCGCACACGAACGGTTCACAAACTTACTCTTTTCCGAAATTATTCCACCCCTGGCCCTTTCGGACGTCACATAAATCGCTCCGTTTCCACATTAAGAGAAAGAAGACATAGTTTTCAGCGTTTCCCTGACACACTTCATGTACCATCCACTGGATGTGCTGCCACCTGCCGTCAATGAATGATTATTACACGTTTCCGTCGAACATTAATGTAATTGGACTCTGTAAATAAATGCGGTCATAGTGAAATACGTAGGACTGCAAATCGAGCTGAGAGAAAATTTCGACTACCCACTCGTAAGGCCCTTTACACCATAGCATGCAAATACTTTAAGACCGCAGTGTGGTAATATGAGAGGGGGTAGATACAGGCATTTTACTCTTCATTCACTCCGGCCTCCATCTGGTAATCACGTGGGTAGAATGATACTGATCATATCACTGTACTCTGCCTTATTAGAAAAGTGAAGAACACGAAAGCGAAGAGAAACTAAATGAACTTTTACAGTTACAGACAGTAGTGTTGTCACTCGCAGATTGCATAAACGAGTCGATTTTACAAAGAACTTGGTAATATGAGCCCACTTATCTGTGTAACATCGAAACTGCTCTGTCCTGGATTCATGCAATGCTTCGGCTGGATAGGGTGTTCTATTCTGAGGCAAGCTGGTGCACAGCCGTTCAACCGGTATTTGATACCGAGGATACTGGCACTGAGCTGCAGTTGATGTCCGAGCGGGCACACCCGTGTTCTACGGGCAGATGTGAGGATCTTGATACCCATGATAGTACCTGAGCACCATGTGAACAGTTCATTGAGACAAGCACCATGTATGACCGAGAATTGTGGTGTTGAAAAACGGCAACACTATTCTGTTTATATGAGGAAGTAGGATGTCCGGAGTTCCCTTAATAACTACCAGCCGTGACTTGAAGAGATATATAATGATCCCTATACCAAGGCGGCAGGAATAAAGCCGTTGTGACGAGGACATTGGAAAAATGGGACCTGATCCCATATCACCCATGTACTAGGTGAAGGATCTAAAGTTTTATTACAAATAACAAAGTACGCCGTAAATACAACATCCGTGACTGAGCACCAGAGTTCATGCACATGCTTGGACAGAAACAGTGGAAAAACTACCCAGGTAGAACTCAATAACAAGCAAGTTCATTATAGCACAACACAGAAGAACGATAAACGGCAAGTGGAGCACGAAGCAAGCGAAAGAGTGGGTCACGCTGTTGACGTGTGACGTGTAGCGCTGGAAGTAATGGAAGCAGCTGTTCTCGTTTCAGCCACTCGCCATGGCGTCACGTGTGAACTCTTTCGTTATGGTAGTGTCAATGTAAGTCTCACCCCTTTCCCCTCTTTTCAGGAAGCTGGCGCCACACTTGTCGTTGGGAAAATGCGGGAGAGCAAGCGGGCTGCACTGCCATCAGAGACGGACTGACGTGACCAAGGGGATGACGAGGTCTACCCAGGCATATTATCTACAGTGTTATTACAAACAGCAAAGTATTCAGTAAAATCTTCTCAGCTTACAAGCCATGTCACTTAAAATAAACAATCGCGCCTTCGATAGCTACCTGTATCACCGCCGTAGACATATGGAAATTAAATCACGGAGTGCATAGTGTTCTGCTTATATAGATATAATGGCAGCGCCTGAAACTTCCCAGAGACGCCCAGAGTGACACATGCGCGGAAGGCAAGTGGGGCAGCTCACAGCAGATCCGTCCTGCCATGGGACCGAGCGACGTCACATAGAGGGAGAGGTCAGAGCCACGTGTAAAAACCGCCGCTCCCGCGTCCCTAACCAAACGTCCCACGACGAGGCGGAGCTGCTTGGAGCTGCCCAACTTCCCTTCCGCTCATACGTCACTCGGGCCCTCTTTGGATGCTTCCAGACGCTGCCAATGCATCTGCACAAGCGGAACACCTAGCCACCAGTAGGAGCTCCTGATGACGATAACTATCAAAAGCTCGAGTGTTTTTTTGAAAGTGACGCGATTTATGACGCGAGAGGATTTGATTGAAATACACTCTTGGAAATTGAAATAAGAACACCGTGAATTCATTGTCCCAGGAAGGGGAAACTTTATTGACACTTTCCTGGGGTCAGAAACATCACATGATCACACTGACAGAACCACAGGCACATAGACACAGGCAACAGAGCATGCACAATGTCGGCACTAGTACAGTGTATATCCACCTTTCGCAGCAATGCAGGCTGCTATTCTCCCATGGAGACGATCGTAGAGATGCTGGATGTAGTCCTGTGGAACGGCTTGCCATGCCATTTCCACCTGGCGCCTCAGTTGGACCAGCGTTCGTGCTGGACGTGCAGACCGCGTGAGACGACGCTTCATCCAGTCCCAAACATGCTCAATGGGGGACAGATCCGGAGATCTTGCTGGCCAGGGTAGTTGACTTACACCTTCTAAAGCACGTTGGGTGGCACGGGATACATGCGGACGTGCATTGTCCTGTTGGAACAGCAAGTTCCCTTGCCGGTCTAGAAATGGTAGAACGATGGGTTCGATGACGGTTTGGATGTACCGTGCACTATTCAGTGTCCCCTCGACGATCACCAGTGGTGTACGGCCAGTGTAGGAGATCGCTCCCCACACCATGATGCCGGGTGTTGGCCCTGTGTGCCTCGGTTGTATGCAGTCCTGATTGTGGCGCTCACCTGCACGGCGCCAAACACGCATACGACCATCATTGGCACCAAGGCAGAAGCGACTCTCATCGCTGAAGACGACACGTCTCCATTCGTCCCTCCATTCACGCCTGTCGCGACACCACTGGAGGCGGGCTGCACGATGTTGGGGCGTGAGCGGAAGACGGCCTAACGGTGTGCGGGACCGTAGCCCAGCTTCATGGAGACGGTTGCGAATGGTCCTCGCCGATACCCCAGAAGCAACAGTGTCCCTAATTTGCTGGGAAGTGGCGGTGCGGTCCCCTACGGCACTGCGTACGTTCCTACGGTCTTGGCATGCATCCGTGCGTCGCTGCGGTCCGGTCCCAGGTCGACGGGCACGTGCACCTTCCGCCGACCACTGGCGACAACATCGATGTACTGTGGAGACCTCACGCCACACGTGTTGAGCAATTCGGCGGTACGTCCACCCGGCCTCCCGCATGCCCACTATACGCCCTTGCTCAAAGTCCGTCAACTGCACATACGGTTCACGTCCACGCTGTCGCGGCATGCTACCAGTGTTAAAGACTGCGATGGAGCTCCGTATGCCACGGCAAACTGGCTGACACTGACGGCGGCGGTGCACAAATGCTGCGCAGCTAGCGCCATTCGACGGCCAACACCGCGGTTTCATGGTGTGTCTGCTGTGCCGTGCGTGTGATCATTGCTTGTACAGCCCTCTCGCAGTGTCCGGAGCAAGTATGGTGGGTCTGACACACCGGTGTCAATGTGTTCTTTTTTCCATTTCCAGGAGTGTATGTCACAGCGAAAGAGTCGGAGGATAAATAAATTACGCAGTTAACAGAAATGCACTGGCTAACCTCCATAGTTTATGCACACACACGGACAAAAACATGGGAAAAACAATCCGGGAAAATTCCAGCAAAATACAATTTCGTCATAACGCATCACCGAACCGTGATAATCGGCCAATAGAACCTTCATAAAAAACGATAGATGCAATAAGGTGTTGTATCCTGCCCACTCGCCAAATATGAGGAGAATAAGAAACCTGCTTCTCGGATCGCTACACAGCAATTCAAGCAAATCGTATTAATGAAGTTTATTATAAAGGGAAATGATTACAATACTTAACTTCGTGAAATACGTATGTGTCACAGGCAAAGGGCGACACACAAAGTAAAACATTTCTTTAGTATATACAATGCCACATAGTAGAAGCGACGTCTTGATGCTATTCTTGAACTCGCTGCTGTAGTGGTCGGTGATCTGCTAGTCTTCAACCAGCCGCGGCCAGTCGGATGCAGCGTTTATGTTCTCTTCGCGAAGATGGCGTTGCCATCCCGTTGTTGTCCTAGAAGGGATCGGTCCGCGTGCAACTGGTTGACATCTTCTTCGCAACCCTCTCTGCTGTGATGTTCCCGACCGGTGTACCGGTGCTAGACTGCTAGAATGGAGTGTGCTGTGGTCGTCGCCACTCGACTTGAGAGGCGCTGGCAGTGAGCAAAGCAGGCACTAACATTTCATTCAGTCGCTGGCAGCGCCACGTGTGAACTCTGTAGTTGTGATGGTGGTAACATAAGAGAAAACTCAGCCACTATCGCCTACGATAGTCTTCTGTGGCAGTTCAGAAGCACGATTAATCGCTAAACATAGTGCGATGTCATTTGCCAGCAGTTCATGCATCCCACTGACAGCCATGCATGTTGGGTGTTAACGGCAACCTACACATTGGATGGTAACTCCATCATTCGGCCAACCAATGTTGTGAGACTACACATGACGTTGCAAGGAGCCCATTGGTTGTTCTCAGAGGGTAGGTACACATCTGGAGAGGTTACGATGCTCTTTGTGCACACTACGGCGGTCTGCCTTGTGGTAGTCAGATTTGGTCGATCGAACTTTTTCAGGACAAGTTTGGTACCCTCACGTTCCTATGAAGTTCAACTCCCACCGTCAGCTTCGAATGCCCTACAAATCTGAGTACTGCACGATTCGACCAATTTACGAATGGACAACCACTCTGTAACCCCTGTCTAACAGTGTCAGGTTCTTACAATGCTGACTCACATGGGTACACTCAACATCTGACACTGTTCACGGGTCTTATATGGTACTTACCATGTCCGGTAAGGGCTCTAAAGCACCCTAGTCGCCGTTCTACATGTTACAGAGCATTGCAACTCATTTACATACCGCTACTGATGAGTGCGCATATGTAGTTACACTGACAACGCAGCATACATTACGTGTGCCTGACTTCATGATTGAAAGAACAGTGCCCATTACTTATCTCTATCACTGTTATCTTTATTCATTTTCGAAAGTGTATAATTATCTTGTTAATGTTACTCTATTTTGCAGATCGTGTGAATGTCGTTGTTGTTGTTCTCGTCTTCAGTCCTGAGACTGGTTTAATGCAGCTCTCCATGCTACTCTATCCTGTGCAAGCTTCTTCATCTCCCAGTACCTATTGCAACCTACATTCTTCTGAATCTGCTTAGTGTATTCATCTCTTGGTCTCCCTCGAAGCTGCACTCCAATACTAAATTGGCAATCCCTTGATGCCTCACAACATGTTCTACCAACCGATCCCTTCTTCTAGTCAAGTTGTGCCACAAACTTCTCCCCAATCCTATTCAATACCTCCTCATTAGTTATGTGACCTACCCATCTAATCTTCAGCATTCTTCTGTAGCACCACATTTCGAAAGCTTCTACTCTCTTCTTGTCCGAACTATTTATCGTCCATGTTTCACTTCCATACGTGGCTACACTGCATACAAATACTTTCAGAATCGACTTCCTGACACTTAAATCTATACTCGATGTTAACAAGTGTGAATGTCAGGAAAGGCGAAATGTCACAATTCAGAATTCAAGTACATTGGTCACTACAGTGATCTGGAGATCGTTGATTGCCAAAAGCGACTTGATGTTATTTGGCTGATAGCTGCATTGTTTCGCACGTGTTTGCTGCTGGCAGACGTCTGCCTGTTGCTACTCAGTGAGACGCGAGGCACTGCTGGCAGCAATGAAGTAGCGCGAGCCGCAACAAGGGTGGCGCGGAGGCTGCAGACAGACAGAGCCGGCAGAACCTGAGACCTTCCTTCCTTCCTTGCTTCCTTCCTCCGCCTTGCATGGAGATGGCGCAGGCAGCGCTCCTGAATAATGAATCAGACTGCGGCCTGAATTACGCAGCACGGCGTCACACAGTGTTCTCAGAGGGGCGGCCAGGTAACGTGGCCCGAGTACCGCACCAAATCCTCTGCTAAAGCGGGCTCTTCTTTCGCTAAAAGCATCCACTCTACCATCGAGAACTGACAAATGCGCATTCTCCGTATTGTGAACTTGGTTTCCACAACACCCCGCTCGAATGTTACTCCAATCACTTACTCGTTATAGAACTTACAATAGGAAGTAGTTTTATCAAAAAGGGCAATAAACAATTGAACCGCAAAATGCCAATTTCACATGTAACCTGTACTAAATACACGCGAGGAACAACGTCATTAGGAACTGCTACTCCAAGCCTCTTTGCCAAATCTATTTTTTAAACGTTTGAGTCACTAAGAATCTTAGTTTGTAGAACAACAAGGTAAAACATAAGACACAACGAGAAGTTTTAGCTGTGTTTATGTTCCACTCCGGCTGTTTCCGCTGTGGTAAATAGAAGGATGAGTGAACAATTAGCAAAATATGAAAAACAACTGTAACCATTAGCCGCCTTAAAAAGCAGTAAATAAAGAAAGTAGCTAACTAATCGCCTTCTCGGCGAACAATGTCGTTAAGTACAATTTTAAAAGAGTTGTGACTAGCAGCTTGCCTTAGTCAGCAACCAAGATATGCAAAATTGAAGCAGATTGCATTTGGCAACTAGCTGTGGCAGTAGTCAGACTATATTACCAAAATAACATTTATTATTAGAATTTAACTATCCGCCTCAGGTGGCAAAATTCGTATCAAATGAGTCACCAAAACTTAGAACGCAGCTCTTTTACAAAAATATTTAGGAAACGAAGCACTCGACTAGGCCACCACTTTCAATTCCCTAAAATGTAATGGCCCATGGACAGTAAGAGGCTGCCAGTAAAACACCAAAAGTCTTCTCCGTTTTAAATACTAACTGGACGAGCTCATAGAATTAAACCTACATTCCAAATGCCCAAATCAGATAAATGACTTAGCTTTAAGACAGTAAAACAAATATAAATAATACGTCGGGTATCCATTACCAGACGACGATCAGTGTGGGAGGCCACAAGAATCGATCTATAAATATACCAGTTAACTCGTAAGTGGCAAGTAATAATAAACGTGAAAAGTACATCTGCCAGTACCGCCGGCGTTTCACAACTATATATACTTCGTAAACACAAATGATATAAATTACATTTGAGAAGGATCCGTTCCGCATCCTACCCATGTAAGCTGACAAGGCAACTCTTCCCCCCAAATGTGAGGGATAAGCTTATTAATGTTTAACTACAAGAAATTGTGAACAGAAAATAACCAATGACACAAAACAGGTCGGGAAAGCTGTTTCTATAACCAGGATGGCGGTATCTTACAGCAGAACACAGGGGTGGTCCAAAATTTCTCTCCCTGGCCACGACTACTGGAAGGAAGATGATTGCCGTAGCTTCCACGTTCTTCCTGGATCAAATTAAAAGCGCCGACAGTCCGCCGTCCACCAGGCAAGGCATTGAATTCAGGGACTCTAAACGCAACGTACAGCTTGCCGCTGCCCAAGGAGTAGGCAGGCCGCCACTTTCAATGGCGTGGCCTCCCAGTTAATGGGGAACACGTCCGCCAGGATCCTCCAAGCAAACCCAGTTAACGAAGCCCGACTGCCGGCTATTACTCGGAGCCGTCAACGAATTGTTGCCCACAAGTTACAGTACGGCATTCGACCCTCAAACAACCTACTTGCTGACTCTCATGGATGAGCCCTTAACCTCGGGAAGCACTATGTCACTGCCTCTAGTGGGACGCCGGATTTCCAGTTACGAGGTAACGATCTGAAGATGTTACGCCAAGCGGTAGGTAGCGATAATGATGCTCGTACGTATCACTGAAGGAAACCACTTCCTTGAAGACAAGCTGATAAAAGTGACCTGTATTTACTAAGTGTCATAGCGATTTATTCATTGGCGAGAGGCTCTGGTCTCATCCATCATTAGGATCTTTGGATGACATTGATAAAGGGTTGGATATCAGGAAATATAGAATGGATAACAATTTACGATTCTAGAAGCGGAATTGCAGACGACATTCTGTGGTCAGGATGATATTAAATCAGAAAAAGGAAATGCAAGGAGTGAGGATGTATGTAGCAGAGGTCTGTGAACTGTAATTGGGAGATGGCTTTCAGGTCCGTCAACATCAGTAGAAAATTATATAAACAGAGAAAAATTTGTTATGAATCAGATGGTAGGCATAGGATTATGGTCTGCAACGATGTCAAAGTTAGCGTAAGGAGGGCTATGCGTGAAGCGTTCAGTGAATTCGAAAGTAAACTTCTATGTACCGACTTGACAGAAAATCCTAGGAAGTTCTGGTCTTACGTTAAATCAGTAAGTGGCTCGAAACAGCATATCCAGGCACTCCGGGATGATGATGGCGTTGAAACAGAGGAAGACACGAGTAAAGCTGAAATACAAAACACCTTTTTCCGTAGCTATTTCACAGAGGAAGACCGTACTGCAGTTCCTTCTCTAAATCCTCGCACAAACGAAAAAATGGCTGACACTGAAATAAGTGTCCAAAGAATAGAAAAGCAACTGGAATCACTCAACAGAGGAAAGTCCACTGGACCTGACGGGATACAAATTCGATTTTACACATACGCGAAAGAACTTGCCCCCCTTCTAACAGCCGTGTACCGCACGTCTCTAGAGGAACGGAAGGTTCCAAATGATTGGAAAAGAGCACAGGTAGTCCCAGTCTTCAAGAAGGGTCGTCGAGTAGATGCGCAAAACTATAGGCCTATATCTCTGACGTCCATCTGTTGTAGAATTTTAGAACATATTTTTTGCTCGCGTATCATGTCGTTTCTGGAACCCCAGAAAATACTCTGTAGGAATCAACATGGATTCCGGAAACTTTAAAAGACTTGATAGTGTCACAGAATTAATCCTATGGTAGTTATTCATCCAAGTCTTTGTTACCATAAATAGGATTCATTTCTCATCATCTCAACAACCAAATACCACTTTGTTAATAAGGAGAAAAATACTTTAATTTAAAAATATTAAGTGTGCCGCAAAGTCAAACTGAATTTTCCTCTTCAAACAAGAAAGTCACGGTTACTGCTTAATGAAAATTATTACGTACTTCTTTATCACAGCTTGAGAAAAAGGCTGTCTCGCCATATCTTACTTGTCACTCCTTTCCTGTTACCACTACACTGAGAAACAACATGTACTTCCAAGTGAAGCAGTCACCTGAAATCTTTCAATGACTAACCATATTATTCAGTTTACCGACATCCACATGGAACCGCACGTATTCTAAAATGATTCACCCCACATCAGTGACACAACTAGCAGACATGTAGCAGAAGATATGCACTCATGTAACTGTAGAATAGAATGAGAGCAAGGAAACAACATAAAAAATTAAGATGAAATACGTTCTGTTTCAGCTAAGGCATCTTGTGGTAGCCAGCACATGACATACACGCAAAATACGTATGTTTCCTAAGGGTTCAGATATCAACATCCCTTCCATATTCACATTGGTTTCTCGCAGTGAGCTCAGAAATATTCACTTATAATAAAGACCGCGAGAAACATTCTTGATATCACTGACACATGTCGCACAAGAAACATCCAATAGCAAATCCAAAATTCACTAAACAACGCTCCAGAAGAGATACAGCGCTTCATCTAAGCAACTGAATAGCAATGTACACAGAATGAAAGGATGGAAAATGTAAACCTTCACAGTGCGTCATTTCATACTTACATACCATTTGACAAATTAGTAAGCCTAACACCGTAGAAAAATACTCACTCATGAGCATGTATCAGCTCAAAGTCCACAAATACTAAAAAATCAACATTCTGCATCACCCCACCAGATCATGGAATATTTACAAGTATCTAATTCCATTGCCTGAAGCTGTTCGTGAAACTGTATATGGAAGCAATCGTAGCAATCTAATGTGACGTATTAATCAACCTGGACACAATACCAAGAAAAATTTGTCTGCCGTAAGTAGAGGAAACATTTCATCACTTGGACTATAGAAACGGAAGAATAAAATGCAACAAGAACAATCAAATTATCAATATGCAAATCACAGTATACTCCCTGATCACTTCTTTCCACCTACATGGAAGAAACTACCTGCCATGAATACTACTTTACTAATCTCAAAGAATTATAACGATTAAAGCCACCTTTAATGGAAAGCACAACTTACCTTCCTGATTCGAAAAACGGTTGACATGCAAATAAAAACCCTGGTTCTACCAATATGAATACAGCAACATGAAAATTACAGTGGTGGCGTTCTCTCAGTGGGAACGTGAGGATCCTTAAACTTCAGTTTCCACCAGGTGGATTCTATGTTATCGCAGTGGAGAGGCATTACATATTCCTCATCAAGAATACATGAGCAGCCATCCATTTGTAACTCACTGGGCTTCCAGTGAGCTACAAGTAGACTGATCTCTGTACCTTCACCATAAATAAATTTGTTCCCACTGCCACAACCAACTTGCAACAGGAATATAGAAGTATTATACTTTAATAATGTCACCCACTCTTGATACAATACTTATGGTTGCACTGGCTACACACCACAAACTAAGTCGTAATGGCTCTGAACTTACATCTGCTCCCTTTAATCTGCTCACTACACCCATACATGTGACTGACTCCCCTTGATAAAAACGCAAGGTTTGGCTCAGTTTCATAATTCTGGTCAGCCAATACATTCTTAACATCTTTTTCTCGTAACCCTTTTAAGCTCCTATAATGATAAAGTTTTATCTGAAACCTCTGTTGATCGAGCATTATTTTCTAGTTCGTATTAATCATGAATTACTTAAAGTTCAACTTCGATATAAACCTCTTGCACCTCTTCCAAATCACGAACACCTATTGGTATACTTCTACTTGAACTCTGTTCAGCCTTAACAGCTAAATGTATAGCAGCAGTAAATAATTCGTTTACCTTAACGGTCTTTTGTACCTCATCCATCTTCCTGGTACATCTTTCTCTGACCTGACCTATAGTGTCAACATTATCTTCTAAACCATGTAATAATTTAGTACCCTTTGATACTTGTTCATGAATCTAACCACTTCCTGACGTGTGACAGCCTATAGGCTATCTGATACTCCAGTCTTATTCTTCCCACACTCATCACCATAGGAAATGTTGTGGGGAAGGCTAACAAAAGACTGCGATTTATTGGCAGGACACCTATAAAATGTAACAGACCTACTAAGGAGACTGCCTACACTACGCTTGTCCGTCCTCTTTTAGAGTACTATTGCGTGGTGTGATATCCTCACCAGATAGGACTGACGGAAACTTCCTGGCAGATTAAAACTGTGTGCCCGACCGAGACTCGAACTCGGGACCTTTGCCTTTCGCGGGCAAGTGCTCTACCAACTGAGCTACCGAAGCACGACTCACGCCCGGTACTCACAGCTTTACTTCTGCCAGTACCTCGTCTCCTACCTTCCAAACTTTACAGAAGCTCTCCTGCGAACGCCATGTCTCTGCAGTATCCTTTCTTTCAGGAGTGCTAGTATCTGCAAGGTTCGCAGGAGAGCTTCTGTAAAGTTTGGAAGGTAGGAGACGAGATACTGGCAGAAGTAAAGCTGTGAGTACCGGGCGTGAGTCGTGCTTCGGTAGCTCAGTTGGTAGAGCACTTGCCCGCGAAAGGCAAAGGTCCCGAGTTCGAGTCTCGGTCGGGCACACAGTTTTAATCTGCCAGGAAGTTTCATATCAGCGCACACTCCGCTGCAGAGTGAAAATCTCATTCTGGAGGACTGACGGAGTACATCGAAAAAGTTCAAAGAAGGGCAGCACGTTTTGTATTATCGCGAAATATGGGAGAGAATGTCACAGAAATGATGCAAGACTTGTACTGGACATCATTAAAACAAAGACGCTTTTCGTTGCGACGGAATCTTCTTACGAAATTCCAATCACCAAATTTATCCTCCGAACGCGAAAATATTTTGTTGACACTCATCTACACAGGGAGAAACGACAAAATAAGGGAAATCAGGGCTCGTACGGAAAGATATAGGTGTTCGTTCCTTCCCCGCGCTATACGAGATTGGAATAATAGAGAATGGTGAAGGTAGTTCGATGAACAGTCTGCCAGGCACTTAAATGTGATTTGCTGAGTATCCATGTAGATTTGTATGTAGTAGAGCCTCAAAAACTGAAAATCACTTACAGTTTTCTTAAGATGCTCATTACATGTTCCTGCAACACAATCAGAATATCATTCATGTAATACGTCCCTTATCAACCACAGGATTTCTCTCATCGAATTCAGAATGCTACCCTTTTCTGAAGTAAGTGGTAGATACCTCAAATATGCATGAAACAACTGCTACAATGGATTCAAATATCTATGCAATATTCTGTACGTGCCACTGTAAAATAATAACATTAGCTTGTTGATCCCTTGCATCAGCCGCTATCTTCTCAGTTAATTCCCTGACACTGGTCTTTGTTTCTTTTCTTAAATTCTTACAAAATCATTTATTATTAGATTCAGCTTTCTCTCCCACACACAGTGCCAACCTTTCAAAAAATATTCATCAAAAGTAAATTCTAGGACTGCTTTAGTAATGTGTTCCTCAAGTTGATTGCAAGCGGCAGGAACTGCGGAATATTGTACCACAGTTATAACAAATTATGATAGAATCATGTGGCACCACTATACTTCAAACTTCGTGCACATTACCAATAACTTCTCAAGTTACAGCATTTCCACCTCATCTTTCAATATTCTCTGCTCGAATAACTGGCACACTATTTGAATTACAGTACTGCACACATTCATCAACTTCGTTACTAAAAGAGACAGAACACCGCTAAAATCATACTGATTCCTGATATAGAGGTCAAACTACTCTCTAAACTTCTCAAAGCTACTGGTTCTGGCGTCTCTGATTTACAGCAATCCTTCCCATAAAGTAATGAATAGCAAAAGCACCAGTGAACGAGGAAGCTCCTTAAAGTAACACACAAGACCGCAACCATTTACAAAACGTCAGAAATCCATCCACTAGTCACATAAGCAAAACTTCTGCAAAACAAAACAGAAATCGTCTTTATGCACCACAACATAATTACAACAGGCAACAACGTTTAAACATTTTTCGAAATGATACACAGACTTTCAAAATAAATAAAAAAATGTGTTAGAGTTACACATCATGAAACTATTAAAAGTTTTCTGGATATAAGTTAACAGTGCAGGTACGTGAATAGTTACAGAAGTAACTATCGTTCCATATCCCTTGAGTGCGACTTCTTCAAACTATATGAAAGGCTGATACTTAGTTATTTCCACCGCAAGCTGGCTTCTGGCCAGGTTAATCTTGTGCTGGCCAGATATTGTCACTCAAAGAGAATATAGGGATGGAATATGAACATAAATTAATAAGGACTCTTATTCAAAATCTATGACATGACTTATTTTGAATTCTATTTAGTCGCTTTCGTTTCCTACCTTTGTCTCTGTAGAGCTGTACCATACGAGTCTCATCGTAACCTCTATGCCACATGGTGTGCTGGGTCCAGCGTTCTACACCACACTAAGGACAACCAGCTAGTTAGAATTATAGAATCATTCCTCCAGAAGCGACAATTGTACATCACTCTATAAGGGAAAAATGTCTGTGGAGGAAGCAGAAAAACTGTCTCTCTCAAGGAAGTGTTCTAGCTCCCATCCTGTTCAGTATATATGAGAATAACCACCCAGTACCCAAAGGTACGAGACAGTTTGTATGTGCTGACGATATGGGCATCATAGCGCAAGGATGAACCTTTAAGGAAGTAGAGATAAAGTTGTAGAATACCCTATAAGCTATCTCAACATGTCACGTCGTTAACTCCCCCAAATCAAATCTCACTAATACGAAATTCTGACCTTTCACCTACACATATTCCTAACAAACAGATACCTGTATGTTAACTGTAATGGGTCTACCCTTGAGCTCACAGACCAGCTGTCATACCACGCAGTGAAGCTTGACAGGACCATCACATACAAGCACCACTGTGAAAAAATATGAATTAAAATACCTGCTAGGGACAATATACGTTCAAGGCTAATTGGCAGCAAACAGGGCACAAAGCTACTATGCTTAGGAACACTGCATCAGCACTTTGCTTTTCTGCAGCCGAATATTTTTGTCTTGTCTCGTCAAGTAGACAGAACAAAGATGATGACATACGCCTTGATGAAACTTGTAGGCTCGTCACAGTATTCATGAAGCCAATTTCATTCAAAAAACTTTACCAAGCTTCAGGTTTTAGCTTATAGGGTGGTTCATGAACGTGAGGAGCAGTTGAAAAGGCCACCTGTGAGCGTCATCCACTAATTGGTGTTGAATTAAAATACAAGTCATGGAAAATGCTGAACCATATCAGAACTGATGTAGCCCCAGCAAAAATCAACCTTATAAAATGGAGCCTATTGAAATCTGTTGATAATAAGTGCAACTGTAGAGAAATGCAAAACATGGAACATTTTATAACATGCCAAAATTGTCCAGCATAGTTCTCCTTAAACGACCTTTGGCTAATCAAGCTTGAAGATTTTGAATTAACCTTAATAATGGGCCGAAAAGTTGAAAGCTAGCAACAGGAAAAAGTAAAAAAAAAGAGTAAGTTACAGAAGCACAAGCAATATCGTGCTATAGTCAGACACTTTTCCACCCCCATCAAGTCAGATCCAGCCACAATTTTTCGAAACGCCCATATTTGTATCAATAATAGCGAAACACATAATGAAAATACCCTATAGATAATTATACCCATATACTAAGAATTATCTAACCATCTTTCGTAGTAAAATAATTCCACTGTGCTAAGAGGATCACCATAATCTTCTGAGGTGGGCTACCAGACAGAAATCGTGATTTACGTGACGCAAACAAAGTTGTGCGTGTTGCTGTGATAAGTGGAAAGTTTAAACAACGATCAGGAAAACCAATTAAACTCAAATTAATAGTGAGGAAGAGAACATAGATATAAAACACAAAGATGTGTAAACACTGTATTGAAATGTTTTACGGAAACAAAATCTGACAAGCTGACAAAATCACAGTTTTCAGAGGAAATGTTCCAAAACATTGAACAAACCTGACTTACGCGTTAATCCTCAAGTACGTTGTAAGTAGCTGAAATATTTCTGTGGCACGTATCAGTACGTTCGATAGTAGTTCACTAGTATGATAATAGAGACTACTTAGAATTTATCTTCAAGTACATTATGTATACGAAATTTATGTGCAGTGCAGTGGATTGCCAAATTATCGCTAGCTAGTTGCAGCTCATGGTGATTATATGTAAAATTCATGGTCAAAGCTGACCTGTAATTTGCAACATTACTTTATTCTTTAAATCTAGTATGAAAGGCCCTTCCAATTCGAGGAATGTATCTACTTTTACACATCTACCCTGAACTACAAGTGACACGCTATACACCATACTCACGAAGTGGTTCCTTCTTATATACGTCACCATTCACTAACCTCTTGCCTAAAATTTATGGTGCAAAATATGCCTGAACAATATTAGCTGTCAAAAGTTTTCCTACATCTTTCTCAGGTACATAACCATGACAAGTGGTCTTAGAGAACCTAAAATTGTTCTTCCGCGTATCTAGAATGGGAGAAATATCGTCCTATGTTCTGTCCACTTTCATCCGTGTCCTCTTGTTCAGCTTATCACCCGCAGCTGCAGGAAAACCATTCCGTTCAACAATATAGGATGAATAAGGAATGCCACAATTGGCAGGAGACATGCGACTCCTCATCCCAGTTCAAGACAAAAGTATATCTAGGAAAACCTATTCTCACCAGTAGGTGTAATAGATTTAAAAAACGAGCTCTGGCAGGGCTGTAACTGCGTGCAACATCATTAAAAACAAATATCCCGAACTCTGTGCTGTGCTAGAGTTGTGTCATTAGATCAGTGAGACGAGATAAGATCATGGGGATCGGATATGCAGACTCGCTATTGTTGAGTAGCTTTCATGACCAACACATTTATTTTTCCTCAGTTACGTCATCAAACTGTATCCAATATACACCTTCATAATGTGATATCTTGTGCATTTCTTTCTGTTACTGTCACCTTCATTTATACATTAAGGCATGACACGAACTTCCTGCAGACGTAAACGACAATTTTGTTTCTCCCATGACACAAATAAAGCCAATAGAAATTAAAAGTGAATACAGTAACTTTGTACGTACCATGAGGTACAAGAAACACTATATCGCACATTCTGCTACGCACAATAATTCCATTTTGTACGTTTGACGTTCAGGAATATCTTCACAAAGCCAGTACGTACATGTATGAGCAACGTTCACTTTAGAGAAGTTGTTCAAACAGGCCACCATGAATTTTCAAACACTTCTCCCGACACTGAATCATAATTTTCTGGACCCTACGCATCCCGCCTGCATCCACCACTGCCAATGCGACATATACGCGAGCTATTAGTACGTTTGCATCCATGGGTGGAGTACCATAAACTTGTCCCTTTAAGTTCCTCCACGGATTAAGGTCCGCAAAACTTCAAGCCCCAGAACACTGGACTTCCAAGGGCAATCCAGCTCCCTGGAAACGCATCATTTAAATAGTTAGGCACATTTATTCCAAAGTGTGGCGGTACACCATCATGCTGAAACATCTGTCACCGAACATCAAGTGGAAACGCCTTATAATGCGTCAAGCAAAATATTGCAAAGAAACGTATGATACAGGCGAGCATTCAACTTGTCCGGCAGTAGGTAGGACCCCAAGACCACTCCTCCCAGACTTCCAACTCATAGGGTTATGCGAAAGCGTACCTGAAAGCAATTTCGCGAGTGAAATGTTCAAAAGTGTGTGAATTCCTAAGGGACCAAACGGCTGAAGTTATCGGTCCCTAGACTTACACACTATGTATACTAACTTAAACAAACTCATGCTAAGAACAACCACACACACACATAACCGAGGGAGGACTCCAACCTCCGGCGGGAGGGGCCGCGCAAGCCGTCACATGGCGCCACTCTGCGCGGCGTTCACGAGTGACATCTGGTTTGTGTTATAACCAAAATTGGCTATTTTGGAAGCTGAAAATACGTTCACGAGTGGAACTAGATTCGTCAGGATATGTCACCTAATTTTATAAAGTGTCTGTTCTCTTCCAGCGGCTACAAAATCCGTCAATGAAACGCTGCTCATAGAATGCGGTCTTCTGGTCGTTGATGATTAGTTAAAGTCTAATGATGTGGACGAAGCTCGTAATCGTGCAAAACTTCAGAAACCAGTCTTTGAGATACCTGAAACTCTCTTGCAATATAACAGGTACTTCGTCGAAATGAATGATAAAATATTTCAAGAACCATGACCTCTGTTTGTGAAGTCCTTCACCTGGGCGATGATTACCGATTTCCCGAAGCCGTTGCTCCAGGTGTCGTAAAGAATTCTCATCTAAATGGCGGCTTTCAGGTCACCGTGGAGCATACGCATGAAGCAGCCGACTTATCGGATGCACCCAGCACAAAAAGCATATCGACCTACTCATCGTTGGTGTACTACATCGAGAAGCTGCCACTCATGAACTCAAGAGGACCGATTAAAGATGTGCAATGCACGGTTATGACAGCAGACACATACATGCAGTTTACCGAATCCCACTGTCATGTGATAGGCTATTGTCATGCGATAAAATGATGCCCGGCTCGTAAACTAGGAACTAGGAAACAGACGTTTAAAAAATAAAGAAAAGGAACGTGATGAGGGTTCGAACCATAGCCCCATTTTTTTTCGTGACGATTACCCCCTTTTTTTGGTAGAGAGTGGTCAGTTACGAGCAGGTGGAGACAAGGTGGGCAGGGATCGAAACACGAGGCTTGGCCGCGATGCCTCCCATGGTGGATGTGGATTTGATGTTCCAGTAGTTTACTCAATGAGCTATAGCGGCTGGGACGGTACAGTGGGATGATGCACGTTCCTATTGACATCCCGATGCGCTGCACGATGTGACAGTGTTGCCAGTTCTGCGTTTCCAAAATGAATCCGATCTCATTTTACTAGATAAACTTCAGTCTTGAGGCCGGATGGGTAGTCGCACATCGACCTTCAAATGCGGCATTCTGTCTTCATCCTGCATATCTAATTGTACTTCGTACTTTATCATACAACTCACACAAAAGCAGAGCGCTATTTATTTTGCCAAGGAGGGATGCAAAGGCAGCAATTTTGTAATTAGGTATGTGGTTAGGAGCCACTTACAGGATTAAATAGGAAGCGAACGGCTCTGTATCTGTTTCATATTGTATCCCATTGCATTTCATTTGATCTTAAAATCCGTACCTTACGAAATATAATCAATGTGAATTCGCCCCAATCAACGTAAATTTGGCTAATTACAGAGATTATAAATGATCATTAGACTAGGAGTACATGGGCGCACATAAGATATAACAAAACATGTCTCCAGGAAAAAGTTATCCACAGTTCCCATAAGAATATGTGTCTTATAAACAATAGCCGTACTCCCCATTAATATGTAGACAATGCTACATTTGAGTGGCCGTACGGTTCTAGGCGCTACAGTCTGGAACCGAGCGACCACTCTGGTCGCAGGTTCGAATCCTGCCTCCGGCATGGATGTGTGTGATGTCCTTAGGTTAGTTAGGTTTAATTAGTTCTAAGTTCTAGGCGACTGATGACCTCAGAAGTTAAGTCGCATAGTGCTCAGAGCCAATGCTACATTTGATTGTATCAGAAGTGATACCAATGCCTTGCACAGAAATTTTTACGTTTGAAGATAGCGAAGATTCTAAGTGTCCACCAATTAGACAAATTCTACAGTCACATATTGGAGGTTGTGAACGATATTTAGACGTCAATCAAACATTTAGACGATCCATGCTAAGGCAATGCAGAAGAAAGGAGCACTGTTTTCAAAGAGAGGCTTTACATTTTATCCCAGGTTGCTTAATAAAGCAGACATTGTATTCGAGGGGGTAATGGCAGCCATTGAAAACCAATAACGGTAACTTACTGACTACAGCACTGGTACGGAGTAAAGTGAAGCACCCTCAGTTCAGTCGGGAGTGAAAGAGAAGAGATGGCTGTGACAGGACGTCAGCCAATCGTACGCTGACCTATCCCTCTCCAGGACGATAACGTGACAGCAGCCGCCACTATGTGAAGAGGACAGAAGCGCCAAGCCCGACTGGTGGCCGCCCAGTTGAAGAGTAGCTCCAACAATAGCGAGTTGTATTGCAGCATCGTCACTAGTTACTCTGCTTGTACACTCTATGTAACATGAACATACGATTGCTTATACTGAAGAAAACTGCTTATTTTTGATGTCGCCCTTTACTTGTGACACATCTGTGTAACTAACAAAGTTAAGTATGTAATCATTTCCTTCTGTAATAATAGTCATTAATACGGTTTGTTTGAGTGTTGTCTAGTGATCCGAGAAAGTCGGTTTCCTAAGCACCCCATAATTGATGACAGGGCTGGATTTAAAATTTTGTGGACGAGGTGAAAGAAAAACCCAGCGCCTGGCTGCCACAAACTTTTCTTTTGTGGTGGGCTCTTCTGTTTTGCTGCCGCCTTAATTTTACCTTGTCCTTTCTTTGAAAGGGTGTGTTTACTTGCTTTAACAGTTTCCAAATGGTTCAAATTGCTTGTAGCACTATGGGACTTAATTTCTGAGGTCATCAGTCCCCTCCTAGAACATAGAACTACTTACACCTAACTAACCTAAGGACATCACACGCATCCATGCCCGAGGCAGGATTCGAACCTGCGACCGTAGCGGTCGCGCGGTTCCAGACTGTAGCGCCTAGAACCGCTCGGCCTCTGAATTTGCTTAACAATGTCCATTATAGCGTGTAAAAACAGTACAGGCGCTACTCAAATACCCAGCCACCAATACAATGCAACAGGCAACTCTATCTCCGGCTGCCATACCGTCTTTTAACCAATTTAACAAAAAAGACGAGAAATGGCTAGAGTTGTTGCAACAGTATGAAGCCCACATAACTGCTCACAACGTACCAGGTACTGTAAAACTACATTACTCTTTGTCAACGGTAGGAAGCACTGTTTTTCGCCTCATCCAGAAATTGTTCGCTAACGCAACTCTGAGTAAACTTTCCTATTATCTGGTTGTAGATTCGCTAACTAACTATTATGACCAACAAGTGAATGTGGTTAGCTAGGTACCAATTCATTCACACCAGAAACTGTCAGAACTAACTTATCGCCAGTGGGTAACAGATTTTCAGGGTATTACGAAGAGACGCAAATTCAAATGCGTTTTTGGCGCTTTATAGTCAGCTGTTATGCTGTGTGATGCAGTCGTGTACAATGTAACTGACGTCAGACTTAGAGAACAGATTCTGAAACAGTCACATCCATCATTTCAACACACGGTCTAAATAGTAGATCGGTGCAATTCAGATGCCGTATCTGCCAATAAATTTGAGCAGCCTCCAATTTGTCGGGTTGAGTCGTACCAAGCTCACGACTAGCCCAGTAGGCAGCAACAGCATGCGTGCACCTAGCTGAGTAAACAGTTCTCTACACAGGCAAATAAGATTAAGTAACGCCCTCGGTGCTATTTATGGCACAAATGCCAATACTTCCCATCCAGACAAGCACAGCATTATGCTTGTCACGTAGAATCAGTATGTTTGCAACGGAACAAACATATTAATTCAGCCCACTTACATAATACTCATCACACGGCCTATGAAATCAATTCAGTGTATTGAAAGCCTGCTGCAGGCATTAGCAAAACTAGCAGGCAAACAGTTTCTTCAATGCTACGCCAATCCAACAAAATTTTGTTTATTTTCATGTTAGCGGAAAAGTGGGAGATTTCAGTTGTACACAGATGTCTCTGTTACACTGCTGAATCGTAACAAATAAGAACTGTTAGGCTCCCCTCACCTGTCTAAAACTAGCACAGACCTGATGGCTTTTAATGGACATAATATTCCCGTTCTCGGAAAAGGTGAAAATGTACTTTGCCTGCCATGTATCACTCGCAAATGCGAACGGTAACTTTCGCTGTGCTACAATCACTTGATTGAGATAACGTATATGGACTTGATTCGTTTGATTTGTTTGGCTTTCAAATTCAAGACAATGTGTTGTCAGTGACTGAGAAAGACAGTGTAACTAGCTTGCTGAAAGAATTCGCTGAACTCTTCTCTGAAGGTTAAGGCAAGGCGAAAAATTTGTTCAACATATTCTAATGAAAGACATTGCTCAGCCGAAATTTTGCCGGGCCAGAACTGTTCCCTTTGCATTACGGGTTGCTGCTGAACATCTAGAATTGCAAGATACCGGAGCTACTGAGCCCATACAAGCTAGTCAATGGGCAATTCCATTGGTTTTGCTCCCCAGATCTTCAGGTTGCATTCGCCTATGTGTTGACTTTAAGTTTACAGTCAACCCACAAACTGTGATTGAAACTTATCCATTGCCACGCCCAGTGGATCTCATGGACAAGAATAGGCTCTGGTCACTACTTTTCAAAAATTGATTTGCGCGACGCAGATCTTCAAATACCATTAGATCAAGAATCTCAAAACGTGTGTGTGTGTGTGTGTAGTGAACATTCATTTGTGCTTGTTTAAATAGTTGCATTTGCCTATTGGCAGTGCTCCCGCACCCACCACTTTCCAATGGTATTTGGAACAGCGGACTGCTCAAATATCAAACTACTCAAACCTTTTTTTTCTTGGTCATCAGTCTACTGACTGGTTTGATGCGGCCCGCAACGAATTCCTTTCCTGTGCTAACCTCTTCATCTCAGAGTAGCAATTGCAACCTACGTCCTCAATTATTTGCTAGACGTATTCCAATCTCTGTCTTCCTCTACAGTTTTTGCCCTCTACAGCTCCCTCTAGTACCATGGACGTCATTCCCTCATGTCTTAGCAGATGTCCTATTATCCTGTCCCTTCTCCTTATCAGAGTTTTCCACATATTCCTTTCCTCTCCGATTCTGCGTAGAACCTCCTCATTCCTTACCTTATCAGTCCCCTAATTTTCAACATTCATCTATAGCACCACATCTCAAATGCTTCGATTCTCTTCTGTTCCGGTTTTCCCACAGTCCATGTTTCACTACCATACAATGCTGTACCCCAGACGTACATCCTCAGAAATTTCTTCCTCATATTAAGGCCCGTATTTGATATTAGTAGACTTCACTTGGCCAGAAATGCCTTTTTTGCCATAGCGAGTCTGCTTTTGATGTCCTCCTTGCTCCGTCTGTCATTCGTTATTAGACTGCCTAGGTAGCAGAATTCCGTAACTTCATTGACTTCGTGACCATCAATCCTGATGTTAAGTTACTCGCTGTTCTCATTTCTACTACTTCTCATTACCTTCGTCTTTCTCCGATTTACTCTCAAACCATACTGTGTACTCATTAGACTGTTCATTCCGTTCAGCAAATTGTTTAATTCTTCTTCACTTTCACTCAGGATAGCAATGTCATCAGTGAATCGTATCATTGATATCCTTTCACCTTGTATTTTAATTCCACTCCTGAACCTTTCTTTTATTTCCATCATTGCTTCCTCAATGTACAGATTGAAGAGTAGGGGCGAAAGGCTACAGCCTTGTCTTACACCCTTCTTAATACGAGCACTTCGTCCTTGATCGTCCACCCTTATTATTCCCTCTTGGTTGTTGTACATATTTTATATGACCCGTCTCTCCCTATAGCTTACCCCTACTTTTTTCAGAATCTCGAACAGCTTGCACCATTTTATATTGTCGAACGCTTTTTCCAGGTCGACAAATCCTATGAAAGTGTCTTGATTTTTCTTTAGCCTTGCTTCCATTATTAGCCGTAACGTCAGAATTGCCTCTCTCGTCCCTTTACTTATCCTAAAGCCAAACTGATCGTCACCTAGCGCATTCTCAATTTTCTTTTCCATTCTTCTGTATATTATTCTTGTAAGCAGCTTCGATGCATGAACTGTTAAGCTGACTATGCCATAATTCTCGCACTTGTCAGCTCTTGCCGTCTTCGGAATTGTGTGGATGATGCTTTTTCGAAAGTCAAATGGTATATCGCCAGACTCATATTTTCTACACACCGACGTGAATAGTCGTTTTGTTGCCACTTCCCCCAGTGATTTTAGAAATTCTGATGGAATGTTATCTATCCCTTCTGCCTTACTTGACCGTAAGTCCTCCAAAGCACTTATAAATTCCGATTCTAATACTGGATCCCCTATCTCTTCTAAATCGACTCCTGTTTCTTCTTCTCTCACATCAGACAAATCTTCAGCCTCATAGAGGCTTTCAATGTATTCTTTCCACCTATCTGCTCTCTCCTCTGCATTTAACAGTGGAATTCCCGTCGCACTCTTAATGTTACCACCGTTGCTTTTAATGTCACCAAAGATTGTTTTGACTTTTCTGTATGCTGAGTCTGTCCTTCCGACAATCATAACTTTTTCGATGTCTTCACATTTATCCTGCAGCCATGTCAACTTAGCTTCCCTGCACTTCCTATTTATTTCATTCCACAGCGACTTGTATTTCTGTATTCCTGACTTTCCCGGAACATGTTTGTACTTCCTCCTTTCAACAATCAACTGAAGTATTTCTTCTGTTACCCATGGTTTCTTCGCAACTACCTTCTTTATATCTATGTTTTCCTTCCCACCTTCTGTGATGGCCCTTTTTAGAGATGTCCATTTCTGTTCAACTGTACTGCCTACTGCGCTATTCCTTATTGCTGTATCTATAGCGTTAGAGAACTTCAAACGTATCTCGTCATTCCTTACTACTTCCGAATCCCACTTCTTTGCGTATTGATTCTTCCTGACTAATGTCTTGATCTTCAGCCTACTCTTCATCACTACTATATTGTGATCTTAGTCTATATCTGCTCCTAGGTACGCCTTACAATCCACTATCTGATTTCGGAATCTCTGTCTGACCATGATGTCATCTAATTGAAATCTTGCCGTATCTCCGGGCCTCTTCCAAGTATTCCTCCTCCTCTTGTGATTCTCTAACAGGTTATTCGCTATTCCTAGCTGAAACTTTTTACATAACTCAATTAGTCTTTCCCCTCTTTCATTCCTTGTCCCAAGCCCATATTCTCCTGTAACCTTTTCTTCTACTCCTTCCCCTACAACTGCATTCCAATCGCCCATGACTATTAGATTTTCGTCCCCCTTTACATACTGCATTACCCTTTCAATATCCTCATACACTTCCTCTATCTGTTCATCTTCAGTTTGCGACGTCGGCATGTATACCTGGACTATCGTTGTCGGTGTTGTTCTGCTGTCGATTCTGATTAGAACAACCCGGTCACTGAACTGTTCACAGTAACACACCCTCTGCCCTACCTTCCTATTCATAACGAATCCTACACCTGTTATACCATTTTCTGCTGCTGTTGATATTACCCCATACTCATCTGACCAGAAATCCTTGTCTTCCTTCCACTTCACTTCACTGATCCCTACTATATCTAGATTGAGCCTTTCCATTTCCCTTTTCAGATTTTCTAGTTTTCCTACCACGTTCAAGCTTCTGAAATTCCACACCCCGACTCGTAGAACGTTATCCTTTAGTTGATTATTCAATCTTTTTCTCATGGTAGCCTCCCCCTTGGCAGTCCCCTCCCAGAGATCCGAATGGGGGACTATTCCGGAATCTTATGCCAATGGAGAGATCATCATGACACTTCTTCAATTACAGGCCACATGTCCTGTGGACACACGTTACGTGTCTTTAATGCAGTGGTTTCCGTTGCCTTCTGCATCCTCATGTCGTTGATCATTGCTGATTCTTCCGCCTTTAGGGGCAATTTCCCACCCCTAAGACAAGAGAGTGCCCTGAATCTCTATCCGCTTCTCCGCCCTCCTGCCGTTGGTAGAATGAGGCTGACTTCTTACGCCGGAAGTCTTCGGCCGCCAATGCTGATTATTTATCAAAATTTCGGCAGTGGCGGGGGTCGAACCCGGGACCGAAGAAGTTTTGATTATGAATCAAACGCGCTACCCCTAGACCACGGGCACTAGCTCAAACTATTTTGGCGATATTGTGGTAACAGGTCGTACACCAGAAGAACACATTTCAAATTTGCGTGCTTTGTTTCGTGTGTTATCTGATGCTGGACTGTAGACTGGACAAGTGTGATTTTTTACCCTGAGTTGCAATATCTTCGTCATGTCATGAACAGTCAAGGTGTACATCCTCTTTAGTCACATTTGTTAGCCATACGAGACCTGTCAGTTCCTCGCAATGTCACAGAATTGCAGTGACGCTTACGGAAAATGAAGAATTATGTTCGATTCATACGGCAATATGCACAAATCGCAGCTCCATTGCATCGCTTGTGCAGGAAGAATATTCCCTTTGTCTGAACAGATGAGTGCCAAGAAGCGTTTCAAAAGCTTAAAGATGAATTGCTCAGTGATCGATGTTTTGTGGACTTTGATCCTGACAAACCATTTGTGTTGCAAGTTACCGCATGTTCTTACGGAATCGTTGAAGTGTTTTCGCACAGATTTCGTAATAAAGACAGGCCTACTGCTTTGGAATCATAAATGCTGTCCAAAACTCAGTGTAACTATTCACAAATATATAATTGGCTCTCGTCTATGGCGTAACCAAATTCCACCACTATTTGTATGGCAGAAAATTCTTCATAGTAATAGATCACAAGTCAGTCGTTATTCCATTTGATGAAGCCGGATCCTGCACGAACTGTCCAGAAATTGCTAGGATGTGATTTACTGTTGTCTCAATACCAGTAAGAGATTTTGTATCGTCCGAGAGCTCAACATGGTGATATGGCGAAGCGGAGACACTTTAAAGCCTTCCGATTGGCCCTGATACACACTTTGACACTTTTGCTGCTTCTTTTTACATCGATGCTCACGATTCAGAATTGCTTCAATCTTTTCGTCTGAACTATAGGAAAATTGCGCAGGCCACGGAAGCTGATTCATAGTTGAACATTTTGCTAAAATACCTTCGCACATCTTGGCCTCGCTCATTGCATATCATAAAAAAGTCTGTAGCGCGCCGGTACTTTACACGCGGTATAGCCTCGCTACACAGCAAGGTGTGATTCTTGTTCAAAATGACAGTGAATAGTCACGACTGTTGGCCCCCAAAGCTTTGCAAAAAAGTTTTGCAGTTCTTCACCAAGACACTGGGAGTTTGTTCGTACGAAACAGGCAGCGCGTCGACCTGTACTTGGCAGGGTATGGACACCCAAATAGAACAATGACGTCACAGTGTCACACATGTGCGAAAAATCAGTCTTCTCCACCACAAAAATTCTCTTCTTGGCTTAAGTCTCAACACCATGGCAATGTGTTCACATAGACTTCGCGGGACCACTTTGGAACACTCGTTGGTTGATTGTGGTAGACTCACATAGCAAGTTTCCGTTTGCTGTGTCAGTGAACTCGACAACGTCACGTATCACAGTTCAGGCGTTGTCCCCTAGTTTCTGCCTCGATTGTTTGCCTTAAGCCATAGTGTTGGACCATGGCCCTTAGTTCACGTCAAATGAATTTGAAACTTTCTGTTAACGCATTGCCATACAGCATCTAACTAGTGCACCGTTCCGTCCACAGAAAAACGACGAAGCGGAAGGTATTGTCAGGACCTTCAAGCAGCAGATGGCCAAACTTCGCACCGCAGACACTAGGGATCAAGCATTACTACTGTTATTTGCTTCCTATCATTCGCATCCACGAGAAAGACCATCGCCGGCGGAATTGCTTCACGGCCGTCACCATCGGACACTGCTCCACCTGCTGCACCTTCATCTTCATCCGGAGCCGTAGGAAGGTCGCTAGCATCGCTTCACGCCACTTGACACTGTTTCTTTCAGTGTTTTTAGGCGCAGCATACGTGGGCGCTGTGTGAGATTCTTCGTCGACTTGGCGAATGCATGTATCTCATTTCACTCCCAGACAGATTGCAGCGGCTACATTACAGTCAAATTAGCCACTAACAGGAGCACAATGATCTTTCTGTGCCTCTTCCCCCAGATTCTCGGATACTTACGACAGCACGCCCACAGAAACCGCCAGAGGGTTTCAGCACGACACCGCGGGACGACCGCAGGGAGACGGAACCTTCGCCTAATCAGTCTCCTCTCGTCCTACCGATGGAGCTGGACCCGTCCACGCCGCAGCAGCCGGCGCCTTCTACATCTTGCTATGGACCTCAGGAGGTGGACTCGTACCCTTCTGGTGTTCTACTGGGGACGTTTCCACCGGAGCCAAGGCCGGATGACGGGGTATGGAAGTCTGACGTCGCCTGCAGCACAGCTTCCAGTCCGTCACAGCGTCCACGCTCCTGTCTCCCCTCCCGTTGTCACTAGAGATGGGCAAAACTGTTCTTTTCAGAGATCGGATCAGAACTGTTCAATCCCTGAAGTGAACTAGCTCTTTTTCGTGACTCACCACTCATTCACAATAGAAAATAAATGGAAGGCACATTGCCCTTTAAACTTGGTTTATTCCAGTACTATACCTGTATTTTGATCTTATTTGATCCTATTTTGAAGTAACACAGATAATGAGTAAGAATTTTGTATTGTTTATTGAAATTTCCACGATATGACAAAGTTTTTGATTATTGATTTATTTTGCACTATCGTGGTTTTTTGGGTTATCGGAAAATGTTGTAACTTGAGATTCACATTAACAATATATTTTGCTATAATGTATTAAAATTTCATTAACCTCGTACAAATACATCGCAAGCCATATATTTTTAAAGTGAACGTTTCCTTCTGAAGACACCTAAAACCGCAAAATCCGTACCAGAATAAGAAACAAAAATATAAATTTGACTGTAAGACTAAAGTGCTGCTTATAGCCTTACGCAGAATAAAACAAGGAAAATATTGGTGTATCACATTTTGCGATACGTTTATCGGTTTGCTCATAATTAAAGCGTAAATTCGAGTGTCCATAATAAAAATCCTATAGTAAGAGGAGTCGTCAGGAACCTAATCTGATCAGTTTAAACAAATAAAAATAAAATAAAAACAAATGATGTATACATAAAATAATAATGTAATATACATAGCGGTATTACTACGAAGAACAATATCCAGTAGAGACGAACTCCGATGCAGAAGCGCTGAGTCAAGCAGGTCGAGCCGTGAGCTGTATTACTGCGTGAGCTAAGACCGCAGAGACTAGAGTGACACCTGAGTTGCTTTGCTCAACGCTCTGGCTAGAGTCGAGTACAGTGGGGTGAGTGTTGAGCGGGCGAGTTCCGAGGGTGGGGGGAGCGGTGAACGGCCACCAGTCACCCGCTCCGAGACAAATCGTCCATTCTCTTGCAAGCAGGTTGTGGCAAGTAGTTCTTATGTTCTCCGCTAGGAGGCTCTCTGTCCTGTTGCTCGCATCAACTGCCCAGAGGGCAGGACGTGTGACTGAAACGATCACCGACAGAGTGCGATGCTAAGTTAAGCTGCGCCAGACACTGCACGTGGCAGAGGACGCACAGAGACGGCACGGCATATGTGAAACACAAAATCCAATGGGGCACTGCACAATGGCTCAAATGGCTCTGAGCACTATGGGACTCAACATCTTAGGTCATAAGTCCACTAGAACTTAGAACTACTTAAACCTAACCAACCTAAGGACATCACACACACCCATGCCCGAGGCAGGATTCGAACCTGCGACCGTAGCAGTCCTGCGGTTCCGGATTGCAGCGCCAGAACCGCTAGACCACCGCGGCCGGCGCACTGCACAATGCAGGGAGCCAAGGTAGAAGCAGGGCAGAGGCCGGCGCCGGCTGTGTTGTGTAGCGTGCACTGTGCTCTGACCAGCAGAGGTGCCGCTGATATGCTCTCTCTCTCTCTCTCTCTCTCTCTCTCTCTCTCTCTCTCTCTCTGCCGTGGGAAACGTTTGGCGCACTGCACAATGCAGGGAGCCAAGGTAGAAGCAGGGCAGAGGCCGGCGCCGGCTGTGTTGTGTAGCGTGCACTGTGCTCTGACCAGCAGAGGTGCCGCTGATATGCTCTCTCTCTCTCTCTCTCTCTCTCTCTCTCTCTCTCTCTCTGCCGTGGGAAACGTTTGGAGCTACCGTTCTTTTTTTCTGAATCACTGATTGTTCACTCCTTTGAAAGACTCAACTCTATGAATCAGTTCAGGAGCGGATCCCCCATCTCTAGTGGTTACGTTCCGTTTAAGATCGTCGTGATTCTTTTACGACGACGATCTGTCGCTTTGGGGAGGGGGTGGGGGGCGGAGGAAGTGAATGTTACGGAGTAAAGTCAATCCTAAGCACGCTCATCGGGAACCATAGAAAAGAAATGGCTGTGAGAAGACGTCAGCCAGCCGCACGCTGACCGACCCATCTCCAGGAAGAAAATGCGGTAGCAGCGGCCCCTATGTGAAGGGGACCTTCAAAACATAGTTGCATGTTAACAGCTTCTAAGTGTCACAAAAAGTACTAGTAATGTGAAGTGAAAAATTTTATAGCAAGAACTAAGCTAAAAAACACAGATTATCTCTCAATAAACGGTTTTACATGTGAAATGTGGTGCAATCCATTACTCTTCCTAGTACGCAGAGTTTCAACTTCAACTGCGCAACGCTACGCGCTGTTCACATCCAACTGCCCAACACTACAATAGCAAAAATTCCAACAATGCAAACGAGCTACAGACTGCACACAGCACAGTCAGTGATTTTCATGCAGAGCACTACGTGACATTACCAACATAAAAAACTAAACAGCCTACTTAATAGTGTAAGGTCTTATACATTTTAAATTAGAGTGGATACCTAAATATGGGAACGTTAAATAAGGTTACCGAGAGCATGTCTGTAAACCAGGTATGAATGATAATTGCGCATACAACAGTGGCTCTATAAAGTGCTAGTGTCCCCAACGAAGTGGAAAAAAGAGCGCAGGGAGTATTCGAGCAGAGTGTGGTAGGCATTGAACTAGATTAGAGACACACTCACAGACCATAAAGTAATAACAATAGTTCGAAACGTAAAGGGAAAAATTCGATTGTCTTTTCTCAACAGAAGTAAACGGACAACGTGAAAAAGTTAACTGGTTGCAATGAGGTAGTTTCTAGGGACCCCACTAAACAGTATTTTTTGAGTACATAGTATTCGATTAGACCGTAGGAATTATTTATTTCTACCATTATACCATTATAAAAAAGAACTGTTATAGCTAAAAAAATTTAAAAAATGTAGCACATACTGTCAAGACAGGCTGCACGAACATACGATATAGACTTAGTACGTCACACTGATGATGAAAATGACACAGCACTAGTAAGTAATTTGCTTCAGCACTCGCCTGACTTCGTAATCCATTGACATGTATAGAGGTTATCGACAGAACTGAGACTTTTCGCTGTAGGAATACAGTAACATCATACGAATGCAAAACCCTGTTTCTCGTGATTTGATGTAAATTACATGAACTGTTACCAGTTCTAACACCTATAACACAAATCGTTTTAGTACCTAGACTATGCACTGATTTATTAAAGCTATCATTGTTATGTTCATGATTATGACCCAATAATCACTTTGGTAAAGGAATTGGATTTTCAAATTAAGAAAGGAAGCAATCACAGTAGAACTTAGTTGCAACAAACCCTGTAACAGAAAACTGGCAGTCGGGTAGTGTTCTGAAATTCCCATTAAAAGCATCTCGACTCATACAGATGAGTGCGTAGGTAATATTTTGGATAGGAACCCACGCGTGGAAACGTAACGTTTCCGTGCTAAAACCCGTTGAAAACAAGTTTGTAACGCGACCATTCTTACAAGTAACTGATCAGGCGTCATCAAGTACATCAATTCTTCACAATTCAACTCATTAAAAGCCAAAGACATTGTACTCCTTGACGGGCTCTCTTCAACGTGGTGCAGTACACCCTTTTCCAGTGCAGGTGTGGGCCCTCTTCTTGGAGCACCAGAGTGACTCCTGCTGACAGTGAAGCTACCCATTTACTAAGCCGTTGCGTAATTATGGCGAAAAAAGGTACGTGATGTAGTCGCACATTTTGGAGAACGATGTTATCAAAGACGAAGGGCAGCTCTTCCAATACCGTGAGCTGTGCCACACAGAAGGATCATGACGGTGTATTAGGCAAACCTGTATAATGCGCGCAAAAGGCTTTGGCCGCCAGCTGCGCTGGGGAAGCACGAGGAGAGCGGCAGTGGTGGGAGGTCGCTCAGACTGCTGTAAGAGAAATGCAGAGTCCTCGAGGGGAAGTGCTGTTCTAAACTGTAGCCAACAGTCTCATTTTTGTTAATATTAAGCAGGGTCAACCACGCCCACATTTGTATGGTGACCATTTGAAAAGATCTGCAACCACCTTCTTGGTTAGTATCTAGAAAGAATTCCGCCGAAAATGCAGCTATTTATTTTCGCCTGATTTGCTAATCGTTTTTAACTTTCAGAGGAGAGTCGCGAGTGGGAAATTGTGAGTAAAACCTTCACATTGTTGCCTCTTTAAAATTTGCGTCTTTTGCCAAAGCACAGCGGAGTTTACATACTCTGATCCCACTAACATATTGTGGAGATGCAGCCGCGAGAGAATTCTGAAACAATGGTTTATTAAGTGAGTAACTGCGGAAAAGGAAGGCCAGCGTGTTATGACAAAAGCACTTCCTCGGTAGAAAATAAACGTGTAATGACTTCACTTATGTTCTCCCAAAACCCACAGAATTGGAATAACGAGGTAGATAATGATGTTTTGCATAGTAACCATACGGAAAAATACTCTTTTCTTTGTGAGACCTCCAACCACGTTTAAAGAAAAATTAAATACCTCAGCTAAATTTCATACGCAGAAACATATTATATAATATGCAGCAGACGCAAAATAATGGTGACACCTATTTTTCATTGCAAACTTTTACAATTATCGCGCAGTGACTTACTTCCGTATAAATATCACAATAACTATGACCATTGACGAAATAAAGCACATATCATAAATAACCTGACATATAACTCTACAAGTAAAGCCAATTCGATTTTTTTAAAGAACAGTTTCTGTAAAATTGTGTGAGAAAGAGTCTAGGGCGTGGGCGTCGATTGTGTCATCGTCTAAAGGCCGAAAAGTGGAAAGTGCTTGTCCGCCTCACCTTCTGAACAAATGATTGAACTAGCCCAGGTCTTTGGACGAAAACTGGTCACTGGCTTCGGCCACCATATCTTGTCCGAGCTATACTCAACCAAGTTGCTCTAATACCCAGAGACACTCGATGAGGCGCAGACGAGGTCAGAGGGGGAGGACAGACGTCACATGACATCATCTGTGGGGATGCACTGGGGCGACGAACTTTTGTCCGGTGAGCATACAAAGTAGTCGAAATACTTGAAAGTCAACAAAGGGAAAACGTACTTTTTAACAATTGTTAACCATCATAAATTTACTTGTTGCATGTGTAAGTGGAAAATGGGATTACGTTTTGTAAAAACGATTGGAGGAAGTAACTTATGTTTCTAAGGATACCTGGGTGTAGAGAGGAATATATGGATGAAGGGTACGCAGATCAGCCTGGGGAGGAAGAAAAAATTGATAATGCTTGTATATTTTGTCCTAGAATGGATTCTATAATTTCCCTAGTTTTTAACTTATGTGCTCCAGCGAAAACGAGAATATTATCATTTTCCCTTACCAACTCATCTGACTCGAGTATACAGATGACGGCAGTGTCAGTGGGAAAACTGTACGTCGGGGAAACCCCTTAACCGCCCGGAGCCACTAATTATGAATCAACAAACAAATTTGGAGGACTGGGCTAGGCTTTTCCCTGGGGCCAGAGGCAGCCGGCAGAGTTACGCTGAGCTGACGACCGTTATGTAAACGAGGCGAGGTCGCCTCCCAGAGGGTACGTGCAGTCGGAAAACTGGCGTGGCCTCAGCAGCCGGCAGCCGCTGCTGCTGCACGGCAAGCTCACAGACTGCGTCAAAGTGGTAAGTAGCTAACACTGTGAACGGACTTTTCGTGGATTTTTGGAAGAAGAAGACAACGCTGTAGTGTTCAACCATTTCTAAGTCAGTAAATTGACACCATTGAGGGGGGAACAATTAAGTGTAAATGTTTTATCTCGAATTTTATGTGCACTACCAAAATGACTAACACACTGTTAAATTACTCTTCAGTCTTTACCTTATCAGTGTTACTTTTCCCTTACCCTGCTTGTAATAGAACGAACGTCTCAGTATCCGTAACTCATACAGAAATTGCCTTATTTCAGTGTCAGGAATTATTTTCCCCAACCCTTTGGTTAGCAACGTCACCAACCACCAGTCATCGTATAGTTCTCGAAAATATTGATAAGTATAGCCACTTTAATACCTGTTCATCCTTAATTTGTGTTGCCGTGTAGTTGCGAAGTCAACACGTCCCTGCGCTTCGTTCGGCAAGCGAGTGCGGTAGCGTTACCGCCGGCAGTGCCGGCACTCGCTGACAGCCGTTTGACCCGTCAACGGTTTTAAAACTTTTGAAGATAAAATTTTAGTGAAATGACAGCGATCAACTGAGTAAATACCGGACAGTGTGTTTTTGATGGGAGTGCTGTTAGGCCCCCTCTATTTGAAATTCATGAGTGGAACTTTAAAGAACTGAGACTTGTGGAATATGATACATACGCTCGAAATAAGACATTACGAACTTTGTAATGGAATACCCTAATCTAGCATTATCTTTTTGTATAGAAACAACCGATATCATTTACACTAACGATTCTTGTGTAGGTGAACATTAACTCATTTGTTTAACTAAAATAATTTCATATGATCCTGAATACCATGTATTATACAGGGCGAGTCAAAAGTCCTTGGACACCTTCATAAGCTGGAAGATTAAAGGGAAAATTGAAATGTGATGATGAAAACATAGGTTTGATGTGGGGCCGCAACTTTTGGAGTGAACGTCATTCATGCTCAAGCGAGTATTATGTGACGTATCATACACCCCCCTTCCCATAAAAAAAAAGACTTGAATCCAAAATGGCGGATTTCAAGATGGTGGCCATGAATGACATTCAATCCAAAAGTTGCGGCCCCACATCAAACCTATGTTCTCATCATCACATTTCAATTTTCCCTTTCATCTTCCAGCTTATGAAGGTGTCCAAGGACTTTTGATTTGCCCTGTATTTCAGGCTAAAATGTATAAAAAGACATTAATGTGTTACAATCGATATGTACTAAGTTAAAATTACTCTTCGTTTAAAAATATTTTAAATCGCGATATATCTGGCATACCTATAATTCCTATTATTAATTGCACAATCAGACGATAGTTATAAAATTTATTTCTGGATGACTTAGAAAATAATGATATATTTTAGCGAAGATCTTTCTTTTGTCAAGGAAGTTTGTAAAGTCTTTTGCTTTGGAAACGCTTTGGAATATTACACTCCTGGAAATGGAAAAAAGAACACATTGACACCGGTGTGTCAGACCCACCATACTTGCTCCGGACACTGCGAGAGGGCTGTACAAGCAATGATCACACGCACGGCACAGCGGACACACCAGGAACCGCGGTGTTGGCCGTCGAATGGCGCTAGCTGCGCAGCATTTTTGCACCGCCGCCGTCAGTGTCAGCCAGTTTGCCGTGGCATACGGAGCTCCATCGCAGTCTTTAACACTGGTAGCATGCCGCGACAGCGTGGACGTGAACCGTATGTGCAGTTGACGGACTTTGAGCGAGGGCGTATAGTGGGCATGCGGGAGGCCGGGTGGACGTACCGCCGAATTGCTCAACACGTGGGGCGTGAGGTCTCCACAGTACATCGATGTTGTCGCCAGTGGTCGGCGGAAGGTGCACGTGCCCGTCGACCTGGGACCGGACCGCAGCGACGCACGGATGCACGCCAAGACCGTAGGATCCTACGCAGTGCCGTAGGGGACCGCACCGCCACTTGCCAGCAAATTAGGGACACTGTTGCTCCTGGGGTATCGGCGAGGACCATTCGCAACCGTCTCCATGAAGCTGGGCTACGGTCCCGCACACCGTTAGGCCGTCTTCCGCTCACGCCCCAACATCGTGCAGCCCGCCTCCAGTGGTGTCGCGACAGGCGTGAATGGAGAGACGAATGGAGACGTGTCGTCTTCAGCGATGAGAGTCGCTTCTGCCTTGGTGCCAATGATGGTCGTATGCGTGTTTGGCGCCGTGCAGCTGAGCGCCACAATCAGGACTGCATACGACCGAGGCACACAGGGCCAACACCCGCATCATGGTGTGGGGAGCGATCTCCTACACTGGCCGTACACCACTGGTGATCGTCGAGGGGACACTGAATAGTGCACGGTACATCCAAACCGTCATCGAACCCATCGTTCTACCATTCCTAGACCGGCAAGGGAACTTGCTGTTCCAACAGGACAATGCACGTCCGCATGTATCTCGTGCCACCCAACGTGCTCTAGAAGGTGTAAGTCAACTACCCTGGCCACCAAGATCTCCGGATCTGTCCCCCATTGAGCATGTTTGGGACTGGATGAAGCGTCGTCTCACGCGGTCTGCACGTCCAGCACGAACGCTGGTCCAACTGAGGCGCCAGGTGGAAATGGCATGGCAAGCCGTTCCACAGGACTACATCCAGCATCTCTACGATCGTCTCCATGGGAGAATAGCAGCCTGCATTGCTGCGAAAGGTGGATATACACTGTACTAGTGCCGACATTGTGCATGCTCTGTTGCCTGTGTCTATCTGACCCCAGGAATGTGTCAATAAAGTTTCCACTTCCTGGGACAATGAATTCACGGTGTTCTTATTTCAATTTCCAGGAGTGTATTAGTACCGCAGAATGTAGGTAGTAGTGGGCATGCCTCTGATGGAGACAGACGTATTTACATGATCGACACTAACAATGTAATTTGGAATATTAAGTAGAAATTTTAAAAACGGTGTGATATTGAAAAATGTGACAAAAAACATAAAATTCAAGACTAAAACAGATTATTCAGATCAAAAAGAACCCACCAAATCAAAATTTCAGCCGCAAGAATGTACCCCTAGACGCAAGACTTGCAGCGAACTAGAAGAAGCGAAAATGAAGATAAGTGAAAAGTTTTTCTTTTGTGTATCTTACACCTCACGAAACTTTCAAAACTTCTGCAGAGTCAGAGAAATTTAATGGTGATGTGTGGGAGGATGATATTACAACTTACTTTTGTGTTTATGTGGGAGGGTGGTTGTGTGCACAATGTGCGTTCCTCTTCAGGGCAGTGCAATCACGGCTCGTGAACAAACGCAGTACAGCAGACCTAGGTTACTGTGAATGCACAGTTGTCCGTGTGCCTCGTAGTGGGGCAAAGTGCCTCGGAAAGGGCTATCCATGGCAGACTGTATCAAAATCGTGACACTGATGGGACGAAACTTGAGACAAATTGACATTGCAAATATTGTTCACGTTAGTCAAAGTGTTGTCTCCAGAATGAGGAAAATGTTCCAGAAAACGCATTCAATAGCAGATCGACGTCGCGAAGTCCGTCCACGTAAAACTACAGCAGCCCAGGACCGGTACGTAAGAATGTCTGCAAGGAGATGTCCCACAACGACAGCGACTACTCTCCGCCACGAGCTTCGAGAAGCCACACGGGTCAGTTTAAGTACCCAAACTGTGCGGAACGGACTTCATTATAGAGGGCTGCAGAGGAGAAGATCTCTCAAGGTACTCCATCACTCAATCCACACCACAGAACGAAAATACATGTTAAAAGCCGGTGGAAGACAGAAAACATGTTCCGAAATTGTACTAAATGCTTTCTCTGATAATTACTTTGAACAATTAGTTTATGAACCCACACGAATTTTTAAGTGGTCACGAAAACCCACTTGACCTCTTAGCCACAAATAATACTGATCTAATGGAGAGCGTTATGACGGAAACAGGGATTAGTGAACACGAGGTCATTGTAGCGAGGCTCAAAACAATATCAACCAAAACCGCCAACAATATATCTATTTAAAACAGCAGATAAAAATTCGCTTGATGCCTTGCTAAGAAAGGGTCTCCATTCCCTCCAAGCTAATTATGTAAGCGTAGACCAGTTATGGCTCAAATTCAAAGATACAGTATAGACAGCAATAGATAGATTCATACCGCATAAGTGAATAAGAAACGGGACTGATCCACCATGGTACACAAAACACGACAGAATAGTATTGCAGAAACAACGAAAACAGCATGACAAATTGAGAAGAACGCAAAATCCCCAAGACTGGTTAAGTTTCACGGAAGCTCAAAATTTAGTGCAGACGTCAATGCGAGATGCTTTTAAATGTTTCCACAACGAAACAAAGTAAACCCAAAACTATTTCGGTCGTATGTAAAGTACACCAGTGGCAAAAAACCGTCAATACCGTCACTGCACGATAGCGATGGAAATGTTACCGATGATGGTGCCACTAAAGCGGAGTTACTAAATACAGTTTTCTGTGATTCCTTCCCACAAAAGCCGAAGTAAATATTCCAGAATTCCAAACCAGAACAGGTTAGCATGAGTGGCATAAAAGTAGATATCTTAGGTGTTGCGAAACAACTCAAATCACTTAAGAAAGGCAAGTCTTCCAGTCCAGAAGGTATACCAATCGGGTTCCTTTCAGAGTATGCAGACACAATAGCGTGTGACTTAGCAATCATATACAACCACTCACTTAACGATAGGTCTGTTCCTAAAGACTAGAAAGCAGCACAGGCCACACCAATATTCAAGAAAGGGAATAGGAGCAACCCATGGAATTACAGACCCACATCACTGACCTCAATTTGCAGTAGGACTTTGAAGCATATACTGTACTCCATCATTACGAATCACCTTGGAGAAAATGACTTATTGACATATAACCAACACGGATTCAGGAAATGTCGTTCTTGTGCAACACAGCTAGCTCTTTATTCCCATGAAATAATGAGTGCTGTCGACAAGGGATCTCAGATCGATAAAAAAAAAAAATTGAAATACGTGTGAAATCTTATGGGACTTAACTGCTAAGGTCATCAGTACCTAAACTTACACACTTCTTAACCTACATTATCCTGAGGACAAACACACACACCCATGCCCGAGGGAGGACTCGAACCTCCGCCGGGATCAGCCGCACAGTCCATAGCTGCGGAGCCTCAGACCGCTCGGCTAATCCCGCGCGGCCGATCGATTCCATATTCCTAAATTTCCAGCAGGCTTTTGATACTGTTCCTCACAAGCGACTACTAATAAATTGCGTACATATGGAGTATCTTCTCGGTTGTGTGACTGGATTCGGGATTTCCTCTCAGAGACGTCACAGTTCGTAACGATAGACGTTACATCATCGAGTAGAACAGAAGTGATATCTGGCCTTCCGCAAGGTAGTGTCATAGGCCATCTGCTATTCCTGATTTATATAAATAATCTAGGTGATAATCCGAGCAGCCCTCTTAGATTGTTTGCAGATGACGCTGTAATTTACCTTGTAGTAAAATCATCAGACGATCAATCCCAATTACAAAATGATCTAGAGAGAATTTCTGTTTGGTGCGGAAAGTGGCAATTGGCACTAAACAAAGAAAAGTGAGAGGTCATCCACATGGGTACTAAAAGAAATCTGATAAATTTTGTGCATATCATAAGTCGCACAAATGTAAGGGCTGTCAATTCGACTAAATACCTAGGAATTATAATTACGAGAAACTTAAACAGGAAAGACCATATGGATAATATTGTGGGGCAGGCGAAACAGATCTTAGCAGATCACTTAGAAGATGCGACAGACCCACTAAATAGACAGCCTACATTACACTTGTCCCTCCTCGGCTGGAATACTTTTTCGCGATGTTGGACCTTACCAGGTAGGATTGACGGAGGACATCGAAAAAGTGCAAGGAAGGGCAGCCCATTTCGTGTTATCGTGCAGTAGTGGTGAGAGTGTCACTAATATGATATGCGAGTTGGGGTGGCAGTCACTGAAACAAAGGCGGTTTTCATTTCGGCGAGATCTGTTTACGAAATTTCATTCACCAACTTTCTCTTCCGAATGTGAAAATATTTTGTTGTCTCCCACCCACGGAGGGAGAAATGATCATCATAATGAAATAAGATAAATCAGAGCTCGAACGGAAAGATTTAGATGTTCCTTTTTCCCACGCGCCATTCGAAAGTGAAATGGTGGAGTAGTATGAAAATGGTTCGATTAACCCTCTGCCAGGCACTTAAGTGTTAATTGCACAGTAACCATTTATATGTAGATGTAGACAGGGGTACTCGTGTAAGATGAGCTAGGGCACATTGGACAATAGTTTTGCAATCTGACGACAACTTTGTTCTCATATAGAGGCTAACAGGGGAAAGCAATCCTCCCTAACGGACTATGGAACATCGCCAACAAACCGGTGGCTCAGTCGCTTTCTGGCAGGTGTCCGCCCCCGGTAGCTGAGTGGTCAACGCGACAGAATGTCACTCCGAATGGCCCGGGTTCGATTCCCTGCTGGGTCGGAGATTTTCTCCACTCAGGGACTTGGTATTGTGTTGTCCTACTCATCATCATTTCATCCCCATCAACGCGCAAGTTGCCTAAGTGGCGTCAAATCGAAAGACTTGCACCTGGCGAACGGTCTACACGACGGGAGGCCCTAGTCACACGATTCTGGGAGATATCATGTATGTCCGCCGCAAATCACTCTTTCAAATTGAAGGCTTCAGTGTATGAAAACAACATTAAAAACAACATTCTCCGATCCATAGTCAGTGGTTTTGCAGAGACTATAGGGGAAGGGTTCACTCTACAGGATCGCAGCGCCCGACCTCACCGTGCTCGCGGTATGTGTCGGCATCTGACAGGACGCAGCGTCCAATGAGTAGATTGGCTAGACTGCTCAACGGATATGTATTGCATAAAGCATGCATGGTGCTTGTTCAAAAGAGCTATTCTCAGTCATCAACATTCTTCTTTAACGATTGAAGCTCTGAAGAATGCTGCCATTGAGGAATAGGACAGGATGTCTCGAGAGGCCTGCAGTGAGTTGGTACTGACCATGCCCCGTCGCATTCAAATGTGCCTGAGGATTCGTGGAGGACCTAAACGCTATTGAAAAGTGCACTGAACACATTTTTTAGGTTTTTTGATGTTGTGGGACACTACAACTTTTTTGTATTTTCAAATAATGTTCCTATTACATTTCATAATTGGTTAAAAGAGAACAATAGTGTAGTTGCCTTTGCGTAATACTCGTATTCTGTGTTATCAAAAAATACACTAGAAGACATCTATCTCACTTCAAGATACGAGATAAAATTGTATGTTTAACTTTTTTTGGTGGACGTATTAGGTATTCAACTGGATTTCATCCAGAAATCCATGTTCATCAGATTTAAAGATGCTGTAAATAGTGACAAGCTCGTGACTGCAGGTGGCAGTGCTAGAAAATCCAAACAATTTGGTGTATCTGTTAGTAATGTTGCTGTAGTGCATGGAGGTTATGATATCAGGGATGTAAAAGTTTATAACGTATATTTTGAATTCACAAAAATGGCTGCAGCACGATATCCTAAACAGTATGGGACCATTTCGAAAAATTAAAGTGGTAAATGATTCACACCTTCCGATATCAAATCAAGAATGGTGTACGAAAGACACATTCCTACTCACGCATTAACTGCGGGGAAATAGAGCGTTTATGACATATAGTGGGCTACCGCAGACGTGTTTCATTTGTCATTCCTCTAGCTACCTGTGTACCAATTCTGGTAGATGAGTGAAATACTTCACGAAAAGAAACGAAATTGAAATGAATTCAAGTTACATCCCCAGTTATATATGCGGAAGTCCCGAACAGTGTACTGGCGTGCTCTTCACTTTCAATAGCTACCACGACTGTTGCTGTAGTGCATGAGACATCTAAATCTGCGTAGCAAATGTTAACGGGTATTCAGAAACCAGATGCAGAAAGCGAACATATCTTGCGAACCTCAACAGAGAGCCGATGTGTGCCTGCAGAACTTACAGGAACTTACTCCAAGGCCGACGAATATGCATCCAATAAAACAAAATCAAATTCGAAAGTTGGAAAGGGAAAAGTTTCGGAAACTTAGACATGTCACGAGGGGTACCACGGAAGCGATGTAGCTTTGTCTCCGAAACTGACGTGTCTCGGACGACTACGTCAGTCGAAAGTACAGCAGACAAACCGCGCAGAAAAAAGCAAAAACTGGCAGTCAAAAACACTGTTGTCTCTGAACTTAAAGATTATAACCCTGAACAGCCTGTTACAGAATCATCTCGGATTAATGATGTTACCCACGAACAACTTGACAATGAATGACGTCAAATTCTATCACGCAAACGAACCAATCAAGATCGCCATCAGGTAAAATGAAAAACAAGGTAGATATGCTAAGAAATCTGTACAAGCATCTGATTTTGGCATTACTCACTCATACAGCAAATAAAATTCCCGAAAACACATTTTTGTCATAATAAATGCATTTTGAAGCTTAAAATTAGCCATTCGGAGGATCACTTGTTGACACAAGATCTATTAGCCACATGGAAAGAGGTACCCAAAAGTGGTGCCATGCTAAATGAACGTCGGTATGTTGGCTCACGGAAGCTAAGCCTGCTATTCAAAATTCATTACAAACTTTAGTGGTGAGGAAGCCCACACCCTCCGATCAAACTTACAATTCTATAGGAGTCATCTGCAGACTCTTGTTAGTAAAATAACAGTTCCACTGACATTATTACCGAGGCTGATACAAATTAAGGCCACACTTTTATGTGATCTCCGAAAGAAAACTGAAGGTACACTTGTAAGGAGTCAACCGGAAGGTGACAACGTAGAAGAATCTATTTCTATGTACGACTTAGACAGGAAACAGAAGAGAGGTAAGAACTGATTTAAAACAGAAAGCAGGAAACATAACAGCCAGAAAACTACCGATGAGGATGAAATCAAAACTCAGAATCATCACTCACTTTACAAACTTATTCAAAGAAAGCGATTTCAACCCATCCGTAACAGAGGTTTTTTTTTTCCAGGAAACGAGTTTCCTGGAATTGGTCGGACGTACTTGAATGAGCCTTTCACTTTAGACGAAATTGAGGAAGCAATGAAAACTAAACATTACTCGATGTTGACTACAAACTGATTGTTCGGTGCTATGCTGGGAGATTAAGTCAAACATCGAAAAAAGTTATTACTTCCTATCAAATGTGTGCTGTTCCGGACGGAACATACATGCAGCTTTACTAGCATATAGAGACTGTATTTCGTACACAAAAACTGTACTATTAAAGAAAGGAGTGATTTTGTTATTATACTTTAAAAATACTTTCGATAAGGTTAGTCATAAATAGCAGGAAAAAGTCATGATAAAAATACGATTATGTTCAGAAAAAGCATAAAACACTGAACCACTAGAAATAGCATATTCATGTTCACAGGTCTTGTACATTAGTATGTCCTGCAGAAATGGTTACCATTTGAACCATATCACCCTGCGATACCACGACGGAACACAAACTACCGGTAAAATGCCGCAAGCCACCTGATAGTGTGTGGCGGGGGATACTTTCAGTACCACTATCTGATCTCTCCAACACTAGTCCACTCGCGAATAGTGCGTGGGAATTATGATTGTTTGTAAGCCTCTGTATTGGCTATAATCTCACAAATTTTCTCCTTGTCGTCCATATGGCAGATATATGTGGCGGGAGGTAATATATTGTCCGACACCTCCTGTAAAATGCTGTCCAGAAATTTTCAGTAGTAAATCTCTCCGAGATGCACAATGCCACTATTGTAACGTCTGCCAGTTGACTTTGTTTAGCATGTCCGTAACACTTGAAAGGTATATGCTAAGGTCTGATCAGGGTAGTTCCAGAAAATAGTCGGTAGTTGCCAACCGCAAGGTTGATCGAGTATAATATCTACGAGTAGGAGGTTTCTTGATGGTTAAGAGAGCCGTATGCGTGCAGTAAAAAACCGAGGAGTCGCAGCTAGGTGCCCGGAGGAAGCAGACGTGTGGTGACAGCTGTAAGGTAGTTCTCGCTCGCTGCCCCAGATCAAACCTTAGCACATAAATGAAAGAAGATATATAATGATTCCAAATTGGTTTTGTTAGATAATATTCAGAGTTAGGATTTGTATGTCCAAGGTTTTATACAGTAAACGTTTGGTAAAATTTTTGTAAGAGTGTTTCGTGCTACGGTAGGTTTTGTGTATGACTTAAAATTTTAGCAATATATATATTGAGATCAACATTGTGTTTCTAACAGTCTGAATCATAATCCAAATCCTTTGCTTTAACTGAATACGAAAATGAGTAGTAGAGTAAAGTTACCCACCAATGAAAGAACCAAGTAAACATCCGGACCAAAAGTTAATTTTCCAGTACCAACTTAGTGCCAATGCACAAACGGCATTATTCTCTTAAATTTTATTGCTGAGTCATATACATGTTGCATTTCTGGCAAAATGGAGGAGTGCAAGAAACAAGTTCACAGACGCAGTCAGATGCAGGTTTGCTGAATAATTACTTTAGAACGATCTTATCAATGATACTTTCACTTGGCGACATCCTCTGTGGTGACGTTATTGGATATATTTTCTGTAACTGTGGACTTTGTTTTCGAGCATTATTTTCGCCACCACTGTTTCAGCTGTGCGTTGCATTGCTAGTTGCGTAATATTGCTTTTGCTGCTAGACCAATGTTTCAGCTGTGCGCTGCATTACTAGTTGCGCAATACTGAGTTTGGTGCTACGCTTGCGAATATTTATTTCTTTTTGCTCTGCTTCTGATTATACTGATTTTATGTGTCTACCCAAATATTCTACCTTTTCTGTACAAAATATCAACTTGTAAATTACGACCATTTTGAGATTTACCGCCTTATTGTCTCCCTCAAGATGTCCAAAACAAATCGACAGGGTGATAAAGTACAATTACGCACTTCCTCAAAATCGCGTAAGCAACAACAACCGGACAATGCCCTAGGTTTGTCAGCTAACCTTCCTACTTCACAAAATAATCAGGAATTTGACAACAGTGCTGCGGGAAGTAATGACGCCACAGAGCCACAATATTCCGCATCGGTTCCTCTTCGGCCTTCGGGTTCTCAGAATGCAGTAAGCCAATTAGAAACAGTTTCCCATGATTCGTTCATGTTAATTCAACCTTCACAAAGCCATGTGGTTGATTCCGACAACCAATTTCTCTTGCAATATTCTTCCACAGATGGAGAAATTGTTTCATCTGAGAATTCTCAAACAGCTGTTAGCAACCCTCCCCAGCAATATGAGTTGCAACACCCAAATCCCGAGGTGACATCCCCTAGCTGAAGATAAATTAGATTGTTTTCTTCGACTACTGAGCGAACGTGACGCGAAGCGTGATGAACAGAACGCAAAACGTGACGAATACCTCACCGGCAGCATTCAGAAATTAACCAAAACCATCGACACATTTAAAGAAGTAACTGACAATAAATTACAGGATATCATTGAAACGCATAAGCGCGACGTTACTGACATTAGGGACAGAATCAATGCAGTACTTCCAGAAGAATCTATTGAAAAGTTGCAACAAACTTCCGCTGCTCATTCTGAACACATACAGGCCTTATAATCATGTACCAAATCCCTGACATCTGACGTCACTCAACTTAAAACAAAGGTCAGTCAACAGGGTGAGTAATTCCACTCACAATTATAAAATATAACGGAAAGAGTAGGCGCTTTGGAAACTCATACATAAAATGAATCAGATCAGGCAACCCCAGTTCCCTTTTCAGAGACAACTGAATACCAAGCTCTGGCTAAATTTAAGAGTAAACAAATTACTATTAATGAACAACAAAAACGAGAACTCAACTCAATTCATAGTAAACTTTCCGATATTCAGCAACAATTACAGGACGACAGTGCGCCTCGTAATTTTGTCCCAGAACAGCAGGAAAATCTGTTTGAATACCAGCAACAACAGCCCCCACTCTTAACGTCACAGGCTCCATTTGCACGAGATTACCCTGTACAAAGCAGTACCTTCCCAGACAATTTTCCTTTGCCCCATAATGCTCCTTCATTTCCACGCCAAGACAATGTTTATTACAAACAATTTTTGTCAATCAAGAAATTTAAGACGTTCCGGAATAACCCGAATGATTTACATCCTCTTAATTGGATTCAGCAATTTACATTCGCTTTTCCTCCAAATTGGCCAGTGGCAAATCAATTAGAACTTGTCTGCAGTTTCTTGGAGGGCGAACCTGCAACGCGAATGAGATACATTGCACGGCAATGTTTGTCTATCCAGTCATTCCAACAACAATTTCTTGATGCTTACTGGAATCCCACTTCACAGCGTGTTGAAAGATCAGTTGCAAAATATGTCATCCTTTTATAATTCACAATTTGGCACTTTGACACAATATTTCGACCACATGATTCAAAAGAATCAACATTTAACTGAACCTTACAGCCCTTCCGGTCTCATTCAACTTTGTATTTCAAAATTACTTAGATCATTGAGAGTTCCATTGCTGATAGGAAATCGCACAGAAAACTTGAACATTTCTCGTGATGTTTTACAGCTTCTCGAACTGGATGAGACACACAATCCACGAGCTAGTCAACACTCTTTCCCGGAATCACAAGAATAGAGACAACCGTTTCCGTAATAACGGCAGGCAGTTTCCGAATAATAGACCTCAATATGGAAATGCATGACCCTTTCTTCCACAACCCCAGTATCAGCAGAATGTTGTGAATGCCTACCCATCCAGGAATCAAAATTATCATCCCCTTCCATCAATGTCGTTCCGCAATGGTCAATATGGCAATACCCCACAAAATAATCGGCGATACAATAACAACCAGAGAAACTGGGAGAATCAGCGGAATAATTCCAACACTTCTTTTGTGCAAAGAAACCAAAAGTGGCACCAGAACCGCCATCAACCATACGGAACCAATGACTACTACCAACGACGACAAACCTTTGATCGCGCACCCACTCATCAGTACAAACAACAAAATTTTCCAAATCGTAATGATAATTATCCAAGTCATTACCAGAGACAAACCAATGACAGCCAACAGAATTACGGCAATGACAGACGAGTACCATTTCATCAACCTGATTCCCGGTTCCACCCCAGACATGACTTCAACAATTCATCAGGTAGAACAGTACAGTTAGTAGAAGTTCGTCCACCAAATCCACGAAACAATGGAGATGATCATCGTGAAACAGAACACCAACAATAGCAACTAACTGCTCTGCCTACAGCGTACTCGCTGCTTCGCGAACGGTGCCATGATTATTCTGAAAATTTTACATCACACGTTATCCGTTGTGACGATATACGAGAGGACCTTCTGCTGGAAAAAATCGAACTACAACCAACTGTTCATCATCCCCTCATTAATATTTCGATAGAAACACACAAATTCTCTGCAGTCCTTGATTCGGGTTCTCCCATTTCTGTTATTAGTGAAGCCGCTTTCCAAAAATGCGGCGCGGTTTCTACCATTCCAACACTTCCGGTTTCTCATGCTAAGGTCAGTGGTACTGTTCCTGGCAAACGTATACATACTAAACAGCAACGTTATCTGCAGTTTCAAGTCATTACACATTTTTATATGCTACATTCTTAATAGTTTCGCTTTTCACTACAGACGTCATTTTGGGGATCGATTTTTTGAATAAATACAAAGCAATTTTAGATTTTGAAGATCATTGGATTCGTCTCTGTGATGATGGAGTTTACTTCCTTTTGGACTTTCACCAACATTTGTCGCAAGCAGAAGAAGACCTTAACAAAATTAATTTCATTCAGATTCAGACTCAGCTGCCATCGGACATGACACTGACGTCATTTTTTGTTCCTTCGCCAAACAATGACAATGACGATACGACACCAGACATTGGTAAAACTATTCAGGAAGCTACGTATGTCCAGCTATTTTATTTATATTATTTCTCCCTGTCTCGGGAATGGTTTGCGGACGTGTAGCGCCTCTGCGGCGGTAGCCTAGAACGCTCCTAAGGGCCTGGGTGGCACAAATTCCTGTCACAGATGGCTGTAGGCCACAGTGGAAACAACACGCACCGCTGGCGGGACAGACACTTTTCACGTCGTTAGGCCTGGGTCGAGCGCATTTCTTTTCCAGCGTGCAAACATTCAGAATATTTCCCCGTGTAAAAGTTCCAAATAACTCCACCTGTGTTCTGTTCTGGAATTAGATAAAGACATGAGTTCGAGAACATCATTTTCTGGAGACAGTCAGTAGTGTTACCTGCTTCCTTTCTGGAGGGTTATAGGTTTCTTACTTATTGTAATAACTGGGGATTATTTCAGTACATTGCTGATGAACTACGTTATTGTTTTCTGTGAAACTTTTTTCATATTGGCAATTGAAGTTGACATTACAGTTGAAAATTTCGGTCATCAAATTTATGTTGATACTTTCCACATGATATATTTGCTCCTATTTTTTATTGGAGGATCACATCTGTTACTTTGCGATGACTACAGTGAACTATGTTTACATGACATAATGACACTAACTGCAACAAGATTTTGTAGTAACGAAGGTCACTTTGTATGTTGATGTTAAACTAGTCGTACCAATTTTTCTGAAGTTTATTTAGGGTTTTTCTGCTAAAGGATGCAATATGAGTGTTGACAATGTGTATAAGAAGATGAGAATAATGATTTTGATGCCTTTAAGATATTTGAAGAAAGGGTATGTTCATACGAGTTTCTAAGATGATATTTGAAATTTATGAGGATAATGAGATATTGTTAGATTTAAGTTTCTTCTTTGAGACTTTGAAGTCTTGGATACTACAAGTGATGATTAGCAAATACTGTGTGCTGAAGTTACGACCATAGCAACATGAAGTGTGAGCGATGTTGTTCTACATTTTCCAGAAATGATGATGGTGATTTTCTGATGAGTTTCATAATTAACTTTAATACTATTTAACAATTAATTTTCTTCACAGCTTTTAAGAACAAGTATCAACTATTTAACAATGTACCAAATAACTTTCGTTTCTGACCCTTTCCTTTTATAATAAGCAAATACTTTTCTCGGGAAACTTAACACTTCGACTCCAATTGTACACTGTTTATTAATTTTCAACTATGTGTCAGATGCCATTAATGAAATAATATAATGACTTGGGGTTACTACAGTCCAATTGGGATTGTTTTCGGACTCATTGTTGAGGATCCACTCACGGCTTACGTCATGACAAACTACAAGCATTCTTTAATCATTTTTTATACCTACAGCACCATAAGTATCATAATTCTTACTTTTAATCATGTCTCTATGCTACCTTCTATGCTGCCTTTTCTCTTTTCACGTGTTTTACAAGTAAAAGATATAATCATCTGTCAGTATTTCATTGTTTATCACTTGTGCTACGCTTTGCTTTATGTGTCTCTACACTTATATTTTCTGGTAGTGTTACATATTTCAGGATTAAGATAATGTTATGGTCTATGATTTCAGTTAAAAGTTTTGTTTTGTGTTGGCATGCTATTTTTGCTTTATTATCTGATGTTAACATGTTACTTTTTGTTACAGTTATTTCTGGACTTTCTCCGAGTCCTTATTACTTTTTGTTTATGCTAGACTGATTACGGATCTTTTAAACAATGTTTTTGCCTTTGTACTTTGTGATGCTAATTATGTTGCCACTTACTATATGTATGTTGTTCTATTTATGCACACTTTTGATTTGTCACATTATTATTTTCTGATACATGACAGTACCTCTCCTTGGATGAGCTCAGCGTTTTGTCCATTCCTAATGCCTGTTCCTCAAGTGTGATAGTATTTTCATTCTGCATTAAAATAACATTATTGTGTTTTGTTTCCATGACAATTATGTTTTTGGTGTACCATAACTACCATCATTTTCATTGACTGCAATTACTATCCTCTTTATTGTCTCTGCCTATCATTTATTGAAGTAAATTTGTTTGCTCTTTGTCTCACAAATAATTTCCATTTTTGACACTATTTCAAAACTTGATAACAGATTATCCTTGTGGTGTACACAGAAAAATAGTGGGGTAGAGGGTTGGTTATTCTCTAACTGACACACCACACGGCGTTGGTGCCCTGTATACTAGAGCTGTGTAGAACTCATTAGTCCTTTCTGAGTTCTCAGTCTACTCATCTTTCTACTCTAAATATTTTTCGTATTTTTTCTAAGATAGCTGTGTAACTGTCCTGTGATAGGTAAACAACTTTTTAATAACTGTACTGAAAAGAAATAAGATTAATACTGTGAAGTTAAAATACTTATTCAGACTTAATCAAAACTCTTATTTAAGATGGTTGTATAAAATTTGTTATGGTATTACCTGTCAATACTTAATGTAAAGTTAACACTAAAATGAATACTGCGATTGTGCAGGTTATTCTAATCATTAATATTATATGTATGACTATGAATCACTTCTATACAGAGTCTTTATGACGATTTCAGTACAGCATCAAGTATGTGAGGTTCTAAAATGAATATTGTGGTTGTACAGGTTGTTGTAATCTTTAATACTATATACATATCTATGAATCACTTGTAAATATAGTCTTCACCATGATTTCAATACAGTGTTTTTATTGGGTATGTGATGTTCTAAAACCACTACTGCGATTGTGCAGGTTATTGTAATCATTGATTAGCACAAACGATTTTGTAAATGTTTTTAACTTAGCATCAGACTAAGCTGTTGCCTGACAGGACATACGTTATCCATCTGTGAGAATGTCATGATTGTGTTTAAGAGTCAGAGTGGATTACCACCTAACACAACGAGTATTCTGAGTCTACATAATAATAAGTGAAACTCAGTTCAACTGTCACCTGACATAATAACTGATCTGAGTCTATAAGAATATAATGAAAGTCAGTGTCAGCTACTTTCTCATGTAAAATGTGTCCTATAACAAATTGAATATCATGTCTTTAATGGTGTGTCAGTGTGAGCTACCACCTGACATAATATGTGTTCTATGACTAATAGAATGTCATAATTGTAACTGAATGTCAGAGTGTGTTGTCACCTGACTTGACATATACTTTTCAATCGATACCAGCATGGCTCAGTGTGTCCCATCACCTGATGCCCATTCTTATTCAGGCTTATTGTACTACTGATCACCATTAAAGTCAGTGTGTCCTATCACCTGATACCCACTCTTCTTCAACTTATTGTACAACTGATCACTATTAATGACAGTGTGTCTGTCACCTGATATGACATGTATTGTACAACTGACATTATTAGTGGCTCAGTGTGATTCATCACCTGAGAACCCACATTTTACTACAGTTAACAATTATACTCAATGTAAACTGTCACCTAACGTGACATGTCTTCTTCATTTAATATTCTCAGTGAAACTTGCCATGTACTCTAGGTCTACTACAAGATAACGGTTGTAACTGAATGTCAATATATTCTGTCACCTGATGTGACACATATTTTTTATTTAAAGCTACAATTACTTAAAGTATCTTATTGCATTATTTTACTGGCATTAAGAGTTCTCTATGAAACATTTATGTATATTTTCTGTTAACTTCTAATAGATATTTAACTTTTTATTTATTTTACCTCACGTTCTACATTCCTGTTTGATATAGTTGGTGGTATTTGAGGTATTTTACAATACATTACTATGCTTCTATACAGAGTCTTTATGTCTTTTATACTATTTTGTAACTTTTGATATTATTTGATACTTTTTGCTTAACAAATTTAAGTATATTCTGCATTTTACCCCACATTCTGCAATTTTGTATTATAACTTCTGATGTTATTTGAGACAATTCAAAATCTAAATACCTTATCGATTTTACCTCACATTGTATTCCCCTGTTTTGTAAATTTTGATAGTATTTGATACACTTCTCTTAATAATGTGATTTCTGATGTCTTTGCCTTAAATTTATGTGTTCCTATTTTGTACATTTTGATGTTCTTTGATTCACTGCAATTTGACAGTATAATGATATTATGCATTTCACTTCACATTATATGTTTCTATTGGTCAATTTTATTGCTCTGTAATACTCTTTTAATTGGAATGCTGTGTATGTTTTGTATTGTATCTTAGATTGTATTTTTTTTTTACGAATTTCTTGGGAAAATCTGTGCAAACTGCAGAGATTCCCCCACAAACTTCTGGTCCAGTGGATCAGCGGGTTATGAAAGGTATGTGCTAAGGTTTGGTCAGGGTAGCTCCAGAAATTGTCGGTAGTTGCCAACCGCAACGTTGAACAAGTATAATATCTTCGAGTAGGAGGTTTCTTGATGGTTAAGACAGCCGGGCGCGTGCAGTAATAAACCGAGGAGTCGCAGCTAGGTGCCCGGAGGAAGCAGACGTGTGGTGACAGCTGTAAGGTAGGTCGCGCTCGCTGCCCCTGACCAAAGCTTAGCACGTAAATGAAAGAAGATAAATTATGATTACAAATTGGTTTTGTTAGATAATATTCAGAGTTAGGATTTGTATGTCCAAGGTTTCACACAGAAAGCATTTGGTAAAATTTTTGTAAGAGTGTTTCGTGCTACGGTAGGTTCTGTGTATGGCTTAAAATTTTAACAATATACAGGGTGATTCAAAAAGAATACCACAACTTTAGGAATTTAAAACTCTGCAACGACAAAAGGCAGAGCTACGCACTATCTGTCGGCGAATTAAGGGAGCTATAAAGTTTCATTTAGTTATACATTTGTTCGCTTGAGGCGCTGTTGACTAGGCGTCAGCATCAGTTGACGCTATGATGGCGACCGCTCAACAGAAAGCTTTTTGTGTTATTGAGTACGGCAGAAGTGAATCGACGACAGTTGTTCAGCGTGCATTTCGAACGAAGTATGGTGTTAAACCTCCTGATAGCTGGTGTATTAAACGTTGGTATAAACAGTTTACAGAGAATGGGTGTTTGTGCAAAGGGAAATGTTCTGGATGGCCGAGAACGAGTGATGAACATGTAGCACGCATCCAGCAAGCATTTGTTCGCAGCCCAGGAAAATCGATTCGCAGAGCTAGCAGAGAGCTGCAAATTCCACAATCAACTGTATGGAGAGTCCTACGAAAAAGGTTAGTTATGAAACGTGAACGTCAACTACCCGAAGCGATGGATCGGCCGCCAGGCAGCCTGTGACAGAGCACTTCATCACTGGCCTCCAAGAAGCCCTGATCTTACCCCCTGCGATTTTTTCTTATGGGGGTATGTTAAGGATATGGTGTTTCGGCCACCTCTCCCAGCCACCATTGATGATTTGAAACGAGAAATAGCAGCAGCTATCCAAACTGTTACGCCTGATATGCTACAGAGAGTGTGGAACGAGTTGGAGTATCGGGTTGATATTGCTCGAGTGTCTGGAGGGGGCCATATTGAACATCTCTGAACTTGATTTTGAGTGAAATAAAAACCTTTTTAAATACTCTTTGTAATGATGTATAACAGAAGGTTATATTATGTTTCTTTCATTAAATACACATTTTTAAAGTTGTGGTATTCTTTTTGAATCACCCTGTTTATATATATTGAGATCATTGTGTTTCGAACAGCCTGAATCATAATCCAGATCTTTTGCTTAAATTGAATATGAAAATGAGTAGTAGAGTAAAGTTCCCCACCAATGAAAGAACCAAGTAGACATGAGGGTCAAACGTTAATTTTCCAGTACCAACTTAATGCCGCTACACAAATGGCATTATTCTCTTAAACTTTATTGCTGAGTCAAATACATGTTACATTTCTTGCAAAATGGAGGAGTGCAAGAAACAAGTTCACAGACGCAGTCAGATGCAGGTTTGCTGAATAATTACTTTAGAACAATCTTATCAATGATACTTTCACACTCCCTCGCCAGCTAAATGATCCCGTGACGAAACGCACCGCTCTTCGTTGGACATTCTCTGTCTCCTCTGTCAGTCCTGGCTGATAGGGATCCCAGATACATAAACAGTACTCAAGAATCGGGCGAACAAGCGCCTTATAAGCCACTTCTTTCGAGGATGAATTACGTTTCCTTAGGATTCTTCTGATGAGTCTGAGCCTCTTGTCTGCTTTCCCCTAGTTCTGTTTTGTGTAGTCATTTCAATCAAGGTCGCTCTGGATAACTACACCAAGATATTGTACGGCAGACGCTGTCTCCACCTGTATGGCATCAATGGTGTAGCTGTACAACAGTGGATTTCTTTTCATATGTATGCGTCATATATTAAATTTATTTACGTTGAGGGTCAACTGCCAGAGCCAGCACCATTCATCAATGCTCTGCAGGTAGTTCTGAAAATTCTTACTATTTTCTGGCGCTCCCACTTTGATATAGACAACTGCATCATCTGCGAGTAGCTGTAAATAGCAACCGACGCTTTCTATTAGATCATTTATATACATTGTAAATATTAACAGTCCTATCACACCTCTCTTTAGTACTCCTGAAATTATATGTTCATCTGCCGATTTAGTTCCGTTAAGAGCGATATGTTGACGTCTATCTGCAAGGAAGTCTTGAATCCAATCGCAAGTGTGCTCCAATACTCCATAATCTAGTATTATTTTCATTAATCGGCAGTGTGGGACAGTGTCAAGGAACACGGCATCAACCTGAGCGCTTTTGTCCACTGCGGTGTGGATCTCATGGAGGACAGAGTGAGTTTCGCAGGATCTCTGTTTGAGGAATCTATGTTGATTTTTGTGGAAGAGACGTTCATTTTCCAAAACCACATAATTATTGAGCATAAAACATGGTCCATAATTCTACAACAGATTGACGTCAACGATACAGATCTATAATTGTGTTGATCTGTCTTACGGGCTTTCTGAAAAGCAGGAATGACCTACGCTTTTTTCCAGTCGTTAGGTACCTTTCGTTGCTCAAGTGATCTACGATAAATTACTGCTAGAAGGGTAGGGAGTTCTTTCGCATAATCTCTTAAGTATCTCATCTGATCCTGACGGCTTTCCACTACTAAGCGACTGTAGACGCATTTCATTTCCGTGATCGCTTATCTCAATATCTGCCATTTCGACGTTCGTATGACGATTGAAAGGAACGCCAGTGTATGATCTTCTGCAGTGGAACAACTTCGGAAGACCGAATTCAGTATTTCGGCCTTCTTTCTGGTATCTTCCATTTCGGCGCCGGTATGGTCACTGACAGTAGATTTTGATCCACTTGCTGATTTTACATACGCCCAAAAACTCTTAGGGTTCGTACACCGGTCGCTTGACAATGTCTGGCCGGCCACTGTGGCCAAGTGGTTCGAGGCGCTTCAGTCCGGAACCGCGTCGCTGCTACGGTCGCAGGTTCAAATAATGCCTCGGGAATGCATGTGTGTGATGTCCTTAGGTTAGTGAGTTTTAGGTAGTTCTAACTCTAGGGGACTGATGACCTCATATGTTAAGACCCATAGTACTTGGAGCCATTTGAACATTTGACAATGTCTTACTTTCAAAATAATTGAACGCTTCTCTCATTGCTCTCCTTATGGTCGTTTTCGCTTCGTTCAGCTTTTGTGTGTCAGCTAACTTCTTACTTCTCTTGAGCCTGCGATGAAGTACTCTTTGTTTACGTAGCGCTTTTCGAACACATCCATTAAAACATGGTGGATCTTTCCCATCCTTTAAAACCTTACACGGAAAGTAGTTGTCTAGGTGATACTAAAAGATGCCCTTGAAGTTTTTCCATTTGTTCTCCACATCTTCGTCCTCATCACTGAATATTTGATGCTGACTGCTGAGATATTGTGAAATCTGTATCCTGTCACCCTTGCTGAGCAAATATTCCTTGAAGGACCCGTCGTCATAGATGCTGTCACAGCCCCATAATTACTGATACCTTCGTCTGCGTTAACAGATTCGGTAAGTTCAGGTTCTTGCCAGGAGGTCTGAGGCGTTACTCTCTCGAGTTGGTTCTCTAACAATCTGCTAAAGGTAATTTTCGGACAAGACATCCAGATCAATGCCACACAAATTCCTGTCTCTGGCCCCACTTTTGACGGCGTAACACCCCCAATCTATACCTGCTAAGTTGAAGTCGCCCCCTGTTACAAAGGCGTGATCTGGATGAATCCTAATGATTATATATTAGTAATTTTTGACACCAGTCACTTTTTATTTTTTGTTTTATTTCTTATCTAACATAAAAGAACGCGTTTAGAACATACTCTGTTCATCTTCAGGCGTTTATACATACATAAATACATACAGAGAAATGTTACTTAAAAATGAACTGTCTTAAAATGGATTAATCTAGAACTCTTAGTCCATTGTTTGTTACTGTAACGGCTGATATGGCATTCGAGTGGGAGGACGGTTCCAGTGGATGGCCAGAAATCGTAGCCAGTGATGCCTTCTGCTGGTTTTCTTCCTTATGGTTGACTATGTATGATATCACAGCCTGTGTAGGATGCAGACAGTTTTGCATTAGTTGGGTGTTACGAAAACAGCGTGAAAAGTTTTTGTTTGACAGTTGATCACTTACGATGTCATCACCTTGCAGCTTCACTTCCATCGCTGGTGTAATGGAGGAGCTGTTGATTAACATTACACTATTGCACATTGTGTTACTCTGAAAGTTCTGTCTGAATCACTCTACAACTACAGACCCCGATCCAAGTGGTCTATAAAAACATCTGGTTACCATTTTGACCGTTCTTTGATACTCAATTTCACCCATATTAATTGACATTCGGAATCCGCGATAACCTCGCTAATTTCCAGAGGAACAATGTGTACATGGGATTTACCGCTAATCTAGATGTCATACCAACTAAATTTGTACTGACACAAAACCTTCAATTAAAACGATTGTAGTGTGCTCACTGAGTGAACAAACATTATACGACGATGTGCAATATACACTCCTGGAAATTGAAATAAGAACACCGTGAATTCATTGTCCCAGGAAGGGGAAACTTTATTGACACATTCCTGGGGTCAGATACATCACATGATCACACTGACAGAACCACAGGCACATAGACACAGGCAACAGAGCATGCACAATGTCGGCACTAGTACAGTGTATATCCACCTTTCGCAGCAATGCAGGCTGCTATTCTCCCATGGAGACGATCGTAGAGATGCTGGATGTAGTCCTGTGGAACGGCTTGCCATGCCATTTCCACCTGGCGCCTCAATTGGACCAGCGTTCGTGCTGGACGTGCAGACCGCGTAAGACGACGCTTCATCCAGTCCCAAACATGCTCAATGGGGGACAGATCCGGAGATCTTGCTGGCCAGGGTAGTTGACTTACACCTTCTAGAGCACGTTGGGTGGCACGGGATAAATGCGGACGTGCATTGTCCTGTTGAAACAGCAAGTTCCCTTGCCGGTCTAGGAATGGTAGAACGATGGGTTCGATGACGGTTTGGATGTACCGTGCACTATTCAGTGTCCCCTCGACGATCACCAGTGGTGTACGGCCAGTGTAGGAGATCGCTCCCCACACCATGATGCCCGGTGTTGGCCCTGTGTGCCTCGGTCGTATGCAGTCCTGATTGTGGCGCTCACCTGCACGGCGCCAAACACGCATACGACCATCATTGGCACCAAGGCAGAAGCGACTCTCATCGCTGAAGACGACACGTCTCCATTCGTCCCTCCATTCACGCCTGTCGCGACACCACTGGAGGCGGGCTGCACGATGTTGGGGCGTGAGCGGAAGACGGCCTAACGGTGTGCGGGACCGTAGCCCAGCTTCATGGAGACGGTTGCGAATGGTCCTCGCCGATACCCCAGGAGCAACAGTGTCCCTAATTTGCTGGGAAGTGGCGGTGCGGTCCCCTACGGCACTGCGTAGGATCCTACGGTCTTGGCGTGCATCCGTGCGTCGTTGCGGTCCGGTCCCAAGTCGACGGGCACGTGCACCTTCCGCCGACCACTGGCGACAACATCGATGTACTGTGGAGACCTCACGCCCCACGTGTTGAGCAATTCGGCGGTACGTCCACCCGGCCTCCCGCATGCCCACTATACGCCCTCGCTCAAAGTCCGTCAACTGCACATACGGTTCACGTCCACGCTGTCGCGGCATGCTACCAGTGTTAAAGACTGCGATGGAGCTCCGTATGCCACGGCAAACTGGCTGACACTGACGGCGGCGGTGCACAAATGCTGCGCAGCTAGCGCCATTCGACGGCCAACACCGCGGTTCCAGGTGTGTCCGCTGTGCCGTGCGTGTGATCATTGCTTGTACAGCCCTCTCGCAGTGTCCGGAGCAAGTATGGTGGGTCTGACACACCGGTGTCAATGTGTTCTTTTTTCCATTTCCAGGAGTGTATACATCAGTGGAACAGAAGAATCTTTATTTAACATAAAATATGTTTTTTTAATACTAGGGAGGTATACCACAAGATTCAAACCAGGGTCGAGTCCTGTTGTATATAGATGAAGTTCCAATGAATTTCAGAGACTATTTGGAAGCTATAATATCTGCAGACGACGTAATCACAGTCATCCGAAACTCTATGTTGCCAAGATCAGCCCGTATGGTAACAGTTATACAGGCCTACAATCAGTTCACAGCAAAGGATCTGTAATACGGTACCCGTCTCACAAAGATACCAAATACGAAGTATTAAAAGCACAAATCCCGAGTGGTGCGCGCATATTAATGAAACATTAGTCTGGAAGTTTTGTGAGATCTAGATGGAAATCAAGCTGAAACGGAGTCACCCTAGATTTCTGACTTCGTACAAATTTTTCGTTATAGGTTGTACTTGAAAATGTATTCTGTTGACTTCAGGATTCAGAAGTAAAACTTTTTGCCTTCACATAGTACCATGTGGTAGTAAGGACTGTCTTTTGCGCCAGTACATCTAATGTAAATAAACATTCAGTGTAGATTATCAGTAAGTGCTCGTATACTGAGTAATTTTGGCTCCTCAGGTATCGGAAACCCGCTACCACGACTTCACCCTCTATTTCACACACACACAAAAAGTGTAAGAAAGCAGACTGAGATTCTGTAGTGGGGGAATGGGAAGGGGTTGGTGGAAACAGAATAACGTGCGCCTTGCCGAACAGTGACCTTTCAAAAAGGGTGTTCAATTTCGGGCCCGATAATTGAGTCACTGAACTATCTGACGAGCAGGCAATGTTTCAGAGAAAATAGTGACCCACTAAAGTCTTCAAAGAGGAGCCTATGACGACCGTAGGTAGTTGACTACCTAAGTTGTGCTTTACCAAAACTACAGTTCGGTATTTTTGGTGGAGATCATAAATGTAGTAAATGGTACGACTGCCGGTAGTACTGGTAGCATTGGTAGAGAGAAGACGTAAAGGAATGTGTGGGAGAGAAACTGAGAGTCGATGACCTCTCTCTGTTGGTTTTATAAAATCAGAGCCGCACGTCATACAGTGTTAGTACATTCTGTATTTTATATGATTACAGAATGTAAGTTGCATTTTGTAAGTAATAAAATTAATTGATAGCGATACTTTGGCTCATTTATGTAACCAAACAAATCACATTTTTATGCAAGTACAGTTCACATGAGCAAACATAAATTTTTTTTTACAATTATTGTTGTTATTTTGCACTCCATCAAAGGCAAGAGTTTCATGTTATTAGTGACAGGTGCGAAAATTGTTTGTGAATAACAGAAACAAGTTTTATGTAAGCTCGAAGGAGTACTGAAGCGATGTTTGAAATGTACTGTTTTGAGATTTTGTTTTTAATTTCGCCGTTCATTAGGGGATTACATTTTCAAGCGCAATATCATAAATCGGTACTTTCATTTACTCTTTTTATTTTTACTGCTACAAATAAAAAACTGCGAATAGAACATAAATTAAGCATTGACAGTTTCTGTTTTTCTATGAACACTGCTCATTATTTTAGTAACAGACAGGAATATAAAAATGTTCCGTACATTACGCGGTCCTTTATATATCCTCACTCAATTTTTAGACCGTTAACCCCTTTCTGTTTCTAGGGCGACCTGATGAGACACTAATTGCAAACGGAAAACAATTAAAATGCAACACACTTAACATACAGTTAACGAGGTTACTATTTTAGTTGACTAAAGCTACAAGGAAAAATACCGTAGTCTACACTTTTGATTACTGTAGCCTAAAGTGGGTGTACAGGCCTGCTGAAAATGTATGAAGATGGAATATAATGAGGAGTCGAGGTGACGTTCACAAGGACATGTCGTTTACATGGAATTGCTAGACTATTCTCGACGATTGCGCATAACGGAGTGAGAGAAAATGATCGTTCGTTAGAGGCTTCATAGACGAGGTTCCAAATCAGCAGCTGAGTGTCTCCCCCACCACTCGAATACACCGGAATTGGTTATCAACAAAAACGGGCTTGTCCAAGAGGACCTGCCCTCGGGAATGAGAACTGCGGACTTGTACTACGTTTACTAGACATGGCGATGTAGTGCTCGAAACTGTGGAAGCGAGCAGGGTGCAGTGAATTGCAAAATTTGTGTAGTATGGCCTGTATCTAGCACGGAAGTGACAAACAGTCCAGACTAGACAGAACGTATCTTTGAAGTATGTTGCCATTGAAGAACGCTGAAGCTCACCAGGGATGGTGGAATAAAAAATAAGCTGATACTGCATCGAATTGGAGAAACCAGAAATATGTTGCACAACTTGACTGAAAGAAGGAATTTCTTGGTACAAAACATCACAAGGCGTCAAGAAACTTTCAGTATTTGAAGCCATTTTGGATACTTTGCGACTGTGACTGTCTCAAGAAATATGTAAAGGTTTTTCTAAATTAACGCTACCAGTCACAACCTTTGTCAACTATTGTATTATTTATTTAGCGGCATGGTTCAAGGTAATACCTCATCTTCAGGCTAAATGGCATTACAAAAACAACTTTAAAATAAGGGCATACTGATGTTACATAGTCTTTTCGTAAATGCTGTGGTCATCCCGTGGCAAAAGAGAAAACTTAGTAAGAGGCGATGTCACTTTGGAAGCTGGACTGATATTTGCACGAAAATGTTTTGTAACGGTAACTCACTTTATTCTTCTGGCGTGTCAGTCTCGTTGTGATGCGCTGAGGTGTTTCCATTTCCGTCGCTCTCTTGGTCACTTTTCACAAATCTTCAATATGGCTGCAAATCCTTGTGGGAGGTGAATGTAACTATCTTCACCAGAAAATTAATTGTGAGACCCAATGTAAATTACAGTATGCAAACACATTAATAAATACAGCGAAATGTTAAGGCACTAGCAGGGAATCCTAAAAGGGCGATTTCCCTAACATAAAAATAAAGTTACTTTAAGTGTTAACAGAAACACCTTTTGAATGAACATATTAATTTCTTCGACCAAAGCAAAAACATCGAAACGCATCCATCTGACAATAAACGATGTTAAAATATAAAATGTACGAACAGCTCCTAACAAAATGAATATTCACACTGGAAAATTTACTTCTAAATCTGAAAACCACTGCTATGAATGCAACTAATGCTGTTAAATAACTTAGAATTATCTAATCATCGATTACAATGACTGCTTGGCTTAATTTTGAACTGCACTAGCATTGCACTGAAGGGCGTAAACATAACTATAGCGCTCAGAGTGATCTCTGATCAGGCATTCCACTCAGATATTGGCACTACTGTTCTGCTCACAGTTAAGTGGAAGATGAAGTGAGTGTTGTTCCGTCTCTGGCTCTCTGAAGTGCGATGCTTACTCCAGTTTCTGCAAATACCTGTGTCCCTGCTGCACGCCAAGCCCCATTCTTTTGTAGGACCACGCATTGCTTGTCCTGGGTTCAGCATGTATGTGATTCCCAAACTCTCTCACAAGATCAAAGTACAGTCCCACCAGGTTAAATGTGAAAATCTCTAATGCATACAAGTTACACAGAAACCAACAAATAAAATCACTCCAGTCATACTTACTGTTTACAGCTATTATTATAAGATCCAACAGTGAGGTGGCATAATTACTCATGTAGCTCCACCCTACATATTTTATCCACATTTTTATGCTATAATAGTAGTCCACACGTCTTTTAGCATAGTGAAAGGGTAACTGATGTTTTCTTTTCATAGCTCGTATCATTACTTGCAAAATGCACGTGTAACTCTACATATTGCCTACGTTAAAGCTAGAAACTGCTTAGTTGTTCCCTTCTGTTTGTGGGAAGATGAATTTTTCCGTTTATTTGGTACAGCAGCCTAGCACAGAGAGACATTGGAGAGAGGGAAGTTACCAACCTTCCACACGCTATAAATCTGTAGCTTAAAAGTGGCTTTCAGACCCGAAGCTTTCTCAGGACTGGTACGATACACGATGGGAAACAGCATGTCGGGCGACTAGAAAGCGCTTGACAGACTCGATGGATATGAGTCTGAATGTGTCCTTTACTTTAAAAAAAAAGGCAGTGGTTAGAATCTTCCGTGGGAACTGAAAGACGCAGCTTGTAAACGGCTGCTTTGGAACTTGGCGAGGAAAACAGTTAGCTTTCGCTCTTACACCCATCTGAAATACAAAACAAAAACTCTCCACGTTGCAGATGCTCTGTCGAAATCATGAAATTTCGTTGGGTCAGTGGTCGCAGTGGCTACGCTTGGCTAGACATTGCACAGTGCTTGGAATCCTTACCATCACTAGCGCACGATGTGGAGCTATTCCAAAATTAGTCAGAATTTTCGTAAAGAGACACTACCTATTAGCTCCAAAAAGACAGACTTGCTGCAGACACCATGCATCGTGAAGATGGGTCCCGAAGGTTGTTAACGGGTACTGGAAGTGTTTTTGTTGATATTCGGGCAGCAGTGCTTGTCCATGGTATAAGTCAGGGGGGAGCGGTGTTTGTTAACTTATTGCAGTTGGTCGTTTCGTTAACTGATGACCGAAATTAGCTGCTTTATTTGGAGGATGCACTTTGCTTCTTTCAATGGAGTTTGGTCTTCCGACTTGACTTATAATTAGCCCTTTCTCATATGATATATCATTGGTATTATTCAAAAGGCGATCCCGAAATTTGAACCAAGATTAGAGTTAAAGATTATTTTTGTAACACTGCGTTCATCGTCATCTCGTTGAAGGTTTCCCAACTTAAATATTTACTAAGGGAAATAAGTAGTATCTTTTATAAGCGTGCGTTTTCATTCAATAGATAGATGCCCCCCCCCCCCTCTTAACTAATATGTGGTATCATGTAGTGATTGACCTGTGTATTAAATCCATGAATATTAACTGTTAAATGTAGGGCTACCCCTTTTAAACTCAGATTTAATAAGATTGTCTCCGTTATGAGTTCGAAAGAAAATTTGCATGATTGCATAGGGAACTTCACTCCGTTTTCCGATGACGGGACTAAATTTTGCAAGACATGGGTATGCACTACATCAACCACAACCATACATCCTCTTCATTATCCTCTACTTGAAAAGGATTAGAAAGTTAAATAAAAAGAGACAAGGCGAAGGGGTTGTCACATTTCATGGTAATGATGGAATTGTTGTAGTAATATCTGCAGAGGGAAACCGAGACTTGAGTATTATAAACAGGTTGAAATAAGTGTAGGTTGCAGTGATGAAGACACTCGCAGAGGATACAAAGGCATGGAGAGCTTCTGACTTAAAACCACAACAATAACAACTTATGTTACATTTATTGGCTTCATGAGGTACATCATTTAACACTCATTCATTCCAGCATATTACCTAATAATACTAATTAGCATCTTGAGAAGCTGGCGTATTAAACGATGAACGTGAACAACGAACTCTCAACGTAAGTCTCAGGGCACTTTTGCTACATACTGTCGACGCTACCAACGATAGCGGAGGCTGTGTAGGATTTCTGATGGTCTTAATCAGATTCGACACGGTATGTTGGTATTACGACATCTTATTTTGTTCATGCGATTAAATTGTGCAAACCAGTGCATAAATTACAGGTATAGAGTGTTTATCGGGAAGAGGCTTTCAGGTGACACGACGGCAGAGGCATAATCCGAGATGGAGCGGGTTCCTACTGAGCCACTTGCCGGTAATCGACTCTGGCCGGCCGGCCCGCTATTAGTGTGCGCGCGCAGATTAATTCCCGGGCCCCTGTGTGTCCGCTGCCCGCCCCACAGCCGCGCTGGCGACACGGCGTCCGCCGCAGGAATTAATTCCGGCCTCGGCTCGCCAGGCACGGGATCGCCGCCGCAGGTGAGATTTATGCGGCTCGCCCTGAGCAAAGATAGGTAGGCAACCCTGCGCGCCACTGAGATCCGCTTCACCTGCCGCAATTCATCTTTTTCTGTAAGCTGGTCTAGTCTGCTACAGTAACAGAGGTGATAACGAAAGAAATTTATGAAGAGCTTCTGAGTACACAACAGAACTTGTTCGGTAACGATGTTTGTTCAAGAGGAATTTTTCTTTATTATCTCTGACGTGTAATGATGTATTTCCTCTCGTCGAATGTTAGGGAAATCGCCTGGATTAAGAGAAACAATTCGGCTTCCTGTGATCAGGAAAAACGTGGCTCAGCAGAACATTTCTTTCTTCGACACAGTAAAGAAACTTCTACTAAAGTCTAACCCAGAGACGATATGCTGTTTTAATATGCTACGTGATATTGAAAGACGTTATGAGAAGATTGTTCGATTTAATCGTTTTGTCAACGCACAAGCTCGTTAGAGTCTAAGTGTCAACTCAACTCAAACAGGTTCGGTTAGAGAAATCATAAACTCCAATAGAAGTTCAATGGAATAGAGGAGTACTTGAGTCTGAAATGGTAAGTGGTATGGTGGTACGTTAGTACGGGACCAAACTCCTGAGGTCATTGGTCCCTAGGCTTACACACTGCTTAATCTAACGTAAGCTAACTTGCGGTAGGGACAACCACACACCCATGCCCGAGATTGGACTCGAACCTCCAACGAGTTCAGCCGCACGAACCGAGGCAAGGCGCCTGAGATCACGCGGCGAAACAATAAATATGACAGCACTCAGAGACAAGCTACTTGACATATACAGGGTGTTAGAAAACGATAAACTGTAGTAGGTTGTAGAGTTGTATAGTGAGATGCAAATTAAGGATAGGATCGGTGTCCAGAAAAGTAATTCAACGACACACAGTGCTTCGGAGCTACACGCGCTGACGCATGCCGCTAGGCCATCCCTTTGCCAGCAAACGTTATTTCTAACGATGACGAACCGTTGGCGGAACATCTCGCAATATTGTTCGTTTTTAACTGATGGTGACTCTTTGTCATGATCGGCAGGGGAGAAATTGAATCTAGCTGATGCGTAGGACACACCTTGTCTTCTAGGAATGCGATGTTCTGTTGTCTCACTGAACCACACTTTCGGACCTGGGTTTCCATTCGCATTATATATTTTTCTTAGAGGGTTTGAAGAGTTCAGGAGCAGAAATAAACTGCTGTCTACACAGTAGCTAGCTTCAACTTCTGTGATCGTGATGATCAGTAGCAGTCTGTGAACAACAAACAACATTCTGAAATGTTCCACCTATGGTCTGTCAGTGTATAAAGTCACGGCCTAGAGGCAAGGACCGGTGTATATTATTTACACGCTCTATAGCATCGTTGGATGACGTTTCTGGGTTTCTGGACATGGGTTCCTATCCTCAATTTGTTCCTCAAGACACCCTCTATAACTCCTCCAAGTTTGTCACTATCATTCTATAATGCCCTGTGTGATCAGGGTGAAAGGGTATAGATACAGATATAATAATAAACGGAACTTAATATGTACTCAATTCTGTGTGTTATCTTTTCTTTTTCTCTTCAACTAACATTCTTCCCACAATCATATAACATAATTTGCTACCTGATGTTTTATGCACGTCCGTAACTAAACCGCTTAGTTGACTATATCTGTCAGTATAGATTGTTAGTTTTGCGTCCACAATTCACACTTTAATACCTGACGTGCTGCCCAGGAGAAAATAAACAATAATAGCCTGGTTGCACCATGTAAGCATGGAGGTACTAACAACACAATTGTATTACCTATTATCATTTGGAAATGAAGTAACTGCTCAGCTGACTATGTCATCAGTGGAAATATCTGCACTCAACACACTTAACACCCTGCACATGTCTAGGCGTCATAGATCTCGTCATGTGGAAAATCTGTTGTCAAAGGCAAAATGTTGGCTGGCATCTCCCAGACGTCGTTCAGTATTCGCCAACCCTGCGACGAGATTTGACTGAGGTATCAGGGTCTACTAATCAGACGTGTCGCATATTCCCTTTCCCAGTAATTTGGTACAGTGATTTTCAACAAAAATTCCACAAGAATGAATGTTCCCAAGTGGATAACGGTATTTTAGAAAAATGGGCGGCTGTTTATTGAATTTTCCGGATCATGACAGTTAATGCACGGTGATAAGTGAACACTCTACAAAAATTGAAGCCCGCCATTAAGTATAAATGCCCGTTACTATTGACAGATGGCACCACTCTGCCGCCGAATAATGCCCTCCCACATATTTCCAAAGTTGTTTCGAATACACAGCAAAAGTTTCACCAGGAAGTCCTTATACATCTTCCATACAGTCCCGATCACTACCCTTGAGCCGGCCGCGGTGGCCGTGCGGTTCTAGGCGTTTCAGTCCGGAACCGCGAGACTGCTACGGTCGCAGGTTCGAATCCTGCCTCGAGCATGGATGTGTGTGATGTCCTTAGGTTAGTTAGGTCTAAGTAATTTTAAGTTCTAGGGGACTGATGACCTCAAATGTTAAGTCCCATAGCGCTCAGAGCCATTTGAACCATTTTGAACTACCCTTGAGATTTCCGTACCTTTACAGCCCTGCACTAAGGCATTCGTGACCATCGATTTGTTCTGGCCGAAGAGCTGCACACGTGGGTACTGTAGTGTCAGGCGGTCGGCAGGAAAGAAATAACGATGTAGTTTCAACACATTTTATTCAACTAATACATTTCATTTAAGTAAACAATCTCGGCGTGCACTAGTTTCTAAACCCAAGAACAACAAGAAACACTTATATTCTTGTGGTGGATAAAGCCAGATAGAAGTATAAGATACTGAAAAGAATTAAAAACAACACGGTACACTGGTGTCCAGCGTGGAACATCTACACACCAGTGACGAGATTTGTGGTCCTGTCCCATCTATTTCTACAATGCAAGGGCAATTTCCGCCACCCAGTGTGAGTAACCTAATGTCAAATCCGTAATGAGAGGGCGTTTTAGCGGTGCAACCAAGTCGGACAGTTGGTACGGGTCTGTCCAGGGACTCGAGAAGAGGGTGGACAGAGTTGACGTCGTGCAGGCGCAAGCCGTTGTAGGTGTCTGCATGCTTTAATAAAGCATTGCGCTACGGTAAGATCTCTTGCACAGTCTGACTTATGGTTCATGTGCATTACAATGAATGAAGAGCTGGTTTCCACGCCGTGAAGTTTTTGTAGTAAAATGCCACTGATGGACTGGCAATATTTATGACGTCATACCTTTTTGAACTATAAACCTTAAAATGGTATATTTCTGGAGGTACGTTGAAGACAGATGTTGGTATGTGAAATATGTTGTGAATAGAGATACTATCAAAGAAGTATTAAATTTATACAACATACCTGACGCGGCCGATTTTTACGTATAGCAATGTTTATGACGTCACATGATTTGATATGTGCGTCATGCAGTGACGTAATTTTGTATATTTCATGCTTGTTTCCTGGCAATATGGCGTATGTGTACCACGTTTGGCCGGAATAGGTCCAGTGGTTTAGAAGGAGATGTAGAAATGACATACTCACGCGCGCGTACACACAAATACACGCACACACACACACACACACACACACACACACACACACACACACACACACAATTTTCATAATGTGTGGAAATTGACTCTAAATAATGAAACGTGTGAAGTCATCCATATGAGTATTTAACGAAATTCCGGTTACATGATGAATCACACAAATCAAAAATCTGTCAATCCAGATAACTATTTTGGGTTTACAATTAGGAATAACTTAAATTGGAACTGTCATATAGATAACGTTATGGGGAAAGCAAACCAAAGGCTGCGATTTGTTGGTAGATCACGTGGAAAATGCAAGAAATCTACTAGATACTTACTAGTCTGTTCTCCCCTGGGGTATTGCTGTGCAGCGTGGAATCCGCCTCAGATAAGACTGACCGAAATATTCAAAGAAGTGCAGCTTGTTTTGCACTATAGCGGAATATAGAAGAGAGTGCGACGGACATAATCCACAAACTGAGGGGGAATACATTAATACAAAGACGTGTTTCGTTGCGGCAGGATCACCTCATGAAATTTCAGCCGCCACCGTTCGCCTCCGAATGCAAAAATATTTTACTGGTGCCCACCCGCACGAGGAGAAATATTGATCAAAATAAAAGTAAATCAGAGATCGCACGGAGAGACTTAACTGATGGTCTTTCAAGCACATTGTTAGAGAGGGCAACTGTGGATATATAGCTTGTAGGTGGTTCGATGATCCCTCTGCCAGGCACTTAATGGTGAACTGAAGGCTAATCACATAGATGATATAGATGTGGATGAGACCATTGAGGGTAAGAGCAATTTAAAGATAATATAACATAAATTAGAGTTTCTACTCCTGCTCTTACGAATGGAGTCGAAATGTTGCAGTATGTAGTTCTCTTATAAATCTATTAAATTTTAGGCAAATTTTTGCTTGTTATTTACATCTGTAATTTGTTTTAGGTATTATCATGTTTTGAAGTTTAGAGATGTGGGACTGTGTCTAGATAAATGTGAAATTGCTTCCAAATATATGTAATTAAGAATGAAATTTTCACTCTTCATCTGAGTGTGCGCTGATATGAAACTTCCTGGCAGATTAAAACTGTGTGCCGGACCGAGACTTGGACTCGGAACGTTTGCCTCCTTCCGCAGGAGAGCTTCTGTGAGGTTTGGAAGATATGACACAAGGTACTGGCGGAAGTACAGCTGTATGGAGGGGCTGTGAGTCGTGCTTGGACAGCTCATACGTTAGAGCACTTTCCCACGGTAGGCAAAGGTCCTACGTTCGAGTCTCGGTCCGGCAGACAATTTTAATCTGCCAGAAATTTTGATATGTCATTAAGATGTGCGACTGAAAACGATATGTCCCAGTGCTTCCAAACTGAAACCAAAACTTAAAACATTTGATTGTTTACTTGTTGCTAATTTCTTCTTGTATTCGTTGCTTAGTATTACAATGAAAGTTAACATAGTGAAACAATTTAAAAATATATTTCAAAGTGAAATCCCTCGTCGAAATAATTGATTATTTTGTGCCAATTGGTCTTGTATTCGTTGTTCAGTATGATGATAAACGTGGTTTTTGCGAAAAATTTAGAATTAATTTTTTTATCTTGTAGGAAATTAATTATTTTTGCTCATTATGACTTCTGTGATTCTAAGAAAAGCGAAATCATGTAATTATAATATGAGAGCGCAATTTGGCAATATGCTAATGCCAGCGGCCATTAGTGAGCGAGAGACGAAACTGCGCGGTATGAGAGAGGTAGCTATCAGCTTTAAAGAACAGTGAGGTAGCGTGGAAAGAAGAGCAAAGCTTGGGCAGGCTATCTACATGAAATAAGCAACTTGTTATACAGTAGATAGGGTGCAGGGGCGTGGCGAGAGGTTGCAAGTAAAGTGTATAGTCGAGCCAGCGGGGAGCTCGTTTCGCATGGCAGCCGACACGGCTGGATTAGTGTAGTACAGCGAGCCAGCTGTTTAAGCATGCTTCAGACAGGCACAGGCGCCCCCCCCCCCCCCCACCCCTGATGCTCTTGTGTAGTTCTCCCATACCGCATACCGCATACCTCACCGTGTACTATCCGCGTAATTCATAGTTTAACAGTTGGCATCACTCCGTAATCAGAGGCTCCTATTCGTAATGTGTTACCTCGAACTGCATCCACTTCTTCCTGACGACACTGCACAACACGAAAAATATCACAGAACTTGTGAAATATTCGCACCATTTGGTGTGTAGATTATTGTGTTAATGATCTGGCAGGGAAATTCGCTCTGACAGGGATGTGCGAGTTACTCATAGCGAACAGTAACACAATTACATATTTTTGATTAGGTGTATTTATCATTATTACTTCGTTATTACAACGATTTCGTAAAAGAACTAAATCATTTTTTATCTCCTTCTGTCCATTCGATTACTTGGCTCTACAAGTCCAATAATTTTTTTTCCGGTAACTTGATATTTGCTTATCACAATATATTATCTCTTTTTCTGAGGCGTACACTGCAATCACGCCTTAGACATGTCTCATATCTCTTTTTCTTCTTTTCGTAAGTTCTTCATAGACAATTTGCATCTCATTCTTCCTAATATTTTTGAATTAATATTTATTTGTAGCCACTTAAATTTTAATATACCTCTACAGCAGCACGTCTATGAGATTCAGGTTTGTAGTTCATTCACAACAAAGACACAACACACACATGATATTCTATCTTCTTTCAGTTCCTTTCATCTTCATGTACAGTAAAAGAACTCACTCTCAATTCTCCTCAGAAACGCTCTCCACGGCTTCCTGCACTACACATATACATACCTGTTTCTTATATCTGATGTTGCACTGTAATATGCCGGTAGTCTCTCTTCGCTCACTAATAATAATTTTCATCACGTTAATAACTACGCTAGGCAACATTCGCAACTGGCATACGTTAAGTAGGAAGTCAGAGCCGTACCAGGTGCATTCGTGGCTACACGCTTTAAGATGGTTTACAGAGTATAGCTGAAGATATAGACGTAGACACATCCATACAGACGGCCGGAAGATGGAAAGAAATTGTGCCAGAATAACACCAAGAAGGAAGATGGAAAGAAACTGTGCCAGAATAACACCAGGAAAACTAGCTATCTAGATGCCTAAAGCTTCTATAATGGGAGGTAAGTTAATGGATATTTTCTTTGGCTGTCTACTTAGGGAAGCTATTTTTTCCCTGGTATCAGGTTACTAGCTATCACCTACATACTTCCACCAGCAATAGTATCATATACTAACAAAATCGTTCATCCACTAATTTACCAAACCCATTGGTTAGTGTAACGTATAGGAATATATACGTAAGTTGGAACTTAAATAGTGGCAACGCCGCTGTGGAGACACTATGCAATGGAATCTGCCGTTGTCGCTGATAGCACACGTTGTTGACATACCTACCTTACCTCCGAGCAAGGACTCGCCTGTCCCACGTCACCGGCGTGCGCACTATAGAGGAAAACACAGTCACCTGTGAGCGAGCGGTCTAACGTATGGGTGTAACTATGTTTTCAAATCAGAAACGATGGAGTTGGATCAATATTGAATGTGCCAGAGGTCGTACAGCACGACAGTGTAATTAAGGTCTTCAAGAGGCGTGTGGGGAATCGGCATTGCCGTACCGAACAGTGGCACGTTGGGTAAAAGCCGTCAACGAAGGTCAGCATACTGCGGCAGACATGCATCGGGCAGGTCGTCCTAGCGTTTCTAAAGAAGAAGTGGATGATGTTGCCGCATTAGTGGACAGTGATCGACGCCATACGATTCGTGAGCTCCACGAAACCGGATTAGCGTATACGACTGTGCTTTGCATCCTGAAGTAACGCCTGGACATGCGAAAAATTTCATCACCATGGGTTCCCCATGACTTGACGGAAATGCAGAAATGGATGCGTTACGATGCCACACAGACGTACTTGGAGTGCTATCAGCGCTAAGGAGAGGCTTTCTTGCGCCGTACCGTAACACTGGATGAGCCATGGGCCACATAGTACGAGCCAAAACTGTAACGCCAATACAACGAATGGCGTCATTATGGGTCGCCGCGAAAGTCGAAAGAGCGTCAGAGGCCCAGTATCGTGAAAGTTGTGGTGATTCTCATGTACGACTGTGATGGTGTTATCCGGGCGCAGACCGTCAACGCACAGTATTACTGTTCGTTTTTGGAGAATCACCTGCGACCAGCTTTGCGAAAGAAACGGCGACACTTTCTGCGCAACGCACCCATCATTTTTCACTATAATGAGCTGGTGAATACAGCGGAAGCTGTGGCTGCTCTCTTCAGTCGATGGGACTGGGAAGTACTGTGCCATCCACCACACTCCCCGGACTTAAGTCTTTGTGACTTTGATTTGATTCCGAAGATGAAGGAACCACTTCGTGGCATTCGCTTCAGAACTGTTCCAGAGATTCGACAGGCAGTAGACCGCACCATTCGCACCATCAACAGAACAGGCTCTGCTAACGGTATACTACGCCTTCCACATCCTTGGCAACGGGTTCTACACAACGCTGGTGATTACTTTGAAGGACAGTAACAGGTGCAAACATGTAACTCTTTTGTATCGGTTGTGAATAAATAGTTGCCACTATTTAAGTTCCAACCCTCGTACATTTTGAAGTAAAGGAAGACATTTTCGGGTTCAAACTGCAAAGATTTTCGTGAAAAGCAACGATCATTGAGAAAAAAAAACAGTCAAGATGTAGTTTCAAATGTTTCGAGATATTTGTAGCACTCCCCTCCTGCCTGTACACATTTTTACACTGGCATGTATGCGTCCTGGTAGACCTCGAAGGGAAATTCGTTCAGGGCGGTCGATACTATGTCCTGGAGCACCTCAGTAACCTTGAAACGGTGTCTGCAGGAGCAAAGTCCTAACTATGAGGGGACTGAAGGTGCGTTTCTGAGCTGCGCTCCACCAGGAACTCACCGGTAGTCCGAGGTGCGTGGCTGGGGAAGTAGTCAGGATGGAGCACCCAGGTGCCAGCATCGCCTTGCGCACGTGATGACGGAGCCATATGGAGTTAATCCTGCCACCGTTGATAGAGCTGTCAAGGGTGCGCCCCTGCCAACAACTTGCAGTCCCCACTCCCAGCCCATAAAACTACAGTTCTGCAATTTCTTCGATTCCGATTTAGCAAATTTTGTAAATAGGATTAATAAAACTGAAGTACTGAAAGTCTCACGGTACAGTGAGATTTAATACAGTAGTTACGTGGATTAAACATTTAGCACACTGATTGGAAGTAAACGTCAGACTTTAGATGTTTTAACGCGTGTTGTAACTTCATTTGGCCTATGGTAAAAACATTATTCTGCTGGTCTTATACCTGGTGCTTGAGCACTGCAGCCCATTATCAGTGGTAGAGAATCGTTTGTTTATATCTGAGTTCAACGTGTATCAATAGAACGTAGCTGTCTGTAGCCACAATAGCAACTCCTGTAATATTACTGACTATTTAATCAACTTATTTTTGAATTATTTTGTAATTACAGGACAGATTGTACTAACCGAAGCTTAGGATCAATAAACTTACTGTCTGGAGGAGCAACTAAATTACATATCCCACCTCCTTTTTGTGATTGCTTTCTCCAGTGTTGCGTCTTCCGCCAGTCCGACAGAAATCGACAAAAATCTGGAACATTCGGTCCATCAGCATATTTGTGACACAGTACCCTAGTAAAGCAGCAGCAACAACCCCGCTGTTGAATTTCGGCGAACTGTGTGTGGTAGGATGGCGGTTATCCCTCAAATAACCAGTCTTTGATTACCCCTAATTTTTTCATCTCCAGTGTGTTATGATGAAACCGCTCAAAATAATTGGTTTACGAAGTAAACAAGTTTCGGTTTTTTATTGGTTTTATTTCCAGCAAGAAGCGTAGACTTCTATCAAACACGGAAAAATTCCGAGACCCTCTCAGATTTTTGCATTATTCATTTCAAGGTACATATAATGAAAATATAAAATAAAATTGGCATATAGTAGAAAACTTTGTCTGACCACAGTTTGCTGCTCTTCCATAAAAATTCTCCGATATTTTCTTACTGATTCTTATCTTGTAAATCTCTGCTCAAAAATATTATTATTATCGAGGGTATCTCGGGCATTACGAATAGTCAACGCTAACGGGTGAAAAATGAGGTTAGAGAACATTTCTAATGTAAAGTTGTTCGTTCCAAATGGCTACATGCAAATAAAGGCATATATGTAGATCCAGGAAGCAGATGAGCTGCTTAGTATTTTTATTGTAAACTATGAACGAATTTTTAAATTTTTAATTTTTTACTGTTACTGTAACTTCCTATCTCTTTTATTATTTCACAAAAAATGACAGTCACATAAGAAGCTTCTCTGTGAAATTTTAGCCTTTTCTCTCTTTACTTATTTGGAATCAAGAACTCATATTTTAGTCTACTATGTACATATCTTTACTTTTAACTGAGTGGAACTGATTTTTACTGCCAACATAGGAAACGCTCTTTCAAAGAATTCACATGAACAGTTTAAATAGTAGGCAAAATACATTAACCAAGTACATGTACATGACAGTAGTTCAAACTTCAATAATGAATTAACCTACTGCTCTAAATTTATTGTTAATTCTTTTCATAAATACTCGTGCTATAATGTGTTGACGTTTAAGTTGACTCCTTTTGTCGGAAATAATATCATTCAAACACGATATCAACCTTTCAAAACCCATAATAGTTCATACCAAAATCGATTTGGAAAACAACTGTATCTAAATATCAAAAACTTTTGCACCATCGTTATCGCACCGGTAACTGAGCAGTTACGAGTGCGACCTCGGGCACTTACTGATGCCCCACCGTCCTCTCTGCTCACCACATGATGAGACAGGGTGTGAAGATGATTTTTGATGACATAGAAACCGGTTACCATTTTGACGAGTAATTTTAGTTTTTAACAAATCCTTGCGATCAAAACCAATTAGATTTTTGAAAAAATAGAACTGTGACAACAGGACCTGTTTAAAATCGCGAACTGAGGGAAATGGCTCTTCTAGTAGCCCGATGATAGAAACATGAGGGAACAAGAGAACTCATGGACCCCTCCCTGTAAATTTTGTTATGGTAATACTATTCCTCTAACATTTTATTACACATTTCCCAGAGATCGCAGCAGTTTGTTGCATGAGATTCCAGCTAATTTTCGGACAGTTAGAGACCTATCCAGTAGCCCTGTCTCAGCACACCAGCTCCGGTTGCGTCCATTGTCGAGGACACAAGAGCCCGAAAGAAATATGCAGAGAAAACTAAGAATAAATAAAATTTATAGCGAATTTTGAAAAATTAATCAAGTCGATCATTAAACTAAAGCATTTGCGTATGTTACAAACAAAGTTTATAATGGAAATTATTCTGAGGTAAGTATGTGTGGACCACTAAACTGCTTTACCCAGGACAAAGACCGGTGTGCATTAGGTACCGTACGTAAGTTAATTAGGTCTTTAGAATGAAATGAACTAGACGTCAACAAACATTGCGGGCAAGGCTGTTACAGAATTCAGGACTTCAAAAATTGTTTGCGCAATTACGACTGGGACTATCTACACGACACACTTGGTGTACATAAAACAGTAATATATTACGTAATGTAGACGTAGTGTACCTACTTGGAAAAGAATTGTCCCAAAACACTAACACGTGTAGACTAAACGTTCCTATATCCCAGGCTACAAATAGCATCAGTAGATCGCGAAGAATATGATTCGACGGACTTGCAGGATTGCAGCGTTAAATAACATTACTAACTGGACTGTAAAATACTAAGCAGAATCATCCTACAATCAAAACGAGGCTTTTTTATCGTCGACGGCGAAGTGATTAGAGATGTGGAATAAGCTCAGTTTGTAGAAGGATAGGAAAGGAAATCGGCTGTGGGCTTTCAAAAGAATCAACCCCAGTTGTCACCCTAAGCGATTTAGAGAAAACACAAACCACTCAAATCTCGTGGTCGGAGGGGAATAAAAGCTACCGCTCCCCAGAATACAAATATAGTGTGTTGTCACTATGTGTATTTACAAGAAAAATAAACTATTTGAGCAACAAGATAGAAACTATTTCGGGCATGTTAAAAACTAGACAGTGAAATCATGAAAATGAGGAACTATTACAGGAAAAGTGTGAACTGATGAGAGATAATCCTCAAGTTCAGGAAAATATCAATAAGGGTTGCTTACGTGAGTAGTAGATAACATAAATCTTAGTCAACAAATTATAGTTTTAAACTTAAAGCACTCCAAAACAAGTTAAATATTAGTTTTTTCTTGATTTATATACAATTATTTATGATAATTTTCGGTAACCAACATCCTGAAATTGTGGCTTTAGAAATACTCGTATTTGGTGAAATCGTTTGGTAAATCGACAGTGCGTGACCGATTACAGGCGGTAATAAACGGCGACGTTGTCAGCGATATATTGCTTCTTTGTCGGCCGCTTAATAGGCTTGTCATTGAGCGGAGCTACTTGTTTCAAATCAGGGGATACACAATGGCGTAAGGGGTAACATATAAATTATAACTACTGCTATAAATTACGTATCATCGAAATGAAACACAGCGGTAAGCAGGGACGGCTATTTTGCGCCTGTGGCGCACAGTATGAGTTGATCAAATGGTTCAAATGGCTCTGAGCACTATGGGACTTAACTTATGAGGTCATCAGTCCCCTAGAACTTACAACCACTTAAACCTAACTAACCTAAGGACGTCACATACATCCATGGCCGAGGTAGGATTCGAAGCTGCGACAGTAGCGGTCGCGTGGTTCCAGACGGTAGCGCCTAGAACCGTTCGGCCACTTCCTGTAGAATTTCATCAATGAGTGCTTTACGTGACATAGAACAATATCAATTGCTGTTAGACATAGCACACTTAATGGCTAAGAGGATGAATGTCAGAAGACTAATCTAAATGAGGTAGATTCACGGTTGGTTCCAGGATGTTTTTTGTCATTCATTGCACTTTTAATCTTTGGCAACAAGTTCATTGTGTCATTAATAATACGTTGTGCAATGGATCTCTGTTAGCCTAAGTAAACTTTAGGGCACCCTTTAAAGGGTTCGGTAAAATACTGAAAAGTTGCAGGAAGACAACGGCTTACAGTGTCCTATAGGATCATATATAGTAAACCACTGAAATGTTCCGTTTAGGTTTGTGGACAGTTTTACCTTTCCTTGTCCGTTTCGAGATTCTATTTACCTTGTCCGTTTCGAGCTTTACTCTGTCTGAAGTGAAACAAGCAACTATTTCGTCGTCGGGCGGACAATTAACTCATATTATTATCTTATCTTTTGCACGCACTTCCATACCTACGTAATACAATAGATTCGGAGATAACCACACTTTATGTTAATCTATGAGCAGACTCAAAAATCGTTGCAACTATGTCGTGACAGGAAGCTGTCCTCATACGTAACCAAATAGATCCCCACTAGCCTAAGATTAGCAATAAATCCGTTTGTAGGTTAATCTTTATCAGCTGCGTTTGTGTCACATTTTACTGTCAGCGGTAGACTTCTAGACGACTGGACATAATAGCGTGCAGTAAAGTTACTTGGAAAGTTTAATAACTTAATGATTTCATTACGGACAACTCAATAACAATTTACTATATTACATTTATATATTCTCTGAAATTCTCAAGTTAGGAGGTATAAAATACAGACAGTGAAATATTATCGACAGATTTTACAGCGATACCGGACTGCATCTATAAGAGTGGATGGAAAAGGGATCAAAATCGTTGAAGCTTACCAATGAAATTGTAATGCTGTCAAAGACAGCAAAGGATTTGGAAGACCAGTTGAATTTGATGGATGATGTCTTGAAAACAGAATATAACGTGAATGTCAATGAAAGTACATCAGGGTAATGAAATATGGCCTTGTGTAGAAGTGAAAATCGTAAGATAAAAAGCTCTAACGGGAGGAAAGCACAAACATTTCAAAGGTGGTTGCGTGGAAGAATGTTGAAGATTACAATGGTAGATTAAATAATGATGAGGTAATGAACAGGATTGGGAAAAAAAGAAATTTATGACACCGTCTTAGTAAAGGAAGGAATCACAAGATACATCCTCATGTCATAAGCAAGTGTAGTAGGCGTGATGGGAGGGGTATGGGGGACGAAGTAGGAAAACCGAGGATTGAGTACAACAAGGATATCGATTGAGTGTAGGGTGTAGAGACGAACAGCACGCACAGAATAGACCATAGTGAATATTTGTAGCAAAGGAGTCTTCGAACTGGAGACTACAAGAACAACATATGAGAGATGTCATGCAGTCATTTGGTGTCCTGTAACTAGCTGTACTAAGTGAGAAGGAGCCCTTCCAAGTAACTGTCGCAGTGAGATACTGTCCCGATGCTCGAGACACATTCACATAGTCCGTAGCATCAAAAGTCCAACCCCAGCACTCAGTTTATGGGGTAGATTGTATTGAATATAGTTGGAAGGACACATCACAGTTTATTCAGGAAACTGCATACTGATTGCCGGCCAGGGTAGCCGAGCGGCTCTAGGCGCTACAGTCTGCCACCGCGCCACCGCTACGATCGCAGGTTCGAATCCTGCCTCGGGCATGGATGTGTGTGATGTCCTTAGGTTAGTTAGGTTTAAGTAGTTCTAAGTTCTAGGGAACTGATGACCTCAGAAGTTAAGTCCCATATTGCTCAGAAACATTTTCAACCATTTTTTTTTGCATACGCATTGAACCGCTTAGAATGGAATATCATAGAGGATAATGAGACATTATATTGTACTATTCTGGAATCTCAGACACGCTCATTACTAGGCTAAGGATTAAGCTACCTTCTAAAACTAAAAGGTCGCAAATGTTGATGGTGTAATGACAGCAACCAGCCACAAATTTACTTTGAGTTCCTTTATTCAAAAGGAACCGTTACCGGTTTCGAATCGTTGCGATTCATCATCAGACGGTTTACACGCTTTCTTTCTGACATTTGGTGTGTTTTTATAGATTAATTGTCCTAAAATATAAATAAAACATAATTACAAACACGCCACACACAGATGGTTGCGTTGCAGATTTTCGTTGTATGTGACTTACTTGAAACGTCGGTTTCGAGTGATTGTTTCCATAACGTTCATCCAATCGATGTAAATGCATTTCCACAACATCCTCGTTGTTGCACACGTAATAGTTCCCACTGTACACTTTAGATTTGTCGCTGAGATCATGTTTACAAACATATGGGTGTCACAGATGCTATGATATATCGTAACATTTGAGAATGATGTCCTATGTTTGGAAAGGATCATATACTGAATAAAGGAACTCAAAGTAAATTTGTGGCTGGTTGCTGTCATTACACCATCAACATTTGTCTTCAAAAACAGCCACGGTCTCCAACATGTCATCATATGACAAAATTGCATAAAAGATCGCAGTTTAACTGTGTAATTGAAATCACTTTGTATATCTGCTGCTCCGTTCCCAACTGTTCATCATGGTGCGACGTACTATCTCTTCCTCTTCTTGACTATGTGACATGTATTTCACGGACCTCCTACCCCTCTCCCACCAACTTCATGTGTTCCGTCATTATTCCCGTTTCAGCCGCAAGTGTAGGAAATGTTTATGGGACATTAAAATTTTTAGTCACTCAGGTTGAACTTCATTATTCACTCCCTGCTTGGTTAATCGACTTTTCCAGAAAATTCAAATATTATGTATCTAAATATTAAGCTTCAGCCTCGAGTTAACACGTTTTTGCTTACCTGCACGTGTACGCTCATAAGTCTCTGTCTCACTCCTGAGAAACTGCAGTGAGCTGCAGAGAACTGAAATGTTCTGCCATTATCTATGCAAAAGAACTTAACAACAACAACACGTAAGACGATAGCGCACGGGATTGAGAGCAACTTCATTTCAGCAGCTATTAAAACTTGAGGAGCTGTGTCTTGCTTCGTGCGCCGACGTCCGGTTAAGCGAGAAAAGTTTGCAAGTGAGAAGAGAAAAAATGGTATGCTAAGTTTTAGTCCCAGTAAACTTCTACGCTGCAAAATTAAAAGAATGCTTCACAGAGGAGATGAATTTCAGATAGTGGCGTTATCTATTCGTAAACCCTCCACTACTCTACTCTTTGTAGAGAATGAGCGGGAAGGCATGAGACGTTCTCTTGCAGAAATGCCGTCTTTCTCAGTGTTGCAATTATTAAAGCAATCATTTATGTCAACAGCATATTTTTACTTTACAGTTTTGCTGAATGTTGCTGCTGAAACCCTTCAGCCATCTAATTTTGAAAGGATAAAGTTAGACTCCCACCAATAAAAGTTTTGTACCCTATATGTCTATCCTCTGCATCTCTCAAAAGTAGCAAGGTTTCTTCCTGTCCGCATAAAGGTGAGAGCTCCTACTAATACGCATTCATTTACACAATCTCTACGACTAACATTATGTAAGGTGCTGAACAAAAGTTGCTGTTTCTGTCTTAAAAAACAGGTGGCAAAACGGTTCTTTATATTTGAGAATCGGTTTCACCGAAAGATATTGGACATCTTCTTTACACTCTCCAGCGAAACATACAATCTCGACTTTCGCATTTCTCTCCTTTGTAAATTCTGTGCTTCCTCCCCTGGTCCACTGTCTTATGGATACCACATGACAGAGCAACATTTTGTTAAGTGCTGTGAAAGAATCACGTTGTCAAACAATTTTGTGCAAAATACATATTCATAGCTTTCTGTCGACAAATCAGAGTCTGTCATGCACTTTAGTTACATCTCCACGACATGATAAGCTAGTATCAGGTTAGACTTTCGGATAACGTAATTTACAAAACAATTTCTGCGCCATGCAGTATCGATAACTTTACGAATGCCAAAGTATTTTGCGGTGTAAATTAGCCACTATATTTTAGTTATGGAAATGTCCTATCGGCCTATGTTATCAGTAAACAGCAGTCAAACGAGGGTATTTTTTGGAAAACTTTAGAAGGTAACCAACATCAATACGCTTCATTCAGAGGAAATATAAGTTTAGCTTGACAACGTACTTAAGTTGGTTTGCATTTATTCCCTCCCGACTTAGGGAAGGCTAGAGTAAGTGAGAGATAGATTTCAGCCATTTGTTGACAGCCATATTGTAATGTCCATTTGAAGAAAATGATTTGACCCAAAATTAGCACTTTGCTTACTTGTGTTATTATCTGAGCTTTTTTACTGCTGTGGATAATGGGTATTCTTATCGTTGTGCTGTATTAGATGCCGTTATAACAACACTTTTCAGATGAAAGAAAAATAAAGCAAAAAGTCTCCCTCTTCCTCACTTTAGACACCACGTTAAGAGCTATTTCATTTTTCTTTTTGTACCACCTGTTTAAATGACTAGTCACTTCTAAGCACTTATTTCTTCATCGAACTCGGGTCACTGAATTGCATCACCAGTTTTTTCCACGCGTACTTCTTCCTCTTCTACAGCGGCAATGGGCTGCTCCCCACACCCGTACACCTTCTAGATGAACGTTTCCACATTCACCGTCGCCATTATTTCAATTCATAGCCGTTTGCTTGTTGCACGTTCGATATTTACGTGCTTCTGCGTTATTTTCCAAAGATTACATATCATACTTAATCATAAAACATAAATTCTCACTGCGGGCATTTCATTTCTCATTTATTCATTTCATTTTTCTTCCGACTCTCGTTTTGTTTCTATGCTTCGAAACAACTTTTTGAACTGTATTCTTGCTGTAACTTACTGGGATATTCCATTCGTACATGTTTCTTATTGGCTCAAATGGCTCTGAGCACTATGGGATTTAACTTCTGAGGTCATCAATCCCCTATAACTTAGAACTACTTAAACCTAAATAACTTAAGGACATCACACACATCCATGCCCGAGATAGGATTCAAACCTGCGACCGCAGCGGTCGCGTGGTTCCAGACTGTAGCGCCTAGAACCGCCCGGCCACCCCGGCCGGCGTTTCTTATTAATCTGCAACATTTATGCAGAGCCATTACGCTAAATGTTGTGTTCCATTTAACTATGTAATACTGGTTTAAATCAATTTATCTATTACACTTTCCATAGGCTGGCCTATTTTCGTCAGTTACACACTTTCTACGATGGTCTCTTTCTCCATTTGTGCCCTATATTCCAGAGGTCTGTACGTGTACACTACTGCGGAAAAATGCAACACCCTCGGCTAGGTCGTTTTATTGACAGCTGAGTGACAGGTAGTTCATCATTTTACGAATATGTGATGACAGATTCAGACCAAATGAATATACAGGAAGCGCGGGGTAGTTTGGTCCCATAGTCGTTACCACACATTCCCAATTTGAAATATACATAATAGTTACTATTAAAATCAGTCTCCATCACAGTGATCACAAATTTCTTTATCCTGACAACCGGCTTCGACCATGCCTTTGGTCATCTTCAGACTAAATTGCTGTATGAGCAGGAGCCTCCTTCTGGTGGTAAATCACTGTGAGCAGTGATTTACTGCCCAATAAAGCAATTTCATTGACAATCTGGTGGAGTTATCCACCCAGAAAAAAATTTCTTATAAATCGCTAACACTACAACGCCTCAGTGAGCATGTATTATACCTTGGTGAGGCAGAACACAGCCCTTGAGTCTTTTTCATTTACTTTTAGGCAGTGTAGCATGAAATCATTACTGCATATTAGACATCAAAGGAGAACTCCTGTTGAAATGTAATAAAAGTTACAACCTCCTTCTGAAAAACATGATTTTATAATTATCGAAACCTAGGTGAAGGGTGCTAATAAATCAGTGTTACGCAACTTGATGGCTGACTTTTCACTCTATCGAAGATAACGTAAATCATCTGATATCACTCTCTGTCTCGATTGTTTTAGTGTCTTATCCGCTTCAAGAGTGTGTCAGCTACACCGAGTTCAGACATTACTACAATGAGTATCGCCCAAGGTGGCTTTACCTACTGCTTCTGCTGTCCAGTACTTCAATTAAGTTCATCAACTACCCCCTAAAACGAATAGTTTGGTGTTTTCTGAACATCTCTAAAATGTTTCACCCAGGTCTTCAGCATCCGCTGGACTGAACATCATTCCCGGTTAAACTGTAGAAATCTGTCGCCGTAGGCACCCACATAAGCGAGAATCCACTGAAATGAGGTTAACAAAGACAGGTCACTAGGGTAAGCACATAACGCTGTGGGGTGGATGGGTTAGCCCAGCGACAACATCATTCACAGCTTCCATTATACTTACCAAATTTAATTGTATAAATTTTCGTCAGGTACCATATGGCCCCAAATGAAGCAATTTCTGCCCCATTTTTTAATGACTAAGAAACTTGAAGAACAGTGCAAGCTCACGTCATGTTATTTAAGAAATGCTTCACAGTATTCAATGAAATCACTGATTAAGGTTTAACGACCATAGAAATTGTCCGGAATTATAGTATTAACAGCGATGCAAAGAAGCTAAAATATTTTCAAAAACATGGACTACATAATTCATAGAATTATTTATTAATCTACGTTGTCTTAGCCACATTAAATCTGTCCAGGTAAAGGCAAACAAAATTTTAAATTGTTAATTACCAAGCGTTAACTTCCCAAACATGTAAATTCGTCCAAGACATTTTAAATCAATCTTTTGTACACATGAAAAGTGCCCTAAGAACTCATTCAAATTGTTAATTACAACAGCGCCACATTGAACAACATGAACGTTTGTCCATAAAAAGTTAAATAAAAGCTTTGTATTTAAGAAACATGCGTCACAACGCTCATTCGAATTAATCACTAAGAGTAATCCTGATGAACTTGCTCATAGCCCGGAAATTTTATCGTAGCAGCCACAGATAAAATCAAATAGGCTTAAGAAATTAGATGCAGTTTTACAGCTTTGGTCTTAGGCTCTTAGCAGACCGACATGAGATCGCTTTGCCATTGCAAATAAGGGCACCCTGGCTGCTGAGATAGGGACCACTAGAACCGCAGTCAAATGGGGCAGCGGAAAATTGCCGGAATCGCTTTCCTGTTAGCACATTTATGACACAGGCCAACAGATCGTACACTAGTACAACAGACTAACTTTCTAAGTTAATTCATAAATTACACGACTGAACAATTTCATGTTGAGGGAATAATGATAGATTCAGCTCAAAGGGAATCATTATTGCGTATCTTGGTTAGTTCGTACCAGCAGCACCTTTACAGTACTTAGCTATCTTCAGGATGAGGTTATACTACAAGGAACGCGAAATTTTTAGACAACAAGATCAGTCAAAGAGATTTGTTTCCGAATATTAATAGCGGCTACAAGCTGGGGGTGGAATGACTACTAAACGCAGCATAAACAGACAACATTTCCAACACTAAAATATAGCTCGATCTCAGAAACATTGCCTGTACCAAGGGCCGGCTCATTACCTCGCTAGTCGACTCCTCGTCTCCATTAGGACTTGGAAATGAATACTGGGAAGTTCTCTTTTACGCACACAAAACATTCTGTTATCACACTAATGCCTCACCGGATTCAGAAGCCAGATTTGGCAACTTGTGATTCGGAGAAGGCTTTAAACGGAAAAGCAGAACGTTAAAGCTTCCGGTCCTCCCTCCTACCCGGCCGTGATAACGGGGTACGACCAGAACACATGCCAACACGAAGGCTGCAACTGACTGGCAGCAGCTTAGAGCCCCTCCCTGGCTACCCACACGCAACCTCCCGCCTTAGCTGACAGCCCCCCTACCTCCCAGCGGTCTCAGTTGCTCCGCCACTTCTCTTACCTCTCACACCCTCTGCAGAGTTGCTACTCACTGCCGAACTCGGCCAAACATCGCGAAGAAGTCGGCGAGCGATACATCCAATCAAGCACCGCCTCTCTCTTACGATTTCCTACCTCTAAAGCAAAGTCAAAGCTATAGATCTCGAAAAGGCAGCAAAGCAAGGAAAATTTTAATGACACTGATCTGTATAACACCTACCAGATGCTAGACGATAGTCAAAGTGCATTTAAACTAACCAAAGAAAACTGTTGCTTAAAGAAGCAAATGTGTAGTTACAGAGGATAAAAGAGGACAAACGAAAATCACTAGTTTGCTTTTTTTCTACAGTATTGATTTATTGCGTTAATTCGTTTTCGGCTTACAAGGCCAAAATCTGGCATTTACTGCCTCTTGTCGCCAAAGAAATAACAATGTTTGTGAATTACATTTGGAAAGAAGTTACACATCGAGATTGTAGGTGAAACACACAGTAAATGACATCTTTGACAGTTTGGCGATAATGCGACGTAAAAAGTAAAAAGTTGAACAATGAACAGTTACGAAGGAAGTAAACAGAATAAAAAAAATGGTTCAAATGGCTCTTAGCGCTATGGGACTTAACTTCTGAGTTCATCAGATCCCTAGAACTTAGAACTACTTAAACCTAACTAACCTAAGGACATCACACACACCCATGCCCGAAGCAGGATTCGAACCAGCGACCGTAGCGGTCGCGCGTTTCCAGTCTGTAGCGCCTAGAACCGCTCGGCCACCTCTGCCGGCTAAATGGAATAAAACTTTAACGCAAAACTGGAAAACAATGACTACATAACAGTTCAAATTAATTAGGAAAAACAATAAAATAATATAAAGTAAGTACATGACAAGGCTTTGTTTATTAATAAGCAGTAAAACAAAAAATAAAATAAAATTAGTACTGGACAAGGTTTCGTTTACTAACATAAACTTTTATGTAGGCACGCTTTTCCAGTTTTTTTGTAAAGTTTTTTCCTGTTTATTTCCTTTATATTTATTTGCTGTTGAACTATTAACTTTTTATTTGCATTTTCACCACACAGTCAAAGATGTAATTTACTGTGCGCTTGAACTTCAGTATAGATGTGTAATTACTTTCCCAATGTCGTTTACAAACGCTGTAACTTCTTTGGCGACAATATTCAATAAATATCTGGTGATGGCCTTGTGAGCCGAAAACCAGTTAACACAAAAATTGACGCTCTAGAACAAAACAAAATTAATGCTTTTCATTTATTGTAGCATTATTCTACCAAGAACCGACGGAAGAGTCAGGTAACACAATTACAGAAGATTCCAACAACGGTGCAACGCAACTGTAACATGTGTGCTTCATAGCGAAAAACACAAGAAAGTGTATCATGCACATGCCTGTGTCTGTCTTAACGGATTATAGCGCTGTGTAGACTCTTTCGGGAAGTTCATCAAGTGTTGATTTATTTTTCTGTACACTTAATAATTCCTATAATGGCTTGCCTGAGGCCGGCACATCACATGTGGCGCATACTGGGCGGAGAATGGAATATGACGGATATCTGTGTCGTCAGTTTGCTCGCTCGGTACCAGCCCACATGCAAGTCAGTTTTTCTGTCCTTGCATCTACATCTACATCTATACTCCAGAAGCCAACTTACGGTATATGGCAACTGGAAATGCTAGAGCTTGCTTCACGTGCGGATAAATTTCGAGCTACTTATGGTCAACTAAAATACTTATTTACATTAAATTTTATCGCACATTATACAGGGTGATTCAAGAAGAATACAACAACTTTAGGAATTTAAAACTCTGCAACGACAAAAGGCAGAGCTAAGCACTATCTGTCGGCGAATTAAGGGAGCTATAAAGTTTCATTTAGTTGTACATTTGTTCGCTTGAGGCGTTGTTGACTAGGCGTCAGCGTCAGTTGATGCTAAGATGGCGACCGCTCAACAGAAAGCTTTTTGTGTTATTGAGTACGGCAGAAGTGAATCGACGACAGTTGTTCAGCGTGCATTTCGAACGAAGTATGGTGTTAAACCTCCTGATAGGTGGTGTATTAAACGTTGGTATAAACAGTTTACAGAGAATGGGTGTTTGTGCAAAGAGAAAAAGTTCTGGACGGCCGAGAACGAGTGATGATAATGTAGTACGCATCCAGCAAGCATTTGTTCGCAGCCCAGGAAAATCGACTCGCAGAGCTAGCAGAGAGCTGCAAATTCCACAATCAACTGTATGGAGAGTCCTACGAAAAAGGTTAGTTATGAAACTTTATCGTCTGAAAATGGTTCAAGCACTGTCTGCAGCTGATAAGATTAAAAGAATCGATTTCTGTGACTTTATCCTTGCTCAAATGGAAACAGATGAATCTTTCGTTTCAAAGATTGTGTTTAGTGATGAAGCAACTTTCCACACTAACGGGAAAGTCAACGGTCACAATGTCTGTGTATGGGGCACTGAGAATCCGCGGGAAACAACTCAGTATGAACGTGACTCGCCTAAGGTGAACGTTTTATGTGCCATTTCAGCCAATAAAGTTTTAGGTCCCTACTGTAACTGGACTACAGTATCTGGAGATGTTAGAGAATTGGCTGTTCCCTCAGCTCGAACAAGAAGCACAACAATTCATATTTCAGCAGGATGGAGCGCCACCACATTGGCACTTATCTGTCCGTAACTACCTGAACGTCAACTACCCGAGGCGATGGATCGGCCGCCAGGCAGTCCGTGACAGAGCACTTCATCACTGGCCTCCAAGAAGCCCTGATCTTAACCCCTGCGATTTTTTCTTATGGGGGTATGTTAAGGATATGGTGTTTCGGCCACCTCTCCCAGCCACCATTGATGATTTGAAACGAGAAATAACAGCAGCTATCCAAACTGTTACGCCTGATATGCTACAGAGAGTGTGGAACGAGTTGGAGTATCGGGTTGATATTGCTCGAGTGTCTGGAGGGGGCCATATTGAACATCTCTGAACTTGATTTTGAATGAAAAAAAAAACCTTTTTAAATACTGTTTGTAATGATGTATAACAGAAGGTTATATTATGTTTCTTTCATTAAATACACATTTTTAAAGTTGTGGTATTCTTTTTGAATCACCCTGTATAGGGTAGCGCTCTCACATCACCCTAATGAAAATCACGACAGAAAATAGTCGAAGTCTTTCATGAACATGACAACAGCTGCAAAATATGCAACTTGCGCTTTGAAGCTGGAAGAATATACGTAAACGTAGATGTCGCTATAGACGGTATATGTAACAAGGGTAAAATTTTATAGGCCGTTTTCCTTCAAGGTCGATAATACTCTTGGACGTGACGCAGTCGCGATACTGTCATTGTAGCTAACCACCAAAGCTCCAGCTTGTCTGTGTTCTGTGTGGAACTATTATGTGGAGACACCTACAACTGTGCTGTCGAAGACAGAGTTTTGGCTTACGTTATTGTAGTGTCACAACCGTAGTATTACTAGCGTCCTGCTTGACACAGTCACGTCGTTTAAGTATGTAGGCGTTGCAAGTGTCTGGGCGTTGCAAAGTATCCCTGGAGTTGCAAAGCTATAAGAAACGAAAGGAGCATGTAAGAACAGTGGTAAGGAAGGCGTATGATCGACTTCGGTTCATTGGGCGAATTTTAGGAAAGAGTGGTTCACCTGTAACGGAGACCGCATACAGGACGCTGGTGCCGCCAAGAGTACTGCTCAAGTGTTTGGGATCCATAACAACTAGGATTCAAGGAAGACATCGAAGCAATTCAGAGGCGGGCTGCTACGTTTGTTAAAGTTGGGTTCGCTTAACACGTAAGTGGTATGGAGATGCTTCGGGAATTCAAAAGGAGATACCTGGAGGGCCGGTTACATTCTTTTCGAGGAACACTGCCGAGAAAATATTAAGAGAACCGGCATTTAAAGCAGACTTACAAACGATTCTACGTCCACCAACATAACAATGCGCGTAAGGACTACGAAGATAGGATTCGAGAAATTAGGACTCATATGGAGGCATATAGTCATTTTTGCCTTCGTTCTGTTTGCAAGTGGAACGGGAAACAAAATGACTAGTAGTGATGCAGGATATATCCGCCACGCACCTTACGTTGGCTTGGGGAGTGCCTTTGTAGATGTAGATGTGGATGTAGATGTAGACATGCAGTGTACATTTAACGTGTGTACTGAGAACAATATTGGATGTATTTCCCAAGTAATAACAGTGGCACACCTTTTTGTTGGCTCCTACGGTGTTAGAGATTACGAATTTTTATTTTCTGCTGGCATATTTTCCTGGAATCGCATAATCGTCGAAGTGGAGAACATTCTATGCAAAACGCGTACTCAGTTCTCTTGTCTTCTCGGTAATCTTTTGCATGTCAGGCTTGTTTTATGTGCCAAACCGTGGAGAAAGTCTTTAAAACATGCGTTAGTACGACATGGCACATTGTCTTCGTGTCAGTCTGTGCTTCACTCTGGACGTCCGAAATTTAAAATATACCAGAAATGGTACTTGTATTGTTGTTGTTGTGGTCTTCAGTCCAGAGACTGGTTTGATGAAGCTCTCCATGCTACTCTATCCTGTGCAAGCTTCTTCATCTCCCAGCACCTACTGCACCCTACATCCTTCTGAATCTGTTTAGTGTGTTCATCTCTTGGTCTCCCTCTACGATTTTTACCCTAGACGCTGCCCTCCAATACTAAATTGGTGATCTCTTGAAGCCTCAGAATATGCCCTAGTAAACCGATCCCTTCTTCTAGTCAAGTTGTGCCACAAATTTCTCTTCTCTACAATTCTATTCAATACTTCCTCATTAGTTATGTGATCTACCCGTCTAATCTTCAGCATTCTTCTGTAGCATCACATTTCGAAATCTTCTATTCTCTTCTCGTCCAAAATATTTATCGTCCACGTTTCACTTCCATACATGGCTACACTCCATACAAATACTTTCAGTAACGATTTCGTAACACTTAAATCTGTACTCGATGCTAACAAATTTCTCTTCTTCAGAAACGCTTTCCTTGCCATTGTCAGTCTACATTTTATATCCTCTCTTCTTCGACCATCATCACTTATTTGCTCTCCAAATAGCAAAACTCATATACTACTTTAAACGTCTCATTTCCTAATTCCCGCAGCATCACCTGATTTAATTCGACTACATTCCATTATCCTCGTTTTGCTTTTGTTGATGTTCATCTTATATCCGCCTTTCAAGACGCTGTCCATTCCGTTCAGCTGCTCTTCCAGGTCCTTTGCTGTCTCTGACAGAATTACAATGTCATCGGCGAACCTCAAAGTTTTTATTTCTTCTCCATGGATTTTAATGCCTACACCGAATTTTTCTTTCGTTTCCTTTACTGCTTGCTGAGTACACAGACTGAATAACATCAGGGATTGGCTACAACCCTGTCTCACTCCCTTCCCTACCACTGCTTGCCTTTCATTCCACTCGACTCTTATAACTGCCATCTGATTGTTCTTGTCGTTGGCATTGAGATGATGCGTTTTTTTTGTCATAATGTGCTTGTATTATTACAAATAAAACGCAGCACTTCAATACCAACGATAATTTAAACGAAAACTTTCTTCCGGCTATTTTATCGAAAATTTGCATTTTTGATACCGTAGTGGTGAGGAAGAAAACAGAATCCAGCCGTTATTAGTAATGCTATACATCTATGCAAATTGTGCCATTTCGAACCAATATGTTCACCTTAAGACATCTGTTAACGTTTATGTTATATTTGTTGTTACTTACATTAGTTGTTGGACAGAAAAGGTCTAACCCTAATGTCAACAATAACGAATATGACTGACTCTCCAATGAGGGCAGCAAGAGAAGCCTATGAAGCAAAATCCGAGGTTACAACAACAAAAGAAAAACGCGCGAATCAAAAGCACTTTTGCCAATGCAACAAGCATTTAGGACTATTTCCAAGGTGAACCTGCAGAATAAAATTAGTTACTTGTGTTATTGGGAAGAAGATGAATACACCGTGTAGCTTACATTCAATAACTGTGTAATTGATTCAGAGTACGCAGTGCGAGAGATGAAGTCAGTCTAAATGTACCCATAATAACACATTTCATCAGAACTGCAACTTAGAATACGAAATTTTGTAGATTATTCATTAAGGCGATTGATAGGGATGAGTTGTTTTTGTTGCTCCACGAAAAATAAACTTTCGTATTACTGTGCAAGTCATCATATGCTAAAGTTCTGCAAATGTGGAGACAAATTTCAAAGTGAAACTCTTCGCGATGCGTCGTTATGGCTGGTATAACAATTTCTATGAACTTACCCTCCCGCTATAAGGCTTCACCATATCAGAGACGTCAATTGTCACAATATACATCCATCACTTCAATGCTAAATTTTCAGCAGTGTGCACGCTCAATAAAGCCAAATTAAATATAAAACTTACGGGACGGTTTCTTATTTCGGGTAGTCTTAATGTGGACATTTTAGTATGACATCTGGAAAGACAACTGTATTCTAAAACTGAGAATGACTACCTCCGGCCTTCCCTAACTCGTAGAATGAAGCTTTCACCTAAATAATTACGTGGTACACTTTCTTCTACTGGTGTGCACCTCTCCTTGGGTTGCCTTCACCGTGGTGAATGATTGATGGCTTCCTGGAACGCCTGACGATGCACCCTCAAGGTTTCACAGCTGCCAATGCCTCACTCCCACTTTCAAACAACGGAGATGCTCTGGCTACATATATCGCTGGACTGGCACTCATGCAAGAGAGAAGAGGGTATAATACGGATAAGTTGCTTAGTTCATTACAGGGCATTCACGGATAATTCCATTGGTGCTTAGGGAAACTCATTCATATCGAAAACAGAAATACATGGTATTGGTGTTCGAAGGTAACAATTATTTTATATGTTGCTACGAATCGGTTTTCGGCTTTATAGGTTTTTTTAGACCAAACAAATAGGGTACACAATATCACTGAGAGTTTATAGGAATACGAACATTGTTTCTCCGAACATATGCGATCATTTTACGAATATATATCTGCACGTACGAAACGTGAAATGCTCATACAAGCTGTGAATAAAAAACCTAATGTTATATTATACTCAGTGATTATAGCTGTAAGAATGTTAAGACCAAAACAGTAAATGGGTATTTGTAGAGAATAATATGTTATGTGGCCAAAATAAGTGGTGAATGTCTTCAACAGGAGAAAAGGAGATGGGAGGTGTTACAGAGGAGGAGGGAGTCAGTGTAAGTTTGTTATCACATAGCAAGGACATTATTAAGTGGCTACTACTACTTTAGCAAGGGTTAAAATGGAACTGTGTCGGATCACTAAGGCTGAAGTTGAGCTGTCAGCCCGGAAGTTTTAAGTGAAGACAATAGTCTATAAACTGATGATGCAGAAATGAGGGAAGGTGTTGCTAATACATCGCTGATGGCAAAAGTGTGCGAGGTAGATTCACACCGAATCTAAACATCAGATTTAGTACCGTGTTGCGTACATACTCTAAAGAAAGGATCAAACAACCGTTAGGTGGTTCACCCTAGAGTTTAGATGCAATATCAGTAGTGTAATTTTTGCATAACGAAAACGCTACACAACCGCATTTCACGCCTATCTTAGAATATTATCTTGTTTCTATCTCCCGAGTTTTTAAGTTCGCAGTACTTCATTATTCCTCACGTTTCCAGATAACACGTGACACATTTCAATAGATACTCGCCAGACTAGTGGTTGCAATATGTCAGGTTGGGGTGAGCTGTCAACTTACGAGGATTTTTTCTCTTTCAAGTCTGATTTATGCAAAATGGCAAGCACGGTGAAAATAAAGAAAAGTTTTATTTACAACATCTTCCAGCTGCTTCTCTACATAATCACTGCCCCGACTTAGCGATTTCCTGTTTCGTTGTAAAATGATTCAAATGGTTCTGAGCACTATGGGACTTAACATCTGAGGTCATCAGTCCCCTATAACTTAGAACTACTTAAACCTAACTAACCTAAGGACATCACACAGCCGGCCGTGGTGGCCGACGGTTCTAGGCGCTACAGTCTGGAACCGCGCGACTGCTACGGTCGCAGGTTCGAATCCTGCTTCGGGCATGGATGTTTGTGATGTCCTTAGGTTAGTTATATTTAAGTAGTCCTAAGTTCTAGGGGACTGATGACCTTAGTAGTTAAGTCCCATAGTGCTCAGAGCCATTTGAACCCTTTTGAACATCACACACATCCATGCCCGATGCAGGATTCGAACCTGCGACCGTAGATGTCGAGCGGTTCCTGACTGAAGCGTCTAGAACCGCTGGGCCACACCGGTCGGCTGTTTCGTTGTACCAAATTTCCAAAGCCCTTAGACAGTCGCCTGTGCGTACCGCCGATTCTCTGCGTTGCTCTGCAGATTGTTGCCTCTGCCAAAATGCTATTCTCACAACCAGCGATTCATGTGAGCAAAGAGGTGAAAATCACAGAGAGACGAATCCGGACTGTGTGGTGGGTAATCCAATGCTTACATCGAAAGAGCTGTAGGAACGTCTTTGGTGCAGTGATAGTCCACGGTCGAGCAATGTCATGATGAAGAACAACGTCTGCCGACAACATTCATCTTCGTTTGTTCCGAACTACCCCTCATAAACGTTATTTTCGAATCCTCTGATCTATTCATTAAACCTAATGATGGGTTGATACCTGCTTGCTTCCCTGATAGCCTACATCTTGAACGTTTGTACGTCTTGCTACGAACGTTCTGTTATATTGCCGCACTTGGGTGGGACGTATGACAGAGTTCGTGGGCTGTACGAAATCAAGCGGACCCCCACAGAGTGGAGAAACTGAATGACAGCAAACTCGTCACACCTGGCGGCAGATACTATTCGTTGAGCCGCCTTTACTTTTCCATTGTACGCTCAGAACTGAAAAGTGCGATATGACGTAATGGACTGGCGTACTAGAGAGAGGCACAGTGCAACACTTCTGAGCACGAGCGCTTCTAGGCGCTTCAGTCTGGAACCGCGCGACCGCTACGGTCGCAGGTTCGAATCCTGTCTCGGGCGTGGATGTGTGTGATGTCCTTAGGTTAGTTAGGTTTATATAGTTCTAAATTCTAGGGGACTGATGACCTCAACTGTTAAGTCCCATAGTGCTCAGAGCCATTTGAACCATTTTTTTTTTAACTTCTGCGCAAATTTTGACCGAGTTTTTACTGTGGTTTTAATTATGTGACCAAATGGAATCTGGAAAAAGTAGCCCTCGTTTAATCGATATACGATGAAACCACGGGCTAAAGCGCTTCTCGCGTTTACTTACTCCTAAAAATCTTGTCTACACCTGTGCGTAACACGGTAATGATTCGCTTTATATACATCAAGATGGTACAGGGTGTCCAGAAAAGGACTCCCTGATTTCAAAATTAATATCCCGAAAACAAAGATCGATAGAGGAATGCAGTAAATGGTATGTATATTGTGAAAGCTGTGAGAAGCTTATACAGCAGTTTGAAATAATAGTTAGAAAAGCTGCTAACAGATGGCGCTGTAATCGCCATACCTAATGCCTGGTATAAATAGTGATCCGAAGCCCAGAGCGATCGGTTCCACTACTGAAACGTGAAAGGAGGTTAGCGTACCGAAGGAAGAGATTAAAACCATGTACTCCCTTGAACAACGCGTTTTTCTGGTGCTAGAGTACCACAGGTTAGAAGAGAGTCCTACGGCAACAAGGCGAAGTTTTCAAGCACGATTTAATGTTCCAAAAGGACCCGATGCGAAAACCATTCGTATGCTCTTGGCAAAATTTCAACGAACAGGCAGCGTAACTGATGATCTAGTGGGGCATTTTGGCCGCAAGCAAGCCGCAGTTACGCCTGACATTATCGCCACAGTTTCTGGAATTATTCAGTGAAATCCAATGTCATCCGCCCGTAGAATTGCATCTGAGTCTGGTTTGAAGCGTTCCAGCATGCAGTAAATACTGAGAAAGAACCTACACATGTTTCCATTCAAAATTCAAACCCACCAGGCCATACCCGTACGAGCTGTGCAACAAAGGATTGCCTTTGCTAATCAGATGCTCACAATGATTGATAGTGTAGGATTTGATGTTGGCTGCATCTGGTTTACAGACGAAGCACACTTCCACCTGAATGGATACGCGAATAAGCAGAACTGGCGATTTTGGGGTTCCGAAAAGCCATATTGGTGTGATGCGAAACCCCTGTATCCTCCTAAAGTTACTGTGTGGGCTGCAGTATGCAGCAGAGGCATTATTAGCCCTTTTTTCATTCGAGAAACGGTCACTGGTGCACGTTACGTTGCAATTTTGGAAAAATTTGTCGCCACATAGCAAGCGCTAGAGGATCGACCAGGTACTGAATAGTTTATGCAAGATGGAGCCCGACCACTTTGGACCGAACAAGTGTTTCGCTTTCTTGAGGAATACTTCGGGAATCGAGTTATTGCTTTATTTACTGGTGCAGGCATGAGTTGGCCTCCATATTCGCCGGATTTGACTCCCTGTGACTTTTTTGTGGGTCACAGTGAAAGATATGGTCTAACCGAAGCATCCCGCCACGCTGGACGAGCTTGAATCGGCGATCTCTGTGGCATGTGAATCCATTTCGGTTGAGACACTACGAAATGTGATGGCGAATTTCATTCTTCGTTTTCACCACCTCTGTAGTGCCAATGGTGAACATTTTGAAAACATTGTGATGTGATTGTTTGCAACGATTGTTTTCATACGATTATTTCACTTATGTATCCTGATATGAGCTGTACAGCGTACAGCGCCATCTGTTAGCAGCTTTGGTAACTATTATTACAAACTGCTGCATAAACTTCTTACAGCTTTCACAATAAACATACCGTTTACTGCATTCCTCTATCGATCTTTGTTTTCGAGATATTTAATTTTGAAATCAGGGCGCCCTTTTCTGGACACCCTGTATCTGTTATTTATGACATATCCGAAAGAACACATATCATTTATATATAGTTAAGGCTCACCGGCCAATTGACCATCGTCTTCTGTGCAGATGCACAAACAGTGCACGAACTCTTACGGGAATCGGCAGTAAAGCCGCGAGTAAAGAGTATGATGCGTAGGGGCACTATGAATGTAGTGCGGGACAATAAGTTGCGAATGTGGGTCTCACGGGAGGCGTGCCAGCGATAGGTCCATACAGTCGCACTGTCGTCTGTGTCCTCAGTGGCTCAGATACGATGGCTGACAGATTTCAAGCAGCATATGGACATTTCGTAAGCACCGGTCTTGTTTTTAAAGTCCGATACGCCAACCTGACACTGCCGCAGCGGGCGCGTGGTATCGGTTTAATTCATGTATATAACCGTGCGCGATCGCTTTATCTCAACTCTATGCGTCGCACGTGGACCTGTGCCCACGCCATTCTGACGGGCACCCTGATAGAGGAAGTGGCACCACACTCTCTGCATCCCCCGGTTTCTGTAGGACACATTTCACCGGCACTCACCCACATCAGAGAGTTCTTGATTGACTTCAGCTACTTACGGTCAGAACTTCCGACGATACGGAAGCCCTGCACGAAAGACTATTATCGCCTCTATCAACAGCAGCAACCTGTAAATACGGTCGCACACAAACATCCTGAAGTTGCCTGGAACACGGTGTGGCGAGCGGTACACACGCCTTTTCTACCTACGACGGTGCGTTCATTGTGGTACGTGGTTGTGAATGGGAAGTTCGCTACTCGTCAGAGGCCACATTCCATTCATCTGACGTACGACCCCTTGTGTCCGACATGCTCAGTCGTTGATGCATATGCACACCGTCTGACTTGTGCCGCGACCAGCGAGTGCTGGCTACTGACGCAGCGCATGGTGGCGGTACTGCTGATGATGTATTGCGCCCCGACGGCGTCTACTTTCCATCAACCAGGACGAAAGCCGTTAACTGGCTAAAAGGCACGGCCGTTGACTACATATTTTGCGGTGCTCCCAAAGGCACACTCGACTTTTGGTCCCTACTGATGACGACACATGCAGCTTTCAGCCGCCTCCCGAAGTACAGAACTCGCGTCGCAAATTATTTAGGTTCATTATTTACGGATCCTCTTGCTCACTGGGGCGTTCCGGGTATGAGACGCTGAATATAAAGAAGAATCCTGGAGTATATTGATCCTCTACGGACGGAATATGGGGAAACGCCTCCCAACAGACGAGAAGACGACTCGGACGTTCGGCTACGGCAGTTGTAGGCTCTCTTTTTGTAATGAAACAAAAATCAATCTATAAAAACGATACAAAATGAAAAAATATAATTTTTTTAAATTAAAAATATTATAAAAATCAAAGAAATAAATAAATAAAACAACATAGAAAAAAATGGATCGAGCGCCTGACATTAAGCAGGAGATCGCGGGTTCGAGTCCCGGTCAGGGACACATTTTCAACTGTCCCCTTTGACTTATATCAACGTCTATATGAATCTAGGAGTATTCATTTTTTGTAAAATTATTCGCTTCACCTGGGCGAAGATTGTTCCAATTAGACGTAGTGAAACGCCTCCGGAATGGATCCAAAAAGTTATTGTTACTTTTCTTTATCCCTGGGTTTCAAAAAACAAAAATGGTAAACATCTCCTTTCGGCACGCGCGCAGCCAGAGAAACTGATACGATCTAGGAGCGTGGATTACGCTTCTACAGCCATTTCCAGAGTGTTTCACAAAGATACTTCTGATTTCGTGTTGAATGAAAATAAAAAAAGTGTTAACTTACATATCTAAGCTATAAGTTCATCGTGGTGCCAGCTGCAGATTTCTGGTTCATCTTGCCGGTACGGGTCACCCAGAAGCAGCTACAGGTGTTGGACAAAACTGTGTTCAGTAAACACCGCGAGAAATGATGGCTGAACATAAATGCAGATGCTAGGCAAAGTCTGAAGCTTACGCTACTGTATTTGACGGCGGACGACACCTGTGCAATATCCTCAATAAGTTACAAGTGTCAATCGTCGTCAGAATAGTATTCTGTGTAGTTGTCAGTATGTTATGTCCGAACTAGGTAAATTCGCACGTGGGAAAATTGTTAATGATAGTGTGGTGCGTGCTTCTGTAACCAAGGGAGCCGACGTATCTGGCGTTTCAAGAGCACCCGTGTCGAGGATTTATACCGCATAAGGAGAAAGTAGAAAAACATCATCTTCAGAATTACAACGTGGACGAAAATGTGTTGGGTGATGGTGAAAAACTGCCACTGAAGAGAATAGCGACAAAAATGGACGACCGCTACAGAAGCAACTGCAGACCCAGATGTCGCACTCGCTAAACCTGCAGCTCTAAAACATGATATGAGCTCAAAAAAAAAAAAAAAAAAACAAAAAACAATGGTTCAAATGGCTCTGAGCACTATGGGACTCAAATGCTGAGGTCATAAGTCCCCTAGAACTTAGAACTACGGAAACATAACTAACCTAAGGACATCACACACATCCATGCCCGAGGCAGGATTCGAACCTGCGACCGTAGCGGTCGCGCGGTTCCAGACTGTAGCGCCTAGACCCGCTCGGCCACTCCGGCCGGCTGAGCTCCAAAAGCATGGAACGCAAGGGAGACCTGGAATTTAGAATCCATGCATCAGTGAGGCAAACGCCCGAAACAGTAAAATGTGGCTTCAAATGCATAACCTACACCAGTAAACAATGGTCGGCTGAGTTTTTTTTTTCACACTGTTTCCAGTTTCTGGCCGAGTTCACGTCCCAACAGTGAAACATGCAGGGTTTTGGTAACGATCTGGACAGCCGTATTCTGCGTGTCCCATCGTTATTTGGCAAGGTCGCATTACTGCCAAAGTTAATGTGACCATTTAAGCTGGTCACGTCGATCCTATATTACATTGGTCGTATCCCAGTGGTGACTCAGTGTCCCAAGACTATAGGCCCTCAGCTCGCACAGCCCGAAGGCTGTGAGCACGAGGATAAACTGTCACATCTCCCCTGGCCACAACAGTAAATATGTGTCAGTACCATTGAGCCTTTATGACCTACACTGAAGAATAGGGTGCGTGATCGCTATCTGAGCGTGTCACTATATTGCAGAAAGGATGGTATAGTATTCCCATTGAAAACCACACAGAAACTTTATTTATCGGTTAGTAGATGACTGGAAGCTCCATTGTGTTGTGGCCCAGGTACAAACTACCAATTGGAAAGTGCGAATTAATTACAACTTAGAAGATTTATTCTGAAACATAACTCGACGTAATCACTCGCCTCCTGATCCAAAGTTCATCTCCCGTAAACCCCATCACAGTAACAGCATCGCGAATGAGATGAGACCTGCTCCGTGCTCCACGAGGCTCAACCGACCGCCTTCCGGGTCGCGATGACTCGACTTAATCACGTGGAGCATCGTTATTGCCTCCGTCGACTCTAGCGGTATGACTGCTGCATCCCTGGGGGCGCCCTCACTTTGAGCACTTTCCAGTATGCCAAGCTGCTGCCACTGGAGCGCTGGCACAGTGCTCGAGAAGGCGTCGGCCACGTCTTAACGTGCGGCGAACGCGCTGTATGAACGAACGGCGCAACACTTTGAATGCCAACGGGTTGTGTATATCATATTGGACATAGTAATGTGTTGTGTTTTTCTTAGCAGAACATTAATGGTTCAAATGGCTCTGAGCACAATTGGACTTAACATCTCAGGTCATCAGTCCCCTACAACTTAGAACTACTTAAACCTACCTAACCTAAGCACATCAGACACATCCATGTCCGAGGCAGGATTCGAACCTGCGACCGTTGCGGTCACGCGGTTCCAGACTGAAGGGCCTAGAACCGCTCGGCCACACCGGCCGGCTCAGAACATTAATAATTAGTTGCTTCAACTATGGATTTTCGGTAACTATTGTGCGGATTTAGCACTGTGTTACAGGCATCCTGCCGGCAGCTGTCGCCGAGCGGTTCTAGGCGCTTCAGTTTGGAATCACACTGCTGCTAAGGTCGCAGGTTCTAATCCTGACTTGGGCATGGATTTGTGTGATGTCCTTAGGTTAGTTAGGTTTAAGTTGACTTCAGATGTTGTCCCACAGTGCTCAGAACCCTTTGAACCACTTTTGACCATTCTACCTAGGTTATTTACACGAGAGTGCGTGATTTTTTTGGTTCAAGATTTAGGAATAATTCACCTACGAAGCTTCTCTTTAGGAGAACTGTCGCAGAGAAACAGTAGTGCATGCTGTAAATTCAGACAAGGTCACGGATCTACGAGGTGAACTAGATTATCATTCAGAAATTTGTCGTATGTCCGTTTGGAGGTTGGTGACGAATTGTGAAAAGTAAATGTGGTAACATTTATCCTGCAATCATATGCAAAAATCAGCCAGAGGTTGTACTAGAATTGACCAATAATACGGAAGCACATCGAGAAACGCATGCTTGAACAGAAATGCAAATACTAGCCAGGCTTGCTGTATCTGACAATGAACGGCACCCGCACAGTGTCCTCAGTACGTTCCAAATTTCAGTTACTTTCAGAGCCATGATTTCTGTACTCATGAGTACATGTTAATCTGTGCATTGAGCAAGCACTAAAGGAAACAAAAGAAAAATTCGGAGTAGGTATTAAAATCCATTGAGAGGAAATAAAAACATTGAGATTCGCCGATGACATTGTAATTCTGTCAGAGACAGCAAAGGACTTGGAAGAGCAGTTGAACGGAATGGACAGTGTCTTGAAGGGAGGGTATAAGATGAACATCAACAAAAGCAAAACAAGGATAAGAAGAAAGTAGTCACATTGAGTCGGGTGATGCTGAGGGAATTAGATTAGGAAATGAGACACTTAAAGTAGTAAAGGAGTCTTGCTATTTGGGGAGCATAATAACTGGTGTTGGTCGAAGTAGAGAGGATATAAAATGTAGACCGGTAATGGCAAGGAAAGCGTTTCTGAAGAAGAGAAATTTCTTAACATCGAGTATAGATTTAAGTGTCAGGAAGTCGTTTCTGAAAGTATTTGTATGGATTGTAGCCATGTATGGAAGTGAAACATGGACGATAAATAGTTTAGACAAGAAGGGAATAGAAGCTTTTGAAATGTGGTGCTACAGAAGAATGCTGAAGATTAGATGGGTATATCACATAACTAATGAGGAGATATTGAACAGAATTGGGGAGAAGAGGAGTTTGTGGCACAACTTGACAAGAAGAACGGACCGGTTGGTAGGACATGTTCTGAGGCATGAAGGGATCACAAATTTAGCATTGGAGGGAAGCGTGGAGGGTAAAAATCGTAGAGGGAGACCAAGAGATGAATACACTAAGCAGATTTAGAAGGATGTAGGTTGCAGTAAGTACTGGGAGATGAAGAAGATTGCACAGGATAGAGTAGCATGGAGAGCTGCATCAAACCAGTCCCAGGACTGAAGAAAACAACAACAACATGAGTACATTATGACGGAGATAAGTGACTTCTAACATGGACAAATTGTTGGGTCTCATGCTGTATACTGCCGTAACAAGGTTATCCGAAGTGTTTGGTGGTCAAGAGGCGTCGTAATGGAGACCTACTCCGCGTAAAGGGAAAGTGCAAAAGCGTCATCTTCTAATCAGGACGCGGACGTATGTGTCAGATGATTGTGACGGATGATCCAATGACCACCGCCCTCGCAAACAGTATGAGCACCGAAATAACAGAATGGAAGCTCCATAAGCAGGGAATTGCTGGACGTACTGAAGTTCCAAAATTACTCATACGTGATGCGAATGCTCGAAGTAAGAAAACATTGTATTGTAGCCATTACTACTGGAATGTAGATCAATCGAAGAAATTCATTTGGTCGGATAGTCTTGTTTCACTCTGTTTACAACCCGTATCTGATTTCACGTCCAATCGTGAAATATGGGGCTCTCGTGATGATTTTGGCGGCCATAGCGCAAAGTCGCTTTACTGCAAAGTATTATGTGACGCTCTTGACTGTTAACGCCTTTCCCGTGGTACAGTGTTTGTTCCCGAAGGATGTGCTGCGTTCAAAGGCGGCAGGGTCCCTGTACACACAGCTCAAAACGTCCAGTACTGTTTTTTTTAGCACCAGGACGAATTCTCGGATCTGTCGTGGCCGCCATATTCACCAGATACAGTATCAATACTATTAAACCTTTGTGGTCTAGTTTGAACAGAAATGTGCGTGGTCAGTATCCACATCCATCGTTGTTACCGGAGTTTCCCACTATTTTGTAGGAAGAATAGTATAAGATTCGCACGAGAACCACACAGATCCTGCGTTTAACGAGTCCGAGTTGAACGGAACCTGTTTTGAATGCCATTGGGTTTCCTGCACCATACCGGATGGTAATGTGTTTTTTGTGCACCGATATTTCTTTCCACCTGTATGTGCACTGTAAATCTGATGGTTCTTTAGAAAATAAAAACTGTGTAGTCGTATGCTTAAGTTTACATTTAGTCCCATAGTTCTGTCTTCATTCATGTGGGAGATATAGCGACGTGAAATTAGATGAATATTTTCTTAGAGACCCTGCACATGAATTGAACTAAATACCGTGTCTGCCCGTAGGAAAAGAGGAACAGCTACAAGACAATTACTAAGCCAGTCCCGCAGTTGAGCTGCTGCTTAGGATTGTGGTTACATCCCGACGAGTTAAACCATTCGTATAACGTGGATCACCAGTGGAACGTCGAAAGCCGTGCATCTACCTTGCACCGACGATTAATGTGATGCATAAATAATGAAGATGTCAAACACATCCCACTGACTCAGTCACGCCATCGTTCATAAATTTCGACGCTCCATACAGCCCAGACTGGACATTTCTGGGCAGGGACTTCAATTTGAAAAAAGAGTACCAACGGAATATCGCTTTTCGTAGTTTTTGTATGCATCACGAATAAGGGTTATCAGCAAGAGAACGGTAATGAATACCAAATTTTTCGCACGAAACAACTCAAGCTTTATGTGGAAGGTCTTGTAACATTACAGTGCGATATAAAAGTCGAGCACATGAAAACATTTGTTTCTTTATTACTGACGGTAAATGAAGACGCCAATATAACATGGCGTCTGTGGCGTCGCACAGTTCATTGCCCTGCAAACATGTCTTATTGAAAATTATTTTGCAATAGTTCGTATGCATCTGCTGTGATCACATTTTCTGGGAAAACCCACATGCCGCGGTGTCGCATAAAACAGAAATAATGCCGTTAATGTTCGAGCTCCCGGAACACGAATTAGTTATACCCGAGCAGAAAATCGGGAAGTTTTACGAGTGCTAAAATGATCACGGGTAGGATGTGACGCTGTGTTCGTCTTCAAATATTTTGAGGAGGTTACCTGTCCAATCTCAGGTTCGTATGGTAGTGCTCAGAAAGTAATGCGAAAAATTTCATGCGTATGATGTTCGTTGTATGCAAAAAATGGCAACGACTATTAAACAAAATCTTCCAGCGTATTAAAAACGGTTCTGGTCGTTTAACGATATCAACAGATACCAGACGTCGACTGTGTTTTCTTCACTAAAAAGACGTTTCTTCAGAACTGTGGTTATGTAAGTAGACGAAACACAAAAAATTGGTCAAACGGGAACCCATATGAAAACTCCTAGAAACTGGAGTGCGATGTGCGTAACGTGTCGTCGAATACTGAGTCCTATAGTCTACGAAACCGCAGCGAATAGCGTTGTGTACCAATACTTCATTACACCCTCCGCTCCTTGAAGGAAATGTACTTTAGTTAGCTTTAGAAAGACGGTGTCACTTATTAGACAAATAAGCACACAAGTCATTTGTTAGGCGAGCTTTATGATCCTCTAAAGACTTATGGCCCCTACGTTCTCCTTGTGTATCTACTTTAAAGGAAAGGCCCTTAAAAACACGACACAAACACTCTCAGAATTCAAGTTTAGCATATAAAGTGAGATTAACAACAACAGTGTCAACGGGCTCTGCAAAGTGGCCTCAAACCAGGTAAAACAAGTTTGTGCATGTGTCACTAAACAGGGCAACAGTTTAGATCATATGTTTTACGCCATGTGTTTAAGGTTATGACACGTTAATTGCTTTTTGATGTGAGCGATGACTCGATAGCCCTGTACTAAAAAATTAACTATTCTCCTTAGACCGCTTTCGCACTATGGAAGTCTCACAAATGTCACAGGACTGCAACTTATACGTTCAACATCTACCTAATGGGAAACAAGGAACGGACCGAAGACGGGGTAGCAGGTTGACGGTGAAACAGGGGGGAAATAAATGGTATGTCAAGAGCAAATCCCGGTACGTCGCGTGGGCTGCTGGTGATCGCGCTGTAAAGCTCGGCGCCGTCACAGACACGCGGTGGTATCGCTCTCTTCATCAGAGACGGAGATCCGCCCGGGGCGCTGCTGCATCTCGGGCGCGCCGTAACAGGCGGGCGAGGCTGCCTGGGAAGGGGTTGGCAGCCGTAGTACCAGCAATCCGCCCGCATAACTGGGTGTTGCTCGCTCGCAGCCCTGCTGGCCAAACAACAGGACTCGCTTATCTCTCTCACTGGTGTCTGGTGTCTCCGGGGCACAGACGTCCGTAGCGAGGGGCACTTGGTCACTCCTGGGATCTGGCTGCAAACTTTTTTTCATTATATGATAGCGGTGTATTGCGGTGATACTAAACTGCAGATTAACACTGCCTGGCGCGACAGGAACCACTATGCCTTTGGTGGTGATTAACTGTCTTGAGACATGTTTGGTTTACGTGCCATTCACGAAAAATTATGCTCATTCCCTGGTGCGCATTCAGTGTCGGTGCTTTTCTGCTGTCAAGAGGGATGCGATCCTCTGCAGAACAGTACTGAAATGTAACACCATTCTCTTCTCTGCCTCTTCATCACTTTTGGAGCAGCAAAAAGTAACCGAGGCCACACCTTGAAGCTGGTAATCCAGTACAACGTAAGCATGACAGCACTATACGTGTCCGTCAGCTGTTTACTACTTTTTCAAGAACACCCCTCACATTGCTGCAGAACGGCACCTCAAGACAAGTTTTCGATTCGTCTGTGGAAACACAAGACCCATGATGGCTTGGAAATTATACATTTAGTTTTACACAGCAACGCTATCCAAGTAGATCGTCAAGAAAGTCCATGTGCCAAATGTGTGGGTCCAAATGTTTCAGTCGTAACAGGAAATCTCATTTTATGCGCTAATGGAGAGGAACAAAAGTGTCAAATTTCAGTGTTGGGTCTAGGGGCTCAGTCCGGAACCGCGCGACTGCTACGGTCGCAGGTTCGAATCCTGCCTCGGGCATGGATGTGTGTGATGTCCTTAGGTTAGTTAGGTTTAAGTAGTTCTAAGTTCTAGGGGACTGATGACCACAGATGTTGAGTCCCATAGTGCTCAGAGTCATTTGAACCATTTTTCTTCAGTGTTGGGAAGATGTTCTCTCCAGGACTTGGAACCTTGTGTAATACTGCGCCATATGCAACCAAAGAGCTACACATTCAGCAGTCGGTGCGGCTGCATAATGTCAGGAAAGAGAGAGAGAAAGTTTGACTTTATTCACTGTTGGCACTGACAACTCTACGCTGTCGCCGCTGCTCTCGGCCAATAAGAGAAGGCCGTCGGTTACTGCGTTGTTCGCGATGATAGGTAACGCCTAAAATTTGGAATTTTCGGCACACTCTTGACACTATGGATCTCGGAATAGTGAATTCCATAACGATTTGCGAACTGGAATATCCCATGCGTATAATCACAACTACTATTCCACGTTCCGAGTCTGATAATTCCCGTCGTGCAGCCATAATCACGTCGGAAACCATTTCACGTGTATCATATAAGTACAAAAGGTAGCTCCGCCAAAGCACGGCCTACGCGATACTAATCCTGTGTGTATATGTGCCTATCGTTATCCCGTGGAATTTCTCACATCAGTGTGTTTTAATATCACACAAAAATAGTAAGCTATACATGTTTGACATCACTCTAGTAAGGAGGCGGTCTACAGAGGAATGAGATACAGAAGTAAACACTTCGCCGCGCGGGATTAGCCGAGCGGTCTGGGGCGCTACAGTCATGGACTGTGCGGCTGGTCCCGGCGGAGGTTCGAGTCCTCCCTCGGGCATGGGTGTGTGTGTTTGTACTTAGGATAATTTAGGTTAAGTAGTGTGTAAGCTTAGGGACTGATGACCTTAGCAGTTAAGTCCCATAAGACTTCACACACACATAAGACTAAAAATTATAGTTTTAATTCTGATGAAAGGTTTCGGCTAATCTAAATTATCATCATCGGGCCTTAGGGAGATATATCTCAGAAGATCTTCATCATAATAAGGCTGATGAATTGTGCATATGATGGACTTTTGAGATGTATTTACTTAAAATCCGACGGTGGAGTAATAGATCTGCTGAAACTGACCATCAAATGACAAATTATAATTAACGATCTCGGCTGTTGAAGTTTTCACTTCTATATTTCACCAAATACTGAAAGATCATTGCTGCCCAACGTATGTAGCATACTGGCGCCAAAGAGTAGGAAGATCAACGACTTGATGATGAGGGTTGTTTGAGATTTACGTGGCTTGTCAGATCAGAACGCTCTTTATTATTAAAACGATTGTCTGCACGAGTTAAAATTTGCCGAAAGAATTTATGTTCATTCATGCAGGTGATATCGTATTGTGAAATTGAATGGTTCTTTTGAAACATCCTGTGAATAAATCGGACGTAGCAATAAGACACCGACAAAATTTCACGAATTTCAGTACCTTAAGTAACAAATCGAAGATATAACTTACGTTCGGAAACGTCGTCAAACGTCACTACGGGAAAGAGCCCCCATATTAGTGATTTTAGGGTTGAGGTCAAACAGAGGGCAGTGGAGAATTTTTAATACTTTGAGAAATGAATATTGACTCGCAAGTACACACAAAATGTTTGAGTTCCGACCCTTTTAGAAACCTGTGTAATACCGACTTTTAATTGATTATCTTGCAAGAAAATCACTTAATTACATTATATCTTTCCCTTTCTCTGAGAACAAGGGTGGGGGTCATGACGCCCCCACCCCCACTTACCGCCGTGTACGGACGCCCGAGTTATACGGCGTCGAAGCTATACACAGCACCAGTCGCTAGCAAACATTTTCAGGATTCGTGAGTGTCGTGCCTAGAGATCACAACCGCGAGTTCACGCTTCGGTACTGACAGCTGAAAACTGGTTCAAATGGCTCTGAGCACTATGGGACTTAATATCTCAGGTTATCAGCCCCTATAACGTAGAACTCCTTAAACCTAACTAACCTAAGGACATCACACACATCCATGCTCGAGGCAGAATTCGAACCTGCGACCGTAGCGGTCGCGCGGTTCCAGACTGAAGCATATAGAACTGCTCGGCAGCACCGGCCGGCCATCTTCTACACATTGACGAACTTTCGATTTTGTTTGTTAACAACATACACCACGTCAGCATTTACTGTGATGGCAAAGAGAAAAACATATTACAAAAAGTGCTGTTAGAATCAAAGCAAACAGTGGCTGACTCTAATCTGAATGCGTGACTTCGACCGGTACTGCAATGACGAAGTTCTTCAGTACATCTTTTAAAACAAAGCCCGGAATGGAACTTTTATAAATGGTAGCATAGTACTTAAGCCTGTATAATGGAAATAGACTGAAAGACTTTCCTAAAGAAAGAGAACAGGAAGTAAATGCCTATGAGATTCGAGATGTGACACTGAGTGAAAAGTTGGGAAAAAATCTTAAGTACCGAAGTGTAAACTAGTCTTCTTGAGTATACCAAATTACCTGAGAATTATTGAGATTCTAGGGAGAGCCAACACAGCAAAACTATTCCACCATTTTTGAAAGACAGAGGAAATCACTTCAGATTCGAGATGAATGTAATAAGTCCTATTGCAGATATCACAGGCTCTGTGTAGAAGATACCGAAACATCTATTCCATCTAACGCTTTATAAATATAACCAAAGCGTTACATTAATAAGCCATGGATGCAAAATTCTGGCATGATTTGTCTGAAGAAGAACGGAAGAGCTGATAGAAAAGGTAGAACTGATCTCAAGAAAGAACTGTTTGAGTTCGGAAGAAACTCAGGAACACTTCAGGTCATACGACTCACTCCAGGCAATACGACTTTTCTTAGGCTGAATAATGATAAATCCATGCGTACAGCATTTGTAGATCGAGATAACGGTTTTTAAAAGTTTACTAGAATAGACTCGCTGAAGTTCTAAAGGGAGCAGGGTAATTTACAGACTAAGAGAAGTTATTTACTACTAGTGAAGAAATGAGACCGTAGCTTCAAACTCCCGTGTTATATTTGCCAACTGTCGCATATTCACCTTATTATCTTTTAACTGCTAGCGAGCATCTTTTGCTGCAACATATGAACCCCCTGATGATTTCAGTATACCCGCTGCGACGTCACCTAACGCAGTTTTCTCTGCCGACTATCTTTGAGGCGACTCTGACTTCAGTCAGGACGCTCAAACGCTAGGCATGGTTTGCCAATTCTGCGCTACTGAAAATGGTTGCATTTAAGTATGCTGACAGAGAGCTGTGTATAAAAGGAGCAATTGGTTTGTTTTAGTGAAATGAAGCTATCCTGGACCAGAAGGTAACTTTTTTCTATAAATAAATGCTTACGTAGCCATGTTTGAATGCAGAGATTTCTCAGACACCGCTATTGAATACACAGCTAAGTGGCATTTCCTGTTACTTTTAAGTGGGACAGATTCCATTCAGTTTTAGGGCTGCATATGATTCACAACTGGATTTAGTGAGGCTGTATTTCGTTCACCAAATACGTTCTGCATTGTATGTGCTTAATAGAATGTATGTTACGTAACAGGGCATTGTGTGTCTGTGCTGGAAGCACCATGTCTCTCATGCAACTCTAAACAAATTGACCTGCGTAAAACCTTTATTTTCTTGAGATGAAATAGTGATAAGGTTAAATGAATTATCGTATTTTTTAAATTCATCCCTTTCATCAATTTATTTAAAGAAAGTACAAATTTTGCAAGAAGTTAGTTGCACAACAATCAGAACCACTTCTGCTTAATATAATCATAAAGACAGCAAGTATTTATTTTGTTTTAGTGAATTACTATTAGATCACAGAAGGTAATTTTGCCTCGAAAGATTCAGGAGAGCAACTCTGAAGCCATTCTGATGCTACGTTTTGTGACAGTTTGTCATTATATGGCAAAAATGAACTATAATTTGACAAAAACTTTATATATCTACCCTAGTATCTACCTCTCCTGAGTTACCACAAGTTATGTGTCACAGTTCCCATTTTTACTGAGAATGCAGTACACCGAGAAACCTAGTTTTGTTTCAGATCTCTGAGGGAAATGCATGAAGTTATTGATAGAGTTCATCAACCCGCAATCTTCTGTAAAAGTCCCCTGCACAGGTTACAGCACGTAGTCCGTAGATCTGATGTGTTGAGGCTGTAATGAATTGTCATTGAGGAATTGATACTACTTAAATGACTGATTCTATAACTCTTTTGGGGAACCGCATGCATTTATTCTAGCAGAACACGAGATACTGCGAATTAAAAAATTTATCCCACGTCTACTTAACAATTCACACGTCATTAATAACTTCACATATTTTCTCTTAACATCAGTGAGTATACTCTTTCACCGAGCGAGGTGGCGCAGTAGTTAGGCACTGGACTCGCATTCGGGAGGACGACGGTTCAATCCCGCGTCCGGCCATCCTGATTTAGGTTTTCCGTGATTTCCCTAAATCACTCCAGGCAAATTCCGGGATGGTTCCTCTGAAAGGGCACGGCCGACTTCCTTCCCCATCCTTCCCTAATCCGATGAGACCGATGACCACGCTGTCTGTTCTCCTTCCCCAAACCAACCAACCAACTTACTCTTTCGACTGTACTAGACATACCATTTATTTTTAAAAAACTGAAAAATAGCCAATGGTAACAGACAAAGCGTCTGCGCCTCATCAGCACTCGTTCCAGAGTGCTTAGGCAGCACTAAGCACTTCGCTTGGGTGCACAGTTTAGGCGGGATCTGCTAACTATCTGTCAGTAGCATTCTAGAAACTATGCATTACATTTCATTGACAAAATATATGGACATTTCCAAACAGCAGGCTATTAGCCATTTATTTCATAAGTAACAATAATCATAAAACCTAAGAACAAAAGTTAAACAAAAATGCAGATGAGACACTTCTCGTAGAAGAACTTTTTTTCTTAGTATTCATTATTATTGTTACTTGTGAAGTAAATGGGTGGTAAACTGCTGTTTGGAGATGTGTATATATTTCATCAAGGAAATTTAATTCACAGTTTCTAGATTGTTATTGATAGACAATTAGCATGTTGGCGCTCTGTCTCCAAATATGGCAGTGATTGACTAGAATCCGGGCGGTATTTCTCACGAAAGAGATATTGGTCATAACATCTGCTACTGGTCCGGATACTACTTATTACATTTGATTTATGCTGGAATCTGATGTTCTAAGAAGAGAATCTTGGAGCTAAATATGGTAGCTGCTAGAGTCATAAATATTACAGTTACCAAGTCAGAACACTGAGCCATAATAAATCTGTGAATTAATGACTGCAGAATCTTGGGTATATCTCATGCTACCCAGATGAAAAGTAAATATTGTTTGTGGTATTCAAACTTGTCTTCAGTAAAAAACTAAATTAGTTAAAGAACGATAGAAAAAAATTCAGGTTCTAAAGAATATTCCATTGCATTCAAGTGTGTGTTTCAGTGACAAATTGATTATGAAAATAGTCAGATTGTTTTTTAAGATATTCATTGGGGCTTATTAACTTTGGAAAAAGGGCAACAGTTACGTGGAATTTAGTGGTCACATAAAACAGCAGCACAAATACAGCTGCAAGAAATTTTCAGGCGTGTTAAGTAATATAAAAATTCAAATGACATGAAAGTGAAGCAACAACTGAGAATAGTGTTAGACTGGATTGTAACCTACCCGCGATATTATTCAGTCTGTACATTGAGTAAGCTGTAGAGAAAATCAAGCAGAAATTTCAAAAGGGATGTAAGGTTCAGGGAGAAGAAAGAAAAACTTTGTGGTTTGCCGTTGATTGCGTAATCGTCTCAGAGACACGGAATGACAAGGAAATGCAGTTTAACGGGATTTATGACATCTTGAAACCAGGCTAAAGCTTTCAATCACTAGCAATATACAGGATTTCCATAACTAAAGTTCCAGTTTCAAAACGTTTTAGAATGAGACTCACTGCTCCGAATGCATTCAAATTTGAACAGCATGCTATTGACGCAGAGGAAACATCATGGAAAATATACGCTAAAATTTCACCAATAGACGCGTTGCATACGGCTATTCCTCAGTTCGTGTCCGAGATGCCCCTCCTAACTGTCCCCATGAAGGGTCGCACGCTGCTGCTAAAGGTCTTTTACAAAAACTGCGACTGTGCTCCAGTAGTGCTACAGAAATTTCAATACTGAATAGCCTGAACAAAGGCATTTTCCTAATGTCTGGTAAGGCTGCGGAGAAAATGATTACAAAATAAGGAAAGACAGGTTCTTTTGAATTGCAGTGTCCCAAAGGGTGGGCAGCAGTTGATGCGACGTCTGTCGAAAACATGGCCACAGCAATGCATATTGCTTTTTATGTGGTTTTTTGTCCAATAACAGTTAAAGCTCCATTTCCCGTGGTGGATGGTTTCATCTAACTAACAGTGCTTCAACTGTTGATTGTTAAGCCTGTACAGTTATGCACACTGAACTGAGTGGGAGATGCAAAGTGCAGCTCACACCGAAGCCGTCGTTTTGAGTCATCCCTCATTTGTAGCCGACCCAATTTACCTTAAGGGTTTTTTTCTTAATTTTTTTATTTTGTTCCCTGACATGTTCCCATACGCTCTCAAAGTCTGACGTCAATCTGAGCAGTAATTCTCTTTCGACGACGTTTTGAAACTGGAACTTTAATTCCATTCCTAACATTCTATAAGTGAATGGAATGTTATCGAATTAAATCAACTGATGGCTCAAATGGCTCTGAGCACTATGGGACTTAACTGCTGTGGTCATCAGTCCACTAGAACTGAGAACTACTTAAACGTAACTAACCTAAGGACATCACACACATCCATGCCCGAGGCATAGCGGTCGCGCGGTTCCAGACTGTAGAGCCTAGAACCACTCGGCCACTCCGGCCGGCTAAATCAGCTGATGCATAGAGAAATAGATTAGTAAAAGTGTCCATGAGTTCTTATATTTGAGCAGCGAAGTAACTAACAATGGCCAAAGTGAAGCGGATATATTATGCGGACCAACAATAGCAGGAAAAGCGTGTGTGAAAAAAAATTGCCTGCCTTAAATAAGGAAATTAAATGTAGAGAACTCTTTTAAAGGAATCTGATGAGTGAAGTCTTTCGCACAAACGAAGCATAGTACAGCAAATTCAGCCAGAAGAGCTGTGACTGACGCCCAAAAAAAAGGGAATTAACATGGATCGAGATTAAAAAATAGTGCATTGATAATGGCTAGGATTTGGGTAATAAAACCTTCAAAAAAAGACTACTGATTGCTACGCTCTATTATTTATAAATTACGTAACAGTCGTTGAGTGCACCCACTTTCCTAATGAAAGTAACCTGATGAATAAAAACTGTTGATATGTTGTGCACAAAACGAATGTCGACAATTTGATGGGTAGATCGAGTGACTAATGAAGAAGGTCTGAATCAAAAAGGAAGAAAAGAATTTGTGGCGTAAGTTAACTGCAATCGGTTTGTGCAACACTTCCTGAGACATAAACGAAATGTCAGTCTTTTAAGACAAGGAAATTTGTGTATGTGTGGGAGGGTTGGGGGGGGGGGTCAAAAATTGTAGAGGAAGACCAAGGCTTAATTACGGCAAGCTCATTAAAATGGATGTAGACGACAGCAATTCTTCACGGGTGAAGAGGTTTCTACAGGATAAGACACTGTTGAGAAAAACCAATGAACCGATTTCAACCGAACTTAATACAAGTATCCTTTATTGTCACGATGCAATCACTGTGAGGGCAAGTATCACATATCTATCATACTTGTGGAAATATGACGTAATAAAGAATGAGGTTCCTGAAAAGCTGCCGTACCGTGCATGGTGTTTAAATTTATTACTGCTGTGCTAGTAATTATGTCCTTGATACGTTTTACAGACAATATCCACATATCCCACTAAATTCACCTAGGAAATTAGGCTATGGTACCACACATAGTTCAGGAGATATGACGTCGTAAACGGTGAGATGAGTGAGAAACTTCCGCATCTGCATTATTTTAAAATTATTTTTGCTAACGTTTCTATTTGCAACACTTTTTTCAGACAGTATCCACATTTGCCGCTGGAGATACTTACACAAATATATCTATCTACGACACACAGTTAAAAAGATATGGCCAGCCGGGGTGGCAGAGTGGTTCTAGGCGCTACAGTCTGGAGCCACGCGACCGCTACGGTGCTGGTTCGAAGCCTGCCTCGGGCATGGATGTGTGTGATGTCCTTAGGTTAGTTAGATTTAAGTAGTTCTAAGTTCTATGGGACTGATGACCTCAGACGTTAAGTCCCATAGTGCTCAGAGCCATTTGAACCATTGAAAGAGATATGACGTCATAAACACTGAGATACGTGAAAAAATTCCGCCCCTAGCAGGAAGTTTTAATGCCTGCATTCTTTATTGCTAAGGCGCTCCTAAAGTCGAGACAACTTAGGGAAATCTCTGACACATGGCAGCGCTTTTGACAGCTTTCAACTACGAAGCGCAAACGGCTGTAGGCGAAAATAACAATCGTCTATAGAGCTACGAAGAGGCGTCGTCACGGAGACGTTAACAAAATCGCATTGTAGACACACTTAGCGTCAGCTTCCAGTGTACAAAAACTATCCGGGATCTTTGTACGACTGTTCCGTAATCTCAAAGTTGTTTTCGCGAACACTAGAAATGAAATATTTTCGGTATTACACTACAAACACAGTTCAATTTTTATTTTCGTTTCTAACTGAAAATTGACAGCACGAATACCCAATGCCGGCTTTGTCATCTAGTGTCGTTAATACGTCGTAGTACAACATGAAAATATTTTAATACATTTGACAAAACCTTGTACAGTCTACTTCCGATGTTATTTGTGGCAGTGACTGCCACAGATGGAAAGAAGTTTATGCCTCCAGTATACGTAGAGAGGATCGCAGTCATTAAATATTCATTTTCTAGGTCACTGTTAGTATATTTGCCTGATATATACAAATTAAATATTATTTTCCTTGAGAATTTCACCAATTCATCTCGTCCAAAATGCATGCTGTGTGATGACTTACGATCTCGATTCATACAAAAACGGAAACTTTGATTTATAGACCTTAAAGGTTTTACTGCCAAGATGCTCTCGATCAGCGTGTCAAATCTCGTTTAGATTGACGAGCCTGAGTGTCTGGCCTCTTCTTGTAAGTGTTTTTTATGTAAAGAGATATACGTAAGGTCGTAATGGGTACGTGAGCATGTAAACGCTATATGTACATCCAAATAACATACCAGTATGCTATACATAACACGACCAAAAATTTGAGTCATGACGAACAGAACATACAGTATGTTGCCTGCAGGACTGTGTGTTGACATTGGCCACTGCTGCTTTCAGCCCACAGTAATGGGTGTGCTCAAAGTTGATAGCAATGCTTGATTAGAAGTACCTTCGAAACCTCTTCCCTTTGTGTGCTAGGACGTAGTTATTGGAACAACTATAGCAAACAATTGCTACCACACTAAAATATCACTATCAATCATTGAACTGAAAACGGAATACCCAAAATTCACTTCGGGTCTTACCACATAGAGCACAAGTACACACGCCTCCGACTGAGGGTATTATTTGTAATTCTTTATTTGTGTTGCATTTTTGTCCACAGTATCTTTGTTATTATTGAATGTGATTTAATTCATGAGATTTGAGATACGATATGGCAAGAGGAAAGAACTAGGGCGAAAAGAGAAATTTGGTGTAAACAATATTCCCCAGACTAACTGAGATCCTCGGGAGAACATATGACAAAACTTCAGTCCAAGGTGTATTAGACAGACGAATATTCGTTAATTGGCACATTGAGCATCCAGTAAAGGTAGCTACCGAGAAAATTGGAAAATTTATAACAGTGCAGGGAGAAGAAATAAAGAATATCAGTTGGTTGGTTGGTTTGTGGGTTGAAGGGACCAGCAATGGTCATCGGTCCCAAAGATTATGAGTTTTGTCGATGATTTGTTAGTTTTGTCGGTGATGACAATGGCCTTGAAATGGTAATTGTGCGGAATGGGTAATGTGCTGAAGAGAGGTTACAACACGAAAAGCAACAGATGTAAAACGAAGATATTGGAATGTTGTCGAAATAAATAAGGCGAGTACAAGGGAATTAGATAAGGAAATGACAGAGTAAAAGTAATAGATGAGAATCTGGCAGCAAAACAACTGATGATGTCCAATGTCGGGAGAATAAACAGCCAACTAGCAATTGCAGGAACCTCATTTCGGAAAAACGGCAAAACTTTTTAACGTCGATCAAAATTGTAGGTTTCCAGAACTCTTTTCTGACCGTATTTGGAGTGTAGCATTTTACAAAACTGGAACTTGGACGATAAACAGATAAAAAGGAAAAGATCACGGCCTTCTGAAGTGTCGTGCAAAAGAAGATTCCATTACTAATGATGCTAAACTGGATCGGAACTGGGGAGATCCAATGTATGGCTCATCCTCAATAAAAGAAGGGTTCCGGTGCAGAACTTGTTATGTCTCCCTTTGAACGCTGTGTGGCTCTTTAGTTTATACGAGAGTGAGTAACAGATGTCGTTCATGAACAGCGAATTCAGATATTATCATATTCTACATCTTCATCGAATAGTAAAAACAGTACATAAATCTGTTTCAGTGGTTGTAGTGTCAGTTGCTAACAGTAGGCTAAAATGTAGAAATATGTACAGAAACAAAAGATACGTAAATCTACCACTGTTCAATACAATGTCTATTCGGAAGAAGTCGAGTTCTGGTCGCCATGAAACTCGTGAACGTTATTCAACTAGCATACACTCAGAATGGTGCCAGTGAACGAGTGTTCGAACTTAAGCACACCAGGACGTGGGGACTCCGAAGAGGGGATGCTTACATCTCATTGGCTGTGGCGTAATCGATCTTTGCAGCACCCTCATGCTGCGGTGGCGGCTATATTAAATGCGGTGACCTGACTGGTGGCGCGGGTATTTGAAAGAACGGCCGACAGAATAATGGCGATAGCGCACCCCTTTGCCCCTCCCCCACCCCATTCCCTACCCCGCCACCTGCATCAACTTATAATGTATGGGGAAAGCCCTATGCCGTGGATAGTGATGAGCCTGATTTCTTGACTGGGGGCAGAGCAGGCTTCCAGACAAAGCGCCTTGCGTGCCCCAGGGGAACTCTTCTGGAGAACCAGGCACAGGAAGCATCCAACGGCACAGGTAGGAGCAAGAAGTTATTGCAGAGGGTACTAGAGATGGGGGATCCGCTCTTGAACTAATTCATAGAGTTGAATCTTTCAAAGTAGTGAACAATCAGTGATTCAGAAAAAAAGAACAGTAGCTCAAAACGTTTCCCACGGCAGAGAGAGAGAGAGAGAGAGAGAGAGAGAGACGGAGCATATCAGCGGCGCCTCTGCTGGTCAGAGCACAGTGCACGCCACACAACACAGCCAGCGCTGGCCTCTGCCCTGCTTCTACCTTGGCTGCCTGCATTGTGCAGTGCCCCATTGGATTTTGTGTTTCATATATGCCGTGCCGTCTCTGTGCGTCGTCTGCCGCGTGGAGTGTCTGGCGCACCTTAACTTTGCATCGCACTCTGTCGGCGATCGTTTCAGTCGCACGTCCTGCCCTCTGGGCAGTTGATGCGAGCAACAGGACAGAGAGCCACCTAGCGGATAACATAGGAACTACTTGCAACAACCTGCTCGCAAGGGAACAGACGATTTGTCTCGGAGTGGGTGAGTTCACCGCTCCCCCCACCCTCGGAACTCGCCCGCTCAACGCTCACCCCACCGTCTCGACTCTAGCCAGAGCGTCGAGCAAAGCGATTCAGGTGTCACTCTGGTCTCTGCGGTCTTAGCTCACGCAGTAATACAGCTCGCGGCTCGACCTGCTCGACTCAGCGCCTCTGCATCGGAGTTCGTCCCTACTGGACATTGTTCTTCGTAGTAATACCGCTATGTATATTACATTATTATGTTATGTATACATCAATTGTTTTTATTTTATTTTTATTTGTTTAAACTGATTAGATTAGGTTCCTGATGACTCCTCTTACTATAGCATTTTTATTATGGACACTCGAATTTACGCTTTAATTACGAGCGAACCGATAAACGTATCACAAAATGTGATACACTAATATTTTCCTTGTTTTATTCTGCGTAAGGCTATATGCAGCACTTTCGTTTTACAGTCAAATTTATATATTTTTTTTCTTATTCTGGTGCGGATTTTGCGATTTTAGGCGTCTTCGGAAGGAAACGTTCACTTTAAAAATATATGGCTTGCGATGTATTTGTATGAGGTTAATGAAATTTTAATACATTATAGCCAAATATATTGTTAATGTAAGTCTCAAGTTACAACATTTTCCGATCACCCAAAAAACCACGATAGTGCAAAATAAATCAATAATCAAAAACTTTGTCATATCGTGGAAATTTCAATAAACAATACAAAATTCTTACTCATTATCTGTGTTACTTAAAAATAGGATCAAATAAGATCAAAATACAGGTATAGTACTGGAATAAACCAAGTTTAAAGGGCAATGTGCCTTCCATTTATTTTCTATTGTAAATGAGTGGTGAGTAATGAAAAAGAGCTAATTCATTTCAGGGAGTGAACAGTTCTGATCCAATCTCTGAAAAGAACAGTTTTGCCCATCTCTAGAGGGTACCGGCGACTATCTGACGGTGACGGCGTCGATGTCCGTGGGACAGGCGACCTGCGGCGTTGGCGGCAACGGCGTCCCAGGTGGGCAGGCGGAGACTTCCACCGGTGAGATGGCTGCAGGTGTAGACACCCACTCAGTAAGCTGCAAAGAGGAGTGCGTTATGGCTAATGAATGGGGCTGCGTCATGGTGTCGTGCATTGTCGTGAATTGTATACTGCACCCAGCTAGCAGATCTGAGAGCAACGTCGGATTCCTTCAAATGTCGCTAGTTGTACATTACATATTGAGCTCTGACGTTCTGGTGGTGAAGTCTGAAATGGGAGAAGAGCCGTAATGATGAAACGAATGCAGCCACGTCAGACAGCGTCTCTCTTGCTAACGCTCTGCCGGTGAAATATGAAGGCAGAAAAAGTACGATATGAACCGACAAACATCAGTAAGGTGTCGTCATGCGAATATGGAGCTCGAAATTTTGACATTTTCATGTTGAACCTTCGAACAAAACGTTCGGGCTCGCCGTTAGTGTGTGGGGAGGATGGTGCTGTCCTGGCATACTGTATTCCAATTTGTTTGAAAAACTTTGCAAATTCCTAGGAAGAAAAAGGAGATCCATAGTCAGAAATAATTGTTTCTGGCAAGCCTTCGAGATAAATACAGAAGCGAGTGCCTTCATAGTGCTAACGGCATTCGTCGAGTGCATTAGGGTAACTATAGTGTACTGATGTAGGCATCGACGATTATCAGCCAGCAGCTCTGCCAAATTGGGTCAGTAAAATCTATACGAATGTATTGCCATGGAGTATCAGAACGTGGCATGGACAAAAACTGCCTGGCGTGGAGCAGCCTGATTGTCAGTACAGGCATGATATTCTGCTGTCACACGTTCTCAATCAAACCATGTACAATGTTGGCGCGCCAGCAGCTTATTGCAAAGTGTTGCCCACTGACTGAAGAACACTTAACATCTGCTGTTGCAATGAGGCGGGCATTAACAATCTTGTCTATTTGTTAGGCAAGTGAAGCAGAATGACATCATTCGGAGAAGATAAACTGTTGTGGTGCACAAAGTATCTTTACACTAAGGTATCGGGATTACATTCCTGAAAGTGTGGGAAACCTCTGCAAACGGAAGCTTTTAGCAATCGTTGTGATTGTCCATGATCCGTTTCTTTTATGATATTCTGTTAATCTATAGCAAAATAATCCAGTCCATGTGAATCAGAAGAATCTATATGTAAATAAGAAGTATCCGATGCATGGTATGCTGTATATGTGCCGAAAGGTAAATGAGACAATGTCTCGGCGTTAGTGACTTGCGCCGTCGGGCAATACAGAACATCATATCGGTAATTTGACAACAATGGCGACCAACGCGGAGCTTCTGCGTCCTGCAGTCGAGAACGCGTTTCAACGGATGGTACAGTGTAGTCAAAGGCTTTTGGTCTATGACGAGCAAAAATTTTCTGCTATGCAGGTAATGATGAAATTTGGTTACATTATACGTTATAGCCAAGCTGACTCTAATTAATCTGAACACTACAAAGTTCTGGAAGCAAATGCGATGTATCGTTCTATTTCGCTACTTTTGTGAGATAAAACCTCTCCAATGCCATGAGACGAGCCATCGACTGCAAACACAAGTGGTTTGCGTAGATCATTGTGCGTAAGACAAGATAGACTAAGGGATACATGTTTCAGACTTTGAAAAACTTGGGCGCAGTCTTTTGTCTAATGACACAGAACATTTTTATGTCTGAAGTGGTTCATAGACATGGCAATTTGCACTAGATTAGGAAAGTACTTTATGCAGCAAGTCATTTATCCAAGAAGAGCTTCCAGTTCGAGATGAAATTTGCTGAATTGCTCTAAAATGTTTCGTCGAAAGACGAGCGCCATTGTCGTCGACGATAAGTCCCAAGTATTCAATCGTTGTGCTGAAAAACGGACCATTTCTGCAGCTAATAGTTGAGGCCCATCTCAGTTAAAAGTTGAAAAAGGCAGTCGACATTTTTAAGCGTTGTTATGGTGTTTGTCCGGAAACGATTATGTCGTGAAGGTAAATAAAGCAAGACAGCGCCTTGGACGTTACTTGTTCGAGATATTTATGAAACAATGCAAGCACAGAAGCACTTCCGAAAGGCATGCTTTGATATCCAAACAAGCCGACAAGAGTATTCACAACAAAAATTTTCTTTGTCTATTCTTCCAAAGGTAATTGAAGATAGGCTGTGTATGAATTTGCCGGGCGCTGAAGTTCGCACAAAGATGGATCTTCCCATCTGGCTTGCGAATGACGACCAAAGGTGATGCCCACTGACTTGCTGATGTATGTTTTAAGACACCAGCGGATTCCAGTCTCTTAATTTCTGTAGCCATGTTGTCGCATAATGCGTGTGGCACAGGGCGTGCTCGGTGAAACTTGGGTTTCCTCATTACTTTTCAAAGTAACGTGAGCATGAAAGTGTTTTGCTCATCCTAGAGTAAAAAAAATGGTTGAAATGGCTCTGAGCACTGTGGGACTTAACATCTGAGGACATAAGCCCCCTAGAACTTACAACTACTTACACCTAACTAACCTAAGGACATCACATACATGCATGCACAAGGCAGGATTCGAACCTGCGACCGTAGCAGTCGCGCGGTTTCCTAGAGTAAAATCGAACAGATCGTCATACGTGTCACACATTTATTGAACTGTGGCAATGGATGCTTTTGTGTCAATGGCATGCACATTGTCCTGTATGTCTGATCCGAAGGAATCAAACGCATGCATGTCGACATATTTGCGTTCTTGCGTGTGCGGACTACAGTGAAACGGACTTCCTTGGTTCTGTGTCTGTATTTTGTAAGTAAGCGGCTCCTTCCGAGTATTAAAACGCTGTCGCCGTTATAGGTGGTAAAACCTATGCAAAGGTGGATGGCAAATGTTTTCAAATGTATCTGGGTTAAGTGATGTGACAGAAGCTCCAGTATGTAGTTGAAAAGGCACTGACTGGTTACAAATCTCCTACGTAACCCATAGTTTGCGGTGTGTTGTATGAATTCAGTTGTCCATTCGGTACTGTGAAGATCGATCTCTGTTTCCACCTGTGCACTCGAGCGCTTTCGTGCATTTCGAGATTGGGAGCGTCTTTTTGAAACATTAAAAGCGAGTGTTTACGTTTTCTGCATTTTTACTTGTCTGATTTTGAGCACGAGGAGGCGCGGAACCTCAACATCAAATGCCATTGATTTTCATCCGTTTCTGCTTTGCATTATTCTTGTGCGAAACAGGGAACGGCATTCTAATACTTCGCAAACAGACCAGCTTTTTACGCCACGTACGATGACAAAAATTGCATTCATCTTGTCTGAAGACGCAGCTCTTCCAGTCATGTATGACGTAGCATTTCATACATTTCTTCGTTTTGCGCAGAGCCGGGGCAGTGTAATAAGCAATGTGCCGGCGCGGTAAACGTTGTAAGTAGTGTGTCCACCTTGTTTACGCGCTGTTGACTTGTGAGTCTGGCACATGGGGGGTTGTGGCTGGGGCACAGGTTGTTTGTCTCAAGTGAAACAGAAATCCTGCTCCGTTAAATCTGCAGTTTCATGTGCATCAGTGACTTTAAGCAGTTCCCTGGAGGCTAGTGTTGTGATGCTTTAGAATCTCAATCCTCTATGTTTGATCTGATGAATTCTGAAAAATAGCATATGGAAGCGTTTCATCCTGGTAAGTAGCGGCACAGACATTACTGAGTTTACCGCCCTCAGTCATTCCCTGCAATTCCACAAACCATTCTGTACAGCAGAGGCAGCCAAGATTTCGGCTTCCGGTCCGTGCCCGCAGCCCAGTGCCAAAGCTCTCAGTTTCACTTCAAGCTTCTCCCCAACGCCAGGCCACGCTGTCTGTGCGCGAGGAGGGGGAAGAGTGGAAAACTGCAAACGTGACGCATTTAAATGGCAGTCCAGTCGCACTGTGTTCGGCGGGGTTTTTTAATTCGCTTTTATGAAGAACAAGGGTCACAAACAAAATTAATTTTCAGTACTAATTAATTGTTTTAGATCCACTGAAAACATAATTTTTGTCTGATACAAACAGTCGGCATACGGACAGACGCAGGCAATTTCACAGAGTTTTTCACTCTAGCTGCGACGTGATCGTGCCTTATTTAATTTCATGATCGAAAAAAGGTCTTACGCACAAATATATGGTTCGAAATGTTGTGGCACTTTTGCAACCTCATTATGGAGAATCGGAAACTCTGCCTCAGGAGAGCAATGGAGCCATGCTGGACAGTTTTGACGTAAAAGAGGTTTGTGTACAAGAATGAAATTAGCGTGCAGGTCAGTCACTTGCAGTGGCAGATGCACAGGGTCGCGTTCAATTGAGATGGTAAACGGTCTCTAAAGCAACACAAAAACAGCCGAGGATTGATACTGTCATCAAAATCATTATAAACTATAAATTTTCTTTACTTTACGCCTATGGTCACAATTTTTTTACCGGTTACCGGTTTCGGTCTATAATGACCATCTTCAGATCTGCTTTATGAAAACAATGTCCTAATCAACTGCATTTGCATTTAACACTTGTCGTTGCCACTGTGGCTGACGTACACTAGAACATTGTTTTATAAAACAGATCTGAAGATGGTCATTATAGACCGAAACCGGCAATCTGTTGATAAAAAGTTTGTGACTATAAATGTAAAATAAAGGAAATTTATTCTATATTCGGCGCACTGTTTTATTCGCGACAATGTCGCTACTGTGATTATAAACTATCCTTATAGTTCTTTCAAGATCACAATGAATTCTTCAGACGTCACGTTTCCTTTAAAGGCAGTGAGCTTAGGGAACTGAACCATCTTTCTCAGAACACGTCCGTTCAACTTTGCCATTTTCTTTTTAAAGGTATGCTCATTAAATCAGAAAGAAATTACCTTACAGTGTCCTATTGTGGGCGTGATACAGTCCAGTCCGTTTAAAACGCGAAGTCTTTAATCAATTCCGAATGTTTCAATTTTCCTGCCCTGCTCTTTTCCCTCATAAATTCGAAAGTAGTGCGTTTTAGATCGTTCCAGTCATGCCCCTTGACTTAACCAACATACTTTGCAGTAATAGGTAAAGTTTCCATACTCTCCGTTCAGTTACATTGAAAACAGTTGCTAATGACAATGGAATAATGCGTGCGACATCAGATTTTTTACGTTTCTTACGACCAATTTCCTCATTTGCTCCAGGCCCGCCAGTTTAGCACAAAGTCCTTTTTAACCTACAGTACAATGTATCCCATCTGTCGATCTTTGTAATTTTTTTCTCTCTCATTGTCAACTAAATCTTTAAATTCCTTCTTCATGGTATCGTAATGTCGTTTCACAGCAAATATGCAGTAATTGTCGTCATGCGAGTTGCAAGTCTCATCCCTCTCTTCGATGACTCCCAATCATTTTACAGGTTTTCGACGATGGATCGCTAGCTGACTCTTGTAGGACTAAGGAAAGCGGAGCCTCACGCCTTGGCCAGCCTGCGGCCAGCATACGCTGCAAACGTGATGTTTGACATGCCGTGACCGGCCCTGCTTAGTGGGATTGATCACTAAAACTTTGCCGGCAAAAAAATTTATACTGCACAGCAGTTATTGTATTTTACTCTAAAAAATTCTTCTAATCTTGCAATTACGACCTCGTAGGGCTGGGCTTGGGGCTCACTAAGGGAGGAAAATTTCAGTTGAGTGTAGTAGGAGTACCCTCCTACACATGAAAAGATAAATGCATGAAATGATTCACTTGCGATTTTATAGGCGTCGGGATCTTGATGCAGCTGTGTTATGTATTCTTCCCATGCGCGCCTCGTCTCATCAAACTGTCGGAAGGGCGAAGGCAGCAGCTAAATTCCTCCTTTAGCTTCTTATGCCTTTTGCTGATGGGCTGCTTACACCTGTACGAAGCAAGAAGTTAAAGACAGCAGATCAAATGTTTGTTCACTCTGAAACTGAAGAAGTGCTGTTTGAAGCTGCTCAGGACTAACATGTTGCTGTCCATGGTTTGCCATGATTGCTTAACTACCACAATTTAAATATTCCAGATTATGTATTTCAACTTAATACATACACACACAAACACACACAAACACACACAAACACACACACACACACACATATACAAAATGATTCAACAGAAAGTATAAAAATTGTGCTGCTATGGTGTGCAGAGCTAGTCATTCCACATTCATTTTGCTCGTCGCCAGACTGTTACGTCTTCCTTTGCCCACTGTGTGGTTCTTTAGTCGATACAGGAATGACGAACAGATGCCGTCCTTGAAAAGAGAACTCACTAATTTATTCCACATCTAGTATCGAATAGTAAAAGTACAACATAATTATGTTGCTATGGCTGCTGCATCAGTTGCTAATAGTTGATTTGAATGTAGAAACATGTGTGGATACAAAAGATTTATCAATCCGTCACCCTTCAATACAATGTCTATACGGAAGATGTCGAATAATAGCCACAATTAAAGTCTGTAAATTTTATTTAACTGGCACACGAACAAAATGGGTCCAGTGCATCAATGTTGGAACTTAAGTACCCCCGCCGCTGGAGCTCCGCAGAGGGGATGCTTGCTTCTTGTTGGTAGCTGCGGCAACGCCCTCTTACCGCGATGGCGACTAGGAAGCGTGGCCGCATAAAAGGCAGGTCGCTTATTGGAAAGTGCGGCATACTGGATAGTAGCCAAAACAGCAAAACTAAACCCTAGATGTCAGATAACTGAGGGAAATGTGTGGCGAAGGGAGGGGGGGGGGGGGGCTGTGTCAATGAGTCTATGAGTCTCACCTAAATTAAGAAACTTCAAATCGATGCAGCTTGTAGTAATTTTGCAGTCATGAAGAGTCTTGCGCTGGATGAACTAAGAGAGGTTCATCAAATCTTTCTCCTGAAGAGCAACACATCAACTAGCTATCGACGTGAAGACACGTTCTACGAAAGAAACCGAAACGCATTCTCAGAAAACAAATTAGATCAAAAATTAATTTCATATAATTTCAACAAACTAATCTTCACTCTTTGAAGATGTCCATACTAAAATTTGTATCATTAACCATAAGACAGGTAACAAAGAAATGATTACCAATAGTAGTAGGAAGATTTTCATGTTCAGAATAGTAGATAGCTTGGCAATGGTGCCATAGCTCAATGAGTAACTGAAATCGTGTAGAGTTGGGCAAGGGCTTATGGTGGAACTTTTTCTTTCGTTGGCAGAAAAGTGTATGGTCAAGTAATGGGTTATTACAGTATGTACCTAGTAGAACATTGCCTAATGTGAGGGATCGACCATGGCGTACCGCCACTGGTATAAAACAAAAGCACAGGTCTGTAGATAGATAGCTGTTACACGAAACGCTTTTATTTGTCAACAGGGCAATGCAAGAAGCCTTCACCAATTACCTTAGCCAACCGTATGGAAACACGTCTCACAAAGCGGAATTAAATTCTGTTTTACGACAAGTGTACCAGTGGTGCCAAATTTAGAGTGCAGCTACTCATTGATAACACTAAAACTGACACTAAGGGCGTTAAACAAGAACAAAAGTGTGAAACTCCGTTTCCACACATATCTTGTCAAGGATTACACGGGGGTACTGCTTCAGATTAACACTCGTATCATCGGAAAGACGTGTAATACAGATATTTCTCGCAGCCATTTCGAGAAAATAATGAAATATAATTAATCTGTGACTAACCATCTTACATTTATCTGTCAATACTCGTAGAAGGCAAAGCTAAACTATTGTACATTATTACCGTTATACAGCTGGCTAAGCTATTGTACATTATTATCGTTATCTAGCTGTCGAATAAGATGTCTTAGAACTAGAAACTGAAACACTTTGCTGTTTCGAAACAAATAAAACAGTACAATATAATGTTTCGATACGCTGTTTCGAAACAGTGAAGATGTCTTAGAACTAGAAACTGAAACACTTTACTGTTTCGAAACAAATAAAACAGTACAATATAATGTTTCGATACGCTGTTTCGAAACAGTGAAACAGTTTGTTTTGTAATCTAATAAACGTACACATTTAATCATCGTGAATGTCTACTGTATAAGTATGTCCATATAAACACAAATGAGGTGCGAGAGCGCTAATCATTTCGCAGAAAGTATGAAACTATCACCTGAGCGTCTTGGCAGTTTCGTATTTCCTGCAGCAAATGCCCTGCTTCCGTGTTGTGTGACTTTCATACTTTTCAATTGGCTGAGGACAGCCATAGCTGAAGACAGAAGAACCACCACGAACGGAACTGGAGGTAGGAGCAAACTGCAGAAACAACGGATATGCAACTGGGATTCCCACAATCCGTTAGTATGTGTAATATACCAATCCTGCTAATTTCCATGCACACAAAGGGAGTCATTGTGGATAAGAGGCACAGTGACTATAGACTCACAAATAATTCGAATAAATAACAAAATATAACAGAAAAAAATTTTGTCTTTCAAGGTGTTTCGAACCTTTACTATAAAGTCACCATGCTTCCCAGCCCTTCCCGTTCACCATTACACTATCAGTGATATGTCAAACAGATTGCTTGCAACTATACCTAGATCAAATTTATGTATATGTCTAATAACTGTCACTCTAAGCCTTTTTTTATTCAAAATGTTGTAGGGTTACTTGCGTTTCTTAATACGATTACTGTACATGAAAAGAGAAGGGAATGTTATACAAAAAAAGTGTAATTTAATCGAATGATTTTCACATATTTATTATTTTCAACGTGAATAGTATGCGTTGTTTCATTGTTTGGTTAGTGTTTGTAAAGCAGATGTTACGCCATTTCGTAATAGGACAGTCAGCTAGAAACGAAGCTTTATTTTCGGATATCTTAAGCTTCATTCTATTGCTGTCAAAAAAATTCGACACTCTTGAAAGTGTTTCCTGAAGTGTTATGTTCAGTATCTGTGCCGAGCCCGAATCTCGTACGACACAGAGCGGAATGAAACATCACTGTTTCGATACAATTAGTCCGTTCCAAGCGCAGGTGGACTGAAACAGCCTTATATTGAAATAACGATACAGTTTCTGTGTCTGGCTAGAGATCGAATCTGGTGCGGTTATCCGAAACAGAGGCGGAATGAAACACCACTGTTTCGAAACAGTGAACCACAGCCGTTCCGAAACACTGAAACAGTTCCACGTATCGAAACACTGTATCGAAACATAGAAACAGTGGCCAAGTCTACTTAGAACATAATATAAGCTCGAAATGTTTGAGGCCTCTTGAATACATTTCCCTCCTTCCTGCCACCCAACTTGTATTTCCATCGAATCGACCACAAGGAATTTATCTCGCGCTTTCATTAGATAACATCCTGAATCCCTTAGAGGGAGGCAAATCCTTTGACTTACGAAATGAATTTGACTCAGTATCATGCCAACGAGTATTAACAAATGTACTACTATATAGAGCACAAAATAACAATTTGACTGGGTTACGTCTAATTGGAAAGGAAGTATGCAGCATATAGTCTCGGATGGAGAGACTTTAGCAGTATCTCACAGAAGCTGGGACTTCCGCTATTGATTGTGTACATGAATAATCTGGCAAACATTATTAATAGTAACCTCAAACTTTTTTACAGTTGACGTAATTATCGACGGTGATGTTCTGTCCGAAAATAGAAAATATTGGTATGATTTGAAGATGGTGCGAAGATTGACAGCTTGTTTTAAATCTCCAAAAGTATAAAACGGTGCACGCACAGAAGCTGAGTATCCTAAGGCTTCACTATGAGTTAATCAAAGCTGGAGTTATCCAATTCATATACGCAAGTCAGTGTAATAATTCGTAGGTAACATGGGTGGTTGACTTTGATTCATTTGTATTATCTTGGAGAAATCAGTCGGCCTAAAAAGTAGAATTCTTAGAAAGCACTGAACGATACCTTCTAGATTTCTTAACAAGAATATGCGAACTATACAAATGGGTCCAGTGCACACAAAACACGTCTGAAGCGGGCCATAGAACGAACACAAAGAAAATCATTAAGAATTCCGAAATGTTTATTCAACTTGACAAACACTTGATGATTCAAGCCAAGTGTTATACTTAGAAAGTTTCAATAACCAGTATCAAATAACAAGTCAAGTAATATACGAGGGCAGTTCAAAAAGTAAGGTTTTTTTTACATTGCGCGGCTAGTGAACATTCGATGATCGATCTTTTTTTTTTGTTATATTGGTACACATATCCCGAACATACGTTCACAGTTTCAAGTGAACAGCATACTTCGTTTGTTTTTGACTGGTAGAAAGGTTAAACGTATGTTTTAGTGTGCTCGGCAGTTTTCGATTATTATAAAAAAGGGAGCAAATAATTTGCGACAAATTTTGTGTGAAAAGTTTAATCAAGTGATCTGAAACACTTTAAATGTTGAAAGGTGAGTCTTCTCTAAGTAAAAAAAATGGTTTGCAAGTGGTCCAAGACGGCTAAGGAGATGCTAATGACGAACCTCGCTCTGGACGCCCCAGAACATCAACAACAGATGATAACGTAGAAGTTCTGAAGCAAATAGTTTTGAAAACTCCTCGAATTACCTTAAGAGAAGTTGCTGAGGTCGCCTCTCGTCATGCAATTTTTTCGGATGGTTTGAGCTACTGACGTGTGTCAGAGAAGAGTGTTCGGAAATGGTGATCAGAGGAACCGTCTCATAAGCATCGCTCAGGAAGTCTTGAATGACGTCAATGATTATCCTGATTTGCTCAAAAGAGTCATAACTACTGACGAAACATGCGTTTAGGGCTATGACATCGAAACCAAAGCCCAATTGTCCCAATGGAAGCATCCGGGAGACCCAAGGCAGAAAGCAGCACGCCAAGTTCTATCAAATGTCAAAGTTTTGCTCACTGTTTCTTTCAATTACCGTGGCGTAGCGCATCATGCATTTTTGGCCTCAAAGTCATATAGTCAGTAAGGAGTGTAAACCTTGACGTTATGCACCGTTTGCGAGAAGAAATTTGCAAAAAAAGTCCGGAATTATGGAAAAACAATTCATGGCCTTTGGATCACAACACCTGCTCACTCGTCGTTGCTTGTGAGAGATCTTTTGGCCAAAAGCAACACAATAATCATGCCTCAGCCACCACATTCATCGGATTTGGCGCCCTATTACTTTTTCCTATACGCAAACTGAAGAGACCAATGAAAAGACGAAGAATTTCAACTACTGAGGAAATAAAATTTGCATCACTGGAAGTACTAAACCCTGTAACAAAATGTGTTTATTAGAAGTGCTTCGAGGATTGGAAGAAGCGTTGGTGCAAGTGTATTGTATCTGAGGGGGATTATCTTTAAGGGGACAACATGAATATTGATGAATAACATAAAGGCACCTTACTTTTAGAAAACACACCTCGTACTATTGCATCGTTTGTCGTGACTACGGGGATGACATCATACTAACTACCGAGGTCATTCTTCAGCGTTCCTTAACAGAGTGGAACAGAATAAAAGCCTCACGCGCGACACAGTGTAAAATAACACTCTTCCATGCTCTTCGCAGTGGCTGGCTTAGTATGGAACTTGTAGTAGAAACCACTATTTTCTAAATGTGTTAAATCCCATTTCAGTATAATTTGGTGTGCTCCAGGGCCACGTTACATGCGAGAAGGCTGTACATATGTAAGCATCACTTAATGTATTTTCACATAAGCAGGGGTTGTGTTAAACTGTATATACTTCAGATTTTATTACAACATTTGAGTTAATAAAGGCAGTTTAAAAAAAGGGAAGAAAAGCCAGTACTGAGTCATACAACACGCTGCGGCAGTGGAAGAGACGTTCCAACAGTGTTCCTGTTGCCGACATTTCATCTGATTATCTAATAATCGTACGTCAAAGAAAAGGAACATTCTTCTGCTACTGCATTTTTATTTCAGCACGCATAACTGAAACTAATTCTTGTACATTTCTTCAATTCAAGTTTTCTGAGAGAATAACAAGTTTAATATTTTAATTATTGTAGTGTACATGGAACGAAAGTAGCTTTCCCTTCTACAGGGTGTTTAAAAAATGACCGGTATATTTGAAACGGCAATAAAAACTAAACGAGCAGCGATAGAAATACACCGTTTGTTGCAATATGCTTGGGACAACAGTACATTTTCAGGCAGACAAACTTTCGAAATTACAGTAGTTACAATTTTCAACAACAGATGGCGCTGCGGTCTGGGAAACATTATAGTACGATATTTTCCACATATCCACCATGCGTAGCAATAATATGGCGTAGTCTCTGAATGAAATTACCCGAAACCTTTGACAACGTGTCTGGCGGAATGGCTTCACATGCAGATGAGATGTACTCCTTCAGCTGTTCAATTCTTTCTGGATTCTAGCGGTACACCTGGTCTTTCAAGTGTCCCCACAGAAAGAAGTCACAGGGGTTCTTGTCTGGCGAATAGGGAGGCCAATCCACGCCGCCTCCTGTATGTTTCGGATAGCCCAAAGCAATCACACGATCATCGAAATATTCATTCAGGAAATTAAAGACGTCGGCCGTGCGATGTGGCCGGGCACCATCTTGCATAAACCACGAGGTGTTCGCAGTGTCATCTAAGGCAGTTTGTACCGCCACAAATTCACGAAGAATGTCCAGATAGCGTGATGCAGTAATCCTTTCGGATCTGAAAAATGGGCCAATGATTCCTTTGGAAGAAATGGCGGCCCAGACCAGTACTTTTTGAGGATGCAGGGACGATGGGACTGCAACATGGGGCTTTTCGGTTCACCATATGCGCCAGTTCTGTTTATTGACGACGCCGTCCAGGTAAAAATAAGCTTCGTCAGTAAGCCAAATGCTGCCCACATGCATATCGCCGTCATCAATCCTGTGCACTATATCGTTAGCGAATGTCTCTCGTGCAGCAATGGTAGCGGGCTGAGGGGTTGCCGCGTTTGAATTTTCTATGGATAGAGGTGTAAACTCTGGCGCATGAGACGATACGTGGACGTTGGCGTCATTTGGACCGCAGCTGCAACACGGCGAACGGAAACCCGAGGCCGCTGTTGGATCACCTGCTGCACTAGCTGCGCGTTGCCCTCTGTGGTTGCCGTACGCGGTCGCCCTACCTTTCCAGCACGTTCATCCGTCACGTTCTCAGTCCATTGAAATTTTTCAAACAGATCCTTTATTGTACCGCTTTTCGGTCCTTTGGTTAGATTAAACCTCCGTTGAAAACTTCGTCTTGTTGCAACAACACTGTGTTCTAGGCGGTGGAATTCCAACACCAGAAAAATCCTCTGTTCTAAGGAATAAACCATGTTGTCTACAGCACACTTGCACGTTGTGAACAGCACACGCTTATAGCAGAAAGACGACGTACAGAATGGCGCACCCACAGACTGCGTTGTCCTCTATATCGTTTACATCACTTGCAGCGCCGTCTGTTGTTGAAAATTGTAATTACTGTAATTTCGAAAGTTTGTCCGCCTGAAAATGTACTGTTGTCCCAAGCATATTGCAACAAACGGTGTATTTCTATCGCTGCTCGTTTAGTTTTTATTGCCGTTTTAAATATACCGGTCATTTTTGAAACACCCTGTACGTACACTTGAGACACCTTCAAGTTTCTTAGGATTCCACTTGGAGAAACAGTCACAGAGCGTTTTCTTCCGTAACGAATCGACAGGCGTCGATCACAATGACGCAAAGAACGCCGCTATTGGCAGCTGCCTTGTTAGCCGCTGTGCTTTGCGAGTGCTGTAATAAATGCAAATGTACATTTCACGGGTCGCAAACACCGTCCCGTAACGACATTCACTGTACATTAGTGGCAGCAGTAAAAGTGTCCTTCGTCGATTTCTGTGGAATTATGCGTTTGTAGATTCACTGTAAAATGATGAAAAATGCACAGTTTTCAGCTATCTATTGCCACGCAGGGTAGCCGTGCGGTCTGAGGAGCTTTGTCACAGTTCGCGCGGCTCCCCCCCCTCGGAGGTTAAGAGTCCTCCGTCGGGCATGGATGTGTGTGTTCTCCTCGCCGTAAGTTAGTTTAAGTTAGGTTAAGTAGTGTGTAAGCTTAGGGACTGATGACCTCAGCAGTTTAGTCCTACAGAACTTCCCACATATTTCCAAATTTTTTGCAACTATGTTTTGAACTGCAAATTTTGATTCGAATGCTCCTCATGGACTCATATAAAAACGGGGGGAAGTGTTGGGACAAATTTCTTAGAGTCTTTAGACTGTACATCTGCGATAACCCAAATATGGGACCTGTCGACTGGCCGTGTATGAGACCTTGCCCTTGTTAGTGGAGAACGGGAAAAGACTAAACAACCTCTCCCCTTGAAAAGTTTCAAGGCAGAAGGCCTCGCCTCTTTTCATTCAAGTGATACGTTGTTATGCATATTAGCCACGTATCTATATGTAAATCTTAGTGACTGTATCACAAAAGTCACTCGATTTCAAATTAAATCCTGTCAAAATCCAGGAAAATATGGAAAGGATATTTATTTTGAATTGCATTAACACACCGGAGATTGCATAAGTGGTTTCTTCCTTTTTCTTCTATCTACAATTTCAGTTGTAGGTACCGCGTATGAGCTAAGGCCCACTCTGCGGGCTGTGCCATGTGAAGGGCAGCAAGGATGTCCCCACAGAAGAACCGTCTCAACCTTCGATGCTTTGAGTTGTCCTCTAGTGCCGGGCTCAGGGGGAAGGAGGACAGATGCTACAGATAGTCTTGCATTGTGTTCTGTTGGCTTCCCGGAGAGACTTTGTCAGCCAGAGGAACTCGGCGACATTTTGCTGCTAAGAACGTCTGTGTAACCTTTCCCTGTCGGAATGAGGGTTCGGTTAGTAATACGACAAGCTTTTTGGACCACCTTCAAAAGAAAATTTTCTATAGGAGATACGGAGCTCGCAAGCATTCTAAAAGATACGGGCAGTTCCTCGGAGTGAGTGCCAGGCGCTTTGGTTGCCTGTTCGGCGTATAGCCCAAAACTTTTCCCTGTTTTTTTTTCCTTTTATCACTGTTTATGATCCCACGGTAGAAAACACAGTGTAAAAGGCGCCAAATACGAGACATCTAAATTTTTTATAGATTAAAACTCCGCTTAAGTTGTTAGTAATTTTGGTACTGTTTTCCACGACCGGTTTTGGATCTCAAACCTTCATCAACAAATAGGACGTGAAATGGCCGCTTGTTGAAAACTGACATTCTGAGCCCTGACTATGTACAAAATATAGGTTGACTCTCACAGAGAAGATAACAGCACCAATCCACTCTCTATAATTCTATTTATTTACTTAAATAGCTCCGTTCCAAATTTCGAACCGACAGTTTCATCATCAGACGGCTTGTTCACATTAAGATACGTCACTTTCTGTTACCCAAATGCCGAAATTTAAAATCCCCACCATTATGTTTGAGTGCTGCCTGCTTGTGTTCACGCGGCAGCGAAGACTATACGAAGCACTTTCTTTATATAAATGTATACACATTATCTAAAGCCTTTACTCCTGCATGAACACAAGCAATCAGCACTGGAGCGTAATGGCGCGTATTTTTCAACGGAACCACCACCTGAAAGAAATTTCATCATTTGGGAGAATAAAAAGTGAAAGGTAATATAAAATGTACTTTAATGTGAAAAAGCTGTCTGATGATGAAACAGAGATGGTGGAGGAGCACTGGTAAGTGTCGAAGAATACCACTGGTTACTGTCCTCAGACACTCACCAATGTTCTGCAGCTGACTCCGCTCACTACCTCTGGATGAGACAATGTCTGAAGACGATTTGTAATAAAATTGAAAACGGTTAACATCTTATGTGTGATTTGTAGTTTTTAATGAATCTTTGCGTTTGAGACTGTTAGATGGAGTGAGTCTTGCTGGGAGCAACATCTTCCAGGGATGGCCAGCACCAAAACAGTTATCATGCACCTGATTGCAGTGTGAGGAATCAGTGGTCTTCGTCTCTTCGAAACGGAACACCGAGATATCTGCTGTTCCATCACTGTTTAAGATGAGATTCAATGTAGAGGTCATCGTCTCCGGACAGCTGTATTGAAAACTCATAATGCCACAAATTATTTAAGTTTTCTCCACATTTTTGTCAATAACTAACATCGCCTCTGTCTCTTATTTCAACCATCCTGTGTTGTGAGACCAGCATAGTTTACACTAAGAGATGTCTAGCTTTCTGTGAGAGAAAACGGAACGAAATGTGTTAATTACGGTTAAGCATCTGATATAGACGTCAAAGTCATGGTAGAAAATAAAAATTTATGGCTGTGTACACAACTGTAGTGTTAGAGCAGAAACATTATTAAACTGCTTCCTTTTTTAGTCATCCGCCTTCTGGCTGGTTTGTTGCGGCCCACCACGGATTCCCCTCTGTGCCAACCTCCTCATCTTAGAGTAGAACTTGCAACCTACATGCTTGGTTAATAGCCTGACATATTCAAATCTCTGTCTTCCTTTACAGTTTTTGCCCTCTACAGCTCGCTCTAGTACCATGGAAGACATGTCTTAACGGATGTCCTATTATCCTGTCCTTTTCTTTGTCAAAGTTTTCCACATGTCCCTTTACCCTCCGATTCTACACAGAACTTCCTCATTCCTTACGTTATCAGTTCACCTAATTTGCAACATTTTTCTGTAGCACCACATCTCAAATGCTTAGAGCCTCTTATGTTACTGTTTTTCCACAGTCCACATTACACTATCATACAGAGCTGAGTTTCAGATATACCTTTTCAGAAATTTCTTCCTCGAATTAAGGCCAATGTACTAGAAGACCACTCTAGGCCAGGAATGATGTTTCTTCCAATGCTAATCTGCTTTTGATGTTCTGCTTTCTCTGTCCATAATTGATTGTTTAGCTGCCTAGGTAGCAAAATTTCTTACCGTCGTCTAATTAGTGACCACCAATCTTGATGTTAAGTTTCTTGCTGTTATCATTTCTGCTACTTCTAATTACTTTCGTCTTTCTTCGGTTTACTATCTAGCCATATTCCTTCCATTCAACAGATCACGTACCACTTCTTCACTTTCACCGAGGATAGCATTGTCATCAGGGAATCATGTGATTGATATTCTTTCCCCTTCAGTTTCCACTCCTGAAACTTTCTTTTATTTCCATCATTTCATCTTCGATGTACAAATTGAACAGTACGAGTGAAGGAGTACTTTCCTGTCATATACACTTTTTAATCCGAGCACTTCGTTCTTGGTCTTATTATTTCGTCTTGGCTCTTGTACGTATTGTATATTACCTGTCTCTTCCTATAACTGCCACTATTTTTATTCGAATTTCGAACATCTTGCACCATTTTAAATTGTCTAACGCTTTTCCCAGGTCGACAATTCATATCCTGTAGCCTTGCTTCCATTATCAATCAGTACGTTTGATTTTCCTCTCTGTTGCCGTTACCTTTCCTAAAGCCAAACTTACCGTCATCTATCACATCGTCAATTTTCTTTTCCATCTTTTTGTATTTTATTTTTGTCAGCATGTATGTGTATGAACCGATAAGCTGATTGTGCGATAGTTGTCGAACTCTCAGCTCTTGCAGTCTTCGGAATTTCTTGGATGTTATTTTTCCGAAAGTCAGTCGGTACGTCGCCAGACATATATTCCACATACCAATTTGAATAGTCGTTTTGTTAACGGTTCCCCAAATGATTTTAGAAACTCTGATGGGATGTTATCTGTCCCGTTTGCCTTATTTAATTTTAAATTCTCCAAAGCTCTCTTAAAATCGGATTCTAGTGCTGGATCCCCTGTCCCTTCTAAATCGACTCCTGTTTCTTCTTCTCCTTCTAAATCGACTCCTGTTTCATCTTCTATCACCTCAGACGAATCTTTCACCTCATAGAGGCCATCATTGTACTCTTTCCATCTACCCACTTTCATTTTCTCACCTATCCGCTTCTTTCTCTGTATTTAACAGTGGAATTCCCGAGGCACTCTTAAGGTTACCACCCTTGCATTTACTTTTACCAAATGTTCTTTTGACTTTCCTATATCCTGAGTCTGTCCTTTCGACATTCATTTATTTTTCGATTTCTTCGCTTTCTCATGCAACTATTTCGTCTTAACTTCCATGCGCTTTGTATTTATTTCATTCCTCAGCCACTCTTTTTGTGTCTCTGAATTTCCTTGAACGTTTTTCTATTGCCTTCTTTCGTCGATCACTTGACATATTTCATCAGTTATATAGGTTTCTCCACAGTTAACTTCTTTGCATATATGTTTTCCTTCCAGCATCTGTGATTGCCGTTTTTAGGGATGCCTAGTCTTCTGACCTTGATGTAATCTAACTCAAATCTTCCCATATCTCCCAGAATTTTCCAATTATACCACCCCCTCTTGCGTTTCTTGAACAGAGTATTTGCTCTTACTAGCTGAAATTTAGTACAGCACACATTCAGTCTTTCTCCTCTCTCATTCCGTGTACCAAGCCCATATTCTACTGCATCTTTTATTCTACTCCTTGTGCTATAAATAAACTCCTGTCCCCTATGATTATTAGATTTTCATGCCCATTTACGTACTCTATTACCTTTTCAATATCATCATATAGTTTATATCTTCAGCTTGCGACGTCGGCATGTATACGTTTAATGTCGATTCTGATAAGAACAACCCTATTACTGAACTGCTCAGATTAACACACTCTCTGTACTACCTCCCTATTCATGACGAATATTTTACCTGTTAAACCATTTTGCGCTGCTGTTGATATTATGCTACATTTTCCTTCTTTACATTTCACTTCACTGACCCCTACTGTATCTAGATTGACCCTTTGCATTTCCCTTTTCAGACTTTCTAGCTTCCCTACCACGTTCAAGCCTCCGACATTTCACGCCCCGACTCGGAGAACGTTATCCTTTCGTTGGTTATTCCGTCTTATTCTCATTCTCACCTCCTCTTTGGTGGTCCCCTCTGGAGATCCGAATGGGCGACTATTCTGGAATCTTTTCTAATGAGGGGATCATCATGAAACTTTTACAAGTACAGTCCATATGTCCTGTGGATACACATTTTATGTCTCTAATGCAGTGGTTTCCATTGCCTTTTGCATCATCATGCCATTGATCATTGCTGATTCTTCCGCCTTTAGGGCTTATGAAACAACAAAACAAGAACCCGCGCCTCGTGACGGTAAGTCGATATGGTCTTCATCCCGTACAAGCGACAGAACTTTACACAATTCCGTAGGAATTTAGATCGATGTAAACATGCAGACAGCAGTATTTGTTTCCCCGATATATCGGAAGGGGGAGATGCGGTGGAATCTTATTGAGTTCTCTACCTGGTAACATTAGCGAAGTCATATAGTTCGTAGTTTTACCCCCTCGCATTTAATAAAAGGAACGATGGGGGGAAAGGGAGAGAGAGAGACGCTGTGCCGTCAACGGAGACTCGGTCACGATCGCACTGTCGTATTTCTGTCTTGGTAGTCACAGGACTACGATAAAAGAGATTAGGAAATGTACAGAGTGATATTTGTAGGCCGTCATTCGATATCGATGTACTTTGCTTCTGAATTTCTGTGTGCAGTCCGCGTTTGCTCCACGTGATTGTGAATTTCGTCCTGTACGTTAATAGGCTGTTTTTCTCGTTGTTATGGTTCTGTACTTGGCAGCCTTCTAACCAACGGAACAGTACAGTCGGAAAGTCATGGAATTTCGAGAGAATTATTGGGGGATCTGTAACGCTGTGAGGGGCATCTCCTATTCGTCGAAACTAGGTAGATTCAAATGCTATATATCGAGGACTGGAAGATTTGTCAGAATATAACAGTTAAGCAATAGATTCGCAGGAGAGCTTCTGTAAAGTTTGGAATGTAAGAGGCGGAAATAAAGCTGTGAGGACAGGGCGCGAGTCGTGCTTGGGTAGCTCAGTTGGTAGAGCACTTGCCCGCGAAAGGCACACAGTTTTAATCTGCCAGGAAGTTTCAGCTAAGCAATACTCTGACGAAAGGGGAATAGAGAGGTGATCTCCATGCCGTTCCTTCTAAGTATGGTGGGAAACATATTACAGCCTCTCACGAACGCCTCGTGAAGTGACTACAGTAAAAAAATTAGAGGTTAACACTAAGTTTTCTACAGAGAGATAATCAGCAGCAGAAGTTTCATCTTTTATTTTCTCGATAAATAACAGACAACATTCGTCCGTGAGTTATGTGTAATTTTAAATGGAGGGACTGACAACTTAATAATTAGAGTCAATTTACATTTACATCTACATTCATACTTTGCAAGCCATCGTGCTGCGCGTGCTGGAGGGTACCCCGTATCACTACTCGTCATTACCTTTCCTATTCCACTCCCAGCCAATGGAAAAAGACTAGCTACGAGCGCTAATTTCTCTTATCTTACCCTTACGTGAAATGTGTATTGGCGCAGTCAAATTCTAATGTCAGTTGTCAATAGTATTCCTCGAAAAGAACTTCATCTTCCCTCCCGTGTGACCATTCGAGTTGTCGAAGCATATGCCCACTAATTTGGCGGGAACCAGTAGGAACGTTTCGATACGGCTTTATTCTGAGGGAAGCTTAGGTCTACAAACTCATACACAATTGGGATGTGGCCGTCGGTAGACAGATATTTTGTTATTGCTCGCTGTGTCCGCCTTTCCTGGATATTTCGAAAATGCGTCTCAGGAAATTTCATTTTGTAGGAGAGGTTAGGGGGAACTTATTATTCAGCATCCTGGTATTATTTACCCCAGCGACCTTTAAGCGTCTAGTCCTTCTGACGGGTATAGGACAACTGCTGCGAGTCTCCAATCATTAACAGCTGTCCGGCAAGGGGAGCGTTGGGTTGTAGGCAGAGAGCGATACAGCCCTGATAAGCAGGTGGATATTCGCGAGCCGGTTACAGCTGTTTACATGCGAGACGGTGATGATGTTTGTTTGTGCGGCGCTCAATTGCGCAGTCATCAGCGCCCATACAAAGTCCCAATTTTTACACAGTCCAATTTTTTTACCCAATCCAATCTAGCCACTTTCATGAGCGATGATGATGATGGTGATGATGATGATGATGATGATGATGATGATGAAATGATGAGGTCAATACAAACACCCAGTCCCTGGCAGAGAAAATCCCAAACCTGGTCGGGAATTGAACCCGGGACCCCGCGATCCACAGGCAGCAACGCTCTCCACTAGACCACAAGCTGCAGACATGCGAAACTGTGGCAGAGGCGTAACAGGGGTGGAGAAGAATGTAAAACAACCTACTGTCCACCTAGACTGACAGGTCTGAGCAGGATTACTTCGGCAGCAGTACACCTGAATTCTAAGTGAATTACTTCCACCAGCATAACAAGACAAGCGAGAGACAGAGCGCAATTACCGTTGAAGGTCTTCAGCTTTTTGACGACGCCTTTGGCATCGGAGAAAGTGACTATATAGCGTGTCGAAAGTCTCCAGAGACTTCACAGAAGCGTCTGCAACAGTTACCTAGCGAGTGTAATCTGATTACAAGAAAAAATTACCCACCATGCATAGGGACTCTCATGATCTAATTATACAATTAATTAGCCTGTCAATTTGACATCAACGACGTGCCGCCAGGAGGGTGGAAGCGAGGGCGAGAGTACTGCAGATGTGATTTGAGAGTTTTAGCGGTAATGAAGCGTTTTATCGTCGGCGCGAGATTTTTAAAGGATTTTCATTCTTCCACCTACACAAGGAAAGACGACTATCGTATTAAGATCAGCAGTATTAATTAATATTAATATTATTAAGCAATACGTTGTATAAAACTGATATTTACAACATCTCTGTGCTTTTACCTTGAGAAACTTTACATGTGACAAAATGTTTGTTTACTTGTAGAGAGAGTTCGAAATTGACAGACGTAGAGCATTCTCTTATCACTCCGTCATCAGCCAAAAAAGAGTTTAGTATTCTAGTCCTGCGATGGAAGAAGAAACAGATAAGAAAATATAAGTTTCTACTTGATGAAAAATTACTTAGAGGAAATATAGCCTATGCCACAGTGCTGTACAGGATTTTCGCAGCAACTAACTATAGTTTAATGTTGCGAAAATGCGTGTATGGTATGATATCTTTTGTCTTATTTTTCCTTTTCTTTATTGTAATTTCGTTCCCCCACCCCACACGGGCAGGGGAGGACTGACAGAGACACAGTCCGCCGCTCTTCAGCAAAATGCCTTTATGAAATACGGAAAAGGGGATTCTTACATAAAAAGTGGGATAAAAAGCTGGACATAAAATAACACTGGAAATGGTGTTCTTCTGTCTTCGAAAATTAGTCTTATCAAGTGGAGGAACCTACATTTCTTGAGAGAAATTCAAGAAGTAGTGACAAAAGAACATTCCTATTTCGGATTTTTTAAACTGAGGAATCTATGTCAGGGGTGGAGCCTCAGTTGTCCGAATGGCACCGCATAGTGCCATGGTCAGCAGCAGCTGCAGCCGGAAGCAGAGGCTTAAAGAGGCTGTCACAAAGTGCGGTTTCCTGGCTATCTGTCTCCTCAGGTACACAATACACTTGGTAGATGGCTCGGGACTAGATTGGAGGTCACTGGTCTTTTCTTTTTGTCTTGAGATACCAGGTTCAGGTAAGTAACTGAGCATTACATCCATAAAAAATATTTCCCATATTTATGTTGGCTGGGATGCGACTGGTGTGTTGCAATCCCAAATGACGTTGCTACAATAATCCTATATACAGGGTGTTACAAAAAGGTACGGCCAAACTTTCAGGAAACATTCCTCACACACAAATAAGGAAAAGATGTTATGTGGACATGTGTCCGGAAACGCTTAATTTCCATGTTAGAGCTCATTTTAGTTTCGTCAGTAAGTACTGTACTTCCTCGATTCACCGCCATGATTTCATACGGGATACTCCACCTGTGCTGCTAGAACATGTGCCTCTACAAGTACGACACAACATGTGGTTCATGCACGATGGAGCTCCTGCACATTTCAGTCGAGGTGTTCGTACGCTTCTCAACAACAGATTCGGTGACCGGTGGATTGGTAGAGGCGGACCAATTCCATGGCCTCCACGCTCTCCTGACCTCAACCCTCTTGACTTTCATTTACGGGGGCATTTGAAAGCTCTTTTCTACGCAACCCCGGTACCAGATGTAGAGACTCTTCGTTCTCGTATTGTGGACGGCTGTGATACAATACGCCATTCTCCAGGGCTGCATCAGCGCATCAGGGATTCCATGCGACGGAGGGTGGATGCATGTATTCTCGCTTACGGAGGACATTTTGAACATTTCCTGTAACAAATTGTTTGAAGTCACGCCGGTACGTTCTGTTGCTGTGTGTTTCCATTCCATGATTAATGTGATTTGAAGAGAAGTAATAAAATGAGCTCTAACATGGAAAGTAAGCGGTTCCGGACACATGTCCACATAACATATTTTCTTTCTTTGTGTGTGAGGAATCTTTCCTGTAAGCTTGGCCGTACCTTTTTCGTAACACCGTGTATAGGGGCGGGATGTGAATTTTAATATTATTGAACTGTAGCTAAGCGATATCTTACTCTGTTGTCCTTATTACTCATCCTTCCCAAAGAGGGCTACTGGCTGGAGTAACTCTCCAGTTCTAGAATATATCCAGTCTATATGTAGCAGTTATTGACGAAACTGAATGGAGCTAATGTCTACTGCTGTATCAATGGCAACTCAAATTGGTTAGATAAAAAACAACATACCATACTGCATACAAAAAACTTATGACCATCGTGCCCAACAGCACAGCACAGAGTGAGTCTCCCAGTTATTTCCAGATGGGGAGGACTGGAGACAGGAGGGTTGGGTAGAAGGGAGGGGGGGGGGAAGCGACGCACCTGCTGACTGGAGAAAACAAATGTCACTGGGCGATGAGGTAATTAATTGATCCATTTAATTAATTTTTATAATTTTTATAAATTTCATATCGTACATGCGTTTGGTGCACCATTACCCAGCTACCTTCAGTGATTCTACGTTAGTGACAGGTGTTTGTGAGGTACTGCAAACAATATGTGTACATTTCCTTGATAGTTGTCCTGCTTATGGAGTAGTGCAGCATCGCGTGTAGTTTCACATCTCCGACATTGCTGTTATGCATTTTTCTGTTTCCTTGTAAGAGGAAATTTCTGCTGCTGACAATCATTTATAGAGCTGATGCGAGCATAACATCACTTCTGAACTATAATTGGATGTCAACAGTGGCGGCTATGCACCTCTAGAGAGCCATATTGTGTGTGTCACAAAGAATCTATGTTTTCATTGGTGTAGAAGGAAGTAGTTCCATCATCTTAAAGTTTGTCACTCCAGAGAGTGGGACAGAAAAGCTACAGGTTGAATGTATGTCAGATATTGAACATGTATGTCCTGCAATAAGAGTATTAACAGCATTGTACAATGCTTTATTTATATTTCATAAATCACACGACTTTAACACTATAGCATGTTTAAGTGCAGAACCATGTAGCCTTAGTAGTGCTTTCCTTTATATTCTATGATAATTGTTTTCGAAATATCAGATGAGAGAGACACATGACTGTCTTATCGAGTTCTCTACTGGGTGACGTTTGTGGAGTTTTTACAGATCATAGTTTTTCTCAATTAGATGGTAGAAAATAACGAGGATAGAGATAATGTTCGGATGACAGACATGAATACCCCCCCCCCCCCCCAAGGAATGCAGATCTTCTTGAGACTGCAGTACATGTATGCAGTTTACAGGATCAGTGTAATGCAGTAGCAAAATCCTCGTCTTGCTTACGGTTCCTGTATGATGTGCAGTCTTCCTAAATTTCCCAATAAGAATGACCACCATAGCTCCTCGTACTGGTTTTCTTACTCCCTCATGTTGCAGGTGAGACCTCCGTTGGTGATTGCCTTACGCATTATACACGGTTGGCAGAGGTACAACATGTTCACATTTTCACCGAGTGATCAAAACATGAGCCTGTAGCACTAACTCGGCTCGGGATGCAGAAAGTCTTAGATATAACACTTTCTGGCTTCTGATCATTTGAGACTTAAAATGGACCGATGACATGGATACAGCTGCAGAGATTGCAGGGCAGCGACTGAGGAACAGTTACAAGATGCAGAGGCACTGTCTAACACCATGGTGGAGTTCTGCTGTATGGAGTCAATAGCAGACAGGTTCAAAAAAGGTGACTCGTCTCGAGTGACATGAATGTGAGTCACCTGTGGCTGTAATCTTTAAAGGACATTTCCATATGGTCCAGTGCAAGAATGTGATGGAATGGAGAGACTTGATTCCACAAGGAAGTGTAACACTGTAGATCTGTAAAGCCAGTTTACTGCTCATCGGATGTTGTAAGTGATTTCTCACATAGCGCACCATCTACTGTATGTGATCAGCCGGCCGCGGTGGTCTAGCGGTTCTAGGCGCTCAGTCCGGAACCGCGCGATTGCTACGGTCGCAGGTTCGAATCCTGCTTCCGGCATGGATGTGTGTGATGTCCTTAGGTTAGTTAGGTTTAAGTAGTTCTAAGTTCTAGGGGACTGATGACCACAGATGTTAAGTCCCATAGTGCTCAGAGCCATTTGAACCATTTTGTATGTGATCATTCGCAATCAACCATCATCCTCCCTCACCTACAAGCCCATGGATACATCACAGAACCTTGGTTACTCTGTCTGCATTGTATCAAGAGAAATTGTGATACCAATACTGTTTGATAGCGTTGAAGAATTTAGCAGCAGCAAGAGGGAGATACAAATATCAGCTGAATACCACTTTCCTTAGAAGAATCACTTTCTAAATTTGGTAACAAGGGTGATTTTATTACGAGCGTACACCACTGGCGACATGAACTCGCCCTTTTGGTCTGTTAATACACAGACCACTATCACCGTCTGTGTTCAGTGTCGTAGTATTCTGTGGAAGACCACTTCATTCAGAATCAATATTGTACTTCGATTTATAAAGCATGTATAGTCTCTTAACGTGGTTATCGTTAGTGACACTTGGGTGTTCCTGTAAAACCAAGACAGCTTTATAAGTAAGGTGGCAGTAAAATGGTCGCTGCGATCTTGTTCTTAACATCTGCTCGCTTATAATACGATTAAGTCTCTCTTCCTAAGACTAACAGCTGCTACTCACAAAAGAAATAAGTATGGCATAACCATTCGTCGTGGAGTTTTGCTCAGTATTGTTTGGTACCATAAGCAATCAGTTATTGGCAAAGTGTTATACTTAGCAAGGGATGAGTGACAGAATCAGCGTGTTCGGCAGGCTTACATAGGTCGTGTTTGCGTGTAAAGTTACTGTGATGATTGTTATGACATGTGTAAAGGAAACAACTATATCGAGCTGTGGGAGATTGCGATTTCAGTAGATTGATAGCCATAAGGCGGATCAAAGAATGTACATGGAAACTTATGTCCAGTCATGAGAATGATACAGATATTGAGGTTTCCAGAGTCATGTTTGTCAGGAGGAGGTATCTCTGACACTTCAGTCACTGTCAAATGTCACTAGATTGGGGCTGCAGTCCTAACATTTAATTGTAATTACAATGATAAATATCTGTCTGATTTCCTGGGATGACACGATTTGGCATCCCAGGCGAGTGACGGTGGGAGTGGGGAACCTGAAAGAATTGAAATTTCTGGCATAAGGTATGAGCCATTGCTCAGCTACCCAAACCCCTCCACCACGACCGAAAAATGAGTTTAATATTTCACTCCTGCGATGTAGGTTGGGGCAGATAGGAATAGATTTTACTATGTGATGAGATAATGTTTAGAGGAAATATAGCCTCTGCCATAGCGTTGTACAAGCATGCACTGGCCATACTACCCATACATCGCCCTCTAGGCGGGTGAACAGCGAACTAAAACTCAGTATGTGTTGGGCAACCTTTGAGAATGCTTGTGTTGCGAGTATTACCCGATTTTTATGGGTAAATTTGAGAGGATTCAATATGGTGTGTGTTTGCGCTGGGCAATTATCCCCTCCCATGTAAAGTGACCGACTGGCTACCTGTACTGCGATTCTACTCATTTCTTGTCTTTATTTGATTGATAGAACATCGACTGTGATGTGTTGTTTGCATCTAGATTGTGCAAAACAGGTGGAAGAGACATTTTTTGGTTCTCTAGACATGAGAAACACATGCGATTGTACCTTCGTTGGCTTTGGAAAGTACAAGGATGATCTGGAATCTCTTATATCATTAACATCGGTATTCGTTAAAAAATACGAGTGGAACTACCAATTTCCTCTATTTTCGAGTTTACACATAAAGATCTTCGCTGGTGAGATGAGTTTCTATTTACTCACTGGTTTGCAACACGTCGCATATAATGAACTCGCTAAATTTTAGGGTTTCTAGAGATATAATTTCCACTGTTTGTCTTCGAAATTATACTGCGCAAACGATTGTTAGCATACAGCTTGTGATGATGTCGAGAACAGTCATGTAAATGGTATGATATTCTGGAAAACCATGTGAAATTTCGGAAATTTTAATATGCTATTGGATGATTTCTGCATTTAATTCGAGATATTCGTTTACTTGAAGAGAGTTCTAATGTGAGGAGGCATCCTGTGATAATGGTATAGAATGCTCTAAGCACTCCCTCATGGGCCAAATATGAGTTTGGCATTCTAGTCCTACGATGCCAGATGTGGCAGACTAGAACAGATTTTTCTATGTGATGAGACAATGCTTAAAGGAAATATAGCCTTTGTACAAGTGTTCTACAAGATTTTCACTGTAAGTAAAGATAATTTAGCAATTTGAAAACGCGTGCATGGTCCGATTTCTTCTGTCTTCGAAATTAACTGATATATAGGGGAGAAATCTACATTTCGCATGGGAAATTCGATGTTTATGGTCACCAGCATCCCTGTCTCAGATTTATTAAACTGAGGAGTCTATGTCATGGATGGATCTACTATATACATCCCAGCCGCTTGTGCTTGACTCACATTGTGCCACAGTAAGTGACAGGAGTCATGAGGGGGTTGGGCAGCGACAGGATGTTGCAGATTAGCTTGGCATCTGGCGATCAGCAGTTTCTCAGCTGGCTAGCTGAGTGCAGCAGCAGTGCAGTAGCGAGTCTCATATTTAGCTTTCATATTTGTTTTGTAGTTTGATTCTTAATTTCTTTCCGAGTGTTTGTGTGCTTGCATATTTAATTACATAAAATCCTTGCGTATTGTCGTATTTGAGAGGAGTTATATTGCTTATTGATGGCTGTAGAGTATAAATTCGCGGAGTCGTTAGTCAGTTGTTTGTTTTGGACAGCCAGTGCGCTTTTGACACAGCTCAGTGAGCCACGAGCAGCCGCTGGTGAAGTATCAGTGCAGCAGCAGTGCAGTAGCGAGTCACATATTTAGCTTTCATGTCTGTTTTGTAGTTTGATTCTTTGTTTCTATCCGAGTTTGTGCGCTTGCATATTTAATTACATAAAATCCTTGCGTAGTCTCGTATTTGGGAGGAGTAATATCGCTTATTGATAGCCGTAGAGTATAAATTCGCGGAGTCGTTTGATATTAGCAGTAGGATAGATAGGGTGTGTGCGTGCTGTGTGAGGGCGCAGGAGGAACTGGCCGCGGTTTGCGAGCAGCTGAGCGTGCTGTTGGCCGCCTTCAGGCTGCTGCCTCGAGGTGCATCGACGGCAGAGGGTCTGGCGCGTCGCTTGAGACATCCCAGGTGTCGCTTGCTGCGTCCGCTGACTCAGCCGCCGAGGCACCTTCTAGTGTACCCGGCGTGTTGGGGCCACCCTCACCTCAGGGTGAGTGGCGGACTGCAACGCGTCCGCGTCGCTCGAGGCGGAGGGCCGATGTGGAGGCTGGCCGGCTGGCCTCGCCCGTTCATCCCGTCAGTGGGCAGGTGGCCGCTCCTTCAGCAGGGCCCGAACAGGCACACGGGGGCAAAGCCTGGCTGGTTATTGGGAGCTCCAACGTTAGGCGGGTGATGGAACCCCTTAGGGAAATAGCGTACAAGGCTAAAAAGAAATCCAACGTGCACTCGGTGTGTCTGCCGGGGGAGGGGGGGGCGGCTCATCCAAGATGTGGACGCGGCGCGGCCTTGCCTGCGGCTATCGAGCGTAAGGGGTGCAGTCGTCCGCGGCACCAATGCACCAATGACGCCTGTCGCTTGGGTTCTGAGGCGATCCTCATTTCGTACAGGCGGCTGGCGGATTTGGTGAAAACAGCTGGCCTCGCACGCGGGGTGCAAGCAGAGCTCTCCATTTGCAGCATCGTTTAAATGGCTCTGAGCACTATGGGACTTAACATCTATGGTCATCAGTCCCCTAGAACTTAGAACTACTTAAACCTAACTAACCTAAGGACAGTACACAACACCCAGCCATCACGAGGCAGAGAAAATCCCTGACCCCGCCGGGAATCGAACCCGGGAACCCGGGCGTGGGAAGCGAGAACGCTACCGCACGACCACGAGGTGCGGGCTTTGCAGCATCGTTCCCAGGGTGGATCGGAGTCCTTTGGTTTGGAGCCGAGTGGAGGGTCTCAACCAGAGGCTTCGTCGACTCTGTGACGGTCTTGACTTCAGATTTCTAGATTTGCGCGCTATTGGAGAATTTTAGGACGCCCCTAGATAGGTCAGGGGTGCACTACAGAAAGGAAGCGGCTACTCGCGTAGCAGAGTACTTGTGACGTGAACATGGGATTTTTTAGGCTAGGCAGTAGTGCGAGGTGCCCTGATGAACTCTTACCAGTCGACGTGCAGGCAGGGAAATCAGGGCGCGCTCTGTGTGAAGACACTTCAACTATCAAGATATTAGCAGCAAATTTTCAGAGCGTTCGGGGTAAAGTTCCTGAATTTATTGCTCTCCAGGAAGCGTGTGGCGCGCAAATTATTCTCGGGACTAAGACCTGGCTGAAACCTGAGATAGGAAGTTCTGAAATATTTAGTGAGGGTTGGAACGTGTATCGGAAGGACAGATTAGACACCGTAGGAGGTGGTGTCTTCACTGTAGTTGACAAAAATATTGTGTCTACCGAGGTCGAAGTAGAGTGTGATTGTGAAGTTATCTGGACACATTTAACAGGGATAGGGGAAATAAAGTTAATTGCTGGGTGTTATTGCCGGCCACCAGGTTCCACCGTGACAGTTATAAAATCATTCAAAAGGAGTCTACATTCTGTATCGCAGAAGTACCCGGATCATGCTATATTAGTCGGAGGCGACTTCAACCTACCTAGTATAGACTGGGATGTCTATGGATTCATTACAGGTGGTACAGACAAGCCATCGTGTGAATTACTTTTGAACACATTATCCGAAAACTGTCTTGCGCAGCTAAATCGACAGACGACGCGTACTGGAAATATTTTAGATCTGGTAGCCACGAACAGACCAGACATCGACGGTGTCAGTGTTGAGACAGGGATTAGTGACCATGATGTTGTCATTACGACTATGGATACGAAAGTTAAAAAGTCGGTCTTTCTTACTAGAAAGAGCAGATAAGGAGTTGTTAGCATCCCACTTAGTAAATGAAGTCGATTCATTTACTTTCGGTACGATGAACGTGGAAGAATTATGGGCAAATTTTAAACACATTGTAAATAACGCATTGGACAAGTATGCGCCGAAAAAGTGGGTTACGGACGGAAAAGACCCACCGTGGTTTAACAGTGCAATTCCGAGAATGCTCAGGAAGCAAGGACAGTTGCACTCGCGGTACAAGAAAGATCGGGAGAATGAGGAAAGACAAAAGTTAGTTGAGATTCGTGCTGCTGTAAAAAGAGCGATGCGCGAAGCATTCAACTACTACCACCGTCATACCTTAGCAAAAGATCTTGCTGAAAACCCAAGTAAATTCTTGTCTTACGTAAAATCGGTCAGCGGGTCGAAGGCTTCCATCCAGTCACTCACTGATCAGTCTGACCTGGCAACGGAAGTCAGCAAAACGAAAGCTGAACTTTTAAATTTAGCATTTGAGGAATCTTTCACCCAGGAACATACTGCCGTTTGAGTCTCGTACAGATTCCCGTATGGAGGAATAGTGATAGACATCCCTGGGGTTGTGAAGCAGCTGAATGGGTTGAAAATAAATAAATCGCCAGGTCCTGATGGGACTCCAATTCGGTTTTACAGAGAGTACTCTACTGCATCGGCTCCTTATTTAGCTTGCATTTATCGCGAATCTCTTGCCCAACGTAAAGTCCCGAGCGACTGGAAAAAAGCGCAGGTGACGCCTGTATATAAAAATGGTAGAAGGACGGATCCTCCAAATTACAGACCGATATCCTTAACATCGGTTTGTAGCAGGATTCTCGAACAAATTCTCAGTTCGAATATAATGAATTTCCTTGAGACAGAGAAGTTGCTGTCCATGCATCAGCACTGCTTTAGAAAGCATCGCCCCTGCGAAACGTAACTCGCCCTTTTTTTCACATGATATCTTGCGAACCATGGATGAAGGGTATGAGACGGATGCCATATTCCTTGACTTCCGTAAAGCGTTTGACTCGGTACGGTACCCCACTGCAGACTCTTAACTAAGGTACGAGCATATGGGTTTGGGCCGACCGAAGTGGCCGAGCGGTTCTAGGCGCTGCAGTCTGGAACCGCGAGACCGCACCGGTCGCAGGTTTGAATCCTTAGATTAGTTAGGTTTAACTAGCTCTAAGTTCTAGGGGACTAACGACCTCAGAAGTTGAGTCCCATAGTGCTCAGAGCCATTTTTGAACCATATGGGATTGGTCCCCAAGTATGTGAGTGGGTCGAAGACTTCTTAAGTAATAGAACCCAGTACGTTGTCCTCGATGGTGAGTGTTCATCGAAGGTGAGGCTATCATCTGAGGATACAAGATGACTTGGACAGGGTTTGTGATTGGTGTAAAGAATGGCAGCTAACTCTAAATATAGATAAATGTAAATTAATGCAGATGAATAGAAAAAAGAATCCTGTAATGTTTGAATTCTCCATTAGTAGTGTAGCGCTTGACACAGTCACGTCGTTTAAATATTTGGGCGTAGCACAGCAGAGCGATATGAAGTGGGACAAGCATGTAATGGTAGTTGTGGGGAAGGCAGATAGTCGTCTTCGGTTCATTGGTAGAATTTTGGGAAGATGTGGTTCATCTGTAAAGGAGACCACTTATAAAACACTAATACGACCTAGTCTAGAGTACAGCTCGAGCGTTTGGGAGCCCTGTCAGGTCGGATTGAGGGATGACATAGAAGCAATTCAGAGGCGGGCTGTTAGGTTTGTTACTGGTAGGTTTGATCATCACGCGAGTGTTACGGAAATGCTTCAGGAACTCAGGTGGGAGTCTCTAGAGGAAAGGAGGCGTTCTTTTCGTGAATCGCTAATGAGGAAATTTAGAGAACCAGCGTTTGAGGCTGATTGCAGTACAGTTTTACTGCCGCCGACTTACATTTCGCGGAAAGACCACAAAGATAAGGTCAGAGAGATTAGGGCTCGTACAGAGGCATATAGGCAGTTATTTTTCCCTCGTTCTGTTTGGGAGTGGAGCAGTGAGAGAAGATGCTAGTTGTGGTACGAGGTACCCTCCGCCACGCACCGTATGGTGGATTGCGGAGTGGGTATGTAGATGTAGATGTAGATGTAGCTCTACACTCGGTAGATGGCGCTGGGCGAGACTGGACATGACTAGAGGTGGCTGGTCAGTTTTCTTTTTCGTCCTGAGATACATTTGTAAAAACTACCGTACAGTGTATTTCTGATATTTCTGTTGCCTAGGATATGACTTGCAACTCGCAGATAGATATACGTTATTTGCAGATGACATTTCTATAGGATCTTATACACAGTGGTAGGATGCTACAGGTGCTGTGGGAGAGTGGGTCGCTTTTCTAATATTATTATTCCCCATCCTTTTATTTCTCCCAGCAGCAGCTATTGAGCTGTAGATCGGTAGGAAGCTATTCTGCTGTACCCCAGCCGGAGCATGCTGTTCTATCATTATGGTCCATCCGTCCCATATGGGACTACTGGTTAAAGTAGCTGGAGCAACTCACCAGTGTTAGGCGAACAGTGTAAATATCAGCTCCTCCATCCAGCAGTTACTGACGGAACTGGAGATAACGTCTAGTGAACGATCAGGGCAATTTAAACTTTTGAGATAAACAAAATCCCATTCTAAATACAGAATAAAGGCTTACGTCAGTCCTGTCCAAAGGCTCAGCGCAGATCGAAGCTCCCACACAAGTGGAGGAGCGGAGGGCATGTGGGGTAGTTAAGGATTGGTTGGTGTGGGTTTTAGGATGGAAAACAGAGCCCTCGGTGAGTGGTGTGATGAACCAGGTTAATTGGTCTCTGGGTCTAAGGTGAACCGACGAAGTTTGATACTTGTGGCGAAATAAATAAAAAAACATTTGATTTTATTGTGTTTTTTAACTTTAGAATTTTTGAAGGGCGTTTTTACGGACTGTATTGACTGGCTTGAATGCGGACAAATACAGTGCTGCGTGAAATATGCCTGTAATATAATTTACCATTTCGATTAATTACATTTTGAGTTCTACGTCAGTGTTGATTTAATCAGAGTTCTCACCTTAGACGTAGAATTAGTCCTTCTGCCACAATATTAATTCATCAGTCGCCATCGAAGTTCTTCTCTTTGTTGACCGTGTGTATCTTCCTAAGTCAGCATCGGCTCACTTCACGAAGACGGTGGAAACCAAGGAATACAATGCTACGTTGCTTTAAATAATTTTCGTAACACTTCGATATTTCTCACTATTTTTATTCACAAGACAATAAGACTTGCTCTGCTCGTCGCACAAACCATAATTACTAACTACATGGCTGCCTTTCCGCACAGTCCAAAAATCACGTCCATCCTCCACGAGGCAACAATGAAAAGTGTCCCTTAGCTCCTTCTTGGAGTATGAAACAAAAGAGAATCCAATGTGAACTTTACAAAGATTATAAACTACATGCCTCTCAATTTAATCTTTGGCGCAGCTTTTAAGATATTGTATGTCTCTGCATAGGAATGTGTCATTACAACTGCCCCCCTACTGTATACTGTCACTAGAAAATTTTATTTGATTGACAGGATACAGTAGTCGACCTTGCAATTGATAGGTTTGGGGGTCTTTTATTTACAACCTTCATTTTTATTGTCTCATTTTCATGGCACTGTGAATTCTTTGGTATTACTGAGTGTGTGTCAGTTTTTGGTATACTTATGCTAATATTTACAAACCTTAATCCTAATATACAAGTTCTGGTTAATACTGAGAAATCAACATCATGTGGTAAAGTTTGTACAATAAAATATACAATGAACACAACGTTATTTACAAATGTTTCCTTCCTCATCAGAGGTGAAAATTGAGTCCTCGTATTGCTTTCTGTATTTATTCTGGGACGGCGAGCTTTGTTCGCTAGCCCGTGTTGAATATGGGCGGGTGATACTCGCGCCTGATTGTTTGGTCGTCCGTTAGCGGGCGACGTTGGTTGAATGCGCGCGCCAGTGCACTGAATATACACCGACGTACGGGTACCGTCGAGACTTCCGAACCTCAGTATGCGTGTGCTTTTTGTAGTTCCTTCCAGTACTTAGACTGGATACGACGAGGTACATTGGGTTATGTGCCCCGAAGAACACGCCACACTATGTGCGAGGCGGAGGACGATCCCGTCGATGCAGCTCCTGGTAAGAAGCGTACCATGTCAAACTTGTTTGGCATTGTCCTTTCCTATTGTGACGCCATGGGTCGTTTGACGATACTAGCTTCAATTTTTCGATGTCCCTTGTTTAGGCTCGCTGACACTTGCAACGTAGCACTACTTTGCACAATTTTAATTTCTACACACTACACTTTAACCGCGAGTATTGCGATCGAAACTTCCTTTTTCACTACACTTTTTTCTTCGCATTAACCCCTTTTACCTATTGTACTGAGATTCATTCCCCTCAATACTTCTGGTCAATGTACATAAATATTCACAAATTTGTAAGTCACGGGACTTGGCATGAAATACAAAGTAAATCACATACAATGGAATAACATAAAACACATACAATATATTGGCTACATTAATTACAGGAAAAAACTATCGACTAAAATTGAAAAAAGTTTTGACCACTCATAGTGGCTTCTTCGTCTTGGATTTTAGTGACACACACACCTTTTTCCATTAATCTGTTAGAAGGAACAAGTCCTTTGTTTTCCTTCTTGAACTCGAGTATAAGTTAAGATTTACCTCCGTTACGTATTCTTCATACGCAACGACATGCATCAGCATGCAGAGAATACACCTGTAGCCGCTCCACTGAAGCTTGGGAAGGGAATTTTCTACCTTCTACTTAGGGTAGTGGCAACGACCACGTGTATGCTACGGTTTTTTTTTTTATTATTTTCTTTCTCCTTCCGTACAAGCTAAGATTTTTTTCTCAGTATAATATAATATTACAATACCGTCCATGACCAGTATGTACTTGTATGTTCACTTTTATTACGTAGTACCAGCTTATAATTAAATTTTCTAAGCTACTATTTACAAGACTTGTGTACCCTTTTCTTTCTTGTTTTTGAATGGCTCTCGTCACTGTGTCTCATATTAAGCGTGGTCTCAAAACTTTTAAACGTTCCGCGCATGCGCGCTTGTGTACCATGACAGGACTGCAAATCCTTGTCCTTGTTCCTTCAGGTTATTGTGCCATCCGTTTATACAGTTAATATTGTTTCACTTTATTCGTCATTTTCCATGTGCGTCATGTAACAGAGAAACAGTAATTAGTACAATTACATTTGTAGCACAACAATGAAGTACTTACTCTTTGTTCCACCAGCACTGTCCCTGTCAGCGGTCGCCAGTGTGGCGAAATAAATAAAAAAACATTTGATTTTATTGTGTTTTTTAACTTTAGAATTTTTGAAGGGCGTTTTTACGGACTGTATTGACTGGCTTGAATGCGGACAAATACAGTGCTGCGTGAAATATGCCTGTAATATAATTTACCATTTCGATTAATTACATTTTGAGTTCTACGTCAGTGTTGATTTAATCAGAGTTCTCACCTTAGACGTAGAATTAGTCCTTCTGCCACAATATTAATTCATCAGTCGCCATCGAAGTTCTTCTCTTTGTTGACCGTGTGTATCTTCCTAAGTCGGCATCGGCTCACTTCACGAAGACGGTGGAAACCAAGGAATACAATGCTACGTTGCTTTAAATAATTTTCGTAACACTTCGATATTTCTCACTATTTTTATTCACAAGACAATAAGACTTGCTCTGCTCGTCGCACAAACCATAATTACTAACTACATGGCTGCCTTTCCGCACAGTCCAAAAATCACGTCCATCCTCCACGAGGCAACAATGAAAAGTGTCCCTTAGCTCCTTCTTGGAGTATGAAACAAAAGAGAATCCAATGTGAAATTTACAAAGATTATAAACTACATGCCTCTCAATTTAATCTTTGGCGCAGCTTTTAAGATATTGTATGTCTCTGCATAGGAATGTGTCATTACATACTCCTTTCAATAAATTAGAATTTTCCGCAATTTTTATGATTTTCCAGCCCAAGTTTCAATTTCTCGCCATTTCCAGCTGTGGATGGGGGAGGGCAGGTGAGGAGAGTGGGAAAGGACCCACATACCGGGTGGTGAAAACCTGTGACGTCGTCAGGGGATGTCCCTGAAAGTATACAACCCGCACTAACAAAACGAACCGATTCTCTCTTTGTCTATTGACAGGGCTAGATATTAGCAGAAGGCCGACATGGGAATGCGTCTAAGTACTCTGAAAGCGTGCTGGTAATGCTAGCTTTCAAAAACTAGTAGCAAAGTTCAGCGCCAACTACCGACTAGAAATAATCTCGACTAGAAGAGATCTTGTACCTCGGGACTAGTACCCAGGTAACACCAAGCAGACGCTCATCATTTTTCGGCGGTTTGGAGGTTCTTCAGTGGCGGGGATGTTCAAAGTGCCGTTTGTAACGCCCGTAGGAATCTTCGAGGCCCTGGCTCCGGCAATACAGATAAGCAGTGACACCATGGATGGAATATTTTAACTACCGCAGCTTTCGAACAGTGCACAAACAACCGTTTCGGAGATGGTTCAATCCTTGGGCCAAAAACATATGATCATGCCCTCTCGGACGTCTGATAAATAGCAACATTTCGTATTAGGACAACGGCTGCAATGTTTTCCACGTTCTCTTTTCCCCCACCGGCCACAACGACACGCTTGAAGAACTCTTCGTTGCAGTGCTCCCACCTACCGTCTGCGAGTGGTTATTACACGTTGACGTGGAACATAGACTGTGGTCGCATTAATCTGGCTGTACCATGTCACCTTAATGTGACCACTGCCTATATTAACCAGTAAGGAGTCTTGTTCTAATTTTACAACAAACTGGCTGGACTATCCCATGTCCCGTGTGAAGTCTTGGGGCTCACATTTTTTCAAGATTCCCGTGGTGTTCGTCAGGTCATACAATATTCTTTTGGGAAATACTTTCCTACCGGAAAACTGGTCTGTTTCGTTAATCATTTACGACTGGCTGTACCGACTCTCTCTGCTCATTGTGTCGTCCGTACTGGTCTCGCACTAGGAATGGGATCTCACTCAGTTATGGGCAACAAGCTCATCTCACAGTGCGACGTTCTGGGATTCTCGCTACGTGAAAGTTACTGAAGTATTCCATGCAACTAGAGTACGTAGATAGAGAAACGTATGTCCATATGAAGGTATAAAATGACGTTCTAATCTTCATAATCATTGAATACCACTTTCGATAAACCTGAGCATACCACATTTACCTTCAATCAAGCACAAACAAAATAAATTAACGGGTATAACAACAATAAAATGTGAGAGGTTATAGTCAAGCATGTAGCAGACCAGACAGGGTTGAACGTCATAAGCAGGCTCATACTGCCTAATAATTTGTAAAGTTGACCCGATATTGTAATCACTGAAATAACGTAACGTACCATTTCAACTCGTAAGGGTCGTTTCCTCCTCCTTTCTGGCTGCTTCAGTCTTTGGGTCTGGTGGTGTAATTACAGCTGTAAGTCACTGACTAAGCTGTTTTCGTTTTTCCAGTCCATGTTTTAGTGTCAGGATAACATTATCCGGCTCCTGAAGATACGTAACAACTGGTTAATCTTCAGCCTCCAGCCAGTTCATTCAGAGTGGGAAAGATAACTCTGCCTTGAGAATTATCGGCGCTTACAAAATACTAAGTCCGTTTCTACAGTTTTACGGCCAGTAGGTCGAGCGCACGATAGAGCAACGATGGACTGACTATGAGATGTGTCTAGACGGTTATACAGGGTTTGCCTAGAATAATGGACAGCAGACAGGGAGTTGACAGGCACGATTGTGTGAAGCAAAGAAATCTAGTGAACATTTGGTCTAAAACGCATTTTTAAGAGCTATGAGCGCTTCGTCATTTTCGATTCTATGGAACAAATCTCTTCTCCGTTTTTCCCATTTTCCGTCATCCCTGTTTAGCTTCAAAATTCATGGCGGTATATTCCGTCTTTGCATCTTAGTAGAAGGCAGTTTTTTTTTCCTTATGCGTTTCGCTTATTTTATCTCTGAAGCAACTTCAGTAGCCTGTAATATACACTCCTGGAAATTTAAATAAGAACACCGTGAATTCATTGTCCCAGGAAGGGGAAACTTTATTGACACATTCCTGGGGTCAGATACATCACATGATCACACTGACAGAACCACAAGCACATAGACACAGGCAACAGAGCATGCACAATGTCGGCACTAGTACAGTGTATATCCACCTTTCGCAGCAATGCAGGCTGCTATTCTCCCATGGAGACGATCTTAGAGATGCTGGATGTAGTCCTGTGGAACGGCTTGCCATGCCATTTCCACCTGGCGCCTCAGTTGGACCAGCGTTCGTGCTGGACGTGCAGACCACGTGAGACGACGCTTCATCCAGTCCCAAACATGCTCAATGGGGGACAGATCCGGAGATCTTGCTGCCCAGGGTAGTTGACTTACACCTTCTAGAGCACGTTGGGTGGCACGGGATACATGCGGACGTGCATTGTCCTGTTGGAACAGCAAGTTCCCTTGCCGGTCTAGGAATGGTAGAACGATGGGTTCGATGACGGTTTGGATGTACCGTGCACTATTCAGTGTCCCCTCGACGATCACCAGTGGTGTACGGCCAGTGTAGGAGATCACTCCCCACACCATGATGCCGGTTGTTGGCCCTGTGTGCCTCGGTCCTATGCAGTCCTGATTGTGGCGCTCACCTGCACGGCGCCAAACACGCATACGACCATCATTGGCACCAAGGCAGAAGCGACTCTCATCGCTGAAGACGACACGTCTCCATTCGTCCCTCCATTCACGCCTGTCGCGACACCACTGGAGGCGGGCTGCACGATGTTGGGGCGTGAGCGGAAGACGGCCTAACGGTGTGCGGGACCGTAGCCCAGCTTCATGGAGACGGTTGCGAATGGTCCTCGCCGATACCCCAGGAGCAACAGTGTCCCTAATTTGCTGGGAAGTGGCGGTGCGGTCCCCTACAGCACTGCGTAGGATCCTACGGTCTTGGCGTGCATCCGTGCGTCGCTGCGGTCCGGTCCCAGGTCGACGGGCACGTGCACCTTCCGCCGACCACTGGCGACAACATCGATGTACTGTGGAGACCTCACGCCCCACGTGTTGAGCAATTCGGCGGTACGTCCACCCGGCCTGCCGCATGCCCACTATACGCCCTCGCTCAAAGTCCGTCAACTGCACATATGGTTCATGTCCACGCTGTCACGGCATGCTACCAGTGTTAAAGACTGCGACGGACCTCCGTATGCCACGGCAAACTGGCTGACACTGACGGCGGCGGTGCACAAATGCTGCGCAGCTAGCGCCATTCGACGGCCAACACCGCGGTTCCTGGTGTGTCCGCTGTGCCGTGCGTGTGATCATTGCTTGTACAGACCTCTCGCAGTGTCCGGAGCAAGTATGGTGGGTCTGACACAGCGGTGTCAATGTGTTCTTTTTTCCATTTCCAGGAGTGTATGTTCGCTTATTCGATATCATAATCGCGTTATAAAGCAGTTACAAGTATGATCTTACGTTTTCTCATGACGTTCTCTTGCTTCTCAGGCACAGCTTCCGTGATATTGAACCTCACGAAACTTGTGCTCCAAAATTTGTTTCTAGCCAACGATGAGCCAAGTCGGAGTAGGATTCACATTCTGAGGTTTCCGTATGAACTTAATTTTGTACGTAGATAGTTCATCCAAACCTTGGAACCAAGAATCAGGAGAGTTTTTCATAATATCGATAAAGCCAAGATAAAGATCTCTGGAGCCACAAGACTTTCGAGAATGTTTAAATGTTGTGCCTTGAGCTAAAATTTTTTGGGTAATTTGGCATTTTCTGCGTCAATGTATTTCTTGTAATGAAGTTACCAATTAACAGTTTTTTTGTTTTCCCTCGTTTACTTGTACTATGAAACCTTTCTTCTTGACCATTTCCATGATTCTAGTTCAACAAAAAGATGATCAAGTTTGCGGTATCAAAATATGTGACATGAACGGCAGTATCTTTTTATTACATGCACTGAGAAACTTGAATGCCTGACACCGCCAAGAGACCTTAGACCTCAGTATGTGACACAAATATTAACCACACATGTCTTATGGTTTCTGAGAAACCGCGCTCCTAAATTCGTTTCTACCGATTGACCAATGGAACCCTAAAAACAGGAGAATGACAAGAGAAGACGACAGGGATACGCTTGTAACCACTAAATAACGCATTTATTACATGCAATTGCCGCCTGGGGTGGCCGAGCGGTTCTAGGCGCTACAGTCTGGAACGGCGCCACCGCTACGGCCGCAGATTCGAATCCTGCCTCGGACATGGATGTGTGTGGTGTCCTTAGATTATTTAAGTAGTTATAAGTTCTAGGGGACTGATGACCACAGAAGTTAAGTCCCATAGTGCTCAAAGCCATTTGAACCATTTGAACATGCAATAATAAAAAACATGTATCACAGGCCACTGAAGATGCTTCACAAATAATGCAACCGAAAGGCATATGGCAAAAAACAAACTACCTTTCAGTTTCCAGAATGAGATTTTCACTCTGAAGTGGAGTGTGCGCTGATATGAAACTTCCTGGCAGATTAAAATTTTGTGCCCGACCTAGACTCGAACTCGGGACCTTCGCCTATCGTGGGCAAGTGCTCTACCATATGAGCAACCAAGCACGACTCCCACCCGGTCCAGACAACTTTACTTCTGCCAGTATCTCGTCTCCTACCCTCCAAACTTTACAGAAGCTCTCCTGCGAACCTTGCAGATAATAGCACTCCTGAAAGAAAGGATACTGCAGAGACATGGCTTAGCCACGGCCTGGGGGATGTTTCCAGAATGAGATTTTCACTCTGCAGGAGAGCTTCTGTGAAGTTTGGAAGGTATGAGACGAGATACTGGCAGAAGTAAAGCTGTGAGGACTGGGCGTGAGTCGTGCTTCGGTAGCTCAGATGGTAGAGCACTTGCCCTGCCGGCACGGTAGCTCAGCGTGTTCGGTCAGAGGGCTAGCTGCCCTCTGTAATAAAAAAACTGAGTTAATGGGTCAACGACGAACTGAAACGGATGTCTTACGCCGTCCGCCCCGAGCAGCTGCCACGAACAAAAGCGAACAAAATGAGATTAAAAAAAAATAAAGATGGTACAGCACTTGCCCGCGAAAGGCAAAGATCCCAAGTTCGAGTCTCGGTCGGGCACACAATTTAATCTACCTTTCACTTAGTTGCAAAGACAAAGTATACTTCCACAAAAGTCTCTGCTATTGGAAGCTCTTTGCTATCTAAATTTTGCGAGAAAGTAGCGTGGATGAAAACGAGAAAAAAAGTGTCTCAAAAAGGCAAGATCTAAAACGCATAGCTTAAGACATATAAGCACTTGTTCAGTAGAGGCGATGTGTTTCACATTAAAAGGCGAACAAGGGCTCGTACCTATGAAGGTATCCAGTTTAGAGCTCACGTTTTTTTACTCAGATTATCGTTCCCGTCATGTCACTGAATACTGACCATTCTTCCTGGCAAACTTTGTATAAGGATGGCGGCTGCAGCAACTTGGCCCTCAATTAGCGTTTGACGAAGACCAGCCATTCGGCCTAATGCTAATGCATATAAAACCTCTTGATGCCAGATGCTACATGAATTCATAAATACTGATGTGTTACTGTTGCATGGTTATGTTGATTACTGTTATTCTTGCAATAACTACTTATTAACTTATTCTGTCCCATCCCCCCCCCCCCCCATACCCCCATGAACCAAGGACCTTGCCGTTGGTGAGGAGGCTTGCGTGGAACGAGTTTTGAGTAGTTGCAGGGGCAACAGTCTGGATTATTGACTGACCTGGTCTTGTAACACTAACCAAATCGGCCTTGCTGTGCTGGTGCTACGAACGGCTGAAAGCAAGGGGAAACTACAGCCGTAATTATTCCCGAGGGCATGCAGCTTTATGATTAAATGGTGATGGCGTCCTCTTGGGTAAAATATTCCGGAGGTAAAATAGTACCCCATTCGGATCTCTGGGCGGGGACTACTCAGGAGGACGTCGTTATCAGGAGAAAGAAAACTGGCATTCCACGGATCGGAGCGTGGAATGTCAGATCCCTTAATCGGGCAGGTAGGTTAGAAAATTTAAAAAGGGAAATGGATAGGTTAGATATAGTGGGAATTAGTGAAGTTCGGTGGCAGGAGCAACAAGACTTTTGGTCAAGCGAATACAGGGTTATAAATACAAAATCAAATAGGGGTGATGCGGGAGTAGCTTTAATAATGAATAGGAAAATAGGAGTGCGGGTAGGCTACTACAAACAGAGTAGTGCACGCATTATTGTGGCCAAGATAGACACGAAGCCCACGCCTATAACAGTAGTACAAGTTTATATGACAACAAGATGATGAAGACATTGATGAAATGTGTGATGAGATAAAAGAAATTATTGAGGTAGTGAAGGGAGACGAAAATTTAATAGTCATGGGTGACTGAATTCGACAGTAGGAAAAGGAAGAGAAGGAAACGTAATAGGTGAATATGGATTAGAGCTAAGAAATGAAAGAGGAAGCCGTCTGGTAGAATTTTGCACAGAGCATAGCTTAATCATAGCTAACACGTGGTTCAAGAATCATGACAAAAGGTTGTATACATGGTAGAACCCTGGAGATACTAGAAGCTTTCAGATAGATATTAAGACACAGATTTAGGAACCAGGTTTTAAATTGTAAGACATTTCCAGGGGTAGATGTGGACTCTGACCACAATCTATTGGTTATGAACTGTAGATAAAAACTGAAGAAATTGCAAAAAGGTGTGAATTTAAGGGGATGGGACTTGGATAAACTGAAAGAACCAGAGGTTGTACAGAGTTTCAGGGAGAGCATAAGGGAACAATTGACAGGAATGGGGGAAAGAAATATAGCAGAAGAAGAACGAGTAGGTGTGCGGGATGAAATAGTGAAGGCAGCAGAGGATCAAGTAGGTAAAAAGACGAGGGCTAATAGAAATCCTTGGGTAACAGAAAAGTTACTGATTTTAATTGATGACAGGAGAATATACAAAAACCCAGCTCTCCATGCTACTCTATCCTGTGCAAGTTTCTTCATCTCCCAGTACCTACTGCAGCCTACATCCTTCTGAATCTGGTTAGTGTATTCATCTCGTGGCCTTCCTCTACGATTTTTACCCTCCACGTTGCCCTCCGGTACTAATTTGATGATCCCTTGATGTCTCAGAACATGTCCTACCAACCGATCCCTTCTTCTAGTCAAGTTCTGCTACATATTCCTCTTCTCCCCAATTCTATTCAATACCTCCTCATTAGTTGTGTCATCTACCCATCTAATCTTCAGCATTCTTCTGCAGCACCACATTTCGAAAGCTTCTATTCTCTTCTTGTCTAAACTATTTATCGTCCATGTTTCACTTACATACATGGCTACACTCCATACAAATACTTTCTGAAACGACTTCCTCACACTTAAATCAATACTCTATGTTAACAAATTTCTCTTCTTCAGAAACGCATTCCTTGCCATTGCCAGTCTACATTTTATATCCTCTCTACTTCCACCATCATCAGTCATTTTGCTCCTCAAATAGCAAAACTCCTTTACTACTTCAAGTGTATCATTTCCTAATCTAATTCCCTTAGCATCACCCGAGTTAATTCGACTACATTCCATTATCCTCGTTATGCTTTTGTTATACCATCCTTTCAAGACACTGTCCATTCCTTTCAACTGCTCTTCAAGGTCCTTTGCTGTCTCTGACTGAATTACAATGTCATCGGCGAATCTCAAAGTTTTTATTTCTTCTCCATGGATTTTAATACCTACTCCGAACTTTTCATTTGTTTCCTTTACTGCTTGCTCGATATACAGATTGAATAGCATCGGGGAGAGGCTACAACCCTGTCTCACTTCCTTCCCAACCACTGCTTCCCTTTCATGTCCCTCGACTCTTATAACTGCCATCTGCTTTCTGTACAAATTGTAAATAGCCTGTCGCTCCCTGTATTTTACCCCTGCCACCTGCAGAATTTGAAAGAGAGTATTCCAGTCAACAATGTCAAAAGCTTTCTCTAAGTCTACAAATGCTAGAAACGTAGGCTTGCCTGTCCTTAATCTTTCTTCTAAGGTAAGTCCCATGGTCAGTATTGCTTCACGTGTTCCAACATTTCTACAGAATCTTAACTGATCTTCCTCGAGGTCGGCTTCTACCAGTTTTACCCTTCGTCTGTAAAGAATTCGCGTTAGTATTTTGCAGCTGTGACTTATTAAACTGATAGTTCGGTAATTTCACATCTGTCAACTCCTGCTTTCTTTGGGATTGGAATTATTATATCCTTCTTGAAGTCTGAGGGAATTTCGCATGTGTCATACATCTTGCTCACCAGATGGTAGTGTCAGGACTGGCTCTCCCAAGGCTGACAGTAGTTCTAATGGAATTTTGTCTACTTCCGCGGCCTTCTTCCGACTTAGGTCGTTCAGAGCTCTGTCAAACTCTTCACGCAATATCTCGTCTCTCATTTCATCTTCATCTACATCCTCTTGCATTTCCATAATACTGTCCTCAAGAACATCGCCCCTTTATGGACCCTCTATATACTCCTTCCACCTTTCTGCTTTCCCTTCTTTGCTTAGAACTGCGTTTCCATCTGAGCTCTTGATATTAATGCAAGTGGTTCTCTTTTCTCCAAAGGTCTCTTTAATTTTCCTGTATGCAGTATCTATCTTACCCCTCGTGAGATAAGCCTCTACATCCTTACATTTGTCTTCTAGCCATCCCTGCTTATCCATTTTGCGCTACCTGTCGATCTCATTTTTGAGACGTTTGTATTCCTTTCTGCCTGCTTCATGTACTGCATTTTTATGTTTTCTCCTTTCATCAATTAAATTCAATATTTCTTCTGTTACCCAAGGATTTCTACTAGCCCTCGTATTTTTACCTACTTGATCCTTTGGCTTTAGGAAAGGTAAATGCACCAGAGAGGCGGTTCTTACGCTGTGTATCGTTATAGTGGCGAGGCCCAAGAAAGAAACAGGGTAGGATCATTGAATTTGTCGAGCTAGAAAAAGCATTGGAGAACGTAAAATCGTAATGATATTCGAAATTCTGGCGAAAACTGGAATAAGCTATTGGTGAAAAGAGGGTAATGTACAGTGTGCACATGAAGCAAGAGAGAACAATGCGCCTGAATGATCAAGCACCAAGTACTCAGATTAAATATGGTGGAGAACAGGGATGCATTCTATCATCTCTGCTGTTCAGTCTGTACATCGAATAAGCATTACCGGAAATAAAAGGAAGGTCCTAGAGCGGGATTGAAATTCGGAGTGAAAGGCTATCAGTGATAATATTCACTGATGACACCGCTATTCTCACTGAAAGCGAAGAAGAAATACAGGACCTATTGGAATAAAAGAACAGACTAATGAGTACAAAATTTCGTTTGACTGTAAATCGGAAAAGGCAAAGGTATTGAAATGAGAACTGCGAGCAACCTAACATCAAAATTGGTGGTGACGCAGTAGATGAAGTTAAGTAATACTGCCACGTAGACTGAAAAATAATCAATGCTGGACGGAGCAAGGGGGACATCAGAAATATACTAGTGCAGGTGAAGAGGGAATTCCTGGCCAAGAGAAGTATAATAGTATCAAATAGAGGCCTTAATTTGGGGAAGAAGTTCCTGAAAATATACGTTTGGAGCACAACAGTGTGCGATAGTGAATGATGGACAGTAGGAAAATTGAAACGAAGGATAATCGAAGGCTTTGAATCGTCGTGCTACAGAACAGTGTTGAAGATTAGGTGGACTGATAAGATAAAGGATGTGAAGGTTGTCTGCAGAACCAGAAAAGAAAGGAACATATAGAAAACACTGACAATATGAAAGGACAGGATGGTAGAAATTGTGTTACATCAGGTGATAAGCCTACGGTACTAGTGGGTGCTGTACAGGGATAAAATCTGTAGGGCAAGACAGAGATATGAAGGCATGAAACTAGTGCTTGATGACGTATGTTGCAAGCGCTACTCGGAGATGAGGTAAGTGTAGGAGAGCAATTCGTTGCACACCACATCACACCATTCAATAGACTGATGACTGAAAAAAAAAAGGATTTCTGTAATAATTTCAGACAAATGCCACAACTGTTGCTCTGGTGGAGTCAGGTTGGACTCGAGTGTTGTTGAACACAGTATGGGCTTTGATGTCAGTGCAGGATGGTTGACATCGAAATATTTATAACTAGGTGATCTGCCGTCATAGAATCATAAAGTCAGTGAGAGACTAACAATAATTCTATTTATCTGAGTCCATACGATAGTCGAACGAGTCGTCGTGTTGCAGTCAGCGCACCAGCGGTATGCGCCAGCCATGGGCTGAAGTGGCTGCTTAGCTCAGCGCACACACAGAGCGTAGTGGCGCAGCTTACAGAGGCAGACGGAGAGAGCGTCTAGTAGCATTTGTGGGTGCATGACCGACAGAGTTTACTGCAAACGAAAGCAGGCAACGTAAGTCTAGACTGTCACCACGTTATTCCGCTACAAGCTGTAAAGGGTTCGAGCCGACGTGACAGAAGTCTCCGGGGTGGCGCACTAAACAATCCAACACTACAGTTACCTCTAGTATCATGGAAGTTATTCGCTGATGTCTTAATAGATGTCTTACCATCCTGTCCCTTCTATTCGTCAGTCTTTTCCTCATACTACACGTCTCTCTCATTCTGCACAGAATTTTCTCATTCCTTACCTTATCAGCGTACCTAATTTTCAAAATCAGGCTGCATCACCACATCTCAAATCCTTAGATTCTCTTCTGTTCCGATTTTCACGACTTAATGTGTTGTATTTATTTTACGATATTTCTTAAAGGTTATATCGACGTCCAAACACCCTACAAAGTGAACTTTCCTCATCAAGTAATTTTGCCTCTCTCCAGTCACACGGAGTGAAATAAAGATATTGCGAAACAGTTCAAGCTGTAAAACTGAAAGATGTAAAGTACGTTAAGTGTCGATTTGGTGTCGATAGAACAGGGGGAAGCGGGTGAGAAAGAGAAGAAGTCAGACATGCCAGTTGCTATGAGCTTTGTACATACAGGGTGTTACAAAAAGGTACGGCCAAACTTTCAGGAAACCTTCCTCACACACAAAGAAAGAAAAGATGTTACGTGGACATGTGTCCGGAAACGCTTAATTTCCATGTTAGAGCTCATTTTAGTTTCGTCAGTATGTACTGTACTTCCTCGATTCACCGCCAGTTGGCCCAATTGAAGGAAGGTAATGTTGACTTCGGTGCTTGTGTTGAGATGCGACTCATTGCTCTACAGTACTAGCATCAAGCAAATCAGTACGTAGCATCAGCAGGTTAGTGTTCATCACGAACGTGGTTTTGCGGTCAGTGCAATGTTTACAAATGCGGCGTTGGCAGATGCCCATTTGATGTATGGATTAGCACGGGGCAATAGCCGTGGCGCGGTACGTTTGTATCGAGACAGATATCCAGAACGAAAGTGTCCTGACAGGAAGACTTTCGAAGCAATTGATCGGCGTCTTAGGGAGCACGGAACATTCAAGCCTATGACTCGTGACTGGGGAAGACCTAGAACGACGAGGACACCTCCAATGGACGACGCAATTCTTCGTGCAGTTGGCGATAACCCTAGTGTCAGCGTCAGAGAAGTTGCTGCTGTACAATGTAACGTTGACCAAGTCACTGTATGGAGAGTGCTACGGGAGAACCAGTTGTTTCCGCATCATGTACAGCGTGTGGAGGCACTATCAGCAGCTGATTGGCCTCCACGGGTACACTTCTGCGAATGGTTCATCCAACAATGTGTCAATCCTCATTTCAGTGCAAATGTTCTCTTTACGGATGATGCTTCATTCCAACGTGATTAAATTGTAAATTTTCACAATCAACATGTGTGCGCTGACGAGAATCCGCACGCAACTGGGCAATCACGTCATCAACACAGATTTTTTGTGAACATGTGGGCAGGCATTATTGGTGATGTCTTGATTGGGCCCCATGTTCTTCCACCTACGCTCAATGGAGCACGTTATCATGATTTCATACGGGATACTCTACTTGTGCTGCTAGAACATGTGACTTTACAAGTACGACACAACATGTGGTTCATGCACGATGGAGCTCCTGCACACTTCAGTCGAAGTGTTCGTACGCTTCTCAACAACAGATTTGGTGACCGATGGATTGGTAGAAGCGGACCAATTCCATGTCCTCCACGCTCTCCTGACCTCAACCCTCTTGACTTCCATTTATGGGGATATTTGAAAGCCCTTCCCTACGCAACCCCGATACCAAATGTAGAGACCCTTCGTTCTCGTATTGTGGACGGCTGTGATACAATACGCCATTCTCCAGGGTTGCATCAGCGCATCAGGGATATTATGCGACGGAGGGTGGATGCATGTATCCTCGCTAACGGAGGACATTTTGAACAGTTCCTGTAACAAAGTGTTTGAAGTCACGCCGGTACGGTCTGTTGCTGTGTGTTTCCATTCCATGATTAATGTGATTTGAAGGGAAGTAATAAAATGAGCTCTAACATGGAAAGTAAGCGTTTCCGGACACATGTCCACGTAACATATTTTCTTTCTTTGTGTGTGAGGAATGTTTCCTGAAAGTTTGGCAGTACCTTTTTGTAACACCCTACATAATCATTGTCACATTAGTCTCATTTTATTTTGTGCTGCAACGAGTCACTAAGCGTTACTGAGCTTTCTTCATTTAATGGAATGAAAGTTTCAGTGAAGTGAAGATGCATGTGGGCTCATTCTCAGTAACATGACATTTACGAGGTTCGTTGTTTGAGGTACTGTTTTAGTCGGTACTGTCAACGAACTTCACGCTTATCGTGGTACAACAGAGCAAGTTTTACGTTCAAGATGATGTATAGAAATTACATGCTGCGATCCTCACTATCACAATGGAAATGAAATGATCGTATGGCATTGTTGACCCGGAGACCCCACGCGGGACAGTTCTGCAGCCGTATTGCAAGTCCAATGATTTCCATTCTCTTTGACACAAACACAAAGACTTGTTTACTCCGCTTCCTGTCACTTGACTGTTTGAGGGACAACACTGTGGGTTCACTGTGAAACATTGTAGCATATAAAACAGCTTTCAGACTGATCTGTGGTTGCGGTTCACAAACTTCACGAAGGTCGTCGTACAGGTACCTCATAATTCTAACTCATGTACCATCCTTGTACTTGCGACGTATTAGGGTTATAGGTCTAGGTATTTCGGTTGATGAGTGAGGATAATGCACTAAACAACGTGACATCAGTATATACTTCATTTTCAGGCTATTATAACTACCACAACGGGCATGTTTATAGGTTGGTTGGTACCTCCAATTACGCGTGCCACAAGCATGTCAAGTTCCACAGGCAGCACGTCTGGTACTGAACTGTGGACACATGGTGGCAAAATGAATAGTACGTACTGCAGGCGCAGTGCACTTCATGCTGAAGTTAACGGCCGGCCAGGGTGACCGAGTGGTTCTAGGCGTATAGTCTGGAACCGCGCGACCGCTACGGTCGCAGGTTCGAATCCTGCCTCTGGCACGGATGTGTGCGATGTGCTTAGGTTAGTTAGGTTTAAGTACTTCTAAGTTCTAGAGGACTGATGCCCTCAGAAGTTACGTCCCATAGTGCTCAGAGCCATTTGAACCAGTTTGCTGTTAACGATCGCGAAAATAAACATCAAGCAGTAAACTGTTTGATGTGTTTTCGAGAACACCGTGAGACTTAGAGAAAAAATAATTAACATAATGAAGTGGGTTCACATTACATTTACCCTAACATCTTGCATTTTATATCATAGAATTTGCTGTTGGCAGCAACAATTCATGCAGAAGAAACTGCAACAATCTTTCAGTGAACAATGGACGGAAAGAAACTTGTCACCTGTGGAACACATGCACTGAGCGTTCCGTAAAAACTTAGTTTTGCTTGTAAACAGTTTATCCATTCCGTAAATCGAGAATCTCGACCTTTTTCGCATGTTCGACATTGATACTAGCAATATTGGTCCCAGTAATTACGATATTATGGAGATTAATTTCAGTAACATAAATGTGACGAAGTTATGCAGGAGGCAGGTGACCATTATTATAATAATCAGTAGTTCTCCGTTCAGACTGCCATGGTCGCAGTGATGAAAGTCAAACAAGGAGTCAGGCAAGGAGTTAAGTCAGTCCTTGCCTGTTGTTTGACTTTCATCATTGCGGCCAAGTCACCCTGAATGATGAACTACTGATTGTTTTAATTTCAAGTTTAACATTGGCAAATAAATTACACAAACATTTTTTTTCGTGTCGTATAATCACAAATTAACGATTTTCGTATTTATTCCTTTCCTTGTACTGTGAAACCTTATTTGTTGCCAAATTTCTTTATTGTAGATGAAAGGGAAGGTCCCTAATGGTTCGGATGATTGAGCTTGGTAGGATCAAAATATGCGACATAAATGGACGTACCTTTTGACTGCATCGACTTAGAAGCTTCACTGTTTTTACATCGTCAAGGGAGCGTACACCTCACTATGAAACTTGATACATGCTAAGAAAAAGAGTTTTTAACTGTTGAACGGACAGACAGGCAGACAGAATGACAACAAGGCGTCGGAACAAGGGATCCATTTTTACTGCTTGAGGCACGGAAATCAGAAAACGATATACACTTGGATACCCTACCCTAAGCACTGTACAGGAAACTGTGAACAGTTCAGTAGGTTTCGTTTCAATAGGCTTATAGCAGAATCGGAAAAAGAAAATTGGAGTGATAAATCCCAAGTATTGAAATCCATGTTCATAATTTTACTTGTAACACTCTCCCTATTCTGTACTTCACAATAGTTAACTTTTCTCTGTAATGCTTTATGATTTTGCATTTTCTCTCACCAATTTTATCGTATTTTATTAATTGTTTAATTCTTTTGCCTAAGATTTTATAAGCAGTATGCTCTCAATTATGAATTCATTTCTTCCGAGATCAAGTAGATTTGCCTCACGTGGCTCCACGGAACCTGAAAGACAAGGAAAATAGGTGGGAGGATGACATCATTAGGAATTGTAGACGGAATTACAAAAGAGGGGTGATGAGTTAACATGAATAAGGACTAGTTTGGTGAGTTTTTGGGAAGTGTATTGACACAAGCTGGCTTTCAAGGCAAATGTACTCTATTACGCAGTGAGAATAAGTAGTAAATCAAGATAAAGAGACCTTCGTGTTAGGAATGAAAGCGTAACAGTTATTGAAGGACTTAAGAAAGGTAGAAATTGACACAAGTATTTGATCATAAGCACGCATTCACAAACGATGAAGGACAGGTGTGTATAGCTGAGTGTTTTCATCGTCGAGTTCCCGTAAAATCGAAATGTGTGGAGCTACACCATGATTCTTGGGTCTAGTAGCTATCTTAAATTAAAAGGAATCTCAGCGTTGGCCGTAATATTGATAGTTTATTGATTGCAAAATGGATTTTCAATCACATAGTGATCATCATCAGTGCTGTGGTGTACAAATGAAACTCATAGGCACTGGTATCAAGTTATTATCAGTAACCAAAGCTGAGAAACTATCACAGTAATAGAGTTATTGCGGAACAAATTACATTTCATTTAAATCAGTGACAAAATAACATCATTCTTACGGGGAGAGGAGACGTCAATATTGCTAACACATAATTTACAATCAATTAAATATTATTAGTGAGTAACTATATCAGTAACATACTAAACAGTGATAATACGACGAGTCATCGTGATGGTTTCTCAGTTTTGGTTACTGATAATAACTTGATACCTGTGCCTACACCACAGCACTGAAGATGATCACCATGTGATTGGAAATCGATTTTGCTATCAATAAATCATCAATATTAAGGCAAACGCTTACCTTCCTTTTAATTTAACATACACTCCTGGAAATGGAAAAAAGAACACATTGACACCGGTGTGTCAGACCCACCATACTTGCTCCGGACACTGCGAGAGGGCTGTACAAGCAATGATCACACGCACGGCACAGCGGACACACCAGGAACCGCGGTGTTGGCCGTCGAATGGCGCTAGCTGCGCAGCATTTGTGCACCGCCGCTGTCAGTGTCAGCCAGTTTGCCGTGGCATACGGAGCTCCACCGCAGTCTTTAACACTGGTAGCATGCCGCGACAGCGTGGACGTGAACCGTATGTGCAGTTGACGGACTTTGAGCGAGGGCGTATAGTGGGCATGCGGGAGGCCGGGTGGACGTACCGCCGAATTGCTCAACACGTGGGACGTGAGGTCTCCACAGTACATCGATGTTGTCGCCAGTGGTCGGCGGAAGGTGCACGTGCCCGTCGACCTGGGACCGGACCGCAGCGACGCGCGGATGCACGCCAAGACCGTAGGATCCTACGCAGTGCCGTAGGGAACCGCACCGCCACTTCCCAACAAATTAGGGACACTGTTGCTCCTGGGGTATCGGCGAGGACCATTCGCAACCGTCTCCATGAAGCTGGGCTACGGTCCCGCACACCGTTAGGGCGTCTTCCGCTCACGCCCCAACATCGTGCAGCCCGCCTCCAGTGGTGTCGCGACAGGCGTGAATGGAGGGACGAATGGAGACGTGTCGTCTTCAGCGATGAGAGTCGCTTCTGCTTTGGTGCCAATGATGGTCGTATGCGTGTTTGGCGCCGTGCAGGTAGCGCCACAATCAGGACTGCATACGACCGAGGCACACAGGGCCAACACCCGGCATCATGGTGTGGGGAGCGATCTCCTACACTGGCCGTACACCACTGGTGATCGTCGAGGGGACACTGAATAGTGCACGGTACATCCAAACCGTCATCGAACCCATCGTTCTACCATTCCTAGACCGGCAAGGGAACTTGCTGTTCCAACAGGACAATGCACGTCCGCATGTATCCCGTGCCACCCAACGTGCTCTAGAAGGTGTAAGTCAACTACCCTGGCCAGCGAGATCTCCGGATCTGTCCCCCATTGAGCATGTTTGGGACTGGATGAAGCGTCGTCTCACGCGGTCTGCACGTCCAGCACGAACGCTGGTCCAACTGAGGCGCCAGGTGGAAATGGCATGGCAAGCCGTTCCACAGGACTACATCCAGCATCTCTACGATCGTCTCCATGGGAGAATAGCAGCCTGCATTGCTGCGAAAGGTGGATATACACTGTACTAGTGCCGACATTGTGCATGCTCTGTTGCGTGTGTCTATGTGCCTGTGGTTCTGTCAGTGTGATCATGTGATGTATCTGACCCCAGGAATGTGTCAATAAAGTTTCCCCTTCCTGGGACAATGAATTCACGGTGTTCTTATTTCAATTTCCAGGTGTGTATATGGTAGTTGTGGACACAGCACTCCATGGAGTCGCCAATCAATAAGTAGCTGTCTGATTACCAGATGTTGGCTGGGAGGGGTGGGAAGGTGCGTGAGGTGAGACGGTGTTTGACATTGTGGTTTGCGTACTGTAAGACGTTTGGTACGCAAACCATCAGATTATTTTACTTGTCGCTCTAACGAAGTAGGTGAAGGTCAGCAATATGTCTCGTGGTATTATCGTGGCGCGTTTATCTTCTGCCGTTAGGTCAGACGATAGAAATGCCATTTGCACGCTTAGAGCAGCAGATTGACGGTGACCAACTTTAAACAAAACTTGATTAATTTTCACACAGATTTATTAAAATAATAACAAGCATAAACATTACGTAACTTGATTCTGGATGCTATTTACAATTGACAATCTGAAGTTCCTTTGGTCTTGGTACGTTACTGTTATTCTCACATATCTCTGATACTTGACAAAGTGTCTATACATTTATCTTCATGGCTATGTACAGGAATATGATAATCTTCTTAGGTGCAGATTGAAACTTGACTATAGACTGGTACAGACAAATGCAGACTGGTACAGACTGGTGCAGACAAATGCAGACTGACTAATCGGAGGTCTGTACACTCGTTATTAATACCTCGCGCGTTCTGGTATCACTGCGCTAGTGCGATCCGCGAGGAGAAAAGGTTCTACGTTAGCAGCGATCTCATTGGCTGCGTTACATATTAATACGCGGATCGGCGGAAGCAGAATTTGGTCCGTCTCTAAGGCAGCGCTGTCTCGTAGTGCGGAGATGGACGAACGCTGCGCCTGCGCTGTTGTGCTTAGGGGGGCGCGCTCTAGTGGGAAAGTTGTGTACGCGTTGACTACGCGGAACTATGTACACAACAGACATCGTCCCAGAAGTAACAGACAAGGAGTGTGAAAAGACAAAACACAATTTGCAAAAGTGAGGGTTGTTAGTTGTGTCACCAGTTCACAATACGTGAAAAATCGTAACTGGCGTAACATTATGATTTTTTAGTCCGTTGATGATATAGTTACTAATATCTTTCAATTGATTGTGAATTATGTGCCAGCAATATTGATGTCACCTCTCCGCGTAAGACTGTTGTTGTTTTGTCACTGATTTAAATGAAAATTTCGGTGCGGCCGATCGTAATTTGTTTCGCAAATTCGGAATTGGGCCAGCGGCGCCGGCTAACCGGATGGATGCCACGCCGCAAACGGAGCACGTGGTGCGCGTTGCCCGCCTCGCTGGGTGGCGCGGACCGCAGGCCGCCGGCAGCGCCACGCTGTGCCTGCGGTCGCTGCCCGCACTACGGCCGCAGCTGCCGGCCGGCCTGTGTTCCTGTCCGCCCAGCTGTGATATGAGCTCCACCAAGCATTTACCACTTCCACTGCGCCAGCATATTCTGCGTTAAATTAAGCCTCGCCAACGTTTGCCATAATTATTATGATACAAATACCCGGTTCCGTGGCCGAGGTCGCTAAAACACGCTCGTGTGTCGGAGACAGCACTGCTGAGGAGAAAAAAAATCGCTGTTTGTGATTAAAGTTGCAACACCATCAAGGCTGCATGCAACACACTCCATATTGAGATGAATTTTACTGTATGTTTGGAAACGCAAATGATTATCATTTCAGCGCAAAATCGCAAATCAGGTCACAGTATCATCAGTACATGATGCGTAAAGAAAAAGAGTACTCAGCGGCTTTCTCATTCTGAAAACGAACGGAAAGTATGGTAAATCTCCAAGTATACGTAGCATTCTACACACCACAGAAGCCTCCTGGTGAACGCCAAAAGTAACGCACTTCAGGGATCTGGGTACAGAATTGGCGAATCCGCCATTCCTGAACTGGGGAAGGTTCCGACAGGGATGCGATGACTAATCCTGTGCCGTGGCCATCTGCTGTAGTTTTCTCGGCTGAGGATGAATAGCACGTACAGCCTGATCGAGGTGGTCCCATATATTCTCGAATGAGTTAAATCCCTGGAATTTGATAGCCAGAGGAGTACGGTAAACTCATCTTGGTGCTCTTAGAACTACGAAAGTACACTGCGAGCTGTGTGACACGATGCATTGTCCTGCTGGTAGATGCCATCGTGCCGAAGGAAAACCTACTACATGTAGTGCACATACATACACTTGTGTTGATCCGCTGTGGCTTCAAGAATGATGAGATCACGCAACACGCCAAATCATTCCCCTGATCATATCGCTCCCTCGTCCTGCCTGGATCCTTCCAACGGTTTCTGTAGGACGTTTTCTTCCAGACATTTCACCCAGTACTCACTTTCGGACTTCCGCTCAATGGAGCATAAAACTCGATTTATCTGGAAAGACCACCTGTTTCCCTCAGTGGATGTGCAGCTGAAGTACTGGCGTGCAAATTCCAGGCTTCGTCGCAGATGAATCCCAATCAGCATGGATACATGAAACAAGTCCTACTGCGGAGGCCAGGCCCATACACAGCAACGTTAGCTGAGAGTAGCAGTTGTGGAGACACTGCTGGTAGCCCCTTGTTTCATCTGGGTTTCCAGTTGCTCAACAGTTGTACGTCCATTCGTCCGTACACATCTGCCCAGCCGTTCTTAAACTCTATCATGAGTGGCCGTGGTGCATCACAGTTACCTCGGCGCCGCTTTTGGATAGCGCCATTTTGCCATGCATGATATACTTCAACCACAGCGGCAAGTCAAAAATTTACAGACCTAGTCGTTTCGTTCTGCCCCTTGGTCTGAAAGTCAATGGTTATGCCCTGGCCGGCCGTTGTGCCCGAGCGGTTCTAGGCGCTACAGTCTGGAACCGCGCCACCGCTACGGTCGCAGGTTCGAATCCTGCCTCGGGCATGGATGTGTGTGATGTCCTTAGGTTAGTTAGGTTAGAGTAGTTCTAAGTTCTAGGGGACTGATGACCTCAGATGTTAAGTCCCATAGTGCTCAGAGCCATTTAAACCATTTTTTGATTATGCCCTTTTGGCCGTCAGATAAATCAGTCCTTTTTCGCATAACGACAACGACTGCACTATCGTCCGCGTCCTCCCGAACCTAATGCTGCCACTTACCGCCTGTGAGCTGTTATTACACGTTTTCGTCGAACATAGCTGGTGTATTTCTTTCATCTTTTTTTTTTTTCTTCAACGTTTAGCTACATCTTCCAGTTACTTCTCGATATAGCTGCAGCTCCGAGATAGAAATTTGAGATACTGTGCCACCAACTTAGCATTACCCCTGTCATAGGAGGCCGCTGTACTAGGCTACCAACTTACCTTTACCCTCGTCATATAGAGGAAAGCCGCCTCCAATTTCCACCAGTACCCTCGTTGTGTGTTTCAAACTGCGGTTCTCATAAATAGCGGCCCACGTGAGCAGAGAGATCAGAATCAGAGGGAGACAAGACCGGGCTGTATTGTGGCTGATCAAACACTTCCCATCGGAAACGGTACAAGAGCGTCTTCTTTGTACCTGAAGTGTTAGGCCAAGAATTTCATGAAGAAGGAAACACATGACAGATACGTTATGAGAGCTGCATGAAATCAGCGGAAACGCCTCAGCACGTCGCACTAATCCTGTGCACGTCGCACTCGCCGGGACAAACGATTTTTCTTGGTACCCTGATATGATCACTGTGCACTGAGAACTGGAAAGAGCGACGCGACGCGATGGACGGGCATACTACATACACCATGTAAAAATTCTGTGCGAAGCTTCAACAGATTTTCACAATGTTTTTTCTGCAACCGATCGGAGGTTTAAAAATAAAGAAGAAAAAAGACGTAATCCTTATATTTTCAAAGTCTTTAGGACAAACATGTAGGAGGAAATCATCATATCATGCGGAACAACTCTTGTTACAGACAAATGTTCTATGACGCATCCCAGAGCCATTTTCACCAGGAGAACCGTAAGAATAAGTGTCTGTAAACGTAGAAAGATGTTTTGGAAATGAATCGGGAACATTTTCACGCGGCCTACTGCCTTTCACGCGGAGCACGTGACTCGATGGTGGGCGACAAACATTTCACGTGAATACTGCAGAGTGCCTACAACGTGTCGGCTCTCATGGCCACAGAATTAACCGTCATCTGTAACTGGGATGTTTAGGGGAACATTTTTTCTCTGTCTACTCCTGAAGTGGCCTATCGCACGTACGAAATTATCTCTAAGCTTCTTAAACACCATATATTCGCTATGAGCCGAAATTTATATTCGTGTCTGAGGACAGTGTACTGAACAACATTATATTAGTTTTTCTTTCATTTTGTAATAATTATGGCTAGTAGGAGTACTATGCCTTTCGGTTGTTTTGAACCTCCAAGCACATGTGGCAAGACTAAGTAGTTAATGTTTAATTTTTCTGCTGGGCAGCAGTCAGGTGTCGAAGTGTGGACGCCAAGACGCAAAACGAATAGTCTATACAGCAGGCATAGGCCTCTTAGTAGTGCAAGAGCGGCGTGCAGGAAGCTCAGGTAGTACATTATGTAAAATGTGTGTAGGAAGGCTGTTTGACACAGAGAAAAGCAACCAACACATTAACCTGTATACATACTGAAGTGGACTTATACCCGTTACACCCCGTAGCTCTAGCTTTGTACCACGCTGGTCATCCAGGCTCATATACTAAGATCCATACATCTTTCGACAAACACTGTCGCACTGCTGCCTTGGGTGTATAGTCCCAAGGTGTGCTCTGTGCCGATTTGGTGGATGGCTGTTGGGGTGAAACAATAATTAAGTGATCAGGTTCTGGGGAACATGCCACACCCCAGTTGTACAGGGCCTATCCAGGAATGGGAGGGGGGGGGGGGGAATCTCTCTCAAAAATGGCTCTGAGCACTATGGGACTTAACTTCTGAGGTCATCAGTCCCCTAGAACTTAGATCTACTTAAACCTAACTAACCTAAGGACATCACACACATCCATGCCCGAGGCAGGACTCGAACCTTCGACCGTTCCGGTCGCGCGGCTCCAGACTAGCGCCTAGAACCGCTCGGCAACTCCAGCTGGCGGGTCTGTCTCACTGAGGCTTTTTTCCTTAACTGCTATTGGGGAGGAAATCGCTCATGATTAACAAACATAGAACCCTCTAGTGGATGTGGTTAATGACCGTTAATATCTGCCGTCTATGGCGAAAACGCTGAATTGTATTTCCGCACGCAAGAGATCATAAAGGTACCGAATGGCGTCCTGTCGTAGATTGTGGCAAACATCTTGCACATTTTGCTCTTATCAGGCAATTGTTCTGGACAATGAATAAGTTTTGTCTTCATCATGTCTCATACGCTTTCAATTGACGAGAGATCTGGTGACTTTCCTCGCCAGAAGATCCAGCTGTCATCTACTTCTACATCTACACTTTGCAAACGGCCGTCAAGTGCGTGTCAGAGGATACGCCCCTTTGTATCAGTTTTATGTTTTTTTTCAGTAATGATTTGTTAAATGTCTCGGCGTGTGCTATAATTAATATACTCTCGTCCTCAAGACTCATTCAGGCGCGATACGTAGAGGGTTGTAGTATATTCCTACAGCCATCATTGAATCTCTGTAAACAGGCTTTCATGCGACAGGTTACGTCTATTTTCAAGAGTCTGCCATTTCAGTTTCTTACGCAACAGCTGGTACTGAGTCTTGACAAAAAATCTCGCGTGAAACTTTAATAACCACATCGGTGAATTTCATTTTCTTGTCTAATATGACAAGTATGCCACCTTTCTTTCACATCAGCCTGTCGTTTCGATATACTCCTTAATCTACAAAGATATCACAGCTACCAACTTCAGGTTTTAACCAGTTTCCTGTACCTAGTATCATGTGAGATTCACTGCTTTTCAGAATCGCTGCAAACTCTGAAACTTGGTTGCGAAAGATCAACAGGAATTTTAATACTCTCGCCTGTACTTTTTTTTGTGGGGGGGGGGGGAGGAGGGGGGGCGCATTACTTTGGTTACTAAACAAGTACTTCCAAGTCTCCATCAGCTGTAGTAATCAGGACTGGATGAAGAGTCACCTAATTTAAAGAAATCTTTGTATACAACTCACACACAATCTGCTATCTGACCTGTTTAAAAGGAACCTACAATTCTCAATCTTATGGCGCAATTCTGGGCACTCACAGCCTAGCTTGTTACTGAACCTTGGAAATCTCTAGTTCAATCCTTCCACTCGACCCAGAACCAGAGGTCTGAAATCAATTATGGGGACAAAGCAGCAACTTGTGAGATTGCTTGAAATTCCGTGTGCAGGGCTCATCTTCTAAACTTTCTTTTCCTGTCGCTGTAATGATTCGAGAACGACCTAAGACCCCAGGTGACAGTCATCGTTTATTCCAAGTCCACCACAACATGCAGTTGGTTTCACGCTATCCCATCAATGGCTACTGAGTAGCCTCTTCTGCATGTCGAAAGAGCAACCCCAGCATACACACTGAACGATATCTGGTCTTCCGTCCCATTCCCTTGCTGAAGCTTTCCTAAGGAGTACCATTATTCATTATACGTTAGAAATGCTGATGGTTAAGTGATGCCTACAATTTCAAGTTCGCCTCCCCTTGACACAGGTGAAGTAAGACCCCCAGGGTCAATTTCAATTTCATTGCGAGACAGAACCTACAGCCTGTTGGTTGGGGAATACCCTAAATCCTCTTTGGTCCCCTTAAATTCTAGGCCTACCACTGACACACCACTTGCAGTCAATTGGATAGGTAGTGACAGACACAATACTTCCTGCAGAGGAGGCAGGATTCACAGGAGAGAATAGTACAGGTTGTACGATAAAGAATCATCCCATTTGGCACGTCTATATTTCAGAAACTAATAAACATATATATCGAATTTTCTTTTTTTGATTTACGGGAAATTCATTCATTGTAGCTAGTTCATATGGTTCAAATGGCCCTGAGCACTATGGGACTTAACTGCTGTGGTCATCAGTCCTCTAGAACTTAGAACTACTTAAACCTAACTAACCTAAGGACATCACACACAACCTTGCCCGAGGCAGGATTCGAACCTGCGACCGTAGCGGTCCCGCGGTTCCAGACTGTAGCGCCTAGAACCGCACGGCCACAACGGCCGGCCATTGTAGCTAGTAACGGAGGCACATTAACATAGTCTTTTATAAACCCCCACAAGATATAATCATATACACTCAGGTGACTTTGGAGGCCAGTAATGTTAGGCGGAATCATTTGGTCCTGTGCGACTGGTCCGTAATTCCCGCACTTCCAGATGCCAGTGTGGTGGTGCCCCGTTCTGTTGGTAAATGGAGTCGCTCGAATCAGTGTCCAACCATGGTAAAAGGAAGATATCATGAATATCGAGATATGTGTCTCCTGTAACAGTGTTCTCGGCAAAGAAAAACTGACAATACACCTTTTCGCGTCAAGCTGCACATAACACATTAAATTTTGGAGAGTCTCTCTCATGTTGTGAAACTTCATGTGGTTGTTCGATACCCCATATTCTCACTTTCTGATAGTTCAGCTTTCAATTCATATGGGATGTTACCTTGTCACTAACCACGGAGCGTGGAAGAAAATTGTCATCCTCATTCTTGCCAAGTACGAAATTGCCAAACTCAACAGTTGGATTTTGTCACCTTCACAAAGAGCTTGCAGCAGCTGAATTTTGTATGGTTTAATGTGTAAACTTTGGCGCAACACTCGCCAGACGGACATCTGAGGCGTGTTAAGCTGTTGACCTGTACGGCGACGGATTTCTGGGGACTCATTGTGAAACTATGGATGATGCGTTCGACGTCTGTGTCAGGTACTTGGGGAGTCCCTGCGATTTGCCTTTACATAAACAATCTGTTTCTCGCAATTGTTCATGCCATCGTCTAATGCTCTGTGTTGTAAAAGGATCCACATCATACCTCGTGCGCTCAGCAGTTATTACTGACCCTCACTGCGCAAATCGTAGAACACAAAACGCTTTCTGTTGCCCCGACACCAGTTTTACTAGAACCGTAGAGGGTGTACATTGCTGCTACCTAGCGGGAAGCATCTAAAACTCGAGAGTTTGCTCTTTCCAACAGAACATTATTCACGCACATATCTCAAATAACGTAATAGTTACGATTTCTTTAAAAATCGAATGAAACTTTTTGACACATCATACTATTTAGATATCTTTGGTAACTGTGGTACATGACTTCCGGAAGATCTCCCAAAGCATCGACTAGCACCAGCTGCCAAACGTTTGACAGTGGTCAGGGCGATTTCTGCCTGCCTGCACATGTCAGGTATTTTATCCTGTGGTTGGCAACAGCATTCACAGAGGGGATGCATTGTGGCTGGTCCAATATCTTACAGAATAGAAAACGAAGAACTTTAAATTAAGGTTGCTGATTATATTTTAATCCGGTGAGCAAAAACTATTACTAATTTCCTTTACATTCTGAAGCAGTTAATATAGTAAACGCGAGTTCCATTATGTCAACAGAACAGTTTGCGGTAAAAATTACTAGCTATCTAAAACTTTTATGATTGAAGTCACTAAAAACCCCGAAAATAGCGTGAACGTACGATAAACATAGATAATATTGTCCTTTTCATATGAAAAACTAGATGTATCACGATATTTTAGTCACAATATGTACTATAGTGAATAAATCACAAACGCTCACCTGTTACGAAATAGCGTATGGAAACAACTATGGTAAATCTCAAAAATTCTTAAAAATCTATTTTTCTTGGCTTTGATATGTACTGATATTCGGAAAGAACGATGCTTCGACAGTAACAGTAAATCACAACTGGTGATTTGCTACGAAATAAATTATCCACAACATACCTAAATTACGAAAATTCTAGAAAGTATGCTTTTGTAAACTTCAAAGACAGCATAGCAGATCAGTCTTCCTGTGTAATCAAAAATGGCTATAAAATGTGTAGAATAACACAGTATGTTAGAATCAAAATATATTTAATTTTATTAGACGGAAAGAAAGAACACTTTAAGAGGTGTCTAACTTATACAGATTTTCAAACCGCAGTAGAGAAGGGAACCACTGCTCGAAATGAATTCATAGTTGAACAGATACTGTTAACACAGGGGAAAGTCATGGAACAAAAAACAATTTAACGAAAATTTTACCAATATTGCATTGTGACTGTCAGAGTATTCACACCAACAGACGGTCGGTACATGGTTGTTCCACAGTTTTCGTCAGAGACTAACAACCTGATTGTTCCCATGAAGGACCGTGCCTTGCTGGTAAAGCTCTTTTGCAAGAACGGTGTGTCAGGAGCACTGGAGTCGTTCTGGACACTCAAGAGTATGAAAGACTGTTTTGGTCCGATATGAGCTAAGGATCCGGAAAAATTGATTACAAAATTATAAAAGAGAGTTCTATTGAAGTGTAATGTGGCAAAGGGAGGAAAGGAGTTGACCTGACATCTGTCGAAGACGTGTCCACAACTTTGCAGGAGGTGTCGAACAGTGGTGTGCAAACATGCAGTGCATTGGGGAACTGTCTGAATGTTGGACATGCCTGCGAGCACAGTCCGTAGAATCGTACGAAACATTCTGCACATTCTACATTGTTATCCATACAAAATCACCAATGTTCAGGAGTTGCTTCCTGCTGACCTGCCAGTTAGACAAACAATCTCTGGAATTTCTTGTTCTCATGGAAGAGGACAACATGAGGCTACGGTACATTCTTCGGACAGACGAAGCCCATTACGTCCCTAAAGTTGAACTTGCGGCAGAAAACGTTGGAAGCACCAGTCTCACGACAGTTAGATACCGATGTCATTTTGCTTTTTATCCTTTTTAGTCCAGTTAAAAACCTATACCATTTAGCGTTTTATGCAGTTTCTAGGCCCAGTACAACTAAAAACAGATGTAATTTGGCTTCTTAGGCAGTCTTTGGCCCCAGGACTAATCGATGTGGCAAAACCTTTTCTGAGTAGTATGGATGGTGTAATAACATAAGCCATAGCCGTTTAATTACGATTCGTCTGTCATTTTAAGCTGACCCCATCGATTTTAACACGCTTACAACGCTATCTCGCCATCTTCTGCTAAAATTTCCTTTTTTTCCGTGTCGTTTCCCTCAGCGTCAATAATACGCTGTTCATATTTGACTTAATTCTGGGCAGTGATTCTCTTTCAACGGCGTTTTGAAACTGGAATTTCAGCCATGTGTACCCCATGAGCTTCAGAATGTTTTAGAGGGAAAAGAACGAGATAAGAATCACTTCTTAATGCTCTATGATGACGCCCTAAAATGATATATAGCGATGCAACCATCCACATTAAAGTCATCCATTCTAGGATTATCGTTTTCATTATTCTACTGGTTTTGTTCAAGTGTCGAATTCAAAGTATAAATTAACTGCGTTAAGATTGAATATTTAGTTAAAGGTAGAAAGCAGTCCTTTTTATACCGTTTAGAGCCAGGTAATTGTTATACAACCCCTTGTTGTGGAACAGCATTGTTTTTTTTTATATTGAGACTGTGTAAAGCTCATATAAGACAGAGACGTGCAATGTCTGTTGTTGAATCACATTGTCTCGATATTGAAATTGCACAGAACTAGCACCGAACGCCCCATTTTTATCAATCACAACACACTCCTTTTCTTGAGGCATAAGTCTTAATGATCGTAGTTTGTGGACCGACACGGATTCTTCTCCTGCGGTAATCTACTCAGAGAACCACTCACACCTAAGTCCTCAACTCTTTTTTGGATGTATTCCAAACTCTGCTGTCTTCACCAGTTCTTACTCTCCATAACTCCCTCTGGTAGCAGAGAAATTATTCCGTGATGTCTAAACACATGTCTATCTATCATCCTCTCCTTTTTCTTGACAGTGTCTTTCACATATTTCATTCGTCGCCTAGTCCGTAAAGAACTCCATTATTTTATCAGTATACCAAATTTTCAATATTCTTCTGCACCGTCACATCTCAGACTCTTCAATTCTCATCCGTTCCGATTTCCCAACTGTCTATGGTTCATTGCCATACTATACTGTGCTCCAAACACACATTCTCAGAATCCTCTTCCGAAAATTAAGGCCTTAGACTTTTCTTGCCCAGGAATGCTCTCTTTACCTGTGCTAGACTGCTGCTTGTGCTATACTTGTTTCGTCCACAGTTTTGCTTAAAAGGTAGCAGGATTCTTTAACTTCCTCTACTGCGTGATAACCTATTTTGATGTCAAATTTATTATTCTCATTCCTCCTACTTGTCTTTACTTTTGTGTTTTTCAGGTGAAACGTCCCCTTTGAACAATTATACATGACTGTCCTTAAATTGACACACAATATTTTTAGCGCAACGCTACGCGCTGTTAACAGCCAACTGCCCAACGCTACAATGACAGACAACAATGCAAACTAGCCACAGACTGCCCACAGCACAGCCAGTGATTTCTCATACAGAGCGCTACGTGGCGTTACCAATAAGAAAACCTAAAAGCCTACTTACACAGGTTTACTCTCAATCGATATTCTGTACTCACTAGATTGTTCATTCGATTCGACACATCCTGTTATTCTTCTCCTCTATTGCTGTGAATAACAATATCATCTACGACTCTAACTTTAATCCGTTTCAATCCGAGCACTTCGTTCTTGATCCTCTAATATTACTGTTTCCTCTACTTTCCAGTACGTATAGCATACTACTTATTTTCATAAATTCGAACATCTTGCGTCGTTGTACGTCCTCTAATGCTTTCTCTTGACAGACAAATTCCATGAGCGTGTCTTGATTTTTATACAGTCTTACTCCCATTATCAACCGCAACTCCGGAATTGCACTTTTTGCCCTTACCATTTCTACAGGCAAATTGCTTGTCGTCTAACAGACCCTCCATTTTTTTCCATTCTTCTGTGTATTTTTCTTGTCAGCAGCATGTATGCATGAACTGCTACTTTGTCGCACATATTTGACTCTACTATCTTTGGAATCGTGAGAATGATATTTTCTCCAGAGTCTGATGGTAAATAGACAGTCTCACAGATTATACACGATAACAGGGGCAATGAAGCACATGCAGCGTTTTCGATGGGCAGTTATGATCACCCACAATACAGCCTGTATTTGGCTCCCCCTGATTTTCATCTCTGCTTACGTGAACCGCTGGATATTAAGATAACATTTTTTTCCAAGGACAAGGAGCTGTAGATCAGCATAGAGAATCAACGGAAAGCACTGGCGGCTGCCTTCTATGACGGCAGTATTGGCAAATTGGTACAACACTACGGCAAATGTCTAAGTCGTGCGGCGACTATGTAGAGAAGTAGCTGGTAGGTGTAGTTAACATTTTTGGTTTTCAAGGTGGTTTCCATTTCGCGACCTATCGGAACTTACCTCCGAACCGCCCTCGTGTATGCTGTGTAAGTCCTACTGACGATCATTTCTTTATCGATTTCTCTTGACCTTTTCTGCAGCCATTACGCCTTGCCTGTCCTGCACTTTCTATTTAATTCTTTCCTAAGGAATTTACGTTGTTTATATTTCTGTCTTTCCCTGAATATATTTGTTCTTGTAACAATCATTGCTCATTAGAAGTATTTCTTCTCGTACCCAAGGTTTCTTGCAATTATCTTCCTTAAACCTATTTCTTTCGATCGAGCAACTGTGACTGATTTTTTGAGAGATATTCATTCCTCTTCAACTGTGTTGACTACGCTGTTGTTCCTAATGGCGGTATCCACATTCTTAGCAAAAGTGAAGCACGTCTCACTATCCGTCAGTTGTTGAGTATCCGCAGCGATCTTCCAGCTGATGCTCAACATGTTCACTTGAACGTCAGTCTGCTCTCCATCATTACTTATTTGTGATCTGTGTCTATATCTTCGCATGGGTGTGCCTTACAATCCCGTTTCTGGTTTCAGAGTCTCTGTCTGACAATGGATTATTCCAGCTGGAACCTTCCCGTGCCTCCTAGTGTTTTCCAAGTACATCCCTTCTTTCTGAGATACCTTAACAAAGCATTCGTTACTAGTATGTGGAATGTATCGCCTAACACAGTCTTTCGTCTCACTTTTCTACCGGAAATCCAGTATTCTCCGGAATCCGTTCTCTTGTACCTTCTCCTAGTACCACATTACGATTCACCATGACTATTAAATTTTCATCTTCCTTTTCATACAGATTTACTCGATCAATGTCCTGATATACTTTCTCTATCTCTACATCTTCAGCATCTGACGGTGGCATGTATACCTGTTGAAAACAATCTTATCACCTAACTGTTCAGTCTGCCTACCTTCCCCTTCATAAGGAATCCAACTCCCGTTATACCACTTCCTGCTGCTGTTGATTGAGCCATATTGCGGCTCGCGTTGGTCCTGTTGGTAGGTTTCTGTCCTCTGTTGCAGGCCAGACGGTATCGTTTAGTTGGCGTGGTAGCGGTCTTCTTCTCGTGTTGACTGGCACCACTTGGTTTCGCAAGCGTTGCCTGTGTCCTAGTGGCAGCAGCGGCGGCTATCGATATTTAGTAACCGTTGCCCTATCTTTGGGGTGACGTCGTTGTTTTTCCTAGTCGTGTGAGTAGGGCAGTTTGGTTGGGGACTCAGGAGGAGTCAGGTCCGGTACTACGAGAACACGCCAGGACTGCTCGCGGCACGCATGGACTGTCCAATGGAAGGGCTGTGGTCATGAGGTTGCACGACCTCCTCGTAAACCAGATCCAGCAAGCTATAGGATGAGTGCTTTTCAATCCAAGTAGAGAAATCTCCACCACTGTGATATCTGACGGTTCTCCAGTCACTTGGTTCAAATGGCTCTAAGCACTATGGGACTTACTATCTCGGGTCATCAGTCCCCTAGACTTAGAACTAATTAAACCTAACTAACCTATGGACACCACACACATCCATGCCCGAGGTTTATTCGAACCTGTGACCGTAGCAGCAGCGTGGTTCAGGGCTGAAGCGCCTAGAACCGCTCGGCCACAATGGCCGGCTCCCAGTAAGTTTGGTTCATGTTGCAGCTCGTAGTGTCGCCGTGGCGAAGAGCAGCGAGTGGAGTGCTTGGAGAAGGCGGATCTGATTAGCTTTCCTCGATTTATTATTACTTTTAACTAGAGAACCTGAAACGAGAAAGGAACCACTACCACCAGAGTAGAAGAATCACCCACCGGCCAATGGTTGAATTTAACAGATCGTAACAAGCTGAACGCAGTAAATAGTAATAAGAAGTCGAGGAAAGCTAATCAGATTCACCTTCGCGAAGCACTACACTCTCTGCTCTTCGCCTTGGCGACACTACGACCAGCAACACGAACCCAAGTCACTGAAGAACCGCGAGATATCACAGTGGCGGAGGTTTCTCTACTAGCACTCATCTTAAATCTTGCTGAATCCGGTTTACGACGAGATCGTGCACCCTCATGACCACAGCCCTTCGATCTGGCAGTCTATGCGTGCCGCCAGCAGTCCCATTGTGTTCCTGCACTGCCAGACCTGGCTCCTCCTGAGTCCCCAACCAAACTGGCCCACTCACAGGACCCGGAAAAACAACGACGTCACCCCAAAGATAGGGCAACAGTTACTACATGTCAATAGCCGCCGCTGCTGCCACTAGGGGACAGGCAACGCTTGCGAAACCGAGTGGCACCAGTCAAGATGACAAGAAGACAAACAACCACTACCATGCCAACTAAACGATAGACTGAGCATCTGCATTTCATTTTTCAGCTTTTCTAGCTTCCCTACCACGTTCAAGCTTCTGAAATTCTACGCCCCGAAACGTAGAACGTTATCCTTCCGTTGGTTATTCAATCTTTTCCTCATGGTCACCTCCCCCTTGGTTGTCGCCTCCCTGGGATCCGAATGGGACACTACTCCGGAATCTTTTCCCAACAGGGAGACTATCGTGACCTTTTTCAGTTACATACCACATGTCCTGTGGATAAACCTTGTGTGTAGCTTTCCTACATCGTTCAAACTTCCGACAGCACATGCACTGACTTATAGAATGCTATTCTGTATTTGGTTATTGCATCTTTTCGTCATGGTCATCTCCCTGTTGGCAGTTCCCCGTTGGGATGTGGCAAGTCCGGAATCTTTTGCAAATGGTGAAATCATCATGAGATTTTTTTCAACTAGAGGCCACAGGTGCTGTGAACACAAATAATATGTCCTTATAGCAGTGATTTTCATAGCCTTCTACTCTTCATGCCGTTGATCATTGCTGATTCTCCCACATTTAAGGGGTTGTTTCCCATCCCAAGAGCTAGGGGGTGCTCTGAAACTTCGTCCTTTGCACCTTTGACAAAGCTGTTGGCAGAACGAGGGTGACTTCTTTGCCGGAAGTCTTCGGTCGCCATTTAGGACGATTTTCATTCAATATTTAAGAGTGGGAGAGTTCGAATGCAGGACCCATTATTAGAGAAAGAAAGGTACCATACACTACTGTCGAACTCGCAATACTGTCGTATTTGTTCCACCCTCGACAGATTTTTACAGTCTTTAAATTTGTTCATGACTGCGCACACGGTCACGACCGTGACCACACGCTGTTCTTACTATCTGTTCCACCCAGCTCCTATCTGTGGCCTTTGGACTGTTGCACTAGTGCCCCTTTGTGGTCCGTTCTGGTCACTTGAATACCAAGGAAAAGACCGACAGTAGCAAAAGGGAGATGATACGAAGAGCATTATACTTTTATGAATGATATTTCCCTTAACGACATTTTTGTAGCCAAAGAACTATATCAAAGTGTCACTGAGACCAAGGGCAAATTCTGGTAGTAATTTGCATATAAAAATAAAATAGTGCGAGTTATTAGCAACATACAGTGGCCTCTGAGGTTTCAGAGGATATTGTCATTTTACACATTTATTTCCGTGCATAAGACATCGGATGCCTATGTTGGCGAGTCCGACCCCCATCACACGCAGACCAGCTGTAGAATATATGCCGATGCAAGTGTAACAGCAAAGCGACCACTAATTCCACTTCGGTACCAAATAAAACAATTACCCAATATGCCCGTTCACGAAATAGGCAGCGACAACATCATTTAAAGTGACGCAAAGTACAGCAAATGTCATGCCAAAATTCCCATCACCGCCAATACCGCCACTGAAAGCAAAACATCAAACAAATGAAGAGGTCCATCCATAGATATAATGAAGTACGAAGACGGTCAGGAGGAATCTATGAGCCCTTCCTCCGAATTGCTGCCATCTAAGCAGCAAGAAAGGGCAAACTTAGGAAAACGTCTGTGACAATATGGTTTCCATGTTATAATTGAACCTGAATGGGTACAGTCTTCGTGGAAGAAACTAACAATCTTGACTATGGACACAACTCTGTGCCTCATCTTAAAAAGTCTCATTTTTCTCATTTTAAAGAGTCTGACACATCTGTACTACGGAGTTGTATGCTCCACGGAAAGGACCATTTTGTTGGAGAGAGGAACAAAGATGGTGTGACCACATTCGTTTGACGAATACCACCTCTCTACTTCAACACCGGCTTGCAATTACTTGATGCGATATTTCATTTACTGTATATGATGATACCGTTCTAACCACGCCTGTCCCTTCACCCACGTGTGAATAGTTAATGAAGTTCTCTGAAATTTTGTTGTAGAACTCCACATATTTTCAGATTAACACAGTCTCACCGTTGAAAAAGAATGAATATACACATGCTAGTGACAACAGTAACTTTTTACAAATATTCAGTAATACTGCAGGCAATGGTCATGCCGCATTGGACACATCGTTTGCCGCTCACAACGTTAAGCAAGGTCGGGTCAGAATAAAACTCAGATGCGTGGCGATGTCAGTAAGCCGAAGTCCGCGAGCTCAGGGATATGCAAGACGTCTCCTGAATGATTTAACAGGTTCCGCCACAAATTTCATTCCTGTGCCAGAATTTTCATCTCAGACTAGCACTTGCAACTTATGTCCTCAATTATTTTCTGGATGTATTCCAATCTCTACCTTCCTCTATAATTTTTCCCTCTATGGGTTCTTTTAATACCATGGAACTTGTTCCTTGATGTATTCATAGACGTCCAGTCTTCTTGTCTCATCTTCTTCTGAATATTTTCTACATATTTGTTTCCTCGCCAATTGTGCGGGAACCTCGTCATTGCCTATATTATTATCAGTCCATCTAATTTTCAACACTCTTCTGTAGCACCACATCTCAAACACTTCGATTCTCTCCTGTTCCGGTTTTCCCACAGTCATATTTTCTTACCATAAAATGCTGTGTTTCAAACGTGCAATCTCAGACATTTATGAGTGAGATTAAAACCAATTTTTGCTAGTAGTAGACTTCTCTTGGCCAGGAACGCTTTTTTCCCAGTGTTAGTCAGTTTTCTATGTACTCCTGGATCCGGTCTACTTCGTCTACTTCGTGACCATCAACTCTGTTGTTAATTTTCGCGTTGTTCTCATTTCTGTTACTTCTCATTACTTGCCTCTTTCTTCAATTTTCTGTCAGTCCACATTCTGTACTCTATGACAGTTCATTCCATTCAACGGATACTGCAGTTCTACTTTACTTTCACTGAGATCAGCATTGTAGTCAGCGAATCTTGTTATTGATTGATATTTCACATAGAATTTTAATTCCACTCTTGAACCTTCCTTTATTTCCATCTTTGCTACTTCAATGTATAATATGCACAGTAGGGGCGAAAATACATCCCTGTCTTACATTCTTTTTAATCCGTGTGCTTTGTCTTCCACTCTTATTATTTCCTCCTGGCTCCTGCACATATTGTAAAGTAGCCGTCTCTCCCTACAGCTTACCCATATTTTTCTCAGAATTTGGAGCTCTTGAACAATTTGTCAGTGTCGATCGCTTTTTCCAGGGCGACAAACCATATGATCGTGTCTTGATTTGCTTTTCATTTTTAGTCTTGCTTCCATTATCAACAGGAACGTCAGAATTGCCCCTCTGGTGCCTTTACCTTTCCTAAAGCCAAATTAATGATTTTCTAACACATCCTCAGTTCTCTTTGCCATTCTTCTGTGTATTATTTTTGTCACTAATTGGGATACATGAGCCGTTAAGCTGATTGTGCGGTAATTCTCGAACTTGTGTGCTCTAGCCTTCTTCGGAATTACGTGGATGATATTTTTTCGAAAGTCATAGGGTATAACGCCCGACCCATACATTCCACACACCAACATGAATAGTTTTTTTGCTGTCTGTATCCCGAATGATTTTAGAAATTCTGATGGGATGTTATCTATCCCTTCTGCCTTACATGATCTTAAGCTTCCTAAGGTCTTGTAAATACTGTTTCTCATACTGGATCCCCTGTCTCTTCTATATCGATTCCTGTTTTCCTTCTATTATGTCTTCAGACAAGTCTTAACCCTCATAGAGTCCTTCTATGTACTCTTTCCACCTATCATTGCTCTCTTCTGCATTTCAAATTGGAATTCCCATTGAAATCTTAATGTTACCACTCTTGCTTTTAATTGCACCGGAGATTATTTTGTCTTTTCTTTACGCTGGATTAGTAATTCCGAAAGTCATTTCTTTTTCGATATCTTCACATTTTTTCATGTAGTCATATCGCCTTAGATTTCCTGCACTTTTTATTTATTTAATTCCTAAGTGACCTGTGTTTCTGTATTTCTGAATTTCCTTGGATATTTTTGCACTTTCTTTTTTCGTCGATCAACTGAAGTATTTTGTCTGTTGCCCACGGTTTCTTTGTAGCTACCCTTTAAATACGTTTTTCTCCCTAAAATCATTGATTCCCCTTGGAAGAGGATCGTCCTCATGGCCATGACCATTTCCAGGAAGTTCTGGCCAGAAATGTGAATGAAGATGCGAATTTGATAAATCTTCTCAACGTCCGGAGTGTCGATATAATCATTGTTTTTTATAAGACTATGTTTGAGACCAGAGACGTTTGTCAGAGGAAGTCAGAGAGGGGCAGTTGCTGCATGTGTTGGACGGTCTGGCAATGTACTTGGTTTGAAAAGAATGGAAGACTTGCCATGTAGCGGTGGCAATGTTATCTAATAACGATTTTGTAATAATATATTTTTAGGAAAGATATTGAGCAAATAAGATGATATTAATGGATGTATGACCAAAGAGTGCTTTTAAGGTAGTTAATTTTTTTTAAATTGTGTAGCTTCTTATTGTTAAAACATGGCGTAATGTTGAAGTTTGCTGTAGAAATTTTATAGCGCAGTGCATGATCTAGTCGTATTGTTGAAACAAGTGTCATGGATGGTAAGACTTCTAGTCATTGTTCTCATTTATCAGTCGTTAAGATTAGTTCCCCATTTACATTTACTTTCATGACTGCACACACGCACTGCATATCGCGAGGAGAGTGCTGAAACCAATTTTTTATGAAAATTGGTAAAATACTGTCTTGCACTGCACGTCCCAAGAACGACAAATGAAATTTCATTTTTTGACAGTCACGTCACTGGTCCTAATAGCAATAAGTTGTAGAGCAGTCGAGAGTTCTATTAGCACAGGTAGGTCAAAAAATTTAATTAATATCAGAGTTCATGTCCACTGTAACACAGAGTCATTTTTTAAGTGTATTTATTAAAATAATATCGTATCAGTTCTGTTAACACCAGTAGAAGATTTCAGTAAAGCGCTCTCTTGTAAATTTTCAAGCAGTTTTATCAGTTCGGATGAGCTAATTTTTACGTTCATTTACCATGTAATTACAATAAAAGTTTTGATAAACAGATTGTTTGCAAGACTAAAGACAAAGATTTACTATATTTAGGGCCACCATTTTAATCTGAGCAATTTTGTTTTGCAGTTAGATGGTATATGTTAATCTCATTGAAAACTGATTGCTTTCTTGCAGATGAATTGTTCGATCTACCAGCTGGTTTGGATTTCACGAGATTTACGTATTCCTATATCAAATCAAGTTGTACACATTTCTTAGATACCAGCTTGACACATACAAAGCCGGCCGGTGTGGCCGAGCGGTTCTAGGCGCTTCAGTCTGGAACCGCGCGACCGCTACGGTCGCGGGTTCGAATCCTGCCTCGGGTATGGATGTGTGTTATGTCCTTAGGTCAGTTAGGTTTAAGTAGTTCTAGGTTCTAGGGGACTGATGACCTCAGCTGTTAAGTCCCATAGTGCTCAGAGCCATTTGAACCATTTTTTTGTTGTTGACACATACAAACACGATTTCAGAAATAAATAAGAAACATTCACCTTTCTAACACATCCGTTACCCTTCACTGAACTGCCTAGTGAGATATTCCATATCACTGTATCTATAGCCTCAGAGAACTTGAAGGGTATCTCTTCATTAATTAACAATCCCGTATTCCACTGCTTTGCCCATTGGGTCTTCCTGATTAGTCCCTTAAACTTCAGCTTCCTCCTCATCACTACTAAATTACGATCTTGGTCTGTATCTGCTCTTTGATACGCCTTGTAGTCCCGTGTCTGATATCCGAAGTTCTGCTGGAGCCTGATGTAATATAATTGAAATCTTCCGGGCCTCACGGCCTCTTCCAAGTATACCAACACCTCCTGTGGTTGTTGAACAGCGTTGTCGCTACCGCTATCAGAAATTTATCGTGGAACTCAACTGCCATTTCTCCTCTATCATTCCCCCCACCCCACCGACGATATTATTAATAGTGACATTGTCTCATGTTAGTTTTGCACGCTATGCTGGAAGTGGCTCTCCGTTTGTGTAACACTGATCATTCTTAAGTCCAATTATGAGTTTAATTCAAACGTCTCGGTAACTGTTTTTGGAATAGAAGTTCAAGAACTAACTATATTGTTTTCTTATCTCTTTATATTCCATTCTTTGCAAACATTATTGTGAACAATCTACTTCTACTAAACTATTATAACTGCAGCGCTATGGGATGTAAAATTTTCCTTCCTGTAATGACGAACATATTGAAAACCTCATAATGTCTAAGTGATTACATTCCCACCAATACGGGTAAGAGTGCCTCTGTTTCAAAGAATCTTCTTGAGTCTCGCAGCATACCCTGTGTAACGGAAGAGATTCCTGATTTGAGAACTGAACATGCTTTTCTTTGCTGCTCATCTGTTCACAGCGAGGCTGCTACACCGTGAGAATTGTTATTTCGTGCTTCTAATACTATGTGCAGCGTGTTGGAAATAATGAAACTCAAAAGACTAAGAGTATGTCCTTAAGGACAGGAAATGGATTTCACAGTTTCTTTCCGAAGCGAAAACTATAGAATTCCGAATATACATCACTTTTATGTTTCATAAGGAAATTGCATACTGGTTTCCAAGGCACTGTGGGTACTGATACAATGGTACATAGAACATGTCACAAGTTGCGACTGTCACCAAAGTGCCTGATAGCCAAAACCACAAATTCTTAGTTCACGCTACCCATTAAGATGTACACTAACTTCAAACAGAATTCGAAAATAGCCTGGTGTGGAAACAAGGATCCTTCGGCGTGTGTGGAACAAAACATGTCAGACTGCAGGCAGAATACACAAAACAGGCCCGTGCGACAAATTCTACCGAGGTATAACACAGTACTACCACCACGACCCGCAGCAGCGAACGTTACATAATGGCTCCCCGTCAGGTCCACATAAACCAGTATAGGCAAAGAAAGAACTTCAGAGAAATACGAATCAACCATATGAACAACGACAGACACTGTTCTGAGCTGAACGACGTGAGGAGAGAATACCTGATCAAACAAATGCAAACGTGTAGGTATTTCTCTTGAATGAACCACGGCCTATCATCACAGACAGATGAAGCTGGAGTTCCAGGTGAGATTATGATGACGACGACGATGATGGTGATGATAATGGAATAAAGTATTTTGGGCGCACAGTAGCAAGGTCTTTTGGGCTCACACTAGCAAGGTCTTTTGGGCTCACACTAAGACTTTATGAGGGGACCAGGAATAAAAGTCGCAGTGTACTAAAATTTCAACTGAATATAATGAATATAAACATACATACACACACACACACTTAACTAATGTGTAAAGTAGTTCTGGAGGGAACTGACACCATGAATATTGCAGGGCTGTCCCATACGCCCAATAATGTTCATGCCTGAGGGTTTGGTGCTCAGGGGAAGTGTTTAGATGCGGAAGAGGTTTCCTGGATCTACTCTGTAGCAATTCTGGACGTGTTGGGTTCCACACTGTCCTGCTTCAATTACCCAAGTCCGTCGGAATGCACAATGGGTATCTATGGATGCAGGTGATGTAGGATGCTTGCGTACGTGTCTCCTGCCAGAGTCGTATGTGGACGTATCAAAGGTCCCATATCATTCCAACTGCACACGCCCCACCCCATTACAGAGCCTCCACCAGCTTGAACAGTCTTCTGCTGATATGCAGGGTCCATCGATTCTTGAGGCTGTCTCCATACCCTTGCACGTCCATCCGCTCGATACTATTTGAAATGAGACTCGTCCGACCATGCATCACTTTTCCAGTCATCAACAGTCCAATGTCGGTGTTGACGGGCCCAGACGTGGCGTAGAGTTTTGTGTCATGCAGTCATCAAGGGTATACGAGAGGGGTTTCGGCTGCAAAAACCCGTATCGATGGTGTTCCGTTGAGTGGCTCGCACGCTGACACTCGCTGAAGGCCCAACGTTGAAATCTGAAGCACTTCTGTCACACTGAACGATTCTCTTCAGTCGTCGTAGGTCCTGTTCTTGCAGAACCTTTTTCCAGCTACAGGGATGTGGAATATTTGATATTTTACCGGATTTCTAATATTCACGGTACACTCGTAAAATGGTCATACAGGAAAATCCCCACTTCATCGCTACCTCGCAGCCGCTGTGTCCCATGGCTCGTGCTACGACTACAACACCACGTTCAAACTCACTTAAATTTTGATAACCTGCCTTTATAGCAGCAGTAACCGATCTAGCAACTGCGCCAGACACATAGTTGTCTTATACAGGCGTTGCTGACCGCAGCGCCGTATTCTGCCTGTTTAAATATCTCTGTATTTTAATAAGCATGCCTATACCAGTTTTTTGGTATTTCAGTATGCAATAAAACAGGAAAACTCTTTGGAAAGCATTAGAACATAGCAGGTAACTGTGGCTGACTAATCACTGGAACATAATGGGATGACCCGGCAAGTGTTCATCATACTTAAATCTCATGCCTAAAGGCTTAAGCTAGAGGCTATTGTGTATTGTGATGTACATGCATAGGCATCACATCACGCTCTCTCTCTGAAGCATGAAGCCATGTGTTAGGGTTGCTTGTACGAGGTATGAAATATGAAGAACGCTACAGCTTGTATCCTTGACTGCACAAACCGTCTGACAGAGCCAGCCGATCTTCTTACCACAGCTGTATAACTCTCTAACTGATCAACGAAATCACATGGTCCACTGAAATGAAACATTGAATCACTTCACGTTCCCTGGAGTCCTAACTGACTCCTTGATCTACTTGCACATTGACCCAATTTCCTTTGTGTCCTGGCATCCATTTCACTTGCTTCTCTTGCAGCTGAAAACAGATGAGAGTGTCCTGAATTGTTTATGTCTGTTTCCTTGGTGGTTAGAGTTGTTGCAGTGCTTTTGGGGTACTTAGGGAATCGGAGCACATGAGAAACTTCGCTGTTAAGATGCCTCTTCTGTTCCAGTGCCTTTAGCACAGAATGGAGATCTGCAGTGAATAGAATGTACGAGTATACACAAGGAGGCTAAAATCTGAAGACTATGAACAGATAAGAGAGTCATCTTGCTTTGAGCCATTAGTGTACACTAGTCCCTGTTACCGGTCGGATTTGTTATCTAACACAGATTTAAAGGCCAAATTGGTCTTCAATGCTTCTTCAAATTTGTCAGATCTATAGTAATTCTATGCTTCTTTAGGAGCCAACTTAGTGATTTGCTTCAACCTTGGTGAAAAACTGCAAAATCAAAAACACTTGTCGCTAAAAGGCAACCTGCGCGAATCATGCAGGCAAGGAACAGCATGATAAATAGGCGGCAGTGGTGTGGATATTGTTTTATAGGCCTTAAGCACTATTAGGATTTGCAGCCCTATGTTAAGCGGCAGCCCATTATCCTCATCACAGACACTTAATAGGATGATGGTTCTAGACATATCAGTGGCAAATCTAATTTTTCCATGTTGCACCATCTTCTATATTTCCATCTTCTACAGGGTGTTTCAAAAATGACCGGTATATTTGAAACGGCAATAAAAACCAAACGAGCAGCGATAGAAATACACCGTTTGTTGCAATATGCTTGGGACAACAGTACATTTTCAAGCGGACAAACTTTCTAAATTACAGTAGTTACAATTTTCAACAACAGATGGCGCTGCAAGTGATGTGAAAGATATAGAAGACAACGCAGTCTGTGGGTGCACCATTCTGTACGTCTTCTTTCTGCTGTAAGCGTGTGCTGTTCACAACGTGCAAGTGTGCTGTAGACAACATGGTTTATTCCTTAGAACAGAGGATTTTTCTGGTGTTGGAATTCCACCGCCTAGAACACAGTGTTGTTGCAACAAGACGAAGTTTTCAACGGAGGTTTAATGTAACCAAAGGACCGTAAAGCGATACAATAAAGGATCTGTTTGAAAAATTTCAACGGACTGGGAACATGACGGATGAACATGCTGGAAAGGTAGGGCGACCGCGTACGGCAACCACAGAGGGCAACGCGCAGCTAGTGCAGCAGGTGATCCAACAGCGGCCTCGGGTTTCCGTTCGCCGTGTTGCAGCTGCGGCCCAAATGACGCCAACGTCCACGTATCGTCTCATGCGCCAGAGTTTACACCTCTATCCATACAAAATTCAAACGCGGCAACCCCTCAGCGCCGCTACCATTGCTGCACGAGAGACATTCGCTAACGATATAGTGCACAGGATTGATGACGGCGATATGCATGTGGGCGGCATTTGGTTTACTGACGAAGGTTATTTTTACCTGGACGGCTTCGTCAATAAACAGACCTGGCGCATATGGGGAACCTAAAAGCCCCATGTTGCAGTCCCAACGTCCCTGCATCCTCAAATAGTACTGGTCTGGGCCGCCATTTCTTCCAAAGGAATCATTGGCCCATTTTTCAGATACGAAATGATTACTGCATCACGCTATCTGGACATTCTTCGTGAATTTGTGGCGGTACAAACTGCCTTAGACGACACTGCGAACACCTCGTGGTTTATGCAAGATGGTGCCCGGCCACATCGCACGGCCGACGTCTTTAATTTCCTGAATGAATATTTCGATGATCGTGTGATTGCCTTGGGCTATCCGAAACATACAGGAGGCGGCGTGGATTGGCCTCCCTATTCGCCAGACATGAACCCCTGTGACTTCTTTGTGTGGGGACACTTGAAAGACCAGGCGTACCGCCAGAGTCCAGAAACAATTGAACAGCTGAAGCAGTACATCTCATCTGCATGTGAAACCATTCCGCCAGACACGTTGTCAAAGGTTTCGGGTAATTTCATTCAGAGACTACGCCATATTATTGCTACGCATGGTGGATATGTGGAAAATATCGTACTATAGAGTTTCCCAGACCGCAGCGCCATCTGTTGTTGAAAATTGTAACTACTGTAATTTCGAAAGTTTGTCTGCCTGAAAATGTACTGTTGTCCCAAACATATTGCAACAAACGGTGTATTTCTATCGCTGCTCGTTTAGTTTTTATTGCCGTTTCAAATATACCGGTCATTTTTGAAACACCCCGTATATTTCCGATGTTAAGCGGCAGCCCATCATCCTCATCACAGACACTTAATAGGATGATGGTTCTAGAGGTATCAGTGGCGAATCTAATTTTTCCATGTTGCACCATCTTCTATATTTCCAAACGAAGGTTCTGCAGATCATTATGCACACACAGCTAAACAAGATCTGAAGTAAAACTAGAGTAGACGTGTTCGGCCTATTCCCGATTAATAACGGTTGGACAGTATGAAATACTTAATGCCCCTTGGAACCTAAGGCATTGCAACTGGTTAAGCTTATAATCAAATATGAAGCCCAGTGTCTAGGGCGCAGCCCCGAATCCTCCCGAAACCAGATAGGTAAGCAGGTAACAAGGCCGAATCCTCAAAAACTGACACATCGTATGTTCTATTATACAAATTGTATGTTGTTTTATCTCTGCCATGTTCCTTATCTCCTTCCCCTACCCCTCCAATGTTTTAAACTAAAAATATTGATTCACTTATACACGCTTTGCGAGTGACCTTGAGCGGCACTTAGTTGCTGCCGCTGTGCCGGCTGGACTTTATCTCAATAAGAGAAAAGATTTTAAAATTACTCACAATACATGCGAAAAATGTTTACATCTTCTACTAAAACTTCATATGCTTTCGTTTGCCTGCTTGGAGTATTCATAACGTTTAGAACTGCTACCTGCTTCAAACGGGAGGATTCAGTCCCATCGTTTTTCAGACACTTGCGGGCTTGGTATGATTCGATACCATTTATCTGTCCGCGGGTAGATTCGGGGCTGCGCCCAGTGTCCTTCATCTTCAGTTCAGGAAAGTGTAAACGGTTAAAACTGATACAGAGAGACTGCTCGATTGAGAATTCAAACATTTCTTTTCTTCCAACATTCTAATAGCTGCAGCTGATAAGATGTTACTACTACAATGGAGGAGAAACAAAAGCAAAAGAGTCGTCCACAACCAGAAAATACGGGGTAGGACTACTAAGTGTCAACGCTATACTACTATAAAATTTGGCACATATAGTCTCACTTAGAAATATTACCTAAAATGGTGCCTCTTGTTCAAAGCAATCAAAGAAAATTTGACGTACACCGTATTTAAAATAATGTGGCAAAAGAATGACAGGATAAAGAACAGAAGATTTCCTCCTATGTCCCATTCATGGAGCTCCCCGAAGAAATTAAAACTGTTTGCCAGACAGGGATTCAAACCTGAAGCGAATGTCCCAGTCTCGACTCTCAGTGGGGCGCACAGTTTTAATCTGGCAGGGAACTTGAAACCATTGCACACTCCGATGTACAGTGAAAATTAATTCTATAAACAACCTGCCAGGCTGTGGTTACCCCATTTCTCCGTAACATCCATTCGTCCTGGAAGATTTGTAGGATAAGACCCGTGACGTTTATCAGTCGTGCTTGTATAGGTGACATGATAAAAGGAGGTTCTACGCAGAATCGGAGAGGAAAGGAATATGTGGAAAACACTGATAAGGAGAAGGGACAGGATGATAGGACATCTGCTAAGACATGAGGGAATGACTTCCATGGTACTAGAGGGAGCTGTAGAGGGCAAAAACTGTAGAGGAAGACAGAGATTGGAATATGTCAAGCAAATAAATAATTGAGGACGTAGGTTGCAAGTGCTACTCTGAGATGAAGAGGTTAGCACAGGAAAGGAATTCGTGGCGGGCCGCATCAAACTAGTCAGTAGACTGAAGACAAATAAAAAAAAAAAAGAAAGCTTACAGGGCAATAAGGTCCCTATATTTATAGCATGTGAAGTCAAGAACTCAGATATACCTTTCCCAAAACGGTTCTCTGCCTCGTGATGACTGGGTGTTGTGTTAGTTAGGTTTAAGTAGTTCTAAGTTCTAGGGGACTGATGACCATAGATGTTAAGTCCCATAGTGATCGGAGCCATTTGAACCATTTTGAACCAAAACGGTTCGATGCATCTCTAAAAAAATACTTGATAAAATCGACTCCGAAGTTTTCGGATCGTTTTTAATATGCTAAGATAAGGGGCCATTCTTCCGAAAACCAGAGTGGTAATGGGGTGGTGTGTCCGTTTGATGCGTTGTGGACCTAGGTTCGAATTCTCGCAGAATTAAATTTTTAACAAAAGTTCGTGTTTTATGAGCTTTTACACTACGTGAATAGTAAACAGCAAAAAATTAGAAAAACAGAAAAAAATATTAATTTGAATTTCTTAAATTATAAAAACTTGATTAATTACTTTTTATTAATGAGCAGTATCTAAGAATTTTCTTTTACAAAGAACACATAACTTGTCTGTGGTGCAAAATTAAAGGATCACTTTTTACAATCTCCGTACTTTTTTCCCAATGCGACGCGTAAGTTTGAAATTTAATTTAAAGATATCTACAATCTTTCTGTGTAACCCGAAGCAAAAGCAATGAACCCTGCGAAGTCACCCTCGGGATCGGCGCCACTTCAAACAGCAAGGTGTTGAAACATGCAAAATTGGAGGCCATAGCTCGGAAGTTCCTGTGAGCTGTAAGGTGTGTTAATCATGTCACATTGGCACCGAATTTCACCACAATCTGCCCACCACCACCGTACCTCTATCAAACTATGGGATGGGCGTCACACCCATTCTAACCCACATTTCGTCCCTGCTTTTGACGCCTCTGAGACGGACCTCAGGACTAAGACACCCAGTGTTGAAATTACACGGTCATCTGATGCTACTGTCGCAGATTCGAATCCTGCGTCGGGCATGGATGTGTGTGATGTCCTTAGGTTAGTTATGTTTATGTAGTTCTAAGTCTAGGTAACTGATGACCTCAGATCTTAAGTCCCATAGTGTTCAGAGCCATTTGAACCATCTTACTGATGCCTGAAGAAAACATTTCAGACACAAGGCCGCTCAGAACATGCCTCAGTGTGTGGCATAAAGGGCTTCAATGGAACAACACATTTCGCGGTCGGAAACGACAATTCGAGGTGCGATAAAGCAAAAGATGACATTCTTGATAACGTACGACACCGCTGCCAATCCCTTGGCGCTTGTCATTCTGTAAGGACATCGTGCGTCTGCAACCTCATTGAATGTAATCTGATCCATTTGGACTGCGACTGGAGTTTTTGCTCCGGTACACAGGGTGCAGGCATTAGAGACCGCTGGAAACCATTCGACGAAATCTGAACGAGATATGTAAGACCCTCCAGTTTGATAATACCCTCGGTACCACCCATGCGGTTTAGTGGATAACGTTGAGTATCTGTTAGCAACTTCGACAGATATTCAGTCTCCTGCAGCGTTAGCAACTAAGGCGCGTGCCTGGCACAGAGGGTGTTTCCGAACTGGGCAGTCTTAGAGGGACTCTTTGCCGTTTTATTCACGCACATTATCATGTTGAACCATACCACCCACCGGGTCGATTCTGAGTGGTGGTTTGTGTGTAACGTTTTCCTCCGCCATCCAGAAGATAAATGCGTGATTCTAACGATGGGTGGTGCGGTTCTGACCTACATCGCAGTGGCGTCAAAAAAAAAAAAAAAATGTTCAAATGTGTGTCAAATCTCATGCCCGAGGGCGGACTCGAACCTCCGCCGGGATCAGCCGCACAGTCTATGACTGAAGCGGCAGAGACCGCTCGGCTAATCCCGCGCGCAGTGGCGTCAAAGGAAGGGAAGTAATCGGGGTGATTGAGGAAGTGACGATCTTCCATCTCGTGGCACCCGCACGATGGCATTCGGCAGAATTGTGGAGCAAATTGCTACCAATGTGACATCATTATTGAAACTTACAGCTCACATGAACTTCGTACCTGTTGCCTATTGAAGCGTCGCCAAAACCTAGACTTATGTGGCAGGGGGCCATGCTTTTGTACAATTACAGAGGAACACTGTAGGCACCTGCGAGCCAAATTTCAAACATGCGTCGGAAGGGGAGGCAGTTATGTGGTTTCGAAAAAGATATCCTTTAATTGTTTGGCGTAGAGTAGAAATCAAAAGACGTGCATTTTTCATAAATAACACAATTACTTCTATTAACAAGCACATATTTGGTCAATTTTATGCTCATATGACGTAGTACTCGAACTGAACGCAAAGAAATGAAAAAAGACCAAAACGAGACTTGATCTAACTGCCAGTCCCGTGCGCTTCATGTAGTTTACTATCACGAAAATGCTCGTAGAACACACACCTTTGTTTAAAAATTTGACTTTACCCGGAATGTACCCCAGGCCCCATCCCACATCGAGCGAGTGCTCGACCAGAGAACCACACTGCTCGCTGAACAATACGAATATTTTTGTAGTATATCAAATGTGGTTTTAATATTCAAAGACGGTTCTCTCGATAATTTTTTTGAGTTGGATCGAAATACTATGGGACAGGTGTGTTTGAGTGCTGAACTTCACCTACCATATACACATAAATTACAAAAGTCCAACTGCTCGTCAGCGTGTAGGGCATTTAACCGCGGATGGGGAGAGCCACAGGCTGTAGCCCCGACTCGACGCACATTCTAAATCTGCCTGGAAGGTTCGAATCGGAGCACACTTCACTGCAGGGTGAGTACCTAGGGGTTCGGCGCTTTACGGGCACCGTTGTGACGGGAAAGTATCTCAAGATCGGCATCCGATGACTTGGGTGGGAGTAATTGACCACTTCCCATTGAACGGTGCGTACGAGGGCTGTAGGGTGTACTGAAAGATAGAACTGAACGGTCCTGTTTTACCTCCAACAGTTATCATCACTGTCGTCATTCTTTCATTCAGAAGTGACATCAACAAAGGATCTCAATACTAGTTTCCTCTCCGCTTGAGTATTAGGCTCTGACGGAAATTTCCTGTGATACTTCTTCCGTATACAACAGCAGCGTTGAAATTAAATCAATGAACTGATCGCTTCTCTTAACACAGACTATCGCTGGAGACTGTCGCTGGGGTTCTTCGACTGCATGTCTTTTACATTATGCCATTTCGGTAACTTGAGCACCTTGGTGGTGAAGATGAGATGAAATGGTTAGGAATAATACAGATTCCCAGTCCATGATCGAAGAAATTGTCCGATCCGGCCGGGAATTGAACCCTGGACTCCATGATCCAGAGGAACCTCTAGATCACGAACTGTTGACAACTGAAGCGATGTGGTGCAATCGAGTGTTTCTAGCTTCACTCTTTCACTTTATTTATCGCCGTTTTTCTCGAGTTTGTTTGTTATTTCCATACTTTTGTTGCTAATTTCTTTTTGTTGCCACAGTTCTAGATATCATTCTTTACCTAATTGTCAATGGTCTCCTGGTCCACAAACTTAGTGTTGTTATTCTGATTTTTCTGCACTCTTCCTCGTATTTTTAAGCTAAAATGCGCTGTACGTTTACTTTGTCTAAACTCACTCAGTAGCTCAAAAGAGATTTGTCTCCCATCACCAATACTGTACAAGTCCTGCTGCTGACTATGACTTTAAAAGTTTTGATTATACGGTTTGAAAGTTTCATTCATGGTGTGCCTTAGATAAGGATGATGTGTTACTAGTGAGTGTGCTGAGAGCGTTGGATGAACAAAGGCTTGTCCGCAGCTCGTGGTCGTGCGGTAGCATTCTCGTTTCCCACGCCCGGGTTCTCGGGTTCGATTCCCGGCGGGGTCAGGGATTTTCTCTGTCTCGTGTTGACTGGGTGTTGTGTGATGTCCTTAGGTTAGTTAGGTTTAAGTAGTTCTAAGTTCTAGGGGACTGATGACCATAGATGTTAAGTCCCATAGTGCTCAGAGCCATTTTTTTGAACAAAGGCTTAAGTGTTTCTTTTAGTTGTTTCAAGCAAATAACAGTTAGAATTTTCTAACGTCAGCAATGGAATGTTATTCCGATCACGTGACCACGCACAGGGATAGTTCTACCTGAGCTGCAGAGCTGGAAGTGTACAACAGGGCGCACAGATTTTGCCGACGACATCGCTTCCCTTGTTCATACTTAGCGTATGACATCCAGTTTATCTATGTATTCAAGCATACACGACTGCATATATCATTTCTTTGGATTTTCTATTAGGGCCAATAATCAAACTGATACGTGCTACTTACTGGACTTTAGGACAACGTGGAAGGGAGGACTCACCAATATAACTTCCTTTTCACACAACCTGTTTATTTAACAATATATATACTGTGTTTTAGGGAGAATCGAAGCATTTAACCATAAAATTTTATTTAACAAAATGAACAAATACGCAAAATTCTTCTCACCTTGAACCTTAAGCTAAGTAAGGTTTTAATCTTTGCAAAAGAAACCTGAAGTGCTGTATTGCAAAACAGCAAAGTATATCACAATGATTATAAGACGGCCGGAGCTGCAGCCCGCCCGTTATTTGGGTGAAACAGCGGTATTTACTACTGTGCTGGACACAGTTTATATTATTAAATGCCCTTCTGCAACACATGAAAACTATATAAGTACCATTGATGACAACATTGATTCAGTTGCTCAAAGCAGATGACTTAACTTTTAATTTGAAACCCGTGTGTCGGAAAGTTCAGGTTTAAGGTGCGCACCTGTGCTTAAAGGTTAAACAGATTAACAAACAATACGACAATGATAAGGCTTACTTCAAAGCAACCAACCTCTTAATTTCAATCCGCAACCAAGGTGCGACTGGATCCCAACCCGTCCCTTCTGACAATTTTGTTTTGACTAAAGGCCTGGTGACAGTTGGCTGTTAATGTTTTCGTAGGTAAACTGATTGTCAGTTATTATGACCAATCTGAAGGAAGGTCTTAAAGCATTACTTGCGAACACTTATTACAAGAGAACTCACTCGGCAGGACCCCAAGATCCAGCTAAAATACAACAATAAATACCTGGTGTTTCAAACACGGATACGAACAGCTTAGTACAACAGATTGTTCAGATTACAACTAATGACCGAGAATGCAATTACAATCAAAGAACTGAAACGATTGAAAGCTAAATCTAATCACAAGGTCCCTCGTTTGTTTAAAGCCAACCTGTGCCTTAGTACATTTGTTCCGGCTGTATTTACGACCAATAACTGATTAATTAGAACATCATTAATGATCGGGTTGAAACCAGAAAGGAAAGACAATATGATAGCGGGACAAATTTTCAAACGATAATTAGTGTCTTAGTACAATACTACTGCCTATATTTACGACCAAAGAGCCGACTGAGTAAAACTCTGCGGGTCGGGTACAAACCAGAAAATAATAAGGAGGGCAGGTAGTCAATGACACAAATTACCACGAGGATTGTAGAATGTTATTCCCCTTTATCAGCAAGAATTTCCATGGATCCACGGTGCGTCGCAGCGGTTACTGAGCGGTGCCGATGAAAGCCAGGCAGAAGAGAGCAGCCTGGAGACGAGCGGTCGTCCGACACGAAAGTCGCCAACCAACTGACGGAATGTCGGCCTGCTGCTTGTAGTCGACGCTGATCCCGGTGAAGTACTCCAGTATCTTCGCTCTGCGGAGGCCCTCCTTACAGCCCGCTCGGACGTCGTGATCACCTCTTGTCGCTACGCTACAACCAATCCCCAGATTTCGTGCCGGCCTCTCGGGCCAGCGAACTCCGTACATACATCGGCAAGCAAAGACCTTCTAAGGACACGACCCACAGATACCAACTCTTCCTCAAAGACATTGGCAATGGGGCTGCAAGAGGGATAGTCGATACTACACCTGAGCCAGTGGCGCCAGAAGAAACAGTTTACTAATTCAATGGCGCAACGGCTCACAGACATCTTCATTATTTGATCCTGAAAACGCATAGTGTTTCGTTCAAATTTACTAGATGAGCAATAGCTTGCTTTTACTTTTTTCTTTGTATTACTTCTAAATGTGTAGCTGTATACATGAAGTCTTCGTCAGTTGTTTTGCTTTTTCTTCCTAACGCAACGTACTTTTACCCATGCTTTGACTGTTATTTCGCTTCCGGCTTATAGTAGTGGACGTAGGCCGCTAAACCGTCCAGTTTAAGAGAAAAGGTCAATTAATGAATTCATATCTCAACACTGAATGCCAACTTAGCGAATATATTTCGCAGATAAGCTGCAATTTGATTCACGTTATTGCACTGCACTCACCGACATTACAAAAGACAAAAGTTATAATGGTATCGACACAATCTACATACCATCATAAGAGCTGAACATCCTGCCATCATACTGAGGGGCATTGGTGGCTGCATGGTAAGAAATGAACCAAGTTGCAGAAGGCATGTTTCTTGGCTAAATGTACACTCCTCTGTGGTTTGGACGCTGAATTAAGAGGTACATAGCTGGAAAGGTAGGGAGCTGGTTTGGGTGTGGAAAGGTACTCGGTACACGAAGTAGAGTATATTTCATCAATTTAGGAAAACAATAAAAAGTTTTTCTACGTAAAAAATTCAGTAATAATAAAATGACAGTAAACGAAAAATCTTAAAAGTTCAAGAAGGAAAAAGTCTTGCAGCACAAGTATTGATCGAAGTGTACCAAGTCAACAAAAGTAAATAAATAAACGGCTTAAGGATAAGTGACAACTGTCTTACACTGTTGCACTTCAGATGAGTCATAAATCAAGTCCAGTTAAACCACAATTACTCAACAGTGGCTGCTAAATATTTTGACAAACGTAGCAACTGCTAATGGCCAAGTGAATCGACTGTTTCATCATTGAACCAGAAGGCTTATAAGTTACAAGTACGTGTGCAAGGTGCAAGGTCAGTCATTTTTTTTTTTTAAGCAGTTGCTCTAACGGATTTTCACAGTGAAGCAAGAGGTGCAGTGGCAACACCGAAACTGGTATAGGCGCTCTTACTCAAATGCGGAGACGCATAAACAGGCAGTATACGGTGCTGTGGTCGGCAGTGCCCATGTAAAACCAGTGCGACGCAGTCCTTAGATCGGTTACTGCTGCTACAATGGCAGGTAATCAATATGTATTTGTGTCTGAACGTGGAAATATAGTCGGTGCACTAGAGATAGGACACAGCACCTCTGAGGTAGCGATCAAGTGGGGATTTTCCAGTGCGACCATTTCACGTGTTCACCGTGAATGGCTTGAGTCCGGTAAAACATCAAATCTCCGACATCGCTGCGGCCATAAAAAGATCCTGCAAGAACAGGACCAACGACGACTGAAGAGAACCGTTCATCATGACCCTTCCGAAAATAGCTGCAGATTTCAATGCTGGGCCATCAACAAGTATCAATGTGCGAACCATTCAACGAAATATAATCGATATGGGCTGTCGGTGCCCCTGATACGTCTAGATACGAGTCTGACAGATGACACGCACGGAGGAATCCAGTCTCAGCACTTGCATCCATTCATGTCCATTGTGCATTCCAACGGACCTGGTCAATTCCAGCAAGACAATGCGGCACCCCACACGTCCAGAATTGCTACAGGAACACACTTCCGCTGGCCATCAAACTCTACAGGCATGAAAATTATTGAGTATAACTGGGATGCTGTCCACAAGAAATATCTAGCCTCTCGTTCTCTTATGGATTAATGGACAGCCCTGCAGGATCGGTGACTACTTCACACTTTACTCTAGTTCATGCCACGTCGTGTTGCGACACTTCTGAGTTCTAACGGGCGCTCTACACGATATTATGCAGGTGTACCACTTTATTTCGCTCTTCAGTGTATATAACACATTCCTGCGGCACAGTGACCAAGCAAAACAATGTACTTAACTCATAGTAAAGGGCGCCGTTAGACTATGTTTCTTAGGTTTACATAAGGGCTTCAGAATACCTCTTAAAAAAGACAAGATATCAACTTAATAATTGAAAAAAATGTTAGCGAAACGAACGCTGAACCTCAGAGAAAGCAGACAATGGCAGTAACCATTCAAATGCAGTGACACAATGGGCGAGGCCCAGCGGACAGAGAGAAAATAAACAATGGACAAATAATAACAAAATGTGGAGAAGTGAGAAAAAAGTAAAAAATAAAAGACACGCAAATTGGGAGTAATATGGACTTAATATACTCAGCTGACCAGCTGTTGTATCAGAATATACTTTATTTCGCGGATGTATTACACAGTCTGTTTGGTAAAGTACCCTGAGGTCCCTCATGATAAAGCATTAAGCACACATAGAGACAGAATGAAACACTTACCGCACTAGCAAAATATATTGAATAAAATCTATTTTCATCAAATGGAAGACGCTAAATAATTTTTAACATTTGTATGCAGTGACAGCAACTGATTCAACCCACCCCCAAGCGCATAAAATGGCGTTTTTCTATTCTAGTATCCATCGGGCTATTTCTATCCCGTGGTCAGATGTCAACCTCGAAAAAGAATTACAAATTCTCGAGAGTATTGCACAGAATAATGACCTTGATCCAAAGATTGTGAGGCAATTATATCATAAGAAAATGCGATAAAGTACAACGACTTTAGTAAACACAAATACTCAAACCCAAGATCAGACCAAGAAATGGTTGTCGCTTCCTTATATAGGTAATGTTTCCTGGAAGATAGGGCGCCTGTTGAAAAATTCAGGTTTTAAAATTTCCTTCTCGACGAGTAATAGTTTAAAGCTAAATTTAGTTCATACCCTTGAGAAAGACTGTGATAAGTTAGCGAAATCAGGCGTATATAAGATTATGTGTGATGATTGCCCATGTTATTACATAGGTCAAACAGGCAGAGCTACAGCAGTAAGGTTTAAAGAACATCTTTCAATAAAGGGCTTAGGAGCATGGGGGTCAGCCTTTGCGGAACATCTGGTGCAAATGGCTCATACACCTAAACCTTTACGTGACGTATAGCTACCACATCATGAAGTTAAGGGCTATAGACTCGACATGGTTGGGAAACTACAAATTTATGCACACTTAATTTCAGATAGAGGCAATTTACTGAACGATCAACTGTATCCAAAAAATAGGGCATACTTCGAAGGCTTACAACCTATATTAGGTTTACAATAATTCATAATGCATGTGACCATTACAGTTTCTGTAATAATAGAACCTTTCCTACAGATGTTCATACGAGATTTGTTGGTCAGTTTATAAGGCTGTGTAGTAGAATGTAAAACTTAGTCATGCTCGATACTGTAATTAACTTACAATAGTAAAGTATAAAATTAATTCATAGCTAAAATGTTATCTGCCGCGTACGTAATAAGAGTTTGATTCTATATGTCTCACGCATGTGCGCCGCCCTCTGTGAGGCAGACCGCGAGGGCTTCGCGGTCCGCAGTCTAGCCACACGACGAGGCCCATACAACGGGCTTAAAGTGAATTTGATACAGTTTGTTTAATAGAAGTGACAAAACCTTATGGTTATGCATCAAGTTTTATAAGGTTGACTTAGGACATGGCTTGTTTTAGGCAAACATTTAAGTAATGTTTTATGTAAGTACTACACGTTGCATCCTGTAGGATGGCCATATCTAATATAATCTACTAGCACATTATAATAATAACTTTTTGCAGGTTCTGATCAAAACGTTATTACTTACGTTGAAACCTAGGTAAACGATAAAGTTAACCTGCAACTGTAGCCTGTATATTCTTATATAAAGACGCTAAATACTATATGAAGCAAGCAAATCACGAATAACCTAAACAGTAGGTGCCTACCAAAGTACCAAACGCCTTAATAAAATGGAAAACATGAGGCAAAGAACAGGAAAAGTAGTTTACAAAATAACATAACAGAAAGCGCAGCTTCCGCACTCCGCGCGACAGCCTCGTGGCTCAGTAATTTGTTGAATTAGTAACCAATGATTAACAAACGTTCCCCACAGTCAGTACCGAAATACCAACGAGCGCTCTAACTCACAACACCAGACCGGAGTAATGAAACAAACAAAAAGTAGAGAACCAGGCTGCTGCAACAGAGCACGAAATTAATGCCTGTCACCACCATATGTTACCATTGTATTGTATTGTATTGTGTGTTAACCGGGGACCTAGAAACGACGGAGACGCTCCACCCCCGCCGCAGCCACAGTGGCCCACAACCTCATGTCGACTACTCAGTCCACTTCACCCCTCCGCTGAACCACACCGAACCACTCTTTCAGGGTTATTGTGCGGTTCGGCCCCCTTTGCCCCCTCCCCTCCCCCCAGGGAACTTTCCATATCGGACGAGTATTACCCCTGTGTTTGGATGGTAGGGTAGTGGTGGTGTACGCGTACGTGGAGAACTTGTTTGCGCAGCAATCACCGACGTAGTGTAGCTGGGACGGAATAAGGAGAACCAGACCGCATTCGCCGAGGCAGATGGGAAACCGCGTAAAAACCAACCACAGTCTGGCCGGCTCACTGGACCTCTGTCTGCTGGGCGGATTCGTGATGGGGACCAGGCGCTCCTTCCCAATCCGAAAAGCTGTGTGTTAGACCGCACGGCTAATCGGATGGGCGTGTTGTAACGCCGGAAATGCATATCCTCCTATTTCGATCTATTGTACTATAAATTTGTTTTCCTTATTTTTGTTACCTGAATATATAACATTTCTGTGTCTTCGTATATTGTAATTGTTTTACTATTTGTATATATATATTTATGCATTTATGTCGATGTATAATTGGTTTGTTTCGTAAATATTATTTGTATTTTTACGCTGGGTCTTGCCTAGGGAAAACTGCTATCGAACGATTACATCGATAGGTCGTGTGAAGAATCAAAGTGTGTAGGATCTTTGGTAGTGTTAACTCTGTCGCGTGGAGCGCGGGCAGGGGGAGTCTGGCTGGAGTAGCGAGTGGAGCAGGTGTGTTGTGTGAAGCTCCCGCGAGTTGCCACGCTTTCGGGGTTTGGCAGCATGTAATTGCGCTCGACTTGCGATGATAGTTTCTGACATGGTGACGCGGACGGGAAGCATTAGCTGGCGCACATCAAGAGCCCGTTTCGTCTGGTGACCGTGTCGAGAAGACGGCGCGCCAACATCCAGCTTCTGCAACAGCGATGGCCGACAATGAGTGACTGTCGCCACCTCATCGATCGACGGCTTCAAACATTCAATCAACCAACAAGGAAGACTGGAAGCACGTAAAGTTTTAGAACTGTATGGCAGACCTCAGCTTTTCAAACTTTTAAAATTGTTGCATCACAAAATTACAGCTACTTAGCATAAACCTTTGTTGCTCATTGTCCCAATTGCATTACCAAGCAGGGTCCCTTCCTTTTCCGAAATGAACCCGCGTGTCGTTGGAATTCAAACGCCAGCATTAAAGTAATATTATAGCATTTCACTGCTTTAATTTTAAAGTTCAGTTAAAGTATTCATAGCTGGCTACAATATTTAGATTACACAAGCACGAATTAAGAGTGCAAGTTTTGTTACCGTATTTTAGCTTACCTGTGACTGCAGCTCAGCTTGGTACGTACTAAATTTTACTATTTTTAATTGTTCTGAATCATTTATTTCAAGTTCGAAGTTAAATCTCTTATTCCTAAGTTGCGTAGATTCAAGTAGCTTTTGAAATGATTGTTAAGGTAGTCCAAGACTAACCGTATTTTACTGAATTTCGATGTGCTTCAGAAAGAAAGCTCACAATTAACTTCAGTCACTAAATTAACTTTCGATTTTCCGGTTTCATTAATTCTTTTGCTAAGTTAAGTCAGAGTGTAGCGAAATTTATTACTTCTGACAAACTTTCAGTTTTCACACTACACTTGTCAATCTTCAGTTGCCACGCTTCTAGTGCTAATTATATGTGTAATAATCTTTCTTTTTCAGTTACTATAGTAATTGTCCTTAGGACTGGCGACCGTAATTTCCCCAGAATCTCAAATATCTAATTACCGCTAGTTGATTGTTAACGTAACAGCTGCACATTTACTTTCTTTATTAACTTTACCCCTATTTCAAAATTAATTTCCACCAGTCTCATTAGCATTTTTCCTTTCATTTAGATGTAACCCTTTCCTCCCTCTTTACCGACAAATTAACCTCGGTGACGATTGCTTTTCCAGAATTTCCATTAGGTACACGCGGTTTAATTTTTCACTGTCATTAAGGTCGATAAGTGAGGGGGAGGTTACAGTGTCTCACCATAGTTCACAATATGGGGAGGCAACATTTCCCCAAGCAGGCTCGCTTCCCACAGCGATCAGCCAGACAACAGTCAAGCTTCCAGCCTGCCTGGTGGTGCCCATAACTCTCCATAGGCGTGGACGCCGCCTTGCATCAGTGTTAGGCCACAGCAGAGCAGTCGTACGTTCTCAGTCAACAGGGACGTCCAGCTGTCACCGCTGCGTGCTAGACCACCGTGTAGTTGGCCGAGGGGTTATACCCCGTCCGCTGCTGGTTATGTAGGCACTCTTGCGGCGAAGCAATCTCTCATTCCCAGCGAAAGACCAAAAGCATACCTAGCGTAAATGCTATCAATACCAATGCACGCCCTGAACAGCATATCGTACCGCCTACAAGCCTACACTGATGTCAAACGTTAAGATAAGGAAGTTCCCCACAGAGTTCACATCAAATATTGTCGCTGCACCTGTAACTCATCGTATTACACATTTTTCATGGCAATAGCACACTCCCCATTTTAGACATGATGTACTCATTTTGAAAGCTCTTGTATTTCACTCCGTGTAATAGACATAGAAGCACATGACTCAGAATGCATTATAACGATCAGCGTACAAACAATAAAAGAGAAAAAGTAGGTTACCTTGGAGGTCAAGATGACGTAAAAAACACGTGTCCGGCGAACGCAGCGCTATACTGTCTGTTGGTTCCTTATTTCATTTATTTCCATACATTACTCTCTGATTATCCGAAACCACGTTCATATATGAACTCCATTTTCGTCAGCAAAATTATATTACAGTCCACACTTAATTAAGAGCGGAAATTTGTGTCTCTCCATTTGCACCGCTGTGCCCACAACAGCCGTTTAGCGGTACACAAAAAATCTTTGTAATGCTCTCAGCTAACCTCATCCCAAGTAAAAAAAACCACCGCACTAAATTACTATAGATCTGTACAAATTACAGATTTCAGAAATCCTCAGGCAATGTAACTGAGAGAATGTCTTAGGAATTGAATTATACATCTCTGTTTCTGCTCAGCGGCCGTATCTAGGTAATAAAATAAAACGGATTATAGCTGGAGGCGCGTCGCTTGATATAAAACTCAAATTTATGTCACAAACTGTTTCGACATTTGTTCTTTTTAAGTGACTGTATACATGCAAATGATTTTACCTAGACGAGATCCACATTTGCACGTAGCTTGTCGCTTGATATTAAAACACAAGTGCTAAGCCGCTGGCGTCATAAAATGTAAATCAGACAGGAATTGCATATCACCCCATACTGTCCTGCAGTCTTAAAACCATCACATAGGCTGCTGCTAAGCCACTTCTTCGTAATATCCTTTTATCCAGCAGTTCTGGTCCCGAAGGTGGAGGAGAACTTCTGTGAAATTTGGATGGTAGAAGTGAAATACTGGTAATTTTAAAGCTCTGAGGGCGAGTCAAGAAACCTGCCTAGATCGTTCAGTCAGTAGAACAAGTGTCAATGGAAAGCAAAGGTGTGTCGAAGCCCTAGACACAGTTACAAAATTCCAGAAAGCTTGCAAATATTAATCGCTTGTATACAAGCCATGTCGGCTCCCTCCAACACTGGAGATTTAAATGAAGTTCAAAAAATGATTCAAATGGCTCTGAGCACTATGGGACTTACTTATGAGGTCATCAGTCCCCTAGAACTTAGAACTACTTAAACATAACAAACCTAAGGACATCACACACATCCATGCTCGAGGCCGGATTCGAACCTGTGATCGTAGCGGTCGCACGGTTCCAGACTGTAGCACCTAGAACCGCTCGGCCACCTCGGCCGGCTAAAGGAAGTGTGATGTGGAATATGTCTCCTGATCCACATATGAGAAATTATTCTATATTCTCGTTTTTATCAACTGAAAAATTATTAACGCCGTCCACAATGTCTGTTGAGGAACATTTTTTGCCATACTTAATTTCGTACAATTCGATATCAGCAGGCACTGCATCATTATGTTGTTTACCACTAAAAAATTTGCCAGGTTACATTTCGTTTTCATGAGCCCAGAATGGGGTTTTCATTCGGATAAACTGTCTGAATTTTAGATATGCAGTTACGCTTTTGACACATCACTCAGTAAGGGTGGAGCCCAACGAAAATCCCACATAACATATATTTTAAATTAAAATGACTTAGCATTTATAAGGTCAATTTATACAGTTTCCATCGACGGCCATTAAACTATTCCTTACGATCTCCCTCTCTATTATAAATGTATATTTTCGCCGTCATGATAACCAAGATTACAGAATGTAATCATATGCTACCATTCTACGAGGACATAACCTGCTGCAAGCCCGGTCATAGAGGGTAATCTGAACAAAAGAACCCCACTTGGAAGACTGAGAAAGAGACATGGTCGTAATGTATCCCAATATGATATTCTGCGAAGCTTCTTTTCTGTGCTCATATTGAAATGTTTGATATAGTTCCCCTCCCAATTTCTTTTTTCTCGTAGCCGATTCTGTTAATATTCATCTGTTCTCAAATTTAGTCTTTATCTGTCCCTGCAACTTACCCATTTCACTACTCATACTAGCATTATTTATTTCTACATGCCATTGTAGATGTTAAGTTACTCTAATCTGTCCTCCCGCACGGCAGTGGCTTTCCAGAGGCTTCGTACCTTACCTACTCTTGTCAATATCTCCTCGTTTCATACCCTATCAGTCCATTTAGTGTTTGACCACCTTCCATCGCATCAATTTAAAATACTGCCAATTTCAATCTTAGAATTCCTCGTGTTCGACGAGCCACTGCTATACTGTTCTGTTCTCAGCTCTTGCGTTTTCAGATGCTTTGTCTTAAATTTGATATCAATATTCCGTACTAGAAGGAATAATTTACTGAAGCTGTATCGTCGATGTTACGAGACTATTTAGTTGCTATCAAAACAGAAATTTTATATAGGTTTGGGACTGCCTTATTGACAGCAGGACAATGGCATCCCTCATGGTTGTGTTTTAAGTGTAATGACGAACTGCATAACGATAACCAGTGTTACACCCATCGTAAGATATCTCATAGAATGCTCATTATTCGTGAACGTCTTCCCTATCTTGTGAGTTCTCCAGCCTTGTAACAGCCAGTCATCAGTTTCTTTGACTCTCAGGTACTTGGGAGAATGGCAAGACGCCACTGGTGTTACAGTCTCTTCGGAGAAACTGTTTGTCTTCATTTTAATTGCCTGTTCTGTGTTTCTTCTTTTTAATTTACCTCTTAAAACTAAGCGATACCTTTCTCACTTCCAATCAAAATATGAAATATGTGTGGCGTCACTAATGTATACAAATCAAAGATATGAAATTAAGACACGTCAGTTTGTAGGTCTTCGTAAGCAGATACAAAACGTCTGCACTCGTTTTATGAAGCCTTCGTGAAGTCTAGTATTGAAAATGGATAGTAACTTTTTTATCGTCAAGTCATTCATTCCATAAAATACTGGTTGCGGTAATGGTATTAGGTGTGAAGAAGGGCTTATCGCACAAGCCAATTTTCCCTTTTGTGTGCACAGCCTTCATTGTGAATTCGACTCTTCTTTTCATGGTACGTCTAGCATACAGAGCATCTTCTGTTCTAAAATCATCATCATGTATCTACTGTACGTTGCCTGGCCTCCACTGGAACGTTTGTGAAATAACCGTCAGCGGGTGCCCTAGCGAGGGAGTATCTTGATATACTTGGCTGGAATTAAGGCACTAACCCAAGGATGAAATAACGGAACCAACAGTTGCTAATTTCCTTTTTATTAGTGTTTGTTGGGCTTAAGCAGGGACTTTATTGAGTGCTCAGTACGATTCACTGTATGTGTCCTAAGGATGTTCAGTTTTGAGTTTACTTTGCAGAATTGTTTGCTGCCCTGAAAGCACTGGAGCACATGAGACATCACCGTGATAAGAAAATCCTCTTATGCTGTGATTCCAAAAGTGGCCTGAGGGAGGTATAAGTGACTTTGTTTTGTAATTTAATTCGTTTTGAAAGCATATTATACCCAAGCACCCTTTCTTTAGCTCTTCAGGTTGACTGCATTAAGATATGACAGTGAAAATGTTACTTTTGTATGTTTCAGGGATGATTTTCAAATCGACTAGCCTGGCAATAAACCTCTCCGGGATTTCGTAAATGTTACTAGCTGAACATACAAGGTGGGGAACTTGTAATGTGGAGGTATTGCGGACGTACATTTGTGTGGTATTGGGGAAGAGAACCAGCAGGCTGAAGCTGCGCTGCTTCTGGATCGTTCGCACGCTGACGTAGCGGCTAACAAAAATAACGGCAGGATCGCACTGCGGGGCGGCGAGTTCCCGAACAACACGGGTCGCACGGCCGGCACGTGTGTTTGTCTGAACTGGGCGGCGTGGGAGCGCGCCACGTGCCGGCCGGCCCGCACGGTACGGTGCCAAGCGCTGGACAGCGGGGTGCCCGCCCCCGCCACCCACGCGCTGGACTGCGCTGGTGCCTGCCGTGTTTGCACTGCTCCAGCCTCGCCGCATCACCTCGGCTCGGCTCGTCTGGACCCTCCTGCTACACAGAGTCCCGGCCTCGAGGTCTGACGCACGAGTGCCGAGCGCCCAGTACCTGCGGCAGACGTCCTGCCGTGTCGTGTCCCGTTCCACTCGCAAACAGGGACACGCGAAAACGAGTGTCTGTATTGCACCCTGTCAAGAACAGTGACACAACTCAAAACTTCTGTGACTGTGAAAAATCGACTTAGATAATTCCATCAGACTTACAAGTATATTGAAATAGAACAATCTGAAACAATAATCAGTCTTGCTCACAAATTAAAGAAAAAAAAGGATTAGAGATCACATGTCAGTACTAACCGGTTTCAATCATATCTAGATCATCAATAGACCATACGTTTGGAATGCAAGACAGTAATTTATTGTCTTTAGAAAGTAATAAGTTACAATGTTATACGATTTGTGAACACAATCAATTGTTGTTGTTGTTGTGGTCTTCAGTCCTGAGACTGGTTTGATGCAGCTCTCCATGCTACTCTATCCTGTGCAAGCTTCTTCATCTCCCAGTACCTACTGCAACGTACATCCTTCTGAATCTGCTTAGTGTATTCATCTCTTGGCCTCCCTCTACAATTTGTACCATCCACGCTGCCCTCCAGTACTAAATTGGTGATCCCTTGATGCCTCAGAACATTTCCTACCAACCAATCGCTCTTTCTGGTCAAGCCGTGCCACAAACTTCTCTTGTCCCCAATCCTATTCAATACATCCTCATTAGTTATGTGATCTACCCACCTAATCTTCAGCATTCTTCTGTAGCACCACATTTCGAAAGCTTCTATTCTATTCTTGTCCAAACTATTTATCGTCCATGTTTCACTTCCATACATGGCTACACTCCATACAAATACTTTCAGAAATGACTTCCTGACAAATCTATACTCGATGTTAACAAATTTCTCTTCTTCAGAAACGCTTTCCTTGCCATTGCCAGTCTACATTTTATATCCTCTCTACTTCGACCATCATCAGTTATTTTCCTCCCCAAATAGCAAGACTCCTTTACTACTTTAAGTGTCTCATTGGAACGTCCCCATTGAACAATTTTACATGTGAAACGTCCACTTAGAACAATTATACAAGCCTGTGCTTAACCTGGCACACAATAATTTTTAGCGCAACGCAATCTGACTTTCAATAACCCCTACAAAACAATGGCCCTGACTAACTTTAACCTATACCTTTTACAAATCACTTACCTCACAAAAATCTTCGCTGCTCGAACTACTGCAATACAGCGAGTGCCACTACTGCCAGCTAAATAAAAGATTCAAACTACTGGAGGCACTAACTACTGATAGGGATAGTTAGCAAATGAAAGATATTATTAGAGAACAAACAATGTATTTACCTTAATATTCATAATTGACATCCAGTCTTACAGATTATCAAAACTCGGCCATCTCTCTCCCCACGTCCACCACTGCTGGCGGCTCACCTCCAACTGCCCAGCGCTACGCGCTGTTTGCATCCAGCTATAGCAGTTCATGACAACAATGGCAGACAACAATTCAAACTTTTCATATAGAGAGTGCTACGTAACGTTGCCAATAAAAAAACATAAACAGCAAACTTACATAAAGAAAGCATAAACAGCCTACTTACATAAAAACATAAACAGCAAACTTACATAGCCCCCATGCTCCCCACAAAAAATTTTTACAAATGGTGTTGGGCACTGGCCAATACAGATTTGAAAAAATTTTTCATAATTACAATCACAAAGATATCAAATGCACACACTTATTAATACAATGTTGGTCAACAGCTAAAATTTTCTCACAGTCCGTAAAGACAGTCCAGATTGTTCATCATAATAGTAATTACAGTTTCTCATTAGTAAAAGAAATTGCACACAGAAGTAGTGGATTTCCATGTAGTATTGAAGAAGTAGTGTTGTCCTTCCAACGGAAAGACAGTGCTGACTCTTGAAATGCCGACAGGTAATGGGCCACAATGGAGCAAACCCACAGCAGAGTCATTCGAAGTTCTGACGAATATTGGTAGATAGGTCATCACAGAGCAGACCAACTGCAGTCCTGGTAGAGAGTATGGTATTGGTGGGCCACCAGAGGTGCAGACCCACTGCAGTCCTTGTAGAAACTGTGGTACTGGTGAGTCAGCAAAGGTGTAGACCCACTGTAGTCCTTGTAGAAACTGTGGTACTGGTGAGTCAGCAAAGGTGTAGACCCACTGTAGTCCTGGTAGAGATGGCCAGCAGCCATCTGCTGCGACTGTGCAGGTGCACAATCACCATCGAAGAGTCTTGCAGAGAAGATAGCAAGTCCATAAACCACCACTTGTGCACGCACAAAGTTTTTGGGAATTGTCCTTAGAACCAGCAATGCTGTTATCCAGTCCCTTGCTGAATTAGTAACACACGTGCAAACACTAACAGTCCCTACTTCTCACATATTGTCCATATACTATGACCAACAGAATGTGTGCAGTGAAATGAATGCTTACAAGTTAATAATATGATGAACTGGTGTCAATTACAATTATATAACATAAGAATACAATTACAAAGATACAAAATACATCATTAAAAACATAACAATACAGATAATATTTGTAGTAATAGGGGCTTTACAAAAGAATAGAAATAAACATATACATCAGTGTTACAGGAATGATGACATGAGTACATACATAAAAGATCAGAATAACTTTTGAAACGTCAACTTCACACATGAGCATTAAAACAAAGCAGAATAAATAAAGTCTAAGCATCTTTACAAAGAAAATAACAGAGTATTAGAAAAATTCTACAACATAGCTCTCATCAGCTAAACACATAAAGACAGGAAAAACACAAATACACACAGGTACCCAAACACATAGTGGGATAACACCAAAAGGAAAGGACAACACACAATTACATATTGGGAAAAAACAGCAAAGAGGAAAGGACAGGGTTTGTTTTACTGCAGTATTTTGCTTGGAGATCTCCCTTCATTCCATAGATCGTTCGTCTTATTTCAACCTTTGCTTCCACCAAAAAAATCCTATCTAAGCATGCTTTCTGTATTTATATGTTCACATATTGCTTACCCCATCATTTATTTACAAGAAAATCCTACCTATACCTCGTTCCTGTATTCTATTCATATTTCTTTCAAAATAATTATTTCTGATTGTACAATACTCATTGGGGCCCAAATCTTTCTTCGCAATGCATTCTTTACCTATTCTCCATAGTCAGTTTCTTATATAGTCTACCCCCTCTTAAGCTAACTTAAATCTACTGAGCTCAGATATATATACCAAGGGATGAGGCAATGCAGCATCACAACAAATCAACACAAACAGAAATGACAAAAAATGCAAATTGGCAAAGCTAGCAGCATAAATTAGCAAAGCAAGTGCAATATTACAACTAATATAAGGCAATGCAGGAAACAAGAAAAACTAGCTTAGAAGAGTAACACAAAGTCAAATTCAGTAACACTATGCCTGACAAACAGCAGCAACTTATACCTAAACATGACATAGCGCAAGCAGAAAAAATATTACAGGAAAAACAACAATGCAGACAAGGGAGATGTCTATTCACATCTTAATGTCTATGTAATTAAAGTGGTGCACCATAACAACTTATTGTAAAAAAAATATTACCATGTACTTGAAAAGAAAATCATGTTTTACTGTTACGAGTTCCTTCGTATTGTTCTTTCCTTTCCAAGTGCTCCTTTTTAAAGAATGTGGATCATAAAATAATTATTTAATAGATCTGTTGACAGAAAGTGTTCACATTAGCAAATGCATTTTATTTTATAAAAGCAATGCTGCTACACAGCTGGAAACCAGACATCAAATGAAATAAGCAATTACGCAAACCAAAGCATAAAAATGTCATTCAGTAGTCATGTGACATTTCATTTCATAAGTTAATTGCTCTCAACTCTCGTACAAAGACTCTTGTCATAATCAGGTGTGCAGATGTAAAAATATTTCTTGTCATTTTGTTAGGCATTTCAGTAAATATCATAAATTTTTAAGTAACGAGGGTGTCGCATTAGCGATGAAAGGCACATCCTAATGGCTTGTTCTCCAGGTGTTTGACACAGCTGTGTGCCCACAACGCATTACAAAAATCATATGTTTTCAAGTAACGAGCGTGTCGCATTAGCGATGCCCTCTACAAAGAATTGTCAACAGCGAGTTTAATGGCCTCTCTTTGTCCTTCTCTTCCACCTGTGCCTCTGGCACACCCTAATGGCTTTCTTTTCTACCTGAGCGTCTGAAAAGGCTTGTTCTCCAGGTGTCTGACACACCTGGGTGCCCACGTCACATTATGTGCAGGTGGTCACTTAACTTTCTTACGGAAATATTTACGACAGTAGTTTCCGCTACAGTGACAGTCTCATATAAAACATTTCACAGGTCAAGAATTTTATTGACATAAACATACTTCAACAGCATAATACACATCGTCGTCGTAAAAATAACATCATAACACCTCAGTCAAATGTCAAAAACGTCGTAGCTTCCTCCAATGATTTCAAAACCTAAAGAAAATTCTCTGCTCATTTCAGTAGTGTCATCTACCTCAAACGTACTTTAAAAATCATGATCTCATACCAAATACATCATTCAAAGCTCTCATAGTATCACAATGGTTCCGAAAAAATATGAACAGTTCACAAAGTATAGACAAAGTACAATTTCTTAAGTGTGAAGTAATCCAACTCTGTAATTGCGTAAACATGTGTCACTGACGTAGAAAAAAAATGTTTGTTTCTCTGTTAAATGATCAGATAGCTGTGTAATTTATGTGTTAGAGAAATATGGTACCGATGTGTTAAATTGTATAAGCAAATACCATATTAGCTAGGGCTCCTTGTGCTTGCCAAACACATGGTACACAAAGTAAGCGTGTACCCCCCTGAGGTTTATTGTAATTATACCCTCAGGTGTTACAGATTACAGCAATGGAATGAAATGTATCACGAAAAACTTTCTTTGTAATTCAAAACTCTTTAAAAATAAATGTTTTAAGTACAAAATTAATCACTCAAATACGTATCCAGTAGCGCTAAATGTGCGTCTTGCTCTAAGATAATCTCTGGGAAGTGTCGTAGTTATTGTCCTCCGAAAGCTAAGTTCTGCAGAAGTCAATGTACTTACCTCATGATACACAAAAGTGAAATGCTTTGCGTATAGATATCATACTTATTACGCTTATTGCCGTGATGAAGAAAGTACTGTGCTGTAACGTATTGTTGTCCTACGGAAAAGGCTGTCTCCTTGTAGCAATAGCACAAAAGTCACCACTAAAACATGTTTTACTTTACAGAAGAATTCAGAAAAACTGTGCAGATATAAAACAGATACACCGCAAAAGCAACATTGTAAATTGTCACTCATTAGTAACGTCGTGATATAATCGTGTAGCTGTCACACAAACCAACCACTGTGTCATCTGGCATTTCACAGAAAGCACCTCAAATCCAGAATCCACTCGTAAGCAAACCAAAATGTTGCGTGTTAACAGTTTCTCAGTGTGACAAATTGTACAAGTAGCGTGAAGTGAAAATTGCAAAGACTACGTTAAAAAGCAGATTATCTGTCAATAAATGGTTTTACATGAGAAATGTGGTGTAAACCTTTACTCTTCCTAGTACGCAGAGTTTCAACTTTAACGCAATTAACATGTGGTATACGTCGGTAAAGAATACTGGAATTTTGCTCAAGGTTAGCGTCAATGTTATTTTTCTCGGAGCCAGCCGGCGCACGCGGCAGCCTGCGGTGCAAGTCATTGTCTGTTTCTTTGTTGGCGCGCGCCGTTACTGGGATTAGGAGGCCGAACTTCCACAAATTCGCCTTGCCCAGAGGGCCCAGCTCTGTTTAAAACTCGCCAGTTCTGATGCAGTTCAGGTCTGTCGTTACGATCATATCGCCTGTCGTCATGTCGGTAGTTTACATAGTTTCTTTCTTGTCTGTTACGTGGTGGAGAATTTCTGCCTGAGTCGTAACTGCGTGCTGGACCGTTGCGTCTGAAGTTATTCTGTCTCCCTTGATAATAATTGTTTTGGTTTCCATATTGTCTGTTTCTCTGATTGTCTCTGTGATAGTCATTACCGCGGAAAGGTGATCTTTCCCTGTAACTATTACTCTGCCAGTGGTTATCATATGGGTGGTGTCTGTTTTGGTCACGATTTACGTTGTAAGAATAGGTTTGTCGTGGCCATTTATTGTTTCTGTCGTCACGGAATTGTGACGGATGTGACCTGTAATGATTGTTTTCCTGTTTTCGCATCCCGCGACTGTCTGTGTCAATTTCCAGTTCTTGTAACAGTCCCTGAAAAGCTTCAATGTCATCTTTGCAACGTCCTGCTAAAATAATATGTCTCAAATGTTCAGGCAGTTTGATTAAGCAAATGCGGATGAGTTCTGAGGGGCTGTATGGGTTTGACAGGTATTGATGCTTGTGCAACATGTCTTCAAAATATTTGACAAGACTGGAAAATTCAGATTGTTCAAAGTGTTTCATCATCATGATGCTATGTTTTACGCGGTCTTGTGTGGCTTGAGACCAATATGCTGAGAGGAAGGCATGATAAAAATCTCCTTCACTGTGACAATCGTGAATGACCGATCGCATTCTTACAGCTGGTTCATTCTCCAAATAGCCACACATAAATTCTAATCTGTGTTCTAATGACCAGTTGGGAGGAAAACAATGAGAGAATTGATGGAGCCATGCTTGTGGATGAATGTCGTTGCCAGAATTCTTAAATGTTTTGAATTTACGTGTAGTAATGAACAGCTTATAGTCAAAATCATCGTGTCGGCGAGTAGCATATCGGTCATTGTTACGTCGTGTCGGCGGTTCCATCTCAAAATTCGGTGCACCTTGCCAGTTCCTTTCATAATTACCGAAATGCTCTGTGTTATTATTTTGTGGCTTTTCCGTATTTATATGTCCCTCTTCCCTTATTGGGGCGCGAGTGTCCTCTGAAATACGTAATTCTTGTATTACCTGTGTCAGCTGATCTTGTACTTCCCGCATTTCTCTTTTGTATTGCGTATTAATTTGATTCTGATTTTGTTTGAATTTTCTTATTTGTTCATACTCTTCTGTGTCCGTGAAGGCTACGGGTCTTGTGTCATTCAGATCATCATCTACCTTTGTAGATAAGTTAGTGACCTGATCCGAAAGTTCAGCTACTTTCTCCGATAGTGAACACATTTCCTCTGTGTGTTTTTCTGAACCAAGTTTCAGAGTGTCCATTTGTGTTGCAATCGAATCTACTGTGTTCTTTAAGTTGTCCTGAGTTTTTGCCAGTTGCGTAACCGAATCGGTAGATGCAACTGAGTCAATTTTAGCCCACAAGGTCTCATGATTTTCATGAACAATGGTTTGCAGCTCTTTTATGGCTGCTTCGTGATTCTGTAATGCATTTTCATGCCGCGAAAAAATAGGCTGAAAATGCTCACAAATTTGTGTTTTTACGTCATTACAGACTTTTTGACATTTCGATTCAATGTTATGTAATTCAGTAGTTAAATCTTCACGTGTTTGTTCAAGTGTGGTGTCTAACTTCCGAAGATTTTGTTCCATTGTGTCTAACTTTTGCTGTGTTTGTCTCTGGTGTTGTTCCATTGTGTCTAACTTTTGAAGATTTTGTTCCACTGTGTCTAATTTTTTAAGATTTTGTTCCATTGTGTCTAACTTTTGAAGATTTTGTTCCACTGTGTCTAATTTTTTAAGATTTTGTTCCATTGTGTCTAACTTTTGAAGATTTTGTCCCATCTGTCTCTGATTTTGTTCCATTTGTTGCATTAATTGCAATAATAATGTATTAGTGTCTGGGATCTGTTTCTCTATGCTTTTTAGCAGTGCATTTTGACCGGCAACATTCACATTTTGACAAGCAGAAAATGTGTCTTGACTCATTTGAGAAAAAGGTGAGGACCCAAAACCTGAATCTACAGTATTTGCAAAATTGTGTCCTATCATTTCGGATTCCTGAGGCGAGCTGTTGCCGACCGATCGATCGATAATGCTTCCCTGTTCACTACCTGTTTGACTGTCTACGCCATTGTTTGACGCCCGCTCCATTTCCCTATGCACAGTTACCAAATTACTACTTTGAACATTAGTTAACTCATTACACAGTGGCGCTAACACATTGCTTTCGTCTTCACTGTCGTTTCTTAGTTTACTTTGGAGCCGAGTGTTACGTTTTTCACACGCCATTATTGAGACAATATTTCACACGATAACACACGAAAACACAATTTGAAGAGCAAAAATAAGAGAACACATTAACATAGCACTGAAAATAATATGTAGTTAATTACAAGCGCAGCTGCGAAATACTTGTTGCAAATCTACATGCATGCCACAACTGTTTTACATTACAACAATGAAAGACTGCAACTACCAAGGAGATTCTCTCTACAATTACGCGCTAGCAATAAACAAAAGCTACACTAAATACACAAACTACAAGAAAAAATCAGAAGATTCCAGTGAGGTATCCTAGGCTAAGGGTCGACATATGAAACGTCCCCATTGAACAATTTTACATGTGAAACGTCCACTTAGAACAATTATACAAGCCTGTGCTTAACCTGGCACACAATAATTTTTAGCGCAACGCAATCTGACTTTCAATAACCCCTACAAAACAATGGCCCTGACTAACTTTAACCTATACCTTTTACAAATCACTTACCTCACAAAAATCTTCGCTGCTCGAACTACTGCAATACAGCGAGTGCCACTACTGCCAGCTAAATAAAAGATTCAAACTACTGGAGGCACTAACTACTGATAGGGATAGTTAGCAAATGAAAGATATTATAAGAGAACAAACAATGTATTTACCTTAATATTCATAATTGACATCCAGTCTTACAGATTATCAAAACTCGGCCATCTCTCTCCCCACGTCCACCACTGCTGGCGGCTCACCTCCAACTGCCCAGCGCTACGCGCTGTTTGCATCCAGCTATAGCAGTTCATGACAACAATGGCAGACAACAATTCAAACTTTTCATATAGAGAGTGCTACGTAACGTTGCCAATAAAAAAACATAAACAGCAAACTTACATAAAGAAAGCATAAACAGCCTACTTACATAAAAACATAAACAGCAAACTTACATCATTTCCTAATCTAGTTCCCTCAGCATCACCCGACTTAATTCGACTACATTCCATTATCCTCATTTTGCTTTTGTTGATGTTCATTTTATATCCTCCTTTCAAGACGCTAACCATTCCATTCAAATGCTATTCCAAGTCCTTTGCTGTCTCTGACAGAATTACAACGTCATCGCGAACCTTAAAGTTTTTATTCCTTCTCCATGTATTTTAATACCTACTCCGAATTTATCTTTTGTTTCCTTTACTGCATGCTAAATGTACAGATTGAATAACATCGGGGAGAGGCTACAACCCTGTCTCACTCCTTTCCCAACCACTGCTTCCCTTTCATGCCCCTCGACTCTTATAACTGCCATCTGGATTCAGTACGAATTGTAAATAGCCTTTAGCTTCCTGTATTTTACCCCTGCCACCTTTAGAATTTGAAAGAGAGTATTCCAGTCAACATTGTCAAAAGCTTTCTCTAAGTCTACAAATGCTAGAAACGTAGGTTTGCCTTTCCTTAATCATTCTTCTAAGATACGTCGTAAGGTCAGTATTGCCTCACGTATTCCAGTATCTCTAAGGAATCCAAACTGATCTTCCCCGAGGTCGGCTTCTACTAGTTTTTCCATTCGTCTGTAAAGAATTCGTGTTAGTATTTTGCCACTGTGGCTTATTAAACTGATTGTTCGGTAATTTTCACATCTGTCAACATCTGGGATTGGAATTATTATATTCTTCTTGAAGTCTGAGGGTATTTCTCCTGTTTCATACATCTTGCTTACCAGATGGTAGAGTTTTGTCAGGACTGGCTCTCCCAAGGCCGTCACTAGTTCCAATGGAATGTTGTCGACTCCGGGGCCTTGTTTCGACTCAGGTCTTTCACTGCTCTGTCAAACTCTTCACGCAGTATCGTATCTCCCATTTCATCTTCATCTACATCCTCTTCCATTTCCATAATATTGTCCTCAAGTACAGCGCACTTGTATAGACCCTCTATATACTCCTTCCACCTTTCGGCTTTCCCTTCTTTGCTTAGAACTGGGTTTCCATCTGAGCTCTTGATGTTCATACAAGTGGTTCTCTTATCTCCGAAGGTCTCTTTAATTTTCGTGTAGGCAGTATCTATCTTACCCCTAGTGAGATAAGCCGCTACATCCTTACATTTGTCCTCTAGCCATGCCTGCTTAGCCATTTTGCACTTTCTGTCGATCTCATTTTTGAGACGTTTTATATTCCATTTTGCCTGCTTCATTTGCTGCATTTTAGTATTTTCTCCTTTCATCAATTAAATTCAATATTTCTTCTGTTACCCAAGGGTTTCTATTAGCCCTCGTCTTTTTACCTACTTGATCCTCTGCTGCCGGCACTACTTCATCCGTCAGAGCTACCCATTCTTCTTGTACTGTACTTCTTTCCCCCATTTCTGTCAATTGTTCTCTTATGCTCTCCCTGAAACTCTGTACAACCTCTGGTTCTTTCAGTTTATCCAGGTCCCATCTCCTTAAATTCCCACCTTTTTGCAGTTTCTTCAGTTTTAATCCACAGGTCATAACCAACAGATTGTGGTCAGAGTCCACATCTGCCCCTGGAAATGTCTTACAATTTAAAACCTGGTTCCTAAATCTCTGTCTTACCATTATATAATCTATCTGATACCTTTTAGTATCTCCAGGGTTCTTCCATGTATACAACACAATAAATTATGTATACATAATAATAATAATAATAATAATAATAATAATAAAACAAAGTTTTTTTTATGTCATCAGAAGAGAAGACGAGCAAAGTACTGACAAGTGTAGGAAGACACTTCTGGCAACAGATAAATAGCGTGAAATTGCTACACGTTGTAAAGGATATGCTCTGCTCCTCGCCTGCTGCATGACTTCTTCGGTAGCCAACAAGAGTTGACATTGAAACTTCCTGGCGGATTAAAACTGTGTGCCGGGCCGAGCCTCGAACTCGGGGAGAGCTTCTGTAAAGTTTGGAAGGTAGGAGACGAGGTACTGGCAGATGTAAAGCTGTGAGGACGCGGGGTGAGTCGTGCTTGGGTAGCTCAGTTGGTAGAACACTTGCCCGCGAAACGCAAAGGTCCCGAGTTCGAGTCTCGGCCCGGCACACAGTTTTAATCTGCCAGGAAGTTTCGTATCAGTGCACACTCCGCTGCAGAGTGAAAATCTCATTAAGGGTTAACATTGATGACAATGTGTATGAAAACTTAAAATATCGGTGTATCTATAAATGAAATGTCATATGAAAGATTGCACGAGTGTAAATTGTCAGTAGTAGTAATTACTTTACTTTTCCAAAATATAATCACAATCGTGAATGAACAATTAACAGAACGCAAACAGTACAAAACAACTTCAAACGTCCAGTAAGAATTTCGGCAGTACATTCTCTATAGAACAGCAATATGCACAAGAAGATCTCTTCTTGTTTAATGTGATCTGTTACAAGGTAATTATTAATTAGTCCTTTGAGTGGTGTCATTTTTCTTGTTTTCCATTAACTAACTTTCTTGCTTTTGTTATCTTTTCCACCCCATTTGCACGCTGGGCCAAATTAAAGTGGCCCACAGAACGGAGTTCGAGGGTGCAAAGAAACACAGCAGAGGAAGGGATTACATTACTAATGTGGCTATAGCAGATGTGCAGATGCTGAAAGCGAACCGTTATAAAATAATTATTAATTAGTCCTTTTAACGGTATCATTATTCCTGCTTTTCCATTGACTTTCTTGCTTTTGTTATGCATTTTCATATAATATTTCTGAGTCTTTTCCACACACTTCCACCGTATATATATATATATACTTACTTACTTATCGCGAATGGACCCAGAAGGATCACGCAAAGCTTTCTGACGTCGTTTCTTCCATACTTCTTTCATCCGTTCTCCATGTTTTCTTTTTCTTTCTTCTGTCCATTTTGTTCCTGGTCTCTTTAGTGCTTCCTTCTCCGACAATACAATCCACTTTTCCACCTTATTTCTAAAAGTTTTTCTGTCTTTGACATCTTTAAGTTCAATATTTGCTTTTTGTAAATCTAATTTTACTTGGCTAATCCATGGTGTTGTTGATTTGACTTTTTCTATGTAAGTGAGAATTCTGTTGGTGAGTCGTGTGGGGGGAAGTCTAGTGACATGTCCATAAAATTTTAATCTTCGCCTTCTTATGTCTGCTGCCAGGTTTGATATAGTTTCTGTGGTTCTTCTTGATTGTATCCGATATCCTTCTTCTGTTAATTTTGGACCTAAAATCTTTCTCATAATTTTGCGTTCTTCTTTTAGTATTTTTTCTAAATCACATTTTGTGTGGAGTGTGAGCGTTTCACTAGCATATAGTGCTGCTGGCTTAATTACTGCGCAGTAGTGTCTGATTTTTGTGTTCGAGGAGATGCATTTTTTATTGTATATTTCATGTGTCATACCATATGCTCTCTTCATTTTCTGTTGTCTGATCTTCTGTGCAACTTTCTCTCCTCCGGTTGGCTCCAAAATTTCACCTAGGTATTTAAAATGTTTTACTCTATTTATTTTTCCATATTTTGTGTTCAAACTGTGTATATGTAATTTTGTACAGAAAAATTCTGTCTTTTGAAACGAAATTTGTAAACCTACTTTATCCGCGCATTCCTTAAGGATCTCTATTTGTTTGGTGGCGATTTCTTCATCATCTGCAAGTATGGCCAAGTCGTCCGCGAATGCTAAACAAGATATCTCCACGTTGTCTTTGGTTCTACCAAGATGGATTGGTTTCCAGTAGGATTGATTTTTTAATTCTTTTTCCCATTCCTTAATGACTTTATCCAGGACTATATTAAACAGAAGTGGAGATAGCCCGTCACCTTGACGTACTCCAGTTTTTATGAGAAAAGGTTCAGAGATTTCTCCCCTGAATTTAACTTTAGATACAGTGTCTGTCAGTGATTCTTTGATAAGCCTTAGTGTTTTGGAGTCAAGTCCAAGTTCCTCTAAAATGTTAAACAAAGATTGCCGGTCTATTGAGTCATAGGCTTTCTTAAAATCTACAAATGTACAAATTATGGGGGCATTTCTAATTGCTTTGTGTTTTAATATTGTCTTTAAATTAAATATTTGTTCTATGCATGAGCGACCGGGGCGGAAGCCTGCTTGATAATCACCAATTTGGCGTTCCAGCTGCTCTTGTGTTCTTTTCAGCAGGCATGTTGAGAGAATTTTGTAGGTGACTTGTAAAAGTGAGATTCCCCTGTAGTTATTAACATTTGTTCTGTCTCCTTTTTTATGTAACGGGTGAATAAGGGCACATTTCCAATCCTCTGGTAATTTTTCTGTTTCCCATATTTTTGTTATTATTTTTGTGAGCTCTTGCAACGTCTTTGGTCCTAGGTTTTTTAATAGCTCTGCAACAATGCCATCTTCGCCAGATGTTCTATTATTTTTTAAGTTTTTAATGTGACATTTGATTTCTTCCTGTGTTGGTGGTAATGAATCCGGTTGAGCGTTGGCACTGATTTCTTTGGGAAACCTTAAACTAGGTTCTGGGCAATTTAGTAGGTTAGAAAAATATTGAGCCAATACTTGACAGTTTTCCTGGTTTGTTAGGGCTAATTTACCATCTGGTTTTCTGAAACATAAATTTTGAGGGATATATCCTCGTATTTTATCTGCGAAAGTTCTGTAGAAGTCTCTTGTATTATAGTTTTGGAAATTTTCTTCTATGGCATCCAGTTGTGCCTTTGTGTACTTCCTTTTTGCTTGCCTAATAGATTTTGAAACCTGTTTTCTAACCTCGTTAAATAACTGTAGACTTTCTTGTGATTTTTTACTGTTATATTCTTGAAATGCCTTTTTTCTCCTTTCCAATGCATTTTCACAGTCTGAATCCCACCAAGGGTGTTTGAATATCTTTTTCAAGGGAATAGTTTCCTTAGCTATTCGCGTGATTTTAGAATGAAATTCTTCCCATGTGTTTGCCTTTTCCTTCTCCCATTCTTCTTTTACTTTAGATTCTTTAATCTTCTTGGTGTCATATTTCTGTATTTCTGTTTTCTTCTGATGACTTCTTCGTGCTGTAAACTTGATTTTAATTCTAGTTAGGTAATGGTCTGAATCAATGTTTGCTCCTCTGCGTACTTGGACGTCGTAAATTTCTTTTTGTACTGGGTATGAAATCGCCACATGATCTATTTGAAACTCGCCAATTTGTTGTATAGGAGATCTCCATGTCTTTTGTTTTCTTGGACATTTTCTTAGAGATGTTGACATTATCTTCAGGTTATTCTGCTTACATAGTTCGACGAGCCTTGTACCATTTTTATTGGTAAATTTATGTGCAGGATATTTGCCTACGGTCTTTTGGTGGATTTTCTCTCTACCAATTTGGGCATTAAAATCGCCGAGTAGAACTTTTGTATCATCTTTTGGAATCTTGGCCATTATATTCTCCAAATTTTCCCAGAACTTTTCTGTTTCTATGGGGTTTTTCTTGTTGTCTCCGTTTGTGGGAGCATGAACATTAACCATTGTGTATGTTTTGTTGGCACATTGTAAGCGCATCGTCATTATCCTATTATTTACGGGAGTAACTTCCTTGATGGAGCTGAGCACGCTCTTGTGTATGACAAACGCCATCCCGAGATGGGGGGCTCCTCTTCCAATTCGTTTATCCGTCTTGCTCTTAAAGATGCGATAGTTGCCATAATCTGATGTTTCTTCATCTGTAAAACGCGTCTCCTGTAAAGCTAGTATTACTATCTTTTGCTTTTCAAGTTCTGTTGTAAGGTTTAGAAGTTTTCCTGGTTGGATTAATGTATTTATGTTAAAGGTTCCAATGTATGTAGGTGTTTTGAGTGGAAGTTTGCCAGAGAGCTCCGACTTTCTCTGATGTAATCGTGTAAGTCCAGGTTCCCCAGAATCCGAATTCCTGGTTGCCATCTGTTGATGGGTGGATTGGTTACCACCTGGGGTAATGTTGTTACTACTTGCACGAGTCATACTTGCTTGTAACCAAGTTGGTCCAGTGTTTCCACTGGGTGTTTAGAACCAGGGATTGTTAGTTCCTGGCACATTATGACCAGCCGCACATTGTGTGAACAGACGCTGACCAGGATGCCGATGGTTCCCACTTCAGACGCGTCCTGGATTTGGGTGTTGACAATGCTTATTGTAATGGCGGCACTTACTCGCCATGACACAGCAACGTCTTCGGGTTCTGTGGTTTTTGAATGAGTGTGACCCTTGCCAAAAGTCACCCTCCCACACCCTCGTGATGCTGCCGCCTCGGTCCGGGACTGCTTATTTGGGTTTCCCCTTATTCGCAGCTGTCCACCATATCTGATGGATCGTTCGCTATCCGCCACCTGCGACCCGCCCTGTACCTGAGGCTCGGCTAGGGTATATATATATATATATATATATATATATATATATATATATATATATATATATATATATATATATATATATATGACTAATAATATGAACCGGTCGCTGTAACCGAGCTGTTCTAGGCGCTTCAGTTTGGAACGCGCGACCGCTACGGTCGCAGGTTCGAATCCTGCCTCGGGCAAGGATGTGTGTGATGTCCTTAGGTTAGTTAGGTTTAAGTAGTTCCAATTTCTAGGGAACTGATGACTACAGATGTTAAGTCCCATAGTGCTCAGAGCCATTTGAACCATTTTGAAGAATGTGAGAACTATCACGCAGTTAGCGGAACAGATAATTCGTCCAAACTACTGATATGGATAATATGCACAAGAACGGGAAGGGTAACTGAGGATCTTTAAATGACGATCAGTTTTGCTTTAGAAAAGGTAAAGGCACCAGAGAGGCTGTTCTAACGCTGTGATTCATTATAGTGGCGAGGCTCACGAAAAAAAACAAGACAACGCCGTAGAAATCATCCAGCTAGAAAAAGCATTCGACAATGTAAAATCGTAATGATATTCGTAATTCTGACGAAAAGAGGAATAAGCTATAGGGAAAAAGAGGGTAATATTCAGTGTGCATAAGAACCAAGAGAGAACAATACAACTGAAAGATCAAGCACCAAGTACTCGGCTTAAAAAGGTGTAGGAGAGGGATGCAGTCTATCATCTCTGCTGTTCACTCTATACATCGAATAAGCAATGCCGGAAAGAAAACGAATGTCATAGAGCAGGATTAAAATTCTGAGTGAAAGTATATCAGTGATATAATTCACTGACGATATCGCTATTCTCGCAATCAGTAAAAGCGAAGAAGAAATACAGGATCTATTGGAGTAAAACAACAGCCTAATGAGTACATAATTTCGTGTATCTGTAAATCGGAGCATTCTGAAAAATAATCAGTGATGTACGGAGCAAGGAGACATCAAAAATACAGCGTGGTCCATTGATCGTGACCGGGCCAAATATCTCATGAAATAAGCGTCAAACGAAAAAACTACAAAGAACGCAACTTGTCTAGATTGAAGGGGGAAACCAGATGGCGCTATGGTTGGCCCACTAGATGGCGCTGCCATAGGTCAAATGGATATCAACTGTTTTTTTTTTTTTAATAGGAACCCCCATTATTATTACATATTCGTGTAGTACGTAAAGAAATATGAATGTTTTAGATGGACTATTTTTTTCGCTTTGTGATAGATGGTGCTGTAATAGTCACACACGTATAAGTACGTGGAATCACGTAACATTCCGCCAGTGCGAACGGTATTTGCATTGTGAGCCATATGTTTGCTGTTGATGCTAAGGTTGGTGAGTTTGATCTCACACATCTTTCTTCCCAGCAGGCCTCTGAACTAGGGGGTTTGTTGGAGAGGTTCCCAGAGCTTCTCTGTGATAGACGGGAGTTACTAATGTTCTTCCATATTCGTCTGCCTGAACATATACCCGTCAGGCAGCCCCCTATCGTCTCTCACCGCCTAAGATGAAGATACTGAGGGGAAAGATCTCCAAAATGCTTGAGCAGAGAGTTGTTAGGCCTTCTACATCCACTTGTGCCTCCTCTATACTCCTTGTCCCTAAGGATCAAGGACTTTCGGCCTGTTATTGACTACGGTCGCCTAAATAAGATGGTTGTCCGTGAATCGGTTCCTTTACCTGTTATTCATAACTATTTTACTTCGTTTTCCGGGGCTAATTGCTTTACTGTGCTCTACATGAATCAAGCCTATTATCAGATTCCCTTTGCCGAAGAATGTATACACGTTACATAATTTTGTACTGATTTGAATCCGCTTGAGCCGGGCAGAGTGACCGAGCGGATCTAGGCGCTACAGTCTGGAACCGCGCGACCGCTACGGTCGCCGGTTCGAACCCTGCCTCGGGCATGGATGTGTGTGATGTCCTTAGGTTAGTTATGTTTAAGTAATTCTGCGTTCTAGGGGACTGATGACCTCAGAAGTTAAGTCCCATAGTGCTCAGAGCCATTTGAACCATTTTTGTTGAATCTGTTTGAGTTTAAGAGGGTCCACTTTGGTTTGGCTACTAGCGTAGCCGTCCTTACTCGTTTGGTGATAATATTCTTGGAGACTTGAGATTAGTCTGTGTTAACAATTACCTGGACGATTTGGTAATTTATAGTCGTTCAATTCAAGAGCATTTGGAACATATCCAGCAAGTTTTTGCTAGTTTACAGGAGGCCGGTTTGTCTGTTAAACCCAATAAGGTGACATTAGCCAGGCAGCAGGTATCCTTCTTAGGTCACCTAGTATCAGACGAGAGTATTCGCATTGATCAGGAGCGGACTAAGGCTTTGATAGCCCTTCCGCCGCCCACTGATAAGTGATGGATTGCCAAGTTCATAGGGATGGCGAATTATTTTAGGCGTTTCGTCCTTAATTTTGCTCAGTTGGCGGCTCCTTTAAATGAAACCCGCCGAACAGGAGTGCGTTTTGAGTGGCCTAATTTTAATAAGAAGTTTATTGTCCAAACCGACGCTGCTTTCGCGGGAATTTCGGCAGTCCTCCTCCAGGAGTTCGAGCGTCAGCGGCAGCCATGAGCATACGCGTCTCGTCGGTTAACAAGCGCCAAGCTTAAATATTCTATTTACGAATGCGAGGCGTTGGACGTCTTGTTCGCAGTAGATAAGTACCGGTTTCATCTAGAACATAGAGTATTTCAGCTAGAGAATAACAATCATAACTTAAGTTGGGCGCTAGCCAGGCCGCGTAAAACTGGCCGTATCGCGAGGTGGGCGGTATGCATTTCGGTGTTTCAATTCGAGACTAAGCACATTAGAGGCACTGAGAATGCGTTCGCGGACGTCCTCAGCCGTATGTTTACTAAAGAACCATCTAGTGATGGCGCCCAAGAAGCTTCGGAAGGCAATCTTAATTGTGTCATGTTTGGCGGTATTCCTCATTTGTTTAGTGTCACTGCCAAAAATCAGGATCAGGAACCCACTTGGGGACCGTTAAGCAACGTATTTCGGCGGGGGACCATTTGGATGAATCAGGAAAGGCATTTTGTGTAAAAAGGTGGAATGTACGTAGGAGATGAATATCTGTCTGCCAGGCACCCTAGTACGCCCCGTTTTCCATTATTTTCACAAATCGTTGGTTGACGGGCACTTAGGAACCTATGAGACCTTGCAGAATATTAACGAGCATCTGACGTGGCCGTCTAATGACCGCGACGGTAGAGAAATGGTTTTTCGGTGTCAGTTGTGTGGCCAAAACGAATAACGCTCTTCAACAGGGGTTCCTTAGTTCTGAGCGTGACTCTTGCCCCATGGACAAACTCTATATCGATTATGTGGGGCCCTTACCTTACATCAAAAGAGGCCGTCGTCATGTATTACTTATTCCTGACGCGTTTTTGAGGTTTACCTGGCTTCTTCCGAGTCGTAATGTGACTGCTGCCACCACCATTGCGCATTTAACTAACGTATTTAGTGTTTTTGGACCTCCTAAGCAAATCATTTGTGATATTGCGCTGGCCTTTCTTTCGGCTCCCTTGAAGACCTTCTGTTTCCAAAGCGGTGTTAAGCATGTAACTTCCACTTCGTATTATACGCAAGGGTCCTTTTCGGAAAGGGTCAATCGTAACCTTAAATCCGCACATAGTATCATTCATCAGAAGCCTCCCTGTAAGTGGGATTTGCCTGGGCTTCGCTTTGCCTTCAATACCGCCAGCTATTAGGCTTTGAAGGCTACTCCTGTTTCCTTGATGTTTGCTTATCCTGTTAATTTCCCCCTTTCGAACTTATGGGGGATTCAAGATCTAATTCCTGAGGAGATCACCCCTCAGGTCGTCAAAGAAAATTGGAATCGTGCGGGGCGCAATATTCTCAGGGCCCACCACAGACAAGCTGGTCGTTATAACCGAAATGACGAGCCTTCAGGGGTAAGCCGGAAAATCAGGTATTTGTCCATAATTTTCACGGGAGGGAGGTGCTTCTGGGAAACCTTGGTACGTTTACTCCCCGTTTTCTGGATCCCTGTACGATTATGCGGATTTTAAGCTTCTGGTAAAGGACAACCGTACCAGTAAGCACTAACGGGTCCACTTCAGTATAATTAAGTTTGGCTAGGCCGCTGGTTGGATTTGTCCCTGGGTTTGACCTTGAGCCGTTCTGTGGCTCGCGTTGGTGCTGTTTGTAGGTCTCTGTTGGAGACCAGATGGTGTCGTTTAGCTGGTACGGTTGCGATTGTTTGTCTTCACTCGTGTTGACTGGCGCCACTCTGTTTCGCAAAGCGTTGCTGTCCGCTACTGGCAGCAGCGACGGTTATCGATTTGTAGTAACTGTTGAAATATCTTTGGATGATTTTGTTATTTTCCGAATGTATGAGTGGGCAGTTCGCTTGGGGGCTCAGGAGGAGCCAGGTCTGCGCAGTGCGCGAACACACCGGGACCCCTGGCAGCGCACTTGGACTGCTGGATGGGAGGGCAGTGGTCAAGTGGGTGTACGACCTCGTCGTAAACCAGACCTTGCAGGCTTTGAAATGAGTGCATTTCAATTGAAGTAGAGAAACCTCCACCATTGTGACATCTCACGATTCTCCAGTGACTTGGGTTCGCGTTGCAGCTCGTAGTGTTGCCGAAGCGAAGAGCAGCGAGTGGCGTGCTTGGGTACAGCGGATCTGATTAGCTTTCCTCGTGTTCTTATTACTATTTACTGCGTTCAGCTTGTTACAATTTAATTGTTAAGTTCAACCATCGGTATTTTTCCTGCTTGGTGGCAACTAACACCCCATTTACCTGCCCCGGGGGGTTAGCATATGTAACGACAGTGTACATTTCCTCGCCTTGCCGCTGCTGTCCGGTAAGGCGTGTACTTTTGACAGCTTTCTTGATTGTAGGCCGTCTGTGATTCTTCTACTCTGGTGGTTGTGATTCCTTTCCTGTTCCGGGTGCTCTAAACACAGTACTTTGGGGACGAAGTCCAGACCGCCGGTTCCGGCTATGGCGTGTTGTTCCATTCTTGCATTTGGTTTATTGGACGTCAGACAGCTTCAGCAAGGTTATCATTAGTCATTCGTTAGACTGTCACTAGTCTGACTTACCATCTTGTGAAGTGAATGCAAGTCTTGGCTGTCTATCTCATCCCTCGCGAAAGTGTTTATTTCCGGACATTCTCAGAGGTCGATTCCTGGATCATCGTCTGTGACTGGTCCTTGTGTTTCATTATTGTATTATTTATTACCATACCTTGTAATGCCTACATTAAATATTACGTATGTATAGTTAATAGTTCCGGTCGCCTTCTGGAATAAATCTTGTAATGTAAGGGTTGCGTTACAAGGTTACCATCATCTTATTTCACCAATTTGGTGGTCAGTTGCTTGTTTCTTTTACTTAACCATTCCTTTTATTTGCAGTTTTACAGCAGGCTTCTAAATTTTTTATGTAACTGCCGTTCCTGGCGTGTAAGGCCTTCAGCCGTGATTGTGGTAATTTGCTTTAGAAAGATGTTTCGATATTTGTATTTTAGCAGTAATCCTTGAAACCTTATTCACGGCCATTCCGGACGTCTGATACCTTCTGCGGTGTTTGTGACCACTTCCTCTTTAATATTTCAATATCTGTAACTTGTAATTGCAGCAAGTTCTGAAACATTCTTAATTTATTGCCATTCTTGGCGTAAGGCCTTCAGCCGTGATCACAGTGTTTTCTTTTTAATTATCTGTATTTTTATTTTATGCTGAATTGCTAAATTGTAACATACAGAAAACACTATTATCTCCACAGTTGTTTATTCCTTCATTAATAACGTGTGGTACTTGTTTATTTTTTTGTTGAGTCTGGAATTTTTGCTATAGAAATAAATGTGTGTAACTGTAAAAGGCAACCAATAGTAACTGATTACGACCCTGTCCACAGTCGTAACCGAATCCTGCTTTCCCTTGACTATCAGGTTTCAGGCAGCATCAGCTTCAGCGGGGAATTTTTGTTTCATTCCTATCTGAACTGCACATAAAACAGATCATTTTCACTCTCGCTGCAGCCTTTGTGATTTATCCCAACTCATAACAATTAATACTCCGAGCCAGAACGCAATCGAGTGTTCCATCTCTATTCTGGTGAGGTTTACGGGATAATAAATCACCGTGGGTAAAATCACATCTCCGCAGGCAGCCGCACACATTTTCATAGGAAAGTGCTCACTATCATGTGTGAGAGTGGGATAACTGTATTAACAGTTATTGCAACTACTTCTGAAGTATAAAGAATTTACTCACTTTTTTCCCCAACTGTCTAGTTTTCATTTGACGCTTCTCAGATAACGGGTGTGGCGCTATACAACTGAGACAAGATTCTATTGGCGCTACATCTACAATTACATGCGTTCTCTACATTCTACAAGCCACTATGACGTGCTTGGAAACGCGTAGTTGGCATTCGTATTGGGCTGGCGTACATTTATAGTTTATTCAGTTAGTACTATGCTTGACATTTTGTAAGTGCGTTTTTTCACAATTGGTGTCTATTTTGAAGCATCCATCAAGTCAGCTCTTACAGCATCTCCGTGAGACTCTACCGCGGATCAAGTGGCTAGTGACAGTTCGTGCTGTCCTTCTTTGAATACGTTCCATATGCCCTGTTAGTCGGATCTGATCAGTATCCGAGAGACTTCATTACTATTCTAAGACGGCACTCACGAGTGTTTTGTAACCTGTTTCTCCTGTAGCCAGAATGCATTTTCCCACACAAATTGATAGATCCTGACGTTAGATTAGTAGACTGATACCAAACTGCTCACCCGCACACGTGGTCGAGGGATGCCGGCACGGTATCTCAACGTATTCGGTCAGAGAGCAGGCGGAAAATCAACAAATTTCAACGGATGCCATGTGACGTCGACTTAGACCAAATACGACGAAAACAAAAGGGGGGTAGCGCATTTGATTAGTAAGCGAAACGGCTTCGTTCCGGGTTCGAATCCCACCTCCGCTTAAAATTTTTTTTTTAATAACCACATTCACCGAAGCCTTCCGGCCTTCTCGAAATGGCGGAAGAGCCGACAGGGGTTGAGGGCTCTCTCTTGTCCTCGGGGTGGGAAACTGCCCCTGAAGGCGGAAGAATCAGCAACCATCAACGGCATCAGGATGCAGGAGGCAATGGAACCACTGCATTAAAGACTCATAACGTGTCTCCATAGCACATGTGGTCCGTAACTGAAAAAGTACCAGGATGATCTGTCCATTGGCAAAAGATTCTAGTATAGTCCCCCATCCATATCTCCATGAGGGGACTGCCAAGGGAGGAGGTGGCCACAAGGAAAAGATTGAATAGCCAACGACAGGATAAAGTTCTACGAGTCGGGGCGTGGAATGTCAGAAGCTTTAATGTGGTCGGGAGGCTAGAAAATCTGGAAAGGGAAATGCAAAGCCTCAATCTAGCTTTAGTAGGGGCAGTGAAGTGAAACAGAAAGAAGACAAGGATTTCTGGTCAGGTGCATATAGGGTAATATCAAAAAATTCCGAAAAATGTAGGAGTAAGCTATAGGGAGAGACGGGTCATATACAGTATGTACAACAACCAAGAGGGAATAATAAGAGTGGACGATCAAGAACGAAGTGCTCGTATTAAGAAGGGTGCAAGACAAGGCTGTAGCCTTTCGCCCCTACTCTTCAATCTGTACATCGAGGAAGCAATGATGGAAATAAAAGAAAGGTTCAGGAGTGGAATTAAAATACAAGGTGAAAGGATATCAATGATACGATTCGCTGATGACATTGCTATCCTGAGTGAAAGTGAAGAAGAATTAAATGATCTGCTGAACGGAATGAAGTCTAATGATTACATAGTATGGTTTGAGAGTAAATCGGAGAAAGACGAAGGTAATGAGAAGTAGTAGTAATGAGAACAGCGAGAAACTTAACCTCTGGATTGATGGTCACGAAGTCAATGAAGTTAAGGAATTCTGCTACCTAGGCAGTAAAATAACCAATGACGGACGGAGCAAGGAGGACATCAAAAGCAGACTCGATATGGCAAAATGGCATTTCTGGCCAAGAGAAGTCTACTAATATCAAATACCGGCCTTAATTTGAGGAAGAAATTTCTGAGGATGTACCTCTGAATTACAGCATTGTATGGTAGTGAAACATGGACTGTGGGAAAACCGGATCAGAAGAGAATCGAAGCATTTGAGATGTGGTGCTATAGACGAATGTTGAAAATTAGGTGGACTGATAAGGTAAGGAATGAGGAGGTTCTACGCAGAATCGGAGACGAAAGGAATATGTGGAAAACACTGATAAGGAGAAGGGACAGGATGATAGGACATGTGCTAAGACATGAGGGAATGACTTCCATGGTACTAGAGGGAGCTGTAAAGGGCAAAAACTGTATAGGAAGACAGATATTGGAATACGTCAGGCAAATAATTGAGGACGTAGGTTGCAAGTGCTACTCTGAGATGAAGAGGTTAGCACAGGAAAGGAATTCGTGGCGGGTCGCATCAAACCAGTCAGTCGACTGATGACCAAAAAAAAAGGAAAGAAAAAAAATCAACAGCAGCAGAAAATGGTACAACGGGATTAGGATTCGATATGTTTACGAAGGTACGACAGCGATTATGTTACTGTCAACAGTTCGGTGATAGGTTGTTCTTATCAGGATCGACAGCAAACCAACACCGACAACGATAGTTCAGGTACACATGCCGACGTCGCAAGCTGAAGAGACAGAGAAAGTATATGAGGAGAAATTTCTTTAGTTCTCTGAGGTTATATATGCTGCTGATAAGGAATAACTCAGAAGCAGTTCAGTTGAGGACAAATGGACATCTATAAAAACGACCATCACGGAAATTGGAGAGAAAAACATGGGTATAAAGAAGGTAACTGCGAAGAAACCACGGGAAACTGAAGAAATACTTCAGCTGACCGATGGTAGAAGGAAGTAGAAAAACGTTCAGGGAAATTCAGGAATACAGAAATACAAGTCCCTGAGAAATCAACTAAATTTGAAGTGCAGGAAAGCTAAGACGAAATGGCTTCATGAAAAATGTGAAGAAACCAAAAGAGAAATGACTGTCGGAATGACTGCCTCACCGTATAGAAATGTCAGAATAACCTGTGGTGAAATAAAAACAAGGGTGGTGACACTAAGAGTGCAACGAGAATTCCACTATAAAATCCAGAGCAGAGAACGGAGAAGTGGAAGGAGTGCACTGAAGGCCTCTATGAGGGGAAAATTTGTGTCATGATTTGACTTGAGAAGAAACAGAAAGAAGACGTAGAATAGACAGGGGATCAAGTATTAGAATCGGAATATGGAAGATATAGGATCAGTTAAGGCAAAAGGGTTGATAACATTCCATGAGAATTTTCAAAATCATTGGGGAAGTGGCTACACAACTACTGTTCACATTGGTGTGGGGTGTGGATGAGTATGGTAACATACTACGTAATTTATGTATTAGGGGTTCATTACTGTTCGCTAGCGCACTTGAGCAGATGTAATCTCGATGGATAGTTCACGCGCTGCGTACGATATGGAATATCTGTGCTACAATAGACTCGCAGGTCAGAGCAGTGTTGGCAGTTAGTCGAGTTTAGAAGCTCGCAGAGAGCAGTCGAGTTTTGTAGCTCGCAGAGAGAAGTCGTGTTTTGTAGCTCGCACAGAGCACTTGAGTTCTGGAGTTCGGATAGGGCAGTCCAGCGGTTGACTTGTGTTGGGCTGGTCGTGCAGAACGATGGCGGTGTCTGAGCGATGTGGTATAAGGTAAAAAATTATTTTTTGTTCTTTGTTGTCACGTGCATATGTTAATTGACACAAATGATTTATCCACAATTGTAATGTTGAAGTCACATGTAATTCCTTGCAGAAATGTTTCAATAATAACTTTTGTTCTGAGGAAAACTTTTGCGAGTTATTTATCTGAGTTTAAAGGTTTTACGAGTTTTTCCTGTGCATACTCATGTTGATTAAGCAAAAGAAAATCAGTCGTATTCCTACAAATGAAAATCTAGTAGACAGCATTGCATTGGGCTGTGCCAAAAATCCCTTATAGGAGCAGATATATAGATAGCGTTATCCGGCGACATCATTGTGAGGTAAGAATTTTTCAGTTTATTCAGGATGATTTCACAGGGCCATGATGCAGCGCTGCTGACGAGAAAACTTATTAATCTCGATATGCAGTCAGTCTTTAATAGAACGTCACATTAGAACTTGATATTATATTATTGGAAAGAAATTTTTCTATTGGGAACTTAAACGAGATTTTTATGTTGGGAGGTTATACTAAAAGTGAATATAATAATTATATTTCTGTTGGCAGATAACAACTATCATACTTTCGGGAAAACACAATTCCGAAGACCACAAAAGTTGAGGAGTGCGAGAATCATCGCACATTCAGCTTAACAGCTCATGCAATTGTATTGTTGACAAGAATAAGTTACAGAAGAATAGAAAAGAACATTGTGTTAGATAATGATCAGAGAGGCAGTTCTGACGTTGCGGCTGACAGTTCTGACGTTTCGGATGATAATGGAAGGAAGACTAAAGAAAAATAAAGACACTTTCATAGGATTTGTCTACCTGGAGGAAACTTTCTATAATGTCAAAGGTGCAAGACGCTCGAATTTTTTAGAAAAACAAGGATGAGCTATGGGGAAAATCGAGTAATATTCAGTATGTACAGTAACCAAGTGGCCACAAGGAGAATGTGAGACGAAGACGGAAGTGCTGGGATTAAAATGGTATAAGGGTGGGATGTAGTCTTTCGCCTCTACTGCTCAACCTATACATCAAAGAATCAATGACGATAATAAAAGAAAGGTTCAAGAGTGGAACTGAAATTCTGTATGAAAATTTATCAGCCATAAGATTCACTGTGACATTGCTATCTTCAGTGAAAGTGAAGAAGAATTAGTGGATCTACTGAACTGAATGTACAATCTAATCAGTAAATCGAAGTAAGAAGAAAGTTATAAGAAGTAGCAGAAATGAAAACAGCGAGAAACTTAACACCTTGATTGGTGATCCCGAAGTAGATGACGTTAAACAACAATGCTGCCACCAAATCAGTAAAATACCCAGTGACAGATGGAAAAAAGAGGACTAAGTACTGGCAAAAAGAGCATTCCTGACGAAGGCCTCAATTTGAGGAAGAAATTTCAAAGTATGTACATTGGAAGCACAGCACTGTATGATAGCGAAACACAGACAGTGAGAAAACCGGAAAAGAATTGAAGCTTATGAAATTTGGTGCTACGGAAGAACGTTGGACTGAGGGGTTCACAGAAGAATCGACAAGGAGAAAACTGAAAATAAATAGGCATAGGATATTAAGACACTCATTAAGACGTCACGGAATAACTTGCTTGGTGCTAGAGGGAGCTGTAGAGGGTAAAAACTGTAAACAATAATTGCGATTGGAGTGCATCCAGCAACTAATTTAGCACGGATGTTGCTAGTGCTCCTCTGAGATGAAGAGATTGGCACAATAAAGGAATTCGTGAAGGCCCACATCAAACTATCCAGAAGACTGACAATTCAGAGAAAAAGAAGGAGACTGTTCTTCTGTCTTTTGTGAAGGACACAATTCTGCTTTTCTGTACATTTAAAGAACGTCTCGTGTGTACGTACCACCCTCTTTCCAAAACCCCCACCTTAGTTACAGAGCATTTCCATAATTCTCGCACCGTTCAACCTAACGTGCAACACATTTAGCAGCGCACGTATTGATTGCTTCGATGTCTTCTTTTATCCGACCCGCTAGGGGTTCGTGACACTCGAAGTACACTCAAGAAAGGGTATTTTTACATCTGCTTCTAAACCTGGATCTATGGCTACATTTTTGCTCGACAAGCCAACTTGTGTGTTGCTGGGCACTTCTCGTACCATTCCCTGTTCGCTTTCCTGACGGTGCGTGAGAAGAAGTGGTGTGGACAAACCTCCGTATGTACTCAAATATCTACTTTCGTGAGACATACATGGCAGGAGTTGATATCGTCTCCGACTCTTCTAGCAGCGTCTAACGTTTATGTTTGTTAAACACTGTTGTTGTATCAGGCCGTCTAGAGAATCCCTTGACGAAACCCACCGCTCTGCATATATACCGCACATTATGGTATGTGACAAGAACACTTTGTGTACCGCTGTATCAAGAAAGCACTCCTAAAAAAAGTACTCCTAAAACCATTTCTACATTTCCATATTGTCACTAACGTCCGGAGACACCATACGGTTGTTATTAGCCGTTAACATACTCAGTACTAACTTGATATAATGTGTTATTGACTTAATTGTTATTACTTTGATTGTACCCTAGTATTATTACATGGTATGACTCATACATTTATTATTTTGATGATAATAATAATTATTATTATTATCATCATTATTATTGTTGTTGTTGTGGTCTTCAGTTCAGAGACTGGTTTGATGCAGCTCTGAGTGCTACTCTATCCTGTGCAAGCTTCTTCATCTCCCAATACCTACTGCAACCTACCTCCTTCTAAATCTGCTAAGTGTATTCATCTCTTGGTCTCCCTCCACGATTTTTACCCTCCACGCTGCCCTCCAATACTAAATTTGTGATCCCTTCATGCCTCAGAACATGTCCTACTAATCAATCCCTTCTTCTTCCAATCAAGTTGTACCACAAATTTCTGTTCTCCCCAATTCTATTCAATACCTCCTCATTAGTTACGTCATCTACCCATCTAATCTTCAGCATTCTTCTGTAGCACCACATTTCGAAAGCTTCTATTCTCTTCTGGTCCAAACAAATTTTCGTCAATAAATACTTACGGAAACGACTTCCTGACACTAAAATGTATACTCGATGTTAACAAATTTCTCTTCTTCAGAAAAGCTTTCCTTGCCATTGTCAGTCTACATTTGATATCCTCTCTACTTCGACCATCATCAGTTATTTTGCTCCGCAAATAGAAAAACTCATTTACTACGTTCAGTGTCTCATTTCCTAATCTAATTCCCTCAGCATCACCTGACTTAATTCGAGTACATTCCATTATCCTCGTTTTGCTTTTGTTGATGTTCATCTTATATCCTCCTTTCAAGACACTGTCCATTCCGTTCAACTGCTCTTCCAGGTACTTTGCTGTCTCTGACAGAACTACAATGTCATTGCCGAACCTCAAAGTTTTTATTTCTTCTCCGAATTTTTCTTTTTTTTTCCTTTACTGCGTGCTCAATATACAGACTGAATAACATTTGGGATAGGCTACAAACTTGTCTCACTCCCTTCAGAGCCACTGCTTCCCTTTCATGCCGCCGGCCGTTGTGGCCGAGTGGTTCTAGGCGCTTCAGTCTGGAACCATGCGACCGCTACAGTCGCAGGTTCGAATCCTGCCTCGGGCATGGATGTGTGTGATGTCCTTAGGTTAGTTAGGTTTAAGTAGTTCTAAGTTATAGGGGACTGATGACCTCAGATGATAAGTCCCATAGTGCTCAGAGCCATTTGAACTCTTTGAACCGTTCAGCCCCTCGACTCTTGTAACTGCAACTTGTTTTCTCTACAAATTGTAAATAGCCTTTCGGTCATTGTATTCTACCCCTGCCACCTTCAGAATTACCATTATTACTGAATCTATAACCATTTTGGTTACTATTGTCTCTCCCATGGAATCCCCTCTTTCTGTTACCATGGTTATTTTCATTATCCTTCATCCCAGCCATGTTACAGTCGAGTATCAGATTGATATTCTGTTTTGTTCAAGTGATCTAACTGATCTAATAGTTCCAACAGCAGTTGGTCTTGTTTCCATCACGCGCTCACTACTCTTTCTCTATCTGTAATCATGAAATCAACATCTCGGTAAGACATTCTTCATTCGCCGGTTCATCCAGATAAAAAGCTTAGCTCAAAGGGGGTCTACAAAATTTCTTAGACACTTCACTCCTCATTATAATGTTGAAAATTATACAAGTCTAATCTCAATTTCTTTTGAGCATTGCAGGACGAATCATGAATGCCAAAGAAAATTTTTGTGTAGTGATAAATTTACTTATAATCAACATTATTTGGTGCAAGGAATCCTCTAAATGAGTAACATTAAAACTTACATTACGATTACTGTCCCTTGACTTCGTCAGTTCACGTTAAAACGATTGCAAAAAAAAAGAGTTGGATGCACGTTGTAACGATTTCGAATAAAATAGTTGAACGCACCGTTCCCATTTACTTTGGAACGAGGAAAGCGTAACCCACTACTCTTCACGTCTAGCTTCAGTTCTTCTACAAATTCCGATCTACCAAAATCTGATTGCGCTATCTGTGTCCGGTTATCGTTCGTGGTCCTATGCACCTCTGAAGAACTCCCTCCACTATTGTTCTGGGCAAAGCGTGCTTTCTTAAACTAGAAGTCGAGGACCCACAACTTCCGCTACGGGCATCACGTTCACGGCTTATTTTTCATTTATTTTCCGAGAAACCCACCTCGCTCAAAAACATGTCTAGCTGCCTTATCTTCTCGACTTCCTGCTCCAGTCGCGAATCGTCTGTGGAAACAGTCATTGTAATAGAGCCACTGTTTGAGCGAGAACCTTTCTAATTTTGGAGTCGCAGGCTTTTCTCGAGATAAACGTAGAAGAAAACAAAATATTGCTTGGTTCTTCTAGTAACGTATACTCTTGGCCTCTTGGTATGTAACCACATCGTAACGCAAAAGCTGCCTCTGATAGCGTCTGCGACAGGAGGGCACTGAGCAACTCCGTGACACTTCGGCACGTGCTAAATGAATCTACAACGTGATGTGCTGTGCTATTTTGGAGCTTTTCTATTTCCTCTACCAAGCTTATCCGAGACACACTTACGACACATTTTCGAGAATTAGTCGATCGAGCGGTTTGGAAGCTACCGTCTTCTGGGCAGGCGATACTTCTTGAGGATTCCTCGAAGGAATCTCAGTCAAGCATCTGCCTTATCCGAGATTCGTTCTATGCGGTCTTTCCGCTTTAAAGCTCTCCGTGCGATCCTCCCAAATAATTAATGGATCTACACTACGTGATAAATATATGTGGCCTACTATTAGTGGGTTGGCTCCGCCCTTCCTTTTACGACAGCTTGAGCTTTGCTACATTTTCAGTGAGGTGCGTCAATACCTTTGCAGGAATGGGATTACATTTTTGGTTCAAATGGATCTGAGCACTATGGGACTTAACTTCTGAGGTCATCAGTCCCACAGAACTTAGAACTACTTAAACCTAACTAACCTAAGGACAACACACACATCCATGCCCGAGGCAAGATTCGAACCTGCGACTGTAGCGGTCGCGCGGTTCCAGACTGAAGCTCCTAGAACCGCTCGGCCACAACAACCGGCGAATGCATTTTTCCCCAAGAGCCTGACCCAGAGAAAGTAGTGATACTGGACGCTGGGGTCTTGCTAACTCATCCCAAAGGTGTTCAAATTGGGCAGGCCAGTCCATTTCGGGAATGTTACTGTCCACAGGTCATTGGATCACAGATGCTGCTACATTAGAAAGTGAACTGTCAAGTTGATGCAAACGGTCTCTGTATCCGAAATATTCCCCTACTGTAGACACTACGCAATGCTATATGTTCACATTCTTCTGTGATTAGCATTTTTTTCTTAATCACAATAATCGCTAGAAACCCCATAACAGCATCGCCTCTGTACATCACTGTCGGTGTGAAACTTGAAGGCATGTAACGTTTTCCAGGCATTCGTCATAACCAAATCCATCCATAGGATTGCCACTGGGCCTAGCGTGATTCATCACTCCAAATTACTCGTTTCCAGTCAACCAATCTTCTACAACATCGTTCTCTGCACAACCTCAAGCGTCTCTTGGTACTGACTAGAGAAATGTGTGGCTTATGAGGATTTGCTCCAACATTCTGGCTTATTCTTTCTCACTCACAACACAGTCACTGTGGTGATAACACTTTGAAACTAGCTAGTGATCCTCGGCTGACCTCCTTTTTTTTGCCGATGTGTCGTTGCCGAATGGTCCTTTCCGTCAGTACACGAGATTTCCTTTGTCTTGGTTTAGCCGTACACCAACAGTTAACATGAGCAGCTTTATAAGGGCTGAAATGTCCCTGTAGAATCTGTTACTTGATGGAGCTGTCTCTTACGAACCATTCTGCTGCTATTTCTTCCCTACTGACAACGCAGTGTCCCTGCTTCCTTTGGTTTAGGATGATGTTTGGTTTATGGGGCCCTCAACTGCGCGGCCATCAGCACCCGTACCAAGTCCCAACTTCTACGTAGTCCAATTTTGGTACCCAGTCCAGTCCAGCAACTCTCACAAATGATGATGATGAAATGATGAGGACAACATAAGCAGCCAGTCCCCAGTCAGAGAAAGTCCCCAACCCGGCCGGGAATCGAATCTGGGACCCCGTGATCCAGAGGCAGCAACGCTAGGGACTAGACCACGAGCTGCGGACACCCTGCTTCGTGCTAGCGGGTCCGTCTCTCGTCATATAAATTGATCAGTTTCACATCCTACAGGAGAGTCAGGATGTTCTCATGCAGAAGTGTGTGTTTCTGTCTCTTATACGGAATCCGTCTATGTGGTTTACTTTGAAGGTCAATGGACAATCCCTGCACCAAACTTCGCTCCTGTGCAGATCTTCCTGCCCTTTGTTGTAATTTTCTAGCACTCAAACTTCTCTTTATGCTACTTTATTATCCAAAGAAAACTTCATCAGACGAAAATTATCCAGTACGACATGACATACTTCCGGAAAAAATAGTACAGCCTTTTAGAGGATCACAGTTCTCTTACTTTTGAAAAGTGCATATGAAGTACTTGAAATTATTACACTTACAGATAACGTACCAGGTACCTATCCATGCTGAAACACTTATACGAGTACATGGTGTAGGCTCGACGAGCGGCAGCGTAGGTGCTGAACCTGGCATCCAGTCAACCGTGCAGATAGTGAATAGTGTCCTGGGATACGTTATGACAGACCTGTTCGACCTGTTCACGTAGTTCTGTTAGAACTGTTGGCTGACGAGTAGCACAAGCTACTTCTCATCCCATCATATACAAAATGTACTCCATTGGAGGCTAGTGCGGTGGTGGTGCTGACCAGGGAATATGCAGGAGATCTTCCAGAGGACGTTGAATTTCATGGGCAATGGTTACGCGAGCACTATATTGTTCGATCAACACATCACCTTCCGGTTGCAAGAACGAAAAAAATAATGGATTTAATAACATTCTACATTCACCGAGCACCGTTAGCCTTCCCTCCTCAAACGCCAAAGGTGAACGAGAGTTTTAGCTCACTGTAACCCAGACCATAAGGGATGGGGAAGGGCCAATATATCTTGGACGACTGCACTCTACGAGGCAGCACTTTGCAGATTTACATCGTATGTACAAACGACCGTCACCTACTTTCCGGCAAAACCTACTTTCATCGTTAAAGACCGCTACATGCCATTCCCCCCTTCCAAGTGATTTTCTATAGCACCAGTCGAGACGTGCACGTCGAGGCTGTGACGCTGGAAGACGGGCTAGAGATGTGCATACCCGTAGTCCCACAACAGTTCGAGCTGATACGTTTGGGCTCACAAGCCCTCTTATCTCTGCTGTGGTAGTTGCACAATCTGCCACTGCTGCCCTTACTACGCGACGCTCCTGGCGGGGCTTTGTGCTGCGTGGACGTCCAGAAGATCACTTACAGGACTGAGAATGTTCACGTGACCACTGATTCGAGCATCGTTGCACAACTAACGCAGCAAGTGCACCCTGTGTGGCAGTTCTCCGAAAGGACCAACCCACCACGTCGAAGGCCCCCTTTAAAACTTGTTTATTTGGCTGTAGGAAGCACGAGGGTGTCTCCGTGGCATGGATGCCTGCTTGCTTCACACGTCTGCGCCACACTGAGCCTTCTGGCAGTGAGCATTCCCACTACGCTATCGGTTGGCGGACGATGCTGAAATTTTCGGCGCATCTACTGTTCCACAGGTGTCATACACTCTCATCGCATCAAAATATAACTCGTCTTTCAATATGCACTAATTTTGCATCCGACAGTGTACATACTCGTATTGTGAAATACACTCCTGGAAATGGAAAAAAGAACACATTGACACCGGTGTGTTAGACCCAGCGATGAGAGTCGCTTCTGCCTTGGTGCCAATGATGGTCGTATGCGTGGTTGGCGCCGTGCAGGTGAGCGCCACAATCAGGACTGCATACGACCGAGACACACAGGGCCAACACCCGGCATCATGGTGTGGGGAGCGATCTCCTACACTGCGAGAGGGCTGTACAAGCAATGATCACACGCACGGCACAGCGGACACATCAGGAACCGCGGTGTTGGCCGTCGAATAGCGCTAGCTGCGCAGCATTTGTGCACTAACGCCGTCAGTGTCAGCCAGTTTGCCGTGTAACACTGGTAGCATGCCGCGACAGCGTGGACGTGAACCGTATGTGCAGTTGACGGACTTTGAGCGAGGGCGTATAGTGGGCATGCGGGAGGCCGGGTGGACGTACCGCCGAATTGCTCAACACGTGGGGCGTGAGGTCTCCACAGTACATCGATGTTGTCGCCAGTGGTCGGCGGAAGGTGCACGTGCCCGTCGACCTGGGACCGGACCGCAGCGACGCACGGATGCACGCCAAGACCGTAGGATCCTACGCAGTGCCGTAGGGGACCGCACCACCACTTCCCAGCAAATTAGGGACACTGTTGCTCCTGGGGTATCGGCGAGGACCATTCGCAACCGTCTCCATGAAGCTGGGCTACGGTCCCGCACACCGTTAGGCCGACTTCCGCTCACGCCCCAACATCGTGCAGCCCGCCTCCAGTGGTGTCGCGACAGGCGTGAATGGAGGGACGAATGGAGACGTGTCGTCTTCAGCGATGAGAGTCGCTTCTGCCTTGGTGCCAATGATGGTCGTATGCGTGTTTGGCGCCGTGCAGGTGAGCGCCACAATCAGGACTGCATACGACCGAGACACACAGGGCCAACACCCGGCATCATGGTGTGGGGAGCGATCTCCTACACTGGCCGTACACCACTGGTGATCGTCGAGGGGACACTGAATAGTGCACGGTACATCCAAACCGTCATCGAACCCATCGTTCTACCATTCCTAGACCGGCAAGGGAACTTGCTGTTCCAACAGGACAATGCACGTCCGCATGTATCCCGTGCCACCCAACGTGCTCTAGAAGGTGTAAGTCAACTACCCTGGCCAGCAAGATCTCCGGATCTGTCCCCCATTGAGCATGTTTGGGACTGGATGAAGCGTCGTCTCACGCGGTCTGCACGTCCAGCACGAACGCTGGTCCAACTGAGGCGCCAGGTGGAAATGGCATGGCAAGCCGTTCCACAGGACTACATCCAGCATCTCTACGATCGTCTCCATGGGAGAATAGCAGCCTGTATTGCTGCGAAAGGTGGATATACACTGTACTAGTGCCGACATTGTGCATGCTCTGTTGCCTGTGTCTATGTGCCTGTGGTTCTGTCAGTGTGATCATGTGATGTATCTGACCCCAGGAATTTGTCAATAAAGTTTCCCCTTCCTGGGACAATGAATTCACGGTGTTCTTATTTCAATTTCCAGGAGTGTATTATGCCGGAGCCAAGGATCCCCTGAGGGCCGGAAACCCATATTGCACCACAGAGGACGAGGTTGTCTGTGTCCAAGGCGTACGAAAAGCATAATGTTAAATACCGGCTATTTACACTACTGGACATTAAAATTTCTACACCAAGAAGAAATGCAAATGATACATGAGTATTCATTGGACAAATATATTATGCTGAAACTGACATGTGATTACATTTTCACACAATTTAGGTGCATAGATCCTGAGAAATCAGTACCCAGAACAACCACCTCTGGCCGTAATAACGGCCTTGATACGCTAGGGCATTTAGTCAGACAGAGCTTGGATGGCGTGTACAGGTACAGCTGCCCATGCAGCTTCAACACGATACCACAGTTCATCAACAGTAGTGACCGGCGTATTGTGACGAGCCAGTTTCTCGGCCTTCATTGACCAGACGTTTTCAATTGGTGAGATATTTGGAGAATGTGCTGGCCAGGGCAGCAGTCCAACATTTTCTGTGTCCACAAAGGCCCGTACAGGACCTGCAAAATGCGGTCGTACATTATCCTGGTGAAATGTAGGGTTTCGCAGGGATCAAATGAAGGGTAGATCCACATGTCGTAACACATCTGAAATGTAACGTCCACTGTTCAAAGTGCCGTCAGTGAGAACAAGAGCTGACCGAGACGTGTAACCAATGTCACCCCATACCATCACGAGGGGTGATGCGCCAGTATGGCGATGACTAATACACGCGTCCGATGTGCGCTCACCGCGATGTCGATGCGACCATCATGATGCTGTAAACTGAACCTCGATTCATCCGAAAAAATTACGTTTTGCCATACGTGCACCCAGGTTCGTCGTTGAGTACACTATCGCAGGCGCTCCTGTCTATGATGCAGCATCGAGGGTAACCGCAGCCACGGTCTCCGAGCTAATAGTCCATACTGCTGTAATCGTCATCGATCTGTTCGTGCAGATGGTTGTTGACTTGCAAACGTCCCCATCTGTTGACTGAGGGATCGAGACGTGACTGCACGATCCGTTACAGCCATACGGATAAGGTGCCTATCATCTCGACTGCTAGTGATACGAGGGCGTTGAGATTGAGCACGGCGTTCCGTATTACCCTCCTGAACCCACAAATTCCATATTCTGCTAACAGTCATTGGATCTTAACCAACGCGAGCAGCAATGTCGCGATACGCTAAACCGCATTCGCGATAGGCTCCAATCCGACCTTTATCAATGTCGGAAACGTGATGGTACGGATTTCTCCTCCTTACACGGGGCATCAGAACAACGTTTCACCAGGCAACGCCGGTCAACAGCGGTTTGTGTATGAGAAATCGGTTGGAAACTTTCCTCATGTCAGCACGTTGTAGGTGTCGCCACCGGCGCCAACCTTGTGTGAATGCTCTGAAAAGCTGCTCATTTGCATATCACAGCATCTTCTTCCTGTCGCGTCTGTAGCACGTCATCTTCGAGGTGTAGCAAGTTTAATGGCCAGTGGTGTACATGTGTACATACAAGATAATGGAAATGGACATTCCGAGCACTAATTCCTACAGGGGGACTTCGAGCCAGGGCCTGCAAGAAGTATCACTACGCCAAAACCTGATTCGCTGGGGACAACTATTCAGGGGCTAGAATCAGCCCTGAAGTTCAGTTAACTCGGGTTGCCGACCTCGTGTACTTCAACCGCGAAAGATTACGTCTTCGTCTCAGAAATGTACTAGTATGTTTGTGTTACCACGAACCTTTGTGGAAAATTAGAAGTGAACTTTCGTTTTTCTCAGTTGGGAGACTTCGTTATTGTTACCTTAATTTGTTGTTCAGTCATCAACCTTGTGAACTTACATCAATAAAAGTTGTGTTTGTGAAAATTTGCAAATTGTCATTGACAACATGAACAGTAAAGGTTCAATAACAGCCAGGTGGAGTAAGTCCAAAGCTGCTTGTAGATCGGAAGGTTTTTATCTGTTTCCTAGGAACACTTCACCCAAACACTCCACTGTTCTTTGTTTGATCTTCTTTCAGTCTTCTTTTTATCCAGCCAGGCTAAAATACGTATGATGTGTCAGTTACTGTTGCAGATAATTACGAGCACGTGTTCGGTAGGGCAGTACTGTTTCATTTCATACTACCAGTCTTTGCACCGTCGGAGACCTGTGATGTGTGCACAGAATGTGAGGGCAGGCGCAGTGCAGCGTGGCCAGTTGGGTGCTGATGACGGCAGCGGCGGGTAACAGCGCGTCCGCCGTGTCGCCGGTAATTGGCCGGCGGACGTGGGGAGCCACTTCCAGTTCCGCCGCGCCGGCCGCCGGCGCACCGCACAGCAGTACAGCGTGGGGCCGCGCCGCGCCGCGCAGCACAGCACACACTGTGTACACGGCACGTGTTTGCGCTGGCCGTCGGGCCGGCGGCAGCAGCTGCTGCCGCTCGCCCCGCAGCCGTGTGCGTCACGCGTAGCTCAGTGCTCCTATCGATCAAGTGCTGCCGAAGGCGTGGGGTAGCTTTCCAGCACTGAGGCAATGTTCGTGAGCATCGGCGTCGGCGTCATCACTACCTTCATAAAATGTTAATGTCTTTCGTCTTTTACTGCAGTTTTATTTTCGCCATTCATTTAAGAGACGTTAATGTAGACTGTAGGGACGAAAGACCTATAAAGAATCCCTACCTCAAACAGTGGTAAAGCTCGCGAAAATCCACGTGCGCAGAACCACATTCTCGTTATGAGCTGTGGACTAGTGTACCCCGTTGTGCCGAAGGGGCAGCCGCCTCAGTGGCTAGTCAACTGCCACGCTGTACACGGAGGCCCATTGATCGTGACCGGGCCAAATGTCTCACGAAATAAGAGTCAAATGAAAAAACTACAAAGAACGAAACATGTCTAGCTTGAACGGGGAAACCAGATGACGCTATGGTTGGCCCGCTAGTGGCGCTGCCATAGGTCAAACGGATATCAACTATGTTTTTTTAAAATAGGAACCCCAATTTTTTATTACATACTCGTGTAGTACATAAATAAATACGAATGTTTTAGTTGGACCACTTTTTTCGCTCTGTGGCAGGTGACGCTGTAATAGTCACAAACATATGGCTCACAATTTTAGAGGAACAGTTGGTGACAGGTAGGTTTTTTAAATAAAAATACAGAACGTAGGTACATTTGAACATTTTATTTCGGTTGTTCCAATGTGATACATGTAACTTTGTGAACTCATCATTTCTGAGAAGGCATGCTGTTACAGCGTGATTACCTGTAAATACCACACTAATGCAATAAATACTCAAAATGATGTCCGTCAGCCTCAGTGCATTTGCCAATACGCGTAACGACATTCCTCTCAACAGCGAGTAGCTCGCCTTCCGTAATGTTCGCACATGCACTGACAAGGCGCTGACGCATGTTGTCAGCCGTTGTCGGTGGATCACTAGAGAAAATATCCTTCTACTTTCCCCACAGAAAGAAATCCGGGGACGTCAGATCCGGTGAACGTGCGGACCATGGTATGGTGCTTCGACGACCAATCCACCTGTCATGAAATATGCTATTCAATACCACTTCAACCGCACGCGAGCTATGTGCCGGACATCAGTCATATTGGAAGTACATCGCCATTCTGTCATGCAGTGAAACATATTGTAGTAACATCGGTAGAACGTTACGTAGGAAATCAGCATACATCGCACCATTTAGATTGCCATCGTTAAATTTGGGATCCAATTATCCTTCCACTCATAATGCCGCACCATACATTAACCCGACAAGGTCGCTGATGTTCCAATTGTCGCAACCATCGTGGATTTTCCGTTGCTCAATAGTGCATATTATGTCGGTTTACGTTACCGTTGTTGGTGAATGACGCTTCGTCGAAAATAGATCGCGTGCAAAAAATCTGTCATCATCCATAATTTCTCTTGTACTTAGTGGCAGAACTGTACTAGACGTTCAAAGTCGTTTCTGTGCAATTCCTGGTGCATAGAAATATGTTACGGGTGCAATCGATGTTGACGTAGCATTCTCTACACCGACGCTTTTGAGATTCCTGATTTTCGCACAATTTGTCTGCTACTGATGTGAGGATTAGCTGCGACAGCAGCTAAAACATCTACTTGGGCATCATCATTTGTTGCAGGTCGTGCTTGACGTTTCACATGTGGCTGAACACTTCTTGTTTCCTTAAATAACGCAACTATCCGGCGAACGGTCCGGACGCTTGGATGATGTCGTCCAAGATACCGAGAAGCATACATAGCACACGCCCGTTGGACATTTTGATCACAATAGACATACATTAACACGATATCGACCTCTCCCGCAATTGGTAAACGGTCCATTTTAACACCGGTAATGTATCACGAAGCAAATACCGTCCACACGTGCGGAATGGTACGTGGTACCACGTACTTACACGTTTGTGACTATTACAGCGCCATCTATCACAAGGCGAAAAAAGTGGTCCAACTAAAACATTCATACTTCTTTACGTACTACACATTTGTAATAAAAATGTGGGTTCATATTTTAAAAAACGCAGTTGATATCCGTTTGACCTATGGCAGCGCCATCTAGTGGGCCAACCATAGCGCCATCTGGTTTCCCCTTCAAGCTAGGCGAGTTTCGTTCTTTGTAGTTTTTTCGTTTGATTCTTATTTCGTGAGATATTTGGCCCGGTCACTATCAATGGTCCACCCAGTAGAAAGGGTGATTATAATTAAATTAAACTTTCAAAACTATGTAGAAATAACACCTCTGGCCAAAATGATGTCAAATTGCAACGGAATGTTATCGGAGAAAGTGAAAACATATGGCAGAAGATAATAATAGTGTGAAAATTGATTAATAGGAAGAGCTGCATGTGTCGGAAGACACAAATGAAAATACCTGTCATGCGCACGACCCACTGAAGTTGGAATAAACACGTCGGGTACACGGCTTTTCCTCCTGTCGTGTCCGCGACTTTCGCCATGACTGTCTCTATGCAGGATCGAGCTCTGCGTGCAAAGCTGTATTACAAGAATGATGACTGTGCACGCGTCGCTGTGCAGAAGTTCCGGACACTGAAGGGTTTGGAAAAAGAATTTGGTCCGATGACTGCCGTGGGTCTGGATGATTCGGAAGTTCAAAAAGACGGGTTCTTTTGGTGTGCAATCCGGTAGAGGGAGGAAACGAATTGAATCGACGTCTGTGGAAGTAGTGGCCACGGCAGTGGAGGAGGAGACGAGTGGTGGTGTGCAAACGTGTAGTGCACGGAGGTTTGCCCGAACATTGGACATATTGTGAGCACGGCACGTAAAATCGTACGAAATATCCTCCTTCGCTATCCATTCAAAATTGCCCATGTGCACGAGATGCTTCCTGTTGACCTCCGAGCAAGAGAGACCTTGGCTTTAGAATTTCTTGCTCGCATGAGAGTGGACAATGATTGGCTGTGGAAGATTTTGTGGACAGACGAAGCCCACTTCCATCTGACAGGATATGTCGATACACAGAATTGTCGAATATGGGAAACGGAAAATCCACACGCAAATCAACCAGTACCACTTAATCCTGAACAGGTCATTCAGTGGTGCGGGTTTACTTCATCATTTGTCATAGGACCTTATTTTTTCGTAGAGACAGGTGGTTCCGGTCCTGTTACCTGTACCGTCACTGGTAAGCGCTGTGAGTCTCTTTTGCGCCACCACGTCACTCCAGTTCTTCAACAGCATGGTTGTGTGCGTGGGATCATTTTAATGCAAGATGGTGCACCTCCGCACATTGCAAACCCAATTAAGAAGCTGCTGAAGCCCCATATCCGCAATGCTAGTACTATCAGCTGCCATTTCCTTGCAACCTGGCCGTCCCGATCACCTGATATTAATCCGTGTGACTTCTGGATGTGGGGCTATCTGAAAGATGGTGTGTTCAGTGTTCGGACTGCAAACTTAGCTGTAATTCAAACTTAGCTGTATTCTGAACGTGACCCCGGAAACACTTTGATCAGCTGTGGAACATATTTCTCGATTTTAACATGTTGCTGAAAATGATGGACAGCATATTGAACATGTTTGTCGACAGTCACACGGTTATTAATAATCTGATTTGGTTTGATTGATGCTTTTTATGCGGTTTTTGGCCCCAGGACAGTTAAAAACCTATTTTTACCATCCGATGCGATATGACCCTGCCGTGGTGGATGGGCTTGCGTAACTAGCGGTGTCACACCTGTACACCCATGCACACTGAGCAGTACAGTTTGTTTAACATCAAACGTACACCTTGGGCATTGCTGTACGATTCGTTAGTCATTTGTAGTCGCCCACTATTAAATTATGATGCTCACAGCACCATCCATTGCTACATTTTGTAACTATTTATTTTTCTTCTGCCATATGTTTTCTGCCTTCTCCGATAATATTTCGTTGCAATTTGACGTCATTCTGACTAGTGGTGTTAATTCTATAGTGATTTGAAAGTTTAACTTTAATTATAATTACACTGCATTCGGTCCGTTAGGAACGGCCCCCACAATAAATTATGCGACGGGTTTTCTTTGCTGTAGTTACTTACAATTTTTTTTTTTTTTTGGAACTCCCGTATATATCATATCATTATTCGCAGTGCCCCAACTGCCTTATACAATCGTTCTGGGAGATAAATGTTACACTGCAGGCTTCAGCTGTCGAATTGCATATCTCCTATCGTGTAACGCGCGTCTCCTGCCAAATTATCTGCGAAGTACATGCCAAGTTATTTTGTACACTATCTACCGAAATTCACAAGTATATTCGATTTTATATAACCTGACTGTTACACTGTATTTTGCCTGTCCAATCGCATTAATGTGACCACATTTCAAAAACATGGACAACACCGTTCTTAAGGGTGAGACGTTCAGAAAGAGAGTTAATCAGGCCTCGTAAGGTACAGACATGGATTTGGAGTCATGCTGACTCGGTTGCCGTGTCCAACTGCGCTAAGTCTCTTGGTGTTGGATCCATGATGGAAACAGCCCGATGGAGGTGGTCCAACAAACATTGGATTGAGCTTAAATCTGGGGATTTCGGTGGAGTACAGAGTACGGTAAATTGATGCTGGTGCTCGTCGAACCATGCACGTACGCTGCGAAACGTGTGACTCATTACATTGTCCTTTTGGTAGATGCTTTCGAGCCGAAGAAGAATAAGCTTTATGTAGGGATAGACACGGCCGTTAATGATTGCTGCATATTGGTGTTGATCAATCGTGCCTTCCAAAATGGCGAGATCGCCCTGGTAAAGCCGCGAAAACATTTCCTAGGCCATAATGCTCGCGCCTCCGGCCTAGGGCCTTTGCTCTCAGATATTTCACGTTGTACATGCCGACGGCCATCTATTCGATGGAGTATAAAATGTGACTTATTTGGAAAGGCCACCAGTCACCATCCCGCGAACGTCTAGTTGTGGTATTGACGTCTTTGTCACTGATGAACAGCAGTCAGCATGGGTGCTCAAAGATGCACGTACTGCGGAGAACCATACTCAGTACAGTTCGCTGAGTAGTTGCTGAGAAGACAACGTTGTTAGCCCTTTGTTTCATCGTGGCTGTCTGTTGCTCCACAATTTGACCTCTATTCGGTCTTACACTTCTCCACAGCCATCGATCACGTCAGTCATCCAAGGTCATTGGTACACCATAGTTAAAAAAGTCGCCTTGTGAACAGTTGAAGAACTTATCCGTTACGGAAATGCTTTCACCTTTGGCCTGTATAACAGTGATCATGCGATTTTTGACGTCAGATACATCGCCTCCTTACAACAACTGCACTGTCGCCCTCCCCCTACCCCCCCTACCCCTCACCCCCACCGCCACAGACACGCTTAATATGACCCCCTGTAATAGAGTGCGTCGTCTGTGAGTGGTGATTGGACGCTGACGTCGAACATAGTTACAGTCACATTGATTTGACTCGTCCGCGTTGAACGGAAAATGTTGTGTGTTCATTGGGTATTGCTGTTGTGAGATGCAGAGCTGAATGCATTTTTGTGAACCGTCGATGGTGGGATTCATGAACGAAATCGATCGTCTTCAGTAAATACGAGTATAATGAAATCTAGCTGTGTATTACACGACACAGTTTTTATCCCTAATCAAAGCCTTCGTAATAAGAATTGTCGACGAGGAAACAGATGAGAAATATTATGGGACACGTATCACACAACGATGTTGTTTATCTCCAACAGATTTCACTATTGAGCTAGAAACTAACAAACACAACATTATAAACTGCAAGTGGTACAAAATTTGGAGGGTAAAGGATAAACGCATGTACACAGGTTAACGATAAGTGTTGACTGAAAGGCCTGCCGCTATGCCCGAGCGGTTCTAGGCTCTTCCGTCCGGAACCGCGCTACTTCTTCGGTCGCAGGTTCGAATCCTGCCTCGGGTATGGACGTGTGTGATGTCCTTAGGCTAGTTAAGTTTAAGTAGTTCCAAGTCTAGGGGACTGATGACCTCAGATGTTAAGTCCCACAGTGCTCACAGCCATTTGAACCATTTGTTGACTGAAACAGAGGATAAACTACAAGAGGGAACGCCTAAAAAGTGAGAATAGGATATGGAATTGGGTAAATGTAGGGCCGACAAAAGTGATACGAATTACCAAACATGACATTCCGTCAAGAGTCATAGGAAGAAAGGAAGATTGATGGCATTTAGGGTGAATATGGTATGCCACTATCGTTAATGTTCACCTATATAGTCGAATTAAAACAGACAGTCGTGAGGGACCATTAAATACAGAGTGGCAGTAGCAAAAAACAATACAGGTTTGTTAACATTTTATGTAAATTTAAGTGATAAGACGTATTTTGTGACGAAATTTATGTGGATGTAGCCTTGTGTGGAGAATAAGTTAGTGCGACATGCTGTTCAGTTAAGAAAAAGGTAGCAGTTTCTGAAATCTGCTGCTACGGACAAATGCTGTATATTAGCTGGGTAGGTCGAATAACTAGTGAAAATATACCAACTCTGACGCGGAAAATTAACTTGTAGCTTACATTAACTAAATGAAGTGATCCGTTTAGAAAAGACAGCATAAACTTTCAAATAATCGTCGATTAAGTTATGAAAGGAAATATCAGAGAGTGTATGTGGATGATGGTCGTGGAGGTAGAAATTGCATAGTTTGTACTAAGTCGGTTCAAATCGATGTAGGTTGCAGTAATTTGGCAGAAATAAGGAAACTAGTGCGGAGAACTACATTTTGCATTTATTCTTGCGTTTGTTATTTGTCTCACTTATGTCTCGTCTTTTAGGCAGAGAAATAACTTCAGCACATCTTCATTCTTCTGGTGTGTATGCAAACACATGTTACAGAAAGGGAGAATTTAGAATTCTAGATATTTTTGACCATATTATACCTGTTCTTGGTTAATTCGATCCTTTCCTCTTTTATTAGCCTTGATTACCAGTTTAATTTTGTGAATTGTGTTAGATCCATTATTTTCCCTGCTTTTTCATTCGTCATCCCTTCTGCATCAGGATTATACCATAATTTGCAATAGTTATTTATCGTGTTAGCTGCAGGAATGATGTTTACGTTTGCAGTACGTTTGCTCTCTTTGACTGATCAGTTTATATGCTGTTCGCTATCTACATTGAAGGTCAATATCAGTCTTGCTTATAAATGTATTCCTTGTTTGTTAAATTTTCCTTTAACTTCCTCATTCTCTTCCTGCAGGAACTCCCTACACTCTTTACTTCTTTTTTCTAGAGCTTATTCTCTCTTCTTTCCAAATTTTATGTCCCCTTTTACAATTTATGTTGTGTTTTTCACCTAGTACTTTTTTCGTTACGTGTAATACGATATGTTTAAAGTTTATCTCTTCTTCAGATAGATTTTCACTTAATGGGATTTGTTGGAGTAGCACTGATACAGATTCCTGTAATCCTCTGCTTGGAGCAAATGCACCTTAAAAGATTTATTTCTGTTTCTTTCATTTTTTTCTTTTGTTCCGTTTTTCTCCATCTTTCCCAGAGTCGGAGTTTCATTTCTCAAGAAAGTGGTCCATATTCACGTTTATCTCTGTTTGTACGTATGTGTCTGTCACTCTTTATGCTAGATTTGTTTTTATTAGCAGCTATTATCACCAGCTGTGCTCTTAATGATTGATAGTGAGCGCGTAAGCAATGTGCAATTACGTCAGCTAACCTCACATATCTACATGTTCGGGTAAGCACAGCCCCAAGATACGACATGCAGCGTCACTGTCGAACGGTGCATGCATTTAAACTTGTATTGGTTACTTCCACTTCATTAAAGGTGCAAACTCCTTCAATTTCATTCCATTGTTATTAATGTTATCTTCTCCATTGTTCCCGATCAGCTGATGGATGTGTTCTTTACATAACCATGCACGAAATTCCCTGCCAAGACGGCATGTTGAGTCTTTATTTTATTCAGGCGTTTCTGTAATTCTACATAGAACACATCTGTTTCTTCTTTCTTTTCTTCCCATAGTGTGTACGCTCCTGTAACTCTATCAAATTTTAAACTCAATGCGATTATCTTTTCGTTTTCTAGTGCGTAGTGCCGTGTGTTATCTTCTCGTTTTCTGTCTGTCGATGCTGTTACTCAACGACATGCTCCTTGCTTAGGCGCTACTCCAAATAGAACATAAGGAAGCCTTCTATAGGCTACCTTTAAAGCCTTTCAGGTTTATTTTGTTGGCTGAAATCAGTAGTATATATTGCGCGCCTCTTTAGCCGAGTGGTAACGCACTTGCCCCCATGCAAGCTGACCCTGGTTCGATTCCCGGCCAGGTTGGAGGTTTCCTCCAATCGTGGACTGGGTGTTGTCACCATCATCATTTCAGCCTCATCACCGGCCCAATGTGCCGTCGACTGAAATAAGACTTGCACTTGGCTGCCGAACTTCCCTGGAAGGCGCCTCCCGGCCAGAAATGACCTATGCTCATTTCATTTCAGTAGTATATTAAATTTAAAATCTTTGAGTATGTAACTCATATCGGTCTCATTTGTCTCCAACACCTGTACGTTCAGTCTGGCAACTCTGAGTGCGTCTTTTGTTCTGTAACATTTAACCTCTACCTTAAATCTGATCGACCATGATGTTAGGTTTCTATTCCATGATTCTTTACAAACTTATGAGTGTGGCGATTTTTGCATATGTAAATTTCCGCCGTCTTCAGATTTAACACTAACATGTAGTTAAAAATCTCCAGTACTACTCTGCAATTCACTCTTTAGTGCTTGTCGGAGGTTCATCCAACCACCTATAGACCATTTTTGTATAGTTCCACTCTTGAAATGCGAGTAGGAAAATGAACATGGAAATCTTTAAATGCGAGCTCTGCTTCCTCTTATTTTATTATGGTATTCATTTATTCCTAAGGACGAAATCAAATGAAAAGAGCGTTTGGCTTCATTGAGCGGGAGGCCCCTTACAGAGCAGGTCCGGCGGCCTTGGTGCAGGTGTTATTATATTAGAAAGCCACACTGGGCGACCTGCGCGCTAGAAGAGGATGAAATGTTGATGAAGACAACACAACACCCAGTCCCTTATCGGGGAAAATCCACGACACTGCCGGGAATCGAACCGGGGCCCGTAGGACGGCAATCCGTCACGCTGAGCACTTTTTTCTTTTAAAAAAAATAAAAAAATAAAAAAGCTTTAGTTGGTCAGGGGGCAGAGTGGGCAGGGGTCGTACTTGGAGGCCTGGCCACGGTGTCCCCGTCTCCTGACAGGATAAGGGAGAGGCAGCAGGAAGGAAAAATTATACACTGATGTAAATTTTTTTTATTACTAACAATAATATTTAATTTAGTCATTTAATTTTAATGTCCCAAAAGAAAAATCATATATGTAAAAGAAGGGAAAGAAATATTGGGACGAAGTGACATCCTCGACACTTCACTGGGAGTAAATTCTATCCCTCGAAACAACGTAAACCTGGGACTCCCCACAGCTTCGGGGGATTGTGAAAGAAGCTGCCTAGAAAGTTCGCAAAATGCATTTTATATTTAGAGTGGCGTCGGATGATTTCGTGTTGTTCTAGTAGATAATGCTAATAGTCCATGCCCGATATCAAGGTGCGCGAGAGCACGTAGTGCGATGCGTGTCCTCCAATCCATCGGATTGCCGACGTTTTTTTGTGAGAGGAAAAAGACAGCGTCAGGGAAAAATAAAGCGTCCGTCGTGATCGAAGATTCGTCGGTGCGTCGGAGGAGGGCCATGATGCTTTGCGTCAGCCGCCAAACAACCTTTGCCTCACCGCACTGCAGAGAATGTTCGTCGGTGTCCTGCATGCCACATATAAGGCAGAGTGGGGAATCTACCATGCGAATGCATTACAATCGTTAGCGGTTGACTGTCTTGCGGTTGATGAATGTATACCATGACGATCTCGTTGCCGTGGTGAGGAGAGGCGTATGGACAGCTCACCAAATCTGTCGCCAGTCTCGCGTTGGGTATTTAAGTTCGACAACATTGCTGCCATGATGACGCCGCAAGTATCGATATATCTTACGGGTAGTGGGGAGTCTTGTAGAAGGTATCTGTAACTGAACATAACTAAAATCAACAAAGAATCGCGTGACGTGAGAAAAAGAGGACGAAATTGTGCCTGCCGCCACCTGCGGTTCAAAGGACGTGGGAAGAAGCACATCCAGGATGGCCGATGTGATGGCGTGTTGCCGTTGGTTCTAAGTTCGTAGCGTCGCTTGCAGGTATAGAGCTAGAACCTTGTTCCGCACATCCGTGAGGTTAAGTCCTCCAGAATGGTGTGGGAGAGTTAAAGTCTCGTATTTGATCTTAAACAACATTCCTTGGCTCACATAGTATCCAAAGGCCGCCATTAATCTGTCAGCAATACCATGTGGCATTGGCAGTACCTGAGCCAGGTGCGGCAGTCGTGAGGCCAGGTGAACATTAGTGTAATCCACCATTTGGAGCAGGTCGTGCGTCCGGAGTGAATTGTTGCGTATGTGCAGTCGGACGCGCTGGAGGAGACGTCGATAGCTCGCCGCCGCTGTTTGCCGTAGCGATCGGGTGAATAATACACCTAAGCATCTCAAGATGTCCACCGTCGTAAACGGACTGTGCAGTGCGTCCAGCCCTCGACCGATGTGCATGATCTTGGTTTTATTCATGTTGACCCCGCTTCCCGCAGCTACTCCGTACGTAGTAAGAAGGGCAATCACCTTACTTACTTCGTTCTCCGACCGGACGAGTATCATCAAGTCGTTGGCATACGCACGACACGTGAAGGAGCTCGCACGGAGTCGGACGCCAGATAGAGTCCATCGAAGAGTCTGCATCAATGGTTCGAGCGCTATTGTAAACAGTATCATCGACAGGAGACACCCTTGCCTAACTGAGCTGCAAATAGGAATCGGTCCTACCTCCCTGTCTTTGACTCTCACCGTGGAAGAAGCGCCGCGAAGGAGGCGCATGAGGACGGTAATAAAATCCAGTGGTATCGCCATGCGTCGCATGGTCGAGTCAAGGAAATCATGGTTGATCCTGTCAAAGGCACGATCAAAATCCACCGATACGAACGCCGCTCGCATGCGACAAGCTTCCATCAGGGAAATTACGTCACGGTATTCGCCTAGATTAGAATGTATGTTGCTCCGAACCCCTAGACAAGGCTGGTCTGGTGGTATTGTCTTGGATATTACAGTCTTGAGCCTTGCCGCCAACATTCGCGAAAAGATCTTATAGTTAGTATTGAGCATCGTGAGCGGTGTAAATTGATGGGCGCTGACACTCGCTGTCGATTTCGGTATTGGTATAAGCAGTCCCGCCGTGAACTGTGACGGAACGTCCGTGTCAGGACTCAATACTCATTATACATCAATACCAACTGGGACATCATTAAATCCGCATATGCGTGATAAAATTCGAGTGTCAACCCATCTGGCCCAGGGGATCTATGAACCGCACCCTTAGTGAGTGCGCCCCGGATGTCATCATCCGTTAGGGGTTCCAATACCGCCTCGGCATCCGGACCATCCACCTCCGTTTTCATCTGTCGTAAAATTTCTTCTCCTGTCCGATTGTCCGTCGGCGTCCCAGTGAAAAGGAGGCGGTAATGCTCCAGAAACTCAGCAGCAATGTCCTGTTGTGACATCAAGTGCCGACCATCGTCATCATGGAGCACTGTGATCAGGGATAGGCGATTACGCGCATGTCCCTTGGACACATGATGCATGGTAATACGTTCTCCGTCGACGTTGTCGAAGCACCGAGCACGGACCGAAAGTCCCTCCAGTCGACGTCTCGTGATCGATAAAATGCAGGCCTGAATGCGATGGACTTCCGCTTGACGCTCGGACGATGGGGCCTTGGTGGACAGGTCGCGGAGCACCATGTAGTAATAATCAAGTGTATCGCGGAGCCATTTCGCTTTTTCCTTGCCATACATTATGAGAGATCTGCGTATCGCCGGTTTTGCACACTGCAGCCACCATGAAAGAACCGTACAGTGCAGCGGCGGACGGCGAGTGCATGTCTGCCATGTTTCTTCGATGCGCTGGCGACATTCGATATCCACCAATAAGGATGAATTAAGTTTCCAGGAACTACGCCAGACCCGCTGCCGTGGCAGGGTTAACGTGCATAAATATGCAAGGTGATCAGTGAAAGCTGTGGGCCAACGTTCAGCATCCAACACGTGATCCCGTAATCTGTCAGAAACATAAATCCGATCCAGCCTGCTCGCCGAGTGGCTAGTAAAATACGTGTAGCCCTCTCGCTGCCTATGGATCTTTTCCCACGTGTCCATTAGGGCCATGTCCCGGCAGATCGTGTTCAGAGCGTGGCAGGAGCTAAAATTAGGAGTTTGATCCTTCGGTGCGAGTACACAGTTAAAATCTCCCCCTACCAAGATGTGGTCATACCTCCCATGGAATAGGGGGGCAATCTCCGCCGAGTAGAATCGTGCACGCGCCTGTCGGTTGTCAGATCCGGAGGGTGCATAGATTTTGACGATACGAATGCCGTTCACGGTCATAGCCAAACCCCGAGCCGAAGGAAGGTAATCGAGGTCACACATCGGAATCCCTTCCCGGACTAGTATCGCTATGCCATGTCCTCCATCTGGAGTCGGCGCTAGATAAGTGTTGTATTCATGCACGTCGGGAAAAGCAGCATTGCAGGTTTCCTGCATCAGCAGAATATCAACGTCTGTGGCATAAATCATGTCCCGGAGAAGTTGCATCTTTGCAAGCGAACGTGCGGTGTTAATGTTCAGTGTGCCCACCTTATATGCTTGGTCCGTTGTAGTCGTCATGCTCGTGTCGTGTCATTGAGAACTCCAAGGGCTTTAGTCCACTATTCGTGCTCAGAGGGGTGCCCGCCAACGGGTTGTCCTCCGTTTTTGTCGTTCCGTCGTGTGCATCCTGTAGGTGAGTGGTCATCATTTGGGGGTGGCAATTCCTGTACGTCTTCGACTGGTTCCGCCCAGTCGCAGTGGTCATCAATCCGAGAAACGTCCTCTGATGTGTTTCGATGTGGCTGCCGGGACATTGGCGTCCCTGACTCCTTCGTCGGCAGCGCTGGGTCAGTCGATGTCAATGAAGAGGGACCGTCTGAAAGGCAGGACATCCGGTCACCATCTGACGGAATCCCGTCAGCGTCCTCTATAGGCACGTGTTCCGTGTCAGACAGTTCTTCGGCTAGGATAACTTCCGTGTCCTCTAGGCTAGGGGGTGACGCGTCACCCGAACTATAGCGACGCAATTTGCGACGCTTCGGCGATCGCTGTTTGCGTGCCCTGCCCTCTGTTGCCTCACTGTGTTCGTCGATCGTTCGTTGGTCCGTTGCCGGCGCCACTGTCTCGACCTCTACTTCCACACCGCGTGCTACATGTGAGTTTTCGGAGGGTTCCTCCCTCATCTGACGTGACGTGGTTCTAGGGAGATTCTCCGAGTCACGTCCATGCTCCCGTAACTCGGTCTGCTCTTGCATAAACACGTCCTTGTCACGCTCCTAACTTGGCAACACCTCCCGGCGGGCCACCGACACGTACGTCGTCGCAGTTGCGTGGGAACTTCTCGCTGTGACGCTTCTCCGTGTGGCAGTTGCACGACGCGGCGTTGTATGAACTCCGACCGGATATGTCCTTCTCCACCACAGCCAGAACAGGTGCGTGGCTAGCCATCGTAAATCACAATAGCTCGACATCCTCCAATGTATAAATAAGAAGGGATATGTTTAGTAAGGACGATCCGCACCTGTCGGACTCCTTTTAGCACAGGATAGGTGCTAAAACTTGCCCAGCGCTCAGGCGTATGACTGAGTACCGTTCCAAATGGTCGCAACGATTCAGTAACCATCGATTCTGGCACCACAAACGGTAATTCAAAGATCCGAATGACCCTCACACCCAAGCCTGAAGGAGATACTGTTGCATCGCTGAAATGGCCATCGGAGTGTCGAAATTTAAATCCTCTTTGAGCAGCGGGGAGAGTTCTTTCACACGCAGCTTCATCGGTCATCTTTACGTACATTGTACTGCTTACAATGGACAGGTGTACTCCAATTATGTCTGCAGCAGGTAAACGAACTTTTTCCCTCAAAAAACGCTCTATTTCGAAAGCTTTGGGTCTGGCATATTCGTTGTCGAACGTAAACTGGATCGTAGTCTTACGAAAATTGTGTGCCATGGCGATCGAGTCAGACAACAGCACACGCGAGTACCGGCGGTGTAAACACTTCCTCGTCCACGCGCGCGCCCGCGGCCGGGACAACAGGTCCGTGCCGCGCCACCGCCGAAAGCAGACTGTGGCACTCAGCTATCGGGGCGGACTTCTAAGGAGGAGAAACTTGGTGATTGATATTTCTTCAGGATCACGCCGCAACGAAAGGCAGGTTTTTTGTGATGATTGCCACCCAAATCCACACATTATATGCGTGATACTCTCTCCCACGTATCGCCATAATACGAAACGAGCTGCCTCTATTTGAGCTTCAAACCTATGTGGTAAGGATCCCACACGCAGAGCAATACTCCAGAAGAGAACAGACGCGTTTATTTTACGCAGTCTCTTTAGCAGATCTGTTGCATTTTATAAGTGTTCTCCCAATCAAACGCAGTTTTTGGTTCGGCTTCCTCGCATCATATTCTTAGTGATTGATTTAATTTTAATCCCTAGGTATTTAGTTGAATTTACAGCCTTTAGTTTTGTGTGACTTATCGTGTAACCAAAATTTAGTTGATTCCGTTTAGTAATTGCCTCACACTTTTTATTGTTTACAGTCAGTTGCCACTTTTTGCACTATATAGATAACTTGTGTAGAGCATTTTGGATTTGTTTTTGATCTTGTGATGACTTTACTTGAGGATAACGACAGCAGCATCCCCAAGTAAAATGCCTTCCGGCAGGTCTTGTCATGGGGGAAGGCTCGTCAGAGACGTCCACCACATCAGCGTCTATGGAAGTGATTTCACTGGTTGTTTCCCCTTGCCTTCCACTGATGATGACGAGATGATTATGAGGACAACACAACACCCACTCCCTGAGCGGACAAAATCTCCGACCCACCCGGTAATCGAACCCTGGCCCCTTGGCGTGGCAGACCACGGCGCTTACCACTCAGCTATCGGTGCGGACAAGTAAACTAATAAGGCTTCTCAGATTGTTCATCCAGTTATTAACAGTTGAGGTTCTATAAAACTACCGCCAAACATCTCTTCCGATTTACTTAATGATTTTCCATCAGTTACTACAAACTGTGACCTTTGGGATAGGTTATCTCGAAACCAGCATCGCAACTGAAACGATAGTCCGTAGGTAAGCAATTTCACTATGAGTCGCTTTTGAGGAATGGTTTCGAAAACCTCCTGGAAATCGAGAAATGTATGGAATACAAGACTTATGGTACGATCGGTGTCGGTTGATGTGTGTCGTTACCAAACGGTGAACCACGTGATCTACACTACAGGTAACCTCGGAGCTTCATGTATTGTCATGTAACCGCATCGCACTCCATATTCATGCTCTGTCTGTCTGTCTGTCTGTCACAGCCGGAGGGAGATCACATACAGTAAGAGACCCCCACCCACTCCTCCACCCTGAAACCCGCAGTTTCGCAACTTGTCCACATCTTAAAGCACACGTGTTCAGTATTGCTCATGATATTTCATGGATGTTGTTCATCTTAAAATCATGTGTATAAAAACAGTTGCTGGGGTCTGCTTGTTGAATTAATTACAGCGCTCCTATTGCTGATATTTAGTGCACGGAACAAACTTATAAGCCGATCTCTGCATGCATCCAGCCTCAATAGAGGAGATAGCAGTGAGCATAATTCTTGATCCATAGCATGAGTAATATGGACTATACTTTTTTGCATCTGTCCAAAGACAGCGCTATGCTTTCTTATATGAATGAGCTATCATCGTGGGTAGTTAAGCTGAACAACAATCTCTGCTGTATAATATGAATGGTGAGGTCCCTATATAAAACTGAAAACAAGATCTGGACACAAATAATTAACGAAGTTGTTACACACTTACTTAATGTAAGTGTAACGGTAATGAAAACGCCTAGCTGTGTATTTGAGCACCGTATAGTAGGTAAGTTCTCACCTACAACTGTTCCAAAAGGAAAATAATGTGAACAATTTCAGTTAATGGCCAAAAACGTACAATGATGCTGTTTCGTTGTAACTGTTATCACTTAATTTATAACTGAAGCGAACGATTAGTCAAATGCTTTTTTATATATAATGATGTCATAACGTTATTTTAAGAACAAATCTTCACATGCTGCCGGAAACAGGAATCACTATTTTGTCAACAACGAAATATCTATTACACAAAACCACAATGCATAGTTTTCCGAAGTTATCCAGAACAGCGTACAGCTACCTACATTACTCGATATGCAAAATAATTCGTGGAAGGAACGGGGTATTTGCAAAAGTAGCTTATTATTGAATCATTGAAATATTCATTCGATGACTGTTCGTTCATATGACGAAGCCTGCTGCAACAGGTCACTACAACAATGGCGGCATGGCAACATAGAACTAGTTTACGAACGAAAATAAATGTTTGTGATAGGTTGACAGAAATAGTTCAGAGAAGTGTTACAGAAAAAGTTGTATACTGTTCTCAAACTTATGGATTAAAATCACGAAGACCATATCGGTTTTCAATGTATGTAATATGAAGTGAAAATCCAAAACAGGGCACAAAATTACATGTTTTCAAGTTACGTCTTCCAACAAGGCGCTGAAGTACTTATAATAGAGGGAGAGTATTATAAATCTGAATCTGTAATACAATGGATTGAAAAGATATTATTCTGTCCTATTAAAGAGCTTCCGTTTTATGAAAGGCGAACAATCGCTAAAATTATGTTTCGTTACGTGGAAAGATGCAGTTTCCTGTCACGATACACTGCAAGTTTTCAATACGGAATAGTTCCAAAAAACTATGGAAGTATTTAGAATAAACGAGTGGAATAACCTATGTATGGGTTATTAGTCATCCAGGCAAATAAAAATATTACTCAGAATCTTGATCATTGCATGATGCCGATACGCATGATGCTGAAATAACCCAAAACGAGTTTATCACAGTTACTGCAACTGACAATAGCATGATAGAACTGGAAGAAGATGATTTACAAAATAAAAGTATTTGGGCAGAAATGAAAGTGCATTGAACAGGCAAACTTCAACTTCTTGAAAATTGTGATGGACTACGCTTTTCATCAGTGACTTGGAACGATTCATTGTGCCAGAGACATACGTAAATTGCTTCGAGATGAGAATAAATTCTTTGATGCTATTTAAATAGATTCGCCAGACCGGTGAGCTAACTCTTCCATTCGAAAGCTACTCGGACTGCAGGTTTTGGCATTGAGGCGTCTCCTATAAAGCCTTCTAAAACTCGTAGTAAAATGTTTCGATAATCGCAAATAATCTGTGTCAATAAGGAACAAAACTATGCGTGTTCCAGTATGTAAATGTGCTATTAGTGATGGAATATTGTTCATGAGCACAGAACACTCTACACCTTTATGTGTTCTCAGTACAAAAAATTAATAATAAATACATTTCTGTGCAGGAAATACTAAGAATAACAATGTCTATGAGTATATTACGTCATGAAGTTTGTGTATAATTGTGTGGCAAAGACTTGCGTGAATGAAATTATCACTCTGGTGTCACCTCTATAACGCACTAGCTGCTTTTGTGCGAGATTGCTTCTCAACGCTCGATTTTGTTATTGTACGTACGTTTTTTCAGAATATGTGCATAAAAGTATTTGTCCTTGTAATCTCATTTCATAACGCTCCATCCATGTGAAAATAATTAATTGTAAATAATTAATTATCGATAGAATTCAAGTTTTATCATTGGCCATCTGCCATTCTTTTGTCGTAATGGCGCACTCGCAGCAATTCGTGAAATGTAATTAATCACATGATTTTCGGACTTCACCCACAAGATAGAACTGAAAAATACTTCGAATAATTTTGCAATCAAGAGGAGATAATATTTCCTGTAGAAAAGTGGTTGGTTGGTTGGTTTGGGGGGGATGAAAGGGACCAGACTGCGACGGTCATCGGTCCCTTTTTCCAAAAAAGTAAAACCACCCAAAGAGAATAAAAAACGAACAACAGGAAAGACGTCAGACGACACAGGACAAGAAATACCCCTACAGAGATCAGACGAAACAAATTAAAATCACACAGACTGTGACAGTGGTTGGCCGACCATAGAGATAAAAAGGAAAAGCCAACCACCGAGAACACATTAAAAACTCAGCGTAAAATCGTAGGCCAATGGCCAGAATCAACACAAACGAACAGAACAAACACTCAGAGTAAATAATAAAAACCACCTGCCCGAATAAAACGGAAAACTAAGTCAGCCATACCAGGGTCATCACATAAGAGGGCAGGGAGCGTATCAGGCAGCGCAAATGTCTGCCTGACCACAGCTAAAAGGGGGCAGGCCAACAAAATGTGGGCCACTGTCAAAGCCGCCCCGCAGCGACATACAGGAGGGTCCTCCCGGCGCAGTAAATAACTGTGTGTCAGGTGGGAGTGGCCAATGCGGAGCCGACAAAGGACGACAGAGTCCCTGCGGTTGGCTCGCAGGGATGACCGCCACACAGTCGTAGTCTCCTTGATGGCACGGAGTTTATTGGGCATGATCCGATTGCGCCATTCAGCGTCCCAAAGCGCAAAAACGTTTCGGCGGAGGACTGCCCGCAAATCAGTCTCTGGGAGGCCAACGTCCAGAGACTGTTTACCCGTGGCCTCTTTCGCCAGGCGGTCAACATGTTCATTGCCCGGGATACCGACATGACCGGGGGTCCACACAAAGACCACAGAGCGGCCGCAACGCGCTAGAGTATGCAGGGACTCATGGATAGCCATCACCAGACGAGAACGAGGAAAACACTGGTCGAGAGCTCGTAAACCGCTCAGGGAATCGCTACAGAAAACGAAGGACTCACCTGAGCAGGAGCGGATATACTCTAGGGCACGAAAGATGGCGACTAGCTCAGCAGTGTAAACGCTGCAGCCAGCCGCCAAGGACCGTTGTTCGGAATGGTCCCCTAGAGTTAGCGCATACCCGACACGACCAGCAACCATCGAACCGTCGGTGTAAACAATTCCAGAGCCCTGATACGTGGCCAGGATGGAATAAGAGCGGCGGCGGAAGGCCTCTGGAGGGACCGAGTCCTTCGAGCCCTGTGCCAAGTCGAGCCGAAGGCAAGGGCGAGGAACACACCATGGGGGTGTACGCAGAGGCGCCCGGAAAGGAGGTGGAACTGGGAAAAACTCAAGCCCGCAGAGAAGCTCCTTGATGCGTACGGCGATCGGACAACCCGACCGGGGCCGACGGTCTGGCAGATGGACGACTGACTGCGGGAACAGGACACGATAATTTGGATGCCCGGGCAAGCTAAAAACATGGGCAGCATAAGCGGCCAGCAAACGTTGGCGTCGGAACCGCAGTGGAGGTACACCTGCCTCCACTAGGACGCTGTCCACAGGGCTGGTGCGGAAAGCACCAGTGGCAAGGCGTATCCCGCTGTGGAGAATTGGGTCCAGCACCCGCAACGCAGATGGGGATGCTGAGCCATAAGCTAGGCACCCATAATCCAGGCGAGACTGGATTAACGCCTGGTAGAGCCGCAACAGGGTAGATCGGTCGGCGCTCCAGCGGGTGTGGCTCAAACAACGCAGGGCGTTGAGATGCCGCCAACACGCTTGTTTAAGCTGCCGGATATGAGGCAGCCAAGTCAACCGGGCATCAAAAAGGACACCCAAAAACCTGTGGGTCTCCACCACAGCAAGAAGTTCGTCGGCAAGATAAAGCCGCAGCTCAGGATGGACCGTTCGGCGCCGGCAGAAATGCATAACGCGGGTCTTGGCAGCCGAAAACTGAAAACCACGCGCTACAGCCCAAGACTGCGCCTTGCGGATTACGCCCTGTAGCTGACGTTCAGCTGCTGCAATGCTAATAGAACTATAGTAAAGACAGAAGTCGTCAGCATACAGGGAAGCGGATACAGAATTTCCTACTGCCGCAGCGAGACCGTTTATTGCAATTAAAAACAGGCAGACACTGAGGACAGAGCCCTGGGGTACCCCGTTCTCCTGGACGAGGGAGGAACTATACGAGGCCGCGACTTGCACGCGGAAGGTACGATACGACAGAAAATTTCTGATAAAGATCGGCAGAGGTCCCCGAAGACCCCATCCATGGAGCGTAGAAAGGATATGATGACGCCATGTCGTATCGTACGCCTTCCGCATGTCGAAAAAGACAGCGACCAGGTGCTGACGGCGGGCAAAGGCTGTACGGATGGCCGACTCAAGGCTCACCAGATTGTCGGTGGCGGAGCGGCCTTTACGGAACCCACCCTGAGACGGAGCCAGAAGGCCCCGAGACTCCAGCACCCAATTTAAGCGCCGGCTCACCATCCGTTCAAGCAACTTGCAAAGAACGTTGGTGAGACTAATGGGACGGTAGCTGTCCACCTCCAGAGGGTTCTTTCCAGGTTTTAAAATGGGGATGACAATACTTTCCCGCCATTGCGACGGAAACTCACCCTCGACCCAGAGACGGTTGTAAAGGTCGAGGAGGCGTCGCTTGCAGTCCACTGAAAGGTGTTTCAGCATCTGACAGTGGACGCAATCTGGCCCGGGAGCGGTATCAGGGCAAGCGGCAAGGGCACTCTGAATTTCCCACTCACTGAATGGAGCGTTGTAGGGTTCAGAAGCGTTGGTGCGAAAAGAAAGGCTCCGACGTTCCATCCGCTCTTTAATGGAGCGGAAGGCCTGGGGGTAATTCGCAGAAGCGGAACTCATAGCAAAATGCTCTGCTAAGCGGTTTGCAATGACGTCGGAGTCAGTACAAACTGCTCCATTCAGTGAGAGCGCAGGGACGCTGGCAGGGGTCCGATAGCCGAAGACCCGTCGAATTTTGGCCCAGACCTGCGATGGAGTGACATGGAGTCCAATGGTGGACACATACCGCTCCCAGCACTCCTTCTTGCCTTGGCGGATAAGGAGGCGGGCCCGCGCACGCAGCCGTTTGAAGGCGATAAGGTGGTCCATGGAGGGATGTCGCTTGTGACGCTGGAGCGCCCGCCGGCGATCTTTAATCGCTTCAGCGATCTCAGGCGACCACCAAGGCACAGCCCTCCGCCGAGGGGACCCAGAAGAACGGGGAATGGCAGACTCGGCGGCAGTGACGATGCCGGCGGTGACCGATGTAACCACCGCATCAATGGCATCAGTTGAGAGAGGCTCAATAGCGGCAGTGGAGGAGAACAAGTCCCAGTCAGCCTTATTCATAGCCCATCTGCTAGGGCGCCCAGAAGAGTGACGCTGTGGTAGTGACAGAAAAATCGGAAAGTGGTCACTACCACACAGGTCGTCATGCACACTCCAGTGGACAGATGGGAAGAGGCTAGGGCTACAGATTGAAAGGTCAATGGCGGAGTAGGTGCCATGCGCCACACTGAAGTGTGTGGAGGCACCATCATTCAAAATCGAGAGATCGAGTTGCGACAATAAATGCTCAACGGTGGCGCCTCGACCTGTTGCCACTGACCCACCCCACAGAGGGTTATGGGCGTTAAAGTCGCCCAGTAATAAGAAAGGTGGCGGCAATTGGGCTATCAGCGCAGCCAGGACATGCTGCGCGACATCACCCTCCGGTGGAAGGTAAAGACTGCAGACGGTAAGAGCCTGCGGCGTCCACACCCTAACAGCGACAGCCTCTAAAGCTGTTTGTAGAGGGACAGACTCGCTGTGAAGAGAGTTAAGGACATAGATGCAGACGCCACCAGACACCCTGTCATAAGCTGCTCGGTTCTTATAATAACCCCGATAGCCACGGAGGGCGGGGGTGCGCAATGCTGGAAACCAAGTTTCCTGCAGAGCAATGCAGAGGAAAGGGTGAAGGCTGAGAAGTTGGCGGAGCTCAGCTAGATGGTGGAAGAAACCGCTGCAGTTCCACTGGAGGATGGTTTTGTCCATGGCTGAGAAAGGCGTGCCGGGACTGGGACGGCAGATTACGCCGCTGGGTCACCTGCTGCCTCCGATTGAGCACCCGTGCTAGTGCTATTGCTATTCACGGCGTCTGAGCGACCGGCGAGATCGAGGTCCTCAGCGGACGCCAGAATCTCCACCTCGTCCGCAGACGCAGAGCTAGAAGGTTGCGATGGGGTGGCTACCACCGCGCGTTCCTTGGGCTTAGAACTGCTCTTCTTTGATTTCTCACGCTGCTCCTTGGGTTTAACTGGCTGGGAGGGCTTCACCGATTCAGTCTCCGGGACTGAGGAGGATCGGGAAGCCCTTCGACCTGCAGATTGTGGGCACTTACGCCACTGTCGATCGTCAGCCTTCCCGCCGGTGGAGACCTGGGAAGGGAGGGACCCAAGGGACCCCTTGCGAGCGTGAGAAGCCGAAGAAGTTGGACACTTCTCCGGCTTAGAAGCGGGGACCGACGTCCCCGATGGGGGGGGGGGGGATGGTGTTGCTCCTGAGGTAGGTGGCACAGGAGCAATCCGGTGGGTAGAGCCCCCCACTGGAAAGGGGGCAGGAGGAGTTGTACCACTCGTCGATCTGGCCGGAAGGCGCGAAACTGATGGGGCTAGCACAGGTGTTGTAGCAGCGGCGTAGGAAGTTGTCATTCTCACTGGATGTAATCAGTCGTATTTCCGTTTGGCCTCAGTATAAGTCAGTCGGTCCAGGGTCTTATATTCCATGATTTTGCGCTCTTTCTGGAATATTCTGCAGTCTGGCGAGCAAGGTGAATGGTGCTCCCCGCAGTTGACGCAGATGGGAGGCGGGGCACATGGAGTATCGGGATGAGATAGGCGTCCGCAATCTCGACATGTGAGGCTGGAAGTGCAGCGGGAAGACATATGGCCGAACTTCCAGCACTTGAAGCACCGCATCGGGGGAGGGATATAGGGCTTGACGTCACATCGGTAGACCATCACCTTGACCTTTTCCGGTAACGTATCACCCTCGAAGGCCAAGATGAAGGCACCGGTAGCAACCTGATTGTCCCTCGGACCCCGATGAACGCGCCGGACGAAATGAACACCTCTACGTTCTAAGTTGGCGCGCAGCTCGTCATCAGACTGCAAAAGGAGGTCCCTATGGAAAATAACACCCTGGACCATATTTAAACTCTTATGGGGAGTAATAGTAACGTTAACATCCCCCAACTTGTCACAAGCAAGTAACCTGCGTGACTGGGCGGAGGATGCCGTTTGTATCAGTACTGAGCCAGAGCGCATTTTAGACAAGCCCTCCACCTCCCCAAACTTGTCCTCTAAATGCTCGACGAAGAACTGAGGCTTTGTGGAGAGAAAAGACTCCCCATCATCTCTCGTGCAAACTAAGATTCGGGGCGAATAACTGTTACCTCCATCCTGGGACTTACGCTCTTCCCACGCGTGGCCAGGGAGGGGAACGTTTTCTGATCGTACTTCTGAGCATTAAATTGAGCCCGAGAACGCTTAGAGACTGCTGGTGGCTGGCCGCCAGCGAGAGATGATGTACCACGCTTCATTGCGGGTCATCCGCCCTGATGCCACCTACTCCGACCAAGGGCCCTCCCCACGGGCGCCACCCAGCCACAGCAAAGGCCACCTGGCAGGATGGCCGTTGCCGGGAGTCCTGATACCCCAGGAGGATAGGCATCTACTCCTTGGCATACGTGGGGAGGTAACGGCGCAGGCATCAGTAGAGCGATCCCTGTGTTGTCAGGGGGCTACAACCAAGAGGGTACATGGCGGCCCCACCACAACGGACTGGCTACCGTGCTGGATCTTAGGTGCAAAACTGTCCAAGGTCGTCGTCGCAGTTAAAAGAAACACTGCACAGAGGGCAGCGTGGTAATCGCACCCAGGGACGTATCCCCGCCCTAAAGATCGAAAACGAGCGGGACACCATTGCAACGACGTGAAAGCCGGCTAAATGTCTAATTGCACGACGGATACAGTGCACCATGTAAGGCGCCCTTCCCCAATTGGCTCGCTCTTCGGAATAATTTAGAAAGATGGAGGTCAAACCCGAGAGGGGACCATCACATAAGGCCAAAACATGTGAGACTCCTTTTAGTCGCCTCTTACGACAGGCAGGAATACCGCGGGCCTATTCTAACCCCCGTACCCGCAGGGGGGTGTAGAAAAGTGGGCGTGTAGAAAAGTGGACCTGTGTCCTGGTGCCAATTCATCAGAAATAGGAACACAACTATCGACCTCTCATCTGGTACATGTACCGTGGATAATTTTGAAATAAGGATAATACTGGAATTGACCGCTACAGAAGAAGTACGTGAATAGTACTGCTAGAGTATCTACATAAACAATAACATTATCTCGACATTCTTCCATTTGTTCCGTGTTTGCATATAAAAACAAGAATACCAGAAATCGAGTCCACCTTGATGCAAAACATCTTGTTATTTGTTAACTTATTTTGTTTTCTCAAACTAGTTTCGTCAACAAATATCATCATCAGTGGTTTTTTTTAAATCTAAAACATGCAGAAAACAGCTTAGTTATATAAACACAGTAACACATTAGTAAATTCATTACTGTTCGTTTTTTGAAACATTATAGAACAACAGCTAAAAGGCAAGAAATTTCCAGACACACAAATTAATGAAATTTCATCCAGTGTTATGCTACTCACGGAACAAAACTGCTTCACTTTCAACAACTTTTATTTGCAACAAGAGGGGCTACTCATGGGGTCCCCTATCAGTGGTATCTTAGCCAACAATTTCTTGGACCATATAGAGAACACAGTATTCAATATCTTTGTAAAACAATTAGGGTACAAAATTATCTACTGGTACCGAAATATGGATGACATAATGTGTCTTGTAGATGAAACACATAACAGGATAGAAGAGCTACACAGTAACGTCAACACAGTAAACCCACAAATCCACTTCACAATACAAATAGAGGTAAAACATGAAACTAAATTTCTTGGATCTCACAATCACAAGAAACAACCACCAACAAAAATTCTCTTTCTACAGAAAAACCCACATGTACAAGCACTGTTATCCGCAGTTCATTCAACCACCCAGCAGTGCATACATATGCCAGTTTCACACACATGCTCCTCAGGATAAACAGAACACCTCTTAAGCCAGAAACCTACACACAGCAACTAAATACAATCAAACAAATAGCTGTTGGAAACGACTTCAAAACAGACAGCATTAACAAACTCAGCAACAAGGTAAAAGTGAAACATAAAAATATCGGCCAGCACTCAAGAGCACAAGCAAAGGATCTAAAAATCCAGAGGCAGTACGCACAAACAACACAGCAGACCACACCACATCAGGAAAAAGAGACAGATGGTACACACTAACATGCAGTAACAAAATATCACATAGACTTCGAAACATCTTGAAAAAGCAAGGTATCCCAATAACATACAGAACAAACAATACAGTTCAGAGAAGGCTAAGAAAAGTCAGAAAAACCTAGATAAATTCAGCAACGCTGGAATACATCAGCTCACATTGCAGCTCCTGTCAGGCCCAATACATGGGACAAACAAGCTGAAACTTCCTAACGAGATGCACAGAGCACATGACAGCACTAAAGAGTGACAGGACACATTCAACTTTCGCAGAACATCTAATGAACAAAAACCATAACCCCACTAATATCGAAAAAGTTCTACACATTCTGAAACACAGCAACAGTCTATGCCGACAACTAACAATAGAAGTAAATTAATACTTACAAAAGGCGATCGCAGAAGGGAAAAACGTAATAAATGAAAACACACTTTCCAACAACACACTCTTTACCGCTCTGGGAGAACTGACCAAGGACACAGAAGAGAAAGCACACACACGCGCAAAAGAACCACTCCCCATCACACACAGAGACATAAATAAGGAAAGAAGTCGTCGTAATTCCCGTCGCAGTTTTTCATAGCTTTCTCGCATCATGCGATACGCCTCTCGCGACACACGAGAACAACAAGATGGCGTAATGTTCTTGAACATAAGCAAAGTTCGAAAGATTTGTTTTTCTGTGTACAGCATCAGTTACATTCAGTCCAACAACCGTGAGTACATGAGTATTGAATTAACAGCCCAGTAGACACCAAAACTGGATTCCACAACACTACAACCACACAAAGTGTATATTGCTGACATACCAAGTTAACTTTTTAGTATTTATTTATTAACAGCCTCTCACACAGTTGCAGATGACATGATGTACGCTGAGAAAAACGGCAACAGAAAAAAAGCACAGAGAATTCGCCGCATGTAGCGAGAATAATTGTTAAAAACATGCCATCATATACAACAAATAAGGTAGTATCCAAGTATCCACAGAAAACTGTGTTTCAAAAAACGAACAGTACAGAATGTAATAATGTATTACTGTGTTCTATAACTATGCCATTTTCTGTATGTTTTAGGTTAAAAAAAAACACTAGTGATGGTGATACTTGTCGACTAAACTAGTTTGAGGAAATAAATAAGTAAACAAATAACAAGGTGTTTTGCATCGAGGCGGATTCGATTACTGATATTGTTGTTTAGCTATATTAAGTCTCCCTGACATCAGTTGTTACACATAAACAGTATTTTACTGACTCATGGACATTGTAGCTCCCGACTTAGTCACAGCGGTGAGATAATTGCCACAAAAGAATTGACTCAAAACAAGGCTGGCGAGTCAGAGTGCTTAGATATCCAACAGCAGACACAATTAATAAGTTTACAAAGCAATTACACACAACTTTTTTCTCAGAAGCTCTGAGCCATTAAAGGTTATATTTATAACATGGTTGTGTATCCACATGAAACTAATTGCCGTGTAACTTATTCCGTCTCTTGGACGACAAATGAAGCGGTAACCGAAGAAATGAGAAAGATATCAAATGGGTTATTATAGGGCCTTCCTATCCTCATTATAGCAATCCACTATTGGCTGTTGCAAAGGCACATGGAAGTATAAGGTTTTGTGTTGGATGCGAGGGATATTAACAGCATAATTCCACCGGTACGTATCAGCCGGGAAATCTGAAGGATGTTAAAAGGATATTAATATCAAGATTGAATCTGGAAAGCAGCCCTGTTGCACGCTTTATCAAATACTTTAACAGATTTACACGAACCTACAGCTCTAAACAACATAAGCGATGGGCGGACTATCTGAGTGAATTTCAGCAAATATACAACAATTTTTTGACCAATTTTTTCTTTGAGTGGTTCCCAGTGGGGATTATGTTAGCTACTAAGGAACAGAATGAGAATACAACCCCGATACCTAAGCTATTCGGATCAGAAGTAACTCGGGAAGCAAAGATGTCAAACTTTAATTAAATTAATTAAAGGAGCAGACAAACGCAAAAGGAAGTATGATAAGAATGTAAAGAGAGAAAGGGACTATGACACTGGAGAATTAGTGCTCCAACGAACCCATCCCAAGGTGTCGAGCCTTAAAAGATAGAACAGAAAATGGACACTTTTGTATACTGGTCCCTACAAGGTTGTAGAGAATACCCATTGCGGCAGTTACAGTGTGGCATAACCTCACAGTATGATTGTCGAAGGCCTATTTCAATAAGGACTTGCAAAAATATAGAATAACTTAGAAAAGAAGTGTGAGACGTCTCTAGATAATATTTGTTGTTCTTCATGTAAATATTTCTAGTATTCAAGTAGTAGATAGTAGGTTTCTATCTTAGGTAACATTTTCAATGTAATTGTTAATACGACGCCCAGGGGGACAACTAAATGAGAAATACGTCTATACAAACAACGTCTACTGCATTTAAGAATTGATTTTAATAAGTTATTGTAACATATTTAATTATATTTCCTGTACAGTTTCCTGAACAGGGGAAAAGCATCATTAAATACTTGAAATGAAAATCAATTTTTGAATTCAGATTTTTCTCCTTAAAAGTTTCAATAAGAATAGTAATCCGTTTCTTGCATGCTATAAGAAAGTTAGGAAAAGTTTCATTTTGTACACACAATTCAACAATGATTCATTGTGCGTCCTTGTATGCTTTGAGACACATTACAAGATGAACCATGGATTATCAGAATTTGAATTCCGTTGAAATGAAGTTTCTCTTGCCGGATGTAATGGCAGCTCTGCCGGTGTGTTATTGCGTTTCTGATGTTGTCCTGGCGGCAGTTGTATTCGCAGTTAGGCACCGGTAGCTTTCTTTTCATAATGATAGGAACAAGCACTGGTATCCTCTACACATGTAAATCTTGAACTTTGCTTTGCAAAAGTGAAGCCAGAGAGCCTTGATAGCGGAAGCCAGATGGTCAATTGATCATAAAACAAGGAGAGATACGTATTAAATCTTATGTGAGCATATTATGTATCCAGAACAAGTTACGTTAATGTCTAATATACATATATCGTGTAATCATGAACTGTATGTAAAAATATGTCAAAAGTGACGTAAGAAAAACTATATGTTCGATATATCAAAAGCGACGTAAGAAAAACTGTATGTTCAATATACCAAAAGTGACCTAAGAAAAACTATATGTTTGATGCACGAAGAAACAATAGTGCTAACGGCAGTGATGTATGAACAAACGCAAAAGAGACAGTGAAATTTCCCTTCCAGTGTGATGCATTAAAAACTGCAGGGCAGCGACTGTGTAGAGACTTGTGGGACAGGCGCTTCGTAAATCTCTGGGTAATGGCATCTGGCGTTGCTAAAAATAAATTATGAAGACTTTTGTGTGCAAAATAAAGATTTCTGCGGCCCATAAAAGAATGGAGGTATTTGCAGTCACCATTGTGTAGTGATACGGTGAATCATTTTCGCAGAGACAGTGAAAACTGAAACTAATGTTCAGTGCGTTCATAGCAGTAACTGATTTTAAATATGCGAGCAAATTCCATTAACTGGATCCAACTGGTGCGTTATTTCTACAAAGAATCTTCACAAACAACATATAAACTTCACGAACAGATTTGATAAACATATTTGTGTGACACTAACAGCGTACAAATGTGTGTGAGTCCTTCCTATCGGACATTATGTCATAGAAAAATTCTGATGTCTCTTTGAAAATTTTCACGTTCGACGTTCTGAATGAGCTGTTTCCAAGGACAGAAGGAAACAGTGATGAACTTGTGCAGCCCGTCCGGACCCTGGCTTCATTCACCCGTGGAGGCAGACGACTACTTCCAGATCGTCGACACCGCATGCCGACAACACACGCCGACGTCGAGATTTGAAAACTTGTTATTAATGTATAAAACTTGCATATCACAAACTCAGAACAACGAATTCTACAGCGTAACAGCATGAATAACAGCATGAACATTACTGTCAAGTCAAAAACATCATCACGATAAAACATTTACAGTCAGCTATAATGTGCTGTGGAGCACTGAACAGTTTAAGAGATTTATGACACGTTAATCAAAGTGCAAATGAACCTTTTACCTTACTAGTATCCAAAGGACAGTTTAAATCCGTTAATGTCTCGTTAATCAAACTATAACTATCCACTACTGTGAGGTGGATTACACTCTGAGACAGGGGCCCGTGTAAAAGTTAACCATTTTAATGAATCCTTCATGAAAATGCAATTGTACATTCCTGTAGTTTTGGAAATTAATGTATCCTCATGTGTATGTCTGATTTTACAATCTTATTGAGAAAGTAAGATACAGTTAGTCAGAAGGCTTCTGCCCGCGTTATATGCTGAGATTTTTCTAGGGCCTCGTAGAATGGAGAAGCAAAATATTCTAATCCCTGGCAGTTTGTTAACTAATTTCCAGACTAACTGCATTGGTCACAGTACAGTAAGTGACAAGATAACTGCTCTGGTCACGGTATTGTAAGTTACAACATAACTGTATTGGTCACAGTGTAGTAAATGACAGTATAACGCGATTAGTTAGACAAATAACAAAATAACAGTATTGGTCACAGTATAGTAAGCGATAAAATATTACGAAATGACGTTTCAGCCCAAATGTGAATTATTAATAACATCTTATTGATCCTGCATAAACTTTATGAAGTAACTGTTGAATGGAAACTTAAAAGCAGGACTTGTCCGACAAACATGATTTTAACTTTCTGGGCGGCCTTGTACCGTCTCCTCGAAAGCCTTCTAAGACCCGTAGAAAACGTTACGATAGTCACAAGTGAACTGTGTCAATAACGAACAAAACTGCAAATGTGATATCAGCGATGAAATAACGTTTTTGAACGTGAAAACCTCTACACCTTTACGTATATTAATAATAAGTATATTTCTGTGCGAGAAAAACCAAAGTAATAAAGGTTATAAGTATGTCATCTCATGGAATTTCTAAATAGTGCTGTGATAAAGACTTTGATGAATAAAGTAATCAATCTGGTGTAAGCTACCGAAACTACTTGACGCTTTTGTACGAGATTGCTTCTGAAACTCGATTTTGTTAATTGTACGTAAGTTTTTCCAGAATATATGTATAAAAGGTATTTGTCCTTGTAATATCGTTTCATACCACTCCATCCATTTGAATATAAGTAAGTGGAAAAAAGCAATTAACGCTAAATATCAAGTTTAATCATTGGCCATGTGCCATCCCTTTGACGTAATGGCGCGTTGGCAGTCACTGCGTGAAATGTGATTAATCACATGATTTTCGGGTTGACCTGTAAGGTAATAGGGAAAAATACTTCAAACCTTTTTGCTACAGGAAAGAAAATATTCTGTATTGAAAAGTTTTCATTAAATATTCACAACAAACACAAAGATAATAAATAATAATACGAAACTCAAGCTTGCTTACGAGTATATCGCTGACTGTTAAAAACCTTGTTTTCACTGCCGTATATATTATTCAGATCATAACTAGCAGTAAAATGGTCAGTTTTCAAGAAAGTATTTATGTAACATTGAGAAAAAGAGTGTAGCTGCATGTGTGACTATACCGTGTCTCTCCCTCTCTTCCCCCTCTCTGCAACAATATTTATGTGTCAGGTGTTACCTGTTATAGTTATAAACAAACCACACGTATTTTGGAGCTGGCCATGTGTGTTGAAAACATAAGTAGATTGTTAAAAATCAACATAATACTTTTACTTAGAATTATTTCCCTACGTAGCAACATTGATGAATGTTAGCATCTATTTTAGCCGTTACTACGAGTGTGCGAAATATACGCGACGTAACGACTTACACAAGTAATTTCATCCACAGTTCCACACGTAACAAATCAACACCCTTGAGGTAAAATAAAGAGGAAATAGAAGGCGATATATCGTTCAGGAACTTTGGTTCAGGGTGGAAGAGGACGAAGGAGTGAAACGCCTACATCTACATATAAACTCCGCTAGGCACCAAGCGGTGTGTGACGGAGGGTACAATTCGTGCTAAAGTCTTTCCCCCCCCCCCCCCCCCCCCTCCCCCGTTCCACTCGCGGATCGCGCGAGGTAAAAACGACTGTCTGAACGCCTCAGTACGAGCTCTTATTTCCCTTATCATTGAATGATGATTATTACGCGATTTGAAAGTTGGTGGTAATAATATATGCTCTACATCCTCGGTGAAGTCTGGATTTCGGGATTTAGAGAGCAGCCCCTTCTGTTTAGCGCGTCGTCTATCTGCAAGTGTGTCCCACTTCAAATTTTCTATGAGATTTGTGACGTTCTCACGATGTACCAGTCACGAATCTGGCCGCTCTTCTTTGGACCTTCTCAATCTCTTGAATCAGACCCAACTGGTAAGGGTCCCAAACAGATGAACAATACTCTAACACTGGACGAACTAACGTATTGTAAGCTATTTCCTTTGTTGACACACTGAATCGCTTCAGGATTCTACCAATAAACCGCAATCTAGAGTTCGCCTTACCCGTTACTTGTGCAATCTGATCATTCCATTTGAGATCATTTCGAACAGTCACACCCAGATACTTGACTGATGTTAACGCTTCCAAAGACTGATCATTTATTTTGTACTCATACATTAATGGCGCTTTTCGCCTTGTTATACGCAGTAGATTACACCTACTAATATTGAGAAGTAACTGCAAGTCATTACACCACGCATTTGTTTTCTGTATATCCTCATTGATTTGTTCGCAACTTTCGTAAGATACTAATTTCCTGTAGCCTACAGCATCATCGGCAAACAGTCTAAGGCCGCTGTTAATATCATCAACTAGATCGTTGATGTAAATCGTAAAAAGCCGAGGACCTATTACGCTGCCCTGGGGCACACCTGAAGTTAGTCTTGTTTCTGTTGAAGTTACCCCGTTCAGGATGACATACTGCTCCCTGTCTATTAGAAAACTTTCTATCCAACCGCATATGTCATCAGATAGACCGTAAGCGCGCACTTTTGTAGCAAGCGACAGTACGGAACTGAGTCGAACGCCTTTTGAAAGTCGCTAAATATGACATCAACCTGGGGGCCGGTATCTAGAGCCAGTTGTATGTCATACACAAAGAGGGCCAGCCGAGTCTCGCATGACCGCTGTTTCCTAAAACCGTGTTGGTTTCTGCAGATGAGCATCTCAGAGTCTAGAAAGGTCATTATGTCTGATCACAAAATATGTTCCATGATTATACAACAAATCTATGCCAGTGAAATTGGCCGGTAATTATGTGCATCAGAATTTCTACCCTTTTTGTAGATTGCTATGACCTGGGCCTTCTTCCAGTCCCGCGGAACTTTCCGCCGTTCCAATGATCTCTGATAGATGACGTATAAGAATGGTGCTCTATTTGTAGCATAGTCAACATAAAATCTTACGGGGATACCGTCTGGGCCAGATGCCTTTCTGGTGTCTAAGGATTGTAACTGTTTTACAATCCCAAATACACAAAACACTATGTCAGCCTTCCTTCCGTTTGTTCGATAATTGAAATTGGGAATGTTGCTGAAGTACTCTATCGTAAACGAGTTTTTGAAAGCGAGGTTTAGAATTTCGGCCGTCTGTTTATCGTCATCAGTTACATTACCCATACTGTCAGCAACAGAAAGTATTGAATTGTTTGTAGCGTTCATAGATTTTACGTACGACTAAAATTTTTTGGGGTTATTTCTAGAATCTGTAGGTAAAATATTGCTTTAAAATTCGTTAAAAGAGTCTCTCATTGTCCTTCTGACAGCTGCTTTCATTTCGCATAATGTAAAGGAGAGGTCGGAGATACATAAATGCATTCAATAACATCTTCATTGGTTTGCCCTTTTTTTGGTGGCGACATCAGGAGTGCCGTCTGTGTGTCGTTTAGGAGGAAATTTAATTGTGTTAGTGTTACGGGAGATAGGTGCTTGTGGGATATAGTGTGTCACGAAACGTAGGTTTCGGAGGTCGTTGAAGTTGGTGCAGGTTTCCCGACGTTGTGAAGCCACAGTTACTCTTCGGTTATTTACTCTTGGTGGAGTGGGTCTTTGGGTTATGTGGACGAGGGAAACGTTGGCAGGGGAGATTCCCTGGGAAGCGGGGGGGGGGGGGGGGGTGCTGTAACGGGGATTGAAGGGAGGGATTTGGAAAGGATACTGGTGCAGGGAGAGGCCTGGGTGGGGTGAGAGGCAGAATATCTCCATATTGAGACAGTGGGAGTAGTAGAAGGGAAAGTGTTAATAACAGTTGTACTTGGGAGTTATATTGGACAGTGAGATGTCTTTGGAGGTAAAAGGATCTGTTTGTGGTTGGTGACAGACGCAGCGGAAAGCAGCTCACTCAAGGGTGACAAGGAAAACACGAGATGAGACGGGATGTCTAGCAAGGAGGCAAGAAGACAGAAAAGAGCCGACGAAACAAGGTAGCTGTGAGAAGATTAACATGAAGTCCATCAGGCGGCGACACAAAACGCTGATGAGGAGACGGACACGTAGATGAACAGGCGACGACACATCGTGGCGATGAAGACACTGACGATTAGACTGGATGGGGTAAGCCAGGCTCTGTAGAGTAGCTGCTTACAGCCTACAAGTCTGGGCAAGATAAACGGTGATGACAACAAATTTCAACTGTTTGATTCGTAACAGCGATTGGTTGCGTCCAATCTAGCAACTGATGTAAGCTAGGATTGTAGCTCATGGGTGGTGCAGGTTTAAGTTCACTTAGACCTCGATATCATTTATCTAATAATTTTTCGAGACGTGTACCTCTTATGTAACTCTTACAGCTGCAACGAATACTTATGTCAGAAATTTTCAAACTCTACTAATGAAATACGTCTTGACATTTGTGTAAATTGTCTTTTGTATCTATGCTTCTGTATGACACCGACTCGTAAATAGTAATGTGTTACGCTCTCTCGTATTCCACGTAACTATTAGTATTCGATAAGATACGCTTTGCAGTTATATACTGATAGAAGGTCGTTTGACTGTAGACTCTTTGACAGGCAGCGCACGGTTGAGTGCATGTACCAGCACTGTAAACAGAAATGGTTATATCAGCTTGGTGGTTATGCATCGTGATGTTTGTATTTGTGTTATTACTAGTTACAAGTTTATTTTTAATAGTGTCTTCTTACTAGTTGTACGTGACTTTCTGATAGCGTGTTATTAATACAGTTCTCCACTCATACATTTCAGACGACTGTGTCATTCATAACTACGCATTTCGCGCTGTTACTGTTTCACGAGGATGATGCAGAGAAAATACTACATTCACTCTAGTGTTTTATACTTTGGCTTTGGTCTAGTTGTGGATTGGTGTTATGTTTTTAGATGCACTTGAGAATGAGCTACGCTCGAAAGTAGGTGCCTTTAGAGCTTAACGTACAACCTTGTGTGACAATATCTTTCTTTAGCCTTAAATATCTAAACAAACTATGTGGAACCAGATTATGTTTGTTGAGGGCACCAATGTTTTTGTGTGATGAGGGTTGGGAAGGAAAACCAGTGTTCACTGAGTTTGCTTGTCACGGATCTCTTCCATGATGTGCTGCAGTTTCCGTCAGAAACCATACCCTCTCTATTTGTTAAGATAGATAGCGTAGCACATGGATAAGGGGGGGGGGAGGAGGAAATCAAAGCTATCGAGAACCAATCACTGTCCTTTGATATGGAGTCTACTGTAGGGCTTAAACCGTAAGTACAGACAGATTTCGTGAGTATCTACAACGCAGGTTTCTCGATTTGCGCTATCTGGGCTTCCTTCCGTCTCAATAGAAAAGACGCACATTCTTGACCAGAATCTGTAGATACTGCGGTATCAAATTACATGTGGCACACCCATGTAGGTATTTTGGAATAGAGAAATCCCTCAGCAGTCACGATAAATTACGCACTCAATTCGGAGAACAAAGAATACTAGACGCAGCAATCACACAAGTAGCATCAGTCGTTGCAGATAATACACTCCTGGAAACTGAAATAAGAACACCGTGAATTCATTGTCCCAGGAAGGGGAAACTTTATTGACACATTCCTGGGGTCAGATACATCACATGATCACACTGACAGAACCACAGGCACATAGACACAGGCAACAGAGCATGCACAATGTCGGCACTACTACAGTGTATATCCACCTTTCGCAGCAATGCAGGCTGCTATTCTCCCATGGAGACGATCGTAGAGATGCTGGATGTAGTCCTGTGGAATGGCTTGCCATGCCATTTCCACCTGGCGCCTCAGTTGGACCAGCGTTCGTGCTGGACGTGCAGACCGCGTGAGACGACGCTTCATCCAGTCCCAAACATGCTCAATGGGGGACAGATCCGGAGATCTTGCTGGCCAGGGTAGTTGACTTACACCTTCTAGAGCACGTTGGGTGGCACGGGATACATGCGGACGTGCATTGTCCTGTTGGAACAGCAAGTTCCCTTGCCGGTCTAGGAATGGTAGAACGATGGGTTCGATGACGGTTTGGATGTACCGTGCACTATTCAGTGTCCCCTCGACGATCACCAGTGGTGTACGGCCAGTGTAGGAGATCGCTCCCCACACCATGATGCCGGGTGTTGGCCCTGTGTGCCTCGGTCGTATGCAGTCCTGATTGTGGCGCTCACCTGCACGGCGCCAAACACGCATACGACCATCATTGGCACCAAGGCAGAAGCGACTCTCATCGTTGAAGACGACACGTCTCCATTCGTCCCTCCATTCACGCCTGTCGCGACACCACTGGAGGCGGGCTGCACGATGTTGGGGCGTGAGCGGAAGACGGCCTAACGGTGTGCGGGACCGTAGCCCAGCTTCTTGGAGACGGTTGCGAATGGTCCTCGCCGATACCCCAGGAGCAACAGTGTCCCTAATTTGCTGGGAAGTGGCGGTGCGGTCCCCTACGGCACTGCGTAGGATCCTACGGTCTTGGCGTGCATCCGTGCGTCGCTGCGGTCCGGTCCCAGGTCGACGGGCACGTGCACCTTCCGCCGACCACTGGCGACAACATCGATGTACTGTGGAGACCTCACGCCCCACATGTTGAACAATTCGGCGGTACGTCCACCCGGCCTCCCGCATGCCCACTATACGCCCTCGCTCAAAGTCCGTCAACTGCACATACGGTTCACGTCCACGCTGTCGCGGCATGCTACCAGTGTTAAAGACTGCGATGGAGCTCCGTATGCCACGGCAAACTGGCTGACACTGACGGCGGCGGTGCACAAATGCTGCGCAGCTAGCGCCATTCGACGGCCAACACCGCGGTTCCTGGTGTGTCCGCTGTGCCGTGCGTGTGATCATTGCTTGTACAGCCCTCTCGCAGTGTCCGGAGCAAGTATGGTGGGTCTGACACACCGGTGTCAATGTGTTCTTTTTTCCATTTCCAGGAGTGTAGATAAAATGTATACTCCGTCTCAAAGAGAGTAGAAGACGCAGAACGGGAGAAGAAAACGAAATGAAACTTCACCATACGAGAGGATATGTGATATCAGTGATTCCAAAATGCAGCACATTTACTGCGTTCCTGGCTGTATGAAAGTATATATCAAGATGAGATTGCACACCCTCTGGCCCTGATGCATTCATTGATTCAGTCGGGGGGAGTGTCATGAAGCAGCTGCATTCTTTCGTGAGGCAAGCTGACCCACAACTATTGTAACTTGACGTCAATGTCCTGGATATTGTCAGTAGGACGGAACTGACGTCCGAGCTCGTCTCTCACATGTTCTGTTGATGAAAGATCTAGGCATCTCGCCGGCCAAGGAAATACCTCAATACTACCCTGGCAGTTCATAGAGACGTGTGTCAGTTTCGGACGAGAATTTCCTATTGGGAAATAGCACAGCGGTACTATCGCGTAAGAGGTAACTCATGAGGACGCCATATGCCTGTAGCGTACTGTTGCGCCGCCAAAGGTTCCTCAATCACAACGAGACAACACCTAAAATTATACCCACTGACTCCTCACAACATGTCATCAATAACATAGCTATACCTCTCCAAAATATTGAAAGGAAGAGACATCTCCCCAGTTCACCGCCATACTTGTCAACGACGACCATCTGGGGTAGTGCAGAACCACGATTCATCACCTATCACAATGTGACGTCACTTATCAGTATTCCATGCTTCCCTGCCATGGAACCGCTACAAACGCAGCCGTTTGTGTTATGCTAACGGCAGGCTATACATGCGATGGTAAATCGCTACTCCAACTGCTGCTAGTCTGTGACACTTATGTGGAATTGCGGGAAGACACAGAATTTTCCTCGGAATACATTCCTTGTTATCGGATAGTAGGGTCATATGTGAAGGGGTTACAGTGTGCTTAGCGCACAATATGGCGATCCTTCTTCAGGCGTGGTCAACCGGATCGTCGACTATGCTCGACACTGCACGATTCGACCACCCGCCAAAATCGAGATCAACTATGAGGCCACTTTCACTCTCTAACAGATGCTGATAATATTGTCTCACATAGGTGCGTGGCATCTCCGTGTTTCACAGTGATCCCTCAATATCTGACGCTGTTTTCACGCTTTTATACCTAAAAGATGTGTTTGTGGCGGTGGTTTAGGAATATCAATATTTTTATTTGATATGTTAATATGGCCCTGTACATCTAAAATTGTTAAATCTTTGCCTACCAAAACAACGATAAAAGCGGTCGATTGCCTTCAAACGGTAAAAAATGATCTCAGTTAACTCAATTTCTTTAGTCATAACTGCAAGGGAAGTTGTTTAAAATCGTTAGCTAGTGCTTTGGAAAACCCTGACAAGCGATCTGGAATGTGGTTCTGATGAAATCGTATCTGGATAAAATAATTATTTGCGCGTAAATTGTAGCGTGATTGCCCAAGGTTAGTGTTTAAAGGTAGAAAGCGCTACAGAGTGGTATATGTGGCCGGAGTTGAAGCCGTCTTGAGCTTGTAATCACAGAAACGTCTTCAGAATTAAGACTGAAGTTACTAAACATCGTTAAAAATGAATCGACTTTCTCTACGATTCCCCACACGGTTGCGGGTGGATCTCACCATACCCATAATCTGGAGGTGGTGATTGAAGTGGCTACAAAATCAGTCATTGGCTCTGTACCAACAATTTACGTCTACGTCTGAACGCGACTCCCCATGACGAGTGCCGAAGTGATGCCTACCCATTAAGACGCTGAAATCAGAAGTCCGCATGCGAGGTCTCTTGCTTGCCTATCCGTTAACTTTACGCAGAAGGTTTCTGATAAGGAAAATTCGATTTTTTGCCCTGGCGTAATTTTGATTGGCTGAATGATAAAGACTGAGAATGCTGACCAGTGATAAGCTGTCCAAAAAGAAGCTGGTCTCCCTCCATTACTGATATTTCTGGGAGGTAACCACTTACGAAACTCTTATTTGGTGCTAAAAGACTGTGTTCCACTCTCTCCCTGTCTCCCCACTTACGTTTGTGTGTCAGCCAATAATGGCTGATCTCTGCAATCGCAACTGTGTTTATTATTTCCACTTTTAAATTATGTACGTTAACCAATGGTAACTGTGTTGGTAGTTTGTTAGACATTTTCTCTTGATGACCCTGAATGCGGTCGAGGTGTTTCACAGTCTTCGAAGGTCCTCTAATATTTCCGGTCATTACTTCACTCTCTCAAATGTTATCTTAGCGGCCTGTGTATTCCGGCGAATTCTGACTGCGAGGCGTATCGTCCGTAATACGAGTGCTTCCGGAGCTATGACAAAACAAGACCATCTACAGGTCATACACACCTCGCTATAAACAGTCTCTACTGTCCCCAGATAGCTTAGAGACACAATCTGTTGGTTTACCTCGAAGCACTATCCATTCAGTTATTCTAGGGAGATTCCTTGCACGTGTCTGAATGTGCCTTTGGAACAATTGCAAATTCTGGTGAAGGTTTTGTTTCCCTGCCAGCCTTTATGACCAACGATGAGTATCCTCATCTGCCTAGTACAAGAAGCTTTTTGTTTGAGTGTACTTGTAATTCAATATATGAAATTTTAATCTACACAGTAATGTTACAGCACAATGGTACTGATGCACATTTATCTTTTAAGTTGGGATTAATTTATTCCGATTTGATTTTTCTTTTTAATTTAGGTTCTATGCCAGCTAACAAATCTCACAGCTCGTAGGAGAAAAATCGCATTTCTTATAAACCGAAAAGTTCGCAAAAGATCAAAGAAAAAGAAAACCATAATCATGGGTTATGGAATTTCAGTCACTGCTAAACGTTTTCCTCCTCGCTGGCCTAATCCTATACTGTTTAGTCCTGTCGCATAGATCTCTCAGGAAGTCTCTAATATGGCTACACTGCGCACTCACACAAATGGGTCGATGACTGCCAAAAGTTACCAAGCTCACTGACCAAGACCTCTACACCAAAGACCACGAGGTAAACTCTACTCACTCATTGCTGAATTCGGTCACACATCAATCACTGCTACCATAACTGCTACTTTCTCTGGGATACCTTATCGAAATATTACGATTTTTCATTGATTTGTAGAAATCATACATATTTAATAACGTACTCATTAATTTCCATGTATTTACATTTTGTCTCGGACCTAGATATATACATTTTACCCTTTTAATTCCTTATTTTGCATTCGTACTGAGACGATGTCACAGAACTTAGTGAAGTGCATGTCTACTTGCCTTTGCACCACTTTGTAACGCAAAGCACATTCCTTACATCTTACAAAACGTGACGAACTGTATTTATGTAAATAATTATATCATAATCCCTACTGGAATGTCAACATACTGAAGCCAGTGCACATGTGTGGAATTAATTGTGTTTCCACAGTTGAATTACATATTCCAAATGTTTTGTTTAAATGTTTAGCTCTGATTATATCGCAGAACCATCTTTGTTAATCGTGTAAGAGAAGTCATGACCTGTCAATCGGTGTGCCATATGTATTAGTAGTACATTTGCGTAATGTTCCTACCTTACAGTAGTTCAAAAGAAGCGCGCATTTTGCACGCCTTTTGAACTACTGTAAGTTATATACAGCTGCTTTGAAAATGGCCAGCACAGGAAATTTGTTACTACTTGCTATAAATAAACAGATATTTAAATTGTACTAATTTATAAACAAGAACTATGTGACGTGTCAACTGCGCCGATTAGCATACTCATTGGATGCCGGAAGTCCGATCACTGGTGACCTGCTGGGAACGCAAGATACTCATAAGGTCATGCAATTGTTAGAGAAACGATATCGTGCAACAAATGACGTCTTATTGAGGAAAACGTGTTAGGGGCTGCCCTGTTGTTCGTGGAAGTACACATACTATACCTCACAAGGATCTATTAATGAAGGCTCCCATCTAACCACAAAAGAAAATTAGTGGTCACTGTAACAGTTTCGCTTACTACCAAAGACAGCAAAAAAATGTTTTACCTACCGAACTGAGCATATAAAAACTTAATACCTGTAAATGGACAAAATTTTGTAATCATGAAACATGGCCTATGCACAGTTTGGTGGACACATTAAAGCATAAAACGAAACTGCATCTCAGATACAACCAATGGCTGCACAAATGGTTAGTAATATAAAGAAAGAACCCTGGAGAAGCAAGTACGAATACCTATAGATTTAGCTAAGTACATGATGGTACCCAATGGATGGCTGCGAACAGTAAAACTCTGCAGTTAATCCCAGATGTAAGTAAATTACCCTGGCATACCCCTCGGTTGCTCATGCCTGCCACTCCTAAACGGTGTGAATGGGAAAGAGAGAGATGGTAACAGCTGGAAATTCCAATACGACCTCTGTACTCTGCTCTTAGTTGGAGACATCCCTTTCTGCAACCCTCTGCTACGACCTGAAAATAATTGCTAAAATGCTGTCTGCTTGGTGCTCCGGCAGCAAATGTGCTCTGACATTATGCTCCAAATCTTGGTTGGCTCTGCCAGCGTAGGAATCTCGCTGGCTAATTGCAACAGAACTTTTGAGTTCCAACCAATAAAAAATACATAAATAAGTTTAACAAATTCCTACTGTCACGAATGTTGTCAGGAGTAACTAACAGAGGTATGATCCGGGAATGGAGGCAGAAAATATCTCACGATATACGACAGGTTTCTAACCTCAGACAACCAAACGGCTTGCTCATATACATGAGGGGGAAAGCATGTCTTCTACCAGGATGATTATTGTGAGCCATTCAAAGTCCCTCTTACTCGTATTCAAACGAACATTCTTAAATAGTTTTTCTGTGGACGATGGCCACTCCCACAGCAGCAAATTCTGAGTGCCACACTCTGCTTTTCAGATTCTTATCACTCTAGAAAGGATTCCTCCTAGCATCTTCCAAAACGTAGCTTTTAGGGAACGGTGCCCTCTGCACCCGTGATTTGTGGAGATGGAATACAGAAAATTCGATGTTCTTTACCTATTGGGTACGATTATGACCCGATATTAACTTGCATGTCATGAATAAGCTAAGAAAGCTGCCAAAGCTACAGAGAATAACAGATCCCCCTACCGTAATAACTGGAAAGGAGAAATAGATATAGTTAGATGCGTAATCTTGGTGGTAGTGAATATTGTCTATAGTTATAAGAGAATGCAGGCTTTCTCGGCGAATCTCTATGATAAAATCTTCTCGGGTTGACAGCCGAGTCACTTTGCCTGAAGACGGCAAGTAAGAAACATGCTGAAACGTTGCTGGAGAACAGCGCATTTACTCGGCTGTCAACCCAAGAAGATTTCATCATTGTCTGTAGTTATGCAGTGTTAAAGAATCGACTGCCGAGACTACTGTATGTGCATATTACATTAAAATATAGGTTGTGTGACAGTTTGGGCATCCCAAATTTTTCCAAATCGTTTTCAATGAAGATGTGCTGAGATTAATCTGTAGCACAAATTCACCAAAGTTATATGTTCGATTGTGGGTAATATTTTAATTTTCGTTTTGCATGACCAACTAATGAATTTCATATCATTGGTGGAAAATACTAACCATGTACCAAGGCTACAAAATGAAAGTGCACAAACACAGTTACTCTCAAGTCTCTTTACACTTTCTCAAATGTGCTGGCGCAAAAGTATATTTATCTGCGAAACATGAAATAAAAAGGAGAAACACCAGCAAAGACAACACTATAAGCACATACGAACTGGTTTTACTAAGTTCGTGAATGAAGACAATGCCTGGATAATTAAACTCACGTAGATGGCTTTTGTGTAAAACCCACACATACCCCAAATCAGTGTACAGTTGGGTACAGCATTCACACCTACTAAAAGATAATACTAAATTATTGATTCCATTATAACCATGTCTTTCTACATGGTTTACCACACATGAGGAAAAGTATTAACAAAAATGCATTGACATTTACGGAAGCAGATGTATATGACAACCAAAACTAAATAGAAACAAATTATAGAACACTTACATTGTTGTATGATTATGTGGAACAACGAATTTGTAAGTCTTCATTGCTTATAATCTGAGTACATCCAAAATGTGAAAATGCAAATAAAATATCATCATTACTAAGAATAACAGATAAATTCTCATATACTAACACACAAAGAAATATAAGTACATATCGGTAAACAATCGCGTTATTTTGACGTCAAGCATTGACATTATCAAACAAATCAATGGTACAATAAAAACCGCCAGATGTCAAATATGCACATTTTGTTTCACAGCTAATACAGGGTTATTACAAATGATTGAAGCGATTTCACAGCTCTACAATAACTTTATTATTTGAGATATTTTCACAATGCTTTTCACACACATACAAAAGCTCTAAAAGTTTTTTTAGGCATTCACAAATGTTCGATATGTGCCCCTTTAGTGATTCGGCAGACATCAAGCCGATAATCAAGTTCCTCCCACACTCAGCGCAGCATGTCCCCATCAATGAGTTCGAAAGCATCGTTGATGCGAGCTCGCAGTTCTGGCACGTTTCTTGGTAGAGGAGGTTTAAACACTGAATCTTTCACATAACCCCACAGAAAGAAATCGCATGGGGTTAGGTCGGGAGAGCGTGGATGCCATGACATGAATTGCTAATCATGATCTCCACCACGACCGATCCATCGGTTTTCCACTCTCCTGTTTAAGAAATGCAGAACATAATGATGGAAGTGCGGTGGAGCACCATCCTGTTGAAAGATGAAGTCGGCGCTGTTAGTCTCCAGTTGTGGCATGAGCCAATTTTCCAGCATGTCCAGATACTCATGTCCTGTAACATTTTTTCGCAGAAGAAAAAGGGGCCGTAAACTTTAAACAGTGAGATTGCACAAAACACGTTTAGTTTTGGTGAATTCCGAATTTGCTGCACGAATGCGTGAGGATTCTCTGCCGCCCAGATTCGCACATTGTGTCTGTTCACTTGACCATTAAGAAAAAATGTTGCCGAAAATTCAAAGCGTTTGACTTTGTCATCGGGTGTCAGGGCTTGTAGCAATTGTAAACGGCCAGGCTTGTGCTTTAGCCTTTTCCGTAAGATTTTCCAAACCGTCGGCTGTGGTACGTTTAGCTCCCTGCTTGCTTTATTCGTCGACTTCCGCGCGCTACGCGTGAAACTTGCCCGCATGCGTTCAACAGTTTCTTCGCTGCGCACACCATCGCCGAATGGAATTAGCAGTTGGTGGATCTTTGTTGATCTTCGTCCTGAAATGTCGTTGCACTGTTATACTGACTGATGTGAGTGCATTTCAAGCACGACATACGCTTTCTCGGCTCCTGTCGCCAATTTGTCTCACTGCGCTCTCGAGCGCTCTGGCGGCAGAAACCTGAAGTGCGGCTTCAGCCGAACAAAACTTTACGAGTTTTTCTACGTATCTGTAGTGTGTCGTGACCATATGTCAATGAATGTAGCTACAGTGAATTTATGAAATCGCTTCTATCATTTGTAATAGCCCTGTACTTTATGTCAAAATTATTATGTAACTATCGTCCTTTACGAATAGGTTAACAACAGTTTACAAATTCCAACAGACTGAAGTACAACTGACGGCGTGAATCAAAATTGCCGCGTAAGTGAAAAGTAGTACATGGTGAGGCCAACGGGCTGGTCTTTGATACTGTCACTGATAGATCAAAAATAAATACACAAAACAGACTTATAAATACATTTCACTGTTTTCAGTTAACATAGTGTTCACCACACAAATTGTTCTTCGAGAAGGTTCGATACGTGAAATGACATGAAAACATGGAATTAATGTATATATTTTTTGTGGTGTTTCTCATGGATGCATGATAAGACTCCAGCTCGTCCAAGTAACTGATGGGATACCCTGATCATAATTAGTGGGCTGGCTATCAAAAGTTTATGTTGTTCATGACAAAAACGGTTCCTTCTCGCATTACGTACAGTCTCTGTAATAATGAAGTTCAAGAGCTTTCTCCTCTAATATCTGACCAGTCCTGAAGCAGCTATCTAACGAAAGTGAAAGACTATGTTCTAGTCACACATATGCATCAAAGAACGGCAACGCTATCTGCTACTTCAACATGAATGCAGCTCCAATACATGACTCAAGATATAAGTGGATGACCAACTAAAAATTCATAGCATTTGTCAGATGAATGCTATTCATATGTTTAGCATGACCTCGTGGGTATCACTGAGTTCATAGATGATACGCCCGCTAAACTCGCTGGGCAGGACAGGTGATTAGGATTGTGGAAAGGGTCAAATAGGGTAATAGGGTCTCGGTCAGTTTCACTTCAAAATTGTAATTTAATAACACCTACAAACCAAAACGGCACACATCCGAGCCCTTACAACTACGAATTTCTAAATCCCATTCTTTCGCGGCTGAAGGCCTCCAAACAAGAAATCTTAAAAGAGCAACAAGATAAATTTCAAGTGACTGAAGGCATGCAGTTAAAATTGCAAATAAAATGATTAAAATATATCACAGCTAGCGGAAAGCATCAAAGCAAAAGTGGATAGAACAAACATACACAAGGTGCAATACAAACGGCTGAAGGCCGCAACTCAATTTCAAAATTTTAAAATATATTACCGTAATCTTTTAAGTCAGAAGGCCGCAATGTTTCCGCTTAAGGGGAAATTTGGAGAATAAGCCTTTAAGCGGCTGAAGATCCGCAATTGATTTCCATAAATCACAAAATTATTTTCCTTTTGGAGCATTGGCTATAATAGATTACCAATAGACCATTAAACACCCATGACTGACGCCTCCGGGGGCTGGGGGGGGGGGGGAAACTACACTTTAACCGTCGGTAACCCAACCAAGAGTCAGTCAGGGAACGACCGACCAAACGACATGCTAGGCACCAATTCGTACAGAAAAACTCGAAGACCAAACTCTTACAGACGTGATTGTCCACAATGAAATATATATTAAGCTATCAAAGCTACACACCATGTTGAACAGCGACAACAGGTGAGGAAAGGACGCTGCCTGAAATAACGTTAGTGGCCAGGGTAGGTAACCGAAACACTAACGGCCACTAGGCAGAAAATCCCTATGGTGCACTTGAATTGTAGTGAACCAATAGAGTTAATTCCCCCGCGCGCCCGCTCAATTCCACCACTGCAAACACTCTCTGTTGCTCAAAGGAAAAGCTGCCCAGCAGCGAAACACCGAAACGAACGACCCAACGTGAAGTAACGTCACTTGGTTACTATACACACCACTCCACTTTGACGTCCTGGGTCGGTGGGCCACGTAGCTCATAGCGATTGGACAGCTCCACACAGTCTCCGACACTACGCAGGGACTGCCAGGGACCCAGCCGACTGCGCCGCACGGAGATATCCTTCCTGGTCCGCACCAACCGAACGACTACCCCCAGAATGCCGACAACACACACAACCTGACAAACACTTGCACGAATAACTGAACGATACCTAACAGTAACTAAGCACACACGAAGACAAATCTCGAGTCGATGCGCGCCCGCGCACACACACACACACACACACACACACACACACACACACTCATGAACGATAGGCGAGCCAAAACGCGTCGTCCAGTAGGAAGACCGACCGACGATCCAAGACCGTGGCCCATCTCAAGTGATGCGTGGAGTGCCGCATTACAACTCCCCGACTGGCAGGGCCGGACTGCGCTCCACACACTTTCCAACTGACTGGCATCCCGACCTCACGACCCCAACTGCCTTACGACAGACAACGACCGGGAAGTAATAGCAGTGGAGCAAAGATGCTACGCGGTGCTAGCGCTACTCACGGTCGGGCAACGCAGCAACTCAGTGACACCAATAATTTCAATGAACATAGTGAGGTGGGGTGTAAAATATATGATGGCGGGAACATGAGCCACGCACGGTTCAATAGATAGTTCCTTGTGCAGTCCTTTCACACAGGTTTGCTGATGACACAGATCGACCTTCAGATCGCTGGCGGTTAATTTTGTGGACATGGATTTGATGACTTCTTCAGCATCACTTTATAATCAGCAGGTCAGCGGATGTCGCGGTTGTCTAAAACTGATCCGAATGCAATATTCTCTTGCACTTAACTCTTCGGTGATTGCTGTGGTGTCGTCCAGGGCTAAAAACTTGTTGTGCGGGAGTACTGCACTGCCCTGAAATCAGAGTGAGCACACACTAACAGGCCATGCTGGGGTGGGCAGGTGGCACTCATCAGGAACTGCCTCCTTGTCTCACCAATGTATCGAGGTGCATTGCTCTGCCGGCAGGAGTGGCCGAGTGGTTCTAGGCGCTACAGTCTGGAACCACGCGACCGCTGCGGTAGCAGGTTCGAATCCTGTCTTGGGCATGGATGTGTGTTAATTAGGTTTAAGTCGTTCTAAGTTCTAGCGGACTGATGACCTCAGAAGTTAAGTCCCATACTGCTCAGAGCCAATTTTTTTTTTTTTTTTTTTTTGCATCGCTCTCCCACGGCAGCTGCCTGAGTGGTGCTTGATATTTCATGTGGCTAGTATTGTTCTTACTGATCCCATTGCCCTCAAACAGTGTTACGTGAGAATATTACACATAGAGAAGCAAATTCACGTAGCAACCATGACATTCAATATCCTTGCTTAAAATAACTACTAATAAGACACATACACTATGTGATCTATCCGGGCACCTGGCGCCCTCCATCGGTAATGCTGGAATTCAATGTGGTGTTGACCCGCCCTTAGCATCGATGAGAGATTCCACTCTCGCAGGAATACGTTCAATCAGCTGCTAGAAGGTTTCTTGGGGAATGGCAGCCCATTCTTCACGGAGTGCACTGACGAGTGGTATCGATGTCGGTCGGTGAGCCTTGACACGAAATCGGCGTTCCAAAACATCCCAAGGGTGTTCTATAGGATTCAGGTCAGGGCTCTACGCACGCCAGTTCATCACAGGTATGTTATTGCCTAATAACCACTCCGCCACAGGCCGTGAATTATGAACAGGTGCTCGATCGTGTTGAAAGACGCAGTCGCCATCCACGAATGACTCTTCAACAGTGGGAAGCAAGAAGGTGCTTAAAACATCAAGGTAGGCCTGTGCTGTGATAGTGCCACGCAAAACAACAAGGGAAGCAAGCTCCCCCATGAAAAACACGACCATAACATAACACCACCGCCTCCGAATTTTACCGTTGGCAGTACATACGCTGGAAAATGACGTTCACCGGGTACTCGCCATATCCACACTCTGCCATCGTATATCCACAATCGTCACTAACACAACGTTTCTCCACTGTTCAGTCGTCCAGTGTTTATCCTCCCTACACCAAGCGAGGCGTCGTTTGGCATATACCAGCGTGATGTGTCGCTTATGAGCAGCCTTTCGACCATGAAATCCAAGTTTCCTCACCACCCGTTTTAAGTGTCATAGCAATTTCAGTAGATCCTGATGCAGTTTGGAATTTCTGTGTGATGGTCTGGATAGATGTCTGCCTATTACACATTACGATCCTCTTCAATTGTCGGCGGTCTCTGTCAGTCAACAGAAGAGGTCAGCCTGCACGCTTTTGTGCTGTACGTATCCCTTCACGTTACCACTTCACTATTACATCGGAAACAGTGGGCTAGGGATGTTCGGTTGTGTGGAAATCTCCTGTATATACGCATGACACAAGTGTCATCCAATCACCTGACCACGTTCGAAGTCAGTGAGTTCCGTGGAACTCCCTATCCTGCTCTCTCTGAATTCTAATGACAACTGAGGTCGCTGGAGTACCTGGCTGGAGGTGGCAGCACAATGCACCTAATATGGAAAGCGTATGTTTTTGGGGGTGTCCGGATACTTTTGGCGACATAGTTTACATTGAAGTACTACGGCTCTAGTAAGACACATGACATCAAAGTATTATGACTCTCTTGGATGCAAAAATTAGGCTTGTAATAAAGTATTAAGGCTCTTAAGCCTACAATTGTAGTGAAATATGCATGGGTTTAGATCAGAAAATTACAAATGCATCTGAGCTTATAGCACCAAAAAAGTGAAACGTCTAATCTCAGGCTCAGGCACATGAACGACCAAGATAACAATCAATACGTAAATTTGACTCTACAAATGATCAATTGTGTATCAATTAAACTTTTTGAATTTCCATATTTCTCACGGTCACTGGATGAGAACGATAAATAAGAACAAAGCAACTCTTTAGTAACTAGCAGACATGCAGTTAGTATACCGAGCATTGCATTAAGGTTGTAGTTTTCTGAGCTATCCACAATTTCTAAACGGAATCTTTTCTGCTTATTTGAGCTGCACCAGTCTTTAATTATTGACAAGACCTACAGCTAACTAGTGCACTTGCTGTGTGCACTGATCTACTCTCGTATCAACATGATGGTTTTTTTTCTCTCACAGATACTCTTTCCGTTAGCAATCCCCGAATCCTGATAACAAATTTTCATTCTACGTCTTGGATGATTGTACTGAATCATTTATTAAGACATTTGAACGTAACATATGTTCGACAACACCAGAAAAATCAAATTATTCTCTCATGGCATTCATTACAACTGTATAACATTTACATATTTTCTGGACCTGGGTTTGTAACCTTACTGTACCATTTTTATTTTGGAATATTCCTCACCAGGTTATTACGCTCATGGGCAGTATCTGTCTTGGTGCGAGGTATTAAACATCATAATAACGGAGTTCCCCAGATGACAGTCGCATCCCCACGTGAAGATTACATAAAATACACAAGCAAATCCTGTATATTCGATTGGTTGGAGTCATATACCTGTGCACAGCGAAGCATGTTAGCAATCTGTTATTCCTTGTATTGAACACAATAAGAAAAAAAGGCCTCATAGCCTTTGTATGTTTGGTCAACTGTAACAGTTTCGATGCGCCATCGCTATCAGTGCCTGTCGCTGCTTGCATTAAATATGAAAATCACAAGACGCAAATCATCCGCACAGAGTAAACTTATCCATCATCTCCTCTGATGTTTTAATCATTTTCTCTGTTTAACCCAGTGAGCGCTCTGTGAAAGGCATCTGTCACAGTATTATCCTTTCATAGTACATACTCCATGCGAAATCTAAATTCTTGGACGTAAATTGCTCATTGAGGAAGCTATCAATACGTTGATATTGCGCTAATCATAAAATCTAAGGCGTTTTTGGTAACTGTGCCAATCATCTCATCAAAAAGTAACAGAATTTGGTGAACCCCCAGATTACTGCCGGTTCCTCTAGTTCACACACTCGTTGATTTCTCTCCGCTTTATTTAATGTGTCTGTCAAATGTCATTGATTGTGTAGATATTACATCATCTTATTGCCCTTCTCGGAAAATATGTATCCTGAGATCAGTAAGAAAGACGTATGTTGGATATGTAACGTTTTTCGAATAAGAGCTGGACACAAGTGGAGCCCTTGCTAATGCTTGTTTAACCTGGCCAAACTCTCCATGCTGTGCTTCTGTCCATTTACATACCATGTTCTTCCCTGCCATTCATCACAAGTTCGTAGATGTGACTGTCTCCTTTATGAATTTTTTCAGAAGTTAAATAGCCCCAGAAAGGTGTGTATTTCCCTCTTGGTTCCTTGATCACATAGTTTTTACAGATGAGGCCAGGAATCCTGACTCATTACATCCACAGACCTACTGCGTTAGGTTAACTGTGATCCCCTGATGTTTGATTGGACAAGGCAGCTGATCCAGTATCTATTGCATTGCTTCTTCGTCTTCTCGAGGAACCATTGATGTATGTCACTCAGCCTCTTAGAGTTTCCTGGAATCCATGCCCCTAATGAATGTGGCTAACGACAGGTTTATTCAGAACAGAAACTCTATAAACTGGCAGCACTGTTTCAAACATGAAAATGCTGTTTATTGTTGGCATGCAGCGTGCATTTCAACTTGCCAGTAACTAGATCTCAGATCTACTGTTGTTAATGACAGAGACTGACTGTTTCTTCAAGAACACTTTCTTGCTGCATGTCTCATATTTACCTCTGCACAGAATCTTTATATACCAGTGGTACTTGATAGGGTTCAACAAAATATTTTGGATGTTCCTTTATTTAAACTGGTATTGGAAGTTTTATATAGTTCTCGGTGAATCAGAAAAAGAGCATGAAAGCAGCTGAAGCACCATTCCTAAATCCTGCTTCACATGTGGGGATTCAGTACGCCAGAATTTCTTTGCAATCTCATGCTCTGTGTTCAGCTATTCATCACCAACTGGACGTACAGATATCTGAGACATGGAGCTGTGTCGTCCATTTCCCTTTCTATAATCATTAAGTGGCTTGTTAATTTCTTGGTAGACCACTGGTGCTGCCACTATTTTGCCTGCCTTCATGACTGATTGTCACAGAAACACATTTTCCGAAATCTCTATCTGGCTTCCGGTGTCAAAAATACTTTCTAATATCAGGTTGCCTATTTCTATGTTAACTACAGGGTAACTAATATCAATTTCATCTTCTCCCTCACCTAACAGAGTTCAAATAACCTGATGTATACCAACATATGTCATTTTTGTTCCTTTTGTATTCAGAGCAATGATTTCCTGATTCTGGGATGGAGTCAGTTACGGGTCTCGTTATTTCTTTAACCATCATTTTTCTGGTTATCCCGTATAACTGGATAACATAACTTAAGGATTTCTGCTCTTTCTTCCCTGATTATCGCCTCCTCAGTAATTTCGTCTCCCACCTGCCCAATATAGCGGCGTCCTTGAAGCACAAGTATTGGTCCTTTTCCAACTGTTTCCACTTTTGCTGGACTGATGCCTCTCCAGCCACTTCACGTTGGGTGATCCATGTTGGAGCATCCCATAGTTTGTTTACACGAAGTGCACTGGTCCTTTCACATAAACTGCACTATTATAACCAAGCTCACTAAATAAATACAAAAATGCTCTTGTATCACACATTCCATGGCCAGTTCACATTATATCCTTCTAAATTCCATCAGGTAATTTTGTATGGCAGGTCTATATTACCTCTTTCTGCTCAAACAGTTTGTCAAAGAACTTATTTCTTTTGATCATTTCAGTAAAATACTGCAGTGGACTACAAAATTATGATGCTGAGTAAGACTCCATCATCACAATGCCTTGTTTGAAACTTCCCTGCTTCCTCTGTGCCAAAATTCGTGCAGAAAGACCTTTTTAAATTCATTGTAAGTCCAATACTTTCCCAAGATCACTTCCATCATGGCGGCGGCCTCTTCCCAAAGACACCTGGAAATAAAATTTATTTTATAAACAGCAAACCATGAAACATCCCCTTATAACAATTATACATGACTGTGCTTAAACTGACATACAATATTTTTTGCGCAACGCAATCTGACTTTCAGAAATCCCTACAAAAGAATGGCCCTGACTAACATTAACCTATGCGTTTCACAAATCGCTTACCTCACAAAAATCTTGGTTACTCGAACTACTGCATACAGCGAGCGCCACTACTGCCACCTAAATAAAAGATTCAAACTACGGAAGGCACTAACTACTGATAGGCATAGTTAGCAAATGAAAGATTTTAGTAGAGAACAAACAATGTATTTACCTTAATATTCATAACTGACATCCAGTCTTACAAATTTCAAAACTCCGCCATCTCTCTCCCCACATCCACCACTGCTGGCGGCTCACCTCCAACAGCGCAACGCTACGCGCTGTTCACGTCCAGCTGCCCAACTCTACAATGGCAGACAACAATGCAAACTAGCCACAGACTGCACACAGCACAGCCAGTGATTTTCATACAGAGAGCGCTACGTGGCGGCGGCGTTACCAATATAAGAACCTAAACAGCCTACATATAAGAACCTAAACAGCCTACTTACATAGCCCCCATGCTCCCCACAAAAAAATTTACAAATTGTTTTGGGCACTGGGCAATACATATTTGTTAAAATTTTTCATAATCGTAATTACAATAACAAAGAAATCAAATGCACACACTTATTGATACAATGTTGGTGAAAAGCTAAAATTTTCTCACAGTCCATAAAGACAATCCTGATGATCCATCACAGTAAAAGTGTTCTTCTCAAATTCTGAGCAGTAAATGAAAATACACACGGAAGTAGTGGATTTCCATGCAGTCTTGAAGAAGTAGTGTTGTCCTTCCAACGGAAAGACAGTGCTGACTCTTGACACGCTGACAGGTAATGGGCCACAACAGAGGAAACCCACAGCAGAGTCATTCGACGTTTTGAAGAATATTGGTAGGTAGGTCATCACAGAGCAGACCCACTGTAGTCCTGGTAGAGATTACGGTACTGGTGGGCCGCCAGAGATGCACACCCACTGCAGTCCTTGTAGAAATAATGGTATTGGTTGGCCATCAAAGATGCAGACCCACTGCAGTCCTTGTAGAAATAATAGTATTGGTGGGTCATCAAAGATGCAGACCCACTGTAGTCATTGTAGAGATGGCCAGCAGCCATCTGTTGTGACTGTCCAGGTGCACAATCACCACTGAAGAGTCTTGCGGATAATATAGCAAGTCCATAAACCACCACTTGTGCACTCACAAAGTTTCTGGAATTGTCCTTAGAAGTCTTGCAGACAATATAGCAAGTCCATAACCACCACTTGTGCACTCACGAAGTTTTTGGAATTGTCCTTAGAACCAGCAGTGCTGTTATCCAGTCCCTTGCTGAATTATTAACACACGTGCAAACACTAACAGTCCCTACTTCTCACATATTGTCCATATAGTATGACCAACAGAAACGTGTGCAGTGAAATGGAACTTACAAGTTAATAATATGATGAACTGGTGTAAATTACAATTTTATAACATAAGAATACAATGACAAAGGTACAACATACACCATTAAAGAACATAACAATAAAGATAACATTTGTAGTAATACAGTCTGTACAAAATAATAGAAATAAACATATACATCAGTGTTACAGGAATTATGACATAAGTAAATGCATAATAGATCAGAATAATTGTTGAAACATCAACTTTACACATGAGCATTAAAATAAAACAGAATAAATAATGTCTAAGCATATTTACAAGGTAAATAACATAGTATTAATGCCAATTATATTTGAGGATAACAGTATTCCTCATCATAGTGAATGTAGCTTAGTATTAGAAGAAGAAAAATTTCTATGAAACTACACAGAGACAGGAAGAAAACAAATACACAAGGGTACAGAAACACATAGTGGGATAACACAAAAGGAAAGGATAGGGTTCGTTTTCAGTATAACATTTGGTACTGCAGTCCAACCCAAAACTTCATTCCATAGATCTTTCGTCTTATTTCGATATTTGCTGCAGCCAAAAAAATCCTATCCAAGCATGCTTTCTGTATTTATATGTTCACATATTTCTTACCTCATTATCTATTTTCCATTATCTTACCTCATCATTTATTACCAAGAAAATCCTACCTACACCTGCTTTCTGTACTTTTTTCATATAAATTCTCAATGCATTTCTTCCAATCCATCGCAATTCATTCTCTTATATCGTCTACTCCTCTTAAGCTAACTTAAATCTACTGAGCTCAGATGCTAAACTAAAGGATGAGGCAATGAAGCAACACTAAACAATTAATACAAACAACAATGAAATAAATGGAAATTGTCAAAGCAAGCAGCAGTGAGTCTAATTTAACAGATAAAATGCAAAATTACAACTAATATGAGCCAATGTGCAGCAACAAGAAAAATAAATCAGTAATAAAACTAGCTTAACAGAGTAATACAAATTGAAATTTATTAGCACAATGCCTGGCAAACAGCAGCAGCAAATGTAATAACTTGTATCTAAACATGACAAACCTCAAGCAGAAAAAATATTACAGTAAAAATGGCCATGTTTAATACCTATGTCACATCTTAACACTAGAGTGATGCATCACTTTCACTTACACTACTAATTAAGTTACCCAGTCATTGACAAAAATTATGTATGCAATTCCTGTGAAGGGAAATGTCTTTTGGTGCTCCCTCGTTTTTTTGAAGTAGATTATAAAATGGTTATTTACTGTATCTGTAGGCATAAAATATCTATATTAGTACATCTATTAAATATTATTTTAACCAATGCTGCAGTGCAGCTAGAAACTAGATATCAAACAAAATGAGCAATCTCTCAACTAGAAAGACAATAGATGTTAAATGTTTCTCATCATTTTATTAGGCATTTTAGTAAATATCATAAAGTAAGAGCTCCACAGTGTAATCATATATTTTCAAGTTTGAGTGTGTCGTATTTGTGATGCTTTCTTCAAAGAAATGTCAATAGCGGGGATAATGCCTGTGCCTCTGAAAGGCACACACTAATGGCTTTTCTTCCAGGCGACTGTCGCGCAGGCTGGGTGCTTACAGTGACCTACCGAAATATTTACAACACCAGTTTGCACTACAGTGACAGTCTCATATTAAAAATTTCACAGGTCGAGAGTTTGCGTTGCAAATGTGTAGAAAAAAAATACTGTGAATATAACAGTGTCCAAAAAATTTTCGCCAGCATATACACACATTTCATAACTCTTCAAGTACAATTCTTGGTTTCCAACATCCTTTTCATAAATCAGAGTCCCTAACCACTACTCCTTATTCCTTACCTTATTACACATGTACATATTCATATTCATCAACACGTCTTCAATATTTCATCATAATAACTACATAACATAATCAGATGCCTCATATAACATCAGCTTATTGATCATAAACATACCGCAACAGCATAATACACATAGTCATTGTAATAATAACATCATAACACCTCAGTCAACTCTCAAAATCGTCGTAGCTTCCTCCAATAATTAAAAAAATTCTCTGCTCATGTCAAAAGTGTCATCTGCCTCAAACATACTTTAAAAATCGTGATCCCATACCAAATATATCATTCAAAGCTCTCATAGTATCACAATGATTCCGAAAAAATATGAACAATTCACAAAGTACAGACAAAATACAATTTCTTAAGTGTGAAGTTATACAACTGTGTAATTGCGTAAACATGTGTCACTGATGTAAAAAAGTTTATCTCTCAGTTAAATGATCAGATAGCTGTGTAATTTATATGTTAGAGGAATATGGTACCGATGTGTAAAGTTGTATAAGCAAATACCATATTAGCTAGGGCTCCTTGTGCTTGCCAAACACATGGTACACAAAGCAAGCGTGTACCCCCCTGAGGATTAATGTAATTATACCCTCAGGTGTTACAGATTACAGCAATGGAATGAAATGTATCACGGAAAACCTTTGTATCATTTTAATTGAAAAATCTTTAAAAATAAATGTTTTAAGTATAAAATTAATCACTCAAATACGTGTACTGTAGCGCTAAACTGTGCATCTTGTTGTAAGATAATCTCTGTGGAAGTGTAGTAGTTATCATCCTCCCAAAGCTAAGTTCTGCAGAAGTCAATGTACTTACCTCATGATAAACAAAAGTGAAATGCATTGCGTATCGATATCTTACTTATTACGCTTATTGCCTTGATGAAGAAAGTACTGTGCTGTAACGTATTGTTGTGCTACGGAAAAGGCTGTCTCATTGTAGCTATACCACAAAAGTTACTACTAAAACATGTTTTACTTTCCAGAATAATACAGAAAAACTGTGCAGATATGAAACAGAAACACCACAAAAGCAACATTGTAAATTGTCACTCATTAGTAGCGTCGTGATAAAATCGTGTAGCTGTCACATAAACTAACCACTGTCTCATCTGGTATCTCACAGAAAGTACTTTAAATCCAGAATGTATTTTCAAGTAAACCAAGATGTTGCATTAGAATCTCATTAGCAGTACTGGTAAATGTTCTAAGTATGTGAGCCTTATAGTCGTTACGTAATCGTGCAACTAACAAGCAAGAATGCACACACACAATAACACTGTGTCGTCTGTTCACAATAACTTGTCTAAGTTCCCTAGGTTCTTGACTGGATAGTTAACTTCAAACATTGTTGCATGGTAACAGTTTCTAAATCATACTAGTAACGTGAAGTGAAACGTTTTATGGCAAAGACAAAGTTAAAAAGCAGATTATCTTTCAATAAATGGTTTCACATGTGAAATGTGGTGTAGCCCTTTGCTCTTTCTAGTACACAGAGTTTCAACTTTAACGCAATTATCATGTGGTATACGTCGGTAAAGAATACTGGAATTTTTCTCAAGGTTAGCGTCTATGTTATTTTTCTCTGAGCCAGCCGGCGCACGCGGCAGCCTGCGGTGCGAGTCATTGTCTGTTCCTTTGTTGGTGCGCGTCGTTATTCGGATTTGGAGACCTAACTTCTACAAATTCACCGTGATGAGAGGGCCCTGCCCTGTTTAAATCTCGCCATTTCTGACGCAGTTCAGGTCTGTCGTTACGATCATATCGTCTGTCATCATGTCGGTAGATTCCATAGTTTCTTTCTTGTCGGTCACATGGTGGAGAATTTCTCCCTAAGTCGTAACTGCACGCTGGACCATTGCATCTAAAGCTATTCTGTTTCCCTTGATAATAACTATTTTGGTTCCCATATTGTCTGTTTCTCTGATTGTCTCTGTGATAGTCATTACCACAGAGAGGTGATCTTTCCCTGTAATTATGACTACTCTGCCAACGGTTGTCATACGGGCGGTGTCTGTTTTGGTCACGATTTGTGTTGTGAGAATAGCCTTGTCGTGTCCAGTTATTATTTCTTTCATTGTGGAATTGTGACGGATCTGACCTGTAATTGTTGGGCTCCTGTTTTCGCGTTCTGCGATTGTCAGTGTCAATTTCCAGTTCTTCTAACAGTCCCTGAAAAGCTTCAATGTCACCTTTGCAACGTCCTGCTAAAATAATATGCCGTTAATGTTCAGGTAATTTGATTAAGCAAATGCGGATGAGTTCTGAGGGGCTGTATGGGTTTGACAGGTACTGATTCTTGTGCAACATGTCTTCAAAATATTTCACAAGACTGGAAAATTCAGATTGTTCGAAATGTTTCATCATTATGATGCCATGTTTTACTCGGTCTTGTGTGGCTTGAGACCAATATGCTGAGAGGAAGGCATGGTAAAATTCTCCTTCACTGTGGCAATCGTGAATGACTGATCGCATTCTTACAGCTGGTTCATTCTCTAAATACTCTCCTGGAAATGGAAAAAAGAACACATTGACACCAGTGTGTCAGACCCACCATACTTGCTCCGGACACTGCGAGAGGGCTGTACAAGCAATGATCACATGCACGGCACAGCGGACACACCAGGAACCGCGGTGTTGGCAGTCGAATGGCGCTAGCTGCGCATCATTTGTGCACCGCCGCCGTCAGTGTCAGCCAGTTTGCCGTGGCATACAGAGCTCCATCGCAGTCTTTAACACTGGTAGCATGCCGCGACAGCGTGGACGTGAACCGTATGTGCAGTTGACGGACTTTGAGCGAGGGCGTATAGTGGGCATGCGGGAGGCCGGGTGGACGTACCGCCGAATTGCTCAACACGTGGGGCGTGAGGTCTCCACAGTACATCGATGTTGTCGCCAGTGGTCGGCGGAAGGTGCACGTGCCCGTCGACCTGGGACCGGACCGCAGCGACGCACGGATGCACACCAAGACAATAGGATCCTACGCAGTGCCGTAGGGGACCGCACCGCCACTTCCCAGCAAATTAGGGACACTGTTGCTCCTGGGATATCGGCGAGGACCATTCGCAACCGTCTCCATGAAGCTGGGCTACGGTCCCGCACACCGTTAGGCCGTCTTCCGCTCACGCCCCAACATCGTGCAGCACGCCTCCAGTGGTGTCGCGACAGGCGTGAATGGAGGGACGAATGGAGACGTGTCGTCTTCAGCGATGAGAGTCGCTTCTGCCTTGGTGCCAATGATGGTCGTATGCGTGTTTGGCGCCGTGCAGGTGAGCGCCACAATCAGGACTGCATACGACCGAGGCACACAGGGTCAACACCCGGCATCATGGTGTGGGGAGCGATCTCCTACACTGGCCGTACACCACTGGTGATCGTCGAGGGGACACTCAATAGTGCACGGTACATCCAAACCGTCATCGAACCCATCGTTCTACCATTCCTAGACCGGCAAGGGAACTTGCTGTTCCAACAGGACAATGCACGTCCGCATGTATCCCGTGCCACCTAACGTGCTCTAGAAGGTGTAAGTCAACTACCCTGGCCAGCAAGATCTCCGGATCTGTCCCCCATTGAGCATGTTTGGGACTGGATGAAGCGTCGTCTCACGCGGTCTGCACGTCCAGCACGAACGCTGGTCCAACAAGGCGCCAGGTGGAAATGGCATGGCAAGCCGTTCCACAGGACTACATCCAGCATCTCTACGATCGTCTCCATGGGAGAATAGCAGCCTGCATTGCTGCGAAAGGTGGATATACACTGTACTAGTGCCGACATTGTGCATGCTCTGTTGCCTGTGTCTATGTGCCTGTGGTTCTGTCAGTGTGATCATGTGATGTATCTGACCCCAGGAATGTGTCAATAAAGTTTCCCCTTCCTGGAACAATGAATACATGGTGTTCTTATTTCAATTTCCAGGAGTGTAGCCACACATGAATTCTAACCTGTGCTCCAATGACCAGTTGGGAGGAAAACAATGAGAGAATTGATGGAGCCACGCTTGTGGATGAATGTCGTTGGCAGAATTCTTTAACGTTTTGAATTTACGTGTAGTAATGAACAGCTTATAGTCACAATCATCATGTCGGCGAGTCGCATGTCGGTCATTATTACGTCGTTTCGGCGGTTCCATCTCAAAATTCGGTGTACCTTACCTATTTATTTCATAATTTCCGAAGTGCCCTGTGTTATTATTTTGTGGCTGTTCCGTATTTCTATGTCCCTCTTCCCGTATTGGAGGGCGAGTGTCCTCTGAAATACGTAACTCTTGTATTACATGTGTCAGCTGATCTTGTACTTCCCGGATTTCTCTTTGGTGTTGCGTATTAATTTGATTCAGATTTTGTTTCAGTTTCCTAATTTGTTCGCACTCTTCTGTATCATTAAAGACTACCTGTTTTGTGTCATTCAGATTATCATCTACCTTCGTAGATAAATTATTTAGCTGATCCGAAAGTTCAACTACTTTCTCTGATAATGAACTAATTTCCTCCATGTGTCTTTCTACTGTGTCCTTTAAGTTTTCCTGAGTTTTTGCAAGTTGCGTAACCGAATCGGTAGATGCAACTGAGTCCATTTTAGCTTGCAAGGTCTCATGATTTTCATGAACAATAGTTTGCAGTTCTTTTATGGCTGCTTCGTGATTCTGCAATGCATTTTCATGACGCGAAAAAATAGGTTGGAAATGCTCACAAATTTGTGTTTCTACGTCATTACAGTCTTTTTGACATTTCGATTCAGTGTTATGTAACTCAGCAGTTAAATCTTCACGAGTTTGTTCGAGAGTTTGTTCCAATGAGTCTAACTTTTGAAGCTTTTGCTGTGTTTGTCTCTTATTTTGTTCCATTGTGCGTAACTTTTGAAGCTTTTGTCCCATTTGTTGCATTAATTGTAATAACAATGCACTGGTGTCTGAAAGATGTTCCTCAGTGCTATTCGGCAATACATTTGAACCTGCAATATTCGCAGTTTGAAAAGCAGAGAAAAGGGTGAGGACGCAAAACCTGAATCTACAGTTTTTGCAAGAGTGTGTCCTGTCATTTCGGATTCCTGATGCAAGCTGTTGCCGACCGATCGATCGATAATGCTTCCCTGTTCACTAATTGTTTCACTGTCTACACCATTGTTTGCAGCCCGCTCCATTTCCCTATGTAGAATTACCAAATTACTACTTTGAACATTAGTTAATTCATTACTCGGTGGCGCTAACACACTGCTTTCGTCTTCACTGTCATTTCTCAGTTTACTTTGGAGCCTAGTATTACGTTTTTCACATGCCATTATTGTCACAATATTTCACACGATAACACAGAAAAACACAATTTGAAGAGCAACAATAAGAGAACACATTAACATAGCAATGAAAATAATATCTCGTTAATTGCAAGCGCAGCTGCGAAATACTTGGTGCAAATCAACATGCATGCCACAACTGTTTTACTGTACAACAATGAAAGACTGCAACTACAAAGGAGATTCTCTCTACAATTACGCGCTAGCAATAAACAAAATCTACGCTAATTACACAAACTACAAGAAAAAATCAGAAGATTCCAGTGAGGTATCCTTGGCTAAGGGTCGACATATGTAACGTCCCCTTAGAAAAATTATACAAGACTATGGTTAAACTGACACACAATATTTTTAGCGCAACGCAATCTGACTTTCAGAAATCCCTACAAAAGAATGGCCCTGACTGACATTAACCTATGCGTTTCACAAATCGCTTACCTCACAAAAATCTTGGTTACTCGAACTACTGCAATACAGCGAGCGCCACTACTGCCAGCTAAATAAAAGATTCAAACTACGGAAGGCACTAACTACTGATAGGCATAGTTAGCAAATGAAAGATTTTAATAGAGAACAAACAATATATTTACCTTAATATTCATAATTGACATCCAGTCTTACAAATTTCAAAACTCCGCCATCTCTCTCCCCACATCCACCACTGCTGGCGGCTCACCTCCAACTGCACAACGCTATGCGCTGTTCACGTCCAGCTGCCCAACACTACAATGGCAGATAACAATGCAAACTAGCCACAGACTGCACACAGCACAGCCAGTGATTTTCATACAGAGAGCGCTACGTGGCAGTGGCGTTATCAATATAAGAACCTAAACAGCCTACATATAAGAACCTAAACAGCCTACTTACAACCATGATCTCAGATATCCATCCTGGAACTCTTCGATTAAAATTTTTCCATACCAATCATTTATCTGTTTTGGAATAGTGCGAAAAGCCTTTTTTTTTGTAGTTTCATCCCCTTTGGCTGCTTGATAACATATTACTCATGGTGCAGGTGATTGTACATCCACAGATATCGGTACTGGGTTGTAGCATATATGGTTTGTCCGTTACTGACGTCATTCCTCTTCTCCCTTCCGCCTACACTCTTATACTCTGTTCGTTATCGTGTCTCCGATCCTCCTACTGTTCTTTGAGCCACTATTGCGTTGTCTCTCCTTAAACAATTATGCCAGGGCTACACGGTTGTCATGATTAACGTCTGCCTGTAATTCTTCAAATTGGAACAACGCTCTTATTTCCTCCTGATCTTTTAAGCGTACATGAGCCGTCCTATCAGAACTGTGGTATCGATAGGAACGATGCCACGGCATAGTTTCAAAACTATCACGAGACACCGACGACAGCGCCCTCTAGCTAGTACTGTGCAGCTCTACGAGCTCCGCTACAGATTCGGCCCATTTCATCAGGTGCAGCCAGCCAGGACACTTCGCTTCAGCATCGCACCGCCGGCCGCGGTGGTCTAGCGGTTCTAGGCGCTCAGTCCGGAACCGCGCGACTGGTACGGTCGCAGGTTCGAATCCTGCCTCGGGCATGGATGTGTGTGATGTCCTTGGGTTAGTTATGTTTAAGTAGTTCTAAGTTCTAGGGGACTGATGAGCACAGATGTTAAGCCCCATAGTGCTCAGAGCCATTTGAACCATTTTTAGCATCGCACCTACGTACAATGTTATGTAATCACCTTTTTTCCGCACCAGTAAACCATTTCCTTGCAGCACCGACTTGTATTACCTTTTCTCGTTCCTAACCACGCGCCGCCTCCCAGGCGGGATACAAAAGATGGCGACGAGATTTTTTTTTTTTTGCATCTCCTATCATTTCCTTTTTTCCTTGGTACTGCTTTAGTTTTTTTGTGATTTCCCAGTGTGACCGTGTGGGTGTATGATTGTTCCCACCATTCGCTATAAAACTTTCATTTGTGTAAACCATGGCTTCGCCACAGGAACAGGCTTCGCTGTCCGATCTTGTCCGCTTTCAGTTTCAGCAAATGACGCAGCTGCTTGCTGCCATAAATGGACTGGTCACACTACAAACTGCAGCTCCGACGCTACTGCCTGCACCCAAGCCGTCGCCGACGGCGCCGCCATTTCGTGACTTCAGTTCTGACGTCATACTCTGGCCAGAATACATCGCCCAGTTCGAGGCACACTTCACAGCTTACGACGTACCAGGTACAGAGCGGCTTGCTTTTTTCATTGCCAACGCGGTTGTTGTGTTGTACCGTGTGCTCGAGAAATTCTTTCCCACCACCCGCCCAGAAACTGAAACGTACGACGAAGTCATTGATGCTTTGAACTCCCACTTCCGTGACAGTGTAAATGTGGTAGCTGCACGTTACAAATTCTTTCGTCTCCGACGTGGCCCCTACTCAGTCTAATAAGTCTTGGTTATCGGACCTTCAGGGACTAACTTCTGATTGTGGCTTTAATTGTTCGTGTGGGCGCTCATATGCGGATATAACGATTCGAGACGCTATTGCGCAGAATGTGGCGGATCACCGCATCCACGAACAAATCCTCATATTTAAAACCCCGTCTTTTCAGGGAGTTGTGAACTTGCTAGACAGACAAGAAAATTTAGATATGGCTACTTCCGCGTTCGACGTGACCGTGTGTGTGTGTACTGTTAGTGCGGCAGAACACGAGCCATCCCGCCCGCTAGCACGGCCAGCCACGCCTGTAAACATGGTTCTAACCAGTCACCCTCTAACAAGGGAACCCACCCATCGCACCCCCCTCAGATTCAGTTATAAGTTGGCACAGTGGATAGGCCGTGAAAAACTGAACACAGATCAATCGAGAAAACAGGAAGAAGTTGTGTGGAACTATGAAAAAAATAAGCAAAATATACAAACTGAGTAGTCCATCTGCAAAGGCAACATCAAGGACAGCGTCCGCTCAGGAGCGCAGTGGTCCCGTGGTTAGCGTGAGCAGCTGGGGAGCGACAGGTCCTTGGTTCAAGTCTTCCCTCGAGAGAAAAGTTCAGTTTTTTATTTTCAGACAATTATCGAAGTTCAGGTACTCACACATAATCAACTTCGCTCTCCAAAATTCCAGGACATGATCAGATTTGCTTGGACATATACAGGATTTGACGGTCTACACACGGAAAAATTTGAAAACGTTAAAAGGGAAAACTGTGCGACTGTGAAACTGTTGCATTCATTTGTTGCAGTTTATGTGAAAAACTCTTATGTTTTCATAACTTTTTTGGGAGTGAATATCACATCCACAAGAAAACCTAAATCGGGCAGGGTAGAAGAATCTTTTTACCCATTCGCCAAGTGTACAAGTTAGGTAGGTCGACAACATATTCCTGTCATGTGACGCACATGCCGACACCAGTGTCGTATAGAATATATCGGACGTGTTTTCCTGTGGAGGAATCGGTTGACCTATGACCTTGCGATCAAATGTTTTCGGTTCCCATTGCAGAGGCACGTCCTTTCGTCTACTAATCGCACGGTTTTGTGGTGCGGTCGCAAAACACTCACACGAAACTTATTGCAATGAACAGAGACGTCAATGAAAGAACCGCCAGATCATAACTTTGCAAAAATAAAGAAAGTAAACGTTTGACTCGAGGGAAGACTTGAACGCAGGACCTCTCGTTCCGCAGCTGCTCATGCTGAGCACGGGACCACGGCACTCCTGGCTTAGACTATCCTTGACGTTGCCTAACTAGCGCGTGGACTACTCAGTTTGTATATTTTGCTTAATTTTTTCATAGTTACACACAACTTCTTCCTGTTTTCTCGACTGATCTGTGTTCAGTCCTTCAAGGCCTGTCCACTGTGCCACCTTATAACTAAATCTGAGGGGGGTGCGATGGGGAGCTTCCCTTGTAAGAAACTGAAATCCTATCCGAACTGCTTTCGTGCCCACCCACAGGACGGTTGCCCATCCCGTCAAGCACAGTGTTATTTTTGTAATAAGAAAGGACACGTGCAAGCTCGGTGTTGTAAGAGAAACTCTAATTCCGAACTTGTCTCCCGTTCGCGTGACTCGCGTGGGCGTCACCGCCATGGAAATCGCCGTAATCATGATTTACATCAGTCTATGGACGTTAATGCCATATATTCAAAGCCTTCTGTTTCACGTGCTTCTACAGCTCGTCGTGTGAAACAAGTTTTACCAGACACTTCCTCTCGCTTTCAGCGCAATGCGAGGAAACATTTTTTGAATTTGCATATTTGTGGACGTTTTGTTCGCATGCAGCTGGCCACTGGTGCGTCAGTATCTTTACTCAACAAATCTGCATATTACTTGCTTGGTTCGCCCCGCTTCGTCGTTCGCATTCCACGCTGACTGCATTTAATGAACAGGAAATCTCAGTGCTCGGTGTGTGTAGTTTGCAAGGCACGTATGGTGCAACGACGCATACAGTGTCTTTCCATCTGCTCCGCTCTAGTGATGCTACTAACATTTTTGGCATGGACGCATTTGACCTCTTTGGCCTCGCAATTCAGGATAATGTACTTTGCTTTAACTCTAGTGGCCATTGCAGACAGTGTTGCCGCACTATGCGATGATTTTGCTGAACTCTTTTCTGATGGCCTTGGTTGTGCCACAGACTTATCAGCGCATGTTGTAGTTAAAGACAATGCCATGCCTATTTTCCGGCGCGCACACCCGGTACCGCACGCACTGCGCAACGCCGTAGCTTCTGAACTTAAGCATTTGCAAGACAGTGGTGTCATTGAACCGGTTTCTGTTTCGCCTATAGTGTTTGTGAAGAAACAAAACGGTCGTCTCCGTATTTTTGCTGACTTTAAGTCTACAGCAAACCCCCAGACAGTGGTAGCTACGTTTCTCTTACTGCATCCTGAAGATATTTTTGATAAACTTGCTGCAGGAAAATTCTTTTCTACGATTGACTTGCGGGACGCACACTTTCAGATTCCCCTTGACGAACAGTCGCAGCGCTATTTTGTGATCAACACCCACCTTGGCTTGTTAAAGTTTCGCCGCCTTCCGTTCGGTTGTATTTCGGCTCCTGATATTTTTAAGTCTTACTTGCAGAAGTTGTTGCCACTGTCCCTGGTTGTGCCAATTATCTGGACGATATAGTTGTATCAGGTCGCACCCCTTACGAACATTACAAAATTAGCGTGCCTTATTTACTGTGCTTTTGAAGGCAGCTCTAAAGTGTAACAGAGACAAGTGTAATTTTTTGAAACTGAGATTCAGTATTTAGAACATATGAGTAATGGACAGGGTTTCCACCCCTCGCCGTCACATCTCAGTGCTATTAGAGACTTTCCAGCACCCAAGAACTTCAAAGAACTTCAGTCTGTGTTGGGCAAAACTACATATTTAATTTGGTTTATACCAAATGCAGCGCAGATTGCAGCGCCTTTGCATCGCCTTCGGCGCAAGAACGTTCCCTTTGTTTGGTCTTCGGAATGTGACGCTGATTTCCACAAGATCAAATCTGCTTTGTTGAGTGCTCGCTGTTTGATTCCTTTCGATCCCTCCGAACCTGTTGTTTTGGCTGTCGACGCGGTATCGATAGCAACGATGTCACGGCATAGTTTCAGAGGTTGGCACTACCACGGGACACAGACGACAGCGCCCTCTAGCTGGTGATGTGCAGCTGTACGAGCTCCGCTACAGATTCGGTCCATTTCGTCAGGTGCAGCTAGCCAGGACACTACGCCTTAGTACCGCACCTACGTACAAAGCTATGTAATCGTTTATTACCCAGTTTTTGCACCAGTAAACCATTTTCTTGCAGTACCGACTTGTATTACATTTTCCCGTTCCTACCCACGAGCCGCCTCCCAGGCGGGATACAAAAATAACTCACGTCACTTCATAACAACAACTGGTCTATTTGATTCTTGACTTTTGATACGTGACTAAGTCTTTTCACACTTTAATGACAGCAAGTCTTAGCCTACTTCGTTGGTTGTGTTCTTCATTGCTTGAGTTGTCGCGGCTAATTTACTACCACAGAAATTATTCGTTCCTCATTTACCTGTTTCGTTTTGTGTTTGGATTACTTGACTTCTGCAACGATAATTTTTATCGAACTGGACCATCCATGTCTATCACCCTTTTACCTGTCAAGTTAAATGTTGCTCTATTCTGTTGAAATGATCGGGAAGTTAATTGTATTTCAATACCTATGAAATGCGTATAATTCTTCTCATCTTGGTGTTTCAAATTTTCGACTTTTAAAAAAATTATTCCGTTTTGTCGCTCATCGCCTTTTTCCGGTCCTTTTGTAAGGCTGTTCGATCTTCTCAAGCTGACGCTATTTCTCAGTGTCACTTCATTACAAACAACCTGGAGATACCAGCTCTTCAGTGACCACGGACTTATCGTTGTCGCACTCTCTTCATTCAACACCTCAGTCTCAGATTTCTCCCTGTTATTCGGAAAGCTATTTAAGTCACTGTCTGCCACTACCGATGGTCCCAAATAACTCTCACGACTTTCTCTAACTTGAGTACACTATGAATTGTCTTGCTGGGCCTGTATATGAAATTTACGATTTTCATTTTGGGCTGAACCGTTTGTTCCCTATGACTAGTACTCATCTTCCCTAAACTACGTCTACGAGCATAAGGTAAACTGGGCTTAACACCAATTCGAAATAAACACTTAGTATTAATAATCAAATTCCTAACCTAGACACCATAATGAAAGCCCACTAAAAACACAAGTACATATAAAAGTGTCCACCCCCCCCCCTCCCAATCCACGAATCACAACGTCGAACTCAGGACCATGTACACTTCTCACAACGATTGCTGTAAGAGAAACAAATTATTTTAACACAAATAGCTCATGATTGTTATATACCCTTACTGCTTTTTCATTTTTGTGATGTTCGTCCATAATTTTCCAGTTAAAAAAGCGACCTGTATGCAAATTATACCAGTAATAAGCGTTTTTGATCTAAAAATTTGGCTACGTAATCATAGGGTTCCGCACTTTGAAAATCCTGGCAAAGTTTGGAAAGATTCCTGTATGAGACGTAGGTTGTGCTATTTAGCACACCTCTAAGACGCTAGGAGTGTAATCCCATCTCTTACAGGAAAGTAAATAAACGACAATGCACAACGAACAACGTCTTATTGATAAAAAACTATTAGGTGCGTCTCAATTCAGACCGAAGTTTTGCATCTCACACAGATATTTTAATGATGGAAAATAATCTAACTACGAAATGAAACTACTGTTCGCTACAACAATTTCGTTTAGCGCCATAAGACAACAAACAAATGATTTACACACTTAGCTACTCAAATAAACACTTCATAAGTGGACAAAAGTTTGTGGTTATTTATATTGCTTTGGCACATGTTGATGGATATAAGAAATGTAACATGATAGCCCTTGGCACAAGTGGATGGATATATGAAGCATAACATGATACTGCGTCACAGACACCGCCATTTACTCGGACAATGGTTAGTGGTTTAAATAAAGAACCTCATGGAAGCAATACGAACACCAATAGATATGTGAAAGTGCATGTTGATAGTAACTAGCTGGCTGTAAACGTAAAATAGTGCAGTTAAACCCTGATGGAAGCTAAGCAGCCTCGCATCCCCCACAGCTTGGTGACTGCATCGCTGGCTCCCGTCTACCACACCCTAACACTGCGAGTGTGGAACACACCAACAATATCGGCTGGAACGCTGTACTCTGCTCTAAGATGAAACAGCCCTTCTGGAATTCTGTAAAACGGCCTGAAACAAACGCTGTCTCCTCCAGAGCTCCAGCAGCAAGTGTACTCTGACTTTGCTCTCCAATAGTTGGATGGTTCTTCCAGTGTAGGAATCTCACTGGCCAAATGCAGCAGACCTTTTGAGTTGCGATCAGTAATAAATCAATCAATAAGTTTAAGAAATTCTTACTCCTGCAGATTTTGTCATGGGTAGCCATTAGTGGTCTGGCGCAGGAATGGAGACAGAAAATCTATTCCACTACACGACAGGCACCAACCCTAGAAAACCAAAAGACTTCCACATAGACACACACACACACGAGGGTATGCCTCATACCTAAATGACTGTTGTGAGTTAATCTGAGTCCCTGTTACTCAGATTTAAAGGAGCATTCCTTCATGTCATGAACATGCACAATGGCCCCTCCCACGGCCTCAAGTAGTAAGTGCTACACCTGGCTTTTCAGATTTTTATCTGTCTAAATGGTTTCCAGATAGTGTCTCACGCAATGCTGTTGAGCCGTATTGGGTTCATATTATGCGTTGGTTTAAACCTTGGTTCATATCCTGTGTTTGATTTCCCGCGGATATTGTGATTATGTTGCTTTTCGCTCCCTCCGTGAGAGGCAGCAGTGGTGTGTATCGATATTCGCTCCTTGTACTATCTTTGGTCCGGTGCTTATAGTTTCCGGCTGGGCTGTGTACGAGCAGTCGGTCGGTTGACGTGGAGCAGCGAGGATATTTCCGCGGGGCGTAGTTCGGCTGGGCTGTTCCCATTCCTACGAGGTCCGTGGCTCACCGACCCTGGACACGAAAGTTGAGTTGGGATCTAATTTACCAGCAAGTCAAGACTGTTCGCACTGTACAATCTGGTTCTCGTTGTTGGCTGTTGGGACATTCCGCGAGCAACAACGTGTGTGTTAGAGGTGGCGAAGGTTTAGCTGACGTCCGGTGGAGTCTAACTGTATTTGGTTATTTGCAATTCAAGTGCACCAGTAAAATTTCCGCCTTGTGGCCGTTAACGTTCCGGTTTCCTGCCCTGGCCGTTGACGTAAATTCAGGCGGTGTCCTTTCCTCACCGTATTGTCGCTGTCCAGCACGGTGTGTAGTTTGACAGCTTAATGTATGCTTGGTTGTGGGCGTCCATGCCTTTTACGTTTTGCATTGAACTCCCGGTTGTGTACTGGTCGAGTGGAGCGCAAGTTACCTTGTCGGTGGGTCCGTTGACTGTCTGTTGGTTGGGTTGTCGTCGGATCGAGATTGGTTGGGCCGACTGCCTGTCTCGCCTAAGTGATAGTTAGTATTTCAAGTGCTGGATGACCCCCGAAACTTCTCAGCGCCGTTAGCTGCACTGTCTTTTCTTATTTTCTGTTGTGTGTATTTGTATGGCTCATAGCCGATGGTTATTAATTAAAGTTGACTTGTTTTTAGTGGTGTTTTATGTCATGGGCCTTCAGACGCTTTACATTTAAAATTACTTGCTTGTCAAGTGTTATATTGTTTGGGCTTTCAGCGTGATTAAAATATTGTTTGAAGATAAAGCCTTTGGGTCTTCTGCCTATTAACTGTTTTCACGGAATGCAGTTCACCCACAGCACGCCTCCTTTGTGGAGATGGGACACAGTGAATTCCTTGTCTTACATCTGCTCGGCGGCCGCTCTCTGCGCCAAACAAGTTTACGGTTTACCGGTTTTTCTAACATAATTTCCACGTTACGAGCCATCTAAGAACGCTTCCAAGCCTACATAAAATAATAGGTCCCCCTCAGTATAATAACAGGCAAGTAGAAGACTTAATTAGCTGTGCAATAATAGGCCATAGCGAATACTGTCAGCTATTTTCATGCGGCACTAAAGGGTGGACTATATCAACTACTGTGATGTTTGTATTATATTATAAAATAGACTGCATGATGGTTTGGAATAAACGACCACTTAACACCTCGCAATATATTGTGACAAGTTTATTGAGTTGTAGATCTTCTAACTTCAATGATGTTAGTTTATTGACTGTAACTCCACTTTAGGCAGTTTTGACTATTTTAGTGTATATTCCATAATTACAAAGTAACACTTTCAGTAGCCTTGTCGTCTTGGCGTTCATCCCCCTTTCATATTGGACGTCTCTCACCAAGTGTGATAGCCTTTGATTTTCCCAGTGCTGCACTCTATCCACACCTGCAGGCCTTCAGCAGTATCATCCTTGCTGTATCACCTACACGCAGTTACCGCCATTTTTACACCATGAGAAAAATCTAATCACTAGTGCTGAGGACATGGGAGAATCACATGACAGACTGCACATTCAGTCAGTTGCAGTGACTGGAGAACGTGTAGTGACGAGATGGATTCAGGATCATAGAGTGGCAAGAAAAGTCGGAAACGACGTGTTAAATAAAGCTGATACCGTGAGAAGATAATAGGAATACTCGACTAGCTACATTATCGAATATATGGATATCAGCATTTGAAATCCAGACAGAGGTTGTAGGCGGACCTCGCCATAAATCTTTAAGATCAGTTTGCTTGAAAATGGTTTCTGATTTAGAGCTACCATGCTTTTACAGCTGACACCGCGCCACAGACAGAGAAAGAAACCAAAATGGGACACGTATCGCATTCTTTGGTTCTCAGCTATGAGTCTCCCTTCAACTTGTGGGCCACATCGACACTAGCGTGTCTGTAGACTACCTAATGGCAGGAAGCAGCGCTTCGTGAAACCCATTATGTTTCTAACTTTTGGAATCATATTGTACTGTGAATTTTTTCGGTGGTGGGGGGTGGGGGTGTCTTCAGTCTTCTGACAGGTTTGATGCCTCCCCCTCCCCCCGGCCCCGCATTCCTCTCCAGTGCCAACCTCTTCATTTCTGAGTAGCACTTGCAATCTACGTCCTCAATTGTTAGCTGAACATATTCCAATCTCTGTCTTCCTCTACAGTTTTTGCCCTCTACAACTCCTTCTAGTACCAATGGGTTTCTTTCCCCATGACGTAACAGGTGCACTATCAACCTGTCCCTTCTTCTTATCAGTGTTTTCCATATATTACATTCCTTTCAGATTCTGCGCAGAACTTCCTCATTCCTTATCTCATCAGTCCATCTAATTTTCAACATTGGTTTGTAGCAACACATCTCAAATCCTTCAGTTCTCTTGTGTTCCGGTATTCCCACAGTCCATGTTCCACTACTATACAATGTTGTACTCCAGAAGTACTTTCTCAGAAATGTCTTCTTCAGATTAAGGCCTCTGTTTGATATTGCGAGACTTGGCCAGGAATGCCCTTTCTGTCGTTGCTAGTCTTTTATTGATGTCCTTTTTGCTTCGTCCGTCATTGGTTATTTTACAGTCTAGGTGGCAGAATTCCTCAACTTTATCTATTTCGTGGCCATCAATCCTGATATCATTTTCATCGCTGTCCTTATTTCTGTTACTTCTCATTACTTTCGGCTTTCTTCGATTTAACCTCAATCCATATTCTGTAAACATTAGACTATTCATTCTATGCAACAGATCATGTAATTCTCCTTCACTTTCACTCAGGATAGCTATGTCATAGCTTAATCGTATCAATGATATCGTTTCACCTTGAATTTTAATTCCACTTCTGAACCTTTCTTTTATTTCCATCGTTACTTTTTCGATGTACAGATTGAACAGTAGGGACGACAGACCACGTCCCTGTCTTACACCCTTTTTAATCCGAGCACTTCTTTCTTGGTCGTCCACTCTTATTACCTCTTGGGTGTAGTACGTGTTTCACATTATCCGTCTCTCTCAATATTACCCCTATTTTTCTCAGAATTTCGAACATCTTGCACCACTTTACAGTTTCTAACGCTTTTTCCAGACAGACAAATCCTATAAACGTTTTTTGATATTTCTCTAGTCTTGTTCCCATTATCAACCGCAACGCCAGAAATGCTTCTCTCGTGCCTTCACCTTTTATAAAACCAAACGAATCGTCACCTAGCGCATACTCAATTTTGTTTTTCATTCTTATGTATATTATTCTTGTCAGCAACTTGGTTGCATGAGCTTTTAACCTGATTATGCCATAATTATAGAACTTGTGATCCCTCGCAGTCTTCGGAATTGTGTTGATGATATTTTCCGAAAGTCAGATGGAATGTCGCCAGACTCAACATTATACACATCAACGTGAATAGTCGTTTTGTTGCCACTTCCCCCAATGATTTTAGAAAATCTGGTCGATTGTTATCTATCCCTTCTGCCTTATATCTTAAGTCCTTCAAAGCTCTTTTAGATTCTGATTCTAGTAGTGGATCCCCTATCTCTTCTAAATCGACTCCTGTTTCCTCTTCTACCACATCAGACATATATTCCCCCTCATAGTGGCCTCTTCTATCACATCATACATATATTTCCCCTCATAGTGGCTTTCAGTGTATTCCTTGCTCCTATCCGCTCTCTCCTCTGCATTTAACAGTGGAATTCTCATTGCAGTCTTAATGTGATCACCCTTGCTTTTAATGTAGCCGAAGACTGGTTTAGTTTTCCTGTATGCTGAGTCAGTCCTTTCGACCATAGTTTTATTTTTCAATTACTTCACATATTTCATCCATCCATTTCACGTTTGCTTCACTGCACTTTTTGTTTATTTCATTCCTCAGCGAGTTGTATTTCTATATTCGTAAGTCTGCTTGAACATCTTAGTACTTCCTCCTTTCATCTGTCAGCTGAAGTATTTCTTCTTCTATCCATGGTTTCTTCACATTTATCTTCTTTGTACCCATGCTTTTCTTTACAACTTCTGTGATGGCCCTTTATAAAGATGTTCGTTCCCCTTCAACTGTACTGCCTACGGAGCTATTCCCTATTGTTGTATCTATAGCCTTAGATAACTTCAAACGTATCTCGTCATTCCTTAGTACTTTCGTATCCCACTTCTTTGCATATTGGTTCTTCTTGACTAATGTCTTAAACTTCAGCCTACTCTTCATCACTATTTTACTGTGATCTGAGTCTGTATGTGCTCTGGGTACGGCTTACGATCCGGTATCTTATATCCGAAGCTCTCTCTGACCATGATGTAATCTAACTTAAATCCTCCTTTAACACCCGGTTTTTCCTAGGATATCTCTTCTTCTTGTGATTCTTGAAAAGAATATTCAATATTACATGCTGAAATTTCTTAAATAACTCAATTAGTCTTTCTCCTCTCTCACTCCTTGCCACAAGCCAATATTCTCTTGTAATCTTTTCTACTCCTTCTACTACAACTGCATTGCAGCCACCAATGACTATTAGATTTTTATCTCCCTTTATGTACTGTATTATCCTTTCAGAATCCTCAAACACTCTCTATAACTTTTCACCTTCAGCTTGCGACTTCGTCATGTATACCTGAACTATCGTTGTCGGTGTTCGTTTGCTGTCGACTCTGATAAGAACAACCCTATCACTGAACTTTTTGCAGTACCACACTCTCTGTCCTACCTTCCTATTCATGTCTAATTCTACTCCCGTTATACTATTTTCAGCTACTGTTGATATTACTCTATACTCATACGCCCAGATATCCTTGTCTTCTTTCCATTTCATTTCACTGACTCCTACGATATCTACATTGAGCCTTTCAAGATTATCTGGTTTCCCTACCACCTTCAGGCTTCTGAGATTCCACGCCCCGACTCGTTAAACGTTATCCTTTCGCTAATAATTCAATCTTTTTCTCATGGGCACTCCCCCCCCCCCCCCCCTTGGTAGTCCACTCTCGGAGAACAGGATGGGAGACTACTCCGGAATCTTTCGCCAACGGAGAGATCATCATGACATTTTTTCAATTACGTGCCCCGCGTCCTGTAGATACACCTTATGTGTCTTTAAAACAGTGGTTCGCATTGCCTTCTGCGTCCTCATGCCGTTGATCATTGCTGATTTTTTCGCCTTTAGGGGCAGATTCCCACCCCTAGGATAAGAGAGTGCACTGAATTTCTGTCCACTCCTCCGCCCTCTTTGACAAGGCCATTGGCAGAATAAACATGACTCCCTATTCCGAAGTCTACGGCCGCCACTGCTGATTATTAAGCAAAAATTAAGCAATGGCAGTATTCGAACTGGGCAGCGAGGAAGTTTTGATTACTAATCAAAGACGCTAGCCTAGACAATAAGTGTAATTTTTTAGTATATTGGATATGAAATCAGGAGTGTCTTAGCGTTGAAGGGAGACTCGGATGTCATCACTATAAAGCAAGAATGATAGATCATTTTGTCACACAGCTCATGTGGCCTACTCCAGTATGATAAGTGAGGCTCCACACTACCATTCACATGACAAAATGCCTTGAAGAAAATATGAGACCTAGAACTGCCTTTCCTATTCTCTGATGTGTCACACATTTATTTTGTCTGGGACGCGATAGGTAGACGCATACTTTCACCTTTCAACCAGCAATCTTCACAATTGCATGCGCGACGAGAAATTCCTCAAGATTACATTCAGAGACAGTTTTATTCCGTGTCACAAGCAATAGAAACGAGTATTCGCGCCCATGAGGGTCCACTCAAATACTGATATTGATGGACATTAACTCCAAACGGAATGAATCATTCAACAATCGTAATGAGTGGTCTAGGGGCAGCGTCTTTGGATAGTAATCAAAAAATCCTGGTTTGTGGATTCAAATACAAACTAAATGTAGAGTAAAAGAATTCAGCAATGATGGCCGAAGTCTTACGGTACAAGGCGTCACTTTAGTCCTTCCTACGGTGTTGTGCCGATGGTCGGATCAGCGGACAGACGTTCTCACACTCTCTTGCTTTTGGGCAGAGTAACTGCCAGCAGTAATCAACGGCATGATGTAACCATCTCTGTGGCCGAGGTCCCTAACGCGTGCTTGCGCAATCCATTTGGAGGTAATCCGGATCGAATTTTGGTGGTGGATGAAATTGTCGCCGCCAGTATTTGGCCAGCAAGGGTGGTGTAAATATCCTGGTCGTCAGTCTTTGCACCAATGTTGTGAACTAAATTTCAAAACTCTATGCAGTGTCCCAGAATTGAAGGCATGTGACACTTTTGATGGTTATCCATTCGTCGGATGGAAGCATTCGGCTTGACGGTTCTCTTGGTGCTAATAGAGGGGAGTAGGCTATGCGCTGGCACCGGTTTTCACACTCTCCCTTCTCTCATCACCTCCAACACGGACACAACACTGTAGTACACATACAGTCGTTACCGTCAGCTACCCTTATCAATTACTCACTTACTCAGATCATACTTTGCAATGGAAAGGTGCCAGCGAGTGGGAAGGATAGGGAAAATCTGTACAATTAGGCTCCTTAATCTAATCTTCAGGCTCTCCCAGCCATTAATGCCCTACGTCTTTAGTAGCGGCATGATGCTTCAGAATTCAATGGAAACCACTGCATTTAGAACACTTTAAGTTTATTCACATGAAATGCTGTCCTTATTTGAAAAGGTACCATGACGATCTCTCCACCGGTAAAAGAGTCGCGATTAGTCCCACATTCGGATTTCCTGGAGGCGACCGACAAGGGAGAGGCAATTATGAGGAACAAACCGAATTACCAGGGAAGCTGTAACTCTCCACGAGTCGCAGCGTGTATTATCATAGTTTGAACATGGTAGGGTGTTGGACAATCTTAGAAGGAAAATGCAAAACTTCAGTTTAAATATAGCGATATCACTGGAGTGAAACTGAAGAGAGATCAGAATTTGTTGTCAGGCGAAGGTAGTGAAATATCAACAGCAGTACGATTCCTTATGAATCAGAAGCTATCCCAGACAGTGACTGTTAACAGTTTAGTGATACAACTGTTCTCAACAGCATTTCTACAAAACAAACGCCACCAACAAAATTTCAGGCATCCATCCCGAAGTCGCAAGCTGATGAACAAATAGTGAAAATATGTCAGAATACTGAGCGAACACTTCAGTATGTAAAGGGAAAAGAAAATCTAATTATCATGGGCGTCTGGAACGCGGTTGTAGGGGAAGGGATAGATGAAGGGATTATTTGAGAATATGAACTTGGCAGTACGAATGAGAACTGGCAGACTAACTTGGTTCTGTATTTCATTTCAGTTCCTAATAGCGAAAGCTGTATACAAAAAGCACAAGAGTAGGAGCTGTACATGGGCAAGACCCGCAGAAACGGGTAGGGATAGGTGGCATTAATTCGGATATTGTAAAATCATAAGAAGTGACAATCGAAAGACTATTCAAACAGGTGCGTAGAATCTATGAAACAAGAAAGAAACCATCATTCTACCGTAAAAATGTTATATCACAATCTCGAAGAGGTCAAGTGCCCATAAGTGCGGGCAACATAGCACAACCGCTTGAACAGCACATGCGTCCAAGTTGCCGACAAGTATAATGTATAGAAATATGGAAACGAAAGAGAAAATTTACAAGAAGTACCAGAAATAAAATTAACGATAAACTGAATATCAAAGTCTATGATTACGAGATAAATTTTGCAGCCTTGGAAACAAAATAATGCATGGCAATCTAAGGTTGGATGACATAAGAAAATAGATTAACGTAGCAAGAAAGGGCATTCTTGGTCATAAGAAGTCAACCAGTACCGAAATAGGTCTTCATTTGAGGTGGAGATGTTGGGAGCACATTACTATATGCCAGCGAATCATGCGCCGCGGGAAAGCTATAAATGAAGTGAACAGAAGGGTATGGAGAGTGGTGTTACAGAATGATTTTAATAATTAGTTGGACACATAAGAAAAGAGAAGGATCTCTGTAGAATCGGTGAAGTGAGGAACATATAGAGAGGGCTGGCAAGAAGACGAAACATGATGGTAAGACATAAGACATGAATGCATGACATCCATTGTTCCGGAGGGAGCTGTAGACAGTAAAAATTATGTAAAATATATCAAACATATAATCGAATACGTAGAGTGAAAGCACTGTTTTCAGATGATGAGCCGGTACAATGATGACTCAAAACAAGGAAAAAGTTAAAAACCTCCACTACGTTTTATAAAATATATTTGACTAGTTGTTGACATTGTTATACATTCATGGGTACTAGTGTGTATTAAATCTCGTAAAAGATAACCTCACTGGCTGACGCACACTAAATCCACTGCGTTCGCCAGACTCTTACGCACTTACATCAGATATCAAGTGGACATTAATCGACATTCTATTAGGTTGTGACATTTCTGGTCACTTATTGTTTTTCGTATTCATTAAATTACAAAAATGTAGAAATATTAAACACTACATCATAACAATTTTTGGGACTGTGCTACTCGTTCCGTTCGTACCCGTTTGTTTATATTTCACACTTAGACCTCAAGCACTGAGCTACTGACTAATCCTCGAGCTACAAGTCGATAACTTAATATAGTGTGAGTTGAACATCATGTTATGTGCTCCTATTTTTATTGCTGCCATGACTACGTTATATAGCAAGTTTATTTTTATTGTATTACAACGCAGGTTTCAGGATTACGTTATTTATTCTTGTGGTCTTGTCATCTGTCTTTCACACCAAAATCTCGAGCATTGTGCTAGTATCTAAACGTCGAGCTACATGATTTTAGCGTAAGTACAGTAATTTGTATAAGGCCAGTTAAGTGATTTGATTGTTTGGTTTTGTACTTGCAACGATGTGTTTCTGGTAGTTATGAGTGGGACACTTGTTCACTTTGTAGTTCCTTCACCTTAGCTTAACTACAGCGAGTACCGAACAACACTGTCTGGTTGTCGAGGCCTTCTTCTGCCTGCACATTATAATATTTATATTTTGTTGTATTCGTTTTTATAATACGAAAATGCTATATGTCTGGCTTCACTACTTGTGTATCCTACTATATATTTTAGGTACAGTGCTACCCGTAATGTATTTTTAAGGTGGTTCTAAAATTTGTATAATAATAATATAAATATATTATATCAAAATAAGTGTAATGAACTCTGATTTGGATTATTTATTGTATATCTGCAGTTTGACACTCTTGGGTCTTTGGTTTGTCTTCATATTCTATACTACAGGACGTATTTTTGTTTGTTAACTACTATCACAGTGCCACCTGGTGGGTGGTTGTAAAGTCTATGATGTTTACTTAATAACCTGAGTCTTTATTCTGCTAATGTACGACCATGAGATTGTATAATGACTGCAATATTTACATTGTTTTATGTTATAGTTATTTTGTGCCTTACTTGTTAATATACTGTTGTTCTCACGTTTATGAAATATCATTCTTGAGTATGATATGATACGATATAATATGAATTTGATAAAGATTCACTGAATGTAGTGCAGAAGGGTTGTTATATTCCATGGTATAGTACATGGTTATATAAACTCGCATTACACCTCTTCACAGCTGATTCCAGTGTGCTTGTATATGTTGAACTATATTTTACGCTCTAATAAAGGCAACGTAATTTGCTGAAACCAGTCATTACATCAAACGTTGTAGAATAGCGATCTTGACTATTTAGAGTTGTACTTCTGTTTCTGCATTAGCCTGTATCGCTCCCTAATTTGATAATGTCAAGCATTATGAATTACTTAGTTATTAAAAACAAAAGAAATGTTCATTCTTAAGTTAGCTCATTTTAGTTATTGTAATGTATTCAATGTTACCAATGCCGTTCAAATAGAATTATCCTGGAACTGTACTGGAATTTTGCTAAAGAGACTACGTTTTAAAAATTGCAAATTTTAAATTGTATTTGGCCGTTTGTGTCAAGCCGAGCTCAGTAAATTCAAATACAGGACGTATCAAAAAGAATCATCCGTTTTAAAAAATCATAAGTATTAAGTAATTTGACATTTGTGCGTGAACAACGTACTGTCGGAAGGAGCAAACTCTCGAATTTTACACGGTTTCCGCTAGGTAGCGACAGTGTGTGCCCAGTAAAGTTCTAGTAAAAATGGTGTCGGGATACAACAGAAAGCGTTTTGTTTTCTACGTTTTGCTCAGTGCGGGTCGGTAATAACTGTTCAGCTTGACTTTCGTACTAGGTATCGTGTGGATCCTCCTACTGCACAATGCATTGGACGATAGCATGAAAACTTAGGAGAAACGGGTTGTTTGTGTAAAGGTAGAAAGCCGGTCCCCTCCCCGAGTGTCTGACACAAACTTCTAGCGGACCCGCCATAGTTTCACAAGGGGTTGACAGAAATTCGTTCGCCGTGCAGCTCGACAACGCAACACGCCCTCGATGGCCGTCTGGCGCTTGTTGCATCCACGTTTAAACATGAAACCATACAAAATTCAACTAATGCATGTTCTTCTTAAGGATGAAAAGCAACAACGTCTTGAAAGAACTGTGACAGCTGCCCGAGTAACAGGGAACCGACATGCATTGGTACTATAAAATTGTGCATTGATAATGACTAGACACTAGCCGAAATCTCGATTTGCCAAATAAGAACTGCAAAAAAGGATGACTGATTGTTGTGCTCTAGCATTTGTGAAATAAAATGTAGAATTCTGTAACTTCTTTCGGCAAGATGAAGGATGATAATTATCTTCCATGCTTAGTGTTTACAGTCGAGGCAACATTACATTCAAATGGAAATGTGAATTACCATAATGTGAGAATATGGGTTACGGAACTACCACAGGAAGTTGTACAACATGAGAGGGACTCTCAAAAACTATCTTCATTGATAGAATGTTGGCTAATGGCAATAGGTGAGGAATGTCGTATCGAGAGCACTTCGCAGATTGTATTCTCCAAACATTTCAATTTACAATTGACAAGTCAGACAGTATCAAATTAAAAGCTGTAATTTAGCAACTTCGGTCATACCACGAGTGAAGAACGATCTATTTCAGTTTCTTCATCTAATTCCATGACCAAATATTCTGTATGAGTTGATAGTATCGCTGATTGAAATGCTTGGCTTCCAACAAATTACAGTATCGTGTAGACGCTCGTAAGCAGTTTCCTGCCGAAATTCCAATAAGCCTAAGAGAGGTTCGAAACAAACAGATTACTAGAACAAGCGAGCAGTTTGTTTTTCAACATGAAATAGAAGATATAATCCTAGGTCAGTTTAAGATGATACTGATTTTCATACAGTTGTCAGAGTTCTGCTGCAAACAGTACTGCTTTGGAAAAACTAGTGAAAACAGTAAAACTTCACTTTTTCGTGTATGTGACGAATGCTATATCACATTAAAGAAGGCAGTGAAACTGAAACTGCCAACGCGCAGAAGCTACTGTAATGGTCATTCGAAATTTCGAATGTAACATTGTGTGATGGGAAATATGGAACACGCATTTCGCCTGCTGTTCAGCTGCCGCGGTGTTGCATGGCAGATGTGTGGGTGTGGTGGCGGGGGGGCGGGGACGAGGGGAGGGGGGGGCTACGGGCAGCCGCAGTGGGTCGTGCTCTCATAATTTATTGCTCGACTCGGCCGTACATCACCGCCGTTGCCAGCCGCAGCTGAGCGCAGACTCGATTATGAAGCGGTGATGTGTGCTACGTCACAGCACCGACACGCCCCCGCCAAGGCAACAGACGCCATTTGTTGCATTTGCGCCGAGTGCTATCGGAACAGTTCCACAAATGTTTTCAGTTCTGCGAGCTAGGAAACACACTCGTTGTTTCCAGAAACACAAATAGTAGTTTTCGGTTTTTGCAACTGCGAAAGTTTTATACTTTTAACTCAGTACCAACCTAGATCCATAACAAGGCAACTTAAAATAACGTACGTTAATTTGGCGACACTGAACAATCTGAAACGGAGCCTTTGATAATGAAACGAGATACGTAAATTAATTTGCTAAGCTCACGTCACTGGCACAAAATGAATTGCACATAGATTTGTAAATGAATTACCACAGGTGATTTGTGCATTCACTTTACATTTATAAGGTTGATGGCACGATAGTTCAAAGAAATTTAACGTTATACAAAATACACAGTGCGAATGCATGCATTATAAATGCGAGCCGTTTCATGACTAAACCACTGAACCGATTAGGATGAAATTTGAAATGGAGATAGTTTGAACGCTGAGGAAGAACAAAACATACTTCAGGAAGAGTGCAGTACAGGCTATTTATTAATTTTAGAAATATTACAGGTATTAAGGAAATATATTTAATTATTAAAAATGCTATCTACTCTATGACTAATTATATTCGTAAACATGCTTTTATTGAGTGGTATGCTCTACATAGTAAAATTCTTATCTGATCGTCAACGTGTCGAATCCGTTCTTCGTTACCATAGCAGCCATACTAAGACAATAAATGTGAAAGTAACTTCGAACGTTACCTTTTCAAGACTAAACCACTAACCTGATTTTGATGAAATTTTGTTTGGAGGTAGGTTCAATCGTGAAGAGCAACTTACGCTTCTTTGTAAGGTAAGAAACGACCTCTAGTATAGAATACGTGAGCGAGATGCTGACCACGTTTGTGCGGATGTCGACGCCTCTTGTTGTTAATACAGTGTTCCGTGACAGTGCGAATCCAAACCTTACTCATGGGGCCCTGAAATTTTAAAAAGAATTGCTAGAGCACCAGACCAAGCTGGACAATAATGAAACCAGAAGGTAAGCCCAAGAAACGTATTGGGAAGTATTACTGCATGCCTTGAAAATAAAAATCTGATGTAGCACATTGTTCTACAGGGTTGGAGCTGCGGAAATCACTCGAATGCAACAAACCTCGGAGCGTTCACATATCCACTGGACCTTAGATGTATGTCATGTGACCTTAAGAGCTAGAGACACGTTAGAACAATCACAAGCCCCTCGCATTCAGGTGCTGAGCGTCACTCGCATACGACACGCTTAAAGAATCACAATATTTAAAATGCCGTATGGCAAACAGACAGACACCGTACCTTTACACGTAAAAGTTGGTGGCTTTTAATTAGAGTGCATTTGATTATATTTACTAATTTACTGTGATCATTGTTCATCTTAGTGGGAACAGATCAAAAATGCAAGCACAATAATGCGTTGAAACGGAAGGAAGAAACAGTTGTTATGTGTTCCTACTGTGGCAGAGTCTGACCTCCTGTGCTACATGAACTAGAGAACCCGTAACGGCTCTACTTGTATACTAACGTAATCAATCGAGGCGTTTTTAAATATATGTTAAAAATGTAATGCGTGTTTTCAGATTTGATACACAGCAAAGTAACAGAAACATGCTTGGCTCAAATGGCTCTGAGCACTATGCGACTTAACTTCTGAGGTCATCAGTCGCCTAGAACTTAGAACTAATTAAACCTAACTAACCTAAGGACATCACACACATCCATGCCCGAGGCAGGATTCGAACCTGCGACCGTAGAGTTCGCTCGGTTCCAGACTGCAGCGCCTAGAACCGCACGGCCACTCCGTCCGGCAGAAACATACTCATTGTGTACCTACATACTGGCACTATATACATTTATAAATAAATACATACGTATCAGTACGACTATCTACAAGGTTATTTATAAATTATCAGCTTACTTACCGTCATCCTTCACAACAAAATTACTGATACACGAGCGTAACGGTAGGCAACAGAGAGTAATAGACTGAACAATTCTCGCTGTTAAGAGGGTAGTAACATATGTTTACATACTTCTACACACAATAACCAGCTGAATAGCTGAGATTATGTCTAAATCCGGAATAAACTGACCTTTTATGTCAGATGAAGTTGCGGTGAAGTCACACATACGAGGTGTTTACAAGAGCTGATTCATTAATTGAAGCATGCTATTCGTTTCACGCTATGATTCTGAATCGGAATGTAGATAGATCTGAGATGGTGTCTACGCCAGACATTCAAAATAAAACAATGTATAATAATACGTGTTGGAAGGAACTGAAAGGGACACGTGTTGATGGCCACACAATAAATACAGAGAAGCGCAAATCAGCGGTGTGTTTTGTAAAATACCCTGAAAATCAAGACCAAGGAGACGCTCGTCGTATTATTTTGGTTGGGAGTGGGTGGCGGGGGCCCGAGGTGGGAATGAACAGCCCATGACATACGTGGAACAGACTGGTCAGATGTAGGACATACAGTGTTATGTTGAAAGGTGGTGATCGCAGCAGGAACCACATTGAAAGCTAAGTTTGTAAACTTTATGTAGTTAAACACAAGCACCGCAGGAGACTTCTACTTCTCTCTGTACAAAAGGTCATAGTTTGTAATACGACTGATTTACTTCAATTAATTTCTTTCCATTTATTGGTTATATACCTTTTCAGGCTTAATGTACATGTAATGTTCTATTAAGTTCCGTCATTTGGTGTTCACATTTGTTTTCAATAGATGCAAGCAATAAAATATCTCAGGAAAACAAAGTTTACTGATTTGTTGCTGCAAGGTGAAGATATTAAATTTCTCAGTTCAATGTTTCCTCCTAAACGGTTCTTTTACAGCTCATGAGATTATATCTGGTTGCATAGCGCTTATACTATGTATACATTCTCTTCCAAATATTTAAAACGAATGTACAAACATAAAAAAAGTTTTGCATAAATCCTAAAGATAGACGTTGACTGCGGATACTGTATCACAGACACAGTCTCTTTGACTGTTCAGAGATGTCACTAAACACCCCTAAAGATGTAAACAACCATGCTCATTAGACGGGGGGGGGGGGGGGGGGGGGGTCCGACAGCCGATCAGTTCCTGTCATTCCGTCAGGAAGGAGGTACACGGCTCGTGTTGTCTGTAGTTCAACTATGCCTAGACGGTCAGTACTACGGTTTGATCACGTCCGCATTGTTACTTTGTGTCACGAAGGGCTCGCAACAAGGGAAGTGTCCAGGCCTCTCGCAGTGAACCAAAGCTATGTAGTTCGGACATGGAGGAGAGACAGAGGAACTTTCGATGACATCCTCGCTGAAGCTGCCCAAGGGCTACTACTGCGGTGGATGACCGTTACCTACGGATTATGGTTCGAAAGAACCCTGACAGCAACGTCACCACCTTGAATAATGCTTTTCGTGCAGCCACAGGACGTTGTGTTACGACTCAAACTGTGCGCAATAGGCTGCATGATGCGCAACTTTGCTCCCGACGTCCATGGTTAGGTCCATCTTTGCAACCACGATACCATGCAGCGCTGTGTCTCCCAGCTCAATCAGTGTTCATATGTTCACCACAGAGTTCGGCGCCAAATTTTAATTTTGTTCACATTTTATCTTTGTGTGTGTGTTTTCTGTACGCTTCTTAACTGTTTGTGTTGTTTTGTGTGTGTGTGTGTTTTCTGTACGCTTCTTAACTGTTTGTGTTGTTTTTACATGGTGTTCCTTTTGTGTGTAAATGTTGAGTCATTGCAGATTGTAATGTATCCATTTTTCGTGTGTGTGTGTGTGTGTGTGTGTGTGTGTGTGTGTGTGTGTGTGTAGGTGGGTGGGTGGGGGGTAGACTTTTCCTGTTCGTGTTGTCTTTTTTGTAAGGTTCGTTTAATGTGTCAAATAGTGTGCCCTTGCAGAGTGTAGTGCATTCATTGAAGACCTGTTTTCCTTCTCCTATTGCCTTCTGCATGTGGAAGTTTTCCTCAATAGTCAGTTTGCTGCATAGGCTGTGGTTGGGTTTTACAATTCTTAACCCTAGAACGGTCGGGCTGGGTCTGTGAGACCTTTTGGTTTTTGTTTCAGTGAATTTATATTCTTATAGTTACTGATTTGACTCAAGCGCCCTGCTACCTTCCTGAAACATCCGAGAGAAAGAATTATTGTCGTGAATAAGGTTTTTCTTTGTTTAGTCATTGTTTGGCAGTCTTTCAAAAAGCGTGGGGGTCTGTCAGACCCAGCCCGACCGTTTACGTAACTAGTTTGTGCCGGTGCAACCCCATTTTTATTTTGGTGTATCATTGAGTAACTACTTATTTTGTGAACTATAAGTGATGTGCTCACGCCGAATTATCATTGTCAGCAGTCTACATCTACATCTACATCTACATCCATACTCCGCAAGCCACCTGACGGTGTGTGGCGGAGGGTACCTTCAGTACCTCTATCGGTTCTCCCTTCTATTCCAGTCTCGTATTGTTCGTGGAAAGAAGGATTGTCGGTAAGCCTCTGTGTGGGCTCTAATCTCTCTGATTTTATCCTCATGGTCTCTTCGCGAGATATACGTAGGAGGGAGCAATATACTGCTTGACTCTTCGGTGAAGGTATGTTCTCGAAACTTCAATAAAAGCCCGTACCGAGCTACTGAGCGTCTCTCCTGCAGAGTCTTCCACTGGAGTTTATCTATCATCTCCGTAACGCTTTCGCGATTACTAAATGATCCTGTAACGAAGCGCGCTGCTCTCCGTTGGACCTTCTCTCTCTCTTCTATCAACCCTATCTGGTACGGATCCCACACTGCTGAGCAGTATTCAAGCAGTGGGCGAACAAGCGTACTGTAACCTACTTCCTTTGTTTTCGGATTGCATTTGCTTAGGATTATTCCAATGAATCTCAGTCTGGCATCTGCTTTACCGACGATCAACATTATATGATCATTCCATTTTAAATCACTCCTAATGCGTACTCCCAGATAATTTATGGTATTAACTGCTTCCAGTTGCTGACCTGCTATTTTGTAGCTAAATGATAAAGGATCTATCTTTCTGTATATTCGCAGCACATTACACTTGTCTACATTGAGATTCGATTGCCATTCCCTGCACCATGCGTCAATTCGCTGCAGATCCTCCTGCTTTTCAGTACAATTTTACATTGTTACAACCTCTCGGTACACCACAGCATCATCTGCAAAAAGCCTCAGTGAACTTCCGATGTCATCCACCAGGTCATTTATGTATATTGTGAATAGCAACGGTCCTATGACACTCCCCTGCGGCACACCTGAAATCACTCTTACTTCGGAAGACTTCTCTCCATTGAGAATAACATGCTGCGTCCTGTTATCTAGGAACTCCTCAATCCAATCACACAATTGGCCTGATAGTCCATATGCTCTTACTTCGTTCATTAAACGACTGTGGGGAACTGTATCGAACGCCTTGCGGAAGTCAAGAAACACGGCATCTACCTGTGAACCCGTGTCTATGGCCCTCTGAGTCTCGTGGACGAATAGCGCGAGCTGGGTTTCACATGACCGTCTTTTTCGAAACCCATGCTGATTCCTACAGAGTAGATTTCTAGTCTCCAGAAAAGTCATTATACTCGAACACAATACGTGTTCCAAAATTCTGCAACTGATCGACGTTAGAGATATAGGTCTATAGTTCTGCACATCTGTTCGACGTCCCTTCTTGAAAACGGGGATGACCTGTGCCCTTTTCCAATCCTTTGGAACGCTACGCTCTTCTAGAGACCTACGGTACACCGCTGCAAGAAGGGGGGCAAGTTCCTTCGCGTACTCTGTGTAAAAATCAACTGGTATCCCATCAGGTCCAGAGGCCTTTCCTCTTTTGAGCGATTTTAATTGTTTCTCTATCCCTCTGTCGTCTATTTCGATATCTACCATTTTGTCATCTGTGCGACAATCTAGAGAAGGAACTACAGTGCAATCTTCCTCTGTGAAACAACTTTGGAAAAAGACATTTAGTATTTCGGCCTTTAGTCTGTCATCCTCTGTTTCAGTACCATTTTGGTCACAGAGTGTCTGGACATTTTGTTTTGATCCACCTACCGCTTTGACATAAGACCAAAATTTCTTAGGATTTTCTGCCAAGTCAGTACATAGAACTTTACTTTCGAATTCATTGAACGCCTCTCGCATAGCCCTCCTCACACTACATTTCGCTTCGCGTAATTTTTGTTTGTCTGCAAGGCTTTGGCTATGTTTATGTTTGCTGTGAAGTTCCCTTTGCTTCCGCAGCAGTTTTCTAACTCGGTTGTTGTACCACGGTGGCTCTTTTCCATCTCTTACGATCTTGCTTGGCACATACTCATGTAACGCATAATGTACGATGGTTTTGAACTTTGTCCACTGTTCCTCAACACTATGTGTACTTGAGACAAAACTTTTGTGTTGAGCCAACAGGTACTCTGAAATCTGCTTTTTGTCACTTTTTCTAAACAGAAAAATCTTCCTACCCTTTTTAATATTCCTATTTACGGCTGAAATCATCGATGCCGTAACCGCTTTATGATCGCTGATTCCCTGTTCTGCGTTAACGTCTTCAAATAGTTCGGGTCTGTTTGTCACCGGAAGGTCTAATATGTTATCCCCACGAGTCGGTTCTCTGTTTAACTGCTCAAGGTAGTTTTCAGATAAAGCACTTAAAAAAATTTCACAGTATAACATGGCAAGAGAAAGTCTTTCGTACAGTGAAATTTGCAGAATTTTGTATGATGATCAGACTGAAGCAGACGATTCTCTGACCTTTGTCAAAATGACAAACCCCTACAAATGATTCCCATTTCATCACTTCTTATCGTATACAGTTTCCTTACCACGTCCCGTGCCTGCAAAGTCACCAGGTGACATATGGTCTCATGGTGTATAGTGGTCAAGTCAACGGCCTTGCTGCAGTTGTCACACCGGCATCCGTCAAACTTTGCTAGCACTTAGGTGCGTGACCGTAATTGTCTGCCGAGCATTATTGCAAGCGGGGTGCATGCAGCCCTTGTGAAGCCAACTGAGGAGTGACTCGATCGAGCCGGCCGGATTGGCCGAGCGGCTCTGGGCGCTTCAGTATGAAACCGCGCGACCGCTATGGCCGCAGGTTCGAATCCTGCCTTGGGCGTGGATGTGTGAGATGTCCTTAGATTAGCTAGGTTTAAGTAGTTCTAAGTTCTAGGGACTGATGACCTCAGATGTTAAGTCCCATAGTGCTCAGACTCATTTGAAAGCATTCGATAGTGTTACTCTTAGTCTGTCCATTATCTCACTTTAAAACTGTAAATGAGGTCCCATAACAACACTGTAGAAACAATACACAGAATCAAAAGAGACACTTTTGGCGAAAACAATATCCGGACTTTCCTCATAATCTTGAACTGCAAAATCAAATGCCACTTCAACCAGCGGCTAAATATATTGGAAGTATTTCACCCAGCCGCTTGACAGGAGTATTGAAGCATAGGCTGGTACACTGCAACAGGTAGCTGGTTCTAAATAATAGAGTTCATTTTCATATTGAAACTCTACTTCCTTATTTAGTATCGAAGTCACTTGCGATCACTTCAGAGTCCTCATGGATCCTGTTAGCCTTGTTGCACTTTTTTTATTTGTCTCTCTCTCTGTCTCTCTTTTTTTTCGGAATGAATGATACACGCAAGTCAATCATTTACTGTTGTTGTGCTCTTGTAAGCAGAACAAGAATCTCAATCTCAAAGTAGTATACACTTCGGGTTATTTCGTATTTGCGACATACTCGCGAGAAATGCATGTTTTGTGAAAGATTATCTTCAATAGCGTTATTAACTTTCTGCCCGAAAGCTTTTTCCTGAACACACATATACAGTTTTTTGTTAGGCATCCACTCATTAAAATTTTAACATCTATTGTATGAGTTGTATTGTGTGCAGACTGGAACAAGGCAACAGTTGTTTTTTTCTCTTCATCTACACCTACACTACGTGATTACTCCGGTTTTCACAATAGAGCGCCTGGCAGAGGGTTCAATGAACCACCTTCAAGCTCTCTCTCTACCGTTCCACTCTCGAACGGCGCGTGGGTTTTTTTTTCTCTTCATCTATACCTACACTACTTGATTACTCCGCTTTTCACAATAAAGTGCCTGGCAGAGGGTTCAATGAACCACCTTCAAGCTGTGTCTCTACCGTCCCACTCTCGAACGGCGCGCGGGAAAAACGAGCAATTAAATTTTTCTGTGCGAGCTCTGACTTCTCTTATTTTATCGTGATGATCATTTATCCCTATGAAGGTGGGTGCCAACAGAATGTTTCTAGATAGTGTCACACCAGACGTCAGTCCGTAATTAAATGCCCTTTGATCAGTGGTCCATGTATAGTGTGGATGTGTATCCGGAAACTTGCAGTTTCCTGGCGCACTTCTTCGACAAAAGACCCCAAATTGACGAATGCCTTGGTGTTCCTGTACCTCTCTGACTGCCACGAAAACGGAGATGTGTCTACGGCACATTCTGTATTATTTCTTGAGACGTGCTGTTATTGCAGCAGAACATTTAAATTATGTGTGCCTAAGTGCTCTTGCTTTTTGCGTTGACCAAGTATCTGGTATCAGTAATGGACACGTTTACCCTCATGTTTTGATTTGTCAAATTGGGATAGAATGGGCTGTTTTTTCGCCAGTTCTTTAACTGCCCTGTTTCGTCGAAATGGATGTTCATTACATCTTTTTTTTTCCAAGGATCAAATATTACTTTAATGTTCGATGTGCTTTTCATGTAGTGGTTGTTTCTTCAATAACGATCAGTAGGTCGCAACTTAACTTGGAGATGTGTGATATTCATCATTAATACGTTCAAGAAATTCTTCCGAAAATCTTATTAAAATACTGATAGTATTGGATTTCCATCCTGGTGCAGGTTCATAACCACTGGAGCTGTTAGCTTCTCTTTGAGGAGTACTGTTCCCGTCACTGCCACTAGCGTTATGATCTTTAACACTATGAATCGTGTTATCATTTATAAAGTTGTTTACTTCAGCCACTGTTCTGTCCTCTCTAACTTCAACTGAACAGTCAAATGAATATTCTTGTTTCTGGACAATGAGCTCTACCAAAAACATTGCGAAAGTGTTTTCATCTTCTACACCGTCTCCCATCAGATACGCCTTCTTGATTCCGACGTCACAACGTTTAACACATTCCAAACGTTAATGGTTTTATTCTTTTCTGCTGTATATTTATCACAATACTGACACACGCATATTAAACCTGTCAACTATATGCTGAGATAGCTGACCGACTGGGGTGTTAACTTCCCCGTCTCAAACACTGCAAACGCTGTTGTGTGCAAACCAAGAGCAACACAATCAGACGCCACAGCAGGAAAGATTAGAAATGCGAGCTGAGTCTGTATGCAAATGTTGAAATACAAATTCCCTTTCGCGCTGAGAGACGTCCCTTGTAATACAGCTATTGACGACCTGCACCCTTCAAGTTCGATGTTTTTCCCGTCGGTGATGTCGTCTTCTAGCAAGATAATTATCTTTCCCACAAGGACGGAACAGTACTGAAATAGTGTGTGGAGCGTGATAGTGAAATGGCGCTGTCATCTTGGCCACCAGATTCGCCTGATCTGTACCTGATAGAACACATGTGTGGACGGTGTCGGCCTCCAACTCCACGTTCACAAAGCATCTACCCGTAACTTAATTACAAGGCCTTTGAACATACACCTGGTGCCACTCACTACTGGAAACCTGTGCAAAGGGTTTCTCGAATCTAACTCATACGGAATCCCTGCTTTACTGCGTTCCAAAAGCAGACGAACACTGTTTTGCCTCGTTAGTCTACACTCAGAAGTGCCACCAAAATGACGTATGAGTCTCAAGGAAACCGTAATTCCATCAGATCAATAGACCACCTACACATGAAGTACAGGCAGCATATCCATGTAACGTACAAATCTGGGTTGTTGTTCCATTACCGGAGAGCCTCGGCAATACTGACGCTTTAAAAAGGGAAAAATGGGCTGAAGACGTGAACACTGAACGTGAGTTGGCCCTGTAGCAGTCTTAAGTTACGTTGTGCAAGACGCGACAGTTGGCTGCGACTGCGGCGCTGCTCCCTCCTCTTTTCCCACCCTGGCAGATGGCGACACGGCGCAACACGACTGGAGTCGTCGCCGTTTCCCAAGCTCCGGTCGGCGGCGGCGGATTCAAATACAGAAGAAAAATAAGAATTCCGATTTACTTGCTGTAAAAAATACTGTATGTTAATGCAACAAAGTTACATCGGCTCCCAGAGTTAGTTTTTCGATACAGATTCCCCTTTTACTTTAAAAAATTGAAAAGTGTCTCTTCCGGTTTTGCGTGTTTTTTTCGCTGTATATTACTTCTCTATCAATTGTGAGGAAAGTAAAAGGCACAAAAAATTGATGTTTGCGTATCTTACAGTTTCACATCACAGCTTGATAATGAACTGTCTATTTTTCCGATATTCGTCACAGTTATTCCGACACTTAATTTACAAGTAACCTACTGCATAAAATTTGAATTGTGTACAGTGAAAAATGTGGTCGCTGGCTACTTTACGTATGGTTCACGTTAGGTCATACATCGTTGCCGATGAAAAGAAGCTAACATATCGAAATTATTTTTAAAGTTGAGATCAGAATGATATCGATCTCCGTTTCCGAGATTTGGGCTCATATATCTCCGGGAGCGTCGCGACTAGACGCCAGTTCTGTCGACGCGCAACGAGAATCGTGTGGTCATCACACGATAGAGAATGCATTTGTTTTGTTTCGCTGACACATTTGGACCTAATGAAACCATTTTATGTCGTATATTTCTCCGGTATGAGTTACTAATATTTTTCCATATGCTCTTGACAATTTCATTTAAAATGCCACGAAATGTAGGTTTCTTAAAGCCAAGTGATCAAGCAGAACCCATTTTCTTGGTTTTGCTGAGACATCTGAACCTGTTCCAAGCTTTCTTTCTCGTTTATTTCTCTGATACGAGTCCCGAATATTCCTCCATCTGTTTTTGCACATTTCACCTAAAATTCCAATGAAAGATAAGTTTATTAAAAATAAGCGCACGCTAGCGTAATTGCATTGTTTCAAGTTCTTGACAACAAGATAGGGTTACACCTTAAACATCTCTAGAATTTTCATTCTGAACGTCTACAGTATACACTGGCAGAAATGTGGAACAAATAATGTCCATGCTTGTTCACAAAATTTCCCCAAATTATACTTGTCAGTTTCTCCCATGCAGAAACTTTTGGAACAAGCTAAGGCAACTTTCATAGCCGACTGACTCTTTATTCCCATCCAAATGAACTTCCATATTCTTATATTCTGACAGCATACATCGTTATGGATGACATGAACATTTAATCTTGCCAAGCTGCAGTCAAAAGATGACTCCAGGATTTACAAAAGACGAATTTCAATTGTGAACTGTGTCAGACCAGAAGGGCCTTGTAAAACAGTAGTGCACTTTTGGCACAAGTTTTTTGAGCACCATCTTCTACCAATGAATTGAAGTGAATGTGACAAATTACTTATTGCAGCATACTGTTTACGCAATCTGTTGAGAAACGCCTTCCTCAAAAACGAACATCTATTGATTACAGAAAGCTGTACAACAATCTGGTGGTGGTTTTTCACAACTAGAAGGTATCATCAAGACACCAATCTACCGTTTAGTTTCAAAGTGAAGGTATTGTAAAATGTAACTTTCTCGTTGTACTTTAGATTGTTCATTTTATAGTGTACTTGCCGTTTTCAATTTTTATCGTCACAAAAAAGAGTAATGCGAAAATTGACCTTCAAGTTCATTCTCATCATTCTAATTCTACATCTGCATGGAATATACTGATTTTCATAAGAGGCCTGAAAAATTTGCATTAATGGGAAAATATTATATATTTCACTCACCTGCCAGTTTCAACTGTGCACCAATTTCTTCCCAAATTCTGTCTCTGAACATAGTTTCTCTATATTTAGGGTTCTTCAAATCGTATAGGCAAGGATGTTGCGATACCAGCTCACAGAGCATCACATCATGTGAGTGGCTCATTTCAGTTTTCCTTGAGTGGCTCGACATCTTTCTGGTAGCCGTACATCTTTGTGTCGTCCGACTTCCGTCGTTAACACTGCTCACTGGTGCAGTGCTGCGGCAGCTGCCGCAACAGTCGCGCGTCGCATCCCAAACTCGAAATGAGCATGCGCCAGCAGGCAACTTCTGACGTCACGTAGCGACCCGTCGCAGTCGCTAGTGTGCGTCGCGTCTTGGACAACATACCTTTAGCCTTACTGCTGCGGTGGTGCAATGGGTAGCACATATGTATAGTATACACAAGGTCTGAGTTCAAACCCTAGCCGTATACAAATTTTAATTCATTTTTTCCGCTTCTATCACTATTGACAACCTTATTTAATTCTAACTTTCTTCCTGTTGCATGGAGATAATTAATTGAGTTAAACTGTAATATTTTGTGTCTCGTTTCCGTTCAGATGGGAACGCAGTTTGATACATATAGTGTTATTTTCAATCACACTCACCGAGGCAATGCCACTCGTCCATTTATTGAAAGGTAAACGCAGCAGATCGCTAATCTGCGAAATAACACGTGATGCGCGCCAGTGTGTGCAGAAGTCAATCTACCCAAGGAAGAAAAGAAATGAAAATTGTAACTACAGAGCTTACCGCTAGATAAAAGCGAAATAAAATATTTTTATTTGAGACATGTATGTAGAGTATATATTTCCTGGTTCTTTCCAACTTGCATTTTAATCCAACACCATTTTTCCTTCATGTACTCATATGTGAGACAATATCCGAAAACAAAGTCTTTCCTATACAGAAAACTTGTAAGGAAAGCTGGAATCGCAGAGGTGAGAACGGCGTGACAGTCCTGTAGCAGGCAGTATATGACCTAGAGAGCTATCCGCTGCAGCAAAGTGTCGCAGAGCTTTGCAGCGCGCTGCAAATTCCTGCTGGCGCCTAATGGGCTAATTAATCACACCCAGCTGCGATCGCTCCCTCCGCCATTCACAACTCGCATTTCAGGGTCTCGCCATTCCCCAGTGACCGACACAGATCACTGTCGCCCACCACGGATAAATTCCCGACTACAGTACAGCACATGAGGACACGAAGCAATACCCCGACACAAGCAATTTGACGGAACACGTTGCCATTTACATGATGTTTATTTTAATTATATATATATATTTTTTATTTTTCATAGCTGCCATCACCCTCTCCCTTACACTAAAACATTCATGGGTTCTCAGTGCAGTCGACGACCCCCCACCTTCTCCCTCCCCCCACTGCCTCCAAAAAACTCAAGTGCTTATTCAGTAGGGTAAAAGAAATCATGGGCCCCCTCCTAATAGAGTATCAGATCTCCTATTGCTTCGTATGGTGCAGCAATTGCAGAATTATTACCGGTGCAGGATTTTGTGAACGATTATGTCCCATAAATATCGATGGAAGTCATGTCAGGTGATCTGAGTGCCCAAATAATTCACTTCAACCATCCAGAATGGCGTTCAAACCAATCGCGAAAAATTGTGGTCTGGTGACATGGCGCATTGTCATCCACAAAAATTCCATTTTTGCTGGAAAACATAAAACCCATGAATGACTCAAAATGGTCTACAAGTAGCCGAATATAAGCATTTCCAATCAATGATTGGTTCAGTTGGACTAGGGGACCCGGTCCATTCCATGTATACCCAGCACACACCATGACTGATCCACCTCCGTCTTGCAATGTGCATTGATGACAACTTGGGTTCGTGGTTTCGTGGGGTCTGCGTCTCACTAGAGCCGTTCAGCTAACTCTTACCAAGGAAATAGGGTCTCATCTGACCAGGCCACAGTTCACGGTTTTGCAGTAGCTTAGGGTCCAACCATTATATGGTAACGAGCACATGAAAGGCATTGCAGACGAAGTCGTGCTGCTAGCAAAAGCACTCCCGTCGGTCATTTGCTGCCATAGCCCATTAGCGCCAAACTTTGCCGCACTGTCCTATCAGATACATTCGAGGAACATCCACCATTCATTTGTGTTGTTATTCCACTGGTATAATCTTGTTAGCATAGACAATTCTACACAAACGCAGCTGCTCTCGGTCTTTATGTGAGTTCCGTCGGCCACTGTGTTATCCGTGGTGAGAGGTAATGCCTAGAATTTGATATTCTCGGCACACTCTCAACTCTATGGATAGCGGAACGCTGAATTCCCTGACGATTTCAGACATGGTACATCCCATCAGCCGAGCTCCAACTACTATCCCGCGTTCAAAGTCTTTCGATTCCAGGCGTGCGGCCATAATCACGTAGCTAACATTTTCATATGAATCATCTGAGTGCAAATCACAGCTCCACCAATGAATTGCCCTTTTATACTTCGTGTACACGGTAGTAACGTCATCTGCCTATGTGCATATCGCTATTGTATGTCATTCGTAAACTTAGTGTATAAGGTACAATGAGATGCCAACAAGAAAGACGGGAAAAGGAGTAAACTGTTTATTACTTCAAAAGTAATAACTATAGCTGTTAATACATTTAGCCTACGGTAATACAAGACGGTCAGTTCTTTCATGGAATAGTGTTTACGGTTGCCAACGGAGGCGTGCCTTTCTGTCTGAAGAAAATCGACGACTATAACTGTCCTTGTTCACACTTTTAAAAATATGTAAATCGTATTGGGAGAGATCGGGAATGTATAGCGTATTTTTAATGGTTTCACAGCGAAACTTCTGCAGCTTACTCGAAACGGCTTTGGCAGTACTTTGGCAAGTGTCAGAAATTTCGCTTGAAAGCCCTTACATTTCCTCTGTACAGTCCCGATCTATCTCCAAGTTATTTCCATATTTTTGGTGGCCTTAAGAACGACATTAATTATTATAATGAGGTTTTCACTCTGCAACGGGGAGTGCACTGATATCAAACATCCTGGCAGATTAAGACTTGCCCGCGAAAGTCAAAGGTCATGAGACGGTCCGGCAAACAGTTTCAATCTGCCAGGAAGTTTCATTAATTACGATCTATTTGCTTCGGGTGAAGAGGGAGCACGCCTGCTGTGAGGTTGTTGTTGAGCTGTTTCGCGTATCCCCAAGAAGGCTACAAAGCAGATTTCCAGTAACCTAGATGTAAGGGGAGCTCCTCATAAGATCATTCAAACGGCAAAGAAGAAAAGGGTCGCGCAACGGATAACGTTTTATTAAGTGGAATTTAACCGGCGTGATAGTTACGGGAACGACACCTCACACGGAAATACTAACGAAGGTAGCTATCAAACTGTGAAACAAAAGTAGTGGTCAGTATAATAGTTTGGTTTACTCACATCAGATATCAAATTGATTTAGCCACTGAATTAAATACATAAACATTTAATGATTGGACAAGGGATTGTTGTTCTTGTGGTCTTCAGTCCTGAGACTGGTTTGATGCAGCTCTCCATGCTACTCTATCCTGTGCAAGCTTCTTCATCTCCCAGTACCTACTGCATCTTACACCCCTCTGAATCTGCTTAGTGTATTCATCCCTCGGTCTCCCTCTACGATTTTTACACTCCCCGGTGCCCTCCAGTACTATCTTGGTGATCCCTTGATGCCTCAGAACATGTCCTACCAACCGATCCCTTCTTCTAGTCAAGTTGTGCTACAAGTATCTCTTCTCCCCAGTTGGATTCAATACCTCCTCATCAGTTATGTGATTTACCCATCTAATCTTCAGAATTCTTCTGTAGCACCACATTTAGAAAGCTTCTATTCTCTTCTTGTCTAAACTATTTATCGACCATGTTTCACTTCCATACATGGCTGCACTCCATACAAATACTTTCAGAAACGACTTCCTGATACTTAAATCAATACTCGATGTTAACAAATTTCTCTTCTTCAGTAACACTTTCCTTGCCATTGCCAGTCTACATTTTATATCCTCTCTACTTCGACCATCGTTGGTTATTTTACTCCCTAAATAGCAAAACTCCTGTACTACTTTAAGTGTCTCATTTCCTAATTCCCTCAGCATCACCCGACTTAATTTGACTACATTCCATTATCCTTATTTTGCTTTTGTTGATGTTCATCTTATATTTTCCTTTCAAGACACTGTCCCTTCCGTTCAACTGCTCTTGCAAGTCCTCTGCTGTCTCTGACAGAATTACAATGTCATCGGCGAACCCCAAAGTTTTTATTTCTTCTCCATGGATTTTCATGCCTACTCCGAACTTTTCTTTTGTTTCCTTTACTGCTTGCTCAATATACAGATTGAATAACATCGGGGGTAGGCTACAACCCTTTGTCTATCCCTTCGCAACTACTGCTTCCCTTTCATGTTCCTCGACTCATATAACTGCCATCTGGTTTCAGTGCAAATTGTAAATAGCCTTTCGCCTACTGTATTTTACCCCTGCCACATTCAGAATTTGAAAGAGAGTATTCCAGTCAACGTTGTCAAAAGCTTTCTCTAAGTCTATAAATGCTAGAAATGTAGGTTTGCCTTTCCTTAATCTATCTTCTAAGCTAAGTCGTAGGGTCAGTATTGCCTCATGTGCTCCTGCATTTCTACGGAATCCCAACTGATCTTCCCCGAGGTCGGCTTCTACCTGTTTTACCATTCGTCTGTAAAGAATTCGTGTTAGTATTTTGCAGCTGTGACTTATTAATTTGACAGTTCGGTAATTTTCACATCTGTCAACACCTTCTTTCTTTGGGATTGGAATTATTATATTCCTCTTGAAGTCTGAGGATATTTCACCTGTCTCATACATCTTGCTCACCAGATGGTAGAGTTTTGTCAGGAGTGCCTCTCCCAAAGCAGTCAGTAGTTGTAATGGAATGCTGTCTACTCCCGGGGCCTTGTTTCGACTCAGGTCTTTCAGTGCTATGTCAAACTCTTCATGTATATCATATCTCCCATTTCATCTTGATCTACATCCTCTTCCATTTCCATAATATTGTCCTCAAGAACATCGCCCCTGTATAGACCCTCTATATACTCCTTCCACGTTTATGCTTTCCCTTCTTTGCTTAGAACTGGGTTTCCATCTGAGCTCTTGATATTCATGCAAATGGTTCACTTTTCTCCAAATGTCTCTTTAATTTTCCTGTAGGCAGTATCTGTTTTACCCCTCTTGACATAAGCCTCTAAATCCTCACATTTGTCCTCTAGCCATCTGTACTTAGCCATTTTTCACTTCCTGTCGGTCTCATTTTTTAGACGTTTGTATTCCTTTTTTCCTGCTTCATTTACTGCATTTTTGTATTTTCTCCTTTCATCAATTAAATTCAATATCTCTTCTGTTATCCAAGGGTATCTACTAGCCCTCGTCTTTTTACCTACGTGATCCTCTGCTGCCTTTACTATTTCATCCCTCAAAGTTACCCATTCATCTTCTACTGTGTTTCTTTCCCCCATTCCTGTCAATCGTTAGCCGGCCGGAGTGGCCGTGCGGTTCTAGGCGCTACAGTCTGGAACCGGGCGACCGCTACGGTCGCAGGTTCGAATACTGCCTCGGAAATGGATGTGTGTGATGTCTTAGGTTAGTTAGGTTTAATTAGTTCTAAGTTCTAGGCGACTGATGACCTCAGAAGTTAAGTCGCATAGTGCTCAGAGCCATTTGAACCATTTGTCAATCGTTTCCTTATGCTCTCCCTGAAACTCTGTCCAACCTCTCGTTCTTTCAGTTTATCCAGGTCCCATCTCCTTAAATTCCCACCTTTTTGCAGGTCCTTCAGTTTTAATCTACAGTTCATAACCAATAGATTGTGGTCAGAGTCCACATCTTTCCCTGGAAAGTCTTAAAGTTTAAAACCTGGTTCCTAAATCTCTGTCTTACCATTATATAATCTATCTGAAACCTTCTAGTATCTCCAGAGTTCTTCCATGTATACAACCTTCTTTCATGATTCCTGAACCAAGTGTTAGTTATGATTAAGTTATGCTGTGTGCAAAATTCGACCAGGTGGCTTCCTCATTCATTTCTTAGTCCTAATCCATATTCTCATACTAAGTTTCCGTCTCTTCCTTTTCTTTCTGTTGAATTCCCGTCACCCATGACTATTAAATTTTCGTCTCCCTTCACTACCTGAATAATTTCTTTTATCTCATCATACATTTCATCAATTTATTCATCATCTGCAGAGCTAGTTGGCATATAAACTTGTACTACTGTAGTAGGCGTGGGCTTCGTGCCTATCTTGGCCACAATAATGCGTTCACTATGCTGTTTGTAGTAACCTACCCGCATTCCTATTTTCCTATTCCTTATTAAACCTACTCCTGCATTACCCCTATTTGATTTTGTATTTATAACCCTGTATTCATCTGACCAAAAGTCTTGTTCCTCCTGCCACCGAACTTCACTAATTCCCACTGTATCTAACTTTAACCTATCCATTTCCCTTTTTAAATTTTCTCACCTACCTGCCCTATTAATGGATCTGACATTCCACGCTTCGATCCGTAGAACGCTTTTTCTTTCTCCTGATAACGACGTTCTCTTGAGTAGTCCCTGCCCGGAGATCCGAATGGGAACTATTTTACCTCCGGAATATTGTACCCAAGAGGATGCCATCATCATTTAATCATACAGTAAAGCTGCATGCCCTCGGGAAAAATTACAGCTGTAGTTTCCCCTTGCTTTCAGCCGTTCGCAGTACCATAACAGCAAGGCCGTTTTGGTTATGGTTACAAGGCCAGATCAGTCAGTCATCCAGACTGTTGCCCCTGCAACTACTGAAAAGGCTGCTGCCCCTCTTCAGGAACCACACGTTTGTCTGGCCTCTCAACAGATACCCCTCCGTTGTGGTTGCACCTACGGTAAGGCTATCTGTATCGTTGAAGCACGCAAGCCTCCCCACCAACCGCAAGGTCCATGGTTCATGGGGGGGACAAGGGATTACTCATACTAACTACAGCATTGGCACATCAAGGTAGGTAAGTAATAGAACGGACTAAGACAATGTCGCATACATGGGAAATGATGGTGAGAATGGTTAGCTATAAATAGTAGAGGTCCAGGATAAGCACGAAAGTACACCAGTGGTCTCGCAAAAGTGCCTAATAGGTGTAACTAGCTCACTGTGAAAATGAGAGCTGCGGAATGAAACCTGGTGCAAATGAACTAACACTGCGGTCCCTTAGTTTCGGTAGTTGCATGACGGTACGTAATTATCACACTTAAATAGTGCGAATATCGACGGCAGTTACAGTAGTTGCTGCAAATTGTAAGTTCCACTTGGCCTCTGTACTCTGCTCTAAACTGATCATATCTCTCTCTGTATGTCTCTGCAGTGACCTGGTCAAGCGTTTTCTCGACGTCGTCCGTAGGTGAAGCTTTCTCGTCGTCGTCCCTAAGAGAAGTGTCCTCACTTTATTCACCAAAATTTAGCTATTTGTGCCAGCATCAGAATCTCGCCGTCTATTTGCTGCAGAACTTACGCATTCCGAACAGTGATACTTTTATATACAGTATTAACAGCTTCTTACTCTTCTTAATTTTATCATAGTTAAGCAGTAATCTGTGGTTCAGGGCAGAAGGATGAAAATCTCTGCCACAACATGACAGCATTTCAGTCAAGGCCAACCAAAAGCCCTGTACTTGTGCACGCACAGTAACTAGACATGCTGGTAGAAACGGACAGCGTACGACTTTAGTGTTGCGCGTTGCATACTTCACAATTCATGGTGCCGCTGTGATACCAGTGCTAACGGGCTTCCTTCGTATCCGCTGTAGCTCCCTCAGCATGACGAGTCTGGGAAATGTCACGCTACCGTCGCCTCATACTTGTCGACTCTCCCATTCCGAAGCACTCAGAAGTGTAAGGTAGGCTGTGACTTATTCTTAGTGTTGAAGAAATGTACACAATCTTGCTACTGTGAAGCAGTTTTGACAAGGCGATCGACTGTTTGAATCAGGTGGCCTTAAACCAAGTTATGATTTTGAGACTGTGGAGGATGTAAGGCGAAAATTAACTGACGCCAAGAACACAAATACAGAAATGTTCTATTAGAAGAGGATTGATGTCTAGAATAAGTTTGACACAGTAGTCCACAATTCAGACGAAAAACATACAAATTTCATCAAATGCAGTCAAAACATTTGTATTCTTATTAATTCCACCTCCTTCATGATATAACATACACTCCTGGAAATTGAAATAAGAACACCGTGAATTCATTGTCCCAGGAAGGGGAAACTTTATTGACACATTCCTGGGGTCAGATACATCAAATGATCGCACTGACAGAACCACAGGCACATAGACACAGGCAACAGAGCATGCACAATGTCGGCACTAGTACAGTGTATATCCACCTTTCGCAGCAATGCAGGCTGCTATTCTCCCATGGAGACGATCGTAGAGATGCTGGATGTAGTCCTGTGGAACGGCTTGCCATGCCATTTCCACCTGGCGCCTCAGTTGGACCAGCGTTCGTGCTGGACGTGCAGACCGCGTGAGACGACGCTTCATCCAGTCCCAAACATGCTCAATGGGGGACAGATCCGGAGATCTTGCTGGCCAGGGTAGTTGACTTACACCTTCTAGAGCACGTTGGGTGGCACGGGATACATGCGGACGTGCATTGTCCTGTTGGAACAGCAAGTTCCCTTGCCGGTCTAGGAATGGTAGAACGATGGGTTCGATGACGGTTTGGATGTACCGTGCACTATTCAGTGTCCCCTCGACGATCACCAGTGGTGTACGGCCAGTGTAGGAGATCGCTCCCCACACCATGATGCCTGGTGTTGGCCCTGTGTGCCTCGGTCGTATGCAGTCCTGATTGTGGCGCTCACCTGCATGGCGCCAAACACGCATACGGCCATCATTGGCACCAAGGCAGAAGCGACTCTCATCGCTGAAGACGACACGTCTCCATTCGTCCCTCCATTCACGCCTGTCGCGACACCACTGGAGGCGGGCTGCACTATGTTGGGGCGTGAGCGGAAGACGGCCTAATGGTGTGCGGGACCGTAGCCCAGCTTCATGGAGACGGTTGCGAATGGTCCTCGCCGATACCCCAGGAGCAACAGTGTCCCTAATTTGCTGGGAAGTGGCGGTGCGGTCCCCTACGGCACTGCGTAGGATCCTACGGTCTTGGCGTGCATCCGTGCGTCGCTGCGGTCCGGTCCCAGGTCGACGGGCACGTGGACATTCCGCCGACCACTGGCGACAACATCGATGTACTGTGGAGACCTCACGCCCCACGTGTTGAGCAATTCGGCGGTACGTCCACCCGGCCTCCCGCATGCCCACTATACGCCCTCGCTCAAAGTCCGTCAACTGCACATACGGTTCACGTCCACGCTGTCGCGGCATGCTACCAGTGTTAAAGAATGCGATGGAGCTCCGTATGCCACGGCAAACTGGCTGACACTGAAGGCGGCGGTGCACAAATGCTGCGCAGCTAGCGCCATTCGACGGCCAACACCGCGGTTCCTGGTGTGTCCGCTGTGCCGTGCGTGTGATCATTGCTTGTACAGCCCTCTCGCAGTGTCCGGAGCAAGTATGGTTGGTCTGACACACCGGTGTCAATGTGTTCTTTTTTCCATTTCCAGGAGTGTATGTGTTGCGTCAAACGAAAACCGGGCACACAGCAAAGTCGCAGTCGTACCTCTGCGACAAAAAGGCTGCTATTTCTGTATTCATCTGGTCATAGTAACCTCCATTTCTGGGATGACAGCGAGTTCTGTAGCTTATCATTCATTCCTGTAATTTATTTTAGTAATTAATCACTCTTTGGAAACTGCACTTCGTTTCACTTTACGTTTACTGGTGCTATTGTTACACAGTCGGAAACGCGCCTTGAGTGTGCGTGTACGTGCGTGCGTGTGTGTGTGTGTGTGTATGTGTGTGTGTGTGTGTGTGTGTGTGTGTGTGTGCGTATCAACGTCATTCTCCAACAGTTTCCAAATGGATGTTAATATATCAGCATAAATGTTGAACAGTTTCCGAATGGGTATTAAATATTAAAATAAATTTACAGGACTCTTCGAAATTTCGCTACATAAAAGTGTAAATAAACTGAACAATTTACAAACTAACCGATCAGCTGTTATGTTGTTACATATTGGTATACAGGGTGAGTCACCTAACGTTACCGCTGGATATATTTCGTAAACCACATCAAATACTGACGAACCGATTCCACAGACCGAACGTGAGGAGAGGGGCTACTTTAATTGTTTAATACAAACCACACAAAAATGCTCTGAAGAATGTTTTTTAACACAAACCTACGTTTTTTTAAATGGAACCCCGTTAGTTTTGTTAGCACATCTGAACATATAAACAAATACGTGAACAGTGGCGTTTGTTGCATTGTAAAATGTTAATTACATCCGGAGATATTGTAACCTAAAGTTGACGCTTGAGTACCACTCCTCCGCTGTTCGATCGTGTGTTGTTGGGGTTGTAGGCACATCACGGTACACATTCTCCTTTAACGTACCCCACAGAAAGAAGTCCCGAGGTGTAAGATCAGGAGAGCGGGCTGGCCAATTTATGCGTCCTCCACGTCCTGTGAAACGCCCGTCGAACATCCTGTCAAGGGTCAGCCAAGTGTTAATTGCGGGATGTGCAGGTGCACCATCATGCTGGTACCACATAAATCGACGCGTTTCCAGTGGGACATTTTCGAGCAACGTTGGCAGATCATTCTGTAGAAACGCGATGTATGTTGCAGTGCTCTCCGATCGAACAGCGGAGGAGTGGTACTCAGGCGTCAACTTTAGGTTACAATATCTCCGGATGGAATTAACATTTTACAATGCAACAAACGGCACTGATTACGTATTTGTTTATATGTTCAGATGTGCTAAGAAAACTAACGTGGTTCCATTTAAAAAATAATCGTAGGTTTGTGTTAAAAAACATACTTCCGTGCATTTTTGTATGGTTTGTATTAAACAATTACACTAGCCCCTCTCCTCACGTTTGGTCTGTGGAATCGGTTCGTCAGTATTTGATGTGGTTTACGAAATATATCCAGCGGTAACGTTAGGTGACTCACCCTGTATAACGTTTGGGCAAGCCGGACACTGTTTAACTTCTCAAACTGCACTTCAGAGTGGCTATAAAGCTGAAATGAAGATTGTGTGAAATACATGAACAATACGTAAAAGTTTAACGGCGGAAATTTCCTTTAGTAACGGTGTGTTCGTAGCGAGAATGCCTCGAGACTGTGGCTACAGTTGGGAACTCATGCAGCTGTGGAAAATACGAAGAAAGAGACCAAATTCCCCTAAAAAATTATTTCCAGGATATAGGTGGAAACAACTGAAAGGGTGCTCCCCTTACTTACGTGCTTGTACGGCCAAAATCTTCAGACCGTTGTTGACAATCGCAGTGCTTATTGAAAAGTTGATACCTTTGTGTGTACGCTTCGATTTAATACTGTGTTAACTATAACGATATGAAGTTTGTCATTTGCAGCTACTGTTGAATTTCTTTATATCGTACAAACAGTTTTCACTAGTAAATCATGTAGTTTGTATATTCTAACACGTCTAAACTTAATCCTTTTGATGCTAAAGCATGACACTACTTTTAAATTTATAATCAGCGACAGTTTTCACAATTAGAACACGACCATTTTCGCGAGTATATTATTGAGCACATATATTTAAAACTAGCTAACTTCTTGACTTTTCTTCACCACAGCACTCTGGACCCCATATCTTTTTTTTCTTTTTTCTGTATTTATACACGCCCCTGTAAATTTGTATTCCATGTCGAAACGTCCATACACGTTTAATGTAAACCATTTAAATAATGACAACAGCTTTATGTACAATGTGTGGCTGAACTTAAAGTGTCAGTTCCACATTTCAGTAGGAATGACTTCAAGAAAAAATCCAAAACCGGGCGTGGAGTAAAATAATCTTACAATTTACAGCTATTATAGTCGTAAACTAGTTACGTGACACAGGTATTTCTACAGCCTTTGAAAATTTGTTTTCCAAAGCTTATGCGTTTTAGTACTGTAATTTCTTGGACCCACTGTTACAGCAGCATAAACGTCCGCCCCGATAGCTGAGTGGTCAGTGTGACGGGCCTGGGTTCGATTCCCGGCTGGATCGGAGATTTTTCTCCAGTCCGGCAGTGGGTGTTTGTGATGTCATCAAGAGAGATGGCGACAGGAAGGGCGTCTGGCCACCGCTTAAGGAAAAAAAGAAATTAACCATGCCATTTCCGACCGTAGCCATGCCGACCTTGCGAACATTGAGCCATGTGAGGCTAGTTTTCATGCCGTTTCTTGCTGGACAGCTTGTCTTCATGGAACTGTCGCCTAGTTTCTTATACGATTTACTGGCTTGCCTTCCAGTGAGAGGCAGCAGCAGCACAGTCTGACGGAAGGAGAATGGAGTGGGAACTACTGTTATTTGTTGGTTCGGTCGGTCGTCTCATCGGGCGACGTGTATTTGGTCTTTTGACCGTTTCTGGGCCTCGTTAGTTGGTCATCTTGCCAAACGTGGGTCACTTCCTTCCTTGTGAAGAGATGTCGGTGGCCAATTGGCAAGTGTTACCTCTGCATGGTCGGTCCGAGCCAGTGTGCCCAGGTCGCTGTGTCTCCGTGTTCCAAATGGAGTTGAGTCGGGATGGAGCTGGTGACACGCACGGACTGTCCGACGGAAAAAGACTTGAGCTGGTACGACAGTTGCTCGGTCGTTCGGTCGGTCGTGTCATTGGACGACGTGTATTTGGTCGCTGACCGCTTCTGGGTTCTCTATGTATGTCGACTTGTAATTCCTACTAGTTGTTCCACGGCGGCTGATTTTAGTATTGCCGAGTGGTTCATGGAAGTGTTTTGCGGAACCGTGTGTAGCTTGTGTAGTTTTGACTGAGTAGTTATTTCAGTGCAGTCTGCATGCTGGATTGAGTGAGTCGGTTTGGACCCAGCCGCAAGCAAGTCTCCGTGGCGTTAGGTCAGGCCAGGGCTGCTGGCGGTGTGCACGCGCTGTCGGATTGTGAGGCGCTAGCTGCGAGAGCGGCAAGTTCGTTGCTCACCGACCCTGGACGCTGAAGTTGAGTGATCAGCTAATCTTCTGTGAAACCTCAACTATTGTAACACCGTTCAGCCCCCTTGGCTGTTCGAGCTAGCAGCATCGTATAATGTGTTGGAGTCGGCGAAATCTTGCAGCCGTCTTCCTATGTTGTCATTAATTATTAAATTGACTTACTTATCAGTGAAGTGCACCAGCGTTATTTTCTGCCCTGTGACCGTTAATGCACCAGTTACCTTCCCTGGTTGTTAGCGTAGTTTGCAGGCGGTGTGCCTTTTCCTCGTCGTGTGGTTGTTGTCCAACACGGTGTATAGTTCGACGGCCTTGTTTGGTTCACATTTGCTTAGAGCGGTTATTCTTCCCCTGCCAGTGTTTAGACGCCAATTTCTGGAGGCGTAGTGCTGTTCATATTCTCGTCCTTGGCCGATGTTCTCCATCATTGTGACGGAAGGGAAATGGTTAAATTGTTGGTCGGTCCTTGGGCCATCCCTAGTCTGGGTTGCCTTCCGATTACCTAACGTTAACTCTTGGCTACCGGTCTCACTTCACGTTTGAGCTGCCTCCCCAGGCCGACCCTTGGTACACTTCTCAGCATCTCTTGTTCTGTTTGTTTTAAACTGTGATTTTCCTTTTTGTTGAAGTATTGTGTGAGGCCTTTGGCGCTGTAGTAATTCAGTTTTTCTTGAACGTTAGATAAAGGCCTTCAGCCGCGTGAAATTAAAATTTTTGGCATTGACTGTTTTAGAAAAAAAAAATTTATTCTTACAAATCGTTCTGTCTGAAATTCTTTGTACTCCAGGCCCTAAACCGTTACTTCCTTGATGTGTTACATGTGGCCTTCACCCCAATATTTTCGTGAACCCCTTAATAAGGCATTCAGCCATGTGTATTCTCTAAAGGAAAATTTTTTATAAGATGCAAGGGGTGTATTCTAAATTATTTATATGACTTGTTTTCAGGCCTTCAGCCGTTGTTTCAAATTTATTTGTGGCCTTCAGCCGAGCAATAAGTTAATCAGGCTTCGGCTGCTCTGTTTTAAATTTAAAATGCAGTTTTCTTACTTAGAAAAAATTGTTATTAATATGCCTTAATTATAGTTGTCCAGACGTGTAGTGTAGGCCTCAAGCCGTTAATTGTGTTCATTGCATATTTTTTTTAAATTTTACCTTCTTTTTTCAATTGCTTTTGATTTCTAAGCCAGGCCTTCAGCCATTCTTGTGTTTGCTGTGTGGTTTTTGGCCTTCAGCCCTTCTTTAACTTATCCTTCTTCCGTATTGTTTAATTGTGATCCTTAAGCCAACATGTAAGTAAGTGGTTCTTAGAAAAATAAAGTTGTGTGTTTGATTGTGCAACCCACAGTAACCGTTTACGGCCCCATCCACAACCTTAACCTTATCCTGTGCGCTCTCTCACTACCTACCAATCAGGTTTCAAACATGCTGGATAAAGGCATCAGAAAAAGAAAAGAAAAGGAGTATTGTTACGGCAGTGTAATGTTGTTACCCGGAGAGCTGCGATTACTTTGTACACAGGAGGCCGAGTGCAGAGAGTTGCAGGGTGATCCATAACTCTCAGAACGTAAGAAAAGCAGCGGTATTTTTAATAAAATTGGTTTTCCAGGGTCAGTTTAGAGAGATGTGAAGCTACCTCAGTTCGTCGTAGGCGGCCGGGCATCAACTCAGTGCCGAGAAGAAACGCTTTTGCACCCAGTCGGCAAATTGTGACGTCATAACTGCAGGTCAGTGCACAGCGACCTTACTTTTTGTGCAACCAATCTGATGCAAACGTCAGTCATGGCCTGTCATCACTGCTTACTAACAATTGGGTACCAGCTTATGATGGATCATTGAAACTCAACAGTCTCCCATTTTTTAGCGACACGCACAGAACGGTCACATGACCGAATGCGTCTCTGAGTTTCGAAAGATCTGTTATTTAAGGAACGTTTGATTGTTGGTGCATGACCCAATTAGGGCTCATATAAGGGTCTCATCGCACTCCTTGCCTCGCTCTGATGGTTAAGTAATTCTTCTGGACCGCTTGCTTTTTCAGTGGCGCTCTAGCGCTTAAATTTACGGAGCTTCATACCGTCCTGTTATGTTGTATTGTGGGTTTTGTGGAAATCGTCGCCTTGTGCCCTGTGTGCTACTGCAGCGATGGTGTAGCGTGTTGACATTCTGATTGACATACAGACCTCGAACTGACTTCCTTGGCTCGGAACTCGGTGAGGAGAACATTAAGAAATTTTGCTTCCACAAAATTCAACCTGTATTTTCCCTCTGATCATCCACGGCAAGATGTCATACACTTGCACATATAATTGTATACTGTGTTAACTGCACCGATTTTGCTGATCGTATGAGCTGACCAACATTCGTCTTCCACTTGTTTCCTCATTCTGTACCAATATTCCTAGCTTCTGGTTAACTGAGCTCATTCCCTACTTAGGCTATATTATTACTAAGTCTGTCGTTACTTATCTCCAACTTATAGCTTTTCTTAGTATCTGCTGACCGGATTATGTCTGTTAACCGCTCGACAGGCATCTGTTTTTTGGTAGGCTCGGGGAATGGATACTCCTTTGTCTGAGACAAAACTAAAGTAGGCAAATTGCTATCTGCCATTAATTTGCGGATGGATCTGGGTTTTCTATAACTTCTGGTAACAAAGTGTATGACATAACTGCTTACTCAATTCCGATACAAAATCCGGTAGTTGTAAGGATTATAGTTACCACTTCTCCACTTCCGTTCGTTGATACTGCTGAGTAGGCTGAATAATTCGACCCATGTAAATTTTCACTTGATCGGATGCTATGAGTATCACTAAAGAGTGCATGAGATCAAGATTTATGGTGTTGTTAAGTTAGGTTAAATTTTGTGCTGTCGGTACCTCCAGTGGATTTTATATTCAGTACAATACAGACTTGGTTAGTTAGAGCACATTCATACCACTGAGTGTAGCTGGGAGGTAGAAGCTAGCTCGCAAGTTGCACTGTTCACCAAACTACAGCGATTACACAACCTGAAATCTACCACGGCACTAGTTTTACGATTCTCATAATAATTCACGATCACGGTTTCCGGTGCAAAAGCGTATTACATTCGCTGTGCTCCTCCCTTATGAAAATGGTGTTGTGGGACAATATTTTGTTCTGGAATTCCGTTGCTTTCGCTTCCCATACAAAAAAGTTGCATTTCGAATGTTTGTGTCTAGGTCTGCTCCCAATATTTCAATCTAACATTCCTTTGCTTTTTTCTCCAAAAAAGCAGTAGCACTTCGCACGTTTATGCATCAGTCCACATAATTAAATAGCTCTTAAAAAAATAACGCAACTAAGCCCAGCTATAACTACTTTTTATTATGCACATAATGTTTTTTCCAATGGTTCATGTTTTCGACTCTTCTTCACGTTTTCGTGTCTTTTGGTCTGTGGCAATACATTAACCATTTATTTAAAATGTTTAACGCTACTGATGTGGCAATTGATGTACTAGTCAAAAATTGCACGTTAAGATTCACTGGAGAATCTATCACAAGGAGCTGATAAGTATCCTGATATTTAGCAAATAATTCTTTGTCTTTCCCTTAGGCGTGTAAGAATTAGTGACTAACACTCATCAACCCACTCGATGTTGTTACAGGTTCCCTACAAATTGCTCACACTGTTCTAGTCATTTCAAAGATTTAGTGGTGGCTTACTTTACTTTCTGCCGTACCTCATGTACACTTTTTCCAAATTTTACGACAATTTGGAATTTTGTGGTAAGGTCTTACGGGACCAAACTGCTGAAGTCATCAGTCCCTAAGCCCACACACTACTTAATCTAACTTAAACTAACTTACGCTGAGGACCACACACACACACACACACACACACACACACACACACACACATGCCAGAGGGAGGACTCGAACCTTCGACAGGGGGAGCCAAGTGGGCCGTAACAACAAGACGCCCTAGAGCAGGCTGTTCCAGCTCGTCGGCTCCGTTGTGAGCCGCGGAGCGCTCCCTGCTCCAGGGAGCCGTGTCGCTCGCTGTGACCATTAAAGTGGGCCGGCACACCGAAATGTGCCACAGCTGGCTGAGACAGGCGGCAAGGCAAGCGTTTTGAAGTGCCAGCTGTGTCTTACAAGATCGACAACCTCATACTCTTAGCTGCTCAGACGGGGTGACATATGATGTTCAGGAAATAAATAAGAAACAACGGTTTTACAAGAAATTGCATACTAAATTTTTTGGGCCTCTGTAGCTTGACATTTTCTTTTCATTACAAGATCGGAAATAACAGGCGTCAAAGTGTTCGCAGCGTTAATGCGGAGGGTGGTCTACATTGTTACACCCCGAAGAAACGAATGTTCCTTACTTTTTACTCTTTTCGTTGCTGAGAAAAGCTGCTCACAACAATACGTAGATCCAAACATGCACATGATCTGAGTGGCATTGTTGTGAAACTTGGGAATCTTTTTTTTCTTTTCAATAATCTCCAATTGAAGTGATGATGACAAGTCATCGGGGGAAACTGAAAAAGGAGTGCTGAACACTTTAAGTTCCATTCCCAAACTAGTGACGTCTCAGAATCGTGTTTCAAATGACGTGATGAGCTGCTTTAACTTTGCTTGGTAATCGCCGAAAGTATTATCTTCAGGTAGTTTTAAAGAAGCAAGATGAATGAAGGACGTTAAATGTCTTACTCATCTACCTCTCAAATAAACGTAACTTTTCCATGGACGCTTTGATCAATAGTGTTTTCTCCGCTCTCATTCACCTGAAAATTATAAACGCGTTACAGAACACGAACTATATTGCGTGTTTTGATACCCTCCGTATTACGAAACCTTTTTTAAACTTACGTCTCCTGGTATGTCGTTCTTAAGCCTGGCTACCAGTTCTCTGCGTGCAATGCCTTCTGCCTGATCGTAGTGTGCCGCGTGAAGACGTGTATAATGTCGTTGTATATTGTTCATCTTCTCAGAATTAAATACTTTATATCATACAAGACATTGCGGACGACCTTCCCTCTCAATGAATAGAAAGGTATCCTCCAATAGAGGTACAGGGCTCCCCTGGCTAGTCATAGCTGTCATTGAACACGGATTATTGCGTCAGTTGCGGCTGCAGGCGGCCAGGGGACAGTGTGTTCACTTTCCCCCTCCACGCGGGCTCCGAGCTGCCGCAGTGAGCGCTCCAGAGCGCTCTGGCTCCCTGGAGCTCGGTTGGAACAGCCTGCCCTAGAGCGTGCGGCTACCCCACGCGGCCGCAAATATTTTCACTAATTCACTATTTGGTCCTAATATACGGCTCTTGATGTCGAAAGAGGATGACATTTTCATACCTTACACCGCATTCAACAGTGACAGACCTGTACTGGTATGCAGATTTTTAGGTATGTGCGCAAACCAGATATTTTGATACCTATCTCAATCCTTACGTTGGCAATTAACGTGCTAAGAAATCATTTTAGTGGTACTTCAATGAACTCACTGTTGTGCCATTAGTTTGTGGGTGGAACTGGCTTTTATGTAACTTTTGGATACAACGTACATGACATAAAAACTTCATCAAATCCGATAAATAATTCATACCTTGACCTATAACTAAGATACAAGGTACACCAAATTTAACTACCGAGCTAGTAACCAGGGCCGATTCTAATGTGCTAGTCTGTTCATTTGTGCAAAATTCTTTACTATTTTGCAATAATAACTGTAGAAACCCACAATAGCTGTTGCTTTTTTCATGGTCTATGGCATTGCAAAGTTATTGATTGCCTGTGCCAGTGGGGGATCAGTATTGTACCCTCCATGGTAATCACATGTCCAAGGTATTTCACCGTGTCAGTTTAAGATAGCACTTGCCTGCGCTAAGCATCAGATATGCTGATAGCAGCTCGCTGGATAGATCTTTCAGGTCCTTATTATGCTCTCACGTTTCATGCTTTAAGCCATCTATCACACCCTACAACAACCTCAGAAAATGGATGCAGCGTTTATTAGCCCAAACGGCACTTTCCTCTGTTGGTTATGTCTGCTCGGGGCAGTGTAAGCGTCATTGGTCAGTCTTACAGGACCACTTTTAGTTGGTGGTATCCATATCTTAGATCAAGTGTTGTAAAGTACTGGCATTGTTCTAAATTGTCTAATGTATCTTTAATGTTGGGGATGGGATATGCATCAGTGGCAATTTTTGGATTCAGATAGTGGTGATCACAACAAAATTTGTACTTCTTAGTGCCATCTGGTTTGTCCCTCGTACGCTACCAGTATGCTCTATTATACCCCTCGATAACTGCTGCTCTACACTGAGGCGCCAAGGAAACCAGTATAGGCATGCTTATTCAAATACAGAGATATGTAAAAAGGAAGAGTACGGCGTTGCGGTTGGTAACGTCTACATAAGACAACAATTTCTGGCACAGTTGTTAGATCGGCGACTGCTGCTACAATAGCAGCTTATCAAGATCTAAGTTACTTTGAATGTGATGTTATTGTCATTTCACGAACGATGGGATTCAGTATCTCCGAGGTAGGGATCATGTGGGGATTTTCCCGTGCGACCATTTCACGAGTATACTGTAAATATCAGGAATACGGCAAAATATCCAATCTCCAACGTTGCTGAGGACGGAAAAAGATCCTGCAACAACGGGACCAACGCCGACTGAAGAAAATCGTTCTAAGTGACAGAAGTACAGCCCTTCCGGAAACTGCTGTGGATTTCAATGCTGGGCCATCAACAAGTGTCAGCGTATGAACCACTCGACTAAACATGATCGATATGGACTTTCGGAGTCCTCCATGATTGCACGACACAAAGCTTTACGCCTCGCCTAGTCTCGTCAACACCGACTTTGATCTGTTGATGACGGGAAACATGTTTCCTCATCGGACGAGTCTCGTTCCAAATTTTATTGAGAGGATGGAGGTGTACTGGTATGGCGACAATCTTATGAATCAGTGGATCCTGAATGTCAATAAGGGAATGTAAAAATTTTTGGGAGCTCTGTGATAGTGTGGGAAGTGTGCAGTTGGAGTGAATGGGACCCCTGATACATGTAGATACGACTCTGACAGGTGGCAAATGCATTAACAACCTGTCTGACCACCTGCATGCTTTCATATCCATTGTGCATTCCGGCACACTTGGGCAGTTCCAGCAGGAGAATGCGACACACTCAATATCCCGAACTGCTAGAGAGTAGCTCCTGATACACTCTCCTGAGTTTAAACACTGCGGCTTCCAATAGACTTCGCAGACACGAACATTATTGAGCATATCTGGGATGCCTTGCTACGTTCTGTTTAGAACAGATCTCCAGTCCTTCGAACTTTTAAGGATATACAGACAGCCCTGAAGGATTCATGGTGTCAATTCTCTACAGCACTATTTCAGATGTTTGTCAAGTTCATGGCATGTCGTGTTGCGGCACTTCCGTGTAGTCACGGGGGCCCTACGCGATATTAGGCTGGTATATCAGTTTTTTTCTTCAATGTATAACCACCATCCTTTCCTTGTTGCGTATCATTCGATATGAAGTATGGCTTTCTGTAAACTGGTGTAGTACTATCTGTAGGAATATGGTGCTGGGTAACAGGTATTACCCTTCATGTTAAATAATGCCATTAATTGTATTAGCAAAGCTTACTTCGCCTGCCAACCATTATCTTCCACAGTTTTCTAGGTAATACTGTTCATCGAGCATTTCCTTGCAGCTCAGATCAGCATACGATCTATCAATATTCTCTTCGTCTCATGTCTCTAAACTTCGTTAGATTAAGCATGCCCATGCCGAAGTTACCCAAGCCTATAAATTCAACTGTAGCATTACTTAAGCACACTTCACTTATGTGACCAAAAGAATCGTTTTTGTCTAACTCTTCATTTTACACCAGTTGTTCTGTCACTTATAATGCTTGATACTAAATCGGTAACAACTGAGCCAGCCGGAGTGGCCGAGCGGTTCTAGGCGCTACAGTCTGGAACCGCGCGACTGCTACGCTCGAAGGTTCGAATCCTGCATCGGGCATGGTTGTGTGTGATGTCCTTAGGTTAGTTAGGTTTAAGTAGTTCTAAGTTCTAGGGGACTGATGACCTCAGAAGTTAAGTCCCATAGTGCTCAGAGCCATTTCAACCATTTTTGGTAACAACTGAAACCTACACTAACTCCGCTATGCTAGCTGGTGTTTTCTCATGAGTGCCAATCTTTGGCATATGTGTTTGCAGCTTAGTTTGCAATACCCTCATGAGGGGCATGCCTCATGATATTGCTTCGCTTGTAGCTGTATCTCCCAATGCAAACAAAATCCCACTGTGTCCTACTCTATACTGTGAAAGACAGATTTTGGCATGAACTTCGTTGAGAACATCTAGCAGAAGAATCGCTGATTACCCTTTATACACGTTACATAACACTGTCAAATGCTCAGGAAAATTATTAATTCCTATACTAAAACTCAGCAGCGTCGTACTTAACGATTCTGTATTATTGTTCAAATGGCTCTGAGCACTATGGGACTTAACTTCTGAGGTCATCAGTTCCGTAGAACTTAGAACTACTTAAACCTAACTTACCTAAGGACATCACACACAACCATGCCCGAGGCAGGATTCGAATCTGCGACTGTAGCGCCCAGAACCTCTCGGCCACCCCGGCCGGTTGTGTTATTGTCAGCAAGTCTCTTCCTACCTACGAGATCCAGGCTGATGATTAAATGCGCCCACAAAAAATTTGTGTCTTGCCTTCCACAAAGCCAGCCAGGAAGCATTCCCCCTATGCGTCTATTTTTGAAGTTACTTCCTATTAGGAATGCCATCCGACGGCTAATGCCTCCCGTTTACATCTAATGACCTCTTCCGATGACGTTTCATTCCATGGATTTGATGCCCACAGTCCTACGCTCTGTGCCCTACTCGTCCAAACTTATTGCATTCAGGCTGCAGACATTACTTCTGTGTGTAGCCTTTATGCCCAAATGTGTAACACATTACTTGTGAAGCAAAACCACAGTGGTACCAACGTGCTCTGTCGGAAATGATAGTCTCTTCTAATTGCACAAAAACACGGATCTAAATAAAGACATGGCAGTACTTTTGTTGAACTAATAGGCCGTAATGGAGAGGTGTGGGTTCCGCTCTGATTAATTTTTTTTTTAATTTGTGGTAAGGTTCCATGGGGCCCTTACGCACTAATTAAGCGAACTTAAACTAACTTACGTAAAGGACAACACACACATAAATGCCCGGAGGAGGATCCGAATCTCCGACAGAGGGAGCTGCGCGAACCGTGACACGTCCCTCAGACCGCTCTGATTCGACACTGACACAGATATTATTTAAGAATTATTGAGACTTCTATAATTCAGTTTTCGATTTCAAGGTTTTTGGTGTTTTAACTGCGGCTTTATGAGCTGAACTATCTTGATGTTCCAATAACTTCTTGCGGAGGTAAAACATTTGTGAGATTTCGTTTCAGTTCTACAAGTCGCACAAACAGAAACTGAAACCCATTATTGTGAAATGTTCATCCAGCATGATGTGCTTCCAGTTCCCAAGTCACCAGCTTCATTACAAGTGTGGCACACAACTTCTTTTTTTTATTAATTTTACCATCAAGCATTCGTGCTTGCTGCACTATCCCTGCTTTTACTTCAAATCGCAGCATTCGGAATGTCTTCCGTCCAATTGTTATATGCGGTTGAAAATTCTTTGTTGTTAAAGCTTTGAGCATGGCTGCGTGGTCAGCAACTATTTACAAAGGAAAGGTAACAGTAATAGCAGCCCTCGATAGCAAAAAAGGGAAGTCTTTTGACCCAGGTTTCGGCACTGCTACGTGTGCCATCATCATAAATAAAAACTCTCCAATTAGCCTATAAAACAATTACAAAACTACAGGAAAGAAAAAATTTATTACGTATAAGTACTAGCTAGCGGTACAGAACAGAAACATTACTTACATGTCACGTATTAAACTAAAAATCAAGCGATAAAGCTTTAGTCACAAAATTTGTAACACGGAATACATAAAAGGCAAGCTATTATGGGCTCCCCACATGCGTCGAGCTACGGTAGAATCAGACTGAGGTGCCCGCGTTAGCAATTCCGGGCAGGTGAACATCTCCCCAAGAGTGCCATCTAGTAGCCGCAAATACAAACAGGCTACTTAATATACAAAACGTAGACAGACAAATGTTACGAAGAACATTATTTTGTACATGGAGTAAAAGACAATGCTCTTACCTGACAGCAGCAGACACGGTAGCAGATTGTCTACAGAAGAGGTTACAAGTACAGTTCAAAGGCTGAAAACGGCGTTTTAGAAATACAAAGGGAGTTGAATAACTCAGGCGAGCAGAAAACATGAAATGCAGTTAGTAAAAAGTTACAAAAAATATACGTCGGCTTAGATAGAAAAAAATATTTCGGTAACTGCTCGAGGGAACACGAAATCAAATATCAAGTAACGGCTTTATACCATTGAAGAAACTTTTATTACGTAACTGTAGCTGCTCATTAAGAATGATACCATCATTTCGAGAAAGATGTTTAAAATTTTATTGTTCTTCGAAAACATTTAATCTACATCCCTTATTCTCAGAGCGCTAAATTTTGAAATAGTGAACAGCTTTGGAGTGCATTCCCGTAGTCAGAAGGTGGTAGCCAAAGACGAATTCTGGGTGCTAGGCAATTTCTTCTTAAAATATGTTCTTTGTACCTGACAGTAAAGGCACGTCCTGTTTGTCCTATATAGTAAGAAGAGGAAGTATCACAAAAACCCTTATGGACACCAGGGTTTTTCAAAGGGGAATGTATCAATTTTAAATTGTGAATAAATTCTTTTTTTAACCTATTACTGGTTGAAAAGGCGATATAACAGTTTTATTTATTACGAAGAAGGTGCTGAATCTAATAGGAGAAAGGAATAGAAAAAACGTCTTCTTTTGTTGGACTCAATGATAGTGGTACCGAGTGTAGTATCTCATTTAACAGTTTACTTTTTACGAATGTCGTCAACTATAGCAAGTTCGTATTCATTATTAACAGGTATAGTTTTGATCAAATTAATTTTTTCTTCAAATTGTTCTTTCGAGAGTGGAATATATGTAGCTCTGTGAATATCAGAGTGAAAGAATGTGTTTTTGGGAGATTGAGAGAGTATGGAAGAAGCAGGTACGATCCGATCGGTATATGTTTCTTCACGAAAAACATTACAAGACATTTTATTTTCTTCTACTGTTAGCGTCAAGTCAAGAAAGTTCAGTTGGCGGGCCTCGTTTTCGAGTTCGCTGGTGAAGTATATTTTCTCGTGATATTCATTAAAGAGACTGAACATATGGTCAGTACCATCAATAGATGCTTTGTAGGTAACTAAAATATCATAGACTATCAGAAATAGGAGAGAATGCGAGCGCTGTAGCTGAGAAACAGTTGAACTTTTCTTCCAGAAAGTTTTTCTTTGTTGTTATCTGCTTTTGCATCACCACATGAGACTGTTGGCGTTTCCCTGTCAATTTTTACGTTCGAACATTAACTGTCAGCTTTCTAGATACCTGAGTGGATATAAAATGTTCGTTATTTTCTTCATCCTTCAAAGTTAACCTCACACACGATATATAACAGCCTAAAATGCCACCAAACACTAGCTTATACAGTATGATCATAAGCGTATGTGCCGCCAAATCGCTTCTATTGAGGTGTGCGGATTACAATACAATCTAACGCTTTGTTGGCTGCTTTAAAGCTACACACGCCGTTAAGAAATTCAAAATATAATCTCAAAAGTAACTTCGGTTTTCAATTCACACCGCACTAGGAATCACACACTCTAGAAAACTTAAAGGCATCAGACAAGAGCCAGCGATCGTTAAGTATCTACACTTACTGCACACACAACATACTCCACTAAAGTAAGTATTTTTGCATAAAGGAGTAAAATTTCTTCCAATAAGGCAGAAATTGCAAATATTTGGTCGATAATATTATAATATGGTATAATCTTCCTATTTTACTGCTTATTGCCGACTAAAGAGGTTAGGATATTGCAACTTCCTTGGTGGTGACTTGCCACCGAAGGCCACTGATTCGATAATTTGATTTAAATCGAAGATTACTTAAACTTTTCTACAGATATTTTGAGCAGCACATTGACGCCATGCTATCGATGGACTTTCAAGTCGAAAGCATTATTTGAGAATCTGGACAGAAATGTACCGAAAGTTTTTCTTAAATGGTCCACAAATGGTTATCGAGCTCCCGTACGCTGTGATCTCCCAGAAAAAAGCCTTGCATAGTATCGATTTTCTGTTAAAATAATTGGGCGAGCGAAATGTTATTTTTTACTTGCCTATGTACTTTCCCTAATGCCTCTTTTCTTTTACTCACCTTACTAACGCGATGCTTACGTCGGTGACAGATAAATTTTCACACAGTTTTCTTCGAATTAAGGTTCTGTAGATGTTCAACGTCATCTTTCTTCCAAGATTTCTGAGCATATCCTTTACAGTTTCACTTGGTCTCTATTGACCTGGTACAGTCATAGCAGCCCGTTTCTGACTTCTCTCGAAGGCTGTTGCCCTGCTTCCTTGATAATGACCCTAAACACAGAAACAGTTTTCTGGAATTGGTCGCACTAGAATCTCGTATAAGGATTCTTTTACAAATGAACTCCACTTTCCCAGAACTCTTCCAGCAAATTTAAGTCTTCCTTCCATATTCCGAGCAACTAATTCTACATGATCATGCATATAATAAGGATTACACCTAAATATTATACACTGACGAGAAAAAACATTGCAACATGAAGGAGTTAGTGGCATAAAAGAAAGACGGTAGGCGTGTTCCTACATCTGAAAGGTAATGTCTATTCAAACTTCGCATAAGAATGGCGCTAGTAGCTCTGCTATGAGGATCCATATCAGGTTTGCTTTAAATACACGCTTTAACGGTCGTAAGCGTCAGTTACCTTTAAGAATTGACGTGGTAACTTGCTGTCAGTCAACAATGCCTTTAACGCGACAAAGACGCATCACGTACTTTGAGCGAGGTCGTGTACTAGCGCTACTAGAAGTGGGTGTTGCTTTCGCGATATTGCAAAAGTATTTGGCTGGAATGTAGCCACTGTACAGGATTGCTGGCATCGGTGCTCACGAGAATGTACGGTCTCAAGATAACCGGGCTCTGGAAGGCCACTTGGCGTTACAGAGAGGGAAGAGCAACGTGTTCGACGTATGGCTGCTGCTCATCGTACTTCGTTTTTAGCAGTAACTTGAGCATCAGTTGGCACCACAATGACACAACGAACTGTTACAAATCGTTTACTTCAATGACAGTTCTGAGCCTGACCCACAATCACTGCCATTTCTGACTTCATTGGTGTCGAGCTCGAGATCATTGGAGGTCATGGTAGGGGTCTGTTGTGTTTTCTGCTGAAAGTTGCTTCTGACTCGGTGGCTGTGATGGCCGTACGTTGGTTAGGAAACCAGTTGAGGGCATGCAAACAACCTGTCTGTGTCCTACACACACTGACCTACATCTGGAGCAGGTGCGATGTCGTATGACTGCGTGAGCCCTCTCGTGAGTATCCCACGCAACCTGACTGCAAAACTGCATGTCAGTCTGGTGATTCGAGATATTGCGCTTCCGTTCATGAGCAGCATTGCCGTTGGGGTTTCCCAATGCGGTAACGCTCGCCTATATACTACTATTGTAACCCAACATGCTCTATAGACTGTCGAGATTTTGCCTTGGCCTACTTGATCACTAGATCTGTCTCCAATGGAGTGCATATGGGGCATCATCGGATGCCAACTCCAGCAGATCTGCAAACAGCATTAACCGTGCCCTATATTCAGCGACCAACAGGCACCGAACTCCATTCCACATACTAATATTCGGCCCCACTTCAGCACAACGCATGCACGTTGGCATGTTAGTATTCAACATTCTGGCCGTTTCACGGTTGTGAATGTACCAGCATTTCACACTCACTATGACTTAACTCGCGGTTACATTAGCCTGTGATCTTGCCGTGTTAATGACTTAAGTGTATTACCTAGAGAAATGTATTGGCGAAATTGTATTTTCTACATTAATTATTTTTTGGGGGTTACGAGGTTTTGTATTCCTCACTGTAGAAGGTAACGTACTCAAAATGTTCACCACTGATCTTGCGCTCAGAGCAGTCGTTTCCTTTCGCTTTGTTATAGGCAGTGTCTTAGATTCACCCATTGTAGAAGATCCCTGAAATTCATTACACAGAGGAGGAATTCTGTACAAGCCTGTCTGCAATTTCTCGCGATAGTTCGATAAAGGCATTACATAGGTAAAGTGGAGGTTGCGTGGAATGTTGCTGGTTTCATGTCATACAGACCTTACAAGCAGACCCTACGGGCTGACCAACAAAGATCCTCACCATGTTTATAGGATTGAAAAGTGTGCGCCAGGAAGTCAGTTTCCTAAAGTAGTTAAATACATTTCCATTAGAAAACAATATACTCTTCATTTCTAAAGATTAATATTATGTAGAAATATAGTATTTAAAGCAATATTATATGTATACGAGTTTTCATTTAGCAATGATAGTTTTCATATTTTTGTTCCAGATTTCAATTAAGAATGAACGCTCGCGGTGTCTTGCAGTTAGTTGTTAAAAAAGTCATGTTATATTTAGTAGAAATTCTGATCCAATATGTTATTTAATACATAAATTTGATACTAAATACGCAACAAATTAAAAATAAAACAATAAATTGGTGGTTAATGAGGTTCCAATTAGTGCTAATTTGCGGCTACGGCTGAAGAACGCAGTTCTCACAATTGTTGTTTTAAAGCTTTTTATTGTGCTGAAATGAAATGAATACTTAACCATTATAAACAAATCCTTCAAATTGCTTTTATTAAGCAAGCAGTTACCTAGAAACTTCGGTAATGCCAGTGAACTTTTTGTGTCGACTACAATATAACTTTTACTAGATTTTAGTTCCATTTTAAATCCACTTCCTCAGTAATATTACATGATTTTACCCGCCTTGGTACATCAGGTCACTGTGTTGAAAACTTCACCATTATTTTCAGTCTACAGAATCACATGCAGATAATTTTGCATTTGGAGTGTATACATCCCATCAAGACGAGCTTTGAGTTTTCGATATTGCAATGGCAAAAATGAAATAAATTCCTATATGTCAGTGGCCCTTAAGTTTGGTGAGAAAAAATGTCAAGCGATCGACAAGCCTGGCAAATGTATTGTTTAGTGTCTGGCCACGAACGGCTGTATTGGTAGAGTTGACAATCTTTATTCTTAACAGTCCTAGGAAATCTTTAACTATTCATGCTTTCGATTTTTTTGAGAAGTTCATCGTACTGCTTCAGGAAATTATTGCATGGGCACTGATCTTCAGATGCTACAAGGATGAAGGAAATCGAAGCCCCTTGTTGGTAAGAAACCTTGTTAATGATGAAGATGTTGATGCCAATTAGGCAGATCCATCTCGGCAAGTTCACCATTGTATAGGCGTCTCTGTTTTTCATCATCATTTTTGTAGCCGATTACGATCGTTTATCTTGATGTTCGCTATCAAGGAGTACTTATTTCTGTCTCTAGACCTATTTCGTGTCATCTTTCCTCATGGTGCCGCAGTTATTACGCCGAAGTAACCAAGTTCTTTTCTTCCTCCTTTGACCTATGTGACTCAACCTCAATCCAAATTTTGTGTGCGTTCCACATATTCTAATCTTCTGCAGATTTACATCTCAGAAGCCTGTAAGCATGTCTCCTCGCTCCACAGCAGCGTCAGTGTCTCGGTACCATACAGGGCAATACTCCACAAATGCACTTAACTAATCTTTTCGTTAATTGTTTGCTTAGTGGACGACATAAAATACACTTTCCTCTGTAAATACATTCATTCGTAATAGCTATTTTTTTTATTTCTTGCTTACGTGTCATGTTACTGATACTTTTGCATTATATATATTTGAAGTCAGCAGCTTCCTCCAGGAACACACAAAAAATTTCCCTTCCTTATAAAAAATGATTCTCTTAGTACACTTTAGGTTTATATTTATTCTGTATTCATCTAAGATAAGTTTTATTTGTTTTAATATAATAAACTGTCTCTTTGTTTTCACTCAGTAACAGCATAGCATCAACAATTCTTAGATATATCTTATTGTCCTTCCTCCTATTGTCAAACCACACTTTTGCTGGAAGATGCTAGAAAACTTAATTATTTAAACACGTGTTAAACAATCTTAATTTGTCCTACTTCATTTCCAATTCTTACTGTGATATGCGGCCGTTTAGTAACGAGCGCCTCTCATACACCGCACTCTGCATCGGTCACTTGTTGATTCACAGGCAGTCAGTCACGAACTGCCTCTTTCCACGGGAGTGATGCTCCTTTCCAAAGCAAAGAAGTGCTGGTTTATCTTAACGGGAGGCCAACGCTTTGAGCGGAGCCGGCCAGTAGGCGGCAGACTTTGCTTTAGTTCCATGACGCTTTTGCAAATCAAAGACACTCTCGTCTCGTGACTTGTCGCGAATATCGTCTCATCCTTTGGCTTGGCCAGCACGCATTAGCAAACAGGATTTCAGACACTTTTCTCGTGTTTGTTATTGACGGATGTATGCAGGAGCGTTCAGTACATTAGTGATATCATAAAAAGCAGAGAGTATTTCACTTGTATTTGTAAGATTGAGAACAATGACAGCATTCCATTTAGGTAAAATTGTGTCCATTTCGCATTGTCTTACACATGTGGACTTCGTGCGTGTCCTCATTTTGAGTTGCTACAGAACACGTGGTGATCGAAATCCGACTCTATGTTGCGCATTTGAAAATTCAAGTAACTTACAGTCAGCTCCTCTCACTCGCGACTATGTTTCCGGTGGTTTTGTTTTTGTGACTCTGAGATATGTAGTTTGGAAACAATGTTGCATATTCCTACTAGATGTTTCCTCACAACCACCATGGATAAACTATGTATGTAGTCTGCTTGTAAATTAAATTGGTCCAGGGAGGTAATGTTGTTTCTTGTACGGTACGGTACCTGCTTTCAGTCGTAGATCACTATCTTCAGACCAGTAACGTATCCTTTTGAGATCATGGGAACACCGCTGGTCTGAAGTTGGTCTGTGTGCAACTGAAACAAGTTACTACACGTCGAAAAACAGGATTTGCGATCTAGAGTCGTTGTTTTCTGTCACACTACGATACCAAATCGTTAACTTTCTTCTAAATATGAGTTCACAAGCACTTAGACTTGGTGAATTCATTACGTTACGTCTTTTTTCCGAGAACTGCCAATACTTTTACATTTCACTTGCCAGCCTCACTACTATTATTTTTCAAGAAACTTTCAGCAGTCTGAGTAAGTCGACACTGATGCAGATCTCAGAGATATCATACGCCTGCGATCACGTAATTGCAAATCATAGCATTCACTACACAAGCTCACGCGTGTTAGGAAATGTGGATAACAGAACACAGAAACGTTGGTCCTTGCACAGATCAGACATACAAGACGGAATTTATTAGAGGCTGCATGCTATGTGGTTTACAGTTCTCGCGCATGGTCAGTGTTCAGTGGTGTCGCTGCTGAATAACTTCGCCCATGTCCACCGCCGCTATTCGTCATGGTTCCCCGTATCCTTTTTCTATAGATTGCATTATCAGTGTATAACTTTCACTGTGTACATATACATTTCAGGGGATACATTATGTTTATAATCTTGTATGAACACTAGCGTATAGTTTCATAAGGACTGGCGGCTTACACTGTCACTCTTGGTGTAATATATGAACTGGTTATTTGCCTCCTATCCTTCTAGTTAATTCCCGTAATGGTAATGTTTAATCCACTGAAAATTATCAAGGGGTTTCTCAATCCAACGGGAGCTTCACAAATCTCCCTATCTTTTTCTAGTTATGTAGTAACACCAGTACAAAAACGCTGCTAACAGAGAACAAAACATCTCTGTTGGTCCATCATAGCCAGGGGACTTCGGCTGGTTAAGTAATTGTCAATGTCAATAAAATCCTCCAACAGAAGTTGTAATTTAAGATATTATTATATTTCATTGTGAAGGTTCAAAATGTTTCAAATGGCTCTGAGCACTATGGGACTCAACATCTTAGGTCATAAGTCCCCTAGAACTTAGAACTGCTTAAACCTAACTAACCTAAGGACATCACACACACTCATGCCCGAGGCAGGATTCGAACCTGCGACCGTAGCAGTCCCGCGGTTCCGCGGTTCCGGACTGCAGCGCCAGAACCGCTAGACCACCGCGGCCGGCCATTGTGAAGACTACCAGTTTCTATATTTTATTTTGCCATCTTCAGGCCACATACGCATCTAACAAAATAAACGGACTTGTCGTATAGCGCCATAAATCAGTAGGTATCGCGAAATCAGTGCTTCATTCGAATAGATGCGTATGGGGCCCGAAGATGGAATAATGAAATGCCGAAACTAGTAACTTTCGCGTTGTTGTGTCACTCTTTTCTATTATTATTATTTACGTAACAACGCATATATGAAAAGAGCCGCGAAATATCTTTTAGTAATGCTGTGCTATGACTTTCTTTATCATCATTACTTTTTAACAAAACAGAATATATTGAGTTCTAATTGTTCTGTATCTGGCCTTCTATTAAAGGAACATTTTTCGTGACTGTAACTCATTCTAAAAATCAACATATCTTCCCTATTTTATAGTTACTGAAAATGAAATTTACTTTGTTATGAATACTGATATTCCAGTTCGTATGATTGTTCAACAACAAGATTTTGCAGTGGATTTTGTTTCTCGGTAAAACACCATTCAATACCACAACTAGCACAAGAACATGAGACTCTTATTGAAAAAATACGTTTTCACTATAAAGTTTGCCAGATCAGAACCGAGCACAGCAAGATTCCTATTAGATTTTGAAGGTACATTATCTTTTTTGTACAGTTAGCTATATGTTATCAGCAGCCCGCGTCAACCTGCAACACATCATAAAATCTGCTGCTCTGCACTGCAAGTCCGGAAGCTAAAAGAAATAATATTATTTCACTATTACTTTCCCGCTTCCTTGCGGCATGATAGATTCTATTTGAGGTAGTTTGAATACGCCGCGGCAGCGGCTCTTTCGTTCGCCGCGCATCTCGGCACCACAGATAATATTTAAATAACTGAAAAATGTCTCAACAGGATGGGATAATATGCAAGCAAGCTATAACAACTAATAATGCAAGTTTTCATTTAAATAACTCTATTGAAACATTTAAATACGTTAACTGTTACACACCTTTAAAATGCGCACGTAATGGCGTACGTCTTTCAGTCTTGACAAAAGAATGCTACGCTAGCGTACAATACAACGTCACAGGATATCCTACTCGCTTAACTCCAAGAAGAAGAAGACAGAGAAATTAATGTTCGTCATGTATTATACACTAGTTACATATTCTAATCTTTGTTTGATATTTATCGTCTGTGGCGGTTTCATTACTCGCCGACGCAGATATTCTCTAACATAAATAATAAAAAAAATACATAATTTTATACAATAACACAATATGATACATATAATTTTCTCGTTACTACATAATATGCTTTTTTACTAGACGTTACATAACCTTCACAGTAAAATAAAATTAATATCTTAAGCACATGGCTGTTGGTCAATTTTGTTGACACTGACGGGAGCAAAAATGTCTAACAGGCTCCCGTTGTAAAAGACTGACGGAAAGGTGGAGTACCAGATGCCTGCTTCTACCTTCCTCAGCATCTTTAAAAACTTTTTCAAAAGTTTTGTCATGCGAACATATTCGCATTCTTTTTAACATGCAGCTCATATCTCAATCCCAAAAGCTTTCCTAATTGTTTCTAGCTCACACCTACTAGTCTACGCCTTAAAGTAGCTCACTGTAGCCGGCCGGTGTGGCCGTGCGGTTAAAGGCGCTTCAGTCTGGAACCGCGTGACCGCTACGGTCGCAGGTTCGAACCCTGCCTCGGGTATGGATGTGTATGATGTCCTTAGGTTAGTTAGGTTTAATTAGGCGACTGATGACCTCAGAAGTTGAGTCGCATAGTGCTCAGAGCCATTTTTTAGCTCACTATAAGTCGCTCACACCCATCCACTCCTATCTTCCCATTATCACCCGTTCATTCAGCCCACCTCCGTGTCATTACCTCTTCGTGTCTATGCCGTGTAACATATACATCTACATCTACGTGGTTACTCTGCATTTCAGGCTTAAGTGCCTGGCAGAGTGATCGTCGAACCATGCTCATACTACTTCTCTACCTTTCCACTCTCGAATGACGAGTAGGAAAATGGAGCACATAAATATTTCCGTTCGAGCTCTGATTTCTCTTATTTTATTATGATGATCATTTTTCCCTACGTAGGTGGTTGTCAACAAAATATTTTCGCGTTCGGAAGAGAAAGTTGGTGATTGAAATTTCGGAAATAGATCTAGCCGCAAAGAAGACCACCTTTGTTTCAGTGACTGCCACGCCACCTCACGTACACGCCACCTCACGTATCATATCAGTGACACTCTCACCCCTAATGCGTGATAACACGAAACGAGCTGCCCTTCTTCGCACTCTTTCGATGTCCTCCGTCAATCCTTCCTGGTAAGGATCCCAAACCGCGCAGCAATATTCCAGTAGAGGAAGGAGGACAAGTGTAATGCGGGCTGTCTCTTTAGTGGGTTTGTCGCATCTTCTAATTGTTCTGCCAACAAAGCGCAATCTTTGTTTCGCCTTCCCCACAATATTTTCTATGTGGTCTTTCCAATTTAAGTTGCGCGTAATTATAATTCCTAGGCATTTAGTCGTTTTGACAGCCCTTAGATTTGTGCGATTTATTGTATACCCAAACTTTATAGGATTTCTTTTAGTACCCATGTGGATGACCTAGCACTTTTCATTGTTTAGTGACAATTGTCACTTTTCGCACCATACAGGAATTCTCTCTAGATCATTATGTATTGGAATTCATCGTATGATGATTTTACTAGACAGTAAATTACAGCGCTATCTCCAAACAATCTAAGGGGGCTGCTCAGATTATCACCTAGATCATTTATGTAAATCAGGAACAGCAGAGGGTCTATGACACTACCTTGCGAACGCCACAGTCCTCTTCGTTCTGTCCCACTGGTAGTGTCTTCTCTCATTTTCACTATTTCCCACTTGTTCTCTCTTATTACTGTTATATCGTTGATTCATTCCCACTGCTGCTGACTCTTCTCACTGTCACTATCTCTCTCATCCTGTTTTCATTATTATGGACTCTGCCTCCCACACACATCCATCTTCACTTCCTCTTGATTCCTTTCCCAGTGGCACTGCTACTTGACTCTTTTCCTAGCACTGTTTTGTCACTATCAACTATATTACACTGCCACTGTGTTCCTCGCTTTGTCCCAAGTTTCCATTGTCTCCTTTGCTTTTTCTATAACACAACCGCAGTCTACAATTTTCCAGAATTCATTGCTTTTATACACTCCTGGAAATTGAAATAAGAACACCGTGAATTCATTGTCCCAGGAAGGGGAAACTTTATTGACACATTCCTGGGGTCAGATACATCACATGATCACACTGACAGAACCACAGGCACATACACACAGGCAACAGAGCATGCACAATGTCGGCACTAGTACAGTGTATATCCACCTTTCGCAGCAATGCAGGCTGCTATTCTCCCATGGAGACGATCGTAGAGATGCTGGATGTAGTCCTGTGGAACGGCTTGCCATGCCATTTCCACCTGGCGCCTCAGTTGGACCAGCGTTCGTGCTGGACGTGCAGACCGCGTGAGACGACGCTTCATCCAGTCCCAAACATGCTCAATGGGGGACAGATCCGGAGATCTTGCTGGCCAGGGTAATTGACTTACACCTTCTAGAGCACGTTGGGTGGCACGGGATACATGCGGACGTGCATTGTCCTGTTGGAACAGCAAGTTCCCTTGCCGGTCTAGGAATGGTAGAACGATGGGTACGATGACGGTTTGGATGTACCGTGCACTATTCAGTGTCCCCTCGACGATCACCAGTGGTGTACGGCCAGTGTAGGAGATCGCTCCCCACACCATGATGCCGGGTGTTGGCGCTGTGTGCCTCGGTCGTATGCATTCCTGATTGTGGCGCTCACCTGCACGGCGCCAAACACGCATACGACCATCATTGGCACCAAGGCAGAAGCGACTCTCATCGCTGAAGACGACACGTCTCCATTCGTCCCTCCATTCACGCCTGTCGCGACACCACTGGAGGCGGGCTGCACGATGTTGGGGCGTGAGCGGAAGACGGCCTAACGGTGTGCGGGACCGTAGCCCAGCTTCATGGAGACGGTTGCGAATGGTCCTCGCCGATACCCCAGGAGCAACAGTGTCCCTAATTTGCTGGGAAGTGGCGGTGCGGTCCCCTACGGCACTGCGTAGGATCCTACGGTCTTGGCGTGCATCCGTGCGTCGCTGCGGTCCGGTCCCAGGTCGACGGGCGCGTGCACCTTCCGCCGACCACTGGCGACAACATCGATGTACTGTGGAGACCTCACGCCCCACGTGTTGAGCAATTCGGCGGTACGTCTACCCGGCCTCCCTCATGCCCACTATACGCCCTCGCTCAAAGTCCGTCAATTGCACATACGGTTCACGTCCACGCTGTCACGGCATGCTACCAGTGTTAAAGACTGCGATGGAGCTCCGTATGCCACGGCAAACTGGCTGACACTGACGGCGGCGGTGCACAAATGCTGCGCAGCTAGCGCCATTCGACGGCCAACACCGCGGTTCCTGGTGTGTCCGCTGTGCCGTGCGTGTGATCATTGCTTGTACAGCCCTCTCGCAGCGTCCGGAGCAAGTATGGTGGGTCTGACACACCGGTGTCAATGTGTTCTATTTTCCATTTCCAGGAGTGTACTTCTTTCCCAAGGCCACGGTCTTCTTCATCTCAGCATAAAAAAGTGCATGTATGTCCCATACTGGAAGTTTCAAGAAAATTTTTAAATATGTTGAGGAAGGTAGTGCTAGGCAGCTGATGCCTCGCCTTCAGTCCGATTTTTTAAAACAGGAGCATTTTAGCCCTGTTTCTGTTCCGACGGCATTTTTTCTGCTGGTTCCCCTCTTTTGCCCGTCCCAGCAAGGAATTTAGATCACATGGAAAGAACTTAATGGTGAGTACAATTTTAGCTGTTTATTTATGTGAAACTGAAGTAACGAAAAACTTACATTACAACCCAGTCTGGATCTTACGTGCACAGAAATTTTTCATGAGTGTTAGTACTACAACGCCAATGGTTTTGCCGCAGTGCTAACACCATTTACTGTAAGATCACCTAAGTTAAGCGCTCTCAGGCTTGGCTAGAACATGGACGGGTCACCGTCCGAGTCTGTCTAGCGCACTTGGCAAGCAAGGTGCACTCAGCCCTTGTGAAGCTAGTTGAGGAACTACTTGACTGAGGAATAGCGGCTCCAGTCACGAAAACTGACAACGACCGGGAGACTGCTCTGATGATCACATCCAGCTCCATATCTGCGTCCAGTCTCACATACCGTCTGAAAACGACACGGCGGCCGGTCGATACCATTGGGCGTTCCGAGTCTTGACGGACGGAAGTTCAGTAACACACCATGGGGTTCCCAGAACGCTACTGGTGCTAAAAGAAACCCTTTACAGCATATTTTCCCCTGTTAAGTAATAATATTAGCCGGCCGCTGTGGCCATGCGGTTCTAGGCGCTACAGTCTGGAACTGCGCGACCCCTACGGTCGCAGGTTCGAATCCTGCCTCGGGCATGGATGTGTGTGATGTCCTTAGGTTAGTTAGGTTTAAGTAGTTCTAAGTTCTAGGGGACTGATGACCAAAGAAGTTAAGTCCCATAGTGCTCAGAGCCATTTGAACCATTTTTTAATAATATTACTTACGATTTCGCCTCACGTCGGACATTACCTGTTTCTTATACGTGTAAGTGTATGATAACTGAACTTCTGAACCTCGAAAATGGATGAATATAAATTTTCTAGATTTTTCGACATTGGGGTTTTACGAATATATTGTTAATATTAGTCGTATGATCTGCATAACCGTCTTGGAATCCGGAGCTCTGTTTTTGTAACCAAAAACCTTGTTTTTTGGGATTTTTAAGGAGGCGCATAGAAACCAAATGGTTCAACCGTAATCCCCTTAAGACATGCTATACACCATACACACTGAAGCACCGTAGGAACTGGTACAGGCTTGCGTAGTCAAATACAGAGATATATAACAGGTTGTATACGGCGCTGCGTTCGGCAACACCTATATAAGACGAGTGTCTGGTGGAGTTGTTGTATCGGTTACCGCTGCTGCACTGGCAGATTATGAAGATTTCACTCAGTTTGAACGTGGTGGCACAGTCAGCGCACGAGCGAGAGGAGACAACATCTCGGACGTAGCGATAAAGTGGGGATTTTGCCGTACGACCATTTCAATAGTGTCTCGAGAATGTGAGGAATCCGGTAAAACATCAAATTTCTGACATCACTGTGGACGGAGAAAGATAATGCAAGAACGGTACTAACGTTACAGAAGTTCAACCCTTCCGCAGATTGCTGAAGATTTCAATGCTGGGCCATCAACAAGTGTCAGTTTGTGAACCATTCGATACCGAAGACCCACTGGTTTAATCTGGTAGACTACACGACACGAAGCATTACGCCTAGCCTGAGCCCGGTAGCCGGAGGGAGTGGCCGAGGCCGTGCGGTTCTAGGCGCACTGTCTGTAACCGAGCGACCGCTACGGTCGCAGGTTCGAATCCTGCCTCGGGCATGGATGTGTGTGATGTCCTTAGGTTAGTCAGGTTTAATTAGTTCTAAGTTCTAGGCGACTGATGACCTCGGAAGTTAAGTCGCATAGTGCTCAGAGCCATTTTCTTTGTGTCCGGTAACACCGACATTGGACTGTTGATGACTGGAAACATGTTGCCTTGTCGGACGACCCTCTTTTCTAATTGTATCGAGCCGATGGACGTGTACTGGTATGGAAACCTCATGAATTCATGGACCGTGTACGTCATCAGGGGAGAGTTAAAACTGTTGGAGGCTCTGCAATAGTGTGGGGAGTGTGCAGTTGGAGCAATATGGGACCCCTGATACCTTTAGTTGCGACACTAACAATAGTGACAGTAAACATGTACGTGAGCGTATTGTCCGATCACCTCGATCCATTCATGTCTATTGTGCATTTCAACGGACTTGGGCAATTCCAGCAGGACAATGCGACACCCAGCACGTCCCGAACTTCCGCTGGCCACCAAACTGCCCGGACACGAACATTATTGAGCATATCTTGGATGCTTTGCAAAGTGCTGCTCTGGAGACATCTACATCCCCTCGTACTCTTACGGATTTATGGACAGCCCTGCAGGATTCAAGGTGTCGATTCCCTCCTGCACTACTTCAGACTTTAGTCGAGTCCATGTCGTGTTGCGGCACTTCTGCGTGCCCACCGGGGCCCTACACGGTATTAGGCAGGTGTTCCAGTTTCTTTGACTCTTCAGTGTATAAAGCAAAAAGGATCATCTAATTTGCTCCTTTTCCCTGACTGGAAGTTTGTAATATTCAAACGGTCAACACGAAGAAATAACGGAAATTAGAGCTCGTACGAAAAGATATAGGCGTTCGTTCTTTCCGCGCGCTATACAAGATTGGAATAATAGAGAATTGTGAAGATGGTACGGTGAACCCTCTGGCAGGCACTTACATGTATTCTGCAGAGCATTCATGTAGATGTAGATGTATATGTAGAAACTTTGACCCTGTAGTGTAGGATAGTTACAGTAATACTATTTATAAACGTACTTTTCTATCACCATGTGAACTTGATGTCTGAGCCCTAAAAAACCAAATCTTTTAAGTACAAATTGCATATGTTACATATGTCCTCCATCAGTCCAAATGGTTCAAATGGCTCTGAGCACTATGGGACTCAACTGCAGAGGTCATTAGTCCCCTAGAACTTAGAACTAGTTAAACCTAACTAACCTAAGGACATCACAAACATCCATGCCCGAGGCAGGATTCGAACCTGCGACCGTAGCGGTCTTGCGGTTCGAGACTGCAGCGCCTTTAACCGCACGGCCACTTCGGCCAGCCCCTCCATCAGTGACACGAAGAATACTACATCGATACTCAAATTCCTCCCATACTCAGGTAAGCATGTCCGTCACTGTTATGGCAATACGGATCCTGTTGTTTTCAAGATTCTGTGGGAGTGGTGGTACATAAACGTTGTCTTTAACGAAATCCCACAAGAAGAACTCAGTGGGTGTCAAATCCGGTAACCGTGGAGCACAGCTGACACATGCTAAGTCGCCAGATCCTTGACGACCAATCCAACGGTTCGGTAGAGTTCCATTCTGATGTTCACGCACTTGGCGACTCCAGTGAGGGGGTGCCCCGCTTTGTTGAAAAATGAAGTTGTCTTCGTGCAGCCTTGGAAACAACCAGTTTTGTAAAATAGCGAGATACTGCTGATCGTTAATCGTGTTTCCACCAAAGAGAATTGGCCGTAAACAGATGATGGGGATATCGCACAAAACACATTGACTTGGAGCGAATCTCGTGCATGTCCAATGGTTGCATATGGGTTCTGTAGGCCCCAAATTCGAACACTGTGTTTGTTTACCTGACCACTTACATGGAAAGTCAGTTCATCACTGAACACGATGCGTTGTGCGAAATTGTTGTCATTGTCAGTAACACCAAGAATCTCGTTACAAAGTGCCACATGATTGCGTTTGTGATCAGGACTGGACTGGATTGTTTTGGGGGAAGAGACCAAACAGCAAGGTCATCGGCCTCATTGGATTAGGGAAGGACGGGGAAGGAAGTCGGTCGTACCCTTTAAAAGAAACCGTCCGGCATTTGCCTGGAGCGATGTAGGGAAATCACGGAAAACCTAAATCAGGATGGCCGGATGCGGAATTGAAACGTCGTCCTCTCGAATGCGAGTCCAGTGTGTTAACCACTGCGCCGCCTCGCTCGGTTTTGTCATCAGGACGCAGAGCTTGTAACAGCTGTAACTTGTACAACTTCATAACCAACCGACGCCTCAAACCTGGCCAGATTGTTGTTGTAGGCAGTTGTAACTCCCGAATGCCACGACGAGTTGATTTTGAGGGACTACGTTGGAAAGGAGTTTGAATTCCTGCAACATTTTCTTCAGAAACACTAGGGTGGCAGGACTCTTTGCTTTACATTCACGTACTTTATCTAGAAACTGTCTATACCACCTGTGAATGTTCCACCCATTCGAATTTGGTACCTCAACCTGAAACGTCTTTGCACTATAATAATGTCGTGTAACGAGGGCCACCCGTCGGGTAGACCGCTCGCTTGGTGCAATTCTTTAGATTTGACGCCACTTCGGCGACTTATGCGTCGATAGGGATGAAATGACGATGATTAGGACAACACAGCACCCAGTCCCTGAGCGGAGAAAATCTCCGACCCAGCCGGGAATCGAACCCGGGCCCTTAGGATTGACAATCTATCGCGCTGACCACTCAGCTACAGGGGACGGACGTTTTTGCACTGGAATCACGGAATTGCACTTCACAAACTAGAGAACACAAAATGATTTATACTGCGGAGTAGCCATTTTAAACATATGACGGTTACCAAGCAAAACAGAAGTCAACTAACTAATATAAAGTAGACTAAATATTCGTTTCTCCAATAACCGAACCGAGGCGCAGCTATCGATAATTTGGACAAAATAATACTTCGTAATACGTATATTAGGTAGCGCCTGCTTTCGCATGCCTGCCGATACGAGGTTATTCAATAAATATGGCGTGCTTTAACGACGGTAGAGAGGTGGAAAGTATTTTTTTCGGATAGCGGAAGAGCGAGTGAAACGTGTGGTGTTGACTAGGAGCCAGAGCGAGCACGCTCTCTGCAGGCGACGGCAGGCCGCCACACCTCGGCCCTGCACAGTGGCTTTCCGGCTGGTTAGGCGGCCGGCCGCTGCAGTGTTGGCCGTCGGCCACATCACACGGCACCGCCCCGGCGTCACCGCACCCACCACCCACTCACCGGCCACCCGGCCTCGACGCTGCCTGCTCGCCACACGGTCAGACCCACGCTCCCTTCCTGCCGACCATTACTGGCTGACCGTTTGCTGAGCACTCCGTCCAGCGTCGATGCTGCATACGAGACCGCTTTTATGCCTGTTCACAAGCAATGAAAGAAAAACAACTCAGTTGTATAGATCACATTCTTTGCTATCACAGTTATGCCGCCACTCCCTTCGGGGTGCGAAACCATTAGGGAAACACTTGTCGGAATGGGATACTTAATGTTTCACAGTTTTTGTGAACAAGGGGTCGCTAGAAATTGCTTCTTATAGATATAGAAACCACTTTATAGTATAATATAACGTACCTTATTGGAAACTGTGTATTTTGCATGTTTTACACATTTTCAAATAAATGCTTTCATGTGAAAATTACCGAACTATCAGTTTAATAAGTCACAGCTGCAAAATACTAACGCGAATACTTTACAGGCGAATGGAAAAACTAGTCGAAGCCGACCTCGGCGAAGATCAGTTTAGATTCCGCAGAAATGTTGGAACACGTGAGGCAATACTGACCCTACGACTTATCTTACAAAATAGATTAAGGAAAGGAAAACCTACATTTCTAGCATTTGTAGAGTTAGAGAAAGCTTTTGACAGTGTTAACTGGAATACTCTCTTTCAAATTCTAAAGGTGGCAGGGGTAATATACAGGGAGCGAAAGGCTATTTACAATTTGTACAGAAACCAGATGGCAGTTGTAAGAGTCGAGCGGCATGAAAGGGAAGCAGCGGTTGGGAAGGGAGTGGGACAGGGTTGTAGCCTGTCCCCGATGTTATTCAATCTGTATATTGAGCAAGCAGTAAAGGAAACAAAAGAAAAATTAGGAGTAGGTATTAAAGTCCATGGAGAAGAAATAAAAACTTTGAGGTTCGCCGATGACATTGTAATTCTGTCAGAGACCGCAAAGGACTTGGAAGAGCAGTGGAACGGAATGGACAGTGTCTTGAAAGGAGCGTATAAGATGAACATCAACGAAAGGGAAACGAGGATAATGGAAAGTAGTTGTATTAAGTAGGGTGATGCTGAGGGAATTAGATTAGGGAATCAGACACTTAAAGTACTAAAGGAGTTTCTCTATTTGGGGAGCAAAATAACTGATGATAGTCGAAGTAGAGAGGATATAAAATGTAGACTCGCAATGGCAAGGAAAGCGTTTCTGAAGAAGTGAAATTTGTTAACATCCAGTATTGATTTGTGTCAGGGAGTCGTTTCTGAAAGTATTTGTATGGAGTGTAGCCATGTATGGAAGTGAAACATGGACGATAAATAGTTTAGACAAGAAGAGAATAGAAGCTTTCGAAATGTGGTGCTACTGAAGAATGCTGAGGATTAGACGGGTAAATCACATAAGTAATGAGGAGGTGTTGAATAGAATTGGGTAGAAGGAGTTTGTGGCACAACTTGACTAGAAGGAGGGATCGGTTGATAGGACATGTTCTGAGGCATCAAGGGATCACCAGTTTAGAATTGGAAGGCAGCGTGGAGGCTAAAAATCGTAGAGGGAGACCAACAGATGAATGCACTAAACAGATACAGAAGGATGTAGGTTGCAGTAGATACTGGGAGATGAAGAAGCTTGCACAGGATGGAGTAGCATGGAGAACTGCATCGAACTAGTCTCAGGACTGAAGACCGCAACAACAACAACAACTACTAGTGTACTAGTGTTTTTACTGTAGTCGCAAGTAACTATTTCGTCTTCATCGTCACTGTCTACGCCAGAATACGAATTTCGTGCCTAATCCATACATTTCTGACAAGCCACCCAGTCCAGACACTTATCTTCAACTCCCTCTTCTGATTCGCTCTCCTCCATCATCTTCTTCCTGTTATTCTTTTTAAGGCCTTTCTTCTGCTCTCTGTTTTTGTGTACAGTTACATTTATAGTTTTTATTTTGTCATAGAGTTTCTTTCAGTTGACTCTACTGTTCTGCCATTTTCGACATTTTTGGAGCCTCCTTATTTCTTTTCCGTGCTTGCAACAGAGTCCTGTGGTTCATTCTTATAACGAGAATTTGTTAATATGACTATCGTTTTGCACTGGACACATTTTCAGATTTTCCGTCTAATTTGTCAGCTCTGTAACTAGGAGTAATCTTAACTTCACGAACATACTTTTCCAACCTTTATTTGGATGCGTTTAAGTTCAACAGGCTTTTAAATATCTCAACTGAGAAGATACAATGACTGAAAGTTTCTATCGATTTTACGTGAGGTTGATCTCTATCAGTCTTTCTAATAAACCGACCAGGGTGGCCGAGCGGTTCTAGACGCTTCTGTCTGGAACTGCGCGACCGCTACGGTCGCAGGTTCGAATCCTGCCTCGGGCATAGATGTGTGTGATATCCTTAGGTTAGTTAGGTTTAAGTAGTTCTAAGTTCTAGAGGACTGATGACCTCAGCAGTTAAGTCCCATAGTGCTCAGAGCCATTTGAACCATTTAGTCTTTCTAACATAAGGTCATTCCACCTGAAAAAAAAGGTAAAGGAAAAAGAAATATATAATTCGAATTCTGCTTGCTTGTAAGATTGATTGAGCAGAATAGGACATTATCCCATTCGCCCAAGACCAGTTCCGTCCCAAGAGCACATTGCAGGATATATAGCGAGTCGCATTCCCCTTAAGACTACGTTTTATTTAAGGGGGAACAATTAACAATTAATAGCTTTACTTGCGTTGAAATTGGCCAAAATGGATAAAAAAGAAACCGGAAACGTGAAGGACAAACGTTCACATATAAGCAAAACTGTAAACTGTTAAAATGGCTGCCCCAGCATCCGTTTCATTCGGAGACGTTGTTGTACTGTATGCCATTACAACATGTTGCAACACTCTCCAGTCTAGCAAAGTGCACAATCCCTCAAGACCACAATTTTCCGTCCTGCCCGAGTTCCCCCATCGCTACATAAGGGTCATGCCAATTACAGAGTAAAATGCCTTCCAGGCTAGCAATGGTTTCCTCCATAATTAACTTAAGTTTTAAACGGGATATTGTGTGTACTACTTGGTTGGACGACAGATACTAGTTAGAAGGTAACGATGCCCCCTTATAGAGATACTGTCCTTAATTTTTGCTGGTCGTAATTGCTGTTAATATAGATGTTAGAATTTTATATAAGATGACGTTTTCCACTAGAAGAGATCCATTTCAGTTAAGCCCGAACAGCCGTTCTAATAAATGTCGGTATCTGGTTTAAAATACTTCTGCTATTGCTGATTATTTTCATATTTGATTTCTTATGTTTTGAGTTACACATTTTGCCCCATACCTTAGACTCATGGAAATTGCTATGGTTCCTTTTAGTCGTTGGATAAAAGTTATTGCATCTCAGATTCACTGTGTGCAGTGTTTTATGAAGCCTCTGTGAAAGTTTACTTGCATCTGGACGAACAAATTATTTCTAAAAGCAATGGGAATTAACATTGAAACCCTACCACAACGATCTGGAGAATGGCTTTCATTGAATGTTACTTGTTCAATTCTCAGGCAGGACTCCCTGTTTCGGTGATTTGAGAGGGTACGCAAGAAGATGGTGGAATGCAAGAGGGGAGAAAAAAAGACTGAATTGTTTTCCATGAGAGGAACAATTATCTACTATAAAGATCTTCCCTCTCGTCTTACTAATATACATCTTTAAGAGGGAGGGGAATTTCGCTTAAGAAACACTATTCCATTAAACGTTTACTATTGATATTAGTAAGGTATTTTTTTCATAGGTGATGGGATATGAATACTCTTCAGAACGCAATAAACTCTGAACCACACAATGTAAAATACTCATACGAGACATGAACTACAGGCTGATGTTGCAGAGGATTCGCATACCAGCACACAATGTCATTGAACATTGATCTCAAGGGGAAGTAGAGGCGAACGACATCATACAGGCAAACGATCTAATAAATCCAATAAATGCCGACCTAAAAACGTCATCTGTGGCCTGTGAGTACTCATTATGATCAGGAAACTGTGTAGGATTCTACTCGACGGTCCGATTGTGGGTGGATCTAACTTCAAAGTCCACCCGTCAAAAATTGATTAAGGCCGTTAAACTTCTTCACACACAAATATTGATTTACATCCAGGATCCAAGTATTCGATACGTTCAGCAAAAAGGCAGTGATTGAATATTAGGATGATAATTTGATGCAGTGGCCATGTTTATGGCTTGCAGACGGAAACAATGAAGATAAGTAAATTTTCTTTTCACACGATCCACAATCATTGCATAACTACTTCTCTACACCCTCCAGATATCATCGCTATCCGCCATCAGGCGGTGTATCTTTATAGCACTTTGGTGAGGGGAGGGGAGGGGGGTAGGATTACACAGAACCAGTCGAAAGCCACGTTTGAACAAGATTCAAGTAATGTTCGCAAGGATCAGTAAAGGGAAGTAAGGAAAACTATCCTTTATCGCTACTGGTACATGTGCATATTCAGTTAACCGCCCATCCATATATTGCAGAGCTTATTTATGGTGGAAATTACGGAACAGGCTGAAACATGTTCGCGGTTTGAAACATTCAATATAATAAACAATAAAAAACGAGTCCCTAAGAAATACTTCTCCCAGCATAGACATTACAAAGTGACAGTTACATGAATTGGTGCTGAAACAGGCCTCTTTCACGTCGTGCATAAATACACCCGAGAGGTACCTGAAAATCACTTCTGGCCCTTAGAAAATGTCAGTGTCTGATAAACCAACGTCACTATGCTGCCTGCCCTAAAGTGTATGTGCGCACAATAAAGTTAGCTATGAAAAATAGACGTCTATGCGTAGTCTACCCGCCCTTTCGAAATACGATGTCTTAAAAAAAAAGTTCTGCTCCAATGGGACCCCACTTCTTCTGCCATCAAATCTGATTCCCGTTTCTCCAGACTACAACGGTTCTGCTGTTTAGGGATCACATTGAAATAGTTCAACTGGGTACTACAGGCATCAGATGAATCTATAAAAGGTTTTCGGTTAGTCAGTTAACGATCTTATTGCTCACTAGTTGCGATAAGCAGATCATTCGCAATTACGACGGCAACTCGTAATTACCATCGCATTAGGGCCACCTCCACTATGGTAATCATGCAAGTTCCACTGCCGAGTGTCATCACTAGACAGTATCTCTCTCGCTCGCCCTCAGTTACGTGTTTCATTTCTTCATTTTGTATCCTCTGAATGGTTATGTGTGTGGTTCTTCTTGATAAACCGAGTGTTGTCTCCAAATTCAGTAATTATGAGCTTATATCCAGGAAATCTTCTGTCGGGTGGCATCCGTTGTTAATGTAATTGTGGGTCTTTAACAAAATGTAGATACTTTCCTTACACTATAGTTGTCTCTTATTCGAGCAGAGCTGCCCTACCTCCACGTCTGACAGACTCTACTATGATTGTGAAGAGAGGGTTGAATTTTGTCTTTAATAGGAGATGAATTGTTTGCTTTAGGTAAGATCATACCAAGGAGTAGGGAGTGGGTTCTCATTTCCGATCCACCCAGGTAGGAACACGGATTCAACTTTCACAAAGTATTCTCCTCTGAAATTTACTCTGTTTCGCCTGTGTGAGGCTCTGCAATGGAAAACGCTAATATAGTTTGCTGTTTTGAGCTCTATGCCTCACTTATTGCGGTAAGACCTAGTCTCCGTACTTCATGCAAGGAAATGGGAATTTTCGGTACCCAAATTAGAAACAGAACGACGTTGCCGTGGTCCTGATGTAAGCTTGTACTTTTGTTTTATATGAGGCGTGTTTTTTAAGTAAGTACTGTTGTGAAGTAAAAATTAAACCGGTAGACTTTTCTTAGCTGTTTTATTTTTGCGTGAAGCTCCGTACCTTAATTTACTTTTCTACATAGCACCCATCAATATTAACGCACTTATCGTAACGTACGACTATCGTTTGAACACCATCGTAGTACAAATCTGCTGCATAAGCATAATTTTCGATAGTTTACAAGTTCTGTAAATACTGGACAAAGCACACTTCTTCCCACGTATCAGTGATGGGGTGGTAGGGTAAACGGTGAGCGCTTTTAAAGATGTTCATATGAATGTGCTCCCTGCCGCCGTTGGATAAGCAGCTGCAGCAGCAAGTCGTATACTCCTAGCTCACTCATTTGTTACGTAGTTTAATTCTTAATTTCTCTGCGTGTTTTTGGTACTTGCATTGTTTAATTCATAAATTTCGGGCGTATTATAGTATTTGAGAGTTGTAGCATCACGTTTTAGTACTCGAATAGTGTTAAATCGCGTAGTCTCCTTCCGCCGCCGAGCAGTGTGTCAGCAGTGCACAAGTGGCAGCATTACTGCATTTACTAGGCAATCTTGTATTTTAATAACCGCTTCAATTTTGTGTCGTTTTGTTTGCGCTCTCTGTAGATTAGTTCAGACGTTCTTTGCACAAGTTTTTAGCATGGATAGGGACTGCAACTGCTGTGTTCGGATGCAGGCTGAGTTGGCATCCCTTCGCTCCCAGCTTCAGGCAGTGTTGGCTTCGGTCACACAGCTTGAGGCTGTTGCCAATGGGCATCACTGTGGGGGTCCGGATGGGGGTTTGTCGGGGACGGCCAGCTCGTCCCACGCATCCCCCGACCGGACTACGACTGTGGTTGCCCGGGATACTGCCCGCATTGAGGCTGCTCCCTCACCTGTGGTAGAGTGGGAGGTCGTCTCAAGGTGTGGCAGGGGGCGAAAGACATTCCGGAGGGCTGAACGGAAGGCCTCTCCAGTTTGTCTGACGAACCGGTTTCAGGCTCTGTCTCAGGCTGATACTGATCTTCAGCCTGACATGGCTGCTTGTCCTGTTCCAGAGGTTGCCCCTCAGTCTGCAAGATCCGGGCAGTCGCAGAGGGTGGGCTTACTGGTAGTTGGGAGCTCCAACGTCAGGCGCGTAATGGGGCCCCTTAGGGATATGGCAGCAAGGGAGGGGAAGAAAACCAAAGTGCACTCCGTGTGCATACCGGGGGGAGTCATTCCAGATGTGGAAAGGGTCCTTCCGGATGCCATGAAGGGTACAGGGTGCACCCATCTGCAGGTGGTCGCTCATGTCGGCACCAATGATGTGTGTCGCTATGGATCGGAGGAAATCCTCTCTGGCTTCCAGCGGCTATCTGATTTGGTGAAGACTGTCAGTCTCGCTAGCGGGATGAAAGCAGAGCTCACCATCTGCAGCATCGTCGACAGGACTGACTGCGGACCTTTGGTACAGAGCCGAGTGGAGGGTCTGAATCAGAGGTTGAGACGGTTCTGCGACCATGTGGGCTGCAGATTCCTCGACTTGCGCCATAGGGTGGTGGGGTTTCGGGTTCCGCTGGATAGGTCAGGAGTCCACTACACGCAACAAGCGGCTACACGGGTAGCAGGGGTTGTGTGGCGTGGGCTGGGCGGTTTTTTAGGTTAGATGGCCTCGGGCAAGTGCAGAAAGGGCAACAGCCTCAACGGGTGCGGGGCAAAGTCAGGACATGCGGGGACCAAGCAGCAATCGGTATTGTAATTGTAAACTGTCGAAGCTGCGTTGGTAAAGTACCGGAACTTCAAGCGCTGATAGAAAGCACCGAAGCTGAAATCGTTATAGGTACAGAAAGCTGGCTGAAGCCAGAGATAAATTCTGCCGAAATTTTTACAAAGGCACAGACGGTGTTTAGAAAGGATAGATTGCATGCAACCGGTGGTGGAGTGTTCGTCGCTGTTAGTAGTAGTTTATCCTGTAGTGAAGTAGAAGTGGATAGTTCCTGTGAATTATTATGGGTGGAGGTTACACTCAACAACCGAGCTAGGTTAATAATTGGCTCCTTTTACCGACCCCCCGACTCAGCAGCATTAGTGGCAGAACAACTGAGAGAAAATTTGGAATACATTTCACATAAATTTTCTCAGCATGTTATGGTCTTAGGTGGAGATTTCAATTTACCAGATATAGACTGGGACACTCAGATGTTTAGGACGGGTGGTAGGGACAGAGCATCGAGTGACATTATACTGAGTGCACTATCCGAAAATTACCTCGAGCAATTAAACAGAGAACCGACTCGTAGAGATAACATCTTGGACCTACTGATAACAAACAGACCCGAACTTTTCGACTCTGTAAGTGCAGAACAGGGAATCAGTGATCATAAGGCCGTTGCAGCATCCCTGAATATGGAAGTTAATAGGAATATAAAAAAAGGGAGGAAGGTTTATCTGTTTAGCAAGAGTAATAGAAGGCAGATTTCAGACTACCTAACAGATCAAAACGAAAATTTCTGTTCCGACACTGACAATGTTGAGTGTTTATGGAAAAAGTTCAAGGCAATCGTAAAATGCGTTTTAGACAGGTACGTGCCGAGCAAAACTGTGAGGGACGGGAAAAACCCACCGTGGTACAACAACAAAGTTAGGAAACTACTGCGAAAGCAAAGAGAGCTTCACTCCAAGTTTAAACGCAGCCAAAACCTCTCAGACAAACAGAAGCTAAACGATGTCAAAGTTAGCGTAAGGAGGGCTATGCGTGAAGCGTTCAGTGAATTCGAAAGTAAAATGCTAGGTACCGACTTGACAGAAAATCCTAGGAAGTTCTGGTCTTACGTTAAATCAGTAAGTGGCTCGAAACATCATGTCCAGACACTCCGGGATGATGATGGCATTGAAACAGAGGATGACAAGCGTAAAGCTGAAATACTAAACACCTTTTTCCAAAGCTGTTTCACAGAGGAAGACCGCACTGCAGTTCCTTCTCTAAATCCTCGCACCAACGAAAAAATGGCTGACATTGAAATAAGTGTCCAAGGAATAGAAAAGCAACTGGAATCACTCAACAGAGGAAAGTCCACTGGACCTGACGGGATACCAATTCGATTCTACACAGAGTACGCGAAAGAACTTGCCCCCCTTCTAACAGCCGTGTACCGCAAGTCTCTAGAGGAACAGAAGGTTCCAAATGATTGGAAAAGAGCACAGGTAGTCCCAGTCTTCAAGAAGGGTCGTCGAGCAGATGCGCAAAACTATAGACCTATCTCTCTGACGTCGATCTGTTGTAGAATTTTAGAACATGTCTTTTGCTCGAGTATCATGTCGTTTTTGGAAACTCAGAATCTACTATGTAGGAATCAACATGGATTCCGGAAACAGCGATCGTGTGAAACCCAACTCGCTTTATTTGTTCATGAGACCCAGAAAATATTAGATACAGGCTCCCAGGTAGATGCCATTTTCCTTGACTTCCGGAAGGCGTTCGATACAGTTCCGCACTGTCGCCTGATAAACAAAGTAAGAGCCTACGGAATATCAGACCAGCTGTGTGGCTGGATTGAAGAGTTTTTAGCAAACAGAACACAGCATGTTGTTCTCAATGGAGAGACATCTACAGACGTTAAAGTAACCTCTGGCGTGCCACAGGGGAGTGTTATGGGACCATTGCTTTTCACAATATATATAAATGACCTAGTAGATAGTGTCGGAAGTTCCATGCGGCTTTTCGCGGATGATGCTGTAGTATCCAGAGAAGTTGCAGCATTAGAAAATTGTAGCGAAATGCAGGAAGATCTGCAGCGGATAGGCACTTGGTGCAGGGAGTGGCAACTGACCCTTAACATAGACAAATGTAATGTATTGCGAATACATAGAAAGAAGGATCCTTTATTGTATGATTATATGATAGCGGAACAAACACTGGTAGCAGTTACTTCTGTAAAATATCTGGGAGTATGCGTGCGGAACGATTTGAAGTGGAATGATCATATAAAATTAATTGTTGGTAAGGCGGGTACCAGGTTGAGATTCATTGGGAGAGTCCTTAGAAAATGTAGTCCATCAACAAAGGAGGTGGCTTACAAAACACTCGTTCGACCTATACTTGAGTATTGCTCATCAGTGTGGGATCCGTACCAGATCGGGTTGACGGAGGAGATAGAGAAGATCCAAAGAAGAGCGGCGCGTTTCGTCACAGGGTTATTTGGTAACCGTGATAGCGTTACGGAGATGTTTAACAAACTCAAGTGGCAGACCCTGCAAGAGAGGCGCTCTGCATCGCGGTGTAGCTTGCTCGCCAGGTTTCGAGAGGGTGCGTTTCTGGATGAGGTATCGAATATATTGCTTCCCCCTACTTATACCTCCCGAGGAGATCACGAATGTAAAATTAGAGAGATTAGAGCGCGCACAGAGGCTTTCAGACAGTCGTTCTTCCCGCGAACCATACGCGACTGGAACAGGAAAGGGAGATAATGACAGTGGCACGTAAAGTGCCCTCCGCCACACACCGTTGGGTGGCTTGCGGAGTATAAATGTAGATGTAGATGTAGATGTACACAAGAAACGGGTGGGTGACTTTCAGTCAATATTGGCGATCTCGACACAATGTTGCCAAAAAGTGAGAGAGAACAGACGCTTTAGGATTTAAATGTTATGTGATGAGTTTCCTCAAGTGTCAAGATCATGCATTTGTTACAGAACGTTTAAATTATCCAATTTTAATGATCAGGTGTCAGATTCCTACAAGGATGGTACTCAGAGCTGGTTGTACAACACGATAAGTGCCATAGAATTGGCGGGAATTGTGTAGAACAGTAAATTAAAGTACAGGCTTTCACGGAAATTAAAATTCCTGAGGAAAGTCTACATGTTTTATTTTTATTTATAAACAGAACTTAGTTAAATAACTCGTTGCCTAAAATTGAGTGTGTGTGTGTGTGTGTGTGTGTGTGTGTGTGTGTGTGTGTGTGTGTAAGTGTGTGGGGTGTGCAATGATCAATATTCAGAAATTAATGAGCGACGTAACACTAGCTTCTTTACATTATTATCCTCTGTGCAGAACAAAATTGTACATTAGAAATAAAATAGATGTTGTAGGTTGGAGACTCCAAATTCTAAGTAACCAAACTGATTTGGGTTTTCTCTAGTTTTCTAAATTCCTTCAGCGGAATGATGGACTGGGTCCTATTATAAGTGCGCGGCTAACTAACTGTCCCATCGTAGTCGAGGTAGATCTGTAAGGATGTAAATCTCGGTGAGTCACGTAAGATCTAATTCCCCTTTTATTTCGTTAACGGCTTCACATATGGAAACAAGGTTTTAGGCAAATGACGATACTCATATACATTGATATGTAATAAAGAAATATAACTCTTGTATCGATAGAGATATTGAAATATTTACAAATTTTAGAAATATATTTATACACCTTTTTAACGGCGCCAGAAAACCCTTGGAACATCACTGCTAACTTGTTCTGAGGTTGAAACACTTCGTCCAGAAATACGCTAAAGTTGAAAATCAAGTCGACCGAAATAGGGTGCCGCGTTGTAAACACGCTCATGCCACATTACGTCTTTTTGTCAAGACTTTCAACTGTTTACTTGTCGGCGCTGCAGAACTAGCAGGTACTGTACTGTCTACTGGCATACAGCTTCCGCTTCACCACATACAGACGTCCACATCAATGAGGAGAAGTTCGATATACTATCATTAGACGGCAAACGTTAAAAAATGCTATCTATACAGTAATGGAAAACAGTCTGACGAAACTGTTGTTACTTTCAACAACTCGAAACGTATGCACGTTTGAAACAGTTTCCCTAAAACCCATCTGATGCACCAGAAACTAGAGCAAACCGTAGTTCCATCTTCAAGAATCGTAGCTCACCCTGCATCTATGTCGTACAGGAAAGGTGGTTTTCTCTGAGTGGTACGCCCGTCTTGCTGCATTTAACGACGGAGCCTCGCATGAGAGCGCTGCTTGATGTTGTTTACACCGCAATAGCCGACTCTGGCCGCATTGCTTCCGAATTTTAGTGCAATTGTCGGAGTCTTTTGCATTAGGTTTCATCGTCATTAGTGACAAGCGCTGTATCAATGTAATTGTCTTTCCAAAAGCAACTGAATGCAGTTACGAAAAGTGTAGGGTTCCATTAAAAATCGGTAACTTGCTTCAACATCAGCAGTGATACTAGAGTTCAGAGTATTATCCATACAAAAAGTTACGTGCCCCACAGCATACTATCAATCGTGGACAACATCGTTTCACATCTAGAACCTGTCAGAAAATAATATGTATATTATGTCTTAGGCGGCTCACCGTGTATATTAGACACTAAAGCGCAAAAGAAACTGATACAGCCATGCATATTCAAATACAGAAGTTTGTAAACAGGCAGAGTACGGCACTGCGGTCGGCAACGCCTATATAAGACGAGTGTCTGGTGCAGTTGTTAGATCGGTTACTACTTCTACAATGCCAGGCTATCAAGATTTAAGTGAGTTTGAACGTGGTGTTATACTCAGTGCACAAGCGATGGGACACAGCATCTCCATCGTAGTGACGAAGTGGGGGTTTTCCCGTACGAACATTTCATGAGTGTGCCGTAAATACCAGGAATCCGGTAAAACATCAAATCTCCGACATCGCTGCGCCCAGAAAAAGATCCCGCAAGAACGAGACAAACAACAATTGAAGAGGATCGTTCAACGTGACACAAGTGCAACCCTTCTCCAAAATGCTGCAGATATCAATGCCCGGCCATCAACAAGTGTTTGCATGCGAATCATTCAACGAAAGTCATCGATATGGGCTTTCGGAGCCGAAGGCCCACTCGTGTACCCTTGATGACCGCACAACAAAGAGCTTTACGCCTAACCTGGGCCCGTCAACACCGATATTGATGACTGGAAACATGTTCCCTGGTCGGACGAGTGTAGTTCCAAGTTGTATCGAGTGGATGGACGTGCACGGATATGGAGACAGTCTCATGAATCCATGGACCCTGAATGTCAGCAGGGAGCTGTTAAAGTTGGTGGAGGCCCTATAATGGTGCGGGACGTGTGCAGTTGGAGTGACATGAGACTCCTGATACGTCTAGATACAACCCTGGCAGGTGACACATAAGCATCCTATCTGATCACCTGCATCAATTCATGTCCATTGTGCATTCCAACGGACATGGGCAATTCCAGCAGGACAATGCGATACCACACTCATCCAGAATAGCTACAGAGTGGCTCCAGGAACACTCTTCCGGCTTCAAACATTTCCGCTGGCCACCAAACTCCCCAGACATTAACATTATTGAGCGTATCTGGGACGCCTTGCAACGTGCTGTTCAGAAGAGATCTCCTCCCACTCGTACTCTTACGGATTTATGGACATCGCTGCAGCATTCATGCTGTCAATTTCCTCCAGCTCTACTTCAGACATTGGTCGAGTCCGTGCCACGTCGTGTTGCGGCACTTCTGCGTACTCACAGGGGCCGTACACGATATTAAGCGGGTTTACCAGTTCCTTTGGCTCTTCAGCGTATAAGTATTTTGTACTATCTACAGATGAGTAAAACTACTATTATCTCTACTCTGGCAGCATAAATGGAACAACGTGTGCTACCTATGAAAATTATAGGTTTATAGTGCAGCTGCAATACGTTCGGTACACTGAAACATTAGGGCTTTCATGTTCTGAGTACAATATCCCTCCAGATAGTCTAAGGTCACCTAACTTCGTCAGAATACGCATTCAAGAAAGCACATAATAAAGCATAATGTGACTATATGAACAACAAAGTATTGCACGGCGAGCGTTTTTGGTTTAACATTAGGAATCAAACAGAAACTGAAGGTTCTTTGCTATGCGAGTGTAGCGCAGCAACAGCAGATATTTGAATATTTATAAATTTTTTTTATTCGTACCTATTTTAATTAAAATCGCAGCAATCTTCGGCGGCTGCGAGCAGAGAAGAAGCTTTCCATGAATTGTAAAATGTCATTCGTTTCTAGCTCGCTCTCTGGAATGTTAGTCAGAGATACCGCCTTAGCTGTTTCAGGAAGATAAGTGACTGCCAACCTGAACATATTCTACGACCACTCACCATGTGGGATAACTTAAGGGTTAGGTGACGCCTTAGCAGAAACGTATGAACAAAGAGCAGCAGAAATAAACTCGTGCAGACGCTTGGGAGAACACCTGAGTCTTAGTCGTGGCCCGTGACAGACTTTGCCAGGTCTGCCGTCGGAATATTTTGGGTGAAACGTAGCTAGCGCGAGAGAGAGAGTAAGAATTTACTTTATATTTACTTTTGTTCTCACATATCTCCTCTCATCTAAGTTGAATTAATAGAATTACATTATTTACTCTATGAAATTGATAATTAAAATCTCTTGATTGAAGACATTTTATCTTGCAGTGTTTTGTGTATTTCTGTACGTGTAACACGCGTGATATGGAGAAACTGGTTGTGCTTCAGAGAAACGATTGCACGCCTGTCACGGAAGGCGTTCTGCGTGACTTGACCTTGTACAATTGTTAGTAGAAGTGCTTGTTGATCACCAAAATTTTAAAAATTTAATCATTACATGAACTGAAGTCCTCTTATGTTCTTATTAATTTCAGTGCAAAACTGAATCCATAATTATGACTGAAGTGCCACGTGAGCAATATTAAACTGTAAGTGTACGAGATCTAATAGAACCGGCATACGCTAGACACATAAAGTACAAAGTTTATATCAATGTTTATAGAAATTATTTGAAACATACGAAGACCAAGCAGAACAATTCCAATTAAATCCATTTGAATCAATATAATGCGACACCCCAGCAGTAAAAACAAGTACAAAAAGAAATGAAATCTTCCGAGTAGCAACGTTGTGCATCAAAATGTTTACTTATTCGCAGTGCTAATGATATCTTCGTTTTGTGCTGTCGGTAACCATTTACCATGTATATAACTGGGTTTACCCTTTGCGATATAAAGACATAGAGCACATGCAGTGAAATAAGTGTACTGTTGAAGGAGCTGTATAAGCTCCTAAATGTTTGAATTCAACTTCATGGAAAGATAAAAATATGACGATTGTCCTACAAACGCTTCACAGACTCTGCCAAAAATGACTTTTTCTGTACGATGTAAAACTATTCATGAACTCTCATGTGGAAGAACTCTTATTGTCTGGACTCATGGAAGTGTAGTAAGTACCCTAGAATTTAGAAAAATGTTAAATACAATGTTAATAGCTAGGCTTTCTTCTTTAGTTGTCTAGAGATTACAATAAAGATCGGTACTCGTCATTTCTTGCTGAATTTTGTGCCAAGACACAATACAAAAACAAATGCATCCTTAACAGTGCCCACTTTCTCACTTCTTCATCGTTTATCTCAAATCGTCCTTAGTCAAGAATAATTTAGATGTTGAGTGAATCTCGTTGTAGTTAGAAATACACAACTATATTAATCCACCGGTATTTGGTTTGCATTATCCTACAAAGCATCCACATTTCATCAATGTTTTTTGAATTACATGCTCCATACGTAACGTGATGTCATGTAATTGCTTCGGAAACTACTGAACTGTTGCTCTAATTGGTGTTCAATAAACGTTTCAGTGCTTGAATTAACCTCCTCTATTCAGCAGGTTCCACGGTCGGAAGTTATGAGGAAATTGCCCTCCTAAGGTCACGAGTTTTAGATGTTTCTTATTGCCACTTAAAGGCGAGTTTAACGATAAAATGGAAACGAAGGGATACCAGACGACAGGACTTGATTTACCTGGATAAAAATGAAAGGTTAAAAGTATGAAGAGCAGGGGAAGGGGCAATCTCTCCACTCTGAAACGTAAGCAGGGGACCGCCGGAAAGTCAATAGCGGAGTTGGTGAGGTGACCATTACCTTAAAAGCCTGTGCCCCGTCCCACCGCACCCCAGCTGCTGGGACAGGAAACCGTGGCGCATGCGCAGAGCGGCCCGACGACCTTCACCACACTACGTTCAGCAACAAGAAACGCTGATGAAAGGTGTACACTACTGAGCTGAAAATCGTGAGAGTAACAAATGTCAAATACTGCTGTCGTTCGATGTAACTTCACTCTGACGCCAAGCAATACGTAATCAGAATTACTGAGATAACTGTGAGTAAAGACGACTCCTCCACTATATTTTTAAAGAACTGAATAAAGAAGCAACTATTCACAGTGTAAAGATCCAACTAATGAATTCTGTACCTACAATCTATTTACTATCGGTATTATAAGAAAAATGTTACAACAGTAAAGGGAATTAAGTAATTTCATATGTTGTATTAGTTAGAGTTGATGTTTGCTGGGTTGCCAATTGTAAAAATATTACATTTGTTTTGGTTGTATTACAGAACTTGCGTTTTTTTATTTCTTTATTTATTTATTGTTAAAGGAATGGAATAAAGTGAGGCAAGGGTTCAAGAGAGGCGCCCTATCACATCGTCAACAGATGACAGCATGGTGAAAATTAATGAAATGACATTTTGAACAGCCGCCGAATCACAATTATAAAAGCCACTAACAATGTTGGTATAGGAACTAGCTTATGCCATGACCTTCTCTCACATGTTTTGTGTATAAAACGCGTGATAGTAATATTTGTACAAAAACGGTGCATCTGATATAAAATTGGCGGCAAAGGCAAGTTTATAAGGCCACATAAGGTCAACAACGATGAAACACTGCCGAAATGTGTCACCTAGATTAAAAAACATTTGTCTACAGGTATGATCTGAAAACTAAGACTTAAACGTCCCAGCGGATGCATTCTTGGTCACTAAGATCGGGAAATGTTCAATAAGTCCTTGTGAAGAGAATGACCATTGTTTCCTTCATTTTCAACTGTATAAAGCTCCGTCAGTTCTTGTCACAAGTTTGAGCAATAAGAAGTACGTCTTATACGTCAATGCATTTTGTGTGGCGCAGTATGAGAACAAACACCCGGCTTGGTAGCGACAGTTCATGGCTTTTGCACCAAGTAGTTCACCTGGTTACACTTCGTTGCTTGCCCGTGAATTTTTGAGCCAAATATGTGAGGATGTCTCAGCCACCATATCAGTTAGACATCGCCCGAAGTGACATTTTTTCTTCTTAAAAACAGAGAAAACCTTAAAAGAGCTGTCGTTTTACAAACAGAAGATATCATACATTACCTATAAAGAATATTTCCGAGTAATGTAGAACTGAATCAAATGGTGGTAGTGTTTCACTAAAGAGGATACAGATATCAGATTTAGGTACAATATAGTCTATGTCTCCACGTTTATTTCATATTTAAACGGAAACACTGCTAAATCTGAGATTATAAACCAGCTGGACGAAAAGGAAAAGTTCCATATGAACAGCAGAAGGATTTTCTTTCAGATGTCACGATAGTTGTAATATTACAGCAACACTAAAGGAGAAACCGAAAGTTTTTGACACTTATTCTCGCCCTCGATTTACCCCTTTTTCGCAAATATCTGATACTGAAATATTTCATTTCTTTTAGGTTTTATATTATGTGCTCAGTTTGGTCTTCCTGTTTGTTTGTATCCAAGCACTTTTGCTTCAGTTATACTTTACAGGAAAGACTATATCTGTATACATATTCAGAACACCAGCACTCGACATTGGTTTCCTTCCATCAAATTCTACTCTCTGTGTTAATGAAGTATTTTTCATGTTGCCCAAGCGATCTTTATATGTAGCAGATGTTGCTTCCCAAGGCCTCTAAGATGTTCAGATCCAGTTTGAACATATGAAAGAATGCATTATGTGAAGATTTTCACTTAATGTCTAAAAAGGAGTAAACTAGTATTGTTCGATGGTAACAGTTTCTCTTTGTCATTCCATTTTACATTCACCATTTCTTTACGTTATTATTTACCAGAATCTTTGCTTGTTCAGTAAACATAAATCTGATGGGAGACGTACTGAAACAAGAAATTACTTGAAAGGAAAATTCTGAAACAAGAAATCCTTACAGATTTATGTTTATAGAGCAAGCGAGGTTTCCTGGGAGAAATGTTCACAAGATCTAAAGATCACTTACGAAAAATGAAGAATTCTTCAATAGTGCAGAGCGGCAGAATTTGATGGAAGTCTACAAAAAACAGAGCGCTGATGCTCTGAATATGTGTACAGAAATATGTTTCATATTCTCATATCTGAAAAGCAATGACTGTACACTATTTCGTCGCTGTCATCAGAAGGCTTGGTTTCAGCCGGGTACCGCAAGTCTCTAGAGGAACGGAAGGTTCCAAATGATTGGAAAAGAGCACTGGTAGTCCCAGTCTTCAAGAAGGGTCGTCGAGCACATGCGCAAAACTATAGACCTATATCTCTGACGTCAATCTGTTGTAGAATTTTAGAACATGTATTTTCCTCGCGTATCATGTCGTTTCTGGAAACCCAGAATCTACACTGTAGGAATCAACATGGATTCCGGAAACAGCGATCGTGTGAGACCCAATTCGATTTATTTGTTCATGAGACCGAGAAAATATTAGATACAGGCTCCCGGGTAGATGCTATTTTCCTTGGCTTCCGGAAGGGGTTCGATACAGTTCCGCACTGTCGCCTGATAAACAAAGTAAGAGCCTACGGAATATCAGACCAACTGTGTGTCTGGATTGAAGAGTTTTTAGCAAACAGAACACAGAATGTTGATATCAATGGAGAGACGTCTATAGACGCTAAAGTAACCTCTGGCTTGCACAGGGGAGCGTTATATGACCATTGCTCTTCACAATATTTATAAATGTTCTAGTAGATAGTGTGGAAGTTCCATGTGGCTTTTCGCGGATGATGCTGTAGTACACAGAGAAGTTGCAGCATTAGAAAATTGTAGCAAAATGGAGGAAGATCCGCAGCGGGTAGGCACTTGGTGCAGGGAGTGGCAACTGACCCTTCACGTAGACAAATGTAATGTATTGCGAATACATAGAAAGAAGGATCCTTTACTGTATGATTATATGATAGCGGAACAAACACTGGTAGCAGTGGTTTCACAATATATATAAATGTCCTAGTAGATAGTGTGGAAGTTCCATGTAGCTTTTCGCGGATGATGCTGTAGTACACAGAGAAGTTGCAGCATTAGAAAATTGTAGCAAAATGGAGGAAGATCTGCAGCTAGTAGGCACTGGGTGCGGGGAGTGGCAACTGACCCTTAACATAGACAAATGTAATGTATTGCGAATACATATAAAGAAGGATCCTTTACTGTATGATTATATGATAGCGGAACAAACACTGGTAGCAGTTACTTCTGTAAAATATCTGGGAGTATGCGTGCGGAACGATTTCAAGTGGAATGATCATATAAAATTAATTGTTGGTAAGGCGGGTACCGGGTAGTGATTCATTGGGAGAGTCCTTAGAAAATGTAGTCCATCAACAATGGAGGTGGCTTACAAAACACTCGTTCGACCTATACTTGAGTATTGCTCATCACTGTGAGATCCGTACCAGATCGGGTTGACAGAGGAGATAGAGAGGATCCAAAGAAGAGCGGCGCGTTGCGTCACAGGGTTGTTTGGTAAGCGTGATAGCGTTACGGTGACGTTTAGCAAACTCCAGTGGCAGACTCCGCAAGAGAGGCGCTCTGCATCGCGGTGTAGCCTGCTGTCCAGGTTTCGGGAGGGTGCGTTTCTGCATGAGGTATCGATTATATGGCTTTCCCCTACTTATACCTCCGAAGGAGATCACGAATGTAAAATTAGAGAGATTAGACCGCGCACGGAGGCTTTCCGGCAGTCGTTCTTCCCGCGAACCATACGCGACTGGAACCGGAAAGGGAGGTAATGACAGAGTCACAAGTAAACTGCCCTCCGCCACACACCGTTTGGTGGCTTGCGGAGTATAAATGTAGATGTAGATGTAGATGAATTCTTCTGTGATTTTTAAACTTGGAAATTGTTCCTTCAGCTGTTGAGAAATTTACTCTTTCCTCCAAATCAGCATCAGTCAATAGCTAATTTCCATGATGTCACAGTTAAAACTTAGTAGAAACGAGAAATGTTCAAATAATTTGGATGCGGAAACAATGTCTTCGAAAAACCAGAAACAAGTGCGTTGTTGAAAATACAAGCTTGGTTCATTATTCAAAGTAAGCTGGAACGACTAATAATCGTTGATACTATGAAGTATAACAGAAAACTAAAAATTATTTCACATGAGAGTATTAACATTTGTGTCAAGACATTCTCACCAGAACGTTACATACGTAACTGTTACGGTCTATGAACAAATTACTAATAATATTTTTATACATGTATTGCTTATTCTTTTTCAGACTAAGTAACCTAATTTTATAAACTTGTTTTGGTGTTAAAGTAATGAGGAACGAAATACATGAACGTTTCGGGCCGTATAGATCTGAACAGAATAGAAGCGTTAAATGTATAAAAACAAAAGACGTCTTCTATCTTCTCAACTTTAGTCACTTTAGCCACATCGAGTCACAGTTTTATCTGCTTGGAACCACCATTGTGCACATAGATGTTCACGTGCGCTGCTAGGCACTGACTGACTATTCGTCTCTTTCTACATCTACATCTACGTCAGCTACGTCTGCATTATTACTCTGCGATTCACAATCAAGTGTCTTCATCGAATCTCATTCAAGGTTCTTCTGTACCGTTCTACACACGAACAGCAGCCGGGAAAATAACAACACTTAAATCTTTTTGTGGTAGGTCTGATATCTCGCTGTGTACGTGGGCGCCAAAAATACTTTCTCAACGACTAATAATATCTTCCATCTCTCTGTCTCCAACATTTTTTAAATATTTTTTTTTAAATGGATTTTGTCTTTCATACCATACATCCTTGTGTTTGTTTACTGTTCAAATCTTTGATAAAAATTTGAAAATGAGTCACTGACAAAAATTTAAAAAATGAAATTACAGTCTTGCACAAACAATACAAAAACTCAAATAATTTCACACGATTCTGTTAAATGGTATTGCTTGTTACGTGGCGCATATGTTTCAAAGTAAATTATATAGTAAATCGAGAAAGAAGAAAAAGAAAAATTGTTTGTCAATACCTTCAACTGACTGTCTAAATACAAAATTGTTCAAAAATGTTCACATGTGTGTGAAATATTATGGGACTCAACTGCTAAGGTCATCAGTCCCTAAGCTTACACATTACTTAACCTAAATTATCCTAAGGAGAAACACGCACACCCATGCCCGAGGGAGGACTCGAACCTCCACCGGGACCAGCCGCACGGCCCATTACTGCAGCGGCTTAGACCGCTCGGCTAAAATTACAAATTTGCCGACTTTATCAAGCGCGCTTTATCAACCTCTAATTTTAACATCAAGAAGTGTGGCTCCGTGTTAGTGTGCTTTTTGCTGCATTGGGGGGGGGGGGGGGGGGGTCTGTGTCCGATACCAAGTGAATTAAAATTTTTAAATAGAAAAGCACCTTCTATGTGCATTTTACATGAAACGTAAAATAAAAAGAAAAGATTGAAATACTTAGCTTGAGTTTTTTTAACTATACAGATTTGATTACCAATTTTCTCCAAGAGATCGATAGCTAAGAACATCTGTTTGATTTGAAAACTGGCCTTTTTGACCGTGCGTGGTTAGAAATACACACATCAAGAAAAGTTTTGTATCACCTTGATTCCGATAGCTCCGGTACCAGTACAGAAAATTAGAATAGAGATCAACATGAACATCATTTCCACTCTTTTCATTGCTCCTGAAAACCACACATTGCATGTAGCACCACCATACAGCGAGGTGGTTGTCCTGATTGCAGTACACACCAGTACCTCTAATACCAAGTACCATGTCCTCTTGTATTGATGCATGAGTGTATTCGTCGTGGTATACTGTCCATAAGTTCATCAAGGCAATGTTGGTCCAGGTGGTCTCACCCCTCAACGGCGTTTCGTCGTAGATCCCTCAGAGTGGATTGAAGGTCACGTCGATCATAAACAGCCCTTTTCAATCTATCCCATCCATGTTGGATACGGTTCATGTCTGGAGAATATGCTGGCACTCTAGTGGAGCGACGTCGTTATCCTGAAGGAAGTCCTTCACAAGATGTACACCAATGGGGGCGCATATGCTGTCGTTATGGTTGCACTATCGGTCGGAGGATGGCATTCACGTATCGCACAGCCGTTAAGGCGCCATCCATGACCACCAGCGGCCCACATAATGCGAACCCAAACCCACCTTGCTACACTCGCTGTACAGTGTGTCTAAGGCGTTCAGCCTGACCGGGTTGCCTCCACACACGTGTCCGACGATTGTTTGGTTGAAGGTGTATGCGACACTCATCGGTGAAGAGAATGTGATGCAAGTCCTGAGCGGTCCATTCGGGATGTTGTTGCGCCCATCACGCTGCGTGGTGTCGTGGTCGCAAAGATGGACCTCACCATGGACGTCCGGAGTGAAGATGAGCATCATGCAGCCTATTGCGCACAGTTTGAGCCGTAACACGCCGTCCTGTGGCTGCACGAAAAGCATTATTCAACATGGTGGCGTTGCTGCCAGGGTTATTCCGAGTCATAATCCGTCGGTAGCGGTCATGACTGCAATAGTTACCCTTGTGTGGGGCGGCGGTTGGAATTAATTGTTAATGTGCCTGAATTACTTACTTAATGCTATTGTTTGCCGTTCTCAACACTGGCTCTCTAACGACAATATTGGCAACCAGAAAGTGATTAGCAAAATGTGAAGCCTGTAATTAGAATTCCTAGTGCCCACTTCATCTGAGAAATATATTTATAGCTACAGCTTATAGCTGCGAGGAATTAGGAGATTGTCAGAGATTCATAATCAAAAACCATTCTCTCTAAAATGTTCACTACATTCTGAAAGTCACAGCTCAAAAATAATCCACACAATCCAACTACCAGAGCAATTCAGAGCCTAATGCGCTGATCCCACTATAACTGTTCAAATTAAATGTTCAAGTGAATGCTCGCCATAATGTGATGATAATGTTCACCAAACGCCACGCTAATAATGGTAGAATGTCTGTCCTGCGGCGGCACGTGAAAATACGACATACGCAAACTAAAGATAGCTCATTAACGTCATTCCAAAATTAACACTTCACTCGAAAACGATTTCATGGTTACGCGTATCCCGAGTAACTTATTAGTGCATCCGACGCTGTTCATATCAACGATTCCGACGCGACGCGACTCCCGGAACAGGTGGTGCGCTAATCAGCGTCTGGAGAGAACTGGGGCCTTCCTCTTTCTCGCGCAGCGTTCGTAAATATAAGGACGGCTAAGGGATCGCCTTATCGAATCTGCTCTCCCGACTAGCCGCTGGGCTAGTAATGAACCACTTTAAGTTATCTAATAAATCATTGCTTCCTTTGCTGATGGCCGATGAAGCTTTCAATTTAATTGTGCTATTAGCAAACAAGTAAGTAATCATAATAAAAGTCTGACGTGCCTAAGTCAAATATTTTGGGCAAGAGAATTAATTCAATTACACTACAGGCAGTAGACGAGCGCTGAACTTGCTCTTTGGAGATACACTATAGCTATAGTTTTATAGTTATTCTGTCGAACGTTCTCACATTTTTATAATTATAGCGGATCTCCCATCTACTTAAATTTAAACATCCTAGCTTTATTTATTCGCCTACTTAATCTTTCTTGCTTTCTTAATTTCTAACACAAAAACCCGAAATTCATTAATTCCAACTAAAATTTTAATTTGTGAGATCCAGAATACTGTTTCAACTAAATTATTATGCAAAAGGAATCTAAATATAAATTTTTAAGTTTCTGGCTCTTTTCTGTTGCGCCAAGGATTTTTACAGAAAAACATCCAAATTTCGAAAATGGTTAAAGTTATTGAGCTGATATCCAACACATATTGATTTTGTATTACTCCTGACATGCTAGAAACGTTTCAGGTTATTTACTTTATTTTAAAGTATTGCGCAATATTTATGACGTCAGAGCTAGTTACAGCGGACTAGGCTAACACACAATGGAAAGACTGATGTGAATTTTATAAGGCGTGAGTGTGCTGCTTCCCTACATCAGCCTCTACTTAATTTTTTTCAATGTAAATGAAAAAAAATTAATTACAAAAAGGGAAGTAAGAGTACAGCTTAACTCCCTATGAAAATTAAAATTGAAATCTAAAAATATAGAAATATTAAAAGAAAACTTATTACCTACTTCAATTATTTAAATTGCTGGCATGTTCACTGCCTCTTAAGCAACATTATCACTCAAAATTTAAGCAAAATCAATGAAACACTTTGGCATGCATATTGCCTTAGACAGACAAATACATAAAAATATGTAAAATTATGAAAATCTTACATCCATTAAATTGTCTGTAAATATTTTTACATACACAAATTCAAAGAAAATAACACAGTTATTTATGATACATAAACAGATAATTATATCTTAGCAGTCTGTTCTAAACCTGAAAGAAAATTTCACTAATAATGACAATTTCATTTTTACACACGTGGTTGTAGCCGCTTTGGTTGGCGTTCTACTCTTCCATTCACAAGTGTAGAGGAGGGGAAGTTGCTATGGTGTGCGTCCTTCACGTTCACTCTAAACTAGATGGGGAAAGGGGAGGGGTCACTGTGAGTTGTGTCCAAGTCGCTCCACACTTTCACGCAGCTACCAGGCTGCCATTATATGGTTTGTCCTGTAGAACAAACAAAAAGAGTGCCTCAGACTCTGTTTACTTAACATCTAAGGGTGGGTCACAATGAAATGGGGATATATACATTTTATCTTTCAATATGTTACTGGAACAAAGTTAACAGAACTTTTCCAATTTTACTCTCGTGGTTACTTAACTGTCATAAATTCGGTAAACAAATGGCTCAAAACGCCGTTAGCCACGTACTAGAGAAAATTTATGGTCAAGGCATACAATCATAAATCCTATTTAATCTCAATTTATTATTTCTGTGCCGTAACACTCAACCAATGCTCGGTACATTCCTGACAAATCTGTATTTTATTTACTTTACTGACTCATCTTCGATTACCTTATTCTTAGAGATCCTATGAGTATATTTGATTAGCAGTTGTATTCTCAGCCTCTTTGTACATGTGAGTAACTTGTGGTAATAGTACAGTTCTGAATGTTCAAAACACACTACGTTTAGCTGACTACTAAATCCACATATTGGTCCTCTGCTGCTGTGTCAGTTTCATATCAGCAATTATTCACTTACTTCATCGAAGTGTATTTATGTTGAGCTATAAATAATGTTTCACGTCTGCCATTATGTTACTCAATTATGTTGCTAGTGTATGTACTTATTTAACACCCACTCTATGAACATTTAATGCATAGGATAGCACATTTATTTCATATCCATAGTGTATTGCAGCTGATCAGTTTACTCACGTTGCAATCCATTTCCACTTGATTGGATGCTGAAACCACGGTAGTCTCTCTCGACCTACCACTAAAGTGCATTAAGTAATTATGGCCGAGCGTAATGCTAGATTCCTTAAACCAATAGGACACCATGAGCTGCTCTGTCTCATCTAACGTAAGGGTACCTACGGTCGCATTCACGCCTCCAACTCATAACCTCAATACGTGTAGGTGTGTCCTGTCACACACTACACCAAATAACGGCCAGCTCCAACCTTATAAATATTTCAAGGACGTGTCCATCACGTCTCAACCACAAACACTGTTGAATTCTATTACACTGCTATTTCTTGCTACACAAGGTGAGTTCATTCTTACAACTTATCTGCATATTTTTCATAACACTAAGCAATCTCTTTTCCTATTAATTAGTTAGCTCTACAGCATACAATAGGTTTCACTCCCACTTCAGATCCTGCTTGTACACGAATTTGTATATGTTTTTAAATTACTGTTGGTGGACTATTTCCAATAAAACAACAACTTTGCACATATAATATTACAAGGGTTCTATACATACTTGTTACTCAAACACCTTTGTATCTTAATTACATCATACTTCTCTGTTGTTTATGTCACTGTTTGGTTTGTCACATTAGGTATTTTCTTCACTAATTGGTGGATAGAATGGTTACAGAACTCATGGCTTGATAGCCATGACGGAAAATTTTTGTATTCCAAAGAAGGAGTCGAAACTTTGGTGGATAGGAAGGATGAAGATAGAGTGAGACCTGAAATGGGAAAGAAGGTATCACCCAGCTGGGACGGCACTGCTGCCACACTGTGTAGAGGTTACAGAACAACCTCCTCCCTACAGAATACATTAGCTTAATGCTGGCTGGATAGTCATACCGGAAGATTTTAGTATTTGAGAGTAAGAGCCGAAATTTTGGTGGATAGGAAAGATGAAGAATGAGTGAGAGCTGAAAAGGAAAGAAGATCTCACACAGCTGGGACTGTACAGCTGCCACACTGTGTAGAGGTTACAGAACAACCTCCTCTCTACAGAATTCATTCACTACCTATGAACTTCTTTAGGTCGATCACGTTCCTGAGACCGAATAGCCTTTTACTCTTGGGGTACTCTAGCCTATATGCATCGGCATGTGGTTTTCCTATGATCCTGAAAAGTCCTTGGTATACGGACATGAATTTCTTAGTTTCTGCATTTATTTTCTTTAATTTTTCCTTGGTTTTGACAACGACTAACTGACCTATTTCAAAACTGGTGGGTACAGCTTTGGCGTCATGACACTTCTTTCTTTCTAATGTTCTTTTCCGTATATTTGCCCTAGCCCTTAACTTCTTTTCATCTCTGGATATTTGCGTTAGAATAGGGAATTCTACAATATCTGCAATCACATTGTGTGCTTCTTGGCCAAACATCAATTCGCAAGGCGCAATACCATTTCCATCATGCCTTAACATGTTAATTACATTCTCAAAATACTTCATGTGCTCTGCCCAACTTGAGTGTTTCCGAGCACAATAAGTCCTGCAAAGCCTATTCAATTCTCTCATAATACGTTCACCCATATTTCCTTGGGGGAAATACGCAGATATTTTCAGATGTTTCACTCCGGCCTTATCCAGACATTCTTTAAATCTATCAGAAGTAAATTGAGGCCCATTGTCTGACAGCAAACTCTTCCGAACGCCAACGTTCATGAAGAAATCTTTTTCCAACTTTTCTACCAAAGTTTTTGCATTTGCTCTTTTAATTGGGTATAGCTTAACATACTTACTAAATCCATCCACAACAACAGAAACATGAATACACCCATCTCTCGGAGAAGGAAGAGGGCCAAACAAATCACAAGCCAGTAATTCTAGGGTTTCAGTTGGCTCTACTGAATGCATATCCCGTTGTATTCTGGTGTATTCTGGCACACTACACAAGATGCTAGACGCTTGGCAACACGGCGGTACATGTTGTCAAACCCAACTCTCTCTCTTTTAATTTTGGAATGCACTTCTTTGCACCATAGTGCCCATACCTCAGGTGTACATAGTCGATTAGTAAGTCTACATGTTGTGAGGGAAAGCACAGCTTCCACTCAGAAACACCTACCTTTTTCCTCCTAAACAGAATACCTTTATGCAGACAGTAGTATTGCGAAACCTTATGATAGTTCGCATCTCCCAAATAGCTCTTTACTATTTTCAGCTGGTCATCTGCATTCTGCTCATGTCTCAAGTTCTTAATCACCCTCTTTAATGCACTTTCTTCCTTTACTTCGTGCAATGCAAACATTCGTACTTCACTCAGGTCTGTTGCTGTAATTCCCGCGCGCTACAGTCTGGAATCGCACGACCGCTACGGTCGCAGGTTCGAATCCTGCCTCGGGCATGGATGTGTGTGATATTCTTAGGTTAGTTAGGTTTAAGTAGTTCTAAGTTATAGGGGACTTATGACCTCAGCAGTTGAGTCCCATAGTGCTCAGAGCCGGCTACCAAATTATTTTTCCCTTGAATATATCTAACCTCAAGGTCAAACTGCTGGAGATACAATGACCATCTTACCAAACGAGCATTCCTCAACTTACAGGTCATTAAAAAGGTCAACGCCTTATGGTCACTGTAAGCAATTATCTTGTGACCTAATAGCTACTGCTCAAATTTCTGTACCCCAAATACAATTGCCAATGCTTCCAGTTCTGAGATGCCATAATGTCTCTCTGCTGCCTGTAAAGATCGACTTGCGAAAGCTATAGTCTTGTGCACTTCTTGTTCGTTCTCTATTTCTACTTGGAATATCTCCACAGCTATACCATAGCCACTAGCATCAACAGACATACAGAATGGTTTTTCAAAATCAGGATGATGTAAACTAGGACTATTAATTAAAGATTGTTTAAGCACCTCGAACGCCTGTTGGCATTCTGCTGTTCAATCGCAAGGGGTATTCTTTTTCAGCAGGAGGTGAAGACAGCGCGCATTAAAAGCCTGATCACTAACAAAACGCCTATAGAAGCCGAAAATACCGAACATCGATCTCAACTGCTGCTTGTTTCTGGGAGCCTCAAATTTTTCAATGACTGCTAGCTTGCCTGGGTCAGGCAGAATACCTTTTCCACTTATCATATATCCCAAGAAACCTATTTCCTCTTTAACGCACTCTGTCTTTTCAATCTTTTGTTTCATGCCACCTTTCTCAATAGCCTCTAACACTTCCTTTAATAAAACTATGTGTTCTTCCCAGGAAGGAGTTGCTATTAACAGATCATCTACGTAGACTGTTATTTTATTACTTAAGGCTGGTCCTAAAACGTGGCAATTCACACATACGAAGGCACAAACAGAAATATTAAGTCCGAAAGGTACCACACGGTATTGGTAACAAACTCCTTCGTACAAGAAAGCTGTGTTCTTCCATGAAATTTCCGTCTGTGGCAAATTCCAATATCCACAAGTGATGTCCGTAGATGTTAAGAATTTTACTCCCCGGAATTTTTGCAATAACTCGTTCATGTTCTGCGGTCTATCACTTTCCCTAACCACTATTTCATTCAACCAACGAGCGTCCAAGACCAATCTGACGCTCCCGTCTCTTTTTGGTACAACAACAAGAGGATTATTGTACTCACTGACCGCTTTTTCAATCACACCCCACCGTAGCATTCTCTGTATCTCCTTTCGAACCGCTCCTTCCTAGCTACATGTATTTGGTATGGCTTCCTGAAAAACACTTGGCCAGGTTTCACCTTTAATTGAAATTCATAACCTTTGACCACGCCAGGTCGATTTGAAAATACCTTATGTCTTTTTAAAACCTGTCTCAGTTCTTCCTTCTGATTAGCTGAAATTTTATCGATTTCCTGCAATTTAGCTTCTATTTTGTCCCAAATAATTGATTCTTCTTCTTCTGTGTTTAGCTTACTTTTACTAAGATTAATACCTTCGTCCCAATATCTCCTATTTTTCAGAACTCGTATAGGCAGCACCCATGTTTCATCATTAGTTACTACATGTTTATCAATAAAAGGTACCGTAATTACTCCGGTTATTGGCAAGATCAATTTTAACTGGCTTCTTTCAAAGTCAACAACACTCTGATATCTGGACAAGAAATCTATGTCAATTAAAACCTCAATACTGAGATTGTATACAATTAAGCATGGATGATCACTTAAATTACAATTAATATCAAAGGGCAGTAAAGCTTCTTGCTTTACCGTTTTTGACACCTTGCCAGTAGCACCAATTATTCTCAGTCCTGATACCGTCATTACTGTAAGCTTGTCTTTACTAGGTAGTGCATCAAAGAAGGACTGAGATATCGCACTCACCTCACTTCCACTGTCTAAGAAACAATGTACATTGATACCCAACATATTCACTATTATTATAGGGTGGCTTATTCTAGGTTGTACAGGTGGTTCCTCAAACTCATCCAATTGTTCCTTTTGGATTTGTCTCCAACTAAAGTGATCGACATCTGTCTTCATTACATTTAGGTCAAAGTGAGTAGGGGTTTCCTGAATTACATTTTCAGCTGCCTTTTCCAGTCGGTCTATTAATTTTAAATCGAAACACCGCACGACTTCATTACATTTAGTTTGCTGAACATGACCCAAATTACTGTAGTCTGAGCGATTCTGCGCCTCCAGACCGGGCATAACACAAGTTACAGCTAAACAACTTTCACTATTATCGTCGGGTTCCTTCTCAAGTGACAACTGGTCACAGCTGCTGGGTACATCGACCCACAACAGGCTATCCTCTACATTGTCACTTACCTCCTGTCCTAAATCTATTAGTACAGTATCAATATCCTGCACAGTCACTTTAGATAAGACCACATCATTCTTATCGTAAATATAAGCATGAATTTCTTCTGCTTCTTCACCTGACAATTCAGTATTTTGTAGCTCTTCCCTACCGTTACAATGCTGCGCCTTCTCTTTCTCTTCCCACTTAGAAAGCGTCTCTAACACGGTATCTATTAAATACTGTGAGTGATCTAATATTTCTGCTGTATCCTTAGATGCTACCGACCCCTCACTCATCCACATGTTCAGTCTGAGTATTCTGATCTGTCTTACCAATTACTGCAATTACTGGTTTAGGAAAAGTAACCGCCTGGTGAGCGCCAGTGTCGTCATAGACGGGAACTAATTTTCCTGCCTCGGCCTACTACTGTTTCCTTTATTTCCATTATAGTTAACTGGCACAGCATTGCTTTCCGCACAGTTGTTTACCTGCATAATTTTGTTCGGAACAAAATTAGTATCACTTGGATGCCATTGTTGGTTCTGATAATTATTTCTACAATTCCTACCTCTCTTAGGATGGCGAACACCTACTGTTCTGATGTTTACATTGCCATTCTGCTCGTTCTTAAAATTACTACTAGTGTTATTACCATTTCTGTTATTACGTGCTGGCTCCTCATTGGGAGTAACACGCTCTACACGTTCCCAATACTCAATGATACGATCAAGATTATCTCTAGGGGCAGTTTTGCTTCAAGACCTAGTATTATTATTTCAGGTTTCAGCTTTTCCGCCAAAAGTGACAAAAGTGAAATCCCTGACCTAGCAAACTCTTTAATAGATTATTTTCCTGCATTGAAGCGTTTTCCACTCCAAAATTCTCTCAACACTTCATTTTGCTTATTGCTAGACTAATACTCATTAATGAAAGCTGTTTTAAATTCCGATAATGTTTTACACTTCAACATAACATCAGCTGACCAACGCATGGCGTCACCTGCTAAATGGCTTCTAATAAATGAGATTTTCTCTCGTTCAGACCATGTTGGTGGAATCACATCTGCAAAATCGTTCCAGAAATCTAGCGGGTGGATATTTTTATGTGGATCGAACCGCAAAAACTGCCGACATCCGATAAATGCGTCGTTTGCAGCTACAACTTGTTGTATACTACCATTACCAGAAGTTACTGAAGCTACTTTAATCTCAATGTTAGCAATGTTAGTACTAATATTTTCTACTCTCATTTCAACATTATCTACTCTTTGCACAATATGAGTAGTATGAGTTTTGATTGCATCTACTTCTGCTTGATATTTATTTTTATATTAACATCTTTAAACCTATCTGAGCACAGTTCAGATTCCGCCTCGATCTTTTCTGTTAACTTGTGCTCCAGCTTCGCATCTTCAATTTGGAAGTCTTTGCGAACTTCAGCAACTTCGGATTTTACTGTTTTACACATTTCAGAAAATTGTTGAACAACCTTTTTCTTATTTTCCTCATGAGTGTTATCACTTTTATAATTCAAACGGTCCAGATCCTCTTTCAACTTATTGCAACCAGCCTTGAAGGTATTGTCCATTACCTCCAATCATTTATTAAAATTAGTATGGCTGGCCACAATCTCATACTTTAATTCAGCACTACTGTTATTGACCTTAGTTATTTCAGACTTTAATTCAGCTGTCATTTTAGCATTACTGGTAGCTATTGTTTGTAATATAAAATTTAAATCAATAGCCCCAGTATCTTTGGGTTGCTCACTAGCTGGTTTTTTATCACACTCAGTTGACAAAAAACTAACTCCAATACCAGAATCATCAAAACGAAATGAAACATCTGATTGATCAGTCATATCTAACTTATCCTTTTTAAACTCTACCACCTCTGATGACTGTTTCGTTTTTAACTCATCAGATAAACTATCATCCAAAAAAATTTACAATTTCTGATTTCTGCTTTACTACAGGGGTCTCTATTATTGAATCATTGCCCCTTTTCACACTACTGTCAGGAGACAATACTTCATATTTCACTTTACCATTACTATTTCCATGCATATATACACTGAACCGTTGTCTGGATTTACAGTTCCCTCAACAGACATATGTTCTGATTTAAGTTTAACCTCAGCTTCTTCTGGCGGTTCCATCGTCAACAGTCTTTTAGTGCAGGTTAGTAAATATTTTAACAGCTTTTCACTTGGACGGCTGCTGTGTGTTTGCATGGCCCGCAACTGCAGGCGCGGCTCCGGTTGCTCCGGCGGACGACTGCGGTGAGGCGAAACTGGCTTCTCACAATGCCGGCAGCGCAACTAGACTCAGTGCCAGCTCCGTCAATCCAGATGCATTGTTAATCCAATTGCGTCGTCCATATGCACACGTAACACTATCACTGATCTATTACTCAGTTGCGTGTCGCATTTCACTCCCGAAACCGAATATTTAAAAATCACTTTCACTTTTACTCAGTTTCTTTCCCAGCCGATTGGCACCATATGTGGGGCGGCGGGTGGAAATAATTGTTGATGTTCCTAAATCACTTATTTAATGCTGTTGTTTGCCATTCTCAACACAGGCTCTCTAACGACAATATTGGCAACCAGAAAGTGATTAGCAAAATGTGAAGCCTGTAATTAGAATTCCTTGTGCCCACTTCATCTGGGAAATACATTTATAGCTATAGCTTATAGCTCTGAGGAATTAGGAGATTGTCTGGAATTCATAATCAAAATCCATTCTCTCTAAAATGTTCACTATATTCTGAAAGTCACAACCCAAAAATAATCCACACAATTCAACTACCACTGCAGTTCAGAGTCTAATGCGCTGATGCCACTATAACTGTTCAAATTAAATGTTCAAGTGAATGCTCGCCATAATTTGATGATAATATTCATCAAACGCCACGCTAATAATGGTAGAATATCTGTCCTGTGGCGGCACGTGAAAATACGACATACACAAACTAAAGATAGCTCATTAACGTCATCCCAAAATTAACACTTCACTCGAAAACGATATCATGGTTACGCGTATCCCGAGTAACTTACTGCATCCGACGCTGTTTATATCAACGATACCGACGCGACGTGACTCCCGGAACAGGTGGTGCGCTAATCAGCATCTGGAGAGAACTGGGGCCCTCTTTCTCACGCAGCGTTCTTACATATAAAGCCGCGGTGCGGACGGCTAAGGGATCGCCTGATCAAATCTGTTCTCCCGACTAGCTGCTGGGCTAGTAATGCACCACTTTAAGTTATCGAATAAATCATTGCTTCCTTTGCTGAAGGCCGATGAAGCTTTCAATTTAATTGTGCTATCAGCAAACAAGTAAGTAATCATAATAAAAGTCTGACGTGCCTAAGTCAAATACTTTGGGCGAAAGAATTAATTCAATTACACTACACGCAGTAGACGAGCTCTGAACTTGGTCTTTGGAGATACGCTATAGCTATAGTTTTATAGTTATTCTGTTGAAACTTCTCACATTTTTATGATTAAGGCGGATCTCCCTTCTACTTAAATTTAAACCTCCTAGCTTTATTTATTCGCCTACTTAATCTATCTTGCTTCCTTAATTTCTAAGACAAAAACCAGAAAATCATGAATTTCATCAAAAATTTTAATTTATGAGATCCAGAATACTGTTTCAACTAAATTATTATGCAAAAGCAATCTAAATATAAATTTTTAAGTTTCTGGCTCCTTTCTGTTGCGCCAATGATTTTTTACAGAAAAACATCAAAATTTCGAAAATGGTTAAAGTTATTGAATTGATATCCAACACATATTAATTTTGTATTACTCTTGACATGCTAGAAACGTTTCAGGATATTTACTTCATTTTAAAGTATTGCACAATATTTGTGACGTCAGAGCTAGTTACAGCGGACTAGGCTGGCACACAATGGAAAGACTAATGTGATTTTTATAAGGCTTGAGTATGCTGCTTCCCTACACTTGGGCGGCCTGAGCGATGTGTGTCATCGACAGTTCCTGTCTCTCTGTATCTCCTCCATGTCCAAACAACGTCGCCTTGTTTCACTGCGAAACGCCTGTACACTTCCCTTGTTGAGAGCCAACCTGGCACAAAGTAAAAATGCGGACATGAGCAAACTGTGGTGTTAACCGTCTAGGCATGGTTGAACTATAGACATCACGAGCCTTGTACCTCCTTCCTTCATGACGAACTGATCGGCTGTCGGACCCCCTCCGTCTAATAGGCGCTGTTCATGCATAGTTGTTTACATCTTTGGGCGGGTTTAGTGGCACCTCTGAACAGTCAAAGTGATTGTGTTTGTGATAAAATGTCCACAGTCAACGTCTATCTTCTGGTGTTCTGGGAACTGGGGTGATGCAAAACATTTTTTGATGTGTGTAAGAAGACGCACATTTTTCACAAAGAAAGCTATTGGGTATGTTAAGCCGTATGCATGCGTCGGCTGCTAACCAACATGTTCCAAAACGCTGTGTATAAAAAAGAATTTTCTGGTGTTCATAGATGTTTTTGTTACCCCTTGCGATAGAGAGTATTTGCGTACCCAACACAGGGATTGTCTTAGTGTCACTATCGTACAGTACAGGGTCAAAGTATGAATATTACACACTTCCTCGTACGTAGGCCAAGGAGCAAAGGGGTTGTTTCCTTTTACATTGTATTTGGTCTACGTTGAGCTTGATCGGAGTTTTGAAGGCACCATTAGTTCATTGGTGGTTCCTCGGAAAACCCCGAAAAATGGTTTTTTACGGCACTTTCGCCGTCACCAACGGAACAAAAACCAGCATAGGATTCCAAGATAGCTATTAAAAAACAAATGGCGTGATTTTTATGATATGTGCCTGACACCCTGATCTCGAACAAACTTGAATATTTTATTGATATTTTTACCTCTCTTTCAGATAAAGAGGTTCAAATTTACCCAACTCATGCACGTAAAGTATGCGCGTAAAATTTAAACAGATTGTTTGATGTCATGTATACCAATGATAAACCGCTGATGTAATTACACTGATGGGTATAGCTGTGAATGAATAAATAATTAATTAATTAATGATGCGGTTGCTAAATTCGTGGGCTTCATCTTCAGAACGGTTCTTAGAACTCCATGTACTCGTAGTAGTACTGGAACACCTACAAAATTTTTACGCACCTTAAATCCGGCCTGCGGTGCAAAATTAGTTTAGAGTTATTTCAATTTCACGTAAGTAAATAATCAAAATTTTACGGAGCCATCAAATTCTTTTCATATGAACGACATTCCGTAGTGTGGCGGGGGAAAGAAGGTAATCAGTGGGAAACTTCCCCTATCTGAGCACAAAAGAATAATGTCTCTAGCTGAATACTGGAGTACCAGCTGCCTCAATGTATCTCCCTCAGCACATTTAAAAATTTACCCAAAAATATCGGCGTTCGAACATATTCGCGCTCTTTTTTAAGTTGAGAGACAAGTAAAAGACTGGAGGTTGTAACAGAACATATTAAAGGCTTTACTTTACCGAAGTATGCGATACCCTCCAAATTCAGCCAGTTTAACGAGTATTTATGATTATAGCAAAGGTATTGTGTATGTTAACAATAATTGCATAACATGTCTCCATAAACGGTCAACCCATTAAATTATACTGAGTAACTGACCCACACAAAAGTTAATATCACTTGATCACTGATACAGCAAATGTCATCATGTAAAAACACTGAGTTCATCTTAAATAATTAATATGAAGTGCGAAAAATAGTGGACTACTTAGGTATTTCGGATCTCCTTAAATAAAAATCACCCAGTGAAACCTATTTGTTCATTAGGAGCGTTTTCACTCAGTATTCACGAAATCAATCCAATTTTAGACGAAAACCAATGTAATTCTTAATAATTCATGTTATTTACTTATTTATGCAAATTAGAGAAGTCAATTGACAAACTTCTAAAAAACGGCCTTTTTGTAACAAAGAATTATTCTGTCAAGTCAACAAATCTGTCTGTCAATTTTAATAACATGTTAAATTATGTCACTCGATGCAAATTAATAACTTTTGTGCACAAATTATGATAACAGATGTACATGTGACTTGTAAACTATATCTCTTTTTAGTAGTTCTTTGACAATGTTATAAATACAAGCAGAAAGAACTGTCGGAAGGCAGTAGGAATGTCACTTTGGTAAAGTGTGTTTGTGTGTTATTGGTTGAGGTGGATAAACAATGCAAAGAACATGTAACGGAAATACTACTTTGTGTTGTGTCATGGTCTTTGGTGGACAGTGGAATTAAGATGGCCACCAGAGTAATAAATATTTGAAGTTTACATATTTGTTGGTTTCGCTCGTTCTTTATCATCAAAAGCACATAAAAAACATGGGACCTCATGTTTTTAACCCTAGACAACCAGATGTAGACCCAGCATCAGCATCGAGAGACAGCAGCGATCCAGCAAGTTGCAGCGATTACTACAACACAATGCATTTTAATGGCGCCAACCTAACATCAAGTGCTAACAAGCTCCGTAAATGGGAGTGAAATAGTGCGATTATAGCAATTAGCAATATCTACGACCAGGCGACCATTACAAAAGTGGGGGCTCATCCGGGATCTTTAAGTGCATCGATGATAATAGTGCAGCGATAAATTTCGTAAGTGCTTAGCATTCCAAAAAAGTTTATTTGTGCAGTGTGGCAACAGTGAAAATATGTCAAAAATAAATAAATAAATAAAGTGTGTTTGTGCGACTACCAAAAACCATCATCACACCGCTCAGAAGATTAACGTCTGGATTACGTCAATGGAATTCATCAATCAAGACTTCAGCTTCGATAAAACCGAATATAAGCGAAGAAAGCCAGCAAGAACACCTATCACGACATCATAGCATATAAAGCAAGGTATTTTGTTGTGGTCATTTAAAATAATTAATAGTTAACATGTCTCTACCTGAGAGTGATGAGATCGTAGGAAATGTAAAAATTGAACCAGGGGATGGTGAACAATTAAACTTAACAGAGTGGCTAGCAGGGTTTGCAACTCAAATAAGCTCGCAACTTAAACAGTCAATTGAACAAGTACGTTTGGATGTTAAACAATCAAATGAACAAGTAAGCTTGAAACTCACAGATAGACTGGATAAGTTAAGTTTGGATTTTGATCTATTAAGTACTCATCTCAATGAGAAGTGTGAGGAAATTAAAACTACCCTCAGTAAGGACACTAGAGAACAGTTGATACACTTCAGAAAAGAATTTCAAGTTAAAGTTGAAAGTTTAAATGAAAACATACAAGCTAACACAGACAGCATTGCTGTCATCTACAACAGAGTAAATACTGAAGTTGAAAGATTAGATCAGAGAATAGACAAAACGTCAGAAAACCTTAAACAAGAATACAACCTGTATACCACTAATGTAGATACAAAAGTAGAAAATATACACACTCAATGTACACAATTGGAGGACGCATTGATGTCTAAACAAACGATTTACAATCAAAATACAATGTATGGGCACATCCAAGTGAAATGCTTTCCTGGTGAAAATCTGCACCCTATTGACTTTATTCACCAATGTAAGGATATGTTTGTTGTAGGAATGTCAGATAACATAAAAATTAAGTTAGTAAAACGGTTTCTAGAAGGGGAGGCCCTATCCTGGGCAAATGAGAATAATGATTCTTGGAATACTTTTGAAGAGTTTGAAGCTAAGTTTATTTGCAAATTTTGGTCACAATCTATACAAGCCAGATTAAAGTCAGAATTTCTAAATGGACCAGTGTATAGAGGGAAAGTAGGGGAATGCAAAAATTTTGCAGAGATCAATTGAAAAAACTTGCTCACTTGAATAACTCTTTTGATATTATGACACAAATTGATGTTTTAAAAAGAAGGTTACCAGAGAGACTGCAGTGGGAATTGGTCCATGGACCAGACGATTCAATGGAAGAGTTCCTGAAATTTGTAGATAGATTATATAGGGCCTTGGAAAGAGAAAATAACCAAAGTTTTGGCTCTGGCAACAACCAGTATGTGGGGTGGAACAGGAATGTAAATAGAGCTTATTATGGGAGGAGAGACTTTGAAAATTCTGGAAATAATGCTCCAAATAGGGGAAATAGGAGATATGAAAATGATTTCAGAAACAATACACAGGAGGGAGGATGGAGGAGAGATAACAGGAATGATAGAAGTAGGTATTGGGGAAGAGAACAAGATAGAAGGGGGTTTGCTGAAACTAGTGAACAAAACGACAACTACAAACGGACAGACCGAGGGAACCAGCCAGGAAACGGTGGACAGTCCCACTAGATGTGCGTAATTTTGGGGCTAGACAATATTATGACAGGACAACACATAACCGGAACTGGAAAAGGAGAGGATACAATGTAAAGAGTAAGTACCATGAAAATACTGATGTTGTTAGAATGAATAAATGAGAATGTAATAAAAGGTTTTGGGATACTATGAGTAAAAGTGATACATTTAATAAAAACAGTGTTCAAGCACAGGTAGTTAGTGAAAGTGCAGAAGTTGAAGGTATTGCAGAGTTCCATAGTTGCGCTGAAAAGGATACTGGTGTTAATAACAAGTCAGACACACCACAAATAGAATCTATTTTGGGGGGTTTATTTGATAAGAAGGGGGATGACAAAGTGTTTAACGGAGCCAAAGACTCAATTGCTGAGATTCAGATACATAGTCGGGAAACTGAAGATAGGGATGTTGTGGAGGAGGAGGAAGAAGTAATAGAGGGACATTTAAATAATGATCCTAAATCAAGTGATGTTATTGATGAGAGTGTGGAGGAAGAAATAAAAGTATTTGTAGAATTGAAAAGTGATTATGTGGGAAAGGTAAGTGATGTGACAAACATGGGTAATAATGAGGTTAATTTAAGTGAAATGCAGACTAGGGAATGTGTATCTGAGGACAAGCTATTGCCGATTGGGAACTATGAAACACTAATCTATGAGAATGGTAATAATAATATTAAAGAAAATATAAAGGGATGGAATGTAAATGTGCGTTTTCAAGAAAAAGGGGAAAAGTTTTTAGAAGTTTTGTGGAACAACTATGGAAACTGTATAAACAAAGATGCCTTTTGGAAAGAATTAGCAAAGGTAAGTGCAACCTTGTATCCTACATGGTGGACAAGAATCCGTAGTGGACTTTATAAAAAAGGGGGTGAAAACAATAGTTTGTTAAGTAACAACACAGTGTTAAAAGGAACAGGTGAAAACAAAGGTTTATGTTTAATTCTCAATGCTTTGCAAACAGAGAGGGGTGTGTCTAAGTGTAGGAAAGAGACATTAGACTTAGGAACTAAAGAAATTGAAAATGATCTATTGTTTGAAAATATTGGAATAGACAAAGATGTTGAGCTAGGTTGTCCATATGTAAAAGTAAACATTGACATTTGTCCATTTGAAATAAAAGAAAGCCCACATCCTAATGCGTATAGACTTATCTTTCCCAGATCAAGAAGGTTATTTGGATTAAGAAACATCACTGAATTGAAACCATATAAACATGATTAAGCACATTTCCCTGTTTGAATACAGTTACTTACCCATTTTCCATAAAGCATGTTATCAGAAAAGTTTTTACTGGGTGTGTTAAATAGCAACTACCACTCATCCTACATACCCTGGAGAAGTTCCAGATCTCTGAGAGAATGTTTTTATATTTTTATTGTCACTATTGAATATTAAATTTTGAGACATCTTCTTTACTTGCAATGGGCAAGAAGGTGACAAACATTTATTACTTTCCTTTTTTATTGTTGAATATGGGACATACTTGCACCAAATAAAAGACCCATCATTTTGTTACTATTGTGTTCTTAGGCATAAGATTTGTGTACAGTTTTCTACAGCTAATCAGATGTTCACCAATTTTGATGTTTGTGTTATGTTGTGACCAATTTAAGTGTCCAATTTTAGTATTAATATGTTCTTGTACTGTCTTGACTATGTCTCGCAATTGGAGACAATATTTAAAAAACTCTTCCTTTTTTCTCAAATGCATATTATATTCATACATGTGACTTCTCTAGTGTTTGTGTTTATATATCATGTCCATACTTATAATTATGTTCTTTGTTTTCATTTCTTTTATGTGGCTCAAAAAGAGCAGACAGTTGCAATATTTTCCTATGGACATATGACCTGTCCATCTATGTAATATATTTATGTTCCTTCTACTATCTTGATTAATCTGTGACTCAATGAGAACTGACTTTGAAATAATTTACATACATTTTTTATATATCTTAAAATCGCATTTGATATATTTGTGTCTGTTTTTGATCATTTTCCATGTGGCTCACTGGGAGCAAAGATTAACATGTTTTTTACTTTCATATATTACTAAATATTTTTATTATGCTCTCATACTGAATGACATAAAACAAAGTGCATTTGAAACAACACAAATAAAAAATTTGCAGGAAAAATTCATTTTGAATCGTTGTAACGGTCCTTGTATACATACACATTATGCATAGTAAAACAAAACAAAAATTATTAAAGGAGTACTTTTCCAAATTTTAACAATTTGACACATTTGTCCTAGTCGGCTAATATCATTAACGTTCTGTAAATGATATTACCCGAGGGGGGTATTGTAACAGAACATATTAAAGGCTTTACTTTACCAAAGTATGCGATACCCTCCAAATTCAGCCAGTTTAACGAGTATTTATGATTATAGCAAAGGTATTGTGTATGTTAACAATGATTGCATAACATGTCTCCATAAATGGTCAACCCATTAAATTATACTGAGTAACTGACCCACACAAAAGTTAATATCACTTGATCACTGATACAGCAAATGTCATCATGTAAAAACACTGAGTTCATCTTAAATAATTAATATGAAGTACGAAAAATAGTGGACTACTTAGGTATTTTGGATCTCCTTAAATAAAAATCACCCAGTGAAACCTATTTCTTCACTAGGAGCGTTTTCACTCAGTATTCACGAAATCAATCCAATTTTAGACGAAAACCAATGTAATTCTTAATAATTCATGTTATTTACTTATTTATGCAAATTAGAGAAGTCAATTGACAAACTTCTAAAAAACGGCCTTTTTGTAACAAAGAATTATTCTGTCAAGTCAACAAATCTGTCTGTCATTTTAATAACATGTTAAATTATGTCACTCGATGCAAATTAATAACTTTTGTGCACAAATTATGATAACAGATGTAGATGTGACTTGTAAACTATATCTCTTTTTAGTAGTTCTTTGACAATGTTATAAATACAAGCAGCAAGAACGGTCGGAAGGCAGTAGGAATGTCACTTTGGTAAAGTGTGTTTGTGGTTATTGTTTGAGGTGGATAAACAATGCAAAGAACATGTAACGGAAATACTACTTTGTGTTGTGTCATGGTCTTTGGTGGACAGTGGAATTAAGATGGCCACCAGAGTAATAAATATTTGAAGTTTACATATTTGTTGGTTTCGCTCGTTCTTTATCATCAAAAGCACATAAAAAACACGGGACCTCATGTTTTTAACCCTAGACAACCAGATGTAGACCCAGCATCAGCATCGAGAGACAGCAGCGATCCAGCAAGTAGCAGCGATTACTACAACACAATGCATTTTAATGGCGCCAACCTAACATCAAGTGCTAACAAGCTCCGTAAATGGGAGTGAAATAGTGCGATTATAGCAATTAGCAATATCTACGACCAGCGACCATTACAAGGTCTAACAAATGATTATACAGCCAACCGGTTACATGTAAAGTTGACCTAGGTTTCCACGCCCCCTAGGGGTGCTTCTATCAGAACGAAATTTTTGTAAATCGTAAAAATAAAATGCTAAAAATCAGTTGTCAGAATTTAGAGAAATTATGCTCAAGTCGAAAGTGATGTATTTGATCAAAATATCACCTACGTACCAAGCGTAAGACAAAATGCCATGATCAACAGCAGAAAAATTGATGAAGAATTCTCTTCCAGATATCGGGCAAGAGGCCTGTCAATGGGTTACCCATTGCCAGGCAGTAAGGCTGCTGATATAATTTGCCGTTGAAAGCAATACCGTTGTATTTTTCTACTATTCTTAGCAAACGAATTAGGTCAGTAATATGCTCATCAGAAACATCTTCTTTATAGGTACGTAAGTTTTTTTCAATGTCGTCAATGGTTTTTTGAGCAGGTACGTTAGTATATAGGTTCGTAATATCTTATGGAAACAATTTCATATTTGGTAGGACTGAAGATCTTTGATTTTACTGACTTGATTCTGTCTGTTGACGACAGAATGTTTATTTCTAATAACAAACATCCGGACGTATCGGATGGTGACTTCCGTGAACTTTAAACTGGGAACGCAATTTCTGGAGTTTGTGCATTCGTATTAATAAGCTGTCTTGTATGAAACAGTTTGAGCAAATGCATAGCACTGCTATCGATATGCCTAATATATTTTTGTATCATGGGGGTCGGATCCTCATCTAGCACAGAAACATAATTCTCCTTAAAAAAAATTGTAAAATTTTAGACACATTCTTGTTCTGACTAGCGATGATTACAGGATTCCCTTTGTCACACTTCGTTATAGGGCATTGTTTTCTTTTAGCTTAAGAGCAATGTTTACCATCAATTTCATATCACAGTCATATTGAGTTTTTAACTGCATGTTACTCAAAAATACCACATGCATCATTAGCTACCCTCGTTTGTCAAGAATCGTCTACTTTGGCGCTATCGAGGCCTATTTGAAGAGCTACAATAACATTGTGTACAACTTTTTATCTGACAGGTTACATTGTATTTAAGTTCTTTTTCCAACAAGGTAGTGTCTTCAGGTGTAAAATCTATTTCAGTCTTACTCAGAATCCCGTTGACAAATTTGTGCTCAGACCTCTGAAAACTACTAACAGTCGGTTTTTTACAGGTTAAAAGCCCTTAAGATTAGTCAGTTTGTTCTTGCGTCTTTTTGCAGTACAATTGTTATAGGTATCCAACCATTCATTAATAGAATCCTAAAATGCATTAACTTGAAAATTAAAGCATAAGCGAAAAATTTTAGTGAGCTCAAGATACAAAACATAAATCTCTTCGTTTAATCTGTCCTTTTTCTTATATACTGCATTTATTTAGTCGGTAAAAATTTTTTTAACTAGGTATTCAAAAGTTTTTGAATCCTCCATGCACTGTCTGATGTTAAAATAGGATTTAACGTAACTTGGCAAAAGTCCGTTTCCTTCACAATGCTTATTAAGATTAATAACCATACACGTGTTTAACAATTTTCTTCTTACGTCTTTGTATTTCGACACTGCCTTAGACACCTGGGCCGGTAGAAATCTTACAGTTTTAATCACAATTGTTACTCAGCAACCATACACTAGTTTCAACATGGTATTAATCAGCCAACCGGTTGCATATAACTGGTAGGTTCATTGACATATGTTTCGATACCTGCTACGGATGTCTTCATCTGAATGAAATTTTGATAAATCGTAAAATTTCATTTCTAAAAAGCAATGGTCAGTATTTTGAGCAGCTATGCACAGGTCAAAGGCAAAATAAAAAGTTCTAACCTTTACCACATGTGCCCAGTTGGGAACAACATCAGATTGATGTTGTTCTCAGCTGGGCACACATGGCAGTGTGATAGAAAGAGAGGGACTCAGTGGTAGTGAAACATAGTAGGCAGTGGCAATACAGCGTTAGGGCAAGAGTGAAGGAGTCTGCGGCAGTAAGAGAGAAATATAGGAAAGGAGTAAGGGGAAATGGTTGAGAAATAGCGATAATGAGACACAGAGTATATGACAATGACAGTGACAAAGAAAGTGATATAGATAGTGGGAATAGACAACGCAGTGGGAAGTAAACAGAAAGACAGAGACAGTGACAGTGAGAGCAGACAATAGCAGTTGGTCAGGACATAGGCAACTGTGGCTGTGAGCCAAGAGACAGTGACAGACGGCGAGTCAGAATGAGTTAATGATAATGAGTTGGCCGCATGAGTAGTGGGAACGGGCAGTTGAGAGTGGATGAGTACATGTGACTTACAGCCATGGAATAGTGAATGATGATGATGATGTTTGGTTTGTGGGGCGCTCAACTGCGTGGATATCAGCGCCCGTACAATTACCCAATCTTTGCTCAGTCCAATTTCGCCACTTTCCTGGATGATGATGAAATGATGAGGACAACACAAACACCCAGTCATCTCGAGGCAGGTGAAAATCCCTGACCCCGCCGGGAATCGAATCCGGGACCCCGTGCTCGGGAAGCGAGAACGCTACCGCGAGACCACGAGCGGCGGACTGGAATAGTGAATGTGAGCAAGTTACAATTAGTACAGTACATGGGAGTGACTTGTGAGTTGCACGTTAAAAAGAACGTGAATATGTTCGCATGCCATTATTTTTGTGACATTTTTTTAAAGCTGGTGATGAAGGTAGGATGAGGCAGCTGGTATCCATCCTTTTCAGTCAGAGGCTTTTAATAAAGAGGGGCATATTCTCTTTTTTCTGCTCCTTTAGGAGGATTTTCGCTTGGATTAGCATATATTTGATTAATTTTTTATCGAAATGACGTAGATATTCCATTTGAACGAAAAATAGAAATCAAATAATAACCGATATGAGACTCTGTACGTATCTTCTTTTTGCTGCGTCCGCCAGTTCTTTTATTTTGAAGAAGTGATGGATTTTCACCGACCATTTCGCGTAGTACATGGAAAAATTTGTCTTCACATGCACATCACATCTACGGCTTTCCAAGCCATTCGGATAATTTGTTCGTAGTGAGTCAATTTTAGTTGTCTTGGATTGTATTATAAGGTGTTACCGAATACTTTGAGGGAAGCAATCAGTGGCCGGACATGAATGCTTTATTTCTTATATACATAATCAGCTTACACCTTAGAATGAAACGTTAAGCTCTTAGCAGCTCGGCGCACCAGTAGTAACGCAAGCGAGCGAAAAGAAAAAGAAAACACGAAAAACAGTTACCGTATTCGGTTTTCCTTTCGCCTCAGTTTCTGGTAACAGCTCACCGCTTCCATTTTCGCAACAAGGGTATCTCTTGGCGCAAGGCGACAGCGCTAAAACATGCGCTGTGTTACGAAGCAAGCAACTGGGCAGCGAACCAAACAGGCGGCCTGGTCGTACATTGTTCTCTGCGGGAAATGAATTTTAGGCGCGCGATCTCGGCTTGGGGCCAGCTGGAACCCTACAACACGGCCGGCAGCGCCTGACTGACTGCGAGACAAAATACCCAAAGTTCTACTAACAAGGCCCGCCATACTCTCACGGGCACGGCTGTAGCCGTATCAGTTAATACACAGATGGAGCATTCCTCTCTAACGCGTCCCTCTGCACACGGACCCAGTTTCGGCATTTATGCATACATGCAAGCTGTATCTCTCTGCATTTAATATATGAATGGAGCATCCCTATTTCTCCGTTTGCTTTGCAAGCGTAGAGTATTTTGGCATTCGTCGTTATCTATGTCATGCGCTATAAACAAAGGATTTGCATATAAATATGGTGAGATTTGGAGCTATGTTAACTTGTTATTGCAGTATTAATAATTTTATAGCATATTCGGTACCCATCAAATGCATTACAATACCAGCAGCGGCAGATAACAGGCATTTTCATGTAAAGAGCTATTACAGGAAATGTTTTCGCAACTGATAATGGGAAATTGTTCTTATGGTTAAGCTGTTGATTACTGACTAGAGAAAGGGATTAGACAGCGCTTATGGGAAAGGTGGATGTCCGTTATCTCCCAGATATTCGATGTAAAAGTGAATGTTTTAGAAGACTGTAACTCGCAACAAAAAAATCAGCTGCATAAAACAGAAAAAAATGATCATTCATTGGAGTGAGTTTTACATCTGTCCATACCTATTCTCGTGGTCTCGCGATAGCGTTCTCGCTTCCCGAGCACGGGGTCCCGGGTTCGATTTCCGGCGGGGTCAGGGATTTTCACCTGCCTCGAGATGACTGGGTGTTGTTGTGTCGTCTTCATCATCATCATTCATCCCCATTACGGTCGGAGGAAGGCAATGGCAAACCACCTCCACAAGGACCTTGCCTAGTACGGCGGTGCGGGTCTCCCGCATCGTTCCCTACGCTCTGTTGCGGAGTATGGGACTATTCTAAAAGTAACCTGTACAGCCGTCAGGTTTATCTGTCTTTGAACAATCTAATCTCCAAAACTTCAAGACAAAATTTTACCGTGATTTCGCAAGTAGCTTGAGGCAACTTATAGGCTTTACTTCATCAGAATCAGATCACGGAAAAACATACCGTGGTTTAAAGTTTCACTAAAACTTTCTTTTCTATCTGAATGCGCTAATCTTCAAAACGACTAGACAGTTTTTATGTCGTTTTCACTGGTAACTTCAGCGTAGCTAGAGGCATTGCATAGGATCATGATCATGAAAAAAATATTTTCATACATATTATAAATATTTATGTAAGTGTTTAAGTGAATGTATGTTCCACATATCTTCCGAAACCACTGAACCGATTCCAACCAAACTTGGTACACACATCACTTACTGTCTGGAAAAAAATCTCTGTGTGGCTAAAAAACACATGCCTATCAAGGGACTGTGGTTGTGCGTGAAAAAGAAGTGCATGCCACGAAGCGCGAATACTCAGATTTCATTCGTCCAGTATTTGAGAACGACAGCACTTAACGACTCGCAACAAACTTTACGAAACTTTTTCTTGCTGTCACGCTGCCCCCTCCCCTCACCCACACAAACTCAAATGCACACACACACACACACACACACACACACACACACACACACACACACACACAATAATTAAAGGAAGAATGATCGTTAGCCTACAACATTTTCGTTGATCACGCAGTAGAACTGCCGCATCTTCCATAACGTTTGGGTTTATTACCACTAACCCTTCAAACAAATGTCGATGAAAGTTCGCAAGGGGTTACCTGAACCCTGCCTCCTTTGAAGGAGTGTAATAGAAGGTAGTTACTGACTTGAAAGATATTACGATAACTGGGGCAAAATATTCACTCTTTGCAAAAGCTATTTACTCTTTGACTCTAAAGCTTCATCATATTTGTGAAAATGCTTTTCCTGATGTGTGCTACAAAATACAATTTTCCACACTAATGTTTCATAATGTACACGTATAATTTATAGCTACTACATTCACTTTTCGGTATTTGAGAACTGGATCATTTAGTGGCTTGCTAACAAACTTTAAAAGTGAGACCTTCAGTAAAATTTTTTTCGCTTTAAATCCAAACAAATGACGAAAGGGAATAGTAAGCTTACGACAGGGTGTAACAGAAACGTACGTCACAAATTGCAGGAAACGATATTCACACGTAGACGAAGTCATTATTTTATATGATCATGGGTCTGAAATATCTTGGTTTCCATGTTACAACTCACTTTCTCCAGTTCTTTAATAACAGGAAACCCACAGGAGATGCTCAATAGGTCCTCCGTGGGCACTGACAGATGCAACAATCCACCGTCACAGTGAATTTCGAATGCGCGATTGTATCACTGTAGTATGGCGTATTAGTTCGCAGCCTTCCACAATACGGGCACGGGGACCCTGAACAAGTTATGCTCGGATTCCATACACAAGAACTCTCAAACGCCCCCACAAATAAAGTTCCAGTGGGTTTAGGTCCGGAGAGCGTGGCGACCAAGCAATTGATGCATTCGTCATAGAAACTATTATTTAGAAGCCAACGGACAGTAGCACTATAATTAGGTGCTTCATTGTGGGTGAAGTACATGTTTCGTCGCACCGCTAAAGGCACATCTGCTAACAGATCAGACAGAACGTTCCCTACGAAATTATAATTGTGGTGTCACCGCCAGACACCACACTTGCTAGGTGGTAGCCTTTAAACAGGACGCGGTCCGTTAGTATACGTCGGACCCGCGTGTCGCCACTATCAGTGATTGCAGACCGAGCGCCGCCACACGGCAGGTCTAGAGAGTCTTCCTAGCACTCGCCCCAGTTTTACAGCCACTTTGCTAGCGATGGTTCACTGACAAAATACGCTCTCATTTGCCGAGTCGATAGTTAGCATAGCCTTCAGCTACGTCATTTGCTACGACCTAGCAAGGCGCCATTACCAGTTATTATTGATAATGTAAAAGATGTACCGTCAAGAGCGATGTTGACCAATTATGGATTAAAGTTTCCAGCAGCTACGTACGTTTTTTGCTAGTATAATTTCCTTGACCTGTTCCAGACCTCACGCCAGCCTGCGTGAGCTAAAACGCGTGCCTTTCGGCTTCCTCATAGTGGGTTGGCTGTCTTGCCAATCCACAACAATAATAACTTGCCCATTGAGCCTGTGTGGAAGAAAGTGAGGCCCTGTTTAACAGTCACCAACAATGCCGGCCGAAATATTGACTGAAAACTTTGTTGACGACTTGCTTCAGCAGCTGCGTAAGGATTGACGCGTGTCCAAACATGCCGATAGTAAATTTTCACTATCTGATCTCGATGAAACGACTCCTCATCTGTGATCAGCACCGTTGCACTGAAATTAGGGTTGGCACTTTATTGTATAAACCATTTGCAGGAGAGTGACCGAGGAGGAAAATCAACTACTATCAGTGCCTGCACACGCTGTAAATGATGTGAATACTGCTGGTCCTCATGTAAGACTCGCCAGTCAGTCATGTGGTCCACATTAACTGTCTTGTACTGACTCAAGGGTCGTTGTCCACCGCGAGTATCAGGCTGAAACGCCACATGTTCCATAAGGCGACGATTAATGGCTTCAAACATTTTCCTGTCGGGGCAACTTCGTCCTGGAAGTCTCTACCGGTAGAAACGGTGAGCGTAGACGCCAGTGCCGTCAGCTAATCCACACATCAAACGGGCATTTGCCATCTCTCCATTTGTGTACACCGCCAACGCACGAGCCAAGTCTGTGATTAACTTTACTTAGTAACAAGCGTGTTTGTAAATGTACTGATCGCTGGAACAGGTGATGCAACCGGTAAACAAGCAAAGGTACACGTTGCTTGGGAACAGTGCATATAAAACAAAACTCTGGTGGTGCAAAACGTAACCAGATGTGACCAAGCGTTCATGTTCCCCATGACTCTGACGTCGTATTCTTGTGTGTTTCCCCATGATTATTGAGTCGGATAAAATAAGTTGTAACGTGGAAACAAAGCGTTTCGTGACAAATGTTCGTGTAACGTAATTTCTCCGTCTACGAGTGAGGAATGTGTTCTGAAATTTGTGCCGTAAATTTTTCTTACACCCTACATATTTTAGCTGCTCAAGCAATAAAATTATCGCATCAGACAGGACTCTTTAATTTATCACTTCTCTATTACTACCTGCACTCATGACACATTTTGCAGTCGGTGTTCACATATACCACCTAATATACGTCCAGAATTATGTGCTCGTACGGCGATTGGTTCACGAGACATGTCGTTACACACACTGAGGTACCTGAAAAACAGCTGTATCGTGCACGACCGTTTGAATTTATTTCTTGTTGGTACTAACTCTAAACACATTTAGCAGACAGGCTCCACATATGCCGCAGAATGTATCCACCAAGTTATATCACAGTACGGCACAGAGGGAGAATGAGGAGGTGGTCTGGGAGAGTGTAGAGGACGGCAGGATGAGGGATAGGAGAGGAAGAAGAGTTGGTCATAGAAAGGACAAAAGTAGAAATGGACACAGAAATGTGGAGGAGGAGATAGACATAGAGAAAGGGTAGTAGCTTATTGAGAGAGAGAGAGAGAGGCAGCAGCAGATGGGTAGGTAATGTTAGGTGGAAAAGGTGGACAGAGAGAACGGAGAGAAGAATATGGAGAGATAGGAGGGGCAGAGGAGATGGACAGAGGGGGAGAAGAAGATTGACTAGTTAACCCGAAATAAAGTACTTACCCTGGCAGCTATTAGCAAATGAAGTACGGAACCCTATACAAACATAGTCTTGGGTTCCGTATAATTTTTTGCATTCGTACTGCTAATCGGTATGGTAATTCAGTGAAAAACCAAGCGCCTGAGTGACAATGTCACTTCTTTCAGTGACTTCGCTGAACGGTGTTGTAGGAGAGTCAGTGGTGGACCTGTGGAATGATGATGACAAGTGTTGCGAGGATGAATGACTTTTCATTATAATCCACAGTTGCTAAACTAGAATCACACTGACACTACTGTTTAATTCCATCTCTATATTAAAACAGAAGGTGGAGAGGAAAATAGAGGGAATGGAAGGAATTACTAATCTCAGCTGCTTATGGACATTACACAGATTCAGCAGCGGCGTCGAGTGAAATGTGTACCGGACTGTGATTCGAACCCGCAATCTGCAGCGTGGCAGGCAGATGTATTAACCACTTCACCATATGGGACACAGAGTCGTAAGAATTGCTCCTACTATCTTGGTACGCTTCACGACTGATCCACACATTTTCAGTACGACTGCTGACAGCAGCGACACCCTCCCTTTCCTTCTATTTCATTCGCTCTCCACCTTCAGTTTACATACAGTGCATAACAGCTGCGGATTCTGCGTGGTGTCTGTTCTTTCGGATATGTGCGAAAGAATAGAAACCATCTCAGTGACGATTCGGTAAACTCCAGTCTTGGTCCACATCATGAAATCGAGTCTGTATTTTTTTTAACATTTATAGTCATAGTTCTGAAAAAGACGTCTGTTTCATTACTTTTTGTAGTCGTTTCGACAGCTGTTCCAGTTTTTAATAGTCGAGTCTGTCTTCTTTCTTGCCATTTTAATATTTTTGAGTAGTGGCTCACTTTTCTTGCGTCTCGACAGTTATCGTCAGCCTTGCTGCAGAGGCCGGTATTGGGCTCCAATGACGCGTTACAGCTATTTTCCAAACTTTTTGTTTGCGATATAACACCTGGAAAAGTGTACGTTTTATTTCCTCACATTACAGAAATCTTATCATGTCAGTAGCTGACCCGTTTCGATATTGCAGCAGACCGTGTGGTAACTATAGTGATAGGACGAAACTATAGAAACACCCAGAACACAACACACTATCATGTCTAATGCAGGATAGGAAACCGTTGGTATTCAAAAGAGCTTCCAGACATCTCGCAGTGGATAACAGCAGCTCGTGTACGGTTTTCAATGGCATCGTATTCCATTGTTCCTGCCTGCAAAACAGAGCAAGTTCAGCTAACGTTGATAGAGACGGGCCGGTCGCTGTGGCCGAGCGGTCCTAGGCGCTTCAGTCTGGGATCGCGTGACCGCTACGGTCGCAGGTTCTAATCCTGCCTCGGGCATGGATGTGTGTGATGACCTTAGGTTAGTTAGGTTTAAGTAGTTCTAAGTTCTACGGGACTGATGACCTCAGATGTTAAGTCCCATAGTGCTCAGAGCCATTTGGTTTGATAGAGGCGGATAGTGATCTTGCACTCTTCTCTGCGAAGTAAATCAGTAGGATCAATAATGTTGACTGTGTTGGCCAGGGGAGATGCTACGGTCATCGTCGTGCTCACAATATCAATTCTGGACGACTTGAGCTGTGTTAACAGCAGTCCACTCGTCTTGGAAAACAGCAAAATCATGTGTGGAACAAATATTGTACCATGGGACGGATCCGATCGGACAAAATAGTCACGTAATCCTTGGCAGTAATCCGACATTGCAGAGTAATCATGGTGTTATGGAATAACACGATACGGCTGCCCAAATCATCAGGCAATCCCCTTGTATCACTTTTACTACGTAAATTCCGTCTGTCGCTGGAAACAGTGTAAAACGAGATTCATCCGACCAAACGATCTTCTTCCACCACTCCACAATCTACCCTGAAGCGCGGGGAAACTGGTATAGCCATACGATTTCAAACACAGAGATATGTAAACATGCAGATACGACTCCGCTGTCGGCAACGCCCATATAACACAACAAGCCTCTGGCGCAGTTGTTAGATCGCTCAATGCTGCTGCTATTGCTACTTATCAAGCTTTGAGTGAGTTTGAACGCGGTGTTACAGTCGGTGCACGAGCGACGTAACACGGAATCTTCGAGGTGGCGATAAAGTGGGGATTTTCGAATAAGATCGTTTCACGAGTGTACCGTGAATATCAGGAATTCCGTAAAACGTCAAATCTCGGACGTCGCTGCCGCCGGAAAAAGATGTTGCAAGAACGGGAACAACGACGACTGAAGAGATTCGTTCATCGTGACGGAAGTGCAGCCCTTCCGCAATTACTGCAGATTTCAATGCTGGGCCATCAAAAAGTGTCAGCGAGTGAACCATTCAACGAAACATCATCGATATGGACTTTCAGAGCCGAAGGCCCACTCGTGTACCATTGATGATTGAACGACACAATACTTTAAGCCTCACCTGGGCCCGTCAACAGCGACATACGATTACTGATGACAGGAAACATGTTGCCTGCTTGGACAAGTCTCGTTTCAAATTGTTTCGAGTGGATGGACGTGTATAGGTATGGAGACAACGTTATGAATCTGTGGACCCTGCATGTCAGAAGGTATTGGCGCTGGCTCAGTATGAGTTCGGGCGTGTGCAGTGGGAATGGTATGGCACCCCTGAATGAATGGTTCAAATGGCTCTGAGCACTATGGGACTCAACTGCTGAGGTCATTAGTCCCCTAGAACTTAGAACTAGTTAAACCTAACTAACCTAAGGACATCACAAACATCCATGCCCAAGGCAGGATTCGAACCTGCGACCGTAGCGGTCTTGCGGTTCCAGACTGCAGTGCCTTTAACCGCACGGCCACTTCGGCCGGCGGGACCCCTGATACGTCTATAAAAGACTGTGACAAGTGGCACGCACATAGGCAACCTGTCTGATCACCTGCATCCATTCGTGTCCATTGTGCATTCCGACGGACTTGGACAATTCCAGCAGGACAATACGACATCCCATTCGCCCAGAATCGCTACAGAGGGGTTACAGGAACACTCTTCTTAGTTTTAACACTGCCTTTTGAACTCTCCAGACATGAAAATTATTGAGGATATCTAGAATGAATTGCAACTTGCTGTTCAGAAGAGATATCCACCCCGTCATCCTCTTGAGGATTTATGGACAGCCATGCAGGATTCATAGTGTCATTTCCTTCCAGCACTACTTCAGACATTAGTCGAATCCATGCCACTTCTTGTTGCGGCACTTCTGCGCCCTCGAGTGGGCGCTACACGATACTAGGCAGGTGTACCAGTTTCTTTGGCTCTTCAGTGTAGATTTTACGGATTCGACGCCCCGTTGTCTCGTTGGGAACATTTATATCAGGGATGAGTGGTTTTGGAATTCCACCTCGGACTGCACTCCACTCTTCCACCATTAGCGTTGCTTTGGTGGGCCAGGATTCGCGAGTGCGACATTGAGTTCTGTAGTGACTTCCGCAGCTGTCTTTCTCTAATTTTTTATCACAAGGTCCGTCATGATCACTCAACAAACGATTTCATCCGCGTTGTGACTTAGTGAGGCTACTTTCTCGCTTTCCTTGAATGCGGTATGAATCTTTCATACAGGGCCTAATGAAACACTAAACAGTTCTGATTCCTAGGTTACGGAAGCACCCACCATATGAGAACTAACAATTAGCCGACTTTCGAATGCACTTGGCTCAGACACTATGCACTGACAACTACATAGAACACTGACTAACTGAAACTTACAACGAATTGAAGATATTGCACACATGGTCAAATACAACATGTCAAATTGCAGGTCTGGTTACCACCTGTGTTTATGTTCAGGTTTGTATTACTCGCGATATTTCGTTAGTTTTGCCAAACCGCTGTATTGCTTATTTTCCCCCTCTTCTGTGGTGACCACGGATAGTTCTCCATCGTCTTCGGCACTCATTCCATGCAGCAAACAAAAATTAATGTTTGATATAAAATACTAAATTTATAACTAGTAATAAAACATTTCTAATGATAAGAAATATACATTTTCTAATTTATAATGACAGGCTGACGTCATTGGCCCAAACTTGGAAAGTACAGTCGCATTTCTTGCTGGATAATGGCATTGTACGTGAGATTTATAGATTACAGAAATTAATCATTAAGTAAGTAGCAGAATAAGTAAGTAAAACTTCATAGAGAAGGAAAAATGCATATTGAAAATGCCGTTACATGGTCTTTAGTTTAGATAATTATATTAAAACAAGATAGATAATAAAATTGCAAAAGCATTACAAAATGTATGACCTTTCATCTTTTATTGTAGTAATGTTAAAGCAACAGTACAGGTTCCACGAAACCGTTATACGAAATCTATCTAACGCAAATGAATTTAGTTTCAAATTCACTGCCACACGAGTTTCGTACCGTTCATCTGCATTTGCTTAGCGCATCTCTCCATCAGCTGTATACCATACACGTTTCCACTGCAAGTGTTGAAGGGAAAACTAACAATTTTCGGGTTGTTTGGGGTTTTCCTGTCTTCATCCATGGATGGTAAGCCTTTGAATTTTGCAGCATCCGTAAATACTGAAGTTTGTTTTTCAACTACTAAGGGTAGTTTTCGAATGTGCTTCTTACAGTGGTTGATACAAATTGTCAGCTGTTTGTAGTTGATGTGCGTTAGTATGGTAAAGAAAGTGATGCTAAAACATCTAGAACGTAGAAAATGGGACTTCGTTACAAAATGGAACAGAATCTTGCTACCCAATGCGGTAGTACGTGATGAAGTTTTTAGGCTGAACGGACATGGCATGAAACAATAGTGCGAATTGCATGTGTTGTAAGATACAAGAAATCATTCAATTACCATCAGAGGTTTATTTTCTCCCACAAATGTAAAACTACAACTACGAATTTAGTTACTGTTTCTTTCTGCTGTTTACACAATTTTCTCAGGGAGAAATAGTTGTCTCTTTACCCAGATTGCAGCGATAGGTTGCAAACTACTCTTTTGCTAACGAAAAACATGATTCCTTCAGCAAGTAAAGGTGGTTTTACCCTGTCCCATGGGTTCCGAGTGAGAAGCCGATTCAGAGATAATTGCAGGAGCAGAACTTACGGTCGCTCTCATTGTTTGAAAAATAAGGAAATATACCAGTAATTTACATACTAACATGTTACTACATTTCGATTCCTCGCTACACGTACCTATTTCTGAGCTGTCTTCCATGTCGAATTATACTCGGTCCTGTAGGCACTGGAGCAGATAAGATGTGTCACGTATGCTAAATTACTCTTGTGTTACGACTTCCTGGCACGCTTTCAGTGTCTACAACACATGTACACAGCAGTTAAAATGACCTGTGATATCCGGGAATCTTTTCTCCATGGCTGGGAAGGAAGTTGTCTTTCTGCTGAGTGCCACGCCACATGGGTATCTGTGGGAACGAAATGGCAGGTGTAGCAACCAAGGAGGCGTGTCGTGATCGTCAGTTCGGTCAGTGTGCCAGCGTTGAGCAAGCTACGAGGCGTATTAGGAAAGTAAGGTCCGATTAGGGGCGAAATGGAAACCACTGCGAAAATCCGATGGGACTTTGCACAGATGTGTTGGGCAGTGTCTTTAGTGTGCCTGTCGATCGTTTCACGCCGCTCTTTTCAGTTCAGAGCGCAAAATGATCACGTAGAAATGCCTACTACAACGGTCTCCCGCCAAGTATGTGAATCTGATGAGAAATTTCGCCTGAAGCTATGACAAAATATGCGGTTCTTTTTTGAAGACGATTGTCAGCTTCATACAGTCGGGGCAATGAAGACGCTCCTGCAGCGTTTTCGATGGGATTACCCATAATATAGCGCTTAATTGCCTCCCTCTGTTGTTCATCTCCACTAACATGAACAGCTGGCTACGCGGACAACGTGTTGACACAAACAATGAAAGGTAGACCAGCGTAGAGAATTGGTGGAAAGCAGAGGCGGCTGCTTTCTGCCCATGAGGGAACTAGAAAGTATGTACAACGCCACTAAAAATGTCTAAGTCGGAGCGGCAACTATTTAGAGAGGTAGCTGAAAGGTGTGGCTAACTGCTGCAAATATTTTTTTTTATTTTTATTTTCACTATGGTTTTCATTTCACGACCGATCAGACCTTACTTTCCGAACAGACATCGCATTACCTCATGCTTGTGGTACAGAGTCAAGGGAAAAAGAGCGGCTGGAAGGGTCAGGCAACAAACAGCGCCTGGCAAAGTCCGCAACTCAGCCATGCCTCAACGCCATTTACCCACGCAGGCGGAAAGAGGTCCTCGTCACTCGTCTTCGCACAAGACATAGTCCCCCGACCAGTATCTTCTAATTCCTTTGAGTGGACCCTAAATTCGTGGCGTACAGATCAAAAAGCGTCACATTTTAGTAAACTGTATCTTGAATTCAGGCAAGAGGGCTAGGGCGCATTTGTCGACCGATTTGTCCTGTATTTAAATGAAAGTGACACAATTGTGGTGCGCATTTTAAAGTTTTGTGAAATCGATTAAGTGATCTATTTCAGTTTTCCTCTTGTCTCACCTATGATTTAATTGACAGTTTTAGACCATCTGACCATGATAACACTTTGTTACAGGATGCGAACTAGAGTGATTGCGCGGACAGTCACAGGCGAGACTGTGTGAGAGAGAGTACAAGTCGATGTCAGATTGCTTCTTGCTTTTTTTATCTCATTTTCTGTATTTCGCCATATTCGTTTAGACTAATTTTCGTACATTCGCTGATGACCACGTCGTTTGGCACCCTCAAACCACACATACACACACCCGTGCGCACGAGATATACAGGGAAGCAGCGCAGGTGCTAAAATCCAAAGTTGCATGCTGTATGTTGGCTGTAGCTGGACTCACTCAGTCTCTATGTGCTGGATTCCACGTGCTGGACCGGAACTGCCCCCTCTTCTTCTCTCCTCCCTCTCCCTCCCCCACCACCTTGCAGTCTGGAAGCGACGCCTCCGGACAAGAGGCGCTAGTTAGGCCTCGCTCCCGGGCGTGAGTACACATCCAGATGGCCTCCAGCTCAGCACTGCCGACCGTCTGCAGCAATTTGTGTCCACTTCTGCAGCGGTCGCAGCTCCACTGACCACGTAAATAAATTTGAGACTGACAACGAACAGCTCCCGTCGCTGTCGAGTTAGCAAAATCTGTTTCAGTACATAGCTTCTCTAAATAATACCAAATGATTCTTACGGAGGAAAACGTAACTCCGTACCCCTGAAACTTAAATATTGTGTTTTATTAGGTTTTTACGAGTCAAATGTTAGGTCAGTCAATTGCATATAAAGTTGCATGTAAGTGAAGAGATTCCACCTTCCATATTTATTTCCTTGTTCGGCTGCTGTATCCTCTTCGGTAATTTGGAAATCTTCAAGGTTTTCCAGTAGCCAGTAGTTTTTTGCCTGTGTGATACCTCAATTAGCCTACTGCCAAGGGGCAGATTTGGGCTAAATATTTTCCGAAGGGTTTTAATTAATAAAACGTCCCCTATTACCCACCATTTTGGCGTGTTTAAGATACCACGTATTGCTTACGCATCCTATTTAAGAGTCAAATGAGAGGTCTCTAAAACAAAAACTAGTATTGAATGTGGTGTCCGTTCTTCGCTATACACCTTTTGTGTCTTCTACCGAAACTATCTAACCTTCCTGCCGCTACACACACCTGGTTAGGTGTGGCTGAGATTTCCTGGCGAATGGCCTCTTTAAGTTCTTCAAGTTTATGTGGCGTATCTACGCTCACCATCGACTTATAGTATCCAAGTAACAACAGCAAAAATGACGTATTTTAATGATCTTATAAAGCTGTCTGTGTATACGATTTCATCTACAACAAATGTTACCACTGTTTCCACAGTGTTCGCCTCATTTCTACTTAAATTGCAGTCCCTTCTGGAGTCTAGCCTTAGCGCATCGGAGAAGATCGCCTGATTTGCTAGTTACACTGACCTGGCGTCTTCACTCCCAGTAACTGTCCGACAGCAATTTGAAGAGAGGCATAAGAAGTTTATCAAATACCGTCGTCTGAAGCGAACTGCTACTATAAGTGTTCTTATATTAATGCTCAGGCAGACTATTAGGTAGCAGTCGAGGTTTCAAAAGAGCTGCTAATCAGCTTCATCATGCCGTTAACGTGGTGAAACGAAGAGAACTATAGTCATCACAACGTCGAGTTTTCACATCGGTAAACGATTTACAAATCCACACGTCAAATAATCCGTACTTTTCATACAGGAAAGAACAACAGATAAGACACTTGTAATGCATACTTGATACGATTTGACTGCAGAGACGTGGCATAAAATACATCTTTCCTCGCCGCCGTTAAGACTTGAACTCTAGCCTGCCAAAACAGAACTTCACTGGCCTCTGGCCAATTTACGAGGTGCATTCAAGTTATAAGGCCTCCGATTTTTTTTTCTAATTAACTACTCACCCGAAATCGATGAAACTGGCGTTACTAATCGCCCTGCAGACGTACACATTTTTCACAACGCTGACGCCATGATTCCATGGCAGCGGCGAAGGCTGCTTTAGGAGTCTGTTTTGACCACTGGAAAATCGCTGAGGCAATAGCAGCACGGCTGGCGAATGTGCGGCCACGGAGAGTGTCTTTCATTGTTGGAAAAAGCCAAAAGTCAGTAGGAGCCAGATCAGGTGAGTAGGGAGCATGAGGAATCACTTCAAAGTTGTTATCACGAAGAAACTGTTGCGTAACGTTAGCTCGATGTGCGGGTGCGTTGTCTTGGTGAAACAGCACATGCGCAGCCCTTCCCGGACGTTTTTGTTGCAGTGCAGGAAGGAATTTGTTCTTCAAAATATTTTCGTAGGATGCACCTGTTACCGTAGTGCCCTTTGGAACGCAATGGGTAAGGATTCCAACCTCGCTGTCCCAGAACATGGACACCATCATTTTTTCAGCATTGGCGGTTACCCGAAATTTTTTTGGTGGCGGTGAATCTGTGTGCTTCCATTGAGCTGACTGGCGCTTTGTTTCTTGATTGAAAAATGGCATCCACGTCTCATCCATTGTCACAACCGACGAAAAGACGGAATGTTTCACTTGGCAAGCGAATGTCCGATTTCTTTCAACATCTTTAGTAAACCGAAGTTGTGCTCTGTCTGTAATGATCTCACTGTCGACGGGACGTTAGTCTCTAATGTTCTATTCGTTTTTCCTTTCTCCTCAATACTTCCTTCTTTCTTCAGTTTACTCTCAAATCATACTCTGTACTCACTAGCCTGTTCATTCTACTCTACAGATACTGTAATTCTTCTCCATCCTCATTGAGAATAGATAAGCCATCAGCGAATCCTATCATTCATATCATTTCACCCTGAATTTTAATACCACTTTGAACCTTTCTCTTATTTCCTTCATTGTTTCTTCCATGTAAAGATTGAACAGTTGGGGCAAAAGCTGCGCACCTGTCATAGACTCTTTTTAATCCCACCACTTCGTTCTTGGTCTTCCTGAATTATTATTTCCTCTTGGTTCCTGCACATATTGTGTATAACCGGTATTTTCGTGTAGCTTAGTCATAATTTTCTCAGAATTTCGGAAGTCTTGCACCATTTAACACTGACGAACGCTGTTTCCACGTCGACAAATCTTTTTAAGAGCGCCTTCATCTTTCTCCTGTCTTGCTTCCATTATTAAGTGCGCGTTAGAACTGCCCTTCTGTTTCCTTTACCTACCCGAAAGTAAAAGTGAACATAATCCATGTGATCCGCGATTCTACCTACAATTTTTCATTGTATTATTCTTCTTAGAAACTTGGATACATGAGACGACGAACCGGTTATACAACTGTCCTCGCTCATATAAGTATCTAACCTTGCTAATTTCTTAATTGTGCAGTGTCATTTTTCCAAAACTTGATGTCTCCAGAATCATAGGCTCTACACATAAACTTGTATAGTCGTTTGGTTTCCTTATCCGCAATGATTTTGAATTAATCACTTATGCCTTATTTGATCACATTTCCTTGCAACCCTCCCACCGCAATCCCCACTCTCGTATTGTCATGCTCTTACGCGCCGGACGGCTGGGAGTTAAAGGTTAGCCATAGAGTTTTGAGGCCATAGTAAACAGCTCTTCCTTTTGAGCAGACATTTTCAAACTATTGGGAATGGAGATGTGACACAGTTCCCACCACAGAAGGCAGTAAACATAATTCCTTCCTGCATGGGCTCTCTGCTAATGAGCAGACTTAGGAAATCGGACAGGGGATGCAATACTGTTTAAATAGATGGTATGAAAAAAATTCATCTAGGATTTAATAACAAGTGGCCGAGAACGGTCTTCTCTGAACAGACAGATTACTGTCAAAAGCATCCGGAAACCCTTACGTAATGCAAGATTAACCAATAGATGTTACGGTATGCGGATCTGCCGGAATAAAAGGAGGCGCGGAGTATTGTCATTAGAGAAATACACACAACAGAGTGGCAGCGGCAGGACAGCTCAGTGATACCGAACGTTTCATCTGGGTAACAAATCCATCAACAGAAATTTCAACATTTCAAGAGCTGCTCACGTCGACTGCCTGTGATGTGCGTGTGCAGTGGAAACGTGACGTACGATCGTAGATAAGCCAATTCCAGGAGCGCCTCATGAACTGACGGACAGGGGCCGTCAATCACTGCATAGGTTGGTTGTAAAAACTGGCGCAAAAATTACGTTACAAAGTGCTACCAGCTGTTCAGCTAACACAATGATTATGAGTTGAGAGTTAAGAAGAAGGGGGTACAGTGGTTTGAGCAGATAGTAAGAAACTGACGTGATTGCGGGAACCAGGTTACAGGCACATAACAACGAACTTTTGAAGTTGATGTATATTACGGTACCTATAAACTCTGTGGCATGTACGCGAGAATCACCTCTCTGCTACTGTTAGTCCGAAGAGAACTGGCGAACTCAGGTTGAGACGGCGTGTTTTAAATTTTTATAACATCCACACACTGGTATATTTCAAGCCTCAGAAACCGGACTAGTACCAACTGCTGGAAGAGGATGCATAACAGAATGCCTGCTGGGGATTACAGAACCGAACTGTTGTCCACAGAGGTTTCCCCTCGTACCTTGACCTAAACCGTCAAAACAGAGTCGTTCTGCAGCGCTACGTCTCCTCTAAGAAGAAGGAAAGCCTTTTTGTTTTTCCCAAATTTACGGGTTGCTGAAATCTCGAGGAAATAATCGAATAATCTCAAAATTATCGCATCCAAATTCTTCAGTTTGTAGGTAATCTATCGTTTAAGGTATTTCTTCTCTCTGAATTTTTAGTCAGACTCAAATTTGCATTCACTGTTTTAGGAACGTTTAGATAGTGCTGAAAATGTAGTAACAAGTTCACCAATGGGCCAGTTGTAAGGATGGATCCATATTCTGCAATGACACTTATAAATCTTTTATTATTAACTATAATGGTTATGATTTTTTGTTAATGCCCTGTCATGGCACTCGTGCGGATTCAGTTACGTGACGATCCTTGCCAAGGCTGTGGCGTTACATCCTCCAAAGTTGTGCTAAACTCTCATTCCAACGCTAAACCCGCTATGTCTTCCAGATAAGATTCCCCCTTTTTCTTCTGTCAAGTCATCAGACAGTTTCTCCCGCTTGCCAAGGTCTTCAAGAATCTCTTTCCAACTTTGCTTTTAGCAGTGTAATTCCCATTGCCCTCTAAATTTTGAAAACACTTCTTTTGATTTCACCGACGTTTGTTTCGATTTTTCTGTATGCTGTATCAGTCCTACAGTCACCCAATTCTGTCTAAGTTCCTTCACATTTCTCCCGCAGACACATCACGTAGTATTCCCACATTTACTACTTATTTCACTCAAGAGTTGCTTATATTGCTGTATTTCTGCGTTTCTCGGAACATTTTTGTACTTTGTTCTTTCGTTGAAAAGTTCAAGTGGCTCTTTTGTTGCCCACTGTTTCACCGTAGTTTCGTTCCTTGAACCAGTGTTGGTCTGCCAACTTCGATGATTGCCCTGTTTACGGACGTTCATTCCTCTTCAATTGAAATGGTTACCGGCGTATACATTATCACATCGTCTAAAACTTTAGAGAATTTCAGATGCATGTCACAGTTCCTCAGTGGTTTAGTATCTCACTTTTTGCTCACTGATTCTTCAGGACGATTTTCTTAAACTTCAGGCTACTCTTCAGGATTATTAAATTGTGATCCGTGGTTCTATCATCTCCTGGGTTTGCCATACGGTCCGATAAGTCATTTGGGAATCCTTGTCTGATCACGATTCAATCCAGCTGGAATATTCCTGCACCTCTGGCTTTTTTTATGTGTGATTTTTATGCATTAACCATGCCGTGGTGACTCGGTTTGCTTTCGTAACTACCTCTGGTACCGGTATCGATAGTCACCTTCACCTCCATTGTGACATCTTTGGTTTTCAGGGTTGAGGCGTAGAGGCTCGGCGCGGTGGAGTGAGTTGTAAACGGCACGTGATGGAAAGAGGAGAGCTGGTGCAGCAGTGGCTGGCGGCGAGGTTTGGTTGCGCAAATTTGGGATGGACAGCGGATGTACCCAGCCGGATAGCCAAGCTTGTGGAATTTTGGGCAGCCGCAAAAGAAGGTGACGGAGGTCGTGTTCTGGAGCTCTGCTGACGGGGGCTTCCTCTTGCTGTAATGAATAATGAGCGTATGGCATAGGTGGCCCGGAGACCCCTCGCGGGGCGGTTCGGCCGCCGCTCCACTTCTTTAACGCCACTACGGCGAACTGCGAGTGGCAAAGAAAATCCCTGACCCCGCCGGGTGGGCGGGAAGCGAGAACGCTACCGCAAGACCACGAGCCGCGGACTCCTCCTGCTGTGTGAAGAGGAGTTATAAGGACAAATCACGGTGGAGAGACTACACCGTAACGTTCTGCCTATGGATATACTGACCCTGTGCTTTAATTGTTTGACGGAAAACTGACGCAATACTACTGTGTCGTGTTCAGTGAATAATACGTATTTGTTTGATCTGCAGCGTGCCTTGGCTTGAGACTGACGAATAGCTGTTAGTGCGTCATTCTGTTAATTGGTAAACCGCTTGTCTGCACCCGCTTGGTGTGCGAAGTTATGAATTGAAGTGCTAACACCGCGGAGTGGTACTGTACCCAGGAGCAGTGCCATGGTACGGAATCAGCTACTGGGCATGAATTTGATATCTAATTATGATTTAGTAAGTGTTTTAGTCACAATTGAGTTTTTTAGTCATAATTGAATTTTCTGCCTTTCTTAAGAGTTTCACTGCAACTGCTCTGTTAGTACTAGCACCTTGTCAGTTACATGTACTCGCTTAACAGTTTACCTAGACAGAGGCGTACGTCTTTATTGTGTACGACCAATTTCATTTTAATTTTGTCAGTCCTATGGAGTTTCCCCTGATATCACCGAATGTTACGACATGTATTTATCTTGCTAAAGAGTGACTCATCACTTACTTAATTACTCACTGGTCACACCGGACTCGGGAGTCCATTACCCCAGCAACGTATTTTCGCCATCTGTCCCTGTCTTGGGCTATTTTCTCCCATTCCCCTTCATTACCTAGGCTCCTCAAATCAGCCTTCACATTGTCCTCCCATCTACGCCTCGGTCTCCCCACAGGACGTTTTCACTCTAGGTGCCCTACCAGTACTCTGCGCGCTGCCCTGCCCTCATCCATTCGAGCTACGTGACCCGCCCATCGCAGCCTACGTGATTTAATAATACTGATCATGTCAAGGTTTGAATAGCGTTCGTGAACCTCTTCGTTATGCAGTTTTCGCCTCTCCCCGCTAGTGTCATCCCTTTTTGCTCCGAAAATTTTCCGCAAAATTTTGTTTTCAAATACTTTAAACGGTTTTTCATTTTGCGCAGTGAGAGACCAAGTCTCACACCCATATAGCATAACTGGTAGAACAATAGTTTTGTACCAATCTGTATATTGAGCAACCAGTAAAGGGAACAAAAGAAAAATTTGGAGTATGTATTAAAATCCAGGGAGAAGAAATAAAATCTTTGAGGTTCGTCGATGACATTGTAATTCTGTCAGAGACAGCAAAGGGCTTGGAAGAGCACTTGAACGGAATGGGCAGTGTCTTGAAAGGAGGATATAAGATGAACATCAACTAAAGCAAAACGAGGATAATGGAATGTAGTCGAATTAAGTCGGGTGATGCTGAGGGAATTAGATTAGGAAATGAGACACTTAAAGTAGTAAAGGAGTTTTGCTATTTGGGGAGCAAAATAACTGATGATGGTCGAAGTAGAGAGGATATAAAACGTAGACTGGCAATGGCAAGGAAAGCGTTTCTGAAGAAGAGAAATTTGTTAACATCGAGTATACATTTAAGTGCCAGGAAGTCGTTTCTGAAAGTATTTGTATGGAGTGTAGCCATGTATAGAAGTGAAACATGGACAATACTTAGTTTGGACAAGAAGAGAATAGAAGCTTTCGAAATGTGGTGCTACAGAAGAATGTGAAATATTAAGTGGGTAGATCACGTAACTAATGAGGAGGTATTGAATAGGATTGCGGAGAAGAGAAGTTTGTGGCACAACTTGACTAGAAGAAGAGATCGGTTGGTAGGAGATGTCCTGAGGCATCAAGGGATCACCAATTTATTATTGGAGGGCAGCGTGGAGGGTAAAAATCGTAGAGAGAGACCAAGAGTTGAATACACTAAGCAGATTCAGAAGGATGTAGGTTGTAGTAGGTACTGGGAGATGAAGAAGCTTGCACAGGATAGAGTAGCATGGAGAGCTGCATCAAACCAGTCTCAGGACTGAAGACCACAACAACAACAACATCTGTATGGAAGTGAAACATGGACGATAAATAGTTTGGACAAGAAGAGAATAGAAACTTTCGAAATTTGGTGCTACAGAAGAATGCTGAAGATTAGGCGGCTAGATCACATAACTAATGAGGAGGTACTGAATAGGATTGGAGAGAAGAGGAGTTTGTGGCACAACTTGAGTAGAAGAGGGGATCGGTTGGTAGGACACGTTCTGAGGCATCAAGGGAACACCAATTTAGTATTGGAGGGCAGCGTGGAGGGTAAAGATCGTAGAGGGAGACCAAGGGATGAATACACTAAGCAGATTCAGAAGGATGTAGGCTGCAGTACGTACTGGGAGATGAAGAAGCTTGCACAGGATAGAGTAGCATGGAGAGCTGCATCAAACCAGTCTCAGGACTGAAGACCGAAACAACAACAACAATCTTTAAATTCATCATTTGCGAATGTACTATTATAGTTTGAGGGTGCTGTATCGCGTGTGGTTTATGTTCACAATTGATTGCAAAACACGTGAGTCTAACTTGGTGTTTGCAGCCGTGACTTCTGGGCCGCTGCCAAGGCGACACGGCATCCAGACCAACGCCCGAGGTCTAAGATATTGCAACGGCCGCGCTTTGCCGCGTCGTCTGTCATACCTAGCAAAAGTTAAGTAATTGTCTTGTTCCTTGGAGCTATACCGGTGTTGAGCGACTGCCGCCACGGTTGTAGTCTGTGGAGTTGGCGGTATTATCTCATGAACTGTTGTAAATTAAGATTATAGTTTCATTCTTACTGTTAGAAACTCAGAAGTTCCTTGTTTATTGAATACTGTTTTCTTTTGCTTGCATTAGTAAATTTCAGTAGTTTGTCACTTTAGATGTCAGTATAGTTCTGTTTTTTTTTCATCTTGTTATTAATCTAGAATTTAATTGATGAGTAAATTTTTTATAAAATAAATGTTAATTTGGTGAAAACGACGAACTATTTGATGGATCTCCCACGTGTTGATGTTTGATCCTTTCCTACCATGAACCTGTTACCTAGGTTTCAACCTGAAATTTCCATTACAAGAAACATGTTAACGTATTTATCTGGAGCTATCAGTAAAATAACTGCGTCTTATACTTAGGGGTACCCGCCAATAGCTTATGAATCAATAATGTGGTTTGGATCTGGTACTCTGAGTAACCCTTTCAACACACCCTAACGTTTACGTACAGTGAATAGCCAAATGATTATGACCTTAGCACACCGCGATTTTGAAGATTGCTTGGTGTGTTGCGGTCGTGAGATACAGTAAAGAACGTACGTAAGCGCAGGAGCAAGAAACGGCGCATCATTCTATCAACATTAATGGCCGCAAATTGGGATAGTCAATGTCTAAAGCAAAGTGTTTTGACCTGATAATTTCACCATAGTTAGTGTCACATCTCAAAGTATTGTTATTCTTGCAGGAGTAAATCCGAACATTATTTTACTTTATTTCGTGAACTGTAATCACTTTTAGTTTCAATGCTGAAGAGCCACGCACACAATACGTAATACCAATAATCTTGTAAGTAGGCTGTTTATGTTTTCTTATTGGTAACGCCACGCAGCGCTCTGTATTAAAATCACTGGCTGTGCTGTGTGCAGTCTGTGGTTAGTTTGCATTGTTGTCTGCCATTGTAGTGTTGGGCAGCTGGATGTGAACAGCGCGTAGCCTTGCGCAGTTAGAGGTGAGCCGCCAGCAGTGGTGGATGTGTGGAAGGAAATGGCGGAGTTTTGAAATTACATATATTATGACTTTTAATGATATTAAGGTATATACATTGTTTGTTCTCTATTAAAATCTTTCATTTGCTAACTATGCCTATCAGTAGTTAGTGCCTTCAGTAGTTTGAATCTTTTATTTAGCTGGCAGTAGTGGCGCTCGCTGTATTGCAGTAGTTCGAGTAAGGAAGATTTTTGGTGAGGTAAGTGATTTGTGAAACGTATAGGTTAATGTTAGTCAGGGCCATTCTTTTGTAGGGATTTTTGAAAGTCAGATTGCGTTGCGCTAAAAATATTGTGTGTCAGTTTAAGCACAGTCGTGTATAAATGTTCAAAGGGGAAGTTTCAAACTCATTGGTCGATACTGTACGTAATTTGTATGGTTTTTTCACATTCCAAATAATGTTACCTGTTTTTATATTTGGTTATACTGCCAAGGCTGCGGACCAACGGGGAATCTGAGAACTGGTGGGCATTGAGAGACTGCTTCGTGTAGCGACTATCCACTCAACTATCATAAGACGCTGCGTTATTAAAAGAATGTTACTGTTACAATAGTAGGTTCCTAAATAATGTTAAAGCTGCGCAGGGTGTTTCAGGGGAAATATAAATATTTTAGGAGGTTGCAATGCAGACTAAGTAGATAAAATATTCTACATATTACATACCCAGTTAATGTAGGCTACAGCGTTACAGCAGCTACAATGTCACACAGAGAAATATTTGTCGAAAGCCAAACGATTAAGTTACAAGTTGATTTTATAAATTCACCTTCTCCTTCAGTTTAGAAAGCTTTTGACAATAACGCTTGTAGCTCTTCTCGTTTCGTCTTGGGGTTACTTAATGAGGACATCCGAGGGATCAATTTGTACCTTGTGTTTACTTTTCCTTGTAGACTTCGTCGTTTGACCACACCAACAGTGAGAATACCATAGGGATAAGGTCCTGCTGCCATTCAGGCCAAGAAATGTAACTATTTCTTCCGATACATCTTCCGGGAACTCGTATGCTCAGATGATGTGATACCTGACGATATCGTATCAGCGGCCCGTGGTACAGGAAGAACGTACCCATCGTCGTAGCAAAAGGAGATCTTCGAACAAAGGTGGAAGACGTTTCCAAGAAAATCTATATTACATCGCCCCGTAAGAAAAGCCCCATCAATACCCTCTTCTACAGTAGAAGTGCCTAATACATTAAAAAAAAGTGTTGCACCACTTTGGTCCGAGAGTTCCGGGACCTGTACAGAAAATTGGAACAGATTATCAACATAAACATTTCCGCCCTTTTTATTGCTCGTGAAAATCAAACATTGGGTGGAGTACCACCATACTGCGAGACCTTCAAAAGTGGTGGTCCAGACTGCTGTACACACCGGTGTATTTAATTCCCAGTAGCATGTCCTCTGGTATTGATGCATGCTTGCTTTCGTCGTGGAATACTATCCAAAGGTTCATCAAGGCAATGTTGGTCCAGATTGTCCCACTCCTCAACGGCGATTCAGCGTATATCCCTCAGAGTGGTTTGTGGGTCACGTCGTCCATAAACAGCACTTCTCAATCCATCGCAGGCATGTTGGACGGGGTTCATGTCTGGAGAATATGCTAGCCATTCTAATCGAGGCATACCGTTATCCTGAAGAAAGTCGTTCACAAGATGTGCACGAAGTGGGAGCAAATTGTTTTCCATGAAGACGAATGCCTCGCAATTTTGCTGCCGATATGGTGGCACTATCGGTCGGAGGATAGCATTCACGTATCGTACAGCCGTTACGGGGCCATCCATGACCACCAGCGGCGTACGTCGGCCCCACATAATGCCACCCCACAACATTAGGGAACCTCCACCTTGCTACACTCTCTGGACAGCGTGTCTACGGCGTCCAGCCTGACTGGGTTGCCACCAAACACGTCTTCGACGATTGTCTGGCTGAAGGCATATCCGAAACTCACTGGTGAAGAGAACGTGATGCCAATCCTGTGTGGTCCATTCGGCACGTTATTCGGCCCATTTGTACTGCGCTGCATGGTGTCGTGGTTGCAAAGATTTACTTCGCCATGGACGTCGGGAGTGAAGTTGCGCATCATCATTTCTATAGATTGTGTCTTAACACGACGCCCTGTGGCTGCACAAAAAGCATTATTCAACATGGTGCCGTTGCTGTTAGCGTTGCTCCGAGCCATAATCCGTAGGTAGCGCTCATGCACTGCAATAGTAGCCCTTGGGCGGCCTGAGCGAAGCATGTCATCGACTCTTCCTGTCTCTCTGTATCCCATCCATGTCAGAACAACATCGCTTTGGTTCACTCCGAGACGCCAGGACACTTCCTTTGCTGAGGGCCCTTTCTGGCACAAAGTAACAATGCTGACGCGATCTAACCGCAGTATTGACCGTCTAGGCATGGCTAAACTACGGTCAGACGAGCCGTGTATCTCCTTCCTGGTGGAATGACTGGAAGTGATCGGCTGTCAAACCCTCTCCGTCTAATAGGCGCTGCTCATGCATGGTTGGTTACATTTGTGGGCGGGTTTAGTGACATCTCTGAACAGTCAAAGGGACTGTGTCTGTGATACAATATTCACAGTCATGGTCTATCTTCAGAAGTTCTGGGAACCAGGGTGATGCAAAACATTTTTGATGTGTGTATATCACAATCATAACTGCACTTGGAAAATTCAGTTACGTAAATAGAAGCACAACTTCGTCAACTGAAATTCGAAAGACAAATGACAGTCGATAAATGATCCCGTAGCAGCTCGAATACTACAAAGCGAAACCAGAATTTTCTTCTGAAACCTCCTGTGTCTACATAACCACAAAAATTTGGCAAATGTTATACGAACCGTTTTGTTCAAATTAGTCTTTACCATAATCTTCTAAGATACTTACTATGTCTTCTGAAACATACTAAAAGTGATGCACTGTAAGCTGCACCTCAACTTCTGATTTCATAGGTAATGAACTTCCTCATTACAACCAAAGTGTCGACGTTAAGGAGGCGATGTTCTACTAACAAGTAAAACAATCAACAACACCTCACATGTTTATCGATTCACAAATCTTTCTGCATTTTTATTTTATTTTTATTTTATTTCTATCTTGCTTTTGACCTAAGGAAGCTTAGGAAAGAAACGGCTGTTGCATTCCTATCTCTCTGTCTTGGTCCCTCTCTCCCTCAGTCTATCTCTCTCTCAGCCACACACACACACACACACACACACACACACATACACACACACACACATACAAGTACCGGGAAATGACGTAGCCGTTTTCGCAAATGGCGGTGCTCCACGCGTCAGACGACAAATGTTACCAGCATTCATATACGAGGAGGAAATGAAGTAGTGGAGTCGCCTGATTCGTATTCCTTGGGAAGTTGAATGGTGCCTCTCCGCAACTGCTGCAGCCACCGCACAAACCAAGACAGATAGCGGGTGCCGAAGTTGTGACGCCTGGTCTCGCAGTAAATATGGCCCGCCAGAATTCCAGCAAACCTCCAAAGGCGAGGACTTTCGGCAGTCACGGACAAAAGACACCTATCTCCGGTTCAGCTGCTCCACAAGCACAACCACGTCATCTGTACCCTACAGACTCAAAACACCTGCTACAAAACGTAATTATTCATTCGTGATAAAAATTCTGAAGAAAGCCATGACCGGGAAGAAAACCATAGTCGAACGTTCTTACAAGGCAACCTCCCCCTCGCACCCCCCTCAGATTTAGTTATAAGTTGGCACAGTGGATAGGTCTTGAAAAACTGAACACAGATCAATCGAGAAAACAGGAAGAAGTTGTGTGGAACTATAAAACAAATAAGCAAAATATACAAATAAGTAGTCCATGCGGAAGATAAGCAACGTGAAGGATAGTATTAGCTGAGGAGCGCCGTGGTCCCGTGGTTAGCGTGAGCAGCTGCGGAACGAGAGGTCCTTGGTTCAATTCTTCCCTCTAGTGTAAAGTTTAATTTTTTATTAGGAGACAATTATCAAAGTTCAGGCACTCACACATAATCAACTTCGCTCTCCAAAATTCCAGGACATGTTCGGATTTGCTTGGACATGTGCAGGATTTGCCGGTCTACACACATTTGAAAACGTTAAAAACATATGTTTTGACAGAGCACAGGGAAAACTGTGCGACCGTGAAACTGTTGCATTCATTTGTTGCAGTTTATGTGGCAAACTCTTATGTTTTCATAACTTTTTTAGGAGTGATTATCACATCCACAAGAAAACCTAAGTCGGGCAAGGTAGAAGAATCTTTTTACCCATTCGCCAAGTGTACAAGTTAGGTGGGTATACAACATATTCCTGTCAGGTGACGCACATGCCGTCACCAGTGTCGTATAAAATATATCAGACTTGTTTTCCTCTGGAGGAATCGGTTGACCTATGACCTTGCGATCAAATGTTTTCGGTTCCCATTGCAGATGCACGTCCTTTCGTCTACTAATCGCACGGTTTTGCGGTGCGGTCGCAAATCACAGACACTGAACTTATTACAGTGAACAGAGACGCCAATGAACGAACGGACAGATCATAACTTTGCGAAAATGAAGAAAATGAACTTTTTACTTGAGTGAAGACTTGAACCAAGGACCCCTCGTTTCGCAACTGCTCACGCTAACCCCGGGACCACGGCGCAACTGAGCTCAGAATATCTTTGATGTTGCCTATCTTGCGCATGGACTACTCAGTTTGTATATTTTGCTTATTTTTTCATAGTTCGACACAACTTCTTCCTGTTTCCTCCATTGATCTATGTTCAGTTTTTCAAGGCCTATCCACTGTGCCAACGTATAACTAAATCTGAGGGAGGTGCGATGGGGAGGTTCCCTTGTTAGAATATAACAATAGCTACTGAATCAAAATGGTTCAAATGGCTCTGAGCACTATGGGACTCAACTGCTGAGGTCATAAGTCCCCTAGAACTCAGAACTGCTTAATTCTAACTAACCTAAGGACATCACACACATCCACGCCCAAGGCAGGATTGGAACCTGCGACCGTAGCGGTCGTGCGATTCCGGACTGTAGCGCCTAGAACCGCTTGGCCTACTGAATCACTAATCAAGATTTTCATAATGCACTTACAGAGGGACAGAGATTTTAGTAAAAAATGTGTTACAACATGTACGTAAATGAAAACTGTCGATATAGATTGGACGAAAATGAAAATGGCATCAATTTGTAGCTATTGTGTTAACGCAAATCCTTCTCATGCAGATATATCAGATGGCACGCTATAAATGTCACCTACTTTTATTGCTAAGGTCTCCTTATGTCTTATGTCGGCTTATGTTTACAGTCTCATTCCGTCGTTACCATCCGGTGTAAAGGAACCCCATTTCCACAAACAAGACATTTCAATTTAGGTTAATTAACTCTCGTTCAGCACATATAATTGATTTCTGCTTAGCTGTATATCCACGTAGAGTCAGGTACCATAGATGGAGGTTTGACTAGCCCCTGCACCTTCCTTGGCGTCTAAGTTATTGAAGGCACTTTTCCTAATTGAGTTATTCTTAGACGTGCGACGGAGCATTCGTGTGGAACTTTAATCTCATCACTACGTCGCAACAGCACATATCACAGTATCCGTTCGAGACTGCCTAAACGAAACCGTGCGGGTACGAATGACCAATCACTATGGACAGCATGTCAGACTGCCATATAACTTTTTCTGATTAGCCTATAAAAAAACGTCAATATTTGTGTAAGAATTAGGTGCATAATATTATTATTTTTTTGTGACTTGGAAACGAGACCGTTATTTTCCCACGTTCAAAGGAAAAGATTTTCTCCGTTCAGTTCTCCGCTATGACCACAGTGATGTGTAACATGAATCGCTCACACTGAAGGGTTACTCTAGGTTGGATCGTATGAATTATAAGAGGCGTCTTTCTTGCGCTATATGATCCAATTTAAAACTTTCCGAGACACCATTAGCCTGATAAAGATACATCTCCCAGACTTACGCTATATTGGCGAATATAGGTGGATCACACCCTACTACATACCAACTTTAAACCAAACATATTTTTAAGAACTTCGTCTTATTTTGCTTTGTGTTTTTGTTTCAGCGCAGTTTGGAAAAATTAGCTACGTAACTCGCACAGTGGGTGTAATATATTTATTTACTAGGTGAGTATCCGACGTTGCCTAGGCCAGTATTTACTCCAGTCTTCTATTAGTCCATCTGCCCCTTCCCCGTTCCCCACCTTTCTGTCCACCACCTCCACGCCCAACTCTCTGTCCATGTCCTCACCCTCTCGCTGTAGATCACCTCCTACCCTTCCGTCTGTTCATCTGCTCCTCACACCACTCTCTGCCCAACTGCCCCTTACCCCTTTGTCTATCTGCTCCTTCTCCCTCTACCATCTCCTCCTTCCACATTGTTCTCCTCCCTCTCCATGTCCACCTCATACTTTCCCTCTCTGTCTGCCCATGTCATCATCACCCCCCCCCCCCCCCCACCCGTCGCCCATCTTTCTCTCCACGTTATCATCACCATTCCAAAAGGTACTGGTACTACTACAGACGGAAGTTGAAAATCAGGTGGACTGATAAGAGAACACCAACACCCAGCTCAAGGGCTGGTTTTGGTTTCCAGATGAAATCGTTTATGATCAAGGTAAAATTAAAATTTCTCAATGCTGTACAACGTCTTGTACCTCCAACTCATAAACTGAGTATTAGCTCTCAGTAGCACGCAGGGGTCTTGAAGCATAGTCAATCGTTTTGCTTTTTCCTTCATATGTAAATTAACCTGCCCATACCTTCAGAATTTGATGCATCGGCCTGTAAGACAAACTCATGACCGAAATTCGGAACGGCCAAAACAGGTGCTGTAGAAGAAGTTATTTTTAAATCGACGAATTCTGCTTGCGAGTTATAGGTTCACTTGAACTTTTCGCCAGTACACCACAATTGGTTGACGGGCACAGAAGTAGTACAAAACTAGGCAGGTTACAGCTCTGAAGGAGCCTATTATACCGCCGGTAACCGAGCAGGGACATTTCACTAGCAATTGGTGCAAGACTAGCTGCAAAAGAGCCAAAGATTTTACTGTGATAAGAACGTCATCCAAATAATTGTACACAAGTCTAACCATCAGATCTACTGAATTGGAATTCACCAATCACAGCATGGCTAACCCCATAGGTAGCCGAAACGGGACATGATTTTACAAAACCAGAGTACAGTCAGTGCTCAACAGAGTGAGAAGCTTAGATTTTTAGGCCACCTGCACTTGATTACACGCTCGATTAAAATCTGATATGGGGAGATACTGAACTCCCAGAATGCATGTAAAACAATTATGTAAGTCCGATAAGTGCACAGATTCTAACACAAAAACTTTTGATTAAGAGAGCTGTAATGGATAACTGTCATTTAGCACTCACCAATGGGCTTGCGCCCCAAAAAAGTAAAAATATAGGCAAGGTGTATTGGGGGGTATGAGGGCCAAATCACGTCAGCTGCCTAAAATCGACAGTCTTTCAGTACTCACGCTTTAGGAGATCGTAAAGGGGGACTCCTGTGACACTTCCAGCTACTCCTGCCTGCTGTTGGCTCAAATGAGCCACTTCAAAATGCTTCCTCACCTCTCCCCAACCCCCCCCACCTCCTGCCCGTCCTTTCAATTACACACTCCTTAATGGCAGTTATGATTACACAATTCATACTTCTCACCAGCCTGAAATTTAAGATCTGGTCATCTCGGTACATAAACATACTACTACAACAAAATTCATCACTAATGAAAGCCTCCTTATCCCAAAATTAACGCAGATTTGTCCCAAAACAGGCAACAAATCCCTATTAACGGTCTGACATTGCCTGTCTACTTTTTGCAGAGGAGGCAGGGTACAGCTCTGAAGGAGCCTTTTATACTGCCGGTGACAGAGCAGGGACATTTCACTCGTCGACTACAGCAAGGCTCAAATGGGCTCTTGACTCAAAGTAGTACAAACAAAACGTAAACCACACTTAAACTGCTTTCATTTTACTACAAGCCTTAAAAAGCGCTCGTAAGCTCTTGCTGTGGGCTGCCCCTTTATTGTGTCAGCTCTGCTTCCCCCTGTCCCGTGGTAACTGACAGTCTCGGGCCAAGTGGCCGACTGACTGCATCCCAAATGTGTCCTATTATTGGGTGCTCTCACCTTTGTTGTGGTGCACTTTGCTGTGGTGCGTTTCCACGTGCAAGCGCCTCCGATCTATACTGACTACCATCAGGCTTTTTTTTTTTTAACTATAAAGCATTTTTCAATAACCGCCATCAGTTAATGAAGTTCAGTGATTCTGTACGTGCTGGAGCAGCAACCATAAGATGAAATCTTTTTCTAGGAACAACCTACAGCCAATCGTTTTTCTAAATAGAAGATTTATTAACACCCTTTTACCATCGTTTCAACGTTCATAAAAACTTCTGCTTCAGAAAGAAATTTTGATAATTGAGTTACATGTTGTGGCGGAGATACATTAAAATACAGGTGAAAGGCATCAGATACAGAAATTCTCCTTTGTAATGATTCAGGTATCATGACTTTTGCTTCTTATTTTCGACTCGATCATTTCCAGACCAAGGTCCCTTACATCAAATTGATACGTTTACTCTTATCCATCCCTGAAAGTTTGTAATATTGTCAAGGAATCATTCGGTATAAGTAGACCTAAACGTCGGAATGTCAATGATTTATGCATTATCTACACCAAACGTATAGAACTAGTTAATCATGTGTTCCCCATATACTTCGCGTTCCTTCATCCAAACCGATCGTCACATAATGCTGTTGCAGGCTATGACACTCTCGTCTACGATTAATTATTTTATCCATTATCTTCCGAACACATTAACTTGACAGACAGGCCGATATTGCTTTGGCGTTTGCAGTGTTTCATCGCTCACTTTTTATCATGACAGCGTCCGAGCACCACCGCAGCACATTACATATTTCAGCGAGCGTACTCAGTGCAGTGTGTAAGCGATTATCGATTGTGTTACCTCCGCTGTTATATCCTATGGACCTGAAGCTCTCTCTCCAGTCATTTCGTTGATTATTTCAGGCCCCTCTCCGTTACGACTCTGCTGAATGTCTGCAGTGTTGTCTTGTAGTGTAACGACGTATAGGTTTTGTTTAGGAATGACTTTCGTTTATCATATGACCATGTGCAGACTTCGTCACCTACGTCAGTTACAACCCACTTCAAAATGATTTATATTCTTTTTAAATTGTCACAGAATGGTTCTTGAACGAAACTGTAAAACATCAGTTGAGTCGTATGCAAAGAATTACATCACTCGGACCAATTGGTTTGCGTAAATTCTTGCAATTTTAGACGTCGTTTGTTTCTCCTCAGAACTTATATTGATACACGTTATCTTGATTGAATTGAAATTAGAACCACACATTAAATAAACTTTTGAGATTCGAAGTTGATATGAACGCTGTCAAAATTCAATAATCTTGTCAAATATATTACGAATCAATTCACATAATTCTTCATAAATAATTCTTCAGAACACGTGTTTCAACTTTAGTAACATCCACTATTTTTATTAGCTTCCTACATACAGTTGTGAACTTGAACGTTGATACGACAGGACTGACATTCTCAATAAGATTAAGCTCTCTATGACGTCATTGTTATACAAAAAGAGTATAAAAATTCATTTTTAATTTTTAGAAGCACGACGCAACAACTCGGTTCCAGGATCTTCTGTTGCTCTTTGGCTGTCGACCCGCGACGTATAGTGGCCAGCAATTTCCTCTCTGGTCGCGGCAACGAAGATGCTGTCTCCGTTCGTTGCGCCGCCCTCTCCGTACATGAAACACACAAAAAATACAAAACTTTTAGATAATTCACATCTATTACAAATAATAAGAAAAATATATAAACAAATTAAATTAAACTTATAGTCACCTGCAAACTGGGCTGACACTGGTGGAGGGGTGACGCTTCAATTTCGCGTCCCACTACAGTCTCTAATCACTTTATGTTATTTCCTCAGTTCTCTGCGATACGTAATGCTATTATTTCCTTCGTCACCCTCGAGGATAACTTCAGTAAAACTTCATCAGGCCGCTTTTCAACTCCTCTATTATCCAGTCCCCTGCCTTAAACTTGGTCAAAACTGAAGACTATGCCATTTCTCGGTAAAACCCCAGAGAAACTTAACGCCAAGTGCCAACCTCAGTGTCTATTAGACATACAGTATCGCAGCTTGCTAGTGACAATTCATTCTAATCTTGCTGTGGTATCCTGCCTACTCATCAAATATAGGGTGCCTACGAAACCTACTTCTCGGGTCGCTAGACAACAATTCAAGCATGTGAATTTTAATTTTTTTTTATGTGGTCTCACTTTTTACAAAAGTTCCTCTTGCAGATTCTTTGACACTGATTGGTAACATGTTTCCTGTTGATATCACTGCTTTGTTCAGGCACGCTCTTTCCTCAACTTATTTTATGTTTAATCAAGAATATTTTGAACAGACTGACGGTGTCGCCATGGGTAGTCCCTGTCTCCTTTGGTGGCCAACCTTTTTATGGAGGATTTTGAAGAGAGAGCGCTTGAATCAGCTGCCCTGAAGCATACAGTTTTTTGGCGGTATGTGGATGACACTTTCATAGTGTGGCCTCATGGAGAAGATAAATTAATGGAGTTTCTACATCACCTCAACTCCATTCATAGCAACATCCTGTTCACCATGGAAATAGAGAAAGATGGTTGTTTGCCTTTCTTGGATGTCCTGGTTCGAAAGAAGAATGATGGTTCTCTAGGGCATTCAGTTTACCGAAAACCCACTCATACTGATTTGTACCTGCAAGCATCGAGTTTTCATCACCCATCGCAAACCATGAATTTGCTTAAAACACTTGTTCATAGAGCTCATACTGTCTCAGATCTAAATAGCTTACCTCAAGAACTCGCCCATCTAAAGACAGTATTCAGCGAAAATGGGTATTCCATCCGGCAGATTAACAGGGCACTAACAGTTAAAACCAAGAAGCAGGAAGTGAATAAAGAGGAGAACATACCGGAACAATCTTTAGCTTTTCTTCCTTTCGTTGGCAACTCTTCGTTTAAAATAGCAAGAATCCTCCGAAAATTTCAGGTAAAAGTGGTTTTCCACCCACCATCGAAGATTGCGGACCTTGTGGGATCAGTTAAGGACAATCTGTTACTACGAAAGGCCGGAATTTACAAGATACCGTGTCAATGTGGTATGGCTTACATAGGTCAAACCACACGCACCGTGAAAGAACGCTGCACTGAACATCAACGTTACACCCGCCTTTGGTAGCCAAGCAAGTCCGCTATTGTTGAACATTGTATTTCTACTGGACATTCAATGGAGTATGAGAAAACAATGATTTTGTCCGCAGCAACGTCTTTCTGGGACTCCATTATTAAAGAATCCGTAGAAATACGACTAGCGGAAAATCTGTTAAACCGTGACAGCGGCTACCAGCTGGACAGTGCATGGAATCCCATCATCTCCACGATTTTCTCAAATCGAAGACGACAGATTGCGTCAACCGCCGTGGCAAACAGCAACGCAGAGGGCGACTGAGTTCCGCTATGCCACCAGCGAGGGCGCTGCCGGCGGGCAGTGTGGTTCAACTATCAAGTTTTCAACGCATGCGCAGAATAGTTACAGTACGCTGTACATTGCGGAACGGACGACGTTTTCGCCAGTCTGCGACGGCTCACCTGAAGATGACTGGCAAGTGCCCAGTTAAAATATCGTGCAAAGTATTGAACGACGACCGGCTGCAAGCCCGAAATTTGTTTGAACAACAATTCAAGCAAATCGTATTAATGAATTTTTATTACAGTAAGATAAAAGTACTTAACTTTGGGAAATGAGTCGCAAGCAATGTGCGACTAACAAAATAGGAAATCTCATCAGTATAGATAATGCCTAAGACAAGTGAAATTATACAGTTCCTAAGACGCTGCTGTACAGCTCGTAGAATGGCTGGTCTGCAACTGGTGTGTGGCCAGGTGGAGCGGCACATATGTTGGCCTACAGGCCGCTGCTGTCTCGATTTCATCCGGTCAGCGTAGTATTGGCTTACGTCGTCTCACAGCCCTCGCTGCTCCACCGTTCTTGACCGGCGTGCCGTCTCTTCACGTTACACCGGACCACTTACTATCAGATTCGATTTCATACGGAACGGGAGTGCTTAGCAACTGTGTTTGTTGAAAACAAAATGTACAGAAATCTATCGCTAATTACCTGTTTGTTGTAGATCTAGATTTTAACCACTGTGTGGTTATCTTCAGTGCGGAAAGATGCAAATCAAATTTTTTCTACCACTTGCCTATACGTGAAGGTGCCACTAGACTACCCAGGTCAGTATTTCAGTTCACATTCAACTGAACTGAAATACTGACATGGAGGACTGAAAAAGAATAAACTCCATGTGCTGCCTCGGGTCGAGCTGAAATTTCGTTCAATAGTTTCGAACGGTCCCTTGTTGTTCCAACCTGTACTTCAGAGCCAAAACTGGGGTCGCGCTACGTTTCAGAGAAGTGAGATGTCTTTCATTGTGTTTGCAGACCCACGATACTTCTAGAGGGGTTGAGTACTTTATCGTTTGGTCGGGTGACAAGCAGTATCAGTAGCGTCAAAATTGTCAAGAACATCGCACTGCGAATTGTCGTTTTCGATTGTAAAAGGTGTAATTGATATCAACGCTGGGCATTGCGGCTCTGATCTCCATCGGAGAGGTGTCTAAAAACAGGTGAAATGCGCGTAATAGTATGTGACAATCTTCCCATCGTGTGACACATCCAGGCTGCCGTTGGGCAGAATTCTGGTTAAAATTGGGTGCATATGTGACGATAATAACCTATTTCACACCTCACATGATTTGTTGAAAACTGAGAAAAAGTACAGAAATCTATCGCTAATTACCTGTTTGTTTTAGATCTAGATTTTAACCACTGTGTGGCTATCTTCAGTGCGGAAAGATGCAAATTAAATCTTTTCTATCGCTTGCCTATACGTGAAGGCGCCACTAGACTATCCAGGTCAGTATTTCAGTTCACATTCAACTGAACTGAAATACTGACATGGAGGACTGAAATAGAATAAACTCTATGTGCTGCCTCGTGTCGCGTTGAAATTTCGTTGAATAGTTTCGAACGGTCCCTTGTTGTTCCAACCTGTACTTCAGAGCCAAATGTGGGGTCGCGCTACGTTTCAGAGAAATGAGATCTCTTTCATTGTGTTTGCAGACCCACGATACTTCTAGAGGGGTTGAGTACTTTATCGTTTGGTCGGGTGACAAGCAGTATCAGTAGCGTCAAAATTGTCAAGAACATTGCACTGCGAATTGTCGTTTTCGATTGTAAAACGTGTAATTGATACCAACGCTGGGCATTGCGGCTCTGATCTTCATCGGAGAGGTGTCAAAAAACAGGTGAAATGCGCGTAATAGTATGTGACAATCTTCCCATCGTGTGACACATCCAGGGGCAGAATTCTGGTGAAATTCGGTGCATATGTGACGATATTAACCTATTTCACACCTCACATGATTTCTGTGCTGCGGCCATTTCTTTCGCATGTGTCAACACCTTGCTGTTCGAAGCGTTGCCGAATCCGACGGTGACGACACAGGCCGCCATGCTTTTGCACCATTACAGAGGAAAATTGCAGGCAACTTTGAGGCAAATTTCAAACTTCTGTGTCGCTATTGGAGACAGTCATGAGTGTTTCGAGAGGTGGACCTGTAATTGTGTTCCGCAGAGTAGAACTGAAGTGTTAGAAGAGGCCAGCGGCAAACCTTTTCACTAGCAAGTTATCAATAAGCATCTTCTTAATCAATTCTAATACCCAATACGGGAGTGTGGGACTATTGAAGAACCAAGGAAATAACAGAAAACAGATTCATCCCTGCATCACCATTCAGGAAAGTCTTTGTGTGCGCAGTGACTGTCAAGCGGTTTAGAAAACGTACAGGGGTGAACAAATCTTATACAAGCGACGTTTACCGAAATTTATCTAATAGTTCTATCAGTTTAGAGAAATCGTCTGAAAATGGTGTTACCTCTGAAGTGCTATAACTTCAGTGTCGTAAAACTGTTTATCAGCTACCTTTTACCTCAGTTGAGGGGTAGTAGTGATTAAAAACTAGAAACGTGGTTAAAAACACCATTCGCAATCACCAACTTCAGATTTCTGGTTGTTTCCATATAATCGTAATACAGAGACGGCATCCTTAATAAAATTATGTTAACTCCTGTTCGTAGTGTACAGTCTCACACATATTTTGAAAGGTTCCTGCAGTGAGAAATTGGCTTAATCACAATATATAATCACGTTATTTTCTTACATTTTGTCATCGTTCGCATCTGTTTTCATAAATTTTGTGTCATTTATACCGAACTAACACTCTAATTAGAAAAAGCTTTGAAAACTGACAGTCGTTTATGCCAATGATAATATCGCTGTAGCAGTGTGCTGTTGACAAAACTAAATAAGGCGCAATTGTTTTAGGATGCTCCATGACCATGGTGAAGTGGAATGTCTTAAGAGTCTAGGCAGTATGAGCGAGCGGAAGTTGAACAAATATCCACAGATTTCTGACATGGTTACATAAGCGAGTAGTCGGTGTCTTCTTTGTTGCGGTGTGTGCCATATGTACTCGGAATGGATTTTACGCACGACAGCTCGTTAGAGAGTACTGCACACTTGAAATTTTCTTTCACTCTACTGTTGAAGCGAAGAACACTCTGTTAACAAGATTACCATTAAGTTGCAAATGTTCCACACATTACTCGTATCAAATGCAGAATAATTATGAGCTGAAAGAGGAGCATTCATTCCAGCACTCAAAAGCTTTACCCGCTATTCGTTTCTTGTTGAAGAATGATGAAGCAATTTGGTAGTAGTTGTTTCAGATGTATCTCAGTGATAAACAGCTTTTCAGTGATTAGAATTATACGTAGTTAAGCAACATATACGACTATGAAAGTCACGCTGAATTATATCTATGAATAGGACTGTGTATTTCGTTGTATTTAACTATTTCACGCGTAGTATTATTATAGTCCTTTAGTGGCTCCTCTGTATGTCACGGTTCCACTCGTACATATTTAAACGTACACAGGCTTCAACTTCATTTTCTGTAACGTTTAGACTTCGTTGGCTTTCGTATCTTGTGCTAATCTTTTAACATCTCCGTATTTGCTACACACAATATCTATCGCTATTAATGTGTCACGAAGTCTACTGTTGTTACTCATGACGGTTACTGCCACTTGCCACTCGTAAGAGTTATGACAATTACTATCTGCCGTATATTAAATACTAGATCTAAAAACATTTGTTGCTTAACAAATGACTTTACTTAATCGCAAAAAGCAGTCGCATGGCACTTTATTCATTTCTTAATGAATAATTTCATTTGACAGATAAAATCAATAACTTCTATTTAACGTTTTTCGAGTCTACAATACTGCTACCACGATTACTCAAACCAGCTATAAAAACAGCAACTGATATTGGAGGTGATAAGACAGTGAATTGTATTTATGTGTGTATCGCGATTGTAAGTCAGACCCACCAGTCATCTTCATGGTTTGGTTGTAATTTCAAATCGTTTTGGATACCTTTAATTAAACATAATTTCCATTAGAACATACTGATCTAACAATCTTTCAAAAATTCATTCAAGGGCAGTTAAAAGTTAACTGTCGTAAATGTTAAAGTTAGGTTTGTATAGTTCGGAATATTACACCAACACTCAATGGAATGAGGCTAGAAGCTGTAATGAACACAGACAGTGTGCGTGGTTAACTTCGGGTTTTTCCAAGAACAAAAATGATCGCCCGCCATTATTTTTTAAAAAAAAGGGCGAAACAGCGTCCGCTTTTACCAGTATATTGTGCCCATGTGCTGTGATCTCCAGACACTGCATTTAATTCTGTACTATGTTCAAACATAGTTAAAACCAAGAACAGAAAAGGCTGATACGTTTGTGCTTAATATTTTGTGTTAAAATTTAGGTTTCCTGCTACGAAATAATTGGTGGTTCGGTTTTTTACGTAAACAGAATTTAGAGGTCCTTTAAGATCGAATTATGAATAATAAGAGTGACAGGTTCGGTAACAGTACCTTGACTATAGGTTGCCGTGGTGAACTGAAGTCACCACAATGAATATCTGCAAGCACCGGAGTTGAGTTAACAGCGATGTATTTGACCGATATTCACTTTATGAATGCTTAATATAATGGTAGAGGAGCACCACTGTGTTGTACTGATCTGTTCCCGCAGCGACGGCATCCACATCGCACTACCTTTGAATCTGCAAGTTCTGCATCTCTTTGTCAGTAAACCTGTCGATACTGTTGTGTACCACCAATAATGTAGTACGAAAACTGCTGAAAGAAAAACAAGCCAAAGAGAGAACTGAGCAGTACTGAATGCAAGCTTGAGGGCAAAGAGTAATGTGGGAATTACTATTGCCAACAGTAGATAGTAACCATTAAAGCAAACCGAACATCTTATCAGGGTGGCTGCACTGTTCTATTTATCCCCGATGAACAAAGAGAGGGGATAATAACTGGGTACATTTAAGTAAACTGTCATACCCTACATTTTAATACAATTCCCTGTATAGCATATCAGTTAAACACTATTTATGATTTTTGATAGCGTGGTCGGAAATAAAAAGATTCGTACTGAAGATATATCTCTAATAACATCACAAAAATATATCTCATGACTATAGTAGTAAGCATTTTCAATAACTTAAGTTCATAAAGTATGTCAATATATATATGTGTCTCTTGAAATATGGTCGTACTCTGTTCGACATCTCTGCAGCCGATATAAAGGTATGAATCTTTCTATGTCTTATTGCAACTTTAATTTTACTTGTTTTTCTCACTTACATACGTACTTAATCACTTGTCTTTTGTTCTTGATTCCCTCCAAGGAAAATGTTATTTATAATTCACGTATATGTAATAATCTGATGACGATCTTCAGAGACTGACATTGGTTATCATTAAAATATTTAGAAAATAGTTTTGTGGTGAAGATTATTTATTTGAAGTTCAACACTGGTCGGCGCTCTTGTTTGACAAGACTGCTTACTCACTATCAGTACGGGAATTGTATTCTCTGTGCAGTGTTTCTGAATCTACGTTTCGTGTGAATAAACCACTAGCCGCTTTAAAAGCAATACTACATTTTTTCGTACAAATCGAATGTAATATGCCTTTTATGAAGCTGTGTCATGTCTTCAGCAAATGGCGAAACCTTCATTCTGAGACATTTTAAAACCAAATCCCGTATAGGAAACAATATCTTCCAGAGTTTACTTGCTACCACTGATGTCAAGTGCTGAGTGACCAAAATCTGTGAAATTTTCGAAAACATGGTATTTTTATCATTCACATTATCGCTGACATTGTTGCCTTACAACAAGTTTACCCATATTGTCAACGCGATACCTATTGTAATTTACGCATTAACTTATTCAGCCTAAATTTTTTGCTCGCACTTAACTCAACCTTCTCCGCAAGCACTGTAACTCGGTTCTCCTTGTAATCGTCAGTAAATTTAATGCCGTTCAGTATGCCGTCACAGTGGCATCGGCATCGGGCGATTCCGCCGATAACCGACATCGGCGAAGGAAGTACGACCTTTTCATAGCAGTTTGCCTGTACGTGGGCAGTCTCGATGCAACTGATGTCAGTGTCAGTACGTGCAGACTTCAGACGTCGCGATGGTCTGCGGAATTCCAATCTGTTTGCTTCCTTCGGTAGAATCTGGAGACATCCCAACACGCAAAACCTTGACTGTGAGAAATTTATAACTTTAGTATAAGTAATAGCATGCGTGTGGCACTGCAAGAATGTGAAATACACTGAAGAGCTAAGGAAGCTGATACATCTGCGTAATATTGCGTAGGACCGCCGCGAGCACGCAGAAGTGCCACAACGACAACGTGGCACGGACTCGACTAATGTCTGAATTAGTGCCGGAGGGAACTGACACCATGAACCCTGCAGAGCTGTTCATAAATCCGCAAGAGGATGACGGTGTAGATATCTCTTCTGAATAACACGTTGCAAGGCATCTTATATATCCACAATAATGGTTATGTCTGGGGAGTTCGATGACCAGTGCAAGTGTTTAAACGCAGAAGAGTTTTTCCGGAGCCACTGTGTAGAGACTCTCGAAGTGTGGGGTGTCGCGTTGTCCGTGTGAATGCACAATGGGCATGATTGGATGCAGGTTATCAGACATGATGCTTACGTAAGTGTCACTTGTCAGGCTCATATCTAGACGTTTTAGGAGCCCCGTATCATCCCAACTGCACACGCCCTACACCATTACCGAGCCTCCACCAGCTTGAACAGTCCGCAGTTGACAAACAGGGTCCAAGGATACACGAGCGGGCCTTCGACTCCGAAAGCCCAAATTGATGATGTTTCGTTGAATGGTTCGCACGCTAATACTTGTTGCTCGCCCAGCACTGAAATGTGCTATAGTTTGCGGAAGAGCTGCACTTCTGGTACGTTGAACGATTCTCTTCAGTCGTCGTTGGTCCCGTCCTAATGGCTTGGTTCAAATGGCTCTGAGCGCTATGCGACTTAACGTCTGAGGTCATCAGTCGCCTAGAACGTAGAACTAATTAAACGTAACTAACCTAGGACATCACACACACCCATGCCCGAGGCAGGATTCGAACCTGCGACCGTAGTGGTCGCTCGGTTCCAGACTGTAGCTCCTAGAGCCACACGGCCACTCTGGCTGGCTGGTCCCGTCCAAGGAGGAATTTTTTCTAGATGCAGCGATGTCAGAGATTTGATGTTACGCGGTGGTCGTGCGGTTCTAGGCGCTCCAGTCCGGAGCCGCGCTGCTGCTACGGTCGCAGGTTCGAATCCTGCCTCGGGCATGGATGTGTGTGATGTCCTGTTAGTTAGGTTTAATTAGTTCTAAGTTCTAGGGGACTGATGACCACAGCAGTTGAGTCCCATAGTGCTCAGAGCCATTTGAAGCATTTTGATTTGATGTTATACCGGATTCCTGATATTCACGGTACACTCGTGAAATAGTCATACTTGAAAATCCCTACTTCATTGCTACCGCGGAGATGCTGTGTCCAATCGCTCGTTCGCCGACTATAACACCATGTTCAAACTCACTTAAATCTCGATAACCTTCCATTGTAGCTGCAGTAACCGGTCTACCAGCTGCGCCAGACACTTGTTGTCTTATATAGGCATTACCGACCGCAGCACCGTATTCTGTCTCTTTACATATCTAAGTATTTTAATATGCATGCCTATACCAGTTCCTATGGCGCTTCAGTGTATAATAACAGGGTAGTATCTCGGAACCTACGGTCCCATATCGCTACTTTACTCGAAAGCTCAATTTTAGAAGTACTTAAAATTTTGGTAATAATTAATAGAACGTTATCCAGTATTCAATTATGCACGTTGTGTGGCTGTAAAGCCACTTCAGTCTCATATCAATGCTTACGTCAATGTCATCTGCAACACGTGGAAAATCCTTTTCGGAAATTTTAAGCTCAGGTTACAGCCTCTAAGAATTGCCTGTTCAAGTGTTAAAGATGATGTATTTCAGTTAAAGTCACTACATTGGATTTCTCTTGCACTTTGGTATGTGAGTGTTAGCTGCCTAGGAATCGCTATTACCGCTTACTTTTATTTGTACTCAAGTAGGGTGATGTATCATTTTATGAGGTTGCTTGCAAATGTTGTGCATGTGTGCTTCGTATGTGCAGAGTATCTTATTCTGAAAATTTATGTTTGTCTGTCACACCTATGCTGAATACCAGTCTTTGGATTTTAACTGATACATGCATGTACAATAGATTTAAATATAAGTTTTCTGAGCGCTTGCAATCTTGCTTTCAGTATCACCGCGAATTATTTTGAGTATGTAATAGAATGCTTCTGTCTTCATCTCATATATTCGTACATCTGAAGAAAAAGTTTACGGTGATCACCATGTTCCTTTCGATACGAATATAACTCATTCTTTGTCGTTTACGTAGTAAAATCTACAATGGAATTAATTCCGCCTAAAATTGACAAGGAACTCTGACGCACTTTTATCAAGTTGTCGGCCGATGTTTTGGGGCATCCTCGGCCGACGGTTTCTGGAGGCCGTTGTCGGTGCCACTGGGACATAACCGAACAGCAAGCTGTCGCGGATATCCCAAACGGCGTTTTTCGAGATCAGTTCCCGACATTGATCAGAGAGATAAAAATGCACACAACTTTTAAGTGGAACGTGGCTCCATCTTGTCACATGACCACATTAGCCTATGGTTCGCGTTTGTCTATTAATGCCGTGTGAATAGAACATGTTTATTTTCGAACAAGACACACAGCCCATATCGTCGTCATATGGACTGTTTTCCGTACAATGCAGATGGCAAGATAAATTTGGTAAAAAAAACGAAATGTTGAAAAGGGTAAATAAGACCTGCTTCCACAAAAGCCGAGAACAGCTTGTGCCTTAACTTGTTGACAGCGACTATTCTTGCAATTTTTTTTTCTCTTCTCTGACGATTCCCAGCCACGTCATTCACATGGCCTGTTTACCATTCCCTGTGTGTGTGTGTGTGTGTGTGTGTGTGTGTGTGTTATGTGTATGTGACATTGGGAGGATATGAGTGACCTGTAGTTCACTCCAGCGTATTCAGAGGCCTTTGTAGAGTCACAGGAATGCAGTATGAACTCAGCACTTAAACTACTTGAGATAGAACCAAACACACTTGTCATACACAGACAGCGGAACCCCCGTTGCACTGAATGCAGGTGCACAGTTCGGATACTATCTTCCCCCCCATCGCTCTCCTGGGATATATACGTGCTCCCAGCAAGGAACTCACCACTGTTCGTTCGTATCTGGTAAATCACAGACGTGCTCTGCAAATTTTGCTCTGCCGTCGTAGACAAAGTACTCCATCATATTATTCCGATTTGTTTTGGTGATTAACTTAAAATATACGCTCGTAATGCATTACTTTCACGAGTTTTGGTTATTCTAATTTTTTTCTTTGGGTAAATTGAACGTGTTTTGTGAAGATCCATGGGTCATGCTTTATCTTGAGAGAATGACCGTTATACTTGCGATCTTGTATTACTATTTGCATCATAAACACGAGTGATATTACTTGCAATGGGTTCCCTTGTTCTTCCTATCCACGACTTGCATTGTAACTGTACCTTTCCTTTGTGAAAACAGACTAATTTTCGGCCCTGTGCCAAACACTTTCTTTTCATTTCAAACCTATCCTCCTGTGGTGATTTTTAATGGAACGTTTATTTTCCCCCTGAACTTAACAAATACCAAGATGCATGCATTATGTGGCCGAGCGGTTCTAGGAGCTTCAGTCTGGAACAGCGCGACCACTACGGTCGCAGGTTCGAATCCTGCCTTGGGCATGGATGTGTGTGATGTCCTTAGGTTAGTCAAGTTTAAGCAGTTCTAAGTTCTAGGATACTGATGACCTCAGATGTTAAGTCCCATAATGCTCAGAGCCATTTGAATCATTTTTGAACCATGCATATTCCGAATTATTTTGCAGTTGATTTTTGGCTATCAGCTAACAATGTGTCCTGAGTGTGGGTGGTATTGGAGTTCCAACACAACAGGCACGCCAGCCAATTCTTACATAAGTAAGGTGGTTAGGTACAATTGTAAAAAATTTCTGGCAGTTAACGGTTTTTGTATTTCATGCTCTTTTTCCGCTAGCCCACGTAGGCATACCTCTCTCGTTGTCTAAAGCCCTCTCTATGTTCTACCGCTTATTTAACTAACGAGCCTAGAAAGGTCTAATACGTGAATGCATCCTGTACGAATGCTTCATGCGTGCACCTCTTCTGGTCCTCCAATCATATTAAGGTCGGCTGTGCTTAATTAAGTTCCACCCTTCTCAATTTTCGTTGTCTTGCAGAGATCTCTGTTCATTAAAAGGTTATTTCTATAGAATAGTGTATAAGACTGCTTTAATAATTTTATGACTTGGGATTTTGTACTACAGAAAGGATTTCAACATGATATCCCTACTAATTAAAAATAGATGTATGTACTTTTGTTTATATGTAAGTATGTATGTCCCACATATCCTCCTAAACCACTGGAACGATTTCAACAAAACTTGGTACACGTATCACTTACTGTCTGGAAAGAATAACTGTTAGGGTAGCAACCACCTACCCGAAGAGGTAAGAGGGGAGTGAGACACAATGTAGCCCACAGAGCGAAACTACCCACAGTTCGGTCGTCCAGTATTTGAGAATGAGACACCTCCAGTGGTCACAGTGGAGGTACCCTAGTTTACTTATTTAATGTTTTCCATTAGATATCAGTAATTTTTTGTCAAAAGTAATCCTAAACCATATTCTGAAATAGTGTCTTGTTTCTCCACTAGGCAGTGCCACAAGTTCCTCCAAAAATCGTAACACAACACACGCACAAATGTAATACTAACTTATGTAAATCCACCCTATGATGGAGGTTTAAACCTTCGAAACGCGTCGTGGAAATAAATAAAACGGTAACTGGTAACAGTAAACTTGTTGTTTCATTTAATTTACTCTCAGATTTGTAAGAAACTAGTGCATCATACATGACATTTTAATTAATTACTCCTTTGCTACTAACTCTATTCAAAATACGTTTCGTAGACAGTAGGCACATATACCACTAAATATTGTTAGAAAATTGTAACAGTGTACAGAATACGGTTCAGGAGATGCGAGGTCATAAATACTGAGTTGCGTGAAAATGAAACCGCGCTGGAAATTCGCTACACAAAAAGATGGAGTGTGTGTTAAATATGTGTGAAATATGTTTCACACGTTCGTATGCGAGCAAAGCTAAGGGTGGAAAGCTCATGCTAAACTCCTGCAACGATTTCAGTGAAATTTAGTACACATATTTGTTACAACCTGGAAAGAAATACTGCAGGGGTAAGACGTACTAGCCTCTTACTCCAGTGAATGTGATAACGTGGAGAGAGAGAGAAGGGAGAAGGGGGAGATGGACAGACAGCGAGGGGTAAGGAGGAGATAGGAGCAGATAGGAGGACGATGAAGTGGGCAGGTAGGGAAGGGGAACTGGAAATAGAGGAGAGAGACTGGGAGGAAGAGTTGATACAGGGAGAAGGAGCAGATGGACAGATGGAGAGGTGCAGAGTCATAGAGAGATTGGGGAGGAAAAGATGGACAGAGAGAGAGGCAGGAGAAGACGAACAGAGTATGGGAGAGGAAGGAGGAAGCCGGTCGGGCTGACCGAGTGGTTCTTGGTGCTACAGTCTGGAACCGCGCGACCGCTACTGTCGCTGGTTGGAATTCTACCTCGGGCATGGATGTGTATGATATCCTTAGTTAGGTTTAAGTAGTTCTAAGTTCTAGGGGACTGACGACCTCGGACGTTAAGTCCCATAGTGCTCAGAGCCATTTGAACCATTTATTTTGGGGGGGGGGGGGAGGACGTTGGCAGGGAGATTCAGAAGGAGGACATGGACTAACAGAAGATTGTAGTAAATATATATTCAGCGGGCACTGCGGCACTACGCTATCGAATTTTTTCAAACTGTCGCTTCCTTGAGCCCCCGGTTAGCGATGTACGACTAGCGGTTACAGAGGTCAAGGATCACACTTTATTAATAATTATTGTACAAAGTAATATCTCCAGTTACAGTTACATTTTCAGCAAGTACACCAAGTCCTTTCATCCATACATGAATTTTTTCATCATTACTAACTTTTCTACAAAGTTAACGGCATATTACTATTTACATAACGAGGGCTACTTTGGGTCTTGGGATCTATTCTACAATGCCAGGTCTTGCAGGCGATGACATCTCGGTCGGCGAAAGATTCAAGTCCAGGAAGCGAGGCGTTTTCACAACGAACAATGGCTAGAGTAAACCAACCAAACAGCGGGTATAGTCAGCTAGTTAATGAGTATTTCAGTCTTGTGATTTAGGGCTTAATATTCACAACCCAGCGTTTGACCTCCGTTTACCTTTCCAATTACTTTGCTGCGGCATAAAAGAATACAATTTGAATTTTAGTCTTTGGAACAAGGAGTATTAAAAGGAAGCTGATCTGGTGAATTTTAATGTCATTGATGCACTACTCGTCATTCTCTCCTACCTCCTGTATGTTCATTGAGTGTTCAACTGATTCCAAGAGTCCTTATGCTGTGCACTTCGGAAATAGATAGGTTAATAATCACTTTATTGAGCCGCTTATGGCTCATATTACATAATTCTTCCGACTTACATACAGCGTGGAGCAGATTAGTGACGTGAGCAACACCTGACGAGGAGTCAGTCGTAAAGGGTCTAAGGCTAATTTGAAGGGAGCACTGTCAGTTTGCGATGTTACTACTTTGTTAGGTCACTGCTCCTTCGATCGTAGACGTGAAGCCGACGGCACCACGTGCTGCCATGGCGTGCTCTCTCTTAGGACAGATTTTGGTTTTCCGTGCTATCCCTAAATCGCCCTAAAGAACTGTAGACTTCCTTGCCCCTCCCTCCCTTGTAATTCGAGCTCGTGCTCCGTCTCTAATGCCCACGCTGTCGACGGGGCTTTAATCTTCCTTCCTCCCTCTTCGGGGTCCACACGCCACGCACTGTGCAGGATCTGCCCCGCCACGTGTCGAGCACGTCGCTGTAGTCCCCGCCGTCCTTACGGAGGGCCGGCGGCGTCAGCAAAACAAGCGCCGACACGACGGGCCTCGCTACGTCACGCCGTGGGGTGGACGAGGTGCGCGCCGGGTTGCTGCCCCCGCGGCGGCGCGCTGCCAAGCCCACTGCCGGCGCCGCGACGCCAGATCGATGCTGGGGGCTGGCTCTGGCCCGCAGCCGGCGCCGACGCCACCGACGCCGTCGCCCGCCTGGCTGACGCCGCGCCGTCCTCCACCCCCCCCCCCTCTCTAAACCCTCTGCTGCCGCCCCCGCTGTCCCTCTCTAGAGATCGCTGGGCTGCGTAGACTGGTCAACTCTAAAACCTCCAAGCAAGTCTGAAATGAAGGCTCGGGGTTCATTCCAAAACTAAAGAAATTTTATTCCACATTTTTTATTCAAGATAATGAAATAAAATTTGTTTCTTTTGTAGCTTATCATGTCTGACTTACATATTTACGTTGGCGCCGTTGAGGTCTAAAATCTATGTCCGCAAGCCACCTAACAGTGTGTGGCGGAGGGTACTCTTGGCACCACTAACTGATACCTCCTTCCCTGTTCCACTCGTAAATGGCGGTAAGCCTCAGTGTCAGCTCAAATATCTCCAATTTTATCGTCTTGGTAATTTCATGTCTGTACGAGGTCTGTTCAAAATATTACGGAACTTTGTTCACAAAAATGTTCTACTTTTATCTTTTGCTTATTGTGCTATGTCCCCTTCCAATTACTCTCCTCCACAATTGGTGCACAGCTCCCAACGTGTTTTCCATTTCCGGGAGCAGTATTGGTAAGCCTCCAGCTGGATTGCGCAAAGCTCCGTTTTGCAATTTTTCTTTTCTCTCTGCTGTCGTTGCAAATGTACGTGCTTTCAACGGGGTTCTCAAATTTGGAAGTAAAAAAAGGCATCAGGGGCCAAGTCTGGAGAGTACGGAGGAATAGGCAGCACAGTTAAAAAATTGGCTCTGAGTACTATGGGACTTAACATCTGTGGTCATCAGCCCCTTAGAACTACTTGAACCTAACTAACGTAAGGACATCACGCACATCCATACCCGAGGCATGATTCAAACCTGCGACCGTAGCGGCCACACGGTTCCAGACTGAAACGCCTAGAACCCCAAGGCCACACTGGCCGGCCGCAACACAGTTAATTCGTCGTTTGTGCAGTAGTCACGCACCAACAGGGAGACGTGGAATGTCTCGTCACATTTCCAGCCATTCCCTTCACACATTTTTTCACTGAAACGCCTAGAACCCCAAGGCCACACTGGCCGGCCGCAACACAGTTAATTCGTCGTTTGTGCAGTAGTCGCGCACCAACAGGGAGACATGAATTGTCTCTCCACATTTGCAGCCATTCCCTTCACACATTTTTTCACAGGCGCCACAATACGTCTCCATAGTACCATCGATAAACTGTTTGTCTTTGTAGCACTAATTCGTAATGAACTAATCCTTCAAAGTCAAAGAAAACTATCAACATGGCTTTGACATTTGTCGTGATTTGACGAGCCTCATTTGAGCTTGGAGAACCTTTGAGCTTGGAGAACCTTATCCGACACATTGTCAAGACTGAGCCTTAGAACATCCGTTAGCACATGCCAGCGGATTCAGTGACCTTCACCATTGGTATTGGTTTAATGTTAATACATATCGCGAGGTGGGGCGTTTCGCCTGCGCGAGCGAAATATTTATGCCTTGACTTAGTATTGCTCCACGACAACAGAAAATCGGAATGTGACGGAAATTTGTTACGAGACAGGAGAACGAGAGGACGTGTACGAAGTGTCTGTAATGAAGCAGTCATTGTTAGCCGCCATATTGTATAATTTGTGTTACACTAGACAGTGAGAAACTTAGCAACAGGGTTGATGGTCACGAAGTAGATGGAGTTAAGGTGGAGTTAGGGAAGTCTTCTACCTAGACTGCAAAATAACCAATGACGGACGGAGCAGGGAGGAAATCAAAGGCAGTCTAGCACTGGCAAGAGAGGAATTCCAGACGAAGAGAAGTCTAGTAGTACCAAACAATGGACTTAATTTGAGGAAGAAATTTCTGAAAATGTACGTCTGGAACACCGCGTTGTACGGTAATGAAACATGGACTGTGGAAAAACCGGAACGCAAGAGAGTCGAAGAATTTAAGGTATAGTGCTAAAGACGAATGCTGAAAATTAAATGGACTGATAAGGTGCGGGACGAGGAGGTTCTGCACAGAAACTGAGAGGAAAGGAATACGTGTACTAACACTGACAAGCGGAAGGGGCAGGATGATAGGACATCTGTTAAGACATCAGGGAATGGCTTCCATGGTACTAGAGGGAGCTGCAGAGGACAAAATCTGTAGAGGAAGACTGATATTGGAATACATCGAGCAAATAATTGAGGACATAGTTTACAAATGCTACTCTGAGATGAAGAGATTAGCACAGGAGAGGAATTCGTAATTCGTGACGGGCAGCATCAAACCAGTTGAAAAAAAAAAAAAAAAACTCTTACGGTCCCATTACTTTTCGTTGGGGAACCTCAGAAATTGTCTTTACATCTGTCGATTATGTTCCCTTCGGAATGACGAGTTGAGGTCTACTCCGATGCGCACTCCGATCCGATAAGTCTATGACATGACCTTGTTGGTGCACAAGCTTTTCCTTTTTCCTTTGGAATCGCGAGTAATGCTATCATACTGACTGGAGCTTGATTTCTGCTCTTTTGTGCGGAACACAGGTACCGTCACCAGCAACACTGTGGCTCAAAATCTCCACTCCTCGCCATCATTGTCCTATAGAGTAGGGATGGCGGTGATCCTTGAAACAACAGATTTTCGCTTACATCAGTTATTTTTATGTCCAGTTTAATCGAGCTCAAACGTCAAGGAACAGGATATCATCATCGATGTAGGGTTGAAGCTGCGACAGAAATCGGTCTCACTGTCTTAAGCAAAGATTGCAGTTTTCAAGAAGACGAGCACATCGACAGCGGGAGCGAAAGGACACAAACTGATGACTTCCCCGCATCCTCACTTTTCAATGGTATCAGTTTTTCACGCTGAAGCAATGACTGAATTAAGGGTTCAGTCATTGCCCCAAATTTAATGAGCATCAATAAAATTATAGATATGTCAAATTTACTTTCTCTTCCTAGGAACACTGTGAATGTTTTCACTTTGTGTGATTTCACGAGTTTGTGGTGCATCCTCCTCCGTATCTAACATTTTAATGCAAATAGAGCATTCTACATCATTGCTGCCGCGCTTGGTACAGTACTTCCAAAGTAGCGGCGATGCAACACTCCTGGAAATTGAAATAAGAACACCGTGAATTCATTGTCCCAGGAAGGGGAAACTTTATTGACACATTCCTGGGGTCAGATACATCACATGATCACACTGACAGAACCACAGGCACATAGACACAGGCAACAGAGCATGCACAATGTCGGCACTAGTACAGTGTATATCCACCTTTCGCAGCAATGCAGGCTGCTATTCTCCCATGGAGACGATCGTAGAGATGCTGGATGTAGTCCTGTGGAACGGCTTGCCATGCCATTTCCACCTGGCGCCTCAGGTGGACCAGCGTTCGTGCTGGACGTGCAGACCGCGTGAGACGACGCTTCATCCAGTCCCAAACATGCTCAATGGGGGACAGATCCGGAGATCTTGCTGGCCAGGGTAGTTGACTTACACCTTCTAGAGCACGTTGGGTGGCACGGGATACATGCGGACGTGCATTGTCCTGTTGGAACAGCAAGTTCCCTTTCCGGTCTAGGAATGGTAGAACGATGGGTTCGATGACGGTTTGGATGTACCGTGCACTATTCAGTGTCCCCTCGACGATCACCAGTGGTGTACGGCCAGTGTAGGAGATCGCTCCCCACACCATGATGCCGGGTGTTGGCCCTGTGTGCCTCGGTCGTATGCAGTCCTGATTGTGGCGCTCACCTGCACGGCACCAAACACGCATACGACCATCATTGGCACCAAGGCAAAGCGACTCATCGCTGAAGACGACACGTCTCCATTCGTCCCTCCATTGACGCCTGTCGCGACACCACTGGAGGCGGGCTGCACGATGTTGGGGCGTGAGCGGAAGACGGCCTAACGGTGTGCGGGACCGTAGCCCAGCTTCATGGAGACGGTTGCGAATGGTCCTCGCCGATACCCCAGGAGCAACAGTGTCCCTAATTTGCTGGGAAGTGACGGTGCGGTCCCCTACGGCACTGCGTAGGATCCTACGGTCTTGGCGTGCATCCGTGCGTCGCTGCGGTCCGGTCCCAGGTCGACGGGCACGTGCACCTTCCGCCGACCACTGGCGACAACATCGATGTACTGTGGAGACCTCACGCCCCACGTGTTGAGCAATTCGGCGGTACGTCCACCCGGCCTCCCGCATGCCCACTATACGCCCTCGCTCAAAGTCCGTCAACTGCACATACGGTTCACGTCCACGCTGTCGCGGCATGCTACCAGTGTTAAAGACTGCGATGGAGCTCCGTATGCCACGGCAAACTGGCTGACACTGACGGCGGCGGTGCACAAATGCTGCGCAGCTAGCGCCATTCGACGGCCAACACCGCGGTTCCTGGTGTGTCCGCTGTGCCGTGCGTGTGATCATTGCTTGTACAGCCCTCTCGCAGAGTCCGGAGCAAGTATGGTGGGTCTGACACACCGGTGTCAATGTGTTCTTTTTTCCATTTCCAGGATTGTATTATGCAATAAAGTGATGAAATGAAATGTCTTGTGACGAGGGCCTCCCGTCGGGTAGGCCGCTCGCCTGGTGCAAGTCTTTCGATTTGACGCCACTTCGGCGACTTGCGCGTCGATGGAGATGAAATGATGATGATTAGGACAACACAACACCCAGTCCCTGAGCGGAGAAAATCTCCGATGCAGCCGAGAATCGAACCCTGGCCCTTAGGACTGACAGTCTGTCGTGCTGACCATTTTTTTTTTGTTCGTTCTCAAGCGCTGTGTTTGGTCGTTGCGGACGTCGCAAGACATCCTGTTCAAGTTCGGTGGTTGATCCTTCCACACAGTTTTTTATTACAGAGGCCAACTGGCTCTCTGACCGAACACGCTGAGCTACCGTGCCGGCACCACTCAGCTACCGGGGGCGGATAATAAAGTGATGTCGCAGGACAGGAACGCAATTAAGTACTTTGCGCATGGTTCATCCAACCACGTTCAGACTAGTTCTCTACCTTTCCACTTTCCCATAGTAAGTGTGAAAAACCAGTAGTTGATACACGAAAATCGTGAGGCACATGCAGTCGATAATAGGAACGGTAATAAGAAGGAGATGAAGTACTGCTACCTCACTGTATGCGTCCCAAAATTTACCTTTTAAATCCTACAAGTATCTTCATAGCTATTAAAAATTCACAAGCACAGCTTTTCACGACTAGGAATGTGTATTGGGCTTAAGAGAACTATTTTACACTTTTTGGTCCCCTTTAAAAACGTGTTATACTGAAAAGTGTTTTATTTAAACGACTGTATTCTGCTTTTGGTGTTATGTAACTCAAATTTTCCAATCGATTTCGCCCGAAATTATGTGGAACAGTCTGTACCCCGGGGAGGTTTTTAATCTCACACTTAAGTGTGTATTGCAGATCAGTCCTGTATAAGCAAATGTAGAGGCAGAATCTGGGAACCAGCCTTTCGTTGGCCAAACCAGGCGTCGGAAACCGCCTGTAAACCACACGCAGACTGTATTGTGTACCGGCCCATGGTCCTCACTCCGACGCGCGTTATATCTCGCCGACCACTGAAAAACGTCCGAAAGTACATATTGCTCATTATAAGATTTACGCTACTACAGGTTCCAACATCGTACTCATAGATCATGGATGTTTTGAAGAATATCTTAATAAACTTCTTTATTTCTTTTATAAGTACAACGGTATTAACAGATCAATTGCTGCTTCAGTTAGGAAGAAGTTAAAGATATCTATGCCAGCAGCAGAGATGGAGGTTATCTTTAGTTACTGTCTTCCACACTATGAAATGATATAGTGCTTATTTGTCCAAAGTTGCTGCGAAAGACGAACAGATGTTGGGATACGGTTGAAAATTCACATATTTGACGCACTAAAACAGCTATGGATTTTTGAAAACGACTGCTCTACATCGATGCTGTGGAAACAGGGACATTGCTTGATTATGAGCCCTTTTAAGATAAAAGAAGTATTTAAACACCGTACTGAAGAACACAATATCACAGAGTAAGAGCGTCACTGTCTAACATAGTTACTAGGAAAATTGACACGGGGGAAGGTATGAGGTGGCACAAGCAAAAACTTTCCAGGAAACATGGATCAGCCAACCTTTACTGACTTCTGTATGAGATATTGTGCTCGTTATTACACTTTTCCACATTTAAAAGTAAACTTTACGTTGTAATCCCTATCTCCCAACCATATGCTCCCTGCTGTCTTCCATGTTCACTGAAGAATATTTGCGTTCGTTGCCATGTGTCGGGCTTCGCCATTGCCACGAGTAAGACAAACGCAGTACCAAATGAGTCGACTTCAGATCAGGGAAGTCTCAATTAGTTTTGAGTCTGGGAATAACAAGATACAGTAACTTCCTCTGCGTTAAATCAAGACTAGGGAACACAAACTGTAGCGCTCTAAAAGCGCACTATTGGATCGCCATAGCCTCCACGAGACCTCTACCGTTTCTATATTCCAGCAGGTGGTAAGAATATGCCCGTACGTCTACTAAACTACTCGTCATAACGTTACTGACTAATTTCGTTTGATATTTGCATAGCCCATGAACACAAAGCTCTCAAAGGAATGCTTTCAGAACTGATTGAAACGTTCGAAGATATCAGCATTAAATTTAATTCACACTGTTCCCCAAGCAAATCCATTTCAAGGCTAAAAACAGGAATAGCTATGAGGAAGAATAGCACAGTTAAATGGCTATAGGATGAAGATTCGTTTCAGTGTAGCTATGAATATGAGGAGACCAGGTGCGATTTTATGTAAACAATATATTGTTAAATTACTAGGTTTACGCGGCCAAAGGCAATAGCAGTAACATTGTTATGGATTGAAAAGTCTTGTGTGACGTGGTGAACCAACGTGGCGGCAACTAAACTACATCAGAATACGTAATACGCTACGTCGATGCAGAGGGTCAGTGGTAGTCTTACATAACCTGACAGACGAACGTTATTGCAATGGTCGAAAGATTGGTGCATCGTTGTAGACGACGACGTGGTGTAACAGGAAGACATTTATGACAAAATTATGAGGGCTTTGAGAGATTTTGGGGCATATTGCTTCATTTCTATTGGCAAGAGGCACAATATTACGGCATACAATCCTGTTGCCAGCATGAGATTATATTCCAGGATGAGATTTTCTCTCTGCAGCGGAGAGTGCGCTGATATGAAACTTCCTGGCAGATTAAAACTGTGAGCCGGACCGAAAGTCGAACTCGAACTCGGGACCTTGGCCTTTCCTGGGCAAGTGCTGTGAGGACGGGGCATGAGTCGTACTTGGGCAGCTCAGTTGGTAGAGCACTTGCCCGCGAAAGGCAAAGGTCCCGAGTTCGAGTTTCGGTCCGGCACACAGTTGTAATCTTCCTGAAAGTTTCATCAGATCATATTAATCTCTCGTCATCAACGACGGGACAAAATGAAGACCCATTTTGGCAATGTCTGACCACTGTTGTATGGGATTCAACATGTGAAATAATCTCTTTCAGTATTCCCGGTATAAGCAAAGTCATCATATCCTCAGATGCAACGATTTGATACGGACTGCACAGTGGGTGTTATATCTTGAATTGTTTCACGGCCATCTGGTTAGCACATGCCGGAAGGCGTGCGTGCCGGTGGGTAGTTCCCCAAGCGTTTACGGCAGAGGAGGGAAGCAAATTCCGGTATTTGCAGCGCCGCGTGATCGCATTACCGTAACCAGTACACTCGTGGGGGAGTGAAATGAGTTTAACTGCGTCCACCCTCCTGGCTGCAGTAGAGCTAGCTGTCCGTTTCGCTCCACCCTACCCCACGTGGAATGCGGCTGAAACTCGCGATGGGTTCTCCAGAACTAGAAACATAGCACGTTCCTCTGGCATAATAATTGTTCAGAGGACCTCTATACTCTTCGACTAAATATCGCCTCTATTCCTTGGAAATGACTCAATGGCAGAAAACGTGCTATATCCATTTCGTATCTTATATATGAACCTAAAAATTTGGTCTTCATGTGCTTCCTCATTGATTAACACATCCCACTATTATATCTGATCTTAATTGATGTACAGTAATGGGAACGTTCCTTTCTTCAGACGATTTCCATAAATGTTCAAACAATATTCAATCTTTACCACTCTTTGTAATGTCATAAAACCCTCCTTACTTCAGATTCTATCTTGCCTAATCAGTGCTCTTATTCTATTGGTCGTCCGCAAATAATATACTAATGATTTTGGTATGTTTCATTGCAGTCACAGATCCCTCCAATCACTTCATAGTTTCCTAGGAACAACATTCATTATGATCTGTATTACTGTCAGATTTCTCGTTATCTGTATTAGCTCTGTATTTTGATAACTTTTCCCCAATTAATTCCTAATATGTTTGTAAAAGTAACTTGTATGGTTAGGTTGTGTGGTGTATCCACTCAGTTTAGAGAAACATTGTTCACACGAAACAAGATGAATGTTATTTGACAATGACTTCAAAACACAGTAACATTAAGATATTTACATCAGTAGAAAGTCACTCAAATATCGTTATGAAAGCTCTGAACTCATCAAACGGACCCAGAGCCAAAATAGGGAACAGTGTTTGCATTATACGAACCACCTCAATTAAAAAGCGGTGTCATACACACTCTACACCCTTCTTCGATTCCCGTATTTATTCTAGAGTTCATGACACCTGAAGGAGGTACTTACGGGAATATATCAGAAACCTGTAGAACTTAGTTGCAGCAGTAGATAAAATAAAGTCAGAGAGTTTCTTCTGAGTCTTGAACCGAAACCTTTATCAGGTGAGAACACCTCTCATATACCCGTCACAGAAGTGGGAACATTGATCAGGGATATTTGTAGTTTCTAAAAGACTACTGATTACTTTAGATGTAGCTGATTCCAAACTATTATTGCTTACGAACATATGGGTTAATCTCACGAATGTAAATAGGTGTAGAAAGTCGTTCATTCTTCAGGCACTTTAGAGAGAGCGATGTTTATGTATTGTATCCTGTTTCAGGAAATAGAATTTGGTTTGCAACGTATTAGTATCAATAGGCAAGAAATGCTGACCATTGTGTCCCTACAAATAAAATTTGCTAGACGCGTATTATGTTTAGACATCACCTTCAACAGTTTGAGACTTTTAGATAAAGTGACTTAGCTAATTTCGTATTAACAAATAATCAAGTGCGTGATTCACATCGAGACATTTATCCACCTTCACAATTGTTTTTCAGGTAAATTTATGAAGTTTATTTTCGACACATATCTTGAGAGATTATATAGTAGTAACATCCGTCTCTACTCAGAGAAGAACGTAAATAACTAAATCACTTGCATGGTTTTTAACATTCTGGTCACTCACCACAGTGTCTATACCTACATCACGTGCATGACGAATCAAATCCTGTCTCTTTGACGGAGTGTGCTTGTGCGTGTGGGCGTGAATGTGTGTGTGTGTGTGTGTGTGTGTGTGTGTGTGTGAGAGAGAGAGAGAGAGAGAGAGAGGGAGAGAGAGAGACGGAGCATGAGTGGACGTACAAATTCAATGCAGAGTACCTGTAACACTGGTTATGTACTTCATTGTTAAAAATTACCATTTAACAGCCAAAAACTAATGATCTGCCTAGTAACTAATCGAATTTATTACGAAGCAGGTTGAAAATAAGTTGTATTTATCATTAACAAATTTCGCAGAAATGTTCCTTTCACGTCTACTGCAGTATTCAACGTGTGCTGGTATGAATAAATAAAATTGTCCTCATGGGCAGCATAATGTTACGGTATCGCTTCTGGAAGAAGATGAGATCGCGTTGCAATGGCCCTTGCAGAAGCTGTAAGAATGGAGGCCATCTGCATACTTATGGCCGGCCGAGTTATTGACGTCACGCTGGGGTCTATCCTTAATGCGCATTTCTGTTGGCACTGCAGCGACGATGCGGTACCAGCTGCCTGGGAACTTTGCCATCGACATGGATCCTGATGGTATGTTCTCAAGAATTGAGAATGAACTCCGCTGTGTCCATATTCCGTAACGTAAACATTCTGCTGATGGGTTTTGCGGAACCTATTGTCCGACAGAGAAGAATATTTAAGATTAAAGGAACAGTAACAAATCAGTACACAGTATAAGTAATGGACTTACATGTATTGGCGGTAACAATATGATAGTAAACTCGTGCAAGTGGTAGCAAATTATTGTTTATCCCTCCAGTTATCACCACTGTAATATGTTTGCTTGTCTGAGTATCACTCACACTCCTTCATGATCTTTAATTCTGCTATTTTTAATATGTTTCCTTTGCTAAGATATGTCCCTTGGCTGATAACGGCATAGATCAAGACCTATTGTTCCCAAACAAGGGCCTTTTTCCTGATTTTTCTTCTGTTTCTGAGACGTACATTATCAGCACTCTGAAGTCTATATAGAGGAACAATTGGAAGAGGAGGAACTTTAGCTAAAGTATCGCGCAGAAGAAGAACATAAAAAATGCACAGATAACACGGGTTAGAACAAGCAAGCAACGATGTGATGAACTCTTGTCTAGTTTTCAGCTGAGTCAAGGCGCCGTTCTGCCGCAACGTTTCGACAAATTTCCTACTCGTCACCTTCGGGCGTATAGATAATGCTGAAACGATTAGAAAGGAAATTCACCATTTTTTATTGATGGCGTCAGTTTTATGTAGCTCACAAACGACAAATCGAAACAACATAACATCAATTAATCAAATCTTTGACCTTAGCGACAGCAGTTTTGCATGGCCTCACGTGATACAGTATCGTCAGAGCATCCGAGCTCTGCTGTACTCGATAGAAATACACCACTCGACGAAGAACATGAAGCATCCGGATACGAAGTTCACTGATTACACTACAGAGTCAAATTTATATTGACAGTATGAGCTCACTTACCCATATGACGTTACACCAACTCTGACCTGGATCTCAGACAGATTTTTTTTTTGTCTGTGATGATTGCATTGATTTTTTTTTAAATGGCTTGTTTCGATTCAACGCAACCGTCCTTAGATTTCTAGACGACAGGTAAATAACTAATCAACAAATACTGTAAGAAATACAAAACGTTACCATAACATTGTGTCATCCAACTCAATCGAAGCAGAACGTAACACATTGTATCGGTTGCAAGAGTAAGTCGTCCCGCTATCAATAGAATTTATGGTATCAAACTTCGGTTTGGTAGAATTGTTGTGGATTGGCAAGTGAGACAATCCGGTAGGAGTGGATGACGAAAGGCACGCGTTTTAGCTCACGCAGGCTGGCGTGAGGTCTCGAACAGGTCAAGGAAATTAGACTAGCAAAAAAGGACGTAGCTGTGGAATACTTAACTTTAATCCGTAAATGGTGAACATCGCTCTTGACGGTACATGTTTTACAGCATCAATAGTAACTGGTAATGGCGCCTTGCTAGGTCGTAGCAAATGACGTAGCTGAAGGCTATGCTAACTATCGTCTCGGCAAATGAGAGCGTATTTTGACAGTGAACCATCGCTAGCAAAGTCGGTTGTATAACTGGGCGAGTGCTAGGACGCCTCTCTAGACCTGCCGTGTGGCGGCGCTCGGTCTGCAATCACTGATAGTGGCGACACGCGCGTCCGACGTATACTAACGGACCGCGGCCGATTTAAAGGCTACCACCTAGCAAGTGCGGTGTCTGGCGGTGACACCACAAGAATGTTCCTTATTCTGTAACACAGAAGACTACAGCTGGCAGATGGCTTGCGAAATATTTCTCATATTTGAATAAAACATCTACATTAATGCTGAATTAATAAAAAGTTTTGTTAGTTTTGTAAGACGTTGTGATTTGTGGTTTTTCAAGGTTAAACGACATTATGAGACATCCCTACAATATCTGTCTTCCTCAAGGCCTCCTTTCTCCATATGGTCGCTGTTTTGGTGTTGTGTCGTGAGGCGACCATTCGTCTCCTGATCGTCGCCCTGTGCAGAGGACTGAGAGGACCGACAGATTTGCGATTTCAGCTGGACAACTATAAGCAACACTCATCACATTAGTGTGAAAATACGTACTGCGACTGAATTCGCTCTGCTCATTCAGAATTAGATTCGGGTCCTGCTTTTTGTGCGTATGGCTTAGAGATCTTCCAACACGTAATGGAATCGTTCCTTTCCAGCCCTACGTAGGATTTTCAAATTTTGATCGATGTTGGTGAGTGAGTGCTTTACGTTTCTCATGATATCCGAAACGCTGTTTTGATTTGAGAGTACATGAGCTTCCTGAATCTAGCTTCCTTCAGTTTTGCCTTATGCTCTGTTTACTGCAGTCATTACATTTGGCCGGCCGTTGTGGCCGAGCGGTTCTAGACGCTTCAGTCTGGAACCGCGCGACCGCTACGGTCGCAGGTTAGAATCCTGCTTCTGGCATAGACGTGTGTTATATCCTTAGGTTAGTTAGGTTTAAGTAGTTCTAAGTTCTAGGGGACTGATGACCTCAGATGTTAAGTCCCATAGTGCTCAGAGCCATTTGAACCATTTGAACCATTGCTTTTGATCGTACATACATCCGTATTCTTCAACGTATTTCGGCTATTACAGATATTATAGTGGAGACTGAACTGTAATGTGTGACTTGTACAAAAATCTATTTTATTATTTGCTTCGTAAAAACATCTTTCGAATTCGTAGGAAGGTCTTCTACCTACTTTAAGTCATAGCCACGTATGTTTTTATACCCTTAGCTCCTACGTGACTTTCACTAATTTGTTCCCGTTACTCCTTCTTCATCTTATTACACTGTCCAGTTACAACAATTTGACAACCTCTTAAAAGCCTGCATAACCACGTACCGCTATGACACGAACAGGAAGAGCGTGAATGTGTAGCTGGAACGTACCGACAGGCACGAGGAGACATGCGCACTCAATTGCAGTGGCCAGCTGCACAACGTTTCTCAGCTCAGGATCCACGCAGAGAACATAACGATCGAAGTGGTTCTACAGATTCTAGATTGGGCTTAAGTACGGGGAATTTGGTATTCAGGGCAGTGTGGTGAACTCATCCTGATGCTCTAACAACCAGGAAACGTACACTGCGAGCTGTGTCACACGTTACACTGTAGATACCATTCTGCCGGCGAAAACCGGATTTCATGTAGGGGTGGCGAGGGAGACTGCACAATACAGCGAAACATTTTTTATTTAATGTCATGCTTTGGTGTGAGGAGTTTTTAAACAGCGAGGGATACTTTTCGCTGGATCAAAATTAATTAAACTATCAGAGTCTTGAAGTTTTCATGGGGACAACGCAAACACTTTCTAATGTGTTCCCCAGTGAGAAGAAAAACTAACACCAGTTTTCCCTCTCTGTTACCATTGAGCCGTGCCGGTTCGTATCGATTGATCGATCGGGTCGGAATGGTGTGATCTTTGGGGCTCGGCCGTTTTGACGTGGCTTTTGGCCGCAACGGGCGTGTGGCGTTAGAGAGAGACAGCCGGAGAGCCACGCGGCGCTGGAGAATCGGAGGCTAGCGTGGTTGAGCAGGCCGGGGCACGACGCAGAGGTTGTGGTGTGTTTGACACGTTGGCAAGACCGAACCCGGCTTGTAGTGTGGGAACTGGACTCGGCCACATTACCCGAATCAAGTCGTGCGGCCCTGATTCGAATCTGTAAAGGATTTCATAAAAGATTTGGTGAGAATTGCTTGTCATGTTTTTGGTGTGCATATTGTACTGATCCTTGCCTTCCAAGTATCGGCACCGTGACTGGATACTGTTGTCTTGCCAACCAAAAGGTTCCCTCTATTTAGTGCTACTTAAGTAAACACGTATTATTGTGTTTGGTTAAAGGTCAATCTGGATTTTGTGATGTGATACATTCCAAGCAAGCGAGGTGTATTAATTGGTACTATTGCTGTTCGGAGTGACGGACTGCATAACCAGTATGGTGAAACTGTAATATTTTTCCTGGTACAGTGAGCTGTGTGGACATTGCTATAGTTGGTTCAAAGCACAGACTTAATATTGAATCTGTACGTTCTGTGTTGTCTAATTGCATTACTTGTTTATTCGTGAACAGTGAAATGGTAGCCTTACTTGACTGTTTATGTTTATGAGTATCCTGTTAAGAGGTAATTTCAATGAGCTCCCCAGTTTCTGTGAGCATATGTTAACCCACTAGTGTAGTTTAAATTTCTAAGCTGACGTGGTACTATGCTATTCGCCCTCGTCCTTTAAGGTCACGTTAAGGGCATTAGTTATCGATTCACACTTGACTATTTTATTTCAATGTTCGTGAAATGGGCTATCATTTTATACATCGTAGTTACTTTACGTTTGAGGAATTAATGTTGCCGTTTTGTCCTCCCCCCCCCCCTTTCTCTGAAATTGTGTAGTAGCCCGGGCTCTAAGACCTATTTTTCAGTGTGTTATAGTGTACTGTTTGCGGCACCCTGTCCAGCTCGCCCGCTTGCTGTGAGTTCTGGGTCTAGCCGCCTCTAGTCTGGGTCCAGTGGGCCCCCCTTCTGCTACTTTAATTGGCCCGTGCCTATGTGACGTCACTTGTTTTGAAAATGTGTCACGAAGGGGAGTATCTGTTTATATTTTATTTTGGGTTAAAAAATTGTGATATCCATTATTGGTTAAAGTTCATCTCATTATTCTAGACTCCTTTTGGGAGCTCCTGTGTACAGAATTTAATTAACTTGCGAGTCACTTAATGCTTGTTTAAAGATTAATGTTGTTGTTTGAATAGGGCGGCTGCCCGTGCTTGTAAGAATTTTTTGCTAACTTACCTTATCACAAATTTTTAAAGATAAAATTTTATTTTGCCAAATAAAAGTTTAATAAAGTTGTTGTTATTAACTGTGAATGTAGCTTATGTGGCCCGGCCCTCCTGCTCAACAGCAACATGTCGATTAGGGTGAGTAGACCACCACAACCATGAGGCAGCAAATGAACTCAACATAATTACTTCAATTACAGTAGAGATTAAAAATGCTTCCATTGACTTCTAAACACAGGTTACACTGGTGGGTCATGTTCTGTCCAACACGATCAAATACTGTGGGGTGTTAGTAATTCCTATTGGTACTGCTGCTATCCGGGCAACCACTGTTGTGACTTGGCAAGACAGCCAAGCCACTATGATTGGTAGCCGAAAGGCACGCGTTAAGCTCAAGCAGGCTGGCGTGAGGTCTGGAACAGGACAATGTAATTAATATAGCCAATAAGGTACGTTGCTGCTGGAATACTTAACTTTAATCCATAATTGGTGTACATCGGTCTGACGGTATATGCATCACAAGATAATTAGCAAATGATAATGGCGCCTTGCTAGGTCGTAGCAAATGACATAGCTGAAGGCTATGCTAACTATCGTCTCGGCAAATGAGAGCGTAATTTGTCAGTGAACCATCTCTAGCAAAGTCGGCTGTAGAACTGGGGCGAGTGTTAGGAAGTGTCTCTAGACCTGCCGCGTGGCGGCGCTCGGTCTGCAATCACTGATAGTGGCGACACGCGGGTCTGTCGTATACTAGCGGACCGCGGCCGATTTAAAGGCTACCACCTAGCAAGTGTGGTGTCTGGCGGTGACACCAAAACCACATTCTCTTCTGATTCAACAGGGGTTTTGTAGAGAAGGCTGCTCGTCTTCCCTCACGCAAAGAAATCTAGAGAGTTAAAAAAATGGTTCAAATGTCTCTAAGCACTATGGGACTTAACATCTGAGGTCATCAGTCCCCTAGACTTAAAACTAATTAAACCAAACTTACCTTAGGACATCACGTACATACACGCCCGAGGCTGGATTCGAACCTGCGACCGTAGCAGCTCCGCGGTTCCGGACTAAAGCGCCTAGAAGCGCTCGGCCACAGCCGCCGGCTAGAGGGTTTAGATCAGAGGACTGAATAGGCCGCTTTACAGGGCCACCACTGCCAATCCACTTATCTGGAGACCACTGCTTCAAAAATCGGCGAATAAGATGACTGAATTGCGTCCGTGCCCTTCATTCTGCAATCGCATGCGCTGTCTTTCAGTCAGTGGCATGTCATTCGCAGCTCTGGCAATGCTCTGGCCAGAAAATCGTAACGATGTCTGTCATTTGATGGCCTAGGTAGGGGATGTAATCCAGCTAAGCAGTCACAAGCGGCATCTGCCAATACACTCTCTTGGAAACGCAGTTGATGAAAGCGAGTAAATGTGGCATGCGGGCTAGCCTCACTAAAATCATGCGAACTCTGGATGTTCAAAACCCCCATCACTACCGAACGTTGCTTCCTCCGTAAAGAGCACAGAGGAGGGATGCATCTGATACTATTCTAGATAATACTCTAAAACTGTGTTCTGAGTGAAAAATCATGTGGTACCAGGTTGTGCACACGCTGTAAATGAAATGAATTCACAGTCTCTCATGATGGGTGGCTCTTACAAATGTCTGACTCGTCCCCATGTTATGCACAGTTGCAGGAGTGCGTAGACCGGTTACGCCTTCTACCGGTTAAAATAATGGTCACAGGTAATGGAGACGTAATTGAAATATTTTTATTTTGGTGTCATGTACAACTTTCCTGAGTTTGTCGGTTCAAATAATTTTCACCCGAATATTACTTCGCTTAGAAAGCATGGTCGAAGAATTAAGAAATAAAAGGAGATATTGAAACTTCGTTCGAATTGTATGTTGCACCTCCATATTGACTATGGGTCTGTAGAAGAAGAAGATGAAGCGTTTGGAATGTAGTGCAATAGAAGGATGCTGGAAAGTGTAGGTCAGTCAACTGAAATATAATGAATCGCCAAAGAAACTGGTATAGGCATGCGCATTCAAATACAGAGATATGTAAACAATCAGAATACGGCGCTGCAGTTGGCGACGCCTGCAAAAGACAACAAATTTCTGGTGTAGTTGATAGATGGGTTATTGCTGCGGGAAACAGCATCTCCAAGGTAGCGATGAAGTGAGGACTTTCACATAAGACGATTTGACAAGTGTACCGTGAATATCAGGAATCCGGTAAAATATCAAATCTCCGACATCGCTGCGGCCGGGAAAAGATCATGCAAGAACGAGACCAACGACGACTAAAAATAATAGTTCAATTTGACAGAAGTGGAACCCTTCCGCAAACTGCTGCAGATTTTAGTGCTGGTCCATCAACAAGAATATACAAACCATTTAACGAAACATCATCGATATGGGATTTCGGAGCCGAAAGCGCAATCGTGTACTAAGATGGCTGCACGGTACAATGATTTACGCATCGCCTGGGCCCGTCAACACCGACGCTGGACTGTTGATGACTCTAAACATGTTGCCTCGTCGGACGAGTTTCGTTTCAAATTCTATCGAGCAGATGGACGTGTACTGGTTCGGAGACAACCTCATGAATCCACGGGTCCTCCATGTCAGCAATGGTCTGTTCAAGCTGGTGGAGGCATTGTAATGGTGATCGACGTGTGCAGTTTGAGTGACGTAGGATCCCTGATAAGTTAGATAAGACTCTGACAGGTGACACTCACATAAGCATCCTGTCGATCACTTGCATCTATTCATGCCCATCGTGCATTCCGACGGACATCGGCTATTCCAGCAGGACAATGCGACGCCCCTCACGTCTAGAATTCCTATAGAATGGTTCCAGGAACACTCTTCCGAGCTTAAACACTTCCGTTGGCCACCCAAGTTCCCAGAAATGAACATTATTCAGCGTATCTGGTATGCCTTCAATATGCTGTGCAGAAGAGATCTCCACCATCTCGTTGCTCTTACGGATTTATGGACAGTCCTCCCGGATTCGTGATGTCAATTCCCTCTAGTACTATATCAGACTTTAGTCGAGTCAATGTCACGTTGTCTTGCGGCATTTCTGAGTGCTCGCGGGGGTCTTACACCATATTAGGCAGGTGTACCAATTTCTTTGGATCTTCAGTGTATATTGTGTTTTGAACAATTTTCTGAACCTACATTGTTCTATAATCTGTAGTTTATTTATATCAGTGGAGTGTTCATGCAAGGTAATATTCTTTGTCTCAAGGTACTCTCCTGTATGACTGTGACCCTGAAGATATGGAACACTATATACAAAGGTAAACAATACGTCAGCTTTACTGAATGGCAGTAGCGTATTTTTGTTGAGGTGTTTGTGCTGAAGCAAATTAAGGTAGGGAAGAACACACATATCGCCGACCAGCGGCAGCCTGGGCAAAGTTCCCGGAGCAGTGAACGCTAAGCCGGATTACTGGGCCCACGTACGTCTTCGACGCTAGTCAGGCTTCTTAAGCCGGGAGAAGTGCCGGTTACACCAGACGGAAAAGTTTTACCCGAATTCAACCGAACAGTTTGGCTACCCGCCATACTAATACTGTATCGTCCGAACTGTACTGTTCGTTTTTCATGCACTCTCTTGGAAAGTAAAACTTCGTCGTAAGCACAAAGACAGCCAGGTAATTAGTGGTAAAAATTAGAGGAACATATTACATTTATTAATAGAAGTAGAAACATTTACATAAATTTTGTTCAATAGTTTTATTTGTGGATAACAACCCTTATTATTTATGATACCTAAAACTTACAATTTCACACTAAAGGCCATTAAAATTGCTACACCACGAAGATGACGAGCTACAGACGCGAAATTCAACCGACAGGGAGAAGATGCTGTGATATGCAAATGATTAGCTTTTCAGAGCATTCACACAAGGTTAGCGCCGGTGGTGACACCTACAACGTGCTGACATGAGGAAAGTTTCCAAGCAATTTCTCTTACAAAAACAATAGTTGACCGGCGTTGTCTGGTGAAACGTTGTTGTCATGCCTCGTGTAAAGAGGAAAAATACGTACCATCACGTTTCCGACTTTGATAAAGGTCGGTTTGTAGCCTATCGCGATAGCGGTTTATCCTATCGCCACATTTCTGCTCGCGTTGGTCGAGATGCAATTACTGTTTGCAGAATATGGAATCGGTGGGTTCAGGAGGGTAATACGGAACGCCATGCTGCATCCCAACCGCCTCGTATCAAAGCAGTCGAGATGAGAGGCATCGTATCCGAATGGCTGTAACGGATCGTGCAGCCACGTCTCGATCCCTGAGTCAAACAGATGGGGACCTTTGCAAGACAACCATCTGCACGAACAGTTCGACGACGTTTGCAGCAGCATGGACTATCAGCTCGGAGACCACGGCTGCGGTTACCCTTGACGCTGCATCACAGACAGGAGCGCCTGCGGTAGTGTACTCAACGACAAACCTGAGTGCACGAATGGCAAAACGTCATTTTTTCGGATGAATCCAGGTTCTGTTTACAGCATCACGATGGTCGCATCCGTGTTTGGCGACATCGCGGTGAACGCACGTTGAAGCTTGTATTCATCATCGTCATACTGGCGTATCACCCGGCGTGATTGTATGGGGTGTCATTGGTTACACGCCTTGGTCACCTCTTGTTCGCATTGACGGCACTTTGAACAGTGGATGCTACATTTCAGATGTGTTACGACCCGTGGCTCTACCTTTCATTCGATCCCTGCGAAACCCAACATTTCAGCAGGATAACGCACGACCGCATGTTGCAGGCCCTGTACGGGCCTTTCTGGATACAGAAAAAGTTCGACTGCTGCCCTGGCCAGCACATTCTCTCATCAACTGAAAACGTCTGGTCCATTGTGGCCGAGCAACTGGCTCGTCACAATATGCCAGTCACTACTGTTGATGAACTGTGGAATCGTGTTGAAGCTGCATGGGCAGCTGTACCTGTACACGCCATCCTAGCTCTGTTTTACTCAATGCCCAGGCGTATCAAGGCCGTTATTACAGCCAGAGGTGGTTGTTCTGGGTACTGATTTCTCAGGATCTATGCACCCAAATTGCGTGAAAATGTAATCACATGTCAGTTCTAGTATTATATAATTGTCCAATGAATACCCGTTTATCATCTGCATTTCTTCTTGGTGTAGCAATTTTAACGGCCAGTAGTGTATATTACATTCAGAGTTTCGACTTACGTGTCTGCGATGTATTTCATCTGATTTCTAGAAACGTTGAAACTATTTTGTAATGACTAACGCCTCCTTATGACCGTCACAGACTAATCACGAATTCTGTTAAACCTGTGAGATTGTTATAAGACAACTACATGAGTCTCGTCTACCATTCAGCTAATCGTTTATGCTATACTGGTGTACTATTCGGCTTTTTCTGCTTAAGGATGACCCATTTGCAATGGTAAAAGGAGACAGATAATGTTCTACAGCGCACTTAAACTTTACGTAATTAATTCTCACTGGATCTCCACTCCTTCGATATTTTACAGTCTCTCAAATAGACCGAAAAACGTGAACACGGTTACATGTAGTTATTTACTATTACTGATATATTCTTTTATTTCTAAATGGGTTGAAACTGTCTATCTTTCATTTAAACTTCTTATCTTGTTGATAGCATGGTTCATCTGACACTTGATGTGCCACTGAACGTTCAACAGAAACTTTACGGATCCACAACAGATTGCCATCATCGAGAACATACTCCTAGGAAATATGTTCCCCTAATGCCACGGAAGGTGAGTCGGGGTTAAAGAAGCTTCATTCATGATATAAAAGAGCCTAGATAATTACTGATTATCCTAGATTTTCGTACTTCAGAGTTTCCTCAAATAACTAGGAACCAACGCCGGAACACTTCCTTTCACAGAGACATCGCGAATTTTTACGCAATTCTTGTTTAATATGACTTTGTGGAAGGAGCCGACTAGGTGTTAACCGATAAATTTAATTTTTCTTACTTCTCCGTAGTAAAAACGACAGTTTAAATGGGAATTGAAAAAAGGTCCTACTTCAACTCTGGATAATGGATTAACGGGGATATCAAAACGTTTTTGTAAGTCAATTCTTATATTCCCTTCTGTTTAACCACATACCTTAATTTTATTCATGCCACAATAAACTTAGGAACGTGGGTGGCCGCTGTATTTCTCTCTGTGTGGAGGTATTTCCTGCAGTCCTAGATTCATTGTGTTTTATCGCTCAAGCCCGTTTTTATCTTCTGTGTGACGAACTTAGCCTATAAAGTAGTGCAAAAATTAGAATTCAGTTAAAGTAAGGAACTGAAGAAAAAAGGAATGACATATTTTAAATCGTGTTGCTATCATTGCAGTTTATGTCGCGGCGTATCTCACTTGAAGTTTTTCTGTCCAACAGGCAAGCAGTATCTCTGTCACAATGTGATGTGGGTATGCTTTTCTCATCCGTTTCTGTTTATCTCTTCTGTTAAAGATGACTGAGCGCTATGCGACCAAACTTCTGAGGTCATCACTCGCCTAGAACTTAGATCTAATTAAACCTAACTAACCTAAGGACATCACACACATCCATGCCCGAGGCAGGATTCGAACCTGCGACCGTAGCGGTCTCTCGGCTCCACTCTATAGCGCCCAGAACCGCACGGCCACTCCGGCCGGCATATCTTCTGTCCTGAAACTCATCTGATAATCATGCTTTATTATTCCTCGCTTTCTCTGACCAAAAAGGATTATCACGACATTGATTCCTTCTCTACTTTGTCACAGATTTCTGTTACGCGTCATTGTTCACATCCGACAGGAACGAGGCAATTACGTTATGGTAATAAAACTGATATTTCTTAAAGTCTTTATATCCATTATTACATATATTTTCATTATTATTGCTCATATACTGTACAAAATGTAATGTTGAGTGTACTAATTATATCTTGTCTGCATATAAGTGAGAGGGCCTAAAGGCCTTCATCTTGCCATGTGAAATAAATTGACATCCATCTAAGTAAATGATTAACTTGTGGTCCGCAGCTCGTGGTACCGCGGTAGCGTTCTCGCTCCCCGCGCCCGGGCTCCCGAGTTCGATTCCCGGCGGGGTCAGGGATTTTCTCTGCCTAGTGACGACTGGGTGTTGTGTGATGTCCTCAGGTTAGTTAGGTTTAAGTGGTTCTAAGTTCTAGGAGACTTATGACCATAGATGTTAAGTCCTATAGTGCTCAGAGCCATTTGAACCATTGTTTTTTTGATAAATTTGTCCGTGAGTTTCTTCTTCAAAACGTGAGACGTATCCTTTACTTGCTGTTTTCATTTATTTTATGAGGGTGATAGGTGTGTGGATTGCGAAAATATTAGATTCGTTGTGTTTTTCGGATGTTACTGTTTTCGCGTGTTGAGCTCCACTGTTTTTCAGCGACTTTGTGGTAAGTGGGAGACGCGAACACGACCTGTTATACAGGGACACGCCAGTGGGGTATCCTCGGTGTCAAGGCACACATTCTGGCATCGTAAGCAGCCCGGCTGCGGCTGACACGAGGCTAGAGAGCAGGCTCGCTTTAACTCGTTACAGGGCGCTGTTGTCAGGTGAATGGGGCACAAGTTAACAGGTACGACGGCCGGCCAGCCAACGCCAGACCTTGTCTATCGGCGCCGACAAGGGCCTCTGGCGACGGCCAAAGAGCAGGCGGCGGAGGCGATGGCGCCAGGGCGGGCTCTGCTCTACTGCTGTCGCCACCAGGTGACGGGAGGCGTAATTTGGGTCTCGGCTGCTGGGTGCAGGGTGCTTTACGTGAAGCAAGTACCGAGCTGACACTCAGCCGCTGTTGGTCATGCAGCTACAAACCACAAAGGGTTTCATGACTTGAGTGAATGAAGTAAGGAAAACCGAACACGACTGCTACGCAACCTGTTATGGCCTAACTACAGTCCTCCCAAGAACAGCAGTAAATGTTGCACACCTGCTTCGGTGTACTTACCGTCAGCAATCAGCCAACACACCAGCGCTCGAGTCTCACCGTCTGACACGTCCCTGTACCCTCTTCTTCCTGTCCTGTAAGCACTCCTGCAAAATGAGCCCTTTGATGCACACTCTTGCCACTGAAGAAGTACTCCGAATTGGAGAAAATGAAGGTGTATATGTATATGTATATGTATATGTATATGCATACGCTGACGTCATAGCCGTAGTTTCAACAGATATACAGAAGTTGCAGAGAATCATTGCGAATATAGACAAATGGTGCAGTGAACACAAACTACACATAAACATAAGAAAGACAGAAATGGTGATTTTTCAGAAAAGGAGGCCAAACACCCAAGATTGCGGAAAACAACATCAGAGGACAAAAAATAAAAATTTCATCAGAATTTAAATACCTAGGATTGACATTGCAACCAAGAGCCAAATGCTTCACAAAACATACAACAAAACGTGCAGCCCAAGCAATAATAGCAATACAGGATATCAAAAACATCCGCCTACTCAGTCTAGAAACAGCCATGATATTATTCAATGCAAAAATCTTGCCAATCCTGGCCTATGGAATGGAGGTAATATGGAACCACCTGACAGTAAAAAAATCTAGAAAAACTTAGAAAAGGTGAAATCGACTTATCTAAAAATATCACTAGGTCTCTCAAAGACAACAAGATCTAGACTAATGTACTTTCTAGCGAGAGAGACATTCCTAATTGAAGACATCAAACTTCGATATATGATGCCACACACATGGGCTTCCAGAAAGCAACTGAAAATCATGTAGGACAAATGAGAAAAAGTATGGCCGGAGTTCTATGGCACCGAAGCATTGTCGAACCGCTCATGGACAGCACCAAACTTCGAATTGCGACGTGTTGTAACTTAACTTTCTATTCACGGCTTTCATCATCTAATTTGCGAAAACAAAACTTATCACGACCCAACCACAACATGTGTATGTGAACTGTGTAACGAAGCCTTTGAACGATATCACATAGAACTCTGTAGTAAAAGCGTGAAATCCATAAATGAATATGCAAAAATGTAAAATCGTAAGCAAAGTAACTTTATATGGCTATTGGGCTGCAATTTTATTAAATATGAAACGTCCCCTTTGAAAAATTATATACAACTGTGCTTAAACTGACACACAATATTTTTAGCGCAACGCAATCTGACTTTCAAAAATCCCTACACAAGAATGGCCCTGACTAACATTAACCTATACCTTTCACAAATCACTTACCTCACAAACATCTTCGTTACTCGAACTACTGCAATACAGCGAGCGCCACTACTGCCAGCTAAATAAAAGATTATAACTACTGAAGGCACTAACTACTGATAGGCATACTTAGCAAACGAAAGATTTTGATAGAGAACAAACAATGTATTTACCTTAAAAGTGTTCAAAAGTCATAATATATATTTCAGTTCATGACATCCACAAATTTCCAGATAGTCCGCACTCAAAACTCTGCCATGTCTCTCCCCACATCCACCACTGCTGGCGGCTCACCTCCAACTGCGCAACGCTACACGCTGTTCACGTCCAGCTGCCCAACACTACAATGGCAGACAACAATGCTAACTAGCCACAGACTGCACACAGCACAGCCAGTGATATTCATACAGAGCGCTACGTAACGTTGCCAATAAGAAAACATAAACAGCCTACTTACATAGCCCCCACGCTGCCCACAAAAAATTTTACAAATCGTTTTGGGCACTGGGCAATACATATTTGTTAAAATTTTTCATAATCGCAATTACAATAACAAAGAAATCAAATGCACACACTTATTGATACAATGTTGGTCAAAAGCTAAAATTTTCTCAGTCCATAAAGATAGTCTTGATCATTCATCATAATAGGAATTACAGTTTTTTTTTCACAAAGTCTCATTAGTAGAAGAAATTGCACACAGAAGTAGTGGATTTCCATGCAGTCTTGAAGAAGTAGTGTTGTCCTTCCAACGGAAAGACAGTGCTGACTCTTGACATGCTGACATGTAATGTGCCACAACAGAGCAAACCCACAGCAGAGTCAGTCAAAGTTTTGAAGAATATTGGTAGGTAGGTCATCACAGAGTAGACCCACTGTAGTCCTGGTACAGATTACGGTATTGGTGGGCCACTAGAGGCGCAGACCCACTGTAGTCCATGTAGAATTAATGGTATTGGTGGGTCATCAAAGATGCAGACCCACTGTAGTCCATGTAGAGACGGCCAGCAGCCATCTGTTGCCACTGTGCAGGTGCACATTCACCATCGAAGAGTCTTGCGGAGAATATAGCAAGTCCATAAACCACCACTTGTGCACTCACAAAGTTTTTTTTTTATCCTTAGAAGCAGCAATGCTGTTAACCAGTCCCTTGCTGAATTATTAACACACGTGCAAACACTAACAGTCCCTACTTCTCACATATTGTCCTTATACTACGACCAACAGAAACGTGCGCAGTGAAATGTAACTTACAAGTTACTAATATGATGAACTGGTGTCAGTTACAATTTTATAACATGAGAATACAATTACAAAGGTACAAAAGACATCATTAAAGAACATAATACAGATAACATTTGTAGTTCGGGATTTACAACAGAATAGAAATAAACATATACATCATTGTTACAGGAATTATAAGTAAATATGTACATAAAAGATCAGAATAACTTTTGAAACACTCACTTTACACGTAAGCATTAAAATAAAACAGAATAAATAATGTCTAAGCATATTTACAAGGTAAATAACATATTATTAATGCCAATTATATTTGAGGATAACAGTATTCCTCATCATAGTGAATGTAGCTTAGTATTAGAAGAAGAAAAAATTCTTTGAAACTACACAGAGACAGGAAGAAAACAAATACACAAGGGTACACAAACACATAGTGGGATAACACAAAAGGAAAGGACAGGGTTCGTTTTCAGTGTAACATTTGGTACTGCAGTCCAACCCAAAACTTCATTCCATAGATCTTTCGTCTTATTTCGATATTTGCTCCAGCCAAAAAAACCCTATCCAAGCATGCTTTCTGTATTTTTCTCGTATAACCTCTCAGTGCATTTCTTCAAATTCATCACAACTCATTCTCTTATAGGCTACCCCCTCTTAAGCTAACTTAAATCTATTGAGCTCAGATGCTAAACTAAGGGACGAGGCAATGCAGCAGCACAAAACAATTAACACGAACAGCAATGACAGGAAAATTCAAATTGGCAAAGTCAGCAACAATATTACAACTAATATAAGGCAATGAGCAGCAAACAAGAAAAATAAATCAGTAGTAAAACTAGTTTAACAGAGTAATACAAAGTGAAATTTAGTAGCACTAAGCCTGGCAAACAGCAGCAGCAAATCTAAAAAATATAAAACTTATATCTATACATGAGAAAGCTCAAGCAGAAAAAATATTACAGTAATAATGGCCATGTTTAATACCTATGTCACATCTTAACCCTAGAGTGATGCATCACAATTTATTCTACAAAAGAAATTACCAAGTACTTGAAAAGAAAATTCTGTACGCAATTCCAGTGAAGGGAAATGTGTTTTTGTGCTCCTTCGTTTTTTTGAAGTACATCAAAGTTATTCTTTACTGGGTCTGTAGGCATCAAATATTTATATTAGTACATCTATAAAATTTTATTTTAAACAATTCTACAGTGCAGCTAGAAACTAGATATTAAAGAAAATGAGCAAATAAATACATAAAGCAAGCCATATGGCATTTCTCTCAACTAGAAAGACAGTAGTCATAATCAGGTGTATAGACATAAAAATATTTCTCGTCATTTCATTAGGCATTGCAGTAAATATCATAAATTAAGAGCTCCACAGTGTTATCATGTTTTCAAGTTTGAGGGTATCATATTTATGATGCTTTCTACAAAGGAATGTCAACAGCGAGGATAATGGCCTCCCTTTTTTTTCTACCTGTGCCTCTGGAAAGGCACACCCTAATGGCTTTTTCTCCAGGTGTCTGACACAGTTGGGTGTCCACGACGCATTACGTGCAGGTGGTCACTTAACTTTCTTACGGAAATATTTATGACAGCAGTTTCCGCTACAGTGACAGTCTCATATAAAAATATTTCACAGGTCAAGAATTTGCGTTACAAATCTGTAGAAACAAAATCCTAAAAATATAACAGTGTCCAAAAAATTTTCGCCGGCATTGTGATACATTCACGCATTTACACACATTTCATAACTCTTAAAGTACGATTCTTGGTTTCCAACAACCTTTTTCACAAACCAGAGTCCCTAAACACTACTCATTATTCCTTACCTTATTCGTCGACATTTCTTCAATATTTCATCATAACAGCTACGTAGCATAATCAAATAACTCATATAGCATCAGCTTATTAATCATAAACATACCTCAGCAGCATAATACACATAGTCGTCATAATAATAACATCATAACACCTCAGTCAAATCTCAAAAACGTCGTAGCTTTCTGCAATAATTTCAAAACCTAAAGAAAATTCTCTGCCCATTTCAATAGTGTCATCTACCTCAAACGTACTTTAAAAATCGTGATCCCATACCAAATATATCATTCAAAGCTCTCATAATATCACAATGGGTCCGAAGAAATATGAACAGTTCACAAAGTACAAACAAAATACAATTTCATAAGTGTGAAGCTACCCAACTGTGTAATTGCGTAAACATGTGTCACTGATGTAGTAAAAAAAATGTTTGTTTCTCTGTTAAAAAATCAGATAGCTGTGTAATTATGTGTTAGAGAAATATGGTACCGATGTGTAAAGTTGTGTAAGCAAATACCATATTAGCTAGGGTTCCTTGTGCTTGTCAAACACATGGTACACAAAGTAGGCATGTACCCCCCTGAGGATTAATGTTATTATACCCTCAGGCGTTACAGATTATAGCAATGGAATGAAATGTATCACGGAAAACCTTTGTACCATTGTACTTCAAATATCTTTAAAAATAAATGTTTTAAGTACAAAATTAATCACTCAAATACGTGTCCTGTAGCGCTAAATGTGCGTCTTGCTGTAAGATAATCTCTGTGGAAGTGTCGTAGTTATAGTCCTCCGAAAGCTAAGTTCTGCAGAAGTCAGTGTACTTACCTCATGATAAACAAAAGTGACATGCTTTGCGTATAGATATCTTAGTTATTACGCTTATTGTTGTGATGAAGAAATTACTGTGCGGTAACATATTGTTGTGCTACGGAAAAGGCTGTCTCATTGTAGCTATACCACAAAAGTTACTATTAAAACATGTTTTACTTTCCAGAATAATACAGAAAAACTGTGCAGATATGAAACAGAAACACCGCAAAAGCAACATTGTAAATTGTCACTCATTAGCAGCGTCGTGATATTATCGTGTAGCTGTCAAATAAACTAACCACTGTCATCTGGTATCTCTCAGAAAGTACTTTAAATCCAGAATGTATTTTCAAGTAAACCAAAAAGTTGCATTAAAATCTCATTAGCAGTACTGGTAAATGTTCTAAGTATGTGAGCCTTATAGTCGTTATGTAATCGTGCAACTAACAAGCAAGAATGTACAAATAACAACACTGTGTTGTCTGTTCACTATAACAATGCATTCGTGATTTCTGTTGAAATAAGTTCTTTTGGTTCTTGACTGGATAGTTAACTTCAAAACATAGTTGCATGATAACAGTTTCTAAGTGTGACAATGCATACTAGAAATGTGAAGCGAAACGTTTTATGGCAAAGACAAAGTTAAAAAGCAGATTATTTTTCAATAAATGGTTTTACATGTGAAATGTGGTGTAAACCTTTTCTCTTCCTAGTATGCAGAGTTTCAACTTTAACGCAATCATCATGTGGTATACGTCGGTAAAGAATACTGGAATTTTTCTCAAGGTTAGCGTCTATGTTATTTTTCCCTGAGCCAGCAGGCGCAGGTGGCTGCCTGCGGTGCGAGTCATTGTCTGTTTCTTTGTTGGCGCGCGTCGTTACTGGGATATGGAGACCTAACTTCTACAAATTCGCCTTGCCGAGAGGGCCCTGCCATGTTTAATCACATCGTCTGTCGTCATGTCGGTAGTTCCTGTAGTTTCTTTCTTGTCGGTTAAGTGGTGGAGAATTTCTCCCTGAATCGTAACTGCGTGCTGAACTGTTGCGTCTGAAGTTATTCTGTCTCCCTTGATAATAATTGGTTTGGTTACCATATTGTCTGTTTCTATGAGTGTCTCTGTCATATTCATTACTACGGAAATGCGATCTCTCTCTGTAACTATTACTCTGCCAGTGGTTGTCATACGGGTGATGTCTCTTTTGGTCACGATTCACATTGTAAGAATAGAATTGTGTCCAATTATTGTTTCTGTCGTCACGGAATTGTGACGGATGTGACCTGTAGTGATTGTTTTCCTGTTTTCGCATCCCGCGACTGTCTGTGTCAATTTCTAATTCTTGTAAGAGTCCCTGAAAAGCTTCAATGTCGTCTTTGCAACGCCCTGACAAAATAATATTTCTTAAATGTTCAGGCAATTTCATTAAGCAAATGCGGATGAGTTCTGAAGGGCTGTATGGGTTTGAAAGATATTGATTCTTATGCAACATGTCTTCAAATTATTTGACAAGACTGGAAAATTCAGATTGTTCGAAATGTTTCATCATTATGATGCTATGTTTTACTCAGTCTTGTGTGGCTTGAGACCAATATGCTGAGAGGAACGCATGGTAACATTCTCCTTCACTGTGGCAATCGTGAATGACCGATCGCATTCTTACAGCTGGTTCATTCTCTAAGTAGCCACACATAAATTCTAATCTGTGCTCCAATGACCAGTTGGGAGGAAAACAATGAGAGAATTGATGGAGCCTCGCTTGTGGATGAATGTCATTGGCAGAATTCTTAAACGTTTTGAATTTACGTGTAGTAATGAACAACTTATAGCCAAAATCATCGTGTCAGCAAGTGGCATATCGGTCATTGTTACGTCGTGTCGGCGGTTCCATCTCAAAATTCGGTGCACCTTGCCAATTACTTCCATGATTTCCGAAATGCCCTGTGTTATTAGTTTGTGGCTTTTCCGTATTTCTAAGTTCCTCTTCCCGTGTTGGAGCGCGAGTGTCCTCAAAAATATGAAATTTTGTATTACTTGTGCCAACTGATCTTGTACTTCCCGCATTTCTCTTTTGTATTGCGTATTAATTTGATTCTGATTTTGTTTGAATTTCTTAATTTGTTCATACTCTTCTGTGTCAGTGATGGCTACAGGTCTTGTGTCATTCAGATCATCATCTACCTTTGCAGATAAGTTAGTGACCTGATCCGAAAGTTCGGTTACTTTCTCCGATAGTGAACACATTTCTTCAGTGTGTTTTTCTGAACCAAGTTTCAGAGTGTCCATTTGTGTTGAAATCGAATCTACTGTGTCCTTTAAGTTTTCCTGAGTTTTTGCAAGTTGCGTAACCGAATCGGTAGATGCAACTGAGTCAATTTTAGCCCACAAGGTCTCATGATTTTCATGAACAATGGTTTGCAGTTCTTTTATGGCTGCTTCGTGATTCTGTAATGCATTTTCATGCCGCGAAAAAATAGGTTGAAAATGCTCACAAATTTGTGTTTTTACGTCATTACAGACTTTTTGGCATTTCGATTCAATGTTATGTAACTCAGTAATTAAATCTTCACGTGTTTGTTCAAGTGTGGTGTCTAACTTCCGAAGATTTTGTTCCATTGTGTCTAACTTTTGAAGCTTTTGCTGTGTTTGTCTCTGATTTTGTTCCAATGTGTCCAGCTTTTGAAGCTTTTGTCCCATTTGTTGCATTAATTGTAATAACAATGCACTGGTGCCTGAAACATGTTCCTCAGTGCTATTCGGCAATGCATTTGAAGAGGCAATATTCGCAGTTTGAAAAGCAGAAAATGTGTCTTGACTTATTTGAGAAAAGGGTGAGGACGCAAAACCTGAATCTACAGTATTTGCAAGATTGTGTCCTGTCATTTCGGATTCCTGAGGCAAGCTGTTGCCGACCGATCGATCGATAATGCTTCCCTGTTCACTAATTGTTTCACTGTCTACACCATTGTTTGCAGCCCGCTCCATTTCCCTATGTGCAATTACCAAATTACTACTTTGAACATTAGTTAATTCATTACTCGGTGGCGCTAACACACTTCTTTCGTCTTCATTGTCATTTCTCAGTTTACTTTGGAGCCTAGTATTACGTTTTCCACACGCCATTATTGTCACAGTATTTCACACGACAACACAGAAAAGCACAATTTGAAGAGCAACAATAAGAGAACACATTAACATAGCACTGAAAATAATATCTCGTTAATTGCAAGCGCAGCTGCGAAATACTTGGTGCAAATCTACATGCAAGCCACAACTGTCTTACTATACAACAATGAAAGGCTGCAACTATAAAGGAGATTCTCTCTACAATTACGCAATAGCAATAAACAAAAGCTACACTAAATACACAAACTACAAGAAAAAAATCAGAAGATTCCAGTGAGGTATCCTAGGCTAAGGGTCGACATATGAAACGTCCCCTTAGAACAATTGTACAAGACTGTGCTTAGACTGACACACAATATTTTTAGCGCAACGCAATCTGACTATCAAAGATCCCTGCAAAAGAATGGCCCTGACTAACATTAACCTATACCTTTCACAAATCACTTACCTCACAAACATCTTCGTTACTCGAACTACTGCAATACAGCGAGCGCCGCTACTGCCAGCTAAATAAAAGATTATAACTACTGAAGGCACTAACTACTGATAGGCATACTTAGCAAACGAAAGATTTTGATAGAGAACAAACAATGTATTTACCTTAAAAGTGTTCAAAAGTCATAATATATATTTCAGTTCATGACATCCACAAATTTCCAGATAGTCCGCTCTCAAAACTCTGCCATGTCTCTCCCCACATCCACCACTGCTGGCGGCTCACCTCCAACTGCGCAACGCTATGCGCTGTTCACGTCCAGCTGCCCAACACTAAAATGGCAGAAAACAATGCAAACTAGCCACAGACTGCACACAACACAACCAGTGATTTTCATACAGAGCGCTACGTAACGTTGCCAATAAGAAAACATAAACAGCCTACTTACAAATAAACTCCTGCAATTGATGTCATTAGGAGTGACATCAGCGAAATGTATTACATCGGAAAATGATCAATCATACTCTCTCTCTCCTATCGTAACTTTCTCATTCTCTTCTGAAACCATTGCTACCTCTGATGTCTGCTCCCTCTTCCGTCCAATGAGTGCTACACCTGGAATCAAAGGTGAGGGGTAAAAGCCTCATTAGATTTCAGTTTACGATTATGCCATTGCTTACAGCTTTGCGTGCACTATTAATCGAATGGTTCACACAAACACGTGAGCCTTAGTGATGATAAAAGAACGTGATGTTTTAAGAGTACGTTAAAAGGCATGGAATGAGTTGAGGTTTACACAGAAAGCAATACTAATTTCACATTCTATTTAGTAAGTTTTAAAGTAGTGTCAGTATTCTCAATTGTTTTTCCTAAAATATTATCCACAAATTCGAATACGAAGAACAAGTAAACTGTGGATAAATAAGGGTAATAAAATCTCGTATAAGAGAAGGAGGGACATTTATATTAAGGCAACAGTAAGCCATTACTTGCATACTAGAAAAATCACTGTAAATAATGCAGGTAATACGACTACATGTACATGGGGTACTGTCAAACGGGAAAAACGTCAGCCAGGCGGTGAAAAAGACTATATAACAGTTAAACGAAATGACTGTTGTGAAATGAAACAATGACTAAAATGCAATGTTGGGACTGATAATTGAGAAGTTGAAAGTATATTTAAAAATAACTTTCAAAATGTAGTTGCCAAACTAAGAGTTAAATTGTTTTATTGAAAAAATATGATTATATATTAAATATATCATTCTACAAAACATTAAGCAAATGGAAATAGCAACAGTGCAATTAAGACGTTTATAAAGTATCTAAAGAAACAAAAGTTCATATGTCATGGATGGAATTTTAGACAGAATTCTCAAAAATTATTCCATCTTGATAAGTAATGTCCTTACTGAAATATACAAAGCGCCACTGGCACAGGAAGTTTTCCAGACGTGGTAAAATATGTAATTGTCAGACCGATCGGTAAGGAAGGTGGCAAGAGAGACGTAAATAATCATCGACATACTTCCTTATTCAGATCTTTTTTTGAAGATATTCGATAAAGTAATTGTATTCAACAGTAATCTCGCACTTAAGTGGATACTGTTTACTTACCTTGCAACAATTTTAGATCCAGAAGGGTTGTTAGACTGATGATACTGTTTAAACATTCACTCACAGAACCGTATGAATCTTAGCTAATAAAATTTCTCCAGGTGGTATATTTTGTTATCTATCCCAGGAATTTGACTGTTACTCTCAGAAAACACTGAAGTATTCTGGAATTGATGGCTTTACACCCAGCTTTTCTGAACCATATTTAGCAAACAGAATGCAAAAGGTTGTGCTGAATAATTCACACAATGTAGGATGGGTAGAAAATTTTCGTGAGAAATCAGAAAGGGAGTCCGATAGGCCTCAATTTGAGTCCAGTCCTATTCCGTAAATATATGTGAATGAGCTTTCACTTAGCATTCACGTAGCAGAAGTGGTACTCTTTCAGATGATACTAATGTTATAGTAAACCCAATTAGAGGGAGAGCAACAGAACAGATGGTCTTCGCCATCTCTAAAATGGTGCTCGATCGCAGATAGGGGAGATGGCCGGTGCATTTTAAACACTCCATAAATGCGCCATTTGAGACTACGCGGTTATCTCTCTCTTTTCGTTCTTGGAATTCCCTTTTATGGTCAATAACGGTTCTCTGAATCGAGTGGTGGGGAGAAGTTTTCTTTAGAATTTAAACACACCAGTGGTTCGCTCTTTTAGGCCGCTTTGTTTGGCCGTCCCCCTCTTTCTCGTATTCACAGTAACACTCTCTTTCAACAGGTGGGTAGAGGTTTTCGTCAGTATTTAAACACGCCAATGTCTCTCGCGCAAGGCACATCCATGTCACACTCGAAGTAACTTTGTGTTTCTGGGTGGGGCAAGTTCTCTTTACCATATGATGTCACCCGTACTGGAGCTGTACTACTCCTGCCACAACGATGTGTTCATTCTCTACTAGGTATACAGTCACCCAACTGCAGCTTCACATGGTATAGGGAATAGAGGAACATAAGTGAAATAAAAACTCTTGACCCAATTTCCTTCCAGAAGGACTTATGCAGTCTCGCCAAGGTAAAATTAGCGTGGCAGAGTCTACAAGGAGCCACCGACATGATGCAAAGATGACGCATTTAGTCAGTCTGTATGAAATTGACGAATTGTCAGCTCTCGTAGGAAGTGTATATAAAGGTACATACAATATTTCTATTATTCTGTTTTATTCACTACATTTTATAAACACGGAATTACCTTCAAATCTTACAAAAATATCTGAAGATACAAGTTTCATTGTAAATATGTAACCCTTCTAGGATCGCTTTGTCGTCAGTCAGTCTTTTGTAGTCATATTTTAGTAAGTACATAAAATATTTCTTAAATCTTCTGTCTCTACATATACAAACTGAAGTTCCCTGCTCGCTCTGTTTTGTACACCCGGACTAATCTAATGAACTACTCCAGAGATTTCCATACGGTCTATGAATTGCCGGGACCGATATCTTTCAAACACCGATACCGTTAACAGGCAAAAATCTTTGTCATTCTCGATCCCGGTATGGATGAACTATCCATACACTTAATAAATTTTGTACGAAACCCTGATAGCGCGAGGCCTACTCACGGTTTTCCAGTTTTTATTCGGTAAGAGAGCCTGTTTTGACTGCTCATACTGAGGAATCCATGGCTAGGAGGTGATTGATCATATGACGGCATTACTGGTGGAAACACTTTCGTTTATGAGGGCGCATACACACAGCATTTAAATTGATGTGTGCACAGTGTTAATGATAACTACTGAGAGACATTGATTGATATTGAGTAAACATCTGTGCTGTGTGCGTTCTTTCATGGACAAACTAAGACAGTTTTTGTGTGTGCAAAGGACGCATATCGATGGGCCATTGGTGAAATAATGTATGTGCACGATATCACACATGAGCATTTGGAGGATTGTGCTTTGATGTCTATAAGCTTCGAACCGTACCGTGCCAGTCAATGAACGGAAGCTGTTACGCTAGTGCCATGGAGTAGGGCGTCATATACCCGAACTTCTTCCGTAAATACGTCAGTACCACGTGTTTCGAGTTATGTGCGGATTGGAATTTAAATTTCACAACACCAATCTGTGACGGTACAGGAGTCGTATCAGTGTATGCAATAAATACATGTCGGATCTGGAGACATTTTCAACGCGGAATCGCCGAGTACCAGAAACGTCGACACACTGCCTCGTATGCTATCCTCATCTCCCAGTGAACTTTATTTCATGTCTCTCTGGTCATACAGAACTGAGATATGCAGAAACTGTAGCTTTACTGAGTACATTTCATTTTCCATATTTGATGTAAACTTACCCTACGATTTTATAACACTGATTTTTGAAGGCTAGCCTTACGCTCTAATAGCAATGAAAAAGGGTTGTTCCCTGGAGAGAAAATGGTGTATGAAAGATGTAATTTAGAGGAGTTCTTTTTCAACTTGGGTACGACCAGTACTAAAATTTCAATGCATTAACGAGATCTGTAGGATTACTGCGTCGTAACGTTGCCCGTCATTGTGCAAGATAGTGTAACTTACTGAAATGTGTCAAATGTGGGCCCGTCTACGATAACGATTGTAAAGAAAGCTTTTAGGGATTGTGTTAGGGGTCCTGAACTGTTAAATAAAGCCCGAGCGCGCGTGTGTGTGTTTGTGTGTGTGTGTGTGTGTGTGTGTGTGTGTGTGTGTGTGTGTGTTTTTGTAATATTTAAGGCACCTCCAACGAATTCCAATGAAATTACAGGAAAACGTGAACGATGACGGATTTATCGAATTCTGCTATATGGCCCTTGTCAATTTGCACCATTTTCTAATTAATGTAACTGCATGTTATGGTAGAACATAATCAAAACCCTCCAGGCAGTGCTCCGTACTGCCACATATATGCAGACTCCCTACTTCTGTATAAAGACGCAGCAATTAAATAAAGAGATAATCGTGCCATTAACGAACAGTCTTAGCGCAATTATTTCCACCTTTTTAATTCTTAGGTATGGATTGCTCGTAAACTGAACAAATATGGAGTTTACAGAAAGGAATTTAGTGACTCTTCCTGATACAGAACTGACCGAATTTCTTGTCACTCGTTTACGAAAAGACAACAAACTCTTTTAAGAGTTGTTAACTGAATATTAGTTGTTTGATTCAAAGTATTGTAAAGAAAAGAGCATAACATTCTTTAACAGTTTCAGTCAGAAACTATAAAATTATCTTCTGAGGTTAAAGTATTTTCGAAAATACTATTTCCACTACATTCAAAGTTTGCAGTTCGGATTCCGATCATTACAAATTATTCTTATTTACAATTCACTTTTGATTATGTTATTGTAATTGATGTGTAGCATGTACAGATACGATACTCTGCAGCCTCTAACTAGGTGAGGTGCTGCCAAAGCAGACATTTTTGAAACAGACTGATAAGTAAAATCATGCTCTCCAGTGTATAAGTTGTGTATTAAGTGTCTTCTTTTTCATATAAAATGTTGTTCCATTTTTGTTTTTTTCTTAAACCAACAGTAATGTCAATAATTTTTGCAACAGTACTATCGTATAAATGTAGTATTTGTTCCATATCCTCCCCTACATTTTCTCTGTTAATTTGTAGAGAAGTAATCGCAATTGGTCTCAGTCCTTCGGTGAAAAATCCGTGTTCCACCGATGCGGATTTCCCATGTAATAAGTAATTCAAGTTGTGAAGTTCATACATTTGCAAACCACCATTACGTGGCATGTGCACGTATCTATGATTAATAAGCTTTCTTCGGAACGATCGAGAGCCCTAGTAGGCGCTGCATGCTAATCTGACAACGGCTTTACACTCACATAGGGCCGGTTTCATGTACACTATGACACGTGTTGCATGGCTCATAAGCGACAGGGTATTTCCAGATTTCGAGTGCCTGAGTGCTTTTATTCGTGTATGCAAACTTATTATTCAAAAATATTTCTACATTATGCTTGGGAACTGTATTTAATTTCGTAAAATGATGTTTATTCTTGACTGCTTTTTGCATCCTGAAAAATGTACATGGCTAGTATATGATGAGTTACAGCCTTAATGGTTTCGAGTTAGAGAGTAAATTGAATTTCATTGCTTTTTCGTCAGTATCCCACACGAGGAATTACACTTTCAAATTTAAAGGGGAGTGTGGGAGTAGCGAGGGTACTTTGCGCCCACATATGGAACATATTGTAATCTAGGCAGTTACTTTATATTTTAAAATTTTCATGAAGTTATTTATTGTTTTTAGCGAATTCTTCTATCAGATTGTAATTTTTTTTTTAATTTTTCATTTAAACTTAAGCCTAAAATTTAATTCTAAAAATTAGTTGTCACTCCCACAGTGACTGTCATATTCAATATTTTCAAGTTCAGGTCCTTAATTACATGTTAGTATCTCTCAAAAAGGTGTACTATGAGTAAAATTCAACAACGATTACCGAAATATCAATTTTTAATTTATTTGTGGCGGTCGTACAGTACTGCCAGCTTGGTAGTACACATTATTGAAAATGCACTGATTTTTCTAAGATTGTTGTAATTTTGGACCCTACTAATATATCATTACTTCTTAAAAAAGTACGTTGGTAATATAAATCAGCATCAGAGAACGAATATTTTAACATCTTTTACGTTGGGCATAAAGTACCCCATCCCTCAGTAACGTGCGTTACGACAAATGCGTTGGTATTCGTATCATTAATCGTTTTTGATGATTACTACTAAGTTAATTCGTTGTAACATAATGATATTCGGTCACAACTTTAGAACAGGTCATTTAGAGCATATATGTTTAGGTCAAACCATACCGCTGTGCTATAAAGCAAACAGCAAATTTCCAGCACTAAAGAATTAGGCATTTAGTCATTATTAATGGTGATAGATGTTGGAATGTCAGTTTGCAAATATTCACAACAAAAATTCCTTTTAGAATTCACCAATGAGGATGAGTAAACGTAATTTTGAACACAAAAACGACAACACAGTTATCAGGAAAATTAAAATGAAGTACAGCTCAGGGGACGTCCAATGTACCAATGATGACATGCAGTAATAATGTAGAAGAAGAAACAATAACAGAAAATCCGACAGAGGATGCCCAAAGTGGTGAAACACGTCCGGGGGTTAAACAGACAAAATATTCTGTTCTTCCGAGATGGAGGACCCTCTTTAATGCAGTATTCAGCACGGGAACTTAAAAACCATTATGTGGGAGTAGAAATAACATTATGTAACACCTTAATCCGCCGTTCAGCACACTGTTAAATGAACTGCGGCTTTGGTGTCATTTCTATCTCTGAAGATCTCCACCTCAGCTGTGGACGAAACGTTAGGAAGAAAAAAAATTCATGGACCATGCCCATACCACATGAAAGAGTCTCCAACAGATACGAGTAAGTATCTCTCCAAATTGAAAAAGCTACGTTAATGCCTACTTTTTTCGTGGTAGTATGAAGTTAATTGTATTGTTATATTCCGATAAAATGGACAGTTATCATTTTTTAAATGTAACTATTGCAGATTTTCACACCTGAAAGAGGCAATTCTAAACTCTCTGTATCTTAAACTATTATAGCTGTACGCATGAAAGTTGCTGAAGTAATGTTATATGCTAAATGTGACGTCATAATTTCTCATATATACATTAAGTCAAAGTGGTTGATAATGTGTATAGTTTTACAATAAGTCATGTCATAAATACCTACACAATGAGTAGAAAAATACTGAAAATGTTGGAACATTTTAAGTCTAATGCTTCATTACTGAAACCCAAATGCTATTAAAATTTTAAGTCTGTAACTTTTGTACTTTAGGTCAACTCAAAATTTGTATAGTGAACTCTAAATAGTACCATTCGTAGACTCCGAATAAATATGTATGAATTTCAATTTATGGTATTAATTTATTTATAATTACGTTAACAAGTAATAATTTTTATGACGCGGTACTGCACAATAGTTAACAGCAAAGATTGACCTAAATACAGGTGAAGGGTCCAGGAAGAAGCGAAGGGGACGAGAAACCCACGCTCTCAGCTTCCTCACAATTTTGACAGCTACGTAGCACGTGGCTGTAACATTAATGTGTTGCCAAAATTGAAACAATATATTAGATACCATTTATGAAAGGGTTAAATGTACTATTTGTTTTAAACATATTAAATACATTATACTTCCAATTTCTCCAAATCAACTACTGCTTCCGTGGAATAGTAACACTGTAAAGAATAGGTGTTCTAAACGAACTGCAAGGAGACCACCCGCATGTTTCCAACGTTGTTTCGACTATGCCGTAGAACTTACCGTGGGAATCCCTCACACATCCTACATACAGTCCCCATCCCTCCACGTAAAATTTCTTTATTTTTGGGGGCCTGAAGAAATCATTCGTGGCAATTGATTTCCTTCGAACAAAGAGGTGCTTGCCTGGATGCAATCACGGTTCTTCAGGCTTCTTGTCAGCGCACCTAATTCACAAGATCAAGACTGAGCATCGAATTTCTGATGTTTAGATTCTGTTATTTTTCGGTTTACAGCTTTCCATCGTCCTCTTTCATACAATGCTTTGCTGCAAGTGTAGAGCCAGGAAAATATTTATTCCTGAAATTCAAGCTGATGTTCGATATAAGTACAATTCTTTCACGAGGAATTCTGTGTTAACGTGTGGCATCCTGCTCATCTCTACATTTGCATCCACACAGTTGCTCTGAAAGCCATCGTTCGGTGCGTGGTGGAGGGTACCGTACTACTACTACTCGTTTCCCTTACTGTTCCACTCGCCATGGAGCGAGGAAAGAACCACTGTCTGTATGCCTCTGTATGAGCCCTCAGTTCTCGTATCTTATCTTCGTCGGTATATATTTTTGCGGCAGTGGAATCGTGTAAAAGGCAGCTTCAAATGCCGGTGCTCTAAATTTTCTCAATAGTGTTTCTCGAGAAGAACGCCGCCTTCAGTCCAAGGATTCCCATCTGAGCTCCCGAAGCATCTCAGTAACACTTACGTGTTATTTGAATGTTCAAACCTATCGGTAACTACTCATTCTGGTCGACTGTGAATCACTTCGAAGTCTTCCTTCAGCCCGACCCGATACAGATCCGAAACACTCGAGCAGTACTCAAGAATAGGTCGCATCAGGTTCTCCTTTACAGGTGAACCACTCTTTCCTAAAATTCTACCAATAAACCGAAGTCGACCATTTGCCTCCCCTACCAGAGTTTTCACATGCTCCCTCCATTTCATATCGCTTTGGAACGTTACGCCTAGATATTTAAGCGACTTTACTGTGTCGAGCAGGACATTAGTAATTCTGTATCCGAATATTACAGGATTGATCTTCCAGCTAGTCCGCATTAACTTACAATTTTATCACGATTAGGGCTAGCTGACATTCATCACACTAAGTGGAAATTTTTTCTAAGTCGTTTTGTATCTTCCAACAGTCTCTCAACCCTGACATCATATCATACACCACAGCATCATTTGCAAACAGCAGATTGCTGCCCATATTATGCGGCAAATCATTTATTTATATAGAGAACAACAGCGATCCTATCACACTTCCTAGGGGCAATCCTGATTATACTCTTGTCTGTGATAAAAACTCGCCGTCGAGGACAACGTACTGGGTTGTATTAATTAAGAGGTCTTCCTACCACTCACATATCTGTGAACTCATTCCATATACTCGTACCTTCGTTAACAGTCTGCAATGGGGCACAGTGTCAAATGCTTTCCAGGAATCTATAAATATAAAATTTGTTCGTTGCCTTTCATCCTTAGTTCGCTGTATATCATGTGAGAAAAGGGCAACCTAACTTTCTGACGAGCGATTCTTTATAACACCGTCCTGGTTCGTGGACATAAGCTTCTCAGTCTCAAGAAAGTTTAATATATTCAGACTGAGAATATGTTCAAGGATTCCGCAACAAACTGAAATTAGGAATATTGGTCTGTAATTTCGCGGGGCCTTTCTTTTACCCTTCTTATATGCTGGAGTCACTTGCGCTTTTTCCTAGTCTTTTGGAAAACTGCGCTGGGCGAGAGGTTCACTATAAATGCAGGCTAGGTGAGAGGCCAATGCCGCGGATCACATTTTGCTTCGTCCATTATGCCTCTAGGTTGAAGTATTTCATCACTTCGTCTACTACGTGATCCACAAAATTGATGTTACATTTCTGGCTCATATCATTTCCACTACACTTAATCTATTTTGTCTTTCTTTGATTTACTGTCAGTCGGTACAATGTGTTCATTAAGTTCATTAGACATTTATCTCATTCAACATATTCTATAATTCTTCCTCACTTCCAGTTTCTATCACAGTACCATCAGCGAAACTTATCGCTGAAAGCCATTCAGTCTGAAAAGTGTATCTCCTTACTAAGAGGCAGCGGAGGAAAAGTGCACCTCTGTCTTACACATCTCTTTAACCTAGTGCTTGTTTTCCACTATCATTTTTAGCATGGAATATTTACGGGTTATTTATGACACCATAAACCCCGAAAATGCTTAACTTGAACAACATTCAATTGGGTGTACATAAAACCGGACAAATACCAGAAGCACACGTACTCTGTGAGTTCCGCACATCTGAATTACGCATACAGACAGTGATGATAATAATAACAATAATAATAGTAATAACAATAATAATAAATTTTTTAGGCTGAATGGCCTGTTGCAAGTCTTTCTGTTGGTCGCCGGTTTGGTGTCTTGCGTGTCACTAATCGACCCCAGTTCTGCACACCAAACCACGGTTTGCAGCCACGCATTTGCATGCTAGTCAACCTGGCCCTATTGGAATACAGGTAGTTCATCAACAAGTTTTCATGAGTGGGCTTGTGTGTATCACACTATGTGATATGTATGGACGTATCTTTTGATTAAATTGATACAGAAGCATTACTCTGTCCCGTTACATCAACGTGACCACCTGTCAAAACCTTAAGAAACACCTTCTGCAGCGGGGACCGCTGCGAGACTTACAGGAAGAGAGTGGTGTTGTTGGTAAGTTCCTCTGGGACCAAACTGCTGAGGTCATCGGTCCCTATTCTTACACACTACATAATCTAACTTACATTAACTTACGCTAAAGACAACACACACACCCACGCCCGAGGGAGGACACGAACCTCCGACGGGGGGGGGGGGGGGTAGCAGAGCGCCGTATACCATGCACCTACCCCGTGCGGCTGAAATACTGTCTGTGAACTTCTGAAAGGTACCGCTTGTTGGGATGCAGAGCCTCATCGATTCCATTCCCATGGCCAGCTGCACTAGGTTTCTCGTTTAAGGATCCTTGGCCCATACAGACTGTCTCACTAATTCTCGATTGCGTTTGTATCTGGGGATTTTGGTGGCCGGGAGAGTACGGTACACTCATCTTCGAACCAAGCGCGTAAACTACGAGCTGTCTGACATGTTGCACAGTCCTGGTGGTAGAAGCCATGCCCTCACAATCATATTCCGCACATCAGGACGCTTCATTTCAACCCAAACTCGATAATTTAAAGTCATTGTTGTATGATTTCATGTAATCGATATGCAATTAACAAGTAAGTGCACTGTAATTGAAATACTCGAGGCTGGCATACACACGTACATTCCAGACATGACAGTCACAAAAGCTTTTAGTTCGGGAGAGAAACCGCACAACGGGACGCCGGCCGCTTCAGAGGACGACCCAGCCTATGTTGACTGGTGACTGCCCATGTAGTGGACAGCATGGGCCCGAGTGAAAGGGGGGAACAACCCCGATTTAGAAGAGCAATGCTGTTTGGCAGGCGTTATTTCTAGCGCCTTGAGCTGAAGGAATAATGGAAGAGACTGAAAGATTTACCCCTTCACATCTAGTGTGGAGAGGCGCCGTTTGTTGTCGCTCTTGGAGCGAGGAACAAGTCTCTCCTCAGTACTTCACTGGGAGAGGACCTCAGTCGAGAGCAAATCGAAGTGCTACTCTATATTGAGTCCTAGCGATTAAGCGTTGTTCACTGTGTTGGCCAACACAATTATTGTGCAGTGTGAATGGACGCAGAGTTATAGTGAAACACCTGCGAGCGAATTTTGAGTGCAATCACGGTGGACTGGTTTTCTGACTGGTGTACCACGCCAATAGTTAGACTAGGGGCGAATCTTTGACTACATCAAGGCATAGCAAGAATTTTTTATTGGCGAAGGTCAATTCAGATACAATGAGAGTTATCTTATTTATCAGCAGCGAGCTGCTCAGACAGCAGTCATCGCAGCTTATGGTATTGTGCGCTACAGCTTTTGCGAGCCCCATATTTCCTCTGCAACAGTACACTTCCTGCATTTCACATGCGACAGCATCTACTGTACCTAGCAACATTCTAAAGGATAATTATTCAAGTTGAGTACTCACGCCTCTCAGCCATTCTGCCAAGTCAACAACCATCTTAAACTCTGTATAGAAATTTCATTAGCGAATCCTATCCTTGAGAGGTAACTTCACATTCCGAAAAGAAACAGGATATAACTTGTTCAATTCATAACTAAAGTGCTATTATTATTTCTCAGAATTTTTACAAAATAAATAATAACTTTCGTTAGTTTCATGTTTTTCTTACACTACCTAGCACTACTCCAGTACCCAAGCATCCCATTAGTTACGTAAGAAATTTTGTATATTTTTGTGTCATTTCGTTGAAGCGGACGACTCCAGAAGATATTTATTGCTGAAAGTTTTTCATAAATTTCTCTTTAGAACGTTAGGAGCGTCTGTCTGACTTCTGTAGTAGTGTGGGGGTGGAAATTGCATCTTGCAGGAGCCACGGTGTAAAGGGTACATCTCAGATTAATCCGTTGCGCAGAATAACAGAATAACAGATCAACCCCACACCTCTGAAGGTCATCAGTCCCTAAGCTTACACACTACATAACCTAAGTTATCCTATGGACAAACACACACAGCCATGCTCGAGGGAGGACTCGAACCTCCGCCGGGACCAGCCACACAGTCCATGACTGCAGTTCCTCAGACAGCTCGGCCTGGATCATTCCCATGACTGTTTCAGGGTGTTTTGTATCAGACGTTTATCTCTATACACGCCAATGACCATCTTTCCAATGGAACATAAAACGTGCTTCATCTGTAAATGCAACTTGTCGCCAGGTATCAGACGTCCAGTTGCGGTACTGGCATGAAAATTACGGCCTTCGTAGCCGATGAACAGAAGTCAGCATGGGTGCACGAACCTAACGCCTGCTGTTGAGGCGAGTACACATATACTCTCTCTGAACGGCCTTTGAGAAGACACTGTTGGTAGCCCTTTGCTTCATTTGGGCCGTCAGCCGCTCAGTCGGCAGCAGTCGTTCGTTCAACTGTCTCCTATGGCCCGTGGTGCACCACAATTATCTCGACGCCAGTTCTGGATAGCGACGTTTCGCCATGCTCGGTATACTTTAACCATGGCAGCGCACGAACACGTTAGAAACTTACCCGTTTTGGAAATGCTTCCACCCTTGGCCATAAAGTCAACTATGATGCCCTTTTGTACTACGTCAGATTAATCGCTCTGTTTCCAAATTACTACTAATGCACTGTTTTCCACGTACCCCCGCCCCCCCCCCCCTCACCGACACGCTTGATAAGCCATCCGCTACTAGTCTCCCACCTGTCGTCTACGAGAGGTTACTGCACGTTGACGTCGAAAATAGGCGGTGGTCACATTAATGTGACTCGAACTGTATTTACACCATGAACGACCCATAGACCTCGGTGTATTCCATAAATTTCAACTTGTTACCTGCATGTGTTGGTTAGAAAATGCGGTCATAACAGACAGTGTTGACTGGAATACTTTTTTTCAAATTCTAAAGGTGGCATGGGTAAAACACAGGGAGCGAAAGGCTATTTACAATTTGTACAGAAACAAGATGGCAGTTATAAGAGTCGAGGGGCATGAAAGAGAAGCAGTGGTTGGGAAGGGAATGAGACAGGGCTGTAGCCTCTCCCCGATGTTATTCAATCTGTATATTGAGCAAGCAGTAAAGAAAACAAAAGAAAAATTCGGGGTAGGTATTAAAATGCATGGGGAAGAAATAAAATCTTTGAGGTTCGCCGATGACATTATCATTCTGCCAGAGACAGCAAAGGACTTGGAAGAGCAGTTGAACGGAATGGACAGTGTCTTGAAAGGAGGATATAAGATGAACGTCAACAAAAGCAAAACGAGGATAATAGAGTGTAGTCGAATATAGTCGGGTGATGCTGAGGGAATTAGATTAGGAAATGAGACACTTAAAGTAGTAAAGGAGTTTTGCTATTTGGGGACCAAAATAACTGATGGTGGTCGAACTAGAGAGGATATAAAATGTAAACTGGCCAGGGCAAGGAAAAAATTTCTGAAGAAGAGGAATTTGTTAACATCGAATATAGATTTAAGTGCAGGAAGTCGTTTCTGAAAGTATTTGTATGGAGTGTTGCCATGTATGGAAGTGAAACATGGACGATAACTAGTTTGGACAAGAAGATAATAGAAGCTTTCGAAATGTGGTGCTACAGAAGAATCCTGAAGATTAGATGAGTAGATGACATAACCAATGAGGAGGTATTGAATAGAATTGGGGAGAAGAGGAGATTGTGGCACAACTTGAAAAGAAGATGGGACCGGTTGGTAGGAATTGTTCTGAGGCATCAAGGGATCACAAATTCAGCATTGGAGGGCAGCGTAGAGATTAAAAAATGGCTCTGAGCACTATGGCACTTAACTTCTAGGGTCATCAGTCCCCTAGAACTTAGAACTACTTAAACCTAACTAACCTAAGGACATCACACACATCCATGCCCGAGGCAGGATTCGAACCTACGACCGCAGCGGTCGCGCGGTTCCTGACTGTAGCGCCTTTAACCGCTTGGCCACCCCGGCCGGCGTAGAGATTAAAAATCGTGGAGGAAGACCAAGAGATGAATACACTAAAAATATGCAGAAGGATGTAGGTTGCAGTAAATACTGGGAGATGAAGATACTTGCACAGGATAGAGTAGCATGGAGAGCTGCATCAAACCAGTCTCAGGACTGAAGACCACAACAACAACAACAACAGTCGGACAACAAGTGGGATACAGAATTATTTTTTTATCGTGTATAATTACAAACTAACGATTTTCTGAAATTTTCTGTTACTTATACTGTGGAAATTTGGTTCTTCCCAAATTTTATCATTCTGTGTCTACAGGAAGTACCGTATAGGTTTTGATGAATGAGCTTGCGAATACCAAAATACGTGACATAAATGGTCACACCTTTTAATTGAGTTGACTTTGAAACTTACATTTTTCTCACCTTCGACACCGTAGCCCATAGTATGTGACATATAGCTGATGCCTCTTTCGGTTCAGAGATGAAGGAGTCTTAAAAGTCAGATAGACCGGCACACAGACAGACAGAGGGACAACGAATTGATCCTATAACGGTTCTTTTCTACCCATTGAGATACGGGACCCCAACGTATTTCAACATAAAAGTTATCTTATCAATAGATGGGAGACTATTTTCGACGTAAAATAATTGGATGTAACACGATTTTATATACTACCACTTACATAATACAATTACGTCAGTCTGCTCCATACCTTAGTGCATAAACGACTGTATTGTAGCTTTTTGTTCAGACACAAAAGCAACTGACTGCTACGTGATGTGTTGCAAGCTGTTTCATTTGTAGTATAAAAGCTTTTAGGGGACTTGTCGATACCGCGCTGCACTCTTATCTGTAAACTGTCTGTCACCTGGAGCGGCTGTACGCCCATGACAGCTGTCACGGAACAGCGCCTCTCATTCGATTCGTTCTGCCAAAACGTGACAGTGTCAACGGGTGCCCCGCCTGCGCTCCCGAAGCTGCAGATACTGCTGCGAAAAGCCAATTTAAGCTCTCGTGGAGCGCTCCCAACAGCCTTAACAACCTACTCCGTCTCTCTGAATGATGTGTTGGTACGAGTTTGCCTGCGTGCATGAATACGGCCTCTCTCTCTCTCTCTCTCTCTCTCTCTCTCTCTCTCTCTCCTATTTCTCTCTCTCTCTCTCCTATTTCTCTCTCTCTCTCTCCTATTTCTCTCTCTCTCTCTCCTATTTCTCTCTCTCTCTCTCTCTCTCCTATTTCTCTCTCTCTCTCTGAGTGTGTGGATGTGTGTGTGTGTGTGAGTGTGTGTGGATGTGTATGCACGTGCGGCCGTGATCATGTTCTTCTATTGCAAAGTAGAAAACCAGCAGTTGGCACTTTTGTATTGTGCGTGAACTAGGAGTTTCTCTCCCACCCAAATCGTTAAAGTTTTGATATAATTCATTCCATCCTTTTACCACCAAAATAAAAAGTGTGTGTAGAAAACATTATTCTTATTATCGACGACTGAATAGCTCACGCTCAGGTTAAAGAAAAGTTCCTGAGCAAGGATTGAGAACGAGGGGCTCAAATGTCTTTTGTAAAGGCTGAAAGGAAGCTCCCAATAACTCTATTAAGTACATTACTTTTAGTGCAACTGTTAATGCGATTTGGCGCGAGCAAGTCTGGGAAGACAATGTCTCATGAGTCGTTCCAGGTCTTAAGATATTACAAAATCTGGCGGCAACCATTTGGAGCACATTTATCCATTCGTCTCATAGAGAGATACATTAATTCGTACTCAAATAGATGGTCGCTTGTTATCCGAATGGGATCAGAATTATCTGAGTACAAAAAGTAGCATGCGGGGTTGTTACAATACTAACCACCACCGGATGAAGCTAATACTTAAGTCACAAACGCACTCGTGCAGTTAATAAATATTAGGCAACTGTATCGACTACTGGCTGCTACGAGCAAGCTGAGCAAAGAGGTAACACTTCGTATTGTCGAGGAATCCCTTAGCAAAGGCATAGGCACATCGACAGTGTCTTATATAATAATAAAAAGTGGACATACGCGAGTAGGGCTCGTCGTCTGGGGTTCCTTACGAACTTATTTTTGTATATGGATTGGTCATCTACAGCTCTGTTTAATGAATTTGCGAGTGTCAAAATATGTACATAAATGGCCGTATCTTTTGATATCATTAACTCAGAAGCTTGAATCTTTTACACTGCTGAGGGATAGTAGACCTTACTATTCTACTTACGTCTTATTACCTCAGCCCATTCCTGAAAGCAGTTAAACGGTATCGAGGCATGTGTGGTGGTGACTCCCAGCGGTCGTATAGGTCAGAGGGTCTAGTGAACGTGCAGAAGGGGCTTTAGCTTCAAATTTTGCGGTACGAACTCAGGAACAGGGTCGACATAAGAACAACCAGTCTCTGTTGATCCATTGTGGAAGTGGGACAGCGGCTGGTCAAATATTTATCAAAGAAATTCGCCAAATAGCTGTTCAAAATGAGAAGTTACTTTATTTTATTTTAGCTAGCAGTTTCGGCGATGCAGTACGCTATCTTCAGGCATCACAGTTGCAGTCAAGTCTTCGAAGGATGCCCTAGAGAATTCACGACATCCACAAATAGATGACCCTAGTCAACCAATATCGCAAATTTTGGGGATGTGCGTATGGGGCCGGAAGAGGGCATATTGAATAGCCGAAACTAGTTGCGAGAATAAAATAAAATAACTTCTCGAGTTTCACGGCTCTTTGACGAATTTCTTTGTCAAAAAATCAATAGTGTGTTTGTAAATTGTAGTTGCTGTGTTGTAAAAGAATCAGAGTTCCAAGCACTAATAGAAATCACGGAATCTCAAATCTTTATACGTATGGAAAGCTGACCGGAAATAAATTCAGCCGAACATTTTGCAAAGGATCTAACGGTGTTCAGGTAGGATAGATCAAATGTAGTTGGTGGTTGAGTGTTTATTGCTGTCAGAAGTAGTTTATCATGTAGTGAAATGAAAGTAAATAATTCCTGTGAGTTTGTTTGCGTAGAGGTATGCTTGAGAATCGGAAAAAATTAATAGCTGTTAATTAATAATTGGTTACATTTATCGACATCTGACTCGGATGATACAGTTGCTGTACACTCAAAGAAAACTTAGTGTCATTTAAACAGGTACCTCACTCACATAATTATAGTTAATACCAATAAGCGTAGACCAGATGTGGTTTAAATTCAGAGAAACAGTATCGACGACAATTCAAAGATATACACCAAATAAATTAATAAGAGATGGTACTGATCCCCCATGGTACACAAAACACCTCGGAACACTACTGCAGAAGCAACGAAAAAACCATGTCAAATTTAAAAGAACGCAGTATCCTCAAGATTGGCTAAGTTTTACGGAAGGTCGAAATCTAGCGCGAACATCAATGCGAGATGCTTTTGATAGTTTCCACAAGTAAACTATCTCTCGAAATCTGAAAGAAAAGGCATAGAGATTCTTGCCATATGTAAATCATAGCCGTGACAAGACACAATCAGTTCTGCCACTGAACGATAACAATGCTGGTGTTACCGATGACAGGGCCACTAAAACAGAATTACTAAACACCGTTTTCCGAAATTAGTTCACAAAAGAAGACGAAGCAAATCTTCCAGAATTAGAACCAAGAACAACTGCCAACATGAGTAACTTAGAAGCAGGTATCCTTTGTGTAGCGAAAAGCTTGAAAAGCTTAAGAAAGGCAAGGCTTCCGTTCCAGATTGTACACCAGTCAGATCCTTTTCAGAGTATGCACTTACAATAGTTCCATGTTTAGCAATCATATACAACCGCTCGCTCGTAGAATGTTCCGTACCCACAGACTGGAAAGTTGCACAAGTCGCGTTTATACTGGAAAGTTGCACAAGCCACGCCAATACCCAAGGAAGGAAATTGGAGTAATCAGCTGAATTACAAGCCCATATCACTAAAGTCGATTTGCAGTAGGAGTTTAGAACATACACTATGCTCGAACCTTGTGAACCACCTCTAAGAAAACGATTTATTGAAAGATGGCCAACATGGTTTCAGAAACTATCGTTCTCGTGAAACGTAAGTAGCTCTTTATTCTCAAGAAGTAGTGAATGCTATCGACAGGAGATGTCAAACTGATTCCATATTTTTAGATTGACATATCGCTTTTGGCACCGTTCGTCGTAAGCGTCTTCTAACCAAACTGCGTGGCTATGGAGTGTCGTCACAGTTGTGTTATTGGATTCGTAATGTGTTGTCACAAAAATCACATTTTGTAATAATTGACGGAAAATCATCGAAAAACCTGAAATAATATCTGGCGTTCCGAAGGAAGTATTATAGGCCCACTGTTGTTCCTGATCAACATAAACGATTTAGGAGACAAGTTGAGCACCCTTCTTAGACTATTTTCAGATGATGCTGCCATTTACCGTCATTTAATGTCATCAGACGATCAAAACGTATTACAGAATGGTGTACATAAGTTATCTGTATGGCGAAGGAAGTGGCACTTGACTCTAAATCATGATATGTGTTAATTCACCCACTGAAATGAATCCGCCCAAATTTCAGTTACCCTAGAAATCACACAAATCTAAAGGCTGTAACCTCAGCTAAATACTAAGGTATTACAATTACGATTAACTTAAAGTGGAACTATCACAGACAACCTTAAGGGTACAATAAACCAAAGCTGCGATTTTCTGGCAGAACACTTGGAAAAAGTAACAGGTGTATTGAAGACACTGCTTACAATACGATTTGTTCGCCATCTTCTGCAGTACTGGTGTACAGTGTGGTATCCACATCAGATAGGATGGACGTAGGACACCGTAAACGTTCAGAGAAGGGCAGCTCCTTTTATATTATCGTGAAATATGGGAGAAAATGTCAAAGATATGATAAACGAACTGGGGTGGCAGTAATTGAAACATAGGCTTTTTCTCTGCGCTAGGACTTTCTCATGAAATTTCAATCAGCAGCTTTCTCCTCACACCGTGAAAATATTTTCTTGGCGACCACCAACATAATAGCGAATGTTCATCGTAAGAGCATACTCGTAAGAAAACATAGATCTCGCACGGAGAGATGTAAGTGTTCGATTTTCCCGAGCGCTGTTCGAGAGTGGAACGGTAGAAAAATAGCTTACATAGGGTTCTATGAAACCTCGGCCAGGCACTTAATCTTGAATTGCACAGTAACCATAAATTTATAGACGAAAATGAGAGAAAGGAGTCTTAATGGACGGACGACATACACGTGGACAACAAAGTGATCCAATATGTGAACCGATTTATTTATAGAATCGTGTAAATGATATCTGAGTAATTATCCGGGCATAGGGTAGGTAATCGTTCTATACAGGTTTTAATATTCTGCACAATCCAAGGCACTATATCTCACTAGCCATAAAACCTTTAACTCGTGTGAATGGTCGCAAACATAGGCTGGCGCAACGTTCGAAGAGAAACAATAATAAATGGAGGTCTGAAAACGTACACAAACTTCTGCTTCACTTACACTTGCCATTTAACCAAGAAGTAAACACGGTGTGTGGTGGGTGAAGCATATACTGCAGAGACACTACTTTCAACAGACATCTGCAATAGTCAGAAAAATAATCACCAGTTAATAATCCGAATGGGTACCAGGCAGTTGTTCCATTCGATTTTAATGTACTACACAATGCAACATAACACTGTTCACTGGCCGTGAAATCATGAATACCTGAAGCTCGGGGCGAGAAAGAACATCATACTGGTGACAAAGAAGCACTAAATTGGAATAAACTTCACCGAATTTCTACACGAGCTATATACAACCAAAATATTACTGTTATGAACCTATAATGCTTAAGGCATTGGAATCTTCGGCTTCAGCTTCACACGAAGAGTGCGACATCAGACTGCATTTCTGCAGCAAAATTTAATTAAAGTATTAAAATTAATTTCTCTGTTTCAAATGACACCGAAAGAAAAGAATTATGTGATTCTGCGACTAAGTAACGCACTCTCATACCTGTGTTCACAACGTAGAGCAGACAGCCCTACAGAGTCTTTCCGTCGGCTTCTCACGCCGGCGCCAGAGCACCTACCATAGCGGACGCTGAAGAACGGCTCCACTTTCCAAAGAGTGGTGGGAGAAAAGACCCCTCGGCCCTCGTCTCGTCAACTATTGCACGTCAAATTTCTAATCTGATATATATACACCCCCAACCCTTCTTTCTCTGCTAAACTTGTGCACCGAGCGAGGTGGCGCACTGGTTAGCACACTGGACTCGCACTAGGGAGAACGACGGTTCAATCCCCCGTCCGGCAATCCTGATTTAGGTTTTCCGTGATTACCCTAAATGCCTGCAGGCAAATGTCGGGATGGTTCCCTTGAACGAGCACGGCCGACTTCCCTCCCCATCCTTCCCTAATCCGATGAGACCGATGACTTCGCAGTCTGGACTCCTCCTCCACAACAAACCCAACAACCTAAACTTGTTCCTTATTCTATTCTATTCTATCCTATTCTATTCATGCTTCTGTGGTTACCCATGTCAGCAGTCAGTCTTAAGATACACACTTATTCATTGTCTCATGAGCTCACTATGGGAACACAACGATCGGAAAGGATGTGTACCAATAAATAGAGGAGCAAATGGGCCCATCCCTTCTGCAGAGACCACTGATCTGCAAAATAATTAAAAATGGCAGAGCAAAATCAGCATGATAAATATGCAAGAACTTAATAACAATGAAACTCTAGACACAGGGTGAGGTTACCGAGGGATACGCGTCAACTCACACCGACTGGCGTGAAGTCTGGAACAGCATACTTTGTGAATGCTATAGAGAAAAGTACGTATCTAAGTTAATACTTATCTTTATTCCATCATTGTGGTACATCGCTATTGACGATACAGATTAGACTCTCTCCAGATAGGGTTAATGGCGCCTTGCTAGGTCGTAGTCATGGACTTAGCTGAAGGCTATTCTAACTGTCCCTCGGCAAATGAGAGTAAGGCTTCGTCAGTGTAGTCGCTAGCAAAGTCGTCGTACAACTGGGGCGAGTGCTAGTCCGTCTTTCTAGATCTGCCATGTGGTGGCGCTAGGTCTGCAAGTACTGACAGTGGCGACACGCGGGTCCGACATGTACTAATGGACCTAATGGACCGCGGCCGATTTAAAGCTACCACCTAGCAAGTGTGGTGTCTGGCGGTGACACCATAGAAACTATACCTATGGACCAGTTTCAGTACTTATAAGGCCCTAGTGTTCAGTTTTTAGTGTGTGATTATTAGCATGTACTAGAGATTTTGAGGTTAGGAAACCGGCAGCGTACTTTTTAAACGCAGCTGAAAGACATAGATAACACCTGTATGTATTACAGTTGTGTTCCTTCTCATTTTAACATCTTTGAGAGTGTGCAATAAATAATTTGGATTTCACCAACAGCGATAGACGTAGATATTTATTGACAACGAAATCAAAAATCGTGATTCACTGTTTTGCCTCACATCGCCATAATTGGTATTTTTATAATGCGAAATTTTAATGTTACCTCTGTGCCACACACCGAAAGACGATACCACGTGGAAAGATCATCTGTCTCATGGTCACGAGTGTCAGATTCAAAAAAATCGTGTAATAGAGTAAATGAGAGGTTCATGAACTGACTGTAATGACGAAGCATTGTTGAACAGTTTTTAATCCGCCATGTTATTACAATTTGGATCATATTTTACCATATAAGACATGAGCACCATACAGTACAAGCATAATAAACTCTCATAACTATTACCCACCCCGTATGAAGTCTATTTGATGAATTTTTTTAGCCATCAGTTTTCTGACAGGTTTCATGTGGCGCACAACGAATTCCTCTCGTATGCCAACATTTTCCTCTCTGAATAGCACTTGCAATCTAAGTCCCCAATTATTTTCTGGATGTATACCGATTTCTGTCTTCCTCTACAATTCTGGCCCTCTGTTACCATAAAAATTATTCCCTGATGTCTTAAAGGAAGTTCTATCATCCTCTCTCTTCGACTCGTCAATATATTCCGTATAATCTGCGGAGAACCTCCTCATCCATTACCTTATCAGTTCTCATAATTTTCAACACTCTTCTGTCGCGCAACATCTCAAATGCTTACATTCTCTTCTGTGGTTTTTTCACAGTCCATGTTTCACTATCATACAATGCTGTGCTCGAAACGTACATTCTCAGAAATTACTTCCTCAAAATTAGGCATATGTTTGATAGCAGTCAACTTCATTTAGCCAGAAACGTCCTTTTTACCACTGCTAGTTTGCTTTTTATGTCTTCTTGCTCCGTTAATAGGTTATTTTGCTGCCTAGGTACCTGAGTTCCTTAGTTTCAACTACTTCGTGATCAACAATTCTGACCTAAGGTTTCTTCGTATTCTCATTTCTGCTACTTCTTATTACTTTCGTCTTTCTTTGATTTACTCTCTATCCAAAGTCTGCTCTTGTTCCGCTATTCCTTCCATTTAAGAGATCCTGTAATTCTTCTTCCCTCTCATCGAGGATAGGCATCTCTTTAGCGAATTTCATCGTTGATATTTTTTCACCCTGAATTTTAGCCGCACTCCTGAATTTTCTTATACACCCCAGATTGCTTTTTCGATGTTTAGATCGGACAATGACGAAACTCTTTCACGATTTTTAATATGAGCATTTCGTTCTTAGTCTTCCCTCTTGTTTCTTGTTGTTGTTGTTGTGGTCTTCAGTCCAGAGACTGATTTGATGCAACTCTCCATGCTACTCTGTCTTGTGCAAGGTTCTTCATCTCCCAGTACCTACTGCAACCTACATCCTTCTGAATCTCTTTAGTGTATTCATCTCTTGGTCTCTCTCTGCGATTTCTACCCTCCACGCTGCCCTCCAATACTAACTTGGTAATCCCTTGATGCCCCAGAATATGCCATACCAAACGATCCCTTCTTCTAGTGACGTTGTGCCACAAATTTCTCTTCTCTCCTGTTCTCTTCAATACCTCCTCATTAGTTATGTGATCTACCCATGTTTCTTGTATGTACCTTATATTACCCCTCTTTTCCAATACCATATCCCTACTTTCGTCAGAATTTCGAACATCTAGCACAATTTCCCAATGTCGAACATGTTTTTCCATTTTGACAGATCCCCCAACATATTTTGATTCTTCTGAAGTCTTGCTTCATTAACAAACACAACATGAGAAATGTCTCTCTGGTGCCTTTACCTTTTCTTAGCCAAACCGATCTAACAGGTCCTCAGTTTTCTTTGATAAGTTGTAGTACTAGAGTTATCTTGTAATGGAGCCGAGGAGAGACAGAGACTTGGTCACCCACGCAATCAGTCACCCACCTCCTCTGTGGCTGGGAAGCAGACGCCGACAGACCAAAAAGAAAACCAAATACTGTGTACAAGAGTAGAAGGCAGGTGGGAGAAAATCAGAGGAGGAGAAGGTGACAATTGGACATGACACGAGGTACCTATTCCTGCCTGGCGACAAGGAGTTTGCCCAATGAGAGGATTCCTCTCATATTTGGTTGTATAGCCGTGGGAATTTCGGGTATCTCAGAATATTTAAAGAGCATGGTAATCAATAATCTGATTGCCTAGAGAAGAATATGAGATAGCCAGTTGAGGGCAAGGCCACGCCCAGGGACACAGCTCCGGAGGACGGAAAGTGATCGTCTTGGAGGAACCGACGACAAGACGGGAAAGAGAAAATATGTTGGCGATACGAGATAGAAGACATTTGCTATCGAGACGCCTCCGCCGGCCACACACGCCTCCGGAAGATATGGCCAGCCATCTGCAGGACACCTGCCTGCCACCTTCGCGCTGCTACGAGATTCTGCCAGCCCCCCACAGCGCGTCGCCCTCCACGTCGACAGCAGGTGGACCATCGCCCGGTAAGATGCACTACAGCTCTCACCCAGTTCCACCTTCCAGTTCCGTTAACCTCGCAGAAACCACAGTGTGACCCTTTGATGGATGAGTGTTCGGACTGCTGTTAAGGCACGATGGGGGTGACAGAACCCCCTTAGATGTATCTATAAATATAGTTACTTTTCGGGCTTGTTTTGTTTACTATAAATACTTCTATTAACAAGTGACAACAGTCTTATAACACATATCTTTCGTTAGCTTACATTAGGTAGACATTAAAGAGATATTTAAGCATTAACATCATTGGAATAAGTTTCAATTTAATCTTTACTAATTTCGTTATTTTGGCATATAATACCTTGTATTAACATTTATATTAACAGGGAACTGAACATTGTTGAGGTACAGCGTAAATCTGTATGCATAAAGTATCAAAATACAAAATATAGGAAAAGAAAATGACTGAGTTGCACATTACATAGCACAACAAAAATTAAGTTACACAGAACTTTTCCAAATATAGATTAAACTGCCTGCGACAATGATCTATACATTGATGGAAACGATCTTCACTAACAAGTAAACTATGTCTACTGCATACGTATTTACAACAGTTTGAACAATACTTTGCAATTTTCCTTTCCAATGCAGAAAAGTAATCTCCTGCCGGGCATTTTTCTTTGGTGGACGATATCTATAGCCTGGTCCCTTTTGACGCCACATCCGAGTTACAGCTCTAGGCGCTGTATGTGGATGAATAAGTTCTAGGGTCACATCAGCCCATAAAACAAACGCCATCTCGTTGTCTGTCCTTTTGCATGTGAGAGTACATACGTTTTTGGTCAAGAGAAGCCATGCGTGAATTTATTTTGTTGTCAAATAAAATCATTTCTGATGTCTCCTTTCTGTGAGTTTCATCAACTGTGGCGTCGTCATGCATGCAACTCAGTAACACCACACTCTCACTCTTCTTAGTCTCGAGGCACGACCAAAGGCTAACGAAATTTGTTAATGACGGAACGGGAAACGGAATCAGATTCGAGTCTGGTATCGGACAGATAGCATTAGTTTTGTATCAATTGGAGGTTTTGAGAAGTGTGGGAAATAACAGAAAGAATATAAGAAGTAAAATTGGTGATGGATTTCAAATTTACGAACAATACATTTAAGAATACACGGATAATTTCTAAAATTGATATTTATTCAGTCATGACAGCTGTCTGTACGAGTTATGTTTTTCGTCACTAATTTTGACTTATAGAGTTAGATTGTCACGATTTTTTCTAAAGCCAGTTTCACAGCCTAATGCACAAGAACAACCTTAAACTTCCCGTAAACTGCCTTTTCAATTCATAAAAGAAAAAAAATCAACTTGTTTTTTACAAAATACACCGAGTTTAAAACTGAAATACAAATCATTTGTAAACAGAATTTTAAAATTGTAGAACATATTTAAACATTTTATTAACTCGTTGGAACATAGAATTTTTATATACAAAATAATTAAAAATCTTCTCAATTATGCAGTTAGTCTAATGCAGAACTAAGCCTAATTTATGAAAACATAAGCTTAGTGTATGGGCATAGAGTTATTTTCTTTTAAAGTATGTTACCGCATTGATGGAACACGTCAACTTATGGTGTGCAGATTTCATGTTACCAATGCTTTCATGTTTTTGAGTAGCTTTCCCCACTTCCAATGCACTAGTCTTTCTCTTCAAGAAGTTGGTCACTTGACTCTTCCTTGTACGTTCAGACTCTTCTGACGAGTCTGAAATGTCTGAAGTAACTTTAACATTCTTGATCCAAGCCTTTTTCACTTGTTATTTTTCTTGAAGTTTCAATTTTAACTCTTTAATATTTCCTTTGCCGTCAGGTTTATAGCTATAAGTTTTTTATGCCTACGTGTGTTTGTTTGAGGTTTGGGTCTAACTGGAAAAGGTGAAATATTGTTCAGGATTTTGGTAGGGGTGACTTGGTTCATCTCATTTGAAATTAAGGGAAAATTGCTCTGTCGTCTGATCTTGTGGAAGGTCCTTCTAGAGGAGACGCTGTTCTTCTTTCAGGGGATTTTTGGCCACATCTGTGTGCTGAAGTAGAGTCGGTGGATCTAATAATGTATTGCGGCTTGGCTAACAGACCTCTTTCACTAGATTTCTCGATACATGACTCGATAATATCAGCTCTTGTAGAGAAATATGGCAAGACGATGTTTTGTCGTGGAGTGTTTGGCTAGATACGTTGAGGTTTTTATTTGTTCTAAATCTGTCTGAATGACTACTAAAAGCCTAATCTGGAGGTGTATCTGTATTAAACAGGTGGATTCCCATTGCCTTGAATCCGGATAAGGCGTTCCCTGGTGTTACACCTTTTCCCCAACAATCTTGTCGTACCTCACTGAATTTCAGTCTTCCTAGTTATCGATGTCGGGGATTTCTTTGCTATTTTTCAACTGTACTGGAAAAATCAAGCTTTAATTTTTGAAGACTGAACGGTTCAGTGGATTCAGATACTGGATAATACGGCTGGGTAGGCACATTAAAATGATACTACTCGTCTTGGCCGACTCCAACATTTTCACCGAACTAGGCTGTGAAAAATGGCCATTAAGATTCAGCTTAACTGTTCCAAGAGGGTTTAGGGGCAAAAAATAATCCCCTAGCTAGTCAAAAAAGGTCTCAGCGTTTACGTAGGCAGATTTCTTTGACGTGGCAACTATACTTCCCAGTGGCATGATGTCCTCCGAATCTTTTTCTTCTGATTGGCTATTTAACTGAAAGCCTGTCTCATTGATGTTAAATACGCTTCCATGTTTACTGAGCAAACCATTTCCCCCCGTTATGGCTGAAAGTAAGTTCAACTATTCCTTGACTTCATCATGATTCAATCACTTGACTCGGGCCAAAGTTGTTCCTTAAGATTTTCGCACACTTAGATCTGGACGTCGAGATAAGAACAGCTGTAGCTAATCGTAACCTGCTTTTCATCTTCCGTTATTAAACTTATGGTTTAGGCCACGCGGCACAGAACAATCATAAGGTATACTTCGAACACAGTCTCTCATTAAGGGAAAACCATGGTCCTGTATTTCTTTATGTGGTGGACAAGTCGTACCTCATTGGCTGAACCCCAACAAGGACTAGGACCCATTGGAACTTTCCAATCACTGCTGGTCTTCAATTTTGTCTCGTGCGTTTGCCTGGGAATATTAAACTTCGTGGAAGCTTTTCTAGTGGAATAACCACCGTTGTTTACTTTACTGATAACATTTTTAAAGTCTTCTTCTTTCCATAATCCCCCAGAAAAGCCGGCCTTCAAGTGTACTTATTTGGTATGTGTAAAAAAATAAGGATTCGATCAAAATTTAATATGTCACACCATGACCATCTACCCTGATGATGGTATGGTCGACTCTCTCGACCAGCCGTGGAAGACGGCCATAAAGCGTCACTCATCAAACATGGTGGAAGCAAACTCAAAAAAAAAAAAAAAAACTACGTACTGACATACAGATAGCCCTATACAATTTTAAAACTAAAGTTTCCGTCGCCACTCAGAGCCTTCGTTATGTGTTAATCGAAAGGTTATGATATACTAAATAGTTTCATGGTATACTGAAGAGTAAAATCATGGAAATTACTTACTGTTGGTTGAAATGAGGACTCATCTAGAGTCGAAACAGTCAGTTACGTTACTAAATAATTTCCAATTGACCAGCAGCACTATACAGCGGATCGTGGGTGAACTACAGGCGTTGGGCGTCTCTCTGGTATGACAATGTATACTTGGTTTACCCTTTTATGACTGGCTGTGTCAATATTTAATAAGGAAAGGCGCGATAATTTAGAAAGGTAATAATACCTGCACTCCTCCCAAATGTCAGTAATATTGTGTACTCGTGATGGTAGCAATAAAATAGATGAAATAATGTTCAGGAAAGAAAAACGGCACATAATATGATATTTTACAGTAGTAACCCATGTGGACCACAGGAGCTGCATATTTTTAAAAGGTGTTGTTGATTATCTGGAGTCCGAAGAACGAAGTTCCATGTCAAAGTTGGTACCGCAAGACGGAACCACAAGTAAGTACAGTCGCTGGTCGATGCAGCAATAAATGAGAGACAGCGGAGTAAACACGCCCAGTGGAAGTTCCAGACGCTGCCGCTGCTTGAAGAGTACTTACGCCAGAGCGCAATGCCGCTCAGCGCACACTCTAATCATCTTTTACAACTACAGTATCGTCGTACGTCACAGCCAGCAGTGCGAGCTGTATACGAAGTCTGAACTGTGTATCAGTGTTAATAGACGATTGTGGATTAAGAGATGACTATCATCCAGAATTTTATCAAGTGATATGTTACATAGTACAGCAACATTAACAAATACGCAAGTGACTTTCCAGTCGATATGTACAGTTTTCTAATTATTTATATCAAATTATTCAACTATTAATAAAGTGATCTATTGTTTTATGTATGTTTTATAAACTGCTCCACCTTCTCTAGAGGTAAATCTAAGATTGATAGAGCCCTCTACAGTCCCGTCGCGAATGTCTCAAGAGTTTTTTTCCTCTGGCCATACTAATGGTGAAATGAGTAATGTAAGAGGAACAGAGCTTTGGAACAAAAGTGTCATACAGCTATTTAATGAAAGTACGCGATGTATCTAAGTGAAGTATCGGTATGAACGAAGTTTTAAGGGAAAAAACTATAGCTTTTTGACGAACTCATTAAGACGCTGGCAGTTATTCGGGGTATACACTACGCAAGAAGTTAGTAGTGAGAAGGGCTTCAGGTAACAGAGTGCTGGAAGTGACATTGAGGAAAAATTGAGAAGAAAGAGCTGGATGAATCCATGTGTGTGCTGGAAAAGGTCAGAGTGTCAAAGAATATACCCTTCCTGAAAAGTATATCGAAGCAGCAACAAACAGAAAATTAATGATGGAACAGATACAAGAATCGTTTCACAAGCCGTAACACGAGGAATGCCAAAATGTAGGCTGATGTGAGTGTTTATATAAAGATATGTTTATAAAATAAAACACAGCATACGCGCTGAGTAAAGTAATTTTAAAGGTATTATATTCGGGAATCGGGACATGTGTTGTTCATAAATTTGTATCTGTGATTACAGAGATCGAGAGATGTTAGAATCTGCAACGCAAGAAACAAGAGGGAATATATCGTAGCGTAACAGTATTTTTGTAGAAAGGAAGTTAATCTCAAGTAGGAAAAAGTCAGTGCGTTGAGAACAATTTGTAAGTTCATGGTACGACTGTTGTACACATGCCGTAAGAGAGTGAAGAATGATTATATTTCGTAAGTCGAATATTTATGCTTGAAAGAGAGCAAGGTACCTTCGAAAGTAACTTAAACTGCAAGTCTCTGTGATAGATAGTTTGAAAAACAAACGTTTAAGTTGAAAACACAGTGCAGAGGACATTGAAGACGAAATGGACATATTTATACTCTGAAACAGCGAAAGGACTATTACTTGTGCTCACTGTAACACAACATACTTCTTTTTTATGGAGCATCGAAGAATCTGATGCACTGCATTTTAAATCACGATCTAAGGATATGGAAAACACAAGCTGTATAATTTACAAGAATTATGAGTGAATAAAAATGTAAATGTCGTGTGACTTAGGCCTCCCGTCGGGTAGACCGTACGCCGGGTAAAAGTCTTCCGATTTGACACTTCGGCCACTTGCGCGTCGATAGGGATGAAATAATGATGATTAGGACAACACAAAACCCAGTCCCTGAGCGGAGAAAAACACCGACCCAGCCATGAATCCAACCTGGGCCCTTAGGATTGAAATTCTGTCGCGCTGACCACTCAGCTACCGGGGGGGGGGGGGGAGGAATATGAGTAAATATATGTTGTTGAAGCATATACTAGCATAAACTCAACTATTTTACATGGAACACAATTACTGTAGCATTTCCAGTCCACTTCAAATGCTTGGCGATTTGTGAAGTTACGAATATTCCGATTCAATATTATAATTATATTTGTTGTATTCATAGATACAGATAGAGAGGAAATCAAAGAAAAAGCATTTACCTATAAAATACTAATTAAATGAACTTTATGTAAATAATATTGGTACGGAAAATATCCACGTCTTTGTCTCTGACAACAATAGAGTCATTCAGTTATGGAGTGAATTGGCAGTTGCCATATTATTGACGTGGAAGTTTAATTCGTGCCGATTTGTAAAAAAAACATATGCAATGAAGAAATAAAGTCCAGTGATGAATAAATTTCCAGAAGGAGCGTCCAGGCTGTACTATTCAGATAGATAGTACCTACTATACACAAGCATTGTTATGTTCAGCGAGCCTTAATACTTTATGAACAACAAATTCACCAAGGAGCAGCAAGAAACAGGTATTGAGTGCCTTTCACTCTCATGCATTTATTAGCTCCAGGTACTTAGTGAAGTAAGCTGAAAAAGTGCACTTGCTTTGAAATTCATTTTTCTGATTATTTATTCGAAATTAGACTGCTTTAATAGGAAATTTGGACACTGTTTTTCATTTATGTTTTACAGGTCAAGAACGAGGGAATCGACTTGAACTTATATGCAAAGTAACGCAATGACATTATGGCCAGAGTGTTTTCCTTCTAATAATTAGAAGTGGTCGGCGATTATTACGATGGACAATAAAGGACCATGCCTGACCAATACGCAGATGAACACTTGAAGTTAAGTAGATATGGTTTCTATCGTTTTATGTGGGTCTGCGTGTATGTGTGTGTGGGGGGGAGTGAAGAATATGTAGGAAAAGTGACAACTTTTAGAAGTAGATAATGTGACCAAAGAAGAGGACAAAATGTTAGAAATATTAAACATGAGAGTGTCACAAGTGCATAATGCTTTAATAAGGATGGGACGATTTTATGAGGATACTAAGGTTGGAAATAAAGAAACGAAGACTAATTTAGAAACAATTGAATAGTCAGTTGAATAACCCCAAGACATCTTGTAATTTAGGACATGAGGTACAAATATCTCAAAGCACAGTGTATAGTCTTTCAAGTAACATAAATAACAATATAGAACCAAAAATCTAGGCAGTAGAGTAAAAAATGAAAGAAACAGTATCTAATGCCAATAAAGGTAACAAAGAGGTAAAAGATGATAACAGCAACGTTGGAGAACACAACAAAATAGGCCTCAAAAATCATCATATAGGAGTTCACAACGTTCATCAAAACTTATAAAATTGTATTTCTAGTATCGAAACAAATACTAATACAACATTGGCAGATTTTGAAACCAATTTTGAATAGAAAGTAAACGTGGCCAGTCAGAAAAGTAAATTCGAATGAAATGGTCGGTAAAACCTTGATTTCACACTTCCTATACCATTTACGTCCAGAATAAATTCCATTCTGAGATCAGGCACAACTAAACAACCATATCTTAAAGTCACTTCTTCAATAAAAAAATTATGAAGGGTCTTTTTTCTCTTCCTTCCTGTTTTTCCTTTTATTTTTACACGGATTACAGACAATTCAATGCAACCGTTTTCACATTTCTGTTTTTTTACCTAATGTTTCTATGAACTGTAACTATGTGTTGCTATAAGGAACCTATCTTCCCTAAAATCAGTTTGTACGTTGATCCTACGATTTTTATCATAACTAATATTTGAATATAATAATTCATCTTCAATTTAATTGAAACAATATCCTCTTTCGTATGAGAGACATTTGTTTCACTACTACAAATATTTTACTAGTTTCATTAAAGCTTCACATAATAACGTCAAATGGCTAATATATTTGCACTAATGTTTTTCAATCGTATGTAAAATACAAAACTAACAAAATATTTTCAAATGTGGGAGGTCTTTTAGACAAAGGTACACTGGGTAGATAAAACAGAATTTAAAATACTTGTGGACAATAAAATTTCAGAAACTGGAGGACTTACAGATAGTCAAATCCATGAGCTGAAATCCTTATTATGGGAATATAGTACTGTTTTAGTCATATTTCAGGGACTGTTAAAGAATTTCGGAGTACCTCACAGTTAAAATCCAAACAGCCATTTTCCATAAAGTCCAATGGTGTATCCACAGCTAAGTGAGGAGTTTCTGTGAAGAAGTTACAGGAGGTTGAAATGTGTGATATTGTTGAGAAAAGTATTAGTCCACGTAATAATCCCTTTGCAATTGATCCAGAGATGAATAATTAAGGCTAATTTTGGTTTGGAAAATAATTATCATAGAGAAACAGAACATCCTGGGAACACTGATGAACTTCTACATTTAGATTTAACATCAGGATATCATGAAGGTTATTTAATACCAGAATCCAGTAAGTATACTGCTTTTCTTTACAGTGTACGAAGTTTTTAACATTGCACAGTACCTTCTCGTTTATAGTGTGTTTAAAATTAGTTGCGACTTTTGACGTTTGGATCACTGGAGGGAACGTGACGCCATTAGTCAGGTAACACCAATGGCAAGCCGTTTTCCCCTACCACCCCGCCAGCAGGTCTGCTGGTAAAGCGCCCCTGTTGCCACACCACGTGATGTCACACATCAGATGCATCAGCGCTCGTCAGCTGTAGTTGTAAAGTCGTATTTTGTGGCTTGGAAGTGTTCTGTAGTTGTCAGGTATTGTAAAGAAGTGTGTTGTGTCGGAGTTGCATAAATAACAACAATGCAATACATATGAAAATGAGATTTGGAGTAAAAGTGTCATCCAAGAAACGTTCACCGACTGCTGCATAAGATTCACCGCAGTTCGGCAACAGTAATGGACGAAACACCATGCCACTCTGGTGTGATCCATAAACCTCCAACTGTGTAGTGGAGGAAAGTGGATATTTTGCTCTAGGAACGAATAAATATTCCACGAGATAAAGTTCAACCCTGAGATGTATATGGTGGAGTTAATGGAATTTGTACCGCTGTACAAGCCGAAACTTCACGCTACCAGGTCGACGAACAGGCTAACGGTAAAAGGCATAGTTAAATCATGTTTTCCTCGCATCATGCCCATTTAAATCCGACTAATAATATATGGACCTGGGTGAAAAGTCATGTGGCAAAAAAAAAAAAAAAAAAAGCAAGAATTTACGCCCACTGAGGTTGGATGCTGACAAATGAAATCACTGCAGCTTTTCACGACAGGACTGGTTTTGAAATGTCGGCCATATCAAGAAAATAGTTGTGGAGACACTGATTCACAAAGAACTGTGACGAGTTTTGAGAAATACCGAACTTCCCTTCTTACCATTTTAAAATCTGCTTCATTTGTAGAAAGACAGCAGAGTTTCGAAATATTAATCCCTCTAATATTCTAATTCAGTTGAAATTGCGGCGGAACCCTGAAATAGTGCATTATTAAACTAACAGTTGACTACAAGTCAAGTCAGTTGTTTATGAAACAGCACATCCCCAGTATAAAAATAAATGCCTAACTTCCTCACCTATGTTGTTACAAAACCAACAGCAATTCTCGTTTCACCAGCTATCGATGTCCCTCAATAATTACATTATTGCTTTGAAAAAATCTCTAGTTACTTGAATATTGCGGTAGATATAGTCGTTCCACATATTAACCATATGACAAAACACTCTAGTCATTGCACGCAATCATTTGCCCAGATCTTGTTTCGGACATATCAGACCATTTATGACATGCGGGTAATTTATAAAAATGAGATTCAAATTTTTTTTACTGCCTCATGAGTTCGTAACGGAGCGAGTTACATACTTCCAATTTTCGTGAGGTTGTAAAAGACAGTCATATCGCTCCAAGTTTAAAGAATAATTCAGTATATTACCTTCGTTTGATACATAATAACACGTAACCTAACAGCACCAAACACAAATTAATAGCGTCACCTATTTTTCAATGCAAACTAAGAATTTGTAGCTGCAGTTACCTATACATTAAATATTACGATAGGTGTGGCCATTATGCGGTAGGAGTTTCGTCATGAAGCTGACTAATTAAACTTTAAGATGTCAGAGGATGACAGCTTATTACCTATTGGTTATTTTAAAAGCGTTTGAGAAAGATCACAGACCGGCCGGCTTGCTGTTCACGCAATCAAGCCAGCCTGCCATGCTCCGCGCCTAGTAGGCCGGCACGGTAGCTCAGCGTGTTGGGTCAGAGGGCTAGCTGCCATCAGTAATAAAAAAAAACTGAGTTAATGGATCAACGACGAACTGAAACGGGTGTCTTGCGACGTCCGCCCCGAGCAGATGAAACGAACGAAAACGAACAAAATGAGATTTTAAGAAAAGTAGGCCTGCTATTATACCGTGCTCACCTGCTGACGCTCCCAGCACACGCTGGCAACTACGCTTTCCCCCATTTCCTCCGTCATGAATTGTTAAAGGTCTCAACTTATTTTAAACGCACTTTAAATTCATGTGTAAGAGAGTTTATTAGAGCATTAGATCACGTAGATAAATAGTAAATTGTATCAGGTTAACAGCTCAACTTATTTTAAACGCACTTTAAATTCATGTGTAAGAGAGTTTATTAGAGCATTAGATCACGTAGATAAATAGTAAATTGTATCAGGTTAACAGTTTATGCAGATGACATTTTGGTTACTGCACTGGACTGAAATAAAGAGAGTGAACTTTTGTGACAAGTATTTGAAAAGCTTATGCAAGAAGGAATGACACTAAAATTACTAAAATGTGAATTTTCAATCCCTGAATTAAAATTATTAGGACATGTGATTACAAAAGAGGAAAATTGTTATACCCATAGGAAATAAACTGTTTCAGGATTTCATGGTCCGCATAACGGAAAGTATTTAAAACATTTTATGGATTGTATGGTTTCCACAGAACATTTATTTGTGAACCAGGATAAAGTGGACCCTGAAAAAGTAATTTTCTTGGGAAGAACACAGTTTTGATATGGAATAAAAAATGTCAAGAACTTTTGATACGATCAAGAAGAAATTAAATAACCAACATTCATTTCACAGACCTGACTTCAGAGTAGCATTTTGTTTGCATACTGACAGAAGTTATTTTATTTTGGGCACATATATACCCAAAAAAGTTGTATGCACTACACAATTGCTTTCGTAAGCAAAATGCTTTCAAACGTAACAGTTACCGAAAAGAGGTTATGAGCAGTTCGTTGGGCATGCACAAATTATAGAATTTTATTAGGGGCCTTCTCGGTTACAAGCTAAGAGTATACTTGGATCATAAGGCCTTAAGCAATCTTCGGAGGTGCTGATGTTACCATAGTAGATCTTCAGATGGATAGCATATTTCATTTTGAGACAAAATGTGTATGTTAAGAGTAGTACCAACACTGTTGCAGATGCTTTGTCAAGAATGCCATTAGGAGAAATTAAGGAAACTTCTAATAACGATGAAGAAACATAATATAAGATGAGGTTTATCAAAGGTATATATGTGGAAATAATTATTGGGTCTACATTCAATACGATTTGGAGAAGTCAGAATCATGATCCCAAGTCGAGACTGATACAGAGGCGTTTGGATGAAAAGAAATATGGGAACTTAGACAAGTAATAAAATGTATTGAAGGGGACACAATGCACAAAAACAAACAGCGAGCTACCAAGAGCGGCACGGCCACCAAGTTATAAGTGAATATTGTTTTTAATTTAAAAAAAAAAATCTCACGGGATAGATAAGGATGATTCTCGGGTAAGTGTATCAATCTTTATTGTCTGTAATATAACATACAGTCACCATTAATCTTTATTTTACAATTTCCATTCCCCACTTTGGACCATATAAACAGATACTCGTCTGAATTTAATTTCTTCTTTTTTCTAGTACTCAACACAAATGGCATAGATGGAACAAGTGTACCATATGGAACTTTAGACAACAATCCTGCTGTCTTCTTCTTTCTTCTAGTACTCAACACAAATGGCATAGATGGAACAAGTGTACCATATGGAACTTTAGACAACAATCCTGCTGTCTCTGACAATGAGACCAGACGATCTAGAAGGCGAGACGTTGCGACCTTAAGTCGGTTCGGCTGTTCTGATACCTTATACCACACACATGTTCGCGCACTTGAAAATATTAGTGGCTCTAAATGTTTGTAGTGCAATAGGGTGACTACGGAGGTATACGATTGTATTCTACTTTCTGGATTGAAATCTACATGCTGGAAAGCAATGGGAAAATTTGTGTGACGGTCGTACAAAGGCGGCCATACGTGCGCTTTTCTTTTATATATCCTGCTGAAAAGTGATAAAGTTAAACCGAAAATCTGAAGAAAATTATCCTTTTGTTTAGTGATGGAACTGAGGATACAAGTTGTGGGACAACTCTAGCACACACTTCTTTAAAGATTCGTTCGTCCCAATAACGTTACGGTATTTCGACAACACATGGGAGTTAGTTTCCACTCATAGAAAGGGTGCAGGGTGACGGCAACATGACTATAGCATTACGGGCAAACAACGTCCAGAAGACATTGTCATTAAAATATTTCATTTCAACTTAGTACATGCCAGTCATTGGACTGTATTCGTTTGGAACGGACATGGGGTTATTTGTGGCGCCTGGCCATATTATTTGACTGCACTTGCCTTTAATGTTGAATGAATTATTTAAAAGGAAATCAGGGAATGCGAGGCGCATTGCATGTATACCACAGGTTTGAGAATATGTGTTACATTTTTGTTCCAAGAGTAATTTTTTTATTATTATAATATTTATGTGATAATTTTAAAGTGTGATGATTAACTGCATGATTTACAGACATTGTAAAATAATTGTTGACTTTAAGAAAATTACGCTATATATATTCCTTTATTTTAAACATTTACTATAAGAAGGATTGTGTGTATTCAGATGAAAATTTAGGGCCACAAATACTCTTTTTAAACAATTGTCCGTTGCGCATTTTCGGAGACAGGATATATCTGACCCCTTTCTGATGGACATATCATACAATCCAAAATTATATTATCAGTCAGGCTCTTAGGAACGGGAGGTGGAGACAGTCATTAATTTCTCAATGTTTCCAGGCTGTTGAATACGAGAATTGCATCATTTAGTGGCCATGGAAGCAAATAAAATTGAAAAGCAAATGCTTATTTTGGTTTAAAAGCTTTGTTCTTAGACACTCCGAATTAGATTCACCGCACCTCATATGAGATGGCTAACAAGACGGGAAAATTGTGCATGCAATAAGATTCTGTAATGATAAGTTATTTAACGAATGTGTAAAGTTACATTACTTTATTCTTTGAGAAACTGGAAGCCAGTCTTTACTTGTTATTTCGTAATCAATAGTATCATATGTGCATGTTTTCCTCACTGCTAATACTGTGTCAGTTGAATGTTCAGCAACAGCTATTCTGTCGTTTCGAATGAAAGAATCGTGAAGTGTTCGTCTCTTGACTGGATATGTTCTCTTATTATTGCAATCGTCCACATATATCACTGTTCTGAAATGTTATCTGACGAAATAGAAAAAAATGAGTGCGAACTATCAGACGAGTACGGAAACAAAAACAACCGACTGTGATCATTTATTCCGCTTTTGGATGAGCACGTTATTTGTTTGAGGACCGATGCAAAGCGAACTTTCAAAACAAACCGTCATATTTTTTTTCTTTTTTTTTTACAATTTCGAGTTCTATTTGCTGTGCTGTGGTGCTGATTTAGCGGGCGCAGACCAACACGGTTATCTCGTCACTTAACTCGAGCGTGGGCGATACATATATCCTTCACTTTCCTTTGTGAAATTGCGCTGCGGGGTAAATACGAAACCTCAGACCAGAGCTACAGCCAAAATTACCACGTGATTTTATCATCATAATGAACGTCCTTCTAATTTAAACGTTTAGCTCCGAGAGCTATGGCTGATAAGCGTCCATTCTTTTACTGTGACAAATACTCTATGTCAGCAAACCCGTGTGTAATTGTTACGGTATAACATCGTGGGAAAACAGAAAAAGAAGAGACTCGATGGGTTGGAGGAGCGGTATTTCAGATGGAGATTCATTAATAAATCTGCCGATATACGAGAGCTTGCTGAGAAGTAATGCTTTCGAAATTTTTATATGACACAAATACAAACATTATTAATACTATGCATCTTCATTATTAATTCCTACAGATTTGCAGTCCTTTCTAGAGGTCACACAGAGATTATTTGAGTTACGAGCTGTAGCAGGTGAAGCTCAGACATGGCAGTTCCACCAACAGTCTTACCTGCGATGGGCCAGGGCACAATTTAGGGATTCAACAAACACACTTTCAGTACATAATATAGCCTCGGAACCGGGGTGGATTGCCGGGATACGACATGGGCTAGAAATTGGAACAAGAAATAGTTGTTTAATGATGCTTGGAAAGCTGCACTTGAAACTTTAGGTGGATTGCTCTTAAGGGAGTCGAATTACTTAAACATTTGAAAGAAAAGAAAATGTATTTTGAAAAAGTACAGAGAAAAGCATAAAGCATCTACAACTAAGTATGTAGATGACTACATTATAATGTACAGGAGAGAGAAACAAGAACAGAGAGTATGTAGAGGGGTAGCGATCTACATTCATGGAAAACGATAAGATAAATTACAGGATTATGAATGTTTGAATGAACACATTGTACTTGCCGAAATTAAAGGTCCAAGAGGATTCCTAAGAACAACAGCAACTTCTGCCATACAATGTGGAAGAAGTCCAAGGCTTTTCACAAACGCTTACAAGTGATTCTAAACAGATACAATAAAATCGTATTTTACTTGTAGGTGATGTCAAAGCTGGAACTGGAAATATACCAATTGCAAAACCAGTAGGCACATTTGGAGATAGCGTATATAATGAGAACGGAAAAATGCTCATGTTAGTAATATAGGAGAGACCAAATGGCTGGTTCATTATAAAAATTATGGTATGACGATATATTAATTCAGATATTACCTATACTAAATGAAGCACAGCTCCTGAGCGATATTGATATGAGAGAACTGACGGAAGCTCTAAAAGCTACAAAAAATAGGAAAGCAACTGCTGTAGATGTTATTAACTACGGGAATATGGAAGTTTTTTCTTACATCAAAGGCTTCTTCAAACCTTCAATCGATGTTGGAGGAATGAGAAGGTCTCAAACGACTGGCTAAGAGCCAAAGTAATATCTGTTTTTAAAAGGGGTGGTAAAAGGAAATGTAGTAACCAATGAGGTATAAGCTTCCCGAATTCAGCCTATAAGTTATATGTCAAAATCCTGAATGCAATGTGAAATAACACATAATAACTACTATCTGACGACCAATATGTTTCTAGAAAAGACTACAAATTACTGACAACGTTTTTACATTGGAACGAGGTGTATGAAGAGGAGAGAGCTCAACAGGGAAACGAAACGAAAAAACTGCAAAGAACGAAACTTGTCTAGCTTGAAGGCTGAAACCAGATGGCGCTATGGTTGGGGCGCTCGATGGCACTGCCATAGGTCAAACGGATATCAAATGCGTTTTTTAAAATAGGAAACCCCATTTATTTATTGGATATTTGTGTAGTACATTAAAAAATATGAGTGTTTTAGTTGGACCGCTTTTTTCACTTTGTGACAGATGGCGCGGTAATAACCACAGACATATGGCTCACAATTTCAGACGAACAGTTAGTAACAGGTAGGTTTTTTTAAATTAAAATACAGAACGTAGGTACGTTTGAACATTTTATTTCGGTTGTTCCAATGTGATACATGTACCTTTGTGAACTTATCATTTCTGAGAACGCATGCTGTTACAGCGTGATTACCTGTAAATACCACATTAATGCAATAAATGCTCAAAATGATGTCCGACAACCTCAATGCATTTCGAAATACGTGTAAGGACATTCCTCTCAACAGCGAGTAGTTCGCCTTCCGTAATGTTCGCACATGCATTGACAATGCACTGACGCATGTTGTCAGGCGTTGTCAGTAGTGCCATGTCTGTTATGCAGTCAGAACATTATGTATTTTGAGACATAATAGTGATTTTGGGAAAAGCGTGCATGTCTTTTTTTTTTGTACTGATAATGTCTACCGTCTTTGATAAATAATTTTATTTTGCTGCAAATAGAGACTCTTTTTGGTTCAAAGGTATTATTTCTGAGAAAACGTCAATGTATTTGCGTGGAATCTTTTCAAACCACTGCCTTCGGCCATGTTACATCGCATATTCAGAGCTTTATAAAGCTATTTTTGCACCTTACCAAAATTTGTAGTTTCCTGATAAATAAAGAACTCCTCCAATTATCTTCTTTACTCTAATGGTACTTATTCAGTTCATTTTGCCTTTGGCTATGTTTTGTCTATAAGTCTTACTTTTGAAGCATTATGATTAGCTAGCACTAATTTAGCAGTTGGTTATGGAAGTACAGTTAAACTTTCAGACAGCCTTGGCACGATTGGTCTGATCGCTAAATGTTCCAGTCTTATTTGGAAGTTGGTTTTTGCACTTAACTTCCGGTATGCATACATCTAGTGTAAGAAAAAACATTGCTACCCAGTCAGAATCATCGATTATATGTTTCTTGGGAAAATATTTAAACTGGGTGTCCACTGACCCACACCCCAAGTAAGGTACAAACTACGGCCGTTCAAAAGTACTGCGTAAGTTCATCCCATAAGGTTTAACTTCATGCCCCAAACAACGTGTGTGTGTGTGTGTGAGTGTGTGTGAGTGTGTGTGTGTGTGTGTGTGTGTGTTTGTGTTTGAGACAGAGGGGCCGGCCGGTGTGGCCGAGCGGTTCTAAGCGCTTCAGTCTGGAACCGCGCGACCGCTATGATCGCAGGTTCGAATACTGCCTCGGCATGGATGTGTGTGATGTCCTTAGTTTAATTATGTTTAAGTAGCTCTTAGTTCTAGGGGACTGATAACCTCAGATGTTAAGTCCCATAGTGCTCAGAACCATTTCAGACAGAGAGAGAGAGAGACTGAGTTTGCGCAATTTAGCTAAATAAGCTTACTTAATTTATGAAAATACTGCAACATTGTTGATATTTTTTAAACATAACGTCGTTTTTGCAAGTGACTTGAGGATTATGTTTTTTCTTTTAAAACATAACGCTGATCTTACGTGCCAAAACATGATGGATATGTTCTTGTGGTTATTTCATCACTATTCTTTGAAATTCCCGTCTATACATGGCAAAATTTATGGATAATATATGTTCATTTAATCGCTATAGATTCTTCAGTGCAGTTTGTCCGACACTGATCAGTGACGACATCACGTATGGTCACTGACCTTGAACGATTGATGAAACCTTATAATGATATCTTAACCAAAACATAAAGAGCGATGCCTTTTCTATGACTTCACGTTTACGGGAATTTCAAAATAAAGTGACGAAGTAAAAAATCAAATCCACTACATTCTGCATGTAAAGCAAGCATCACTTTTTAACAGACAAAAATATTATCTTCACCTCAGTTGCACAAACCGGGGTCATGTTTAAAAAAATATCATCAATTTTACAATATTTCCAAAAATTAAGTAACATTCTTCAGCGCAAACTGACTCTTTCTCTCTCTCTCTCTCTCTCTCTGTCTCTCTCTCTCTCTCTCTCTCTCTCTCTCACACACACACACACACACACACACACACACACACACACACATTCATACATACATACAACCTCTCTCTCTCTCTCTCTCTCTCTCTCTCTCTCTCTCTCGCCCTCTCTCTTAAACTCACACGCTGTTAAGGGAAATCTCTGTACTTCGTCACAAATCAGTACCCAAGAATCTAATGTCTAGTGTTAAGTAATTGCATTCTTATTTTGCTGTTTAACTTTAATGGTGAATTGACATATTTGTAAATTTTCTTCTGATGACATTCAGTCCCTCGCGCAGGCGTCAGGATATTCTGTTGGAGACTGAACACGAGGATTCTCAATGGAAAGCTCTTGTAGAGGTTTTCCTATTTGGTTTTCGCCTTACAACCATACTAAACCCTCGAAAATCGTTGGTCGGATCCTTGCGATCAGAGCTAGTACCAAACGTTGGGCGTTCATTATGTTTGGTACAGAATGTGAACTGGTATGTTTCTGCGACCTCTGTAATATTTAATTTAATAGTGATGTGCGTGAGACATGTATAGAAATTCTATGTCCATCCTCGCGACTAATGGTCTGCGGGTCTTCTGCCTTTCATTTAAGTAATAAAATGGAACACATGCAGATTTGGTTTTGATGTTATTTTTTATATTGGAACCAGTTCCGGTGACCCAGTGCATCAACCTTACTCCTTAACAGACGGTGAAGAGTTGGTAGTTGATGCTTCGGCACACAACATCGCTTTTATGATTTTTACGGAAGCCATTTCGTAGATGGTGGCCACTGATGTGATCTGTATATGACTGGAGTTCGGCCCCTCAGCGTCAGTTATGGCCTGAAGTTAGTGTACTGAATCACCGAAACTGCTTGCCTTTCAATAAAGTAACATCAAAACGACGGCTGCAGGTGGTCCGTTTTATTAAATACGGATAGTTCCTCTTATCGTCTGATCCGAATGTCTGTAGTTACTTGATGAACTGCATGCAGCTGAGGCGTCAGTAATGGACACGGCACAAAGCAATACTGGAAGCTGAGGTCGGCGAGGGAGGGCACAAGGGCTACGAGGAGGGTCTTGGAGAGCCCTTTAGAGGCGGGAATACCGTTGGGCAGCCTGGAGCGCCTGCTGCTGGCAAAGATCGCGTCTGGCCGCCGCAGAGAGCAAACAAGGCTCCCCTGGAGGACCTCTAAGGGGATCGGCCGACTGCCCCGGACGGGGAAGGCCGGGGGTATACTGTCAAAGTGGCAAAACCTGCATCGAAACCCGTGAAAATGGGTTCAATAAACAACAGGAAACACAAATACTGACTTCTGACTTCCTACCAGACCGGTGCACACTTTTAAATAAGCAGTATTCGTAAATACAAATATCAGGTACACACAATCCAGTACACAATATTTGTTTCCACACGATTTTGGTGCAGTAAGAGACCGTATGTACACTTTTCCCAGTACAAAGATGAACGTTAACTCACTTTTACTTAAATGCATTAAACAAGCGCCACGCACACGTGTTGCCTGTCGACAAACTAGGCAGACACTGGGAACTAGACTTCCCGTCTGGCCGCTCTGCTGGATGCTTTCTTGAGTGGTCGGTCTAGTCCGTCAATCACTTCTAACATTAAACTAGGTTCTTAACTAATCTCTGAAAGTAAATTTCGAATGGTTGGAATTGTGAGTATCTGTATGTCAGTGTGGAAAAGTCTTTCAGTATAACGTATAAGGATTTATTAAATATAAATACTGAAAGTTATTCGTCTTGACGCCACGTCTACTACGCAGTTCACTGTTCTCTGTAGACGCTTCAACACACCGCAACATATCCTGCTCACAATCTTCTGGGCCACTTCTAACTTGTGGAGTGCTTGCCCGCCAAGTCTCAGAGGTCGCAAGACTGCCCGAAATGTGGCACAAACGCTACAGATCCCTTTAACAAATTATGTTGTAGCACTCTGTGTTTTTAACAAAAAGCTAAAAAATAAAAAGAGTCATGCAAACTCAAAACCTATTGCCGCTGTGGCGACGACTCCTGTCTTTCAACGATATTTTCCCAGAAAAGGTTATCCCAAGGGACGACTTTAACTAGCAGTTAACGAGATACTTGATTTTACATAATTCAACAGTCGCGACATGGAGGCACTCACATTCATGATGGACTGCTTTAAGCAGTGCTACTTATTAAAGCTTGTCTTGCCGTAAATGAAACACTATCTTATTAGGTTCCATCATCAGAACTATTTATTTTAATTTGGAATTACATCGGGGCCAGCGAACCTGCTGCTTGTCGTGATTGTTCGAAAACGGTAAACGATCATATCTACCCACTTCTTATCATAAGATATAATGTGCAGTAAGGGGGGGCTCTGACTTTCTGTTGTAAGGCCGGTAATAAAAGAACACGGATAGTGTTCGTCTCTTGCCTCCGGACAATTCGCTGCCATCCTCTCCTCAGTTTTTGCTCAAACTCATGTAAAAGTTACAATATAAACTGATTAAATGATGTGAAGACAGGATACTTGTTTTTGTGAAATAATAAACTTAATTTATAATCGTGAAATAGGGAATTATGAAGCCATGAAATTTATACGAAATCTGCCATGTACAAGCTATCGTCAAAGAAAGACAAAATGAAAGTTCCAAAACAAATGAAATCTCTTCAACCTTTTTCTCTAAGCGACGTTCCTTATAGCTACATTACAACTTCAGAAGAGTCACCCAGTGTATGGCTCTGAGCACTATGGGACTTAACATCTATGGTCATCAGTCCCCTAGAACTACTTATTCCTAACTAACCTAAGGACATCACACAACACCCAGTCATCACGAGGCAGAGAAAATCCCTGACCCCGCCGGGAATCGAACCCGGGAACACGGGCGTGGGAAGCGAGAACGCTACCGCACGACCACGAGCTGCGGACTCACCCAGTGTAATTATGCACTAGAATTACAGAGGTATTCATTGGTTTATTAATGACACATTAATCAGGTATATTTAGTGCTGCTTCACTCATCTTTTAAAATTAGATCACTGAAGACATCAATAGATACTAAGAAGATAATAAGAATAAAAGGAAACACCTCATTGCCCCCTTGAAGGCATGGTGTTATCTCGCTTGCAACATACACTTGAAACATTCAACTGCAGTAGTGCCAACCATCTCCCGGCATAACATCATTGTTTCAGCTTTCAAGAATAAGGAATAAAAATATGTCTCGACTGTTTTAATAGAGTCTTTACAACTTAGGCACGTCTTTGGAAGATAGATGCCACGTAAGCTAATGATGACAAAATTGATAGAAGTTTTTAGAGCTTGATGGGAATGTAATAGCTGAATGCTTCATTTGACTCATTCAGTATATCTTAAGTTCTCTTCCTCCCATTCGGACACAGGTCGTAGTAAAATAGTGTCAATGAAGAAAACCGGAGCGAGGGGCATTACAACACATCTGATACTGTTGTTGCTTTATAACACTTTAAGTGGTTGAATTACAGCGACCGGGTTATATGTTTGTGAGACATAACTGTGTTTAAAACCTTATTTGTGGTAATAGATTTACTATGTGTTCGGTAACTCGTCTGTATTTGAAAAGTCTTGTATATTGTAACAGTAAGAGCAGTCGTTGTTGTTCGATTAGACGGCTGATTGAACAGTGCTTGGCTACTTGCGACTGATGTAGAACTCGGCGACGGCAGCGACGTCGGGTCAATTAGTCCATTGACAGCTGCTGTGCAGAAGCGTAATGAGGAACCGCCATCACGAGGGACAGTTGGCGAAGGCCCCTGTCCAGTCTGGGTGATGGTCTCTGAACAGTTCATCAAGGGACTGACGAAATAATTGAATGGCCAGTATCAGTGTTACTTAGTCGTTTGACATGCTATGCTGCCCAGGCATAAAATCGAATTAGTACATTTATTTTACGATAAAATTTTGGTTTACACATATATTCACTTTTTCTGATCCAGATCTGATGGGGACCTCAGGTGCTTACCAATCATAATTTGTTAACACTGATTGCTGTCTTAAACGTGTAAAATTCTTATACACCAACTGTCTTTCTCAGTTCATACCGAAGCATGTAGAATATTAGTGGCTAGAAATGACTGGAGCGTTCATCACAGGCCACTCGTGACTGTCACAGTAGAGGAAATTCGCGTTATCCTCATTCCGTGGTTTTACGCACCAGCTGTGTAACATGTTACCAGGCAACAACAGCCTCTGCAGCGATATTATTGGCAATCACTGTTTGTGTAGCAGCTTGTTCGAGGCTGGAGTATCCACCGGTATTGTATGTGTTTACCAGTGCTTCTACTTGTCACTGTCTGCTGGATTCACGGAAGTTGAGAAGTATCCTTGGATTGATCACTCCATTTCACGTCTCTTCCAGACCAGAAGCGAGTACGCAGGCACTGTGCACTATCAAGTGGTTTTAAACGTCTGTTTGTATCACCTAACCCCATCGCTTACTTGGGCATCCTGTAAATCTCACTTCAATAATTCGAGTTTGGATAATAGGCGTGAGGTCTACACAATGGTTTGTTCTTGCCTATCATCATGTAGGAACATATAAAGTCTCTTTCTTTTTCATCCTCTGATCGTAAAACTTCTTTCTTCTTATTACAAGGGTTAAATGATATTTATAATAATTATACGAATGATATAAGGTACTGAAACATAACCTTCTGAATGGATTTAGTCGTGATTTGGGGTATTTAACTTAGTGTCCTCATATTTATAACCAAATTACATTTTTTCTTTGAGAACAATAGAAGTACGAATTCAAATGCTCGGAATAAAATTTTTCTGCTCTCGGACATGATGAATCTTCATATCCACTGCCAAAAATTGCTTATGGAAGAAACAAAAAACAAAAAAGGCGTCGTAAACACCAAAGAGAACAAAAACCTAAAATTAGGATGAAACATTAATTGAACAAACCATAGCTCGTATTACATCGAGTACCGTGGCATTATCATTCACATACCAAAAATCAAATACTCACTAAATAAGTACTGATAAGAATTAATTGCTTTCCATACTCTAGGTAAAGTACCATAAGACATACTCCTTACTTAACAGCATGTTAAAAATATTTCTCTCTGATTTCAGAAAGGCTTAAAAGTAACGTGACTGGTTTCTAATCTCCGCTATGTCACACATTGTTTGAACTTGTAGGATTCTCTGCCTTTAAGTTCCATTGTATAGTCAGACCATATACAGTACACTACTTTTACACTGCTCACGTCCGTGGTATGCCTCTGTGTCAATATTTTACCTCTGGGATGTCATTGGTGACTAGTTTACAGTCACTCTAGCACACAAGATTAACATCTGCTGTTTCCACTCACATTGTTCATGTAGCAAAACCGTTTTAACGGAGGTTGGAAACAAATGTCCTTTTTGAGTTAGCACACAAACAAAAATATTTAAAAGCCATTCGCTTACGATCCGCATCTTGTAAAGCTATAATACGCCTCCACATTTCAAGGTAACAACGTAGGTGTATAGGATCTTCATAACTAATACTTTAAAAATCAGATACCCGCTCAATTAAACCAGATACCGAGGCAATCGTTGCGAAAGTCTGGACAGTGCATCTGCCATCACATTATCTTCGCTTTTTTATGTAAACTATGACGTAGTCATATTCCTGTACAAATTGTGTACGGATGAAATAGTTCGGAAGCTATAAAGAAACTTAATGCTATACGATCACAACAGACACTTACACGCTTGTCATTTGTGTACAAATTAAACTTTTTGAACTACGACACATTAGCCACTGCTGTGGAATACTGTCTTTCATATTCATTAAGAACCCTGCTACCAAACTGATTATTCTTAAATCGGCTTCGCCATCTCATTCTCTTACCTGAAACAAACAAGCATCCAACCACTGCATGAGACGTCTGATGTGATGCAGAAACATTTCTGTATGTCGAGGTGGTGAAAATTTCCCGAAGTGATTAAAACTCGTTTAACCTTGTTAAAGACTTCGTGGTGTTTCTCTGACCAGAACCAAGTAATATATCTAAACAATAGATTTAGCAAGTTTACACTGTGTAATCGTCGATTTGGAGCGACCCTTCTACTTTACAAAAGGGAGAAGTCCCTATAAATGCTTTCAATTGTTTCCTCGTCAATGGAAAAGGGATATTTTCAACATGCTTGATCTTTTGAGATTGGACACAGTTCCTGTCTGCGACACGACTTGTTCCTGAAACAATCTTACCTTTGGTTTAGCTCGGTCTCTCCATGTTATCAGCGACCCCACTAATTGAGAATTTATCAAAGGTTTGTTGTATCAGTTTAATATGTTTTTGCCAAGCCGCAGTGTCTATTGGCGAGTCACCCACATATACTGTCACATTGAGTAATTGTTCCTGGCCAAGGACAGTGTCTAACACAAATATGAAGACCCCCAAATACTCTAATATAAGTCAAAGGACACTACCTTAAATTTGTGTAACCTAACTCCAAAAATAAAGGCGGTTTAATTGCGTGACTCCTCCTTTAGGCTCCGCTAGCAGCAGGAAGTCGGAGATCTATTAGGGACAGAAATTATACTCTGTAGAATTTTTGATATATGTCGTCTGGTCTAGTCATCAATGGAAACATAATTCTATCGATGGGTGCTGCATCTAACATCAGGTGTACCTATCATCCAGAATTCGGCATGGCTAACAATGGGCTGCTATAAGTTGATAAGAATATGTCTACACTACCCCATCGCAATGTCTTCTGAATTTGTCTTGTTACAGCCTTCCTTCTATCCCACAAGATGCAATACGTTGTGTAACAACACGTCTTATGGAGAACCATCTCCGCATCTTACTGGTATCCCTTAGCGACTCCAGGTCACTGGAAAAAAATCGTAACAATAACACAATTTGCTGGCTCAAATCTCTATTTCTCCGACAAACATTCGGATTAATCGCTTTTCTGGTATATATGTGGGCAAGGTCATGCATCACATCTTCACAATTAGGCTAAACAGGTGCATTCCCCGAACAGTCAGGGTGATAGTGCGTGCACAGCACCTGAGATTGAATAAATTTTACTCGATCTCGTTGACAGAATCAACCATTATATGCCTTGGTCTTAATTAAATTCGAATCAACTTTTCCGCCAATCACTATCAAATGGCACTGGCAAGTTAGAAATCGACCTTCACCTTCTTTTATCTCAGTAAGACCATGCCCAGCAAGCAATCAACAGTTAAGCACATCACGACTACAAAAATGCGACTAATGTCTCCATCCTCAAATTAAACATTAATCTGTGCTTCCTTCTCCACGCTCTGACCTCTGGCATCATTAGCACCAAATACAAAACAATTCTGTACTAGCAGAGGGGATGTTTTTACAGTGTCAGTAATTCTCTTAAAGAAATTACCAGCAAGGACATTAACACTGGCACCTGTGTCAGGTAAAATGATAGTTGTAAATCTGCCCATAACGGCATTAACCACCGTCTGTACAATTTCCAGTCCAGATTCTGTACACAACACACATTCATAACCGATCGCTTACCTGATATTGACACACTCATTAAAATGCAATGCATTAAGTTCCTCAGTGGAAATGGTGCCGCAATCCCACCCCGTGACAGTCATCAGCCAATGCGAAGAATTAGCATCTAGTGTGACCCTTCCTTTGTTGATGAGGGGTATTTCTCTACCATCTCAATTATGTGAATGTTATGGTTATCTGGTGGTGCAAATTCGGTGTAGGTCTCGCTTTGGTCAACGGTCTATTGTCGTGGTTACGACGTTGTGGCGGTGGCACATTTACTGTCTCTGAGCGACAGTGGTTTCTATGATTCAGGTGCCATTGCTTAAGATAAGCTTCATTTCAGCTTGCATGATGCCCCAAGTTCTACCTATTGCTGCTAGTCCTTGGCCACCAGTAAAACTGCGGTGAATTCTGCAAATTGACGTTATTCTTTTATTTATAGGTCCAGGCTGTGACTCTGTGCCATTGTCACGACTGCCATTACTGTTCCTGTGGTTATCGGCGTGCACATTGGAACTTACAAGTCACCAGCCACTATTACTGTTAGCACATTTTTAAATCCACCTGCACCAAGTCGATCGAATCCAGGACCTACAAGAAATGCTACAGGTAGTGGTCTGTACTGTAATTAACATTTCGCGAATGATGACACGTAATTTAGTCTTCAGAATCCATAGTACGTTCTGTGGGCTACGGAATCTTCCAAGTAGTGAGTTTTGTGAATGTATCACTCGATGTATTTCCTCAAGCTACCCTGGTTTGTATTGTGTGTTTCTGGGTTAAAGGCCTCTTGACTAAGTCGTCCCTGCTCGCAACATGCTAAGTACTTGTCTGGGAATGTTTCCTCAAACTCATCATACGTCATGCAGTTCTATGCAGTTTCAGTCGCCCATAAGATCGCCTCACTCTGTATAAGAGGCACGCTGTAGCGGACTGCATCTTCTGCCTTATTCTCCAAGACTGTGGAAGTACACTACAAAAAACTTTTATAAAAGCAACTGGCTGTGGGGACTCCTTTTCTGGTTAAAATCTCTGGAACAGGCGATGCTTCAATAAACTTTCTTTTAAAAGTATCGCCGCCAAAGTGGTTGCCACCCCCACTGTTTCAGTAGTATATTCCACACGCAGACCAACTTGTCCTGCCTCATCACAGCAAGTTCGACAGTAGGGACTAGTCGCTTCATACATTTCGTGTGCGCGAATATGAACTGGTGTCCCGTCATATGGCGGTACTTTTATGACCGCAACATCACGCCCTGAGTAGAGACGCTGTCTATCACATAATTTATGTGCTCTAACTCACTCTGAATGGCTTCACTTATAGGTACTGATTCTGTTGATGTTTCAGCACCAACTCGCTGTATTGCATCTATCCACTCAGTATTTAATTTTTCATTGAGAAGTCTGTCCTTCCAGTCTAACCGTTTGGTAAATTCATTACGAAGTTTTTGTCCTTGAGTGTCTAGGCACTCTTATAACTCTCCTTGAGTCTTAATAACTACCTATTTAGCTCATTGAGACAGCTGCTGCACTGTAATTTCAGTTGTAGTTCTGACCTGTTTGCATTGTTTGAACGTGATTTGGTAATTTCTTTACAGCTTCAGTTATGCCCTCTAAGTTTTCTTTAACTCTGAAATTTCAGTTGAAGTACTTGACAGACATATATCTATTCACTCTGATAAGTCTTTATCGCGCTTTGTAAGTGCAGTATTCACCTCATCAGAAATTCGCGTGGCTAAATTCTTTGTCACGTTCTGACAAAGTACTACTTACTACTTTCTGGAGATCTTTGTCACATACATCAATTCAAAGTAGTTAATTTCTTATCACATGTTTCAAACCGTACGGCTAATTCTTTATCAGGCGCATTTATCATTGCTGTAATTTTCCTAATCAAATTTGTAAACCAATCCTAATTTTCATTAGTTTCTGGAATTTCCTTACAAATGATGAATGCAAATTTAATTCTGGCTTATATATGATGGGATTTACATCCTCTGTTGCCAGATCCGCAATCATGGTGTTATTGACATCAGTTCAGTACTTACCTCGTCTACGGCATTCATTGGTACTCTCATTCCAATCTTTGTCATACCACACAACAATCAACGTTATTGCAAACTAATTGTCTAATGGATAAAAGATAAATGATACTACATTGCTGCAAACTTATATCAGCATAGAAGAAAGCAGGGTGGGCGACTCTACTGGAAGCAACAGAAAGTCACCGTCTATCCATCTTGCATTCACACTGTTCAATAGCTGACGTCTTGGCCACCAGCATTTTCAAAAATCTAATTTACAGACGTTTTACTATTTTTTAAAACATATCTTATAACGATTAAACTTCAGTTATGGTTTGTTCAGCGATTTGTTAGAAAAAAATTCTGACTCATGAAATGCAAACAAAAGAACAATGGTATGCTATCATGTACCTTTAGTTGCCTTGATATTTCGTTGCTTCATTTTTCAATAAATATTCCTTTTTACCGGTATTTTTCATTTTTAACACAGTGTGTCACTGTTACGGCTCTTTCTTCAGACAACAAGAATTATTGCTTCAGCACTGATTGACATGAAACAGAAAATAAACATTCTCTAATTACAAACAGTAAAGGATATTTATATTGCGACCCATACTGGGCAGCAGGTGGCATTATCTCCTTTCCCTCAGTGAGATATCGACTGGAGAGGTTTCCAATTAAAGTCTTAATTAGTAGTTGACAAGATACGTGTTTTTATTGAACTCAGCATTCACAACATGGAGGCAACTCACAATGATGATGAGCAATGTCTTTAGAAAGCACTATGCAATGCAGTACATTAAAACTTTTCTTGCTTTAACGCAAATGTTACCTTGTACAGATTCATTAACAGGACGCATTCTTTTGATTGGCATTGCATCAGGCCACTGAGCAGGCTGCCCAGCGGCATTTTTCTAAAGAGGTAACCGATCAGACTCACGGAATTTTCACAATAAAATGTTACGAGCAGCAAGGGAAATGATGGGATAAAATATTTCCGGGTGAGGGGGGGGGGGGGGGACAGGAGGGTTGGAGGAGGAGGGGAGAGGATTCCATTTTTCTATTGTAAGGTAGTTCACGAAAGAACGCAGCATGACGGAAAACACTTGAAATATAAAAAAGTTTTCCTAGAACACAGATATAAGACACTATAAGACAGCGGCAATGTCTGAAATATTGTATACAGCATAAAACAGTAGACTACAGTAGTAGAGACACATAAGCTAAATGGATAGTAACAGACATCTTCAACGTACTAAACAGCTACAAATCCATTCCAGCATGGTTAACGTCAGTTGACAAATATATAACATAAGACACAGAATGGTCATAACAAACAACAGAACACTTTTTAGAGAAGAAACAGAAAAGGCATGTCTTTAGGGAATAAAGAGGCCGAAAAATAGAAACTGGGCCAGGAAGAAAATGAACGAAGTTCTAGAATGGTGATGGAATTTAGGGACCAAAAATTTTGGGAGCAAATAAAATAAAACACAAACGAGCAAAGACGCATTTGACCCTCCAATAGTGTTAATCGAATGAATAAATAAATAAATAAGTGGCACTTGTTCGTCTCCAACATCAATATATATGGAAACATGCTCTCTGTATGAAATAGAAGGGGTAAAACACAAGGAAGTAGAGGTTACTTACACCTTGGGTAAACACAAAAGCATTTGTAATAGTTCAAATGGTTCAAGTGGCCCTGAGCGCTATTGGACTTAACATCTGAGGTCATCAGTCACCTAGAACTTAGAACTACTTAAACCTAACTAACCTAAGGACATCACACACATCCATGCCCGGGGCAGGATTGGAACCTGCGACCGTAGCAGTCTCGCGGTTCCGTACTGAAGCGCCTAGAACCGCACGGCATTTGTAAGAGTCTAAGGACATGGAAGGGCAGAAGTGGGTTATACTGGAAGTTAGACGTAGTTGTAGCGTATCCCCTGTGTTACTGAATCTGTATATTGAGCATCCAGCATAGGAAACCAAAGGCACATTTCTAGAAGTAATTAATGATTGGGGAGAAGGACTAAATGTTTATAGTTTTGATGACGACATTGTAATTCTGTGAGAGACAGCAAAATGCTTGTAAGAGCAGTTGTACGGAATGGAAACTGTTTTGAAAGCAGATCACAGACACAAGGAAAACTGAATGGCAGGGCATATGACAAATTCCTCACACGAATTCCTCGTCGTCTTGCTGAAGAAATGTCGCTACGAAACAGAATACTTATATGATAGTACCAATACAATGGATTTCCACCACATAATGCCTTGTGTGCACATTATGCTTTGATACGAAGATATCCGGTGAGATGGATCGGTCGAAAAGTACAATGGATTGGCCTGCTACGTTACTTGACCTTATGTAACTCCTCTAGACTCTTTTTCTTAGAAGATACATAAAATACGCTGGCGATCGTGATATTCATCTACATCTACGTGATTGCTATTCACAATAAAGTTCCTGGCAGAGGGTTCAATGAACCACCTTCAAGCTGTCTGTCTACCGTTCCACTCTCGAACGGCACGCGGGAAAAACGAGCACTTAAATTTTTCTGTGCGAGCCCTGGTTTCTCTTATTTTATAGTGATGATCGTTCTCCCTATGTAGGTGGGTGGCAACAGAATGTTTTCGCAATCGGAGGAGAAATCTTGTGATTGAAATTTCATGATAAGATCCTTTTGCAACGAAAAACGCCTTTGTTTTAATGATTGCCACTCCAAATCATGTCTGTGACACCATCTCCCCTATTTCGCGATAATAAAAGCGATCTGCCCTTCTTTGTACTTTTTCGATGACATCCGTCAGTCCACCTGATGTGGATCCCACACCGCAGAGCAATACTCCAGAAGAGGGCGCATTAAGTGTGGTGTAAGCAGTCTCTTTAGTAGAACTGTTGCACCTTCTTAGTGTTCTGCCAATGAATCGCAGTCTTTGTTATGCTCTACCCACAATATTATCTATGTGATCGTTCCAATGTAGGTTATTTGTAATTGTAATCCCTAAGTATTTAGCTGAATTTACAGCCTTCAGATCTGTGTGACTTAGCTGATTTCTTTTCTATCCAGAGAAGATGCAGGAACTTATAATACTTTCTTGTAATCCACTTCAGTAGGCAGTATTGGAAGCAGTGATGAATTCTCTCAGCCAACCCGTGGAGTAGTGTAACATTGTCCTTGGTCACCACATTCAGCACCTGCGAGTTTTCTACCCATTTTTGTGCCCACAATGTATTACAGCACTACAAAATAGTTCTCAACATTCTAATTCATGTTTTTAATTAAGCTGAATATTCTGTTTACGACAAAATGTGATATGCTTCTAACAGGTCTTGATGAGAAGAAGTATATACTGAAAAAATTGTGAATGTCTATTTAGAAAAGACGCACTGTTGTGCATATGTTCGTAACGAAAGCAGCAGAAGCTAAGTGTTTCACCCAGGCATATTCATCATCATCATCATCATCATCATCATCATTTAAGACTGATTATGCCTTTCAGCGTTCAGTCTGGAGCATAGCCCCCCCCTTATACAGTTCCTCCATGATCCCCTATTCAGTGCTAACATTGGTGCCTCTTCTGATGTTAAACCTATTACTTCAAAATCATTCTTAACCGAATCCAGGTACCTTCTCCTCGGTATGCCCCGACTCCTCCTACCCTCTACTGCTGAATCCATGAGTCTCTTGGGTAACCTTGCTTCTCCCATGCGTGTAACATGACCCCACCATCTAAGCATGTTCGCCCTGACTGATACATCTATAGAGTTCATTCCCAGTTTTTCTTTGATTTCCTCATTGAGGACACCCTCCTGCCATTGTTCCCATCTACTAGTACCTGCAATCATCCTAGCTACTTTCATATCCGTAACCTTAACCTTGTTGATAAGGTAACCTGAATCCACCCAGCTTTCGCTCCCATACAACAAGATTGGTCGAAAGATTGAACGGTGCACAGATAACTTAGTCTTGGTACTGACTTCGTTCTTGCAGAAGAGATTAGATCGTAGCTGAGCGCTCACTACAATAGCTTTGCTACACCTCGCTTCCAGTTCTTTCACTATGTTGCCAGGCATATTCATTACAGATATTTCTGTCGATCCCAGTTTTGTAACTGCGCAGTATGACGTAAACAGATATGCAAAATAAAATAACGTTACACCTATAAAAGCTTCAACAACGACCTTGGAGCAGATTACAGTCTCACCAGATCCACTTCCAGCAAGTGACCCTTTATTATTAGGATTTTCTTGTGAGGGGCAACGGTAGCCCTGATTTCACGGGGATTGTGATGGGGTGGGGCGGAAAACAGCGCAGTTTTGTTTTCCAAGACGATCCTAGCGATCCTTCCACCATGACGCGTCGAGGTGGTGGCATCTTGGAATGTTAGATATGTGTGGCCTTGGAAGTTATAATTCTATCGAAGAACAAGTCGCCCCACCATTCCCCTCTTAACCCATCTGATCACTGATGGATATCAAGTTCTAGTTTAACCTGCGCGCAGTCTATGTGCAATGATTAATGCTGGGTTTTTATCAGGGTCTAGTAACTATTGCTACAGATTGCAACGTTCATCATCGCAGCAGAGGTACTGGCCGCATGACAACTTATTTTTCGGGCAGGCAATTTCATGCGCAAATAGCGTCTACGTAAGACCACTGCCTTAACCGGCTACTTAGCGTGGCTTAAGAATCTAAGTGCTGTATTATAAGTGCCGTAACTCTTCGATCGGCTGTTATTGCTGACTATAAAACTGCGATCCTGACTCGTGGCAACTGAAACCGATTAAGTTATCCTGCGAAAACCATCAATTAAGATTCCAGTATGAACTATTCGCTGTGGAGCGGCCTTTGGACAGGTGTAAAATTTCTGTGTGCCGTCGCCATTCAACATTACTGCCGCAGACGTGATGATGTGGGTTATAAATTTCATGCAGGCATTGCTGGTGAACATATAATATTTAGGTACTTGTCGGAAATGTTCTTTCCACTGACCTTACGCCTTCTATAGCTGTGCCCTTACAGACATCCTACGGTCGTAGGTCGTCACTCGGCTGCAGTGAGGATCGCTACAAATAAATAGTAGGCTTGCCGAGTATTGATTATGGGTAGTCAAACTCCGTAACATAGTTAAAGGATCACTTTTGGAAAACCGCATAATTCCCACCCACACGACCCTCATGCTTAAAATTCGGCTCGAAGATGCAAAAAACTTTCATCTCTAATGGCGCAAAGCGGGGCTTCCTGAAATGTCACACTTAGGCTGGAAGGCGCTTCAAACAACAAGTGCCGGCACACTCGTAAAAAAAGCCACATTTCAGAAGTTCATGTGACGGGTAAGGTGGGTTAATTATGTCACATTGGCACCAAATGTCACCAAAATTCGGCCCAATGCTACCGTGGAGGTCTCACCTGACCGGAAGGTTATCACACACTTCCTCAATCACGTTTTCTCCCTTGTATCACCGAGCGAGGTGGCGCAGTGGTTAGCACACTGGACTCGCATTCGGGAGGACGACGGTTCAATCCCGTCTCCGGCCATGCTGATTTAGGTTATCCGTGATTTCCCTAAATCGCTTCAGGCAAGTGCCGGGATGGTTCCTTTGAAAGGGCACGGCCGATTTCCTTCCCCATCCTTCCCTCACCCGAGCTTGCGCTCCGTCTCTAATGACCTCGTTGTCGACGGGACGTTAAGCACTAATATCCTCCTCCTCCTCCCTTGTATCGGCACTTCTGATATGAGGAACCGCGACACCCAGAGGTGAAATAATGCGGTGCTCTAACGAGAGGCTGAGGAAAAAAATTCCAGACACGCGGCTGCTCAGAATTGGCACAGAGTCCTCAGGGGGTAGCATAAACGGTGCCAACGGTATCACTCCATTCCCTGGGGCATTGATTCCCACACATTTCTCTGTGGAAACCAACATACGCAATGTGGTGAGAAACAGGAAGAACTCTTTACAAACTTTGCTACCGCCGACACCCTCCGTATTTCAACCTTTCTCTAAAGACACTGTGCGGCTACATTTCCATTGAACGCCATTGCTCCTGTTTGGAGAGCTTCAAGACCCGAATTTTTCTTTCCTGCACAGCTAGGTACCACTAGGAACCGTTCTAAACTAGTCGAAGAAACTTAAACGTCATCCGAAGCACCAAAGGGTACTTATGCTTTTCCAGCTATTTTGTGTACTCCTGTGACGTTATCATGGGGGGATGTAACGCTGACACTGTGTGAATAAAACGACAAGGGTATCCTCTGGAGCCTCCAAATTAGGCATAGGTCCCCATATATTGAGATTTTATAAATGTACCTACATAGACAGAACCAATGGCAAGAAAACCAGGTGTCTGCAGCCAGGCTATGCTGCTGCTCTTCTGCCATGACAATGCTGCTCTAGTGCCTGGTAGAGGGTCATCCAGAACAGGAGTTTCGTAGGGTTTGCGTCTACTACGTCGTACGGGTTCTTTCTGTACAGGAACCTTTTTAAAATTCTCATTAAAGGTTGACGGATGCCACCGAGAGTTTTGGCGGACTTGGAGGTCTCAGAGTTATGCTTTGCCGTTTTATTCACACTTGTGTCGAAGTCGCACCCTCATGTGATAAAGCTGCACCGGAAGGTTTAACGCTCCTTTGAGAAAAATTTAAATTTAAGTGCCGGAATGGGTGGGAGTTTCGGCGTTTCGAAAGAGTGACCCTTTAATTCTGTTGTGCAGGACTTTTTGGGATGCTAACACATTTACCATGAGAAACATCTTCGAGGGATGTGTACCACTCGTAATCCCAATCATTTTGGATAACAGCCATACATAACTGAAGTAAAATAAAATCCATACTATTTCCTTTTCGGTTTTGAAATATGTACTTCTTTCTCCATACACGTTCACCATCACACTATAAACACCCCATCGTGTCAGGCCACTCTGGAGACGCTTTCCTAGAATGCTAGCCAATAAAAGGCCACTAAAGGCAATGTTTCCTTTTAACAGTATGCCGTGGACAGCTGATAGGAGAAAAAACGAATACTGCTGGTAAAAAAGTTAGCATACCCTTTCGGAGGTTTCCAATTCACTCAAGCTTTGTTGTCACAACAATGACTATGGAGTACACGAAATAATGAAATTTGCCGATTTGCTACAGTTACCAAGTACAGATTCATGCTTAAACACCCATATTAGTACGTGGAGAAGCCTACACAGGCGGCAACGCAGGTACTGACTTGACACTCAGTCGATCATACATATGGCGCATACTGTCCTGAGGTACGTTACTTCACGCCCGCTCGAGCTGTTCATAGTTCTCTAAGTGTTATTGGTTAGTGTGTCGCATGAGTCGCATCTCGTGATCGATTGGATACAAGTCTGGAATTCATTGTGGTCCGGAATGTTGCTGCACGATTTGCAGAGCACGTTTAGTTTCATGGGCAGTGTGTGGGCGTGCATTATCCTGTTGGAAATACACGTCACCTTCCTGTTGCAAGAATGGCAAAAGGAAGTGTATCACAACATTATGCATGTAGCTAGCGCTGGTTGGCGTCCCGTCCAGAGAGACCAAAGATGAACGAGAGTTTTAGCTTATCGCACCCTAGACGATAAGGCCTGGGGTGGAGGCCAATGTGTCTTGGACTAATGCACTCTACCAGAGAGCGTTCTCTAGGTCTACGCCGTACGCTTAAAGGACCATCATTTGAGTACAGGCAGAATCTGCTGTCATTGCTAAAGACCACGATCCACTATTTAATTTTCCAAGTGATGCTCTCACGGCACTAGTCGAACCGTGCAAGTCGATACTATGGCTTGAATGAGAGAAGGGCTAGACGTGTGCGTTGCCATAATCCCACTACTAATTACTGGTTCACAACAACTTATGCTGACATGTCTGGTCTCACAAGTCTTTTTATGTGTGCTGTGGTGACAGCACAATCTGTAGCTTCTGCCCTTACAATACGACGATCCTGGTGCTCGTCTGTGCTTCGTGGATGTCCAGAACCTCGTCTACGGGTTCTCAGAACTCCTTGTTCTGCGGTCATAGGCCTCACACCGCGCCTGGTACACAGCAGAGCTACGGCAACTGAGGATGGGCTTCTAACAGTCCGAAACCGCCCGTGTGAGAATAAAGTAATTTACAGCGGAAGCGGTATTTTCAACCTCTGATCGTCTGCGGGTGACAGAATATTCACGCGACCACTGATACCAGCATCACTGCACAACTGACGCTGCACGCCCAACTTGTGTGGCAGTTCTCCAAACGGATGATCCCTCCAATAGGGAAACAACGGTTTGACCCTTTTCAAACTCGCTCATTTAGCTTCTCATTGGCCTCGTTGCCTGATTGCTTGACACGTCTGCACCACACTGGGTCTTCTGGCTGAGAGCATTCCCTATTAAAGGGTGGACACATATGAGTCTCTGGTAGCTATGCCTCTACTATATCTTTCGGCGGAAGACGCTGAAACCATAACCGGCACATCTGCTGTACATCAGTGGGTATATGCTGTCATTAGATGAAAATCGACATCGTTTTTCCAGGTTTACTAATCTTTTCCCCGGCAGTGTATTTCTCAGTCGTTTTACAGGTTCTACTATGCACCAAGTGACTGATCATTAGGTGATGCCCAGTAGAATCTATCCCATACTGCATAACATTAGAGTTTCCATATATTGCATTACGTGGCTACCAATAACGCACTATCACGTTTCATTTGTTCCACGTCTTGGAACAGGGACAACTAACCCAAAATGTCGAAAACGCTATTACTGACAGGGCTCTCCAAGGCAGAACTGGGTACCTGATCCGATTACAGGGCATGTAACTTGGGGCTGGGAATATGCGCTCTCACAAATTATCTCTGGCAGTACTGTAGGAGTCGACAAACAATGATTTTCAAGGCGAAATAAATGGAGGACCAGTCTTTTAAGTTATAGACAGCCAGAATACACAGTTAAGGGATGGTATTGGCATTTGACGATGGACATTTGACGAAAGTTGAGTTTCAGTATACATTACCTGACAAACAATTTAAAGTACCCAGAGATATCGTCAGCGAGCTAGGGGCTATGGGGTTCGTAAGGCTATGCGATTAAATAAACATTCCCACAAAACAATTTTGTGGAAGTAAACCAACACTGCCCTCAACAACAACAATATAAAAAATGTTGGCCCAAGATACGTAGTACAATTTTAAATCCCAGTAGATGTACAATTACCTTGTTTTTAAAATCAACCAAATGTCAGCAGAACCAGCTGTGGGTCCTTTTTCATCTGTGGTAGAAAGATTGCTCAGAACCAGTCTCACACATGTTAGATACACCATTTGCAAATATATGTCGGTTGGCATACATATGCTGGCATGTCAACATGCTTGCAAGATAGTCTGTGGGAATCTCCACAGATAACTGTAGCGCTAGCAACAGCACCAGCGGCGCTTACTACGCCGCCGTTGGTGGTACAGTTGCAAAACTATTTACTCATGTCGATGGTACGTCTACTATAGTTTGGAGCAAGTATCCATCCACTTACTCTGGACTGAAGTGACTGCACAGCACGAGAGATGCAGTTCCAGCTAAGGCTCCAGAGGTGGTTGATTAACATAGCAGTACAAGGACGAGCAACCAAGTTGTGTCCGCAGGAAGTCAATGCTAGTCACTGCTCGTAGTCTCATCGGAGTCTGTTTATTCAGGACTAGTATACAGCATAATTGGTTTTAACACCTTTGTGAACTTGTAGTCGTCTACAGGTAGTGATTTACAGCTTGCAGGATTTGCATTATCAGTCTACTCATTCAGTTGGTACTAAACTGATAACTGAACTTTCTTTGCCGATTACGGAAATTTGTTCAAGACGTTTTTACTCTGTATGTCACTTGTGTCCCCTTTAATTAATTTTGTGTTCAGTGGTATAATAAAGGTGATCATTGTCCTCGATTATTTGGAATATTAATTGCATGAGTTGTTTCGCTTTGATCACAACACAGGTTATCACTGACCACTTACATAAGTTTGCTGCGGTAGACGATACTGCTTCATTAAGACAAGCTATCCAACGCCTTTAGTACCTGCAGTTGTACATGCATCCAGGACAAAGAACGTGCAACGCTATAGTGCTAAATTGGGTCATACTGCCTCGATTTCGAAATAACTAAAATAACGTTACATACGGCGTCAGCCAGTGAAGTTGCATTCCGTTTCCTACTCCCTTCTAGATGCTGCACTTTTTTGTCATTTAGTGCATTTTTACTTGTCATACAGGTAAACAAGTACTTTGAAATTGATATAGATTCAATATTTCTTCTAACACATGAGCTTTATCTGGAAATATTACTGTATTTATAGTTGGAAAACACTCAGATTTTAGGTGATTCTGCTCGCCATACCCATGGCCTTCAATAAGCCACCAATGTCTCTTGGATCATGCCAAAAGTTGAGTATTTCAGTTATCTCAGCCTTCATAGGCTGAATAGCGGTTTTGTGAACCCAGGTTTCCCGAGCTGTGGAATAATGAGCACTGCCAGCCCTCTGCTACAGTTACCTCTGGGTTTACTCTAATGACCACCGTGTGACGTGACGTTGTAACGTTGTGTGTTAAAAGAAATGGGCATTTTGGCTTTAAAAAACTCAGTTTTAAAATGAGTTACGGGCAACTGTGATGGATGGCTGTCGGGCTGCAAAATTTGTAAGCCGGTAGAAGCTGCAGGAACTACCAAACCTTTGTTTTATGAAGCTTAAAGGAGAAAGAGGGATTCTTGTTGGGTAGACCAAAAATTTTTTAGCGTCTCGTGGGATTAAAATGGCTCACAGTAAGCAAGCCAACAAATTACCACTACAAGCGCTGGGCCAGAAGAAAGATTTAGCATCCATTCCACAGATACACCTCACGCAAACAGCCCTTCTGAAATACCTATTTCAAAAACCAATAACAGTAATGTGGAATTTCTGAAGATCGAATGTGGTTATAAAAAACTGAAAAGGGAAATGCTAACGCTAGTATTGTGTGTCTGTGAAGTGAAATGGTAAGGAGACAAGGATATCTGGTCAGATCAGTACAGGGTAATATCAACAGCAGCACAAAATGGTATAACGGGTGTAGGGTTCGTTATGAACAGGAAAGTAGGGCAGATCGTGAGTTACTGTGAACAGTTCAGTGATAGGACTGTTGTAATCAGAATCGACAGCAGACTAACGCCGAAGAGATATATGCGGATACTGGACGAGTAATACAACATATAAAGGGAGGAGAAAATGTAAAACATATGGGGGATTGGAAAGTGGCTATAGGGGAAGGTTATAGGAGTACTGCAACAAATTTCAGTTCGTAATAGCGAATACAAGAATCACATGAGGAAGATGTAGTAGAATAACCCGGGAGGTAAGGGATGATTTCAGTTGGATTACATCATGGTCAGACAGAGATTCCGAGATCAAGTACTGAATTGTAAAGCTTACCCAGGAACAGATATGGACTCATATCACAATTACATAGCCATGAAGAGTCGGCTGACGTCTAAGAGAGTACTCAGGAAGAGTAAACGGGCAAAGTATTGGGATATGGCAGTACAACAGAATGAAGAGATCCGCTTGAATTTTTCTAAGGCAATAGATACAGCGATAATGAATGGCTCGGTAGGCAGTTCAGATGAAGAGAAATGGACAACTTTAGAAAGGGCAGTCACAGAAGATGGGAAGGAAAACATGAGCATAAAGAATAAAGCATGGGTAACGGGAGAAATATTTCAGTTGATCGATGAAAGAAGGAAGAACAAAATTATTCAACAAAACTGAGGAATACAGAAATACAAGTCACTTAGTAATGAAATAAATGGGACGTGCAGGGAAGCTAAAATGAAGTGACAGAATATACACTACTGGCCATTAAAATTGCTACAATACGAAGATGACGTGCTACAGACGCGAAATTTAACCGACAGGAAGAAGATGCTGTGATATGCAAATGATTACCTTTTCAGAGCATTCACACAAGGTTGGCGCCGGTGGCGACACATACAACATGCTGACATCAGGAAGGTTTCCAACCGATTTCTCATTCACAAACAGCAACTGACCGGCGTTGTCTGGTGAAACGTTGTTGTGATGCCTCGTGTAAGGAGGAGAATTGCGTGTCATCACGTTTCCGACTTTGGTAAAGGACGAATTGTAGCCCATTGCGATTGCGATTTATCGTATCGCAACATTGAAGCTCGCGTTGTTCGAGATCCAATGACTGTTAGCAGAATCTGGAATCGGTGGGTTCAGGAGGGTAATATGGAACGCCGTGCTGGATCCCAACCGCCTCGTGTCACTAGCAGTCGAGATGACAGGCATCTTATCCGCATGGCTGTAACGGATCGTGCAGCCACGTCTCAATCCCTGAGTCAACAGATGGGGACTTTTGCAAGACAACAACCATCCGCCCCAACAGTTTGACGACGTTTGCAACAGCATGGACTATCAGCTCGGAGACCATGGCAACGGTTACCGCCGACGCTGCATCACATACAGAAGCGCCTGCGATGGTGTACTCAACGACGAACCTGGGTGCACGAATGGCAAAACGTCATTTTTTCTGAAGAATCCAGGTTCTGTTTATAGCATCATGATGGTCGCATCCGTGTTTGGCGACATCGCCGTGAAAACGCATTGGAAGCGTGTATTCGTCATCGCCATACTGGCGTATCGCCCGGCGTGATAGTAAGGGGTGCCATTGGTTACACGCCTCGGTCACCTCTTGTTCGCATTGACGATGCTTTAAACAGTGGAAGTTACATTCAGATGTGTTATGACCCGTGGCTCTACCCCTCATTCGATCACTGCAAAACCCTACCTTTCAGCAGGATAATGCACGACCGCATGTTGCTGATAATGTACGGGCCTTTCTGGATACAGCAAATGTTCGACTGCTGCCCTGGCCAGCACATTCTCCAGATCTCTTACCAATTTAAAACGTGTGGTCAATGGTGGCCGAGCAACTGGCTCGTCGCAATACGCCAGTCACTACTATTGATGAACTGTGGAATCGTGTTGAAGCTGCATGGGCAGCTGTACCTGTACACGCCATCGAAGCTCTGTTTGATTCAATGCCCAGGCGTATCAGAGCCGTTATTACGGCCAAAGGTGGTTGTTCTAGGTGCTGATTTCTCAGCATATATGCACCCAAATTGCGTAAAATGTAATCACATGTCAGTTCTTGTATAATATATTTGTCCAATGAATACCCGTTTATCATCTGAATTTCTTCTTGGTGTAGCAATGTTAACGGCCAGTAGCGTAGAAGAGAAGATATCGACCAAGAGATGATTGTCGGAAGGACTGACTCAGCATAAAGAACAGTCGGTGAAATTAAAAGGAACGTTGATAACATTAGGAGTGCAATGGGAATTTCACAATTAAACTCAGAGGAGATAGCTTACAGGTGGAAAGAGTACAATGAAGTGTCTCTGAGGGGAAAGCCTTGTCTGATACAGTAACAGAAAAAACAACAAGAGTCGAGAATGAAGGGACAGGGAGCCAGTGTTAGAATCAGAATGTGAAAGAGTACTGGAAGACTTAATATCGAATAACGCAGGAGGAATACATAACATTACATCAGCATTCCAAAAATCATTAGGGAAAGTGTGAACAAAACGACTTTTGATATTAGTGTGCAGACTACGTAAGACTGGCGATACACCATCTGACTTTCGGAATAACATTTTCCAAGCAATTTCTAAGATTGCAACAGCCGACAAATGGGAGAATTAACACCCAAACAACTTAATGGCTCTGCATCCAAGTTACTGACATGAATAATGTGCAGCAGAATGACGGTCAGTTTGGCTTTAGGAAAGGTCTGGACACCATAGAGGCAATTCTGACGTTGATGATAATAATAGAAGCAAGGCTAAAGAAACATCAAGACACATTCATAGGTCTGAAAAAAAGTTTGACAATGTCGAATAGTGCAAGGTGTCCAAATTATGGGAAAAATGGGGGTAAGCTATAGGGAATGCCTGGTGACATACAATATCTATAAGAGCCAAGTAAGAGTGGAAGACCATGTAGGAAGTACTCAGATTAAGAAGGGTGGAAAACGGGGATGCAGTTTTTCACCCCTCCCCTCCAGTCTATGTACCGAAGAAGCAATGACGGAAATAAAAGAAAGGTTCAAAATTGCAATTAAAATTCAATGTGAAACGATATCAATGGTAAGATTCGCAGAATACATTGTTATCCTCCCTGAAAGTGAAGAGGTATTACAGGATTTGTTGAATGTAATGAGTGCAGTATTTGAATTGAGAGTAAGTGGTAGAAAGACGAAAGCAATTAGAACAGTGAGAAACTTAACACCAGGATAGGTAATCGTGAAACAGGTGAAGTTAAGGTATTTTGTTACCGAGAGAGCAAAATAACTGATGACGGACGGAGCAAGGAAGACATAAAAAGCAAGCTATTACTGGCAAAAAGGGTATTAATGACGAAGAGTAGTCTGCTAGTACGAAATACAGACTTACTTTGAGGAAGAAATTTCCGAGAAAATACATTTAGAGCACAGCATTGTATGTTAGTGAAACATGGGCTACGGGGAAACCGGAACAGAAGAGAACTGAAGCATCTGAGATATGGTGCAGCACAAGAATGTCGAAAATTAGGTGAACTGATAAGGTGTGGAATGGTGAAGTTCTCCACAGTATCAGAGAGGAAAGGAAAATATGAAAAACGCTGACAAGATGAAGAGACAGGGTGATACGACATGTGTTAAGACATCAAACAATAACTTCCATGTTATTACAGGGAGCTGTAGCGCAGGAAGACAGAGACTGGAATACATCCAGCAAATAACTGAGGACGTAGGTAGCAAGTGCTACTTTGAGATGAAAGAGTTTTGTTCATATGAAGAAGAAGAAGATAGTTTTAAGACAGTCTCCCCAATCCGTATACAAATGTATAGAGAGAATTGCTGGAGCCACTAAGTCTATTAATGTTTGGAGAACGGTGCTATGCCAGTAGAAACAAATTCAGTAAGGCTCATAAACCGTTGCACAGTAAAATACTTCACAAGTAATACCCTATTTTCGGAATACGTAATACCAGCACTTAGAGTGAAGTTGAGTCAAGTAGTTACCTTATAGATAAGGATCTCAAAAAGCTGTTGAAAGAACAATAAGCACATTGATGATATAATGGAGATACAAATTTTGTTGAAACACGGGAATGGTGACATGATACCTGTAATCCTCTCATATCAACTGGACGCATTAAATCTCTGTTGATGCATCATTGTCCGGAGACATCAGATGGTTAATTAATTTCGATATAAATGAAATTCTCCAACAGCCGTGTAACTAAGACGTTATTTTATTTTGACGACAATCAGTTTCAGCAATCCACTATGTCATCTTCAGGCCCCGTACGCATCTCTCAAAATAAATGCTAATGCCAAACAGTGCCATATATTCCTGGTTTTCGTGAATTCAAACCGTTTCACAAGTGCTTCAGTCGAAGACTTGATAACAACTGAGCAACTACGCTATCAGGTCTTCGAGTGAAGCACTTGTGAAACGGTTCGAATTCGCGAAACTCAGGGACATACAGCAGTGTATGGCATTACAGTTTATGCCGAGAGATGCATGTTGGACAAGAAGATGGCACCGTGAAATCCCGAAACTGGCTGTCATCAAAATAAAATAAAATGACATCTTAGTTAAATGGCTGTTGAAGAATTTCATTAATTTTGACAACGAATACATTAAGGTGACCGTCTTACGTCTCAGAGACCGTTTGTGTGTCCCAAACCCAATGGCCAGAATTCAGTGTATAAACTTTGTACACACAGTCACAGCATGATCAAGAAAGCCAACCTGTGGGAGGTCTGATTTCGATGATCATGAATAAGGACAACTGTGCACATTGTTACGATGTGTTAACTGGTGAGTAAAATGTGCCATATGATTTAAGTAGTGTGTGTAGTGTTAAGTAGTTCGCTGATTAATTTTGGTCGTATGCAGCACGTTTGCTGCACACACTGCATGAGGAGAACCAGGAGACCCCATTTCTGACAGATGTCTGCTGGGGGTGGCAGCACTATGTGGTATCCGGGCACAGGTCCAGTACACCAGTGTAGAGCTGGTGCAATCGGAACACTGACGACAATGTGAGTTTGTGGTCAACGATAGCGCAATAAAAGTATTGAAAGAGAGTGGGTTCCGAACCAACGGAACAGTTTAGGGAAACAGAACCGAAAGTGTCCTTTGAAGAAAAAAATAAGAAACAGAAAGAATGAGCCTATCATGAAAATAAGATGTTCTAGAAGTATGAAATAGCACTTTTCAAGGAGAATGATACAAGGAGTAATTCAATGGGAAACATTTTGAAGAAATTAAATGTATTGCTACAATTCTGCGAGAAAGAGAAGAGAGTTATTTAAACTGAGCAAGACAAACGCCTTCATAATTTTAACAAATTAATGGGAGGCATTGAGCATCACATGTGGATCCTAGAAAAACGTATTCGTTCCTTTAAGATGAGAAACAAGAAGTGGTACCGGTGGATGACTGCTTATTATAGCTACTGTGATTACATATTTTGTTTCTGATATGGTTCATGGGAAACTTTCATAATAATAAATGACTCCATTAGATAGACTACTGTCAGATAACTGAAGAAAATATTTTTGACAGAATTGCACGAGAGTCATTTGTCGTTTCAACTCGGATTAATTAATTGATAGGAGTAAAATACAGTGGAAAATGACACTTCACATGTAACAGAGATAAAGAATAAGGCAAATGAAAGATTCCACAGCCAAAAGTATTGTAGTAAATGCAAATTCACAAAATTAGACAAATTTAGCTTTGAAGGTATCATTTCAATAGCAAAATTATTTCGACTGCAAATTTTCTCCGAGAGTCTGTTATGAAATATTAAAATGCCCCTATTTTCAACAATATAGAATAAGTGATTCTTCAGTTTCTCCCGGCGTATTTGTTGCTCGAACAGTCCGCGGGTATACTGCCGTTTCATAGTGTCCAACGGGCACAATATGCCGGCGATCAGACATGTCGACATCGTCAGGTGCGCTGACGAACTGAGCTCCTGAGGGCGGGCAGCCGATTTCAATCCCCCCCCCCCCCCCCCCAACGCGGGCCGCTCTCTACGCCGTCCACGCCCGCGCGCTGGCAGTCGCGAAGACGTGGGCGTCGGAATCTGTCGTAGCGTCGATGTGCTTGCTACGTCCACCCTGGTCGCCAGTTCGTACTTCTTGCTGAGATTCTTCTTAATTACATTCAATGCCGGGTCCCAAGCCTTCCCGATATTGTAGCCACAATCTCGGTTGATAAGATCTTCCCTGGTTCGAATTTCGACAGCCTCCCTTATGACGCTGTCCCAATACTTAGAGGTCTGAGCCAGGATCTTGGTACGCTCATAATCCATCTCGTGTTTCTCGGACTAACTGTGCTCTGCTACCGCCGACTTATTTTGATATTTCAGTCGAGTGTGCCTTTGATGTTCTCGGCAACGATCTTGATGGTGCGTACTGTTATCCGATTTAAGTTTGCTGAGAGCTCTTGCATTCCTAAAGAGATGTCGTACCGAGGAGATTGTGCCAAACATTGCTAATGTCACGCTGCATCGATTCTGCAGCAGCCAAGAGAATTATGAGACCAGGCAGCCTTGCCTTGGTACGTGAGAGGGTGCACTTCACTCGACGCAGTTTTGAATACAACTCCCAGGAACTATTTAAACTTCATCTTAAACTTGGCCAATCAGTTTAATTCGTGGACCTGGCACTGGGTCTATGGTGTTACCTGGATGACAGCCGATTCTGCACATAAAAATGCCACTGGTCGTCGGATTTCAAAATTCTCACGTCTCTCGGATAAACCATCGCTGGAGGCACCACGCAAGCCGATCATCGATCTCACTGACATGGAGCTGTCTCATGAGGCGTTTTAAGTTCTGGAGAAGGGACTCAATTTTTCACCCATCCCTAGGTTCACGCCGGTCGCGGACATCGTCAGTGCAATGGAACAGGTTGCAGCGCGATTACCACCAGAAGCAGCAAAGGAGTGCGCCGGGAAACCTATAGGGCTCTGACCAGAACTAAACCTACGAAGACTAACATTACCAGTAGAGAGAGGGCGGCAATTCGCGACCTAAGAGAGTGCTCTGAGATTGTTATCTTACCTGCTGACAAAGGAAATGCCACTGCTGTTCTTTCCCGTAAGGACTACATTGAGAAGATGCAGTGCCTGCTAGATGACGACTCCTATAGGAAGATCAACGCTGACCCCACGAAGAAGGTGGACAACAAGACCAGGGCTCTACTCAAGGACGTGGATCTACCAGAGGGTGACACCAAGAAATTGTCACCACAAGGACCTGTACCACCAAGACTCTATGGACTCTCTAAGATCCACAAAGAGGGGGTACCTATGCACACGATTGTCAGCAACATTAGGACACCTACTTACTTGCTGGCAAAATATCTGGCTGAATTACTTAGCCGCTATGTAGGTAAATGCCCTCACCATACCCGCAATTCCGTGGATTTCGTGAAACGTCTCGACAACTTCAGACTGAAAGACACTGATATCCTAGTGAGCTTCGACGTGGTTTCACTATTCACCAGGGTGCCTCTACGAGAGTCAGTCGAGCTAATTGGGCAGAAATTTGACGAGCAGACCACCGAACTCTTTAGGCATGTCATGACCTCAACATATTTTCTGTTTAATGGGGAATACGATGACCAAACGGATGGAGTAGTAATGGGTAGGCCACTCTCGCCGGTGGTCGCGAATTTGTGCATGGAGTACTTCGAGGAGGAAGTCTTGGCGTCATCCAGTTGGAAACCTACTTGTTTCTTCCGTTATGTCGATGACACGTTCGTCATCTGGCCAGATGGTTGGGACAAGCTACTGGATTTCCCTACACACCTAAACTCCATCCATCCAAACATCAAATTCACTATCGAGACCGAAGCAGAAGGAAGATTACCATTCCTGGTCATCATGGTCAAGAGAAGATCTGATGGTACCCTGAGCCACGGTGTGTACAGGTATAAAACGCCCACTGACCTGTACCTGCATGCAGACAGCTGTCACCATCCTTCTCAGAGGAATGGAGTACTAAAAACTCTAGTACACAGGGCGCGCAGCATCTCAGACGCAGAGAATCTGCCCCGGGAATTGGAACACCTCAAAACCGCGTTCCAAAAAAACGGGTACTCGGAATGGCAGATTAGACGCGCTCTCCGTCCCACCAACACAGCACAAACTGTGGAGACGGTTGAAGCCACGTATGAAGAGGTAGCCACTGCCTTTATTCCGTACAATGACGCACTGTCGGGGAAAATCGGCCGTATATTAAAGAAACACCGAGTTAAAACCGTCTTTAACCCGCCCCATAAACCACAGGCATTTCTGGGAAGTGTGAAAGATGACCTCGGTTTGACGAAAGCCGGCATATACCAAATTCCCTGTGAGTGTGGGAATTATATCGGATAAACAGTACACGCCATCGAAGGTCGTTGCCGAGAAGATCAAAGGCACACTCGACTGAAATATCCAAATAAGCCGGCGGTAGCAGAGCACTGTTTGTCCGAGAAACACGAAATGGATTATGAGCGTACCAAGATCCTGACTCAGACCACTAAATATTGGGACAGCGTTATAAGGGATGTAATCTAATGTGTGTGAAATCTTATGGGACTTAACAGCTAAGGTCATCAGTCCCTAAGCTTACGCACTACTTAACCTAAACTATCCTAAGGACAAACACATACACCCATGCCCGTGGGAGGACTCGAACCTCCGCCGGGACCAGCCGCACAGTCCATGACTGCAGCGCCTAAGACCGCTCGGCGTTATGAGGTAGCCTATCGAACTTCGCACCAGGGAAGATCTTATCAACCGAGATTGCGGCTACAATCTCAGCAAGGCTTGGGACCCGGCATTGGATGTAATTAAGAAGAATCTCAGCAAGAAGTACGAACTGGCGACCAGGGCGGACGTAACAAGCACATCGACAGTACGACAGATTCCGACGCCCACGTCTTCACGACCGCCGGCGCGCGGGCGCGGACGGTGATGAGAGCGGCCCGCGGGGGGAGGGGATTTAAATCAGCCGCCCGCCCTCAGGAGCTCAGTTCGTCAGCGCACATGACGATGTCGACATGCCTGATCGCCGAAATATTGTGCCCGTTGGACACTATGAACCGGCAGTATATCCACGGACTGTTCGAGCAACATAGGATATAATTGTCGAATATTACAGTGGAATCATTGAAAAGTTCTTCGCAGTGGGTGCCAGCGTCCTCAAATGTCAGCCTTTCCGTTTGAATATGAAGGGAATTGAAGTAAATGTGGAGAAATTTTGTTAAATGGTTCAAAAATAATGTTTGTACAATGTGTGGCAGGAACTAAAAGTGTCAAATAATTTGATACTTACCGAGTTAAGGAATGGGATCAACGTTCGAGGAAAACAAACTGGCCGCGGGTGAAATTAGACTTGCCTGAAAATCTCACGGATACGAAAATAGCTATTACCACACCTACACAGTAAGATTTGTCTCATGAACCAGTCTGTGAAAATCTTACATAAAAATGAAGAAATGTCAAGTATCTCCACCGGAGAGCTCCTTTATCAGGAGCGAAATTGAATGGTATGTTTACTGCACGTAACATTCAGAATATTATGTTCTAATCCACTTTAGAATAGAAATTGACTACGAGTGAAAAGTAACGTGGGTATCATATGAAAAGGAAATTACTGAACTTTTAGGCAACGAAAAGGACCTATGCTATATTTCAGCAGAAGCTAACATGCTGAAAAACGCATGAAGTTGCGTTTATCGACGAGCCTCAATGCCGGCCGTGGTGGTCTAGCGGTTCTGGCGCTGCAGTCCGGAACCGCGGGACTGCTACGGTCGCTGGTTCGAATCCTGCCTCGGGCATGGGTGTGTGTGATGTCCTTAGGTTAGTTAGGTTTAAGTAGTTCTAAGTTCTAGGGGACTTATGACCTAAGATGTTGAGTCCCATAGTGCTCAGAGCCATTTGAACCATTTGAACCGAGCCTCAATGTTTTGTTTCTGAGCAGTCATCGGAGACTAAGCGTAGTAGATGCTTTAAAGAAAAGAGACGTTACAATACACTGGGCCTTTGTAAACAACTAGGTACTTTGCTTACGCGTTTCTACTTCAACAAAATTTCTTTTCACCCCAGTTACAGCTGTTTCGCTCAATTTTAAATTGTGGCAAAATTGAACATGGTAGAAAATATTGAAATAAAGCTTAGATTCAGTGTCCAAATGCACAGGTGTAAGCCATTACCTAGAAAAAAATTATAAAATAACTCGTTTCAGTAGTCTAAGTCTTCTGTTCATGTAGAAACCGAAACAAAAAGACAAAACGAAGTAGTTTCAGCTGTTATACCTTGTGTGACTTCCTTAAGAACCAAAGCAACACATGTAATTCTTCGAAATCCGCAAACAATGTGTGTGTCATTGTTCTCTGAAGGTGTCATTCTGCTGTTAGTACCAGTTTTTGATACTGAGACATATTGTGATGTATGATGCTGTAAAACATATAGTCATGACACACAAGGTACTGTTGATTAACGTAGATAAGAGATAAAGACGTTAGAGGATTCCAACCTTAGAACAGTTGTATTTGTTGTAGATTAATCGGAAATTTAACAATTACTTCCATCAAAGAGAATGAGTCGCCTTTTAGAATTTTGTGTCAAACATAGCACAAACTGCAAAAATGTTTAAGAATAACACATAAATATTTCGTTAAAATACGGTACACAGTCAGTATTGATCCATCGTGAATACGTTATGACTACAGTATCATATACACTCCTGGAAATGGAAAAAAGAACACATTGACACCGGTGTGTCAGACCCACCATACTTGCTCCGGACACTGCGAGAGGGCTGTACAAGCAATGATCACACGCACGGCACAGCGGACACACCAGGAACCGCGGTGTTGGCCGTCGAATGGCGCTAGCTGCGCAGCATTTGTGCACCGCCGCCGTCAGTGTCAGCCAGTTTGCCGCGGCATACGGAGCTCCATCGCAGTCTTTAACACTGGTACCATGCCGCGACAGCGTGGACGTGAACCGTATCTGCAGTTGACGGACTTTGAGCGAGGGCGTATAGTGTGCATGCGGGAGGGCGGGTGGACGTACCGCCGAATTGCTCAACACGTGGGGCGTCAGGTCACCACAGTACATCGATGTTGTCGCCAGTGGTCGGCGGAAGGTGCACGTGCCCGTCGACCTGGGACCGGACCGCAGCGACGCACGGATCCACGCCAAGACCGTAGGATCCTACGCAGTGCCGTAGGGGACCGCACCGCCACTTCCCAGCAAATTAGGGACACTGTTGCTCCTGGGGTATCGGCGAGGACCATTCGCAACCGTCTCCATGAAGCTGGGCTACGGTCCCGCACACCGTTAGGCCATCTTCCGCTCACGCCCCAACATCGTGCAGCCCGCCTCCAGTGGTGTCGCGACAGGCGTGAATGGAGGGACGAATGGAGACGTGTCGTCTTCAGCGATGAGAGTCGCTTCTGCCTTGGTGCCAATGATGGTCGTATGCGTGTTTGGCGCCGTGCAGGTGAGCGCCACAATCAGGACTGCATACGACCGAGGCACACAGGGCCAACACCCGGCATCATGGTGTGGGGAGCGATCTCCTACACTGGCCGTACACCACTGGTGATCGTCGAGGGGACACTGAATAGTGCACGGTACATCCAAACCGTCATCGAACCCATCGTTCTACCATTCCTAGACCGGCAAGGGAACTTGCTGTTCCAACAGGACAATGCACGTCCGCATGCATCCCGTGCCACCCAACGTGCTCTAGAAGGTGTAAGTCAACTACCCTGGCCAGCAAGATCTCCGGATCTGCCCCCATTGAGCATGTTTGGGACTGGATGAAGCGTCGTCTCACGCGGTCCGCACGTCCAGCACGAACGCTGGTCCAACTGAGGCGCCAGGTGGAAATGGCATGGCAAGCCGTTCCACAGGACTACATCCAGCATCTCTACGATCGTCTCCATGGGAGAATAGCAGCCTGCATTGCTGCGAAAGGTGGATATACACTGTACTAGTGCCGACATTGTGCATGCTCTGTTGCCTGTGTCTATGTGCCTGTGGTTCTGTCAGTGTGATCGTGTGATGTATCTGACCCCAGGAATGTGTCAATAAGGTTTCCCCTTCCTGGGACAATGAAGTCACGGTGTTCTTATTTCAATTTCCAGGCGTGTAGTTTCTACAACTCTTGACGACTACAAATATTTATGTTCTGAAACGTTGTCAGTCGCGCAGACTTTCGATGAAAATTATGTGAATATAAAAATTTATATTAACAATTACCCCTATGAAAGGGTAAAAGTGACAGTAGTTTCGATAGGTGCAAGGCGGTAACCTCAATTCTGAAGCAGTATGCGAAAGTTATGTTAAGTATCGGGACAGTTAGTGGCTGTAAACGTTTTAATCTCTGCTACATGTTCCGTAGATGTGGATACACACAATATTCGCTTATGTCAAATCTGCACTGGTGCGCAGGGAAGAAAATGGCGATGTAAATCACTGAATCAATATTAATCATTATTTGTGCCCTCTTCACGCTAACAGCAATTAGAAAATAAACCGCTGAATTTCCGCTTGGTTGACTAATGGATATTTATTTGGAAACTTTAATATCCTTTAATTCAGAACTTGCCAATTAACCACCTATTGATCCTCTTTTAATTGGGGATTCACGAACTATAGCAAGCAGTGGAGTTATGTTTATTAGGAAAAGAAAAAATATAATTACCTCAGTTCTTGGCAAATTATGATAAATGGCAGATGCTACTGATGGTGTAATCGAAATATTTATTTTCATTCGAAACTGCGGAACACTTCTACTGAGGGACATAAATTTGCAATGGAAACATATCGCATTATACTTCCGGATTTACTCCCAAGTAATTGTAGAAACCTTATGATTTTCTTTCTATTTTAACATTTGTATTGGAACTAAAAGAATGCTGAATGTCAAGGGTTCATGTAGTTAAAGCTTAGCACAGAATCATGAATTCTGGAATGTATTGTCCTTCCTCCAGTGTAGGTAATTATTTGAAATTTATTCGTAACAGTAAAATGTTGTCGAGAGAGAGAGAATACAGCACACTGCAAAAGGAAAATAAGTAATGGCAAAACTGGCAAGAAAGTCCTTTCTTAAGCCGTAAAATGATTTTAGCTTTAGGCTAAGCAGTAATTGTTGGACAACAGCGAGTTTTGTGAGGAGCGTCGTGTTGCTGTTAATCATTAATGTAAAAGATGATTGAAATTGTTTTTCGTACATAGTGAAACGCACAAAATTAAAATTGAATTTTTTTAGGCGTAGACTTATCTTCAGTATCGAAATGTCAGTTTCAATCGGGATGGCAGGTTCGAATAAAATTTCTTTTGTAACTGCTGACCACGCAGTAAGAAATTCAAAGAAATTCGTTAATGTATTTAAAGAGAGGGGGTAAGATTAAGATTTGGCATCCTGTAGATGGTGAGGCATTTGGAAGACAATTAAGAAGTATGGCTGAAGGGCAGCTGACGGATTCCACATTCCTAGATTTACATGAAGCGTTTGATACGGTGCCACGCCTACTGTTAGCGAAGGAACATGCATACGGATTAGGTTTCAAGGTATATGGGTGTCCCGAAGACTTCTTAAGTAACAGAACCCAGTATGTTGTCCTCGACGGTGAGAAAGAGACAAAGGTATCGCCAGGACTTCCTAATTGATGAATGGCAGCTAGCTATAAATCAGAAAAAATGGAAGCTGATGCAGATTAGTAGGAAAAACAAAGCCATAGTGCTCGAATATAGGAGTTTGCTGCTTGACATAGTCGATTAATATTTAGGCGTAACGTTGCAACGCAATATGAAATTGTATGAGCATTCAAGGACTGTATTACGAAAGGCGAATAGTCGACTTCAGTTTATTGGGAGAATTTTAGGAAAGTGTATTTCATCTGTAACGTAAGCCGCATATAGGACACTATTGCAACCCATTGTTGAGTACTGTTGGAGTGTCTGGGCCTCTTATCAGGCCGGATTAAAGGAAGACATTTATTACCGGATGCTAAATTTGTTACCGGTAGGTTCGATCAGCACGCAGGTGTTATGGGGGTGTTACAGGAGCATAAACGGGAATCACTGAAGGGAAGGCGATGTTCTTTTGGAGAAGCACTATTGAGTAAATTTAGAGTAACAGAATTTGAGGCTGACTGCAGAGCTATTGTACTGCCACCATCGTACATTTCGCGTAAAGACAACAAAAATAAGATTAGAGAAATTAGGGCCCGTACGAAGGAAGGCATGTAGACGATTGCTTCTGCCTCGCTCTCTTTGCCAGTGGAAAGGAAAAGGAAATGGATAGTAGTGGTGCAGGGTACCCTCAGTCATGCACCATACGGTGGCTTGCGTCTATATTTGTAGATAAAGATGGGCTTATTGTAGAGTATATTAGAATATTTGTAGATTAGGATATTTGTAGATGTAGAAGGAAATCACTTGCGTCTTTTTCAAAGGCGCCGTACCGGTGTTCACCTTAAGTGATTTGTGAAAACGACAGGAAACAATTTCGTTAATGGATAGTCTATTATTTGAATCACAGTCCTCCCAAATACACGTCCCCAGTTTTACCTGTACAAGACTTCAGTGTAAATCTCTTCAAGCTTTCTCCGATTATAAAGATTGTTTTCGTGACAACCTGTTAAACCTCTTAAGCAAGAACAGTCCACAAAAGGCCACAGAATATTTTATTTATGTGACGAGATGCTAGCTGAAGCTCAACAGAACAGCATGAACGTCATCTTACGCTCTAATCTAGTCAACATTCGATTGTCAGTATGGAACAAGATATGCTTTAGGAGTAGGCTTTTTTTAAGACGTAGTGCACAGACCATTTCGGCTGTGTTTTATCATGGCTGTTTAACGCATTTTCTAGTGAAGCCGAAATGATATCTAAGGTTCGTCGAAGGGGTGCTACAGTCCCTCGTCTATTCTTCAGCTGTATAGATGTTTTAGAAGGCTATCTGAGCAGCCTTCTTAGATTACATCTAGAAGATCAAAGCTAATTGCAAGTTTATTTAAACAAGATGTCTACATTGTGCAAAATGTGGAAGTTGACCCTAAACAATAAAAAGTGTGTCATCTACCACAAGAAAAGATCTTTTAAATTTCAGTTACACAGTTTTCATATACTCCTGTCAAAAACATGCTAAAATACATTAATGGTTACATAACAGTCGTAGTAATATGCACGTAGATTACAAGAAAATAAATTAAGAAGACAACTTTTCTCGAAGAGGGGTGATTGTGGCGCTACAATTAGGGCGACTTGCTCAAATCCCTACTTTTAGACGTTGGTAACATAGATCACAGAAGCGAACCCTTTGGAACTCCATCAAATTGCTCATAGTAGTTTCCATCACACAGGAGGTGTATCTTTGTTAGCAATGTTGCTGAAAACTGTCTGTTAGATATGTCTTTCGTATTCTGCACCATTACGCGAGTTGCAAGTCATTCGTGTGGCTCAAAGACCGATTGCTCCATGCTCTCGCCCACTAAAGAAGCCGTATTTTTCGTTGAGAGGTAAAAAAGCATGATATAAAGCTTTGCTTTGAGCGTGGACCCTCGTCAACCAACCAGGTTACTTGGCAAGATCATATAGTGCTAAGCAGAGGCACTCATCCCGTGGTCGCCACGAAGAGCTGTAAACATCGCTGTGTCTGCCGAGATTTGACAAGTTCTGACTTTATGCTATGTATTACTGGAACGGGAATTTTTAAGCTGCAGCGCTCTGGAAGTATGGTGAGAGAACTGCTTGCTGCCGTTGCATTGGCGTAATTTTATATTACATTATTTTCGTGTTTGTATGTATGTGTTGACGTGAGCGAGGTCAGTCTTTTCTTGAGAAGCATGTTTGTGTTACTTCGCGAGGTCGACTATATTTTCGCTTCACTCCTTAGCATATATCGGCCGATTTTCATTTTTCGTTACCTTTCACTAAGCAGTGTTACGAATATTTGAATGATGTGTCCGACTTCTTGGAAATAGAGATGGCTAGTAATACTGCGGTTACTTACAACACTCTGAATATGTAATACCTTATCAGTCATGACCAAACTTATCTTTGCTCGCCAGGCTGTGTTGTAGCTATGGAACTGCATACGTGGACTTGCGATTCAAAATACACTAAACGAACCATGACTACTGAGTGGTAAATTGATAAAAGTTCACAGTGGCCGTACTGCGGCTTCGCTGTGGTCACTAGGAAACACAGCTTTGTAGACACTTACTGACACAGTTCTGATAGCGTTGACGCGTAGGCACAGTTCACCGGTGACGAACTCTCTTCACTCTCCGATGGATGACACGGGCTGTGTCACGGAGAGTAGGGAGCACAACGACTTCCCGATACAAACTTCAGGGCAGTGGCCAGGATCCGACCGCGAACAGAACTGGCCTTCTGACCTCTGGCGACGCTATTTCGCGGCAGAGGCGCGGCTGTGGCCCCTAGGAGCCACAGGGGGGACCGGCTTCTTCCTAGCTTCCTAGCATCTCATTGGTGCCTCGTGATACCACTTTGCTTTGCAGCAGTGTGCGATTTGTTCTTTTTCCAGTGGGAGGGGGGGGGGGGGGGAGTCTTAGCCCGCATCTCGTGCGGTAGCGTTCTCGCTTCCCACGCCCGGGTTCCCGGGTTCGATTCCCGGCGGGGTCAGGGATTTTCTCTGCCTCGTGATGGCTGGGTCTTGTGTGCTGTCCTTAGGTTAGTTAGGTTTAAGTAGTTCTAAGTTCTAGGGGACTTATGACCACAGCAGTTGAGTCCCATAGTGCTCAGAGCCATTTGAACCATTTTTGGGAAGTCTTAGGGGGTTAGTATAATTACATATGTTACTAGCTTGGACCGTGGCGTTACCCATGGTTAAACAGTTATTTATAAATAGATGTTAATGCCGAAACTCACTATTCATGTGTATACACTATCAGAAAAGCCATCCCTTGTTATATCTTTAAAAGTACATTATAGGTAAAGCTTATTTACAAAATCGTCTACATATAGGTATACGACGGGAATTCAAAAAGTAAAGGCACATTTGTGAAAAGCAGTACTTATTCTTATGATAGAAAACTGAAACAAGCGTTATTTTTCTACGTAACCTCCCTGGACTTCAATGCAGTTTTCCCGATGTTTTATGAGTTTTTTTTAAATTTCATCAGAAAATACGTTTTTCGGTTCCATCTGTAACCAATTTTGCACCGCAGCAATGACGTCTTCATTACTTTCAAATCTTCTTCCCTGTAGTGCTTCCGTTAAGGGTCCAAACATGTGAAAATCACTTGGAGCCGGGTCTGTACTGTATGGTGGATGTTCCAGCACCTCGAATCCGTTTGGCAGAATGTGGGCGAGGATGACACCTCTTCACAAGTTTCCACGACGTTTGGATCTGATTGCAGGTTTTAGTTTCGTATGCAACACATCACATCCACCATACAATACAGACCTGGCCCTAAAGCCTCGTTTACGCTGGGGCGACGTCTTGCAACATTGTGGCAAGCTACGGAAATGTGGCGTGCGTCGTCTTGTAGCATGCTACAACAAGCCACATCTTGCGGCGTATGTTGCATGTGGCAGGTTAATTTATACCAAAGCAACAGAATGTGTGCCACATGTGTGTCAGTCTTGCAGTATAAAGGATGATAAAGTATCGCAGCGGCGGCCTACTTCGTACTTTCACATGCAGCTAATAGCGGAAATGAAAACCAAAGGAAAAGAAAACGATGGTGGAAGGGAAGAGTGTTTAAAGAAGGTCCACGAAATAGTATCCCAGGAACTAGAAGCAGATGATGGTGCGTTATTTAGTAATGTGTGTTTTCTCCCAGGCGCGTTAGTCTGCGCCATACCGTTGCCAAAAGGTGGCCTAACGGTAAATGTTCGCACAGGTACAGGGCCGGTCACCACCCTGTGTCAGGGCCCGGGGTGGGACTTTCAGCCCCCAGCTTGCCCAACTCTGCGGTACGACTGCTGCGGTATGGCTGCCACACTACTCCCCTCGCAAGCTCGCAAGTAAACGGATGACGCACCTTAGGCGAAAGCAACAATGGCAACATTAGAATGATGATTTAGTTCTAAATGTTTTGAAATGCTTAACTACTACGTAACACTTTTTCAAAATTAATAAGCAAACATATTAATAGTATTAATAGTAAGACTGTATTAAAAACTTTCACTGTTCGGCTCCACAAATTTAAATTATATGTAAAGTTTTACTGCAATGCGTGGGAAATAAACATCCCAGGTTGGGATGCGTAAACTAAAGCCAGAGGAGGGGATGGTCTGATGCAGAGGGGGGGGGGGGGGAATCCCCCCCATCCCCCCCTGCAAATCGCACACTGCTTTGCAGTATCTCTGCGGTGGCCGATACTTCCTGCGCACCTCTAGATACTCGACGACACCGCATTAAAAGCGTGTTAAATTAATTTACTGTTTCTCTGAATGTGTTGTACAGTACAGGTTGTGCTGAAAGACAATGCTTACAGATTTTTAAATAAAACTAACTTTATTAACATTCTACTTTTCATATCTACATATTTATTCCTCATCATAGTCACCCTGGCGACGAACACATTTCTCCCGAGAGACCAGTTTGTGATACTGCCACAGTAGAGCGTTTCACTTTGTTGACAGAGCCATAACCTTACCTCCGCTGGAAATGTCTCATGACTGTCAAAGTGAAGTCCTCAAAGGTTTCTTCATGTTTTGGAAACAGTTAAAAATCGCATGAGGCCTAGTTACGACTCTGTGGAGGATGATCGATGATAGTAAACCAAAGATGTTGGACTACTGGAGATATTGAAGTGCTTGCATTTTCTCTGGTATTTTAATACTGAGGGAGAGGGTACTCCATGTGTAGAGAACACTTCGAACTCGTGCATTCAGTTTTCTGAGGGCTTCTTATCCATCGCTACAATTCGGAGCCCTGTAGCAGCTTGTGAAGCGAAATGCAAAGACAATCGAGCCGAGTAATTTGATTGACATGTAATACCTCAATTGCATGTGCCCTGGTTTAGCCTTTATTTTAGTTACCAGCTAATGCTAGTTCAGCTTCCTTCCTTCCTATCTTCCTTCCTTCCTCCACATAGGAGTCGGTGTGGGCAATGGCTATTTCAACTGTTACTCAATTCATTTATTCTACATATCTCACGTCATTTTCACTGTTTCTCCCTTGTTTCATCTGTCCAAGTGCCTCCAGTCTTCTACTTATGTTTTTTACGTAGACTTCTGAGCTTCTGTAATTCCTTTCTGTATTGTAGCATTTGCTCAATACTTTGTGGAAAAATTTCCGAGTTTGTCCTTGTTCTTTCCAAATTCCTTGCTCCACGTTTCGCCTATTTTTAATTTTCTGAATTAAATGGTCTTTTTGTCAGTCTGTTGCAATTCATCCTTTGGATGGGGCCTTATGAAAGCTATTCTCATTTTACAAATCACGTCTGTAAATTTTTTCAGTCTGTGTAAATCAGAACGTATGCGTTTATGTCCATGACTTCCTCCCAAATCCCCGAATCGATTTGAGCTACATTTGGCGACGAGACAGTATGTCTCAGGAGTAACAGCCCTGTAGGATTTATTACCTGCTAGCCGTAATAATAGCGGAAATATGGGTATAAATTTGTATTTCCTAACCCGTGGTCTATAGGCTGCCCTGCTTGAAACGGTGTGCTGTGGTGGAGTAGTATCTACCTGCTAGATCGACCTGCTTTGCTTGGCGTCAAGGAAAGATAAATAGTTTTCAAGCCCTTGATGTGTAGACCGCCCTGCATGAGAGGCGTTTATTAAAGTAGTTTTGGTCTGCTTTATTGAACTGTATTAGTGGTCATACAATAAGCGATAAGCACGCCTGGGAACTGTTGGAGTTGGATAGAAGTAGTGCTCGACAGAGAGGGGAGGAAAAAATTAACACAGAGAAGAGATGAGGATGGGATGATGAGACAGAGCGAGTGAGACGGAGGAGGTAGACTGATAGAGGTAAGAGGACCGACACCCAGAGGGAAGAAGAGGCAGAGGAGAAGTTTTGCCCGCATCTCGTGGTCGTGCGGTAGCGTTCTCGCTTCCCACGCCCGGGTTCCCGGGTTCGATTCCCGGCGGGGTCAGAGATTTTCTCTGCCTCGTGATGGCTGGGTGTTGTGTGCTGTCCTTAGGTTAGTTAGGTTCTAAGTTCTAGGGGACTGATGACCGTAGCAGTTAAGTCCCATAGTGCTCAGAGCCATTTGAACAATTTTTTTTGGAGAAGTTTTGTTTTATATATGCGTCGAACTCATATTAGCGTGAGGACGCGGGAAAAGGAAAGTAGGTGTATTTAATGGCCTTTCTCTGCGAAATATCGTTTTCAGTTACTTCTCCAAGGCATATTAATTTGTCAGTTTTCTCAAATTTTCCATATTTAGTTTTCATTATGTTTTCATTATGTATGTCATAAATTTAGTTTTCCCAAAGAACATGTGTAAGCCTGTTTTTCTCAGTTCTTCTTTGAGTATTTCAGTCTGTCTAGTGGCTGTTTCCATTGAGTCCGAGAAAAAAGCTAAGTCATTCGGATATGGTACACAGTCTGCTTTGTAGATTATGCGTTGTGTAACCCAGTGTAACTCCCACATTGATTTTGCTTCCTCATAAAGACAATCTCCTTATGACTTTCTCTAGAACCCAAACAAAGCACTGAGGAGAGACCATCCCCTGCCTCTCTCCAGTTTTGACTTCAAGACTTTCAAAATTTTTTATCTCTAAATTTCACTTTACAATTGGTAATTGTCAGTATTTGCTCGATTAGAGGTGTGATTTTCTATTTAAGCCCAGTTCACTGAGTATTTCAAAATGTGAATTCCTATTAAATGAGCTACAGACTTTTCACAAGTAAAAAGTGTGATAACGAAGATTTTAGATTTTTATATTTACATACATTTTCAGTGACTTTGAGAATCTGCTGTGAAAGTGATGAATTCTTCATAAAAACAAAATAATATTCACCAGCTAGATAACCGCTTTGTTGTACTGCTGTAGCTAATTATTCATTTGACAAAATTTTGTACCTTACCAGTAGGAGAGAAATGCCTTTATAGTAATTCACATCGATTTTATCACCTGCTCTGTGTTTTGGCAGTGGGTGGATCAAAGCCGTCTTAATGTTCTCCAATAATATCATCTGTGAACCCAATATCTTGGTTGATTTTGTTTAGCTAGTGCAGATATTCATTTGAATATTTCCAATCTTCTGCAGTTATGGAACCCTCATTAGCTAATTTATTGTTTTCAAGACATTTGATAATTTCCTTTGAATGCCCCTTTCGTTGTGGGCCCTGTCCAGGTACTCAGTGCTTCCATGTGTAGAGTAAAATCATTATCTTCATGATTCACCATTTGGAGAATTTTGAAAAGCCGTTAGTAGGATATCACAGTTTTCTTGGTTGGTTACTATCTGCTGTTTTTCCATTTTCGTCTTTCAAGAGATTGTTTGGTGGAGGATATTTGTATGTGTCTTTTTAAAGTCTTTTGTTATATTTTTCATCAAGAAGTCATGGTCTATCTCTTTTAGTTCGTTTTTATCGTAATTTCTCTTAGTATTCTGTATCATTGCGACTGTTTCCTTCCTCGATTGACTTCAAGACTTACAAAATTTTTCATCTCTAAATTTCACTTTACAATTGGTAATTGTTAGTGTTTGCTCGATTAGAGGTGTGATTTTCTATTTAAGCCCAGTTCACTGAGTATTTCAAAATGTGACTTCCTATTAAATGAGCTACAGACTTTTCACAAGTAAAAAAATGTGATAACGAAGATTTTAGATTTTTATTTTTACATACATTTTCAGTGACTTTGAGAATCCTGTCCCGTTTCCTGCGTTCTAATCTTTATTCGGTTTATACCACGCATTTTATCTTCTTGTGACTGTTTCATCAATATCAAATTCCACCACGTATACCTTTTGAATTTGGTCAAAGTTCTTTTTGTGTTTGACCAAAAAATTATTTCAGTTGTTACTAGTCTTCTGGAATTTTGGTTCCCAGTTTATCGCTTTAATAATTTCCTTGTTTGAGATTTTCTATGTCAAATTTCAGAGACCTTTGCTTGAACTATCTGACTGAAGACCTGTTCGTCCATAAGTCACATTTATTGTGAAGGGGAATATTTTCAGATCGTCAATATCGGAGTCTTAACTATTATTTACTCTTAAGTTAAATTACGAGGGCGTGCTAAATAGTGATGCCTCCGAATTTTCAAGATGAATGCTCTTAAAGCTTTTCAAACAAAACAAACGTTATGAACATTCAAAATCTTTATTCTTAATGTCTACATATTTATTTCTCATCATAATCGCCCGATAAATAACATATTTATCCCATTGATAGACTAGTTTGTTGATACCGTACAGTAAAGTGTTTGACTTTGTTGACGAAGCTACATAATCACCTCTGCTTGTACAGCTTCATCATTACCGAAGTTAAGGCTTCGAATGTGTACTGTAAGTTTTGGCAACCTGATGGGGTCAAGTCATGACTCTACAGAGGAGGTCGATGACAGTGAACCCAAGACGTCGGTTGTTGCAGAAGTCGTAGCACTCGTGTGTGGTCTAGAATTGTCATGCTGAAAAATGGACGAACCGTTCGGATTCGAAACTCGATTACAGCACACTGTTTCTCACGCACCGCCATATTTACATAAGGCACGGCCATGTTACACGCTACAATTCGGAGTTCTGTATCGGCAGACGGCTGCAAATATGTAAATATGAAGAATAAAGATTTAGAAAGTTAATAAAGATTGTTTGATTCAATAAAATTTTAAGTGTTTTTACATTAAAAATTCGAAGGACTACCTTTCAGCGCGCCATCGTATAAAGTTAGTAGCAGCTTAGTTATTAGTAGCTTTCGATGCAACCAACTTGATATAGTCAAGAGAGCGACTCATAGAGAATGGTTTCGGCGAAATGTGAAACAACGTAAGAATTCACAAAATGTTTCCTGAATCCAGTTTTATTACTGTTGAGGCGTCCAAAACTATATTGAATCTCTGATATGGTAACTGCTGTTACTCACCCTGCGTGTGGCCCTATGTTTCTCCAGTTCCTTCATCGCTGACACAGTGGCACTAACTGTTGGTCTCAGTGGTACACTGTTCCAGCGTATCTTTCGAAGAACATGGATGTGAGTTGGTGCTGGTATCAGTCTATCAAACACTTCATCATATCTTTCGGTAACCCAGAGTTAAGGAGCGTACACGCCTTTCTTCGGACAATAAATATTGTATCTCTCCCAGTTTTCTTGCAGGCTGGAAGATATACGATTCCAGCCATTTTCTCCACGCCAGTTTTCCGGCGAAGCTCATTGACGTTCACCTTGTCAGCAGGTAGAATGCACCCTCGTGCTGACGTAAATTCATAAAAGCTGCCTTCACAGACGCCGAGCCGGAGGCCAAGGAGAACAACATACCTTCTTGTAACGTCGCGGACACACTGGTGACTGATACGGCACGAAGCCCGAGAAGATTATATTGCTTTTACACTCCACAAGAAGCCTCATTTGCGTATTTATGCCACTGTATTTATAGTAGTGTATCGAAGTGTTATACGAAATTACAAACATAAAGTATTTAAGACATAACGAAACTTCAAAATAGTATGTGACAATGTGAATGGGTTTATCAACTTGTTCTCTTTTTGGGCACAGGAAAATACCATCGCATCACAAGAAACTGAAATGACAAGTTCATCCATCACTTTTATCAATCCCTTACTCGTAACAGTCTTATCCACAGTTATAACGTGCAGGTATTCCTTTTTTTCTAGACCTGCAGCTCTACACCCCAAAAATTAACATGACGTAGCGTGAAAAAACTTTTGTTAATACTCTTAATAGTAACTGTCGACAACAAAGTATCATATATGTGAAAAAAGTAGATGATGGTAATGGGCAGTGATTGGTTCCCATTGCTTTAGTACTAATCGGAGTCCCATTACGCGTTGACAGTAAGAAACACAAATTGCTATATTCGGGAGCCTTCCTTATCAGTTACAGTTCGTAACCTGTTTATTCTTGTGAAACATTAAGTTGCGGCCAGGGTGGTGGCCGAGCGACTCTAGGCGCTTCAGTCCGGAACCGCGTGACTGCTACGGACGCAGATTCGAATCCTGCCTCAGGCATGGATGTGTGTGATGTCCTTAGGTTTAAGTACGTCTAAGTTCTAGGGTAATGATGACCCCACATGTTAAGTCCCACAGTGCTCAGAGCCTTTCAGTTGCTGATTCTAGCGAGTGTTTACTTTCTAAACTCCTTTTCAAAGGTCTAAAGTATAGCCACAGTTATATTAATACCTTCAGAAATCAAATGTTATCTACTCTAACAACTTAATGCAATACTCGCCTCACTGACTGTAATGAATGTAGGCCGACCCTTTTTATATTTACCATACGACAGAACTAGTTTGAAATTAATTCAGGGGCTATTCTCTGTACCCTAGGAATACTACAAGGGATTGTCTACAACAGTATTTCGTAAGATATGTTTTAGAGTTAAAATTAAACGATAATTACTTAGTAAACTGATACACAGTATCATCGTCTTGTTGGATGATGTAGTAAACGTACTTGTTGTTTTAGCTAGACAACGAGAACACTACATTTAAGTTTCGGATACGGGAAACGCTGTTAATGCCGAAGTCAACCACGTAAAAATTGTGACAGTGAGACTTCTTTATTGCTGTATCAGGGGCAACATTTATTGGAGATAAGGGTTCTTGAGTGTGAAGAGCAGGTCTGCAATTTGGATGGGAATCGTGGGTCAGACAATGGCCACCACTTTGTCCCTTCTACCTGAAATAGTGGCTTCAATTTTATTCCAATTCACTATCTGGGTGTCCAGTTGCCGCATTATTGGCGTTCAGTTTCAGTGACCGTATACAGATAAACGTCCAAATTTTATTCACGCTGTGTCTGAATTTGACAGTCTTAAGTGGAGACTTGGTTTCAAGGCTTTAATAATCATATATTATGGAGCAGTACCGTCTATGTCAGTGGTTCCAGGCCTCGGGAGTATCAGCACTGTTGGGTTTATTACCTCCTAGTTCCAATAAAAGCAGAAATATGGGTACAAACGTGTCTTGCCCAGCCCATAGCCTATAGGCTTCCCTGAATGAAATGGTGTGCTGTGTTGGAGTAGTATCGGCCTGCTTTATCGACCTGCTTTGTTTGGCCTCAAGGACAGATAAATTATTTTCAAGCCGTTGATGTGTAGTCTGCTATCACAGGCTTTTATAAGAGCAGTTTTATCGTGCTTTATTGAAATGTATTGCAGGCGCTACAATTAGCGATATACATGCCTTGGGGCAGGTGGAGATGGATAGATGGGGTGCTGGAAGGTGTGAGGGGGGAGGAGGAAATGGACACAGAGATCAGACGAGGGTGGGTTGAGAAGACAGAGTGAGTGATGAGGAGGAGGTGGCCGCAGAGGTGGGAAGATGGACAGACAGAGAAAGAGAAAGAAGTGGATACAGAGAGGCAGAGGAGGAGGTTTGTTCAATATGTGTCGAGCACATACTAGCGTGAAGCCGCGTGGAAAAGTATAGTAGGTGTATAAATGTCAGTATTATGACAGCTTCTGTATTGTGTTTGCTCTTTAAACGATTCCAAAATTTCCCCTAGTATTTTTGTTACTATGACTTCCAGAACTTTTAATGTCACCTTTTGTTCAGAGTTAGACCTTTTGCTGCATAAAATGCTTTTGGGTTACCAGTACTGTGTAAGGTAATGGTCTCCCCTTTATCGCATGCATCTAACTTGGTAGCTTACTTTTTAACCCAGTATTTGGGTGCCCAAGTGTCGCCGAACTGACGGAAGTTCAGATTCAGTGACCATGTACAGCACGTCTCAGACAAACGCAAAACGTTATGCCCGCTATGTCTGAATCAGTCATCTTAAGTGGAGACGTGGTTTCAAGGCTCTAATGGTCATATATTGAGGGGCAGTAACGTCTTTGTCATTGGTTCCCGACCTGGAGGTAATTACTCGCTGAGGGGTGAAATGAAATTTTCTAAGGACTAAAAACAAAGGAATGCAATTGTGCTACGGTTTCGAAACAAAATTATTTCTTTTTAAAGGTCATTTTTATTATTGTCACTATTTCGTAAGATTTTAATACTGTTTACTAAGTTACAGTCCTTATCTTTCTATCAAAATCGAGCATTAACTCATGACACAATTTGGTTGAGGTTGATGGTTCTGAAACGAATGTATGAACATCTTCTACTCATTAATCCACTTTTTACACAGAATCTTTTCAGTTTGTGCTATTCATCTACGTCAGTATAATTGAGACCTATACATCACATGTGCTTCAATATCTCATGAAAATGCCTTCTCAGGGTTGGAGGTGGTTCCCACAATGGACTAGAAATTGCTTCACTATCTTTTGGCAACAGATAATCCATCCAACTGATGGGAAGACGCAACAGTAACTACGTAATGGTTACTAAACTGCTACAGGGCCTTCACAGTGTTATTATTATTAGTAGTAGTTATCAGATATAAAGCTTTCGGAGCCTAAGGCCATGCAAATACTAGCAGTTCAGAAATAAGGAGTCCAGCAATGAAGAAATCTGCAAACAGTAGCTTTTAATTCGTTAACTTTTCAAAAAGGTAGTAAAAATGGAAATGAACGTTTGGCGTCATTCGCAGGGAGGCCCCTTCCGGAGCAGGTCCGGCCGTCTTGGTGCAGCTCTTATTACTTTCGACACCATTTTGGGCGACCTGCGCGCCGGATGGGGATGAAACGATAATAAAGACAGCACGACACCCAGTCCCTGAGCGGAGAAAATCCCCGACCCAGCCGGGAATCGAACCCGGGCCCGTAGGACAATAATCCGTCACGTTGATCACATTTTTGGTTGTTTTTATTTTTTATTTTTGCGCCAGCTGGTCTCGATCTAAAGACATTGTAGGCACAAACAATGGATGCTACAGCTTTTTTTTGCCTTGATCTCATTATGTTGGATATAGTTCGTTGCATTTGGTCGGTGCCGATGTCCCGTTACACGTGTTCAAATTCATTGTTGCGCCGTTGACTCAGTTTTTAATTACAGAAGGCAGGATACTTAGCTCTCTTTTCTGAAGAGGAGTTATAGATAGCACTCGCGGTGCACTGATAAGTTTTCATCATTCTATTAACAAAGGTTGTTAGAAGAAAGCAAAATCATTGAATCTTTCGTCATTTCAAAGCAAAAGTGTTAAAACAGATTTTTTTATTCTAAAATTTAGTTAGGGCTGAAAGTTTTGACGTTAGTGGTGATGGGTACTGGTTAATAACTGATTGCGCTCAGGGGTAATCGCCTCAGAAGAATTGGGAAACACTGGTTTGTGTTTGCATATGCACCTGCAATACAGATTACGGCTCTAACACGGAAGTACAAATGCAATAAGTACAGATGAGTAAGAGGACTAATGAACATAAAGACCGCCAGTCTGTATAAAGTATCAAACGATGCGCAAAGCCCGCCCGGTTGGCCGTGCGGTCTAACCCGCGGCTTTCCGGGCAGGAAGGAGCGCTTGGTCCCCGGCACGAATCCGCCCGGTAAGTCTGTGGATGGTTTTTAGGCGGTTTTCCATCTGCCCCGGCGAATGCGGGCTGGTTCCCCTTATTGCCTCAGCTACACTATGCCACCGATTGGAGCGCAAACAAGATCTCCACGTACACGTACACCACCATTACTCTACCACGCAACCATAAGGGTTACACTCGTCTGGTGTGAGACGTTCCCTGGGGGGGTCCACCGGGGCCAAACCGCACAATAACCCTGGGTTCAGTGTGGGGCGGCGGAGGGGTGAAGTGGACTGCGGCAGTCGTCGTGGGGTTGTGGACCAATGCGGCAGCGGCGGGGACGGAGCTTCTCCGTCGTTTCTAGGTCCCCAGTTAATATACAGTACAAAAAAATACATACAATCAAACGATGTGCAGTAGATTTCGTCAGAATCAAAACCAACAACTGTTAAAATAAAGGAAATTGTAAAAGAATCAATGAAACTAAAACAGTAGAATTTCAATACATTAGACGTTGCTCGTCCTCATAAAAACTAGTCTTATCACACGGATATTGACGTTATTAGTGAAATAAATAGTAACTGTATTCACTAGTGGGAATAAACGGAACAAGAAGTATGATCAGGCACAGTAATTGTCATCAACGAAAAGCTAACACACCTGATGAAATATGAACTGGAAAATGAATACTCAAACGATCAGGCAGAGTGATTTGCCGTTTCGAACGCTCCCGAAAAACTACACACATTGGATGGCTCATGAAGAGCGGGAGGAATACAGACCGACAGCAAAAAAATATTTACCTCTTTGAGGAATCCAGACAACCACAACAATCTAACTGAAGAAATAATAAATAAGAGAGAAGTGACGAAAAAGACAGGTGGCTTATAGACTTTACAGGGGTTAGAGCTCACAGGAGTATGAACGGGAATGAACTTACAGACCTAGGGAGGCATCCAGATCGCAAGAGAGAATTACCTAAATCAAACGTGACAAAACCCTTGTGTATCAAATGTCATAAATAGCAGCTCTGGAAGACCGGGAGAAATAAAGGAAACAGGCTACAAAAGGAATCACTACAAAAGGATATTTTTCGAACTGTGTACCAAAGAATGGCGATCAGATCACCCATCTCTCCTAATTTCTCAAAACCAAAGTTTCAGAATAACTAGCGAAGCCATATGACCTTGGACATGAGGTAACCAAACCGTGGACCACATGATTTGGAATGCAGCAGCTTGGACGGGCAGAGAGTAATACTGCTGAAAAGTTTAATAATGAAGTTGGTCAACTATTAAGCCTGAATATACACTCCTGGAAATGGAAAAAAGAACACATTGACACCGGTGTGTCAGACCCACCATACTTGCTCCGGACATTGCGAGAGGGCTGTACAAGCAATGATCACACGCACGGCACAGCGGACACACCAGGAACCACGGTGTTGGCCGTCGAATGGCGCTAGCTGCGCAGCATTTGTGCACCGCCGCCGTCAGTGTCAGCCAGTTTGCCGTGGCATACGGAGCTCCATCGCAGTCTTTAACACTGGTAGCATGCCGTGACAGCGTGGACGTGAACCGTATGTCCAGTTGACGGACTTTGAGCGAGGGCGTATAGTGGGCATGCGGGAGGCCGGGTGGACGTACCGCCGAATTGCTCAACACGTGGGGCGTGAGGTCTCCACAGTACATCGATGTTGTCGCCAGTGGTCGGTGGAAGGTGCACGTGCACGTCGACCTGGGACCGGACCGCAGCGACGCACGGATGCACGCCAAGACCGTAGGATCCTACGCAGTGCCGTAGGGGACCGCACCGCCACTTCCCAGCAAATTAGGGACACTGTTGCTCCTGGGGTATCGGCGAGGACCATTCGCAACCGTCTCCATGAAGCTGGGCTACGGTCCCGCACACCGTTAGGCCGTCTTCCGCTCACGCCCCAACATCGTGCAGCCCGCCTCCAGTGGTGTCGCGACAGGCGTGAATGGAGGGACGAATGGAGACGTGTCGTCTTCAGCGATGAGAGTCGCTTCTGCCTTGGTGACAATGATGGTCGTATGCGTGTTTGTCGCCGTGCAGGTGAGCGCCACAATCAGGACTGCATACGACCGAGGCACACAGGGCTACAGGACTACATCCAGCATCTCTACGATCGTCTCCATGGGAGAATAGCAGCCTGCATTGCTGCGAAAGGTGGATATACACTGTACTAGTGCCGACATTGTGCATGCTCTGTTGCCTGTGTCTATGTGCCTGTGGTTCTGTCAGTGTGATCATGTGATGTATCTGACCCCAGGAATGTGTCAATAAAGTTTCCCCTTCCTGGGACAATGAATTCACGGTGTTCTTATTTCAATTTCCAGGAGTGTACATTCTTTATGACACACTTTTATAAATTTTGTAATTCATTGCAATTCCTATTGCATGAATTTCAGTCACCAGCTGCAAAGCAAACCGTGTAGTAAATTATTGCAATAATCTTGGTACGAGAAGATAAACAACAGTTAAAACACCTTTCTGTCGTAATTAAGTAAACCAGAACATTTAGAATTGCTCTATACAATGGAGCATGATGATAAAATATAGTAGTAGTTATGAAAGAGTGGCATCAGTGGAAGGCTCAGTTACTGATCAAGCTTATGTGAGCGAATTAGCATTAGCTCCAAATCCGATTTGCTCTAACATCTAACAACTCTTGGCCTGCTTCTGTTGCTTCAGACGAACGGTCGTAAAATACTTTGTTTGTGTTAGCGTTTAACGACGCATGACTCTCCTCCGAGGGATCTAGTGCCACTTGAATGATAGCTTTCGTCACATTCAGATAAAAGACAATCATCGTTCTCTTACGGTGTAATGAATGTTAGTGGTAAACAACATTTTTGTTGCATTTCCATTTGCAATTGTGTGTTCGTAATTTAAGAGCGCTGATTTCAGTTCTGAAGTCGGTTTTTTCAACTGCCAAAAGTCAGTATTTCATGCTTCTATCATCAAAGCATGATACAGCTGCATAAAGATTTGATTTAAGTCTCTTGTACTCACTTTGACAATAAGAATTAAATACAAATGAAATAGAAACACAATCCGAATCTTTTCAGTGCTACAAATTTAGACACACATCATCTCACGCGGCCAGTCTCAGATTTCTCTCCTTTGCTAACCTCTTCATCTCAGGGTAGCACTTATAACCTACCTTCTCTATTATTTGCTGGATAGTCTCTGTCTGGTTCCATAGTTTTTACCTTCTGTATCTCCCTCCAGTACCATGTAAGTTATTCTCTGATGTCTTTACCCATATTCTATATTCCTGTCCCTTCTTCTTGCCAGTCTTTTCCCCACGCTCTTTTACTCGCCGATTCCAGGCGAACCTCTTCATTTCTTACCAGATAAGTTCATCTAATTTTCAACATTCTTCTATCACATCTCTAATGCTTCTGTGCTCTTCTCTTCCGCTCTCCGCACTGTCCATGATTCACTACGTTTTAAGGTTGTTCTCGATACGAACATTCTCAGAAAATTCTTCCTCAAATCGAGGCCTCTGTTTGCTACTAGTACATTTTCGTTGGCCAAGAATGCCCTTTTCACCAGTACTAGCCTGCTCCTGATGCCCTCCTTTCTTCGTCCTCCATGGGTTATTTTACTGCCTAGGTAACAGAGTCCCTTAACTTCATCTTCCTCGTGAACATCAATTCTGACTTTCGCGCTGTTCTCATTTCTACTACTTCTCATTACTTTCGTCTTTCTTCGGCTTATTCTCAGTCAATGTTCTATAATCATTAACCTATTCATTCCATTCAACAAATGCAATTCTTCATTTTTATTAAGGATAGAAATCTCATAAGTGAATCTTAGCAAGGAAGAACGATACCGTTAACATAAAATTGACTTAATTATCACATTCCACTGAGGCAGTTATTTTCGTTTCAAGCTCTTTCTTTGGTGGACTGTTTACTGAAGATCTCGTTTAATACTACACTTGTAGTCATCTATCATATGTTTGTCCCATCTCTCACAGTTTTGAGGTCCTAATGGAGCGATGTGTCTTTCTCGTCACTGACGTCTCCTAATATGTCAGGAAATTAACCAAGACAAGGATATAGGAAATAGTTTGGCACTCAAATTACAACTCAGAACGTGAAATGTGACATCCTATCAAGTACGAGACTTTCATTGCTGGCACCTTGTTTTACCTGAAAATTTTCCATTGCGCCATGAATGACACTAATCAGCCATCTACTTGATGTTCACTTTGTGACAAATTCTTCATCAGCATTAAGTGCCTAACTCTGAAGTCCATTTAATTCTCGCGCCTCTTCCTTTTCAAGTGACAAAGCATGAAGAGCACCAACCACGTGTTAAAAGCGTCCACTGTCTCCATCTAATGCTTTAAGAAACTGTTTCATCAATCCCACTTCCATATTGCGTGAAGGGGAACTTACTTTTTCCCTATTGAATCTGGATCATTGACATTTGGCATAGCAGCTTGCAGAGTCTCTTGTGTTGACCACTCATCCTTCTTCTAGTGCCTACCTCGTGCTCGGCTGTCCCACGTGCAAATAAAGCAGGAATGCATTGTAAATCCTCTATGTTTGACTAACAGCAAATTAATCATTTTGAGGTCCACGTATATTGTCCAGTTGTGTTCCTGGTATTTTAGTTGGCTATACACAGTCTTCATATCATTATGGTCCTCCCGTAAATACACAGAATAACTAACTGGAACAACTGCATTGACATTTCCATTATGTGTGAGAACACATTTCAGACGTTTAGAAATGTCTACAAATTGTAAGTAGGCTGTTTAGGTTTTTATATTCTTCCAGTCCCATACAACCATCAGGATGTTCTCCCCAGCTCTGCTAATGTCAGCTTCCCTCACTGCTGGGATAGTGTCGATAATACTACGCTGTTTGATTGTCCCATGCCCGAATGGCGTGGAGGTGTTGTCGCATCTAGAAAAGACATGCAAGAGGAGAAGGTGTTTCTGCTCGAACTAGTACAATGAGGTGGAGTAGTACGCGTCAGCTTGCCCCTTCATTCCTCGCTTCAGTAGGCAGGTGACGTTGTAGGTGGCATTGCTGGGAGCCTCACATAGGATGACTACGACCACAATATTCTCGCTGTCCACAAGCTCAGTGTCTAATACGGGTGACTGAGAACAAGCTGTTGCCACAATCAGTAAACCAGCGTTCTTTGGTGCCTTCAGTACTGTAACGGAAGGTTCTTTCAGATGTTTTCGCAGCATTTGAGTGAGGCGGCTCTCATTCGTTTCATTTCCCAAGAACTTCTGGGAAACAGCAGGTAGTGTACTCTCATTGTAAGTAGGCTGTTTATGTTTTCTTATTGGCAACGTTACGTAGCGCTCTGTATGAAAATCACTGGCTGTGCTGTGTGCAGTCTGTGGCTAGTTTGCATTGTTGTCTGCCATTGTAGTGTTGGGCAGCGGCAGCTGGATGTGAACAGAGCGTAGCGTTGTGCAGTTAGAGGTGAGCCGCCAGCAGTGGTGGATGTGTGGAAGGAAATGGCGGAGTTTTGAAATTACATATATTATGACTTTTGATGATATTAAGGTAAATACGTTGTTTGTTCTCTATTAAAATCTTTCATTTGCCAACTGTCCCTATCAGTAGTTAGTGCCTTCCGTAGTTTGAATCTTTTATTTATCTGGCAGTAGTGGCGCTCGCCGAACTGCAGTAGTTCGAGTAACGAAGATTGTTGTGAGGGAAGTGATTTGTGAAAGGTATAGTTTAATGTTTGTCTGGGCCATTCTTTTGTAGGGATTTTTGATAGTCATATTGCGTTGCGCTAATATTATTGTGTGTCAGTTTAAGCACAGTCGTGTATAAATGTTCTAAGGGGACGTATCATATGTCGACCCTTAGCCAAGGATATCTCACTGGAATCTTCTGATTTTTTCTTGTAGTTTGTGTAATTAGTGTAGCTTTTGTTTATTGCTAGCACGTAATTATAGAGAGAATTTCCTTTGTAGTTGTAGTTTTTCATTGTTGTACAGTAAAGCAGTTGTGGCATGCATGTAGATTTGCACCAAGTATTTCGCAGCTGCGCTTGCAATTAACTACATATTATTTTCAGTGCTATGTTAATGTGTTCCCCTATTTTTGCTCTTCAAATTGTGTTTTTCTGTGTTGTTGTGTGAAATATTGTGACAATAATGGCGTGTGAAAAACGTAACACTAGGCTCCAAAGTAAACTGAGAAATGACAGTGAAGACGAAAGCAGTGTGTTAACGCCACCATGTAATGAATTAACTAATATTCAAAGTAGTAATTTGGTAACTGTGCATAGAGAAAAGGAACAGGCGGCAAATAATGTTGTAGACAGTGAAACAGGTAGTGAACAGGGAAGCATTATTGATCGATCGGTCGGCAACAGCTCGCCTCAGGAATCCGAAATGACAGAACACAATACTGCAAATGCTGTAGACTTCGGTTTTGGGTCCTCACCGTTTTCTCAAATGAGTCAAGATACATTTTCTGCTTGTCAAAATGTGAATGTTGCCGGTGAAAATGCACTGCCAAAAAGCATAGAGAAGGTAAGGAGTAATGAATAGTGGGTAGGGACTCTTGACTTGTGAAAAAGGATATTGGAAACCGAGAATCGTACTTTAAGAGTTATGAAATGTGTGTAAATGCGTGAATGTATCACAATGCCGGTGAAAATTTTTTGGACATTGTTATATTTACAGGATTTTGTTTCTACACATTTGTAACGCTAATTCTTGACCTGTGAAATTTTTTATATGAGACTGCCACTGTAGCAGAAACTGCTGTCGTAAATATTTCAGTAAGAAAGGTAAGTGACCACCTGCACGAAATGCGTTTTGGGCGCCCAGCTGAGAGGTAGTCGTCTGACATAAGAAAGCCATTAGGTGAAAAAGAAAGGGAGGCCATTATCTTCGCCATTGACATTCCTTTAGAGAAAACATTGCAAATGCGACACCCTCATTACTTGGAAAGATACTTACATCTGCACACCTGATTATGACAAGCGTCTTTCTACGAGAGTTGGGAGAATTTCTACTAACTTATGAAATGTCACATGACTACTGAAAGATATTTTTATGCTTTGGTTTGCGTAATTGCTTATTTCATTTATACCTGTTTTCCAGCTGTGTTGCAGCATTAGTTTTATAAAATAAACTTAGATGCATTTGCTAATGTGAACACTTTCTGTCAACAGATCTATTAAATAACTATTTTATGATCCACATTCTTCGAAAAAGGAGCTTTTGGAATGGAAAGAACAATAAGAAGGGACTAATAACAGTAACTGCATATATAATTTTCTTTTCGAGTACTTGGTAATTTTTTGTAGAATTAGTTTTTGTGGTGCACCACTTTAATTACATAGACATTAAGATGTGAATATACATTTCCCTTATCTGCATTGTTGTTTTTACTGTAATATTTTTTCTGCTTGAGCTATGTCATGTTTAGGTATAAGTTGCTGCTGTTTGCCAGGCATAGTGTTACTGAATTTGACTTTGTATTATTCTGTTAAGCCAGTATTACTAATTATTAATTTTTATTGTTTGCTGCACATTGCCTTATATTAGTTGTAATATTGCAATTGCTTTGCTAATTTCTTAATGCTGATTGCTTCACAAATCTGCGTTTTTTTCATTGCTGTTTATATTAATTGTTTTATGTGATGCTGCATGCCGTCGTCCCTTGGTATATATATCTGAGCTCAGTAGATTTAAGTTAGCTTAAGAGGCGGTAGACTATATAAGAAACTACCTATGATGAATTGGAAGAAATACATTGAGAAGATATATGAAAATGGTTTGGGCAAAAAAAAAAGGATACTTTACAGTGGAGAAAAACTATTTTTGACAGAGGATGTGAACAGAATACAGAAAGCAGGCTTAGATAGGACTTTTGGGAATAATGATGAACGAGGGGAGATCTCCATGCAAAATACTGCAGTAAAACAAACCCTGTCCTTTCCTTTTGTGTTATCCCACTATGTGTTTGTGTACCCTTGTGTATTTATTTTCTTCCTGTCTCTGTGTAGTTTCATAGAATTTTTCTTCTTTTAATATTAAGCTACATTCACTATGATGAGGAATACTGTTATCCTCAAATATAATTGGCATTAATAATATGTTATTTACTTTTTAAAGATGTTAGACATTATTTATTCTGTTTTGTTTTAATGCTCATGTGTGAGGTTGATGTTTCGCAAGTTATTCTGATCTTTTATGTATGTACTCGTGTCATAATACCTGTAACACTGATGTATATGTTAGTTCAATTCTTTTGTAAAGTCCATATTACTACAAACGTTATCTGTATTGTTATGTTCTTTAATGATGTATTTTGTACCTTTGTTATTGTATTTTTATGTTATAAAATTGTAATTGACACCAGTTCATCTAATTAAGTAACTTGTACGTTACATTTCACTGCACACGTTTCTGTTGGTCATAGTATATGGACAATATGTGAGAAGTAGGGACTGTTAGTGTTTGCACGTGTGTTAATAATTCAGCAAGGGACTGGACAACAGCATTGCTGGTTCTAAGGACACTTCCAAAAAACTTTGTGAGTGCACAAGTGGTGGTTATGGACTTGCTCTATTATCCGCAAGACTCTTCAATGGTGATTGTGCACCTGCACAGTCGCAACGGATGGCTGCTAGCCATCTCTACAAGGACTACAGTGGGTCTATACCTTTGATGATTCACCAATACCATTATTTCTACAAGGACTGCAGTGGGTCTACACCTCTGGTGGCCCACCAATACCATACTCTCTACCAGGACTACAGTGGGTCTACTCTGTGATGACCTACCTACCAATCTTCTTCAAAACGTCGAATGACTCTGCTGTGGGTTTGCTCTGTTGTGGCCCATTACCTGTCTGCATGTCAAGAGTCAGCACAGTCTTTCCGTTGGAAGGACAACACTACTTCTTCACGACTGCATGGAAATCCACTACTTCCGTGTGCATTGTCTTTTACTGCTCAGACTTTGAGAAAATAAACTGCAGGTTTACTCTTATGATGAATGATCAGGACTGTCTTTATGGACTGTGAGAAAATTTTAGCTTTTGACCGACATTGTATCAATAAGTGTGTGCATTTGATTTCTTTGTTATTGTATTTATGAAAAATTTTATCAAATCATTATTGGCCACTGGCCAAAACAATTTGTAAAATTTTTTGTGGGGAGCATGGGGGCTATGTAAGTAGGCTGTTTAGATTTTTATATTGGTAATGCCACGTAGCGCTCTGTATGAAAATCACTGGCTGTGCTGAGTGCAGTCTGTGGCTAGCTTGCATTGTTGTCTGCCATTGTAGTGTTGGGCAGCGGCAGCTGGATGTGAACAGCGCGTAGCGTTGCACAGTTGGAGGTGAGCCGCCAGCAGTGGTGGATGTGGGGAGAGAGATGGCGGAAGTTTTGAAATTGAACTGCTATATATATTATGATTATTAAGGTAAATACAGTGTTTGTTCTCTATTAAAATCTTTCATTTGCTAATTATCCCTATCAGTAGTTAGTGCCTTCCGTAGTTTGAATCTTTTATTTATCTGGCAGTAGTTCGAGTAACGAAGATTGTTGTGAGGGAAGTGATTTGTGAAAGGTATAGTTTAATGTTTGTCTGGGCCATTCTTTTGTAGGGATTTTTGATAGTCAGATTGCGTTGCGCTAAAATTATTGTGTGTCAGTTTAAGCACAGTCGAGTATAAATTGTTCTAAGGTGACGTATCAAAATAAACGAAAGTTATTTGGACTTTATAATATAATGCTTAATTTCTGGAGAATACCTGATACGATACGGCAGTACACATATTTTCTTCTGTAAAATATGAAAGCAATATCCTCTTAATGCTTTCAGTAACATGACACTTCTACAATATCGCTCAGCACACATTTTCTTGTAATCTGCAAACTTACACAGCTGCAAGCTTGAACAGAGACCCTAACTCGTCTCAAGCTGTTCCGTTTGTGTACAACGAAGGGAGAGCTTGTTTGATACTCCAGGAACAGTTTGCGTAATGTGTTCGTCCGGTCTCACTTGTAAATAATAAATCTAACCGTGAACGTCTAGAATGAAAGTTCCAATTGCATGGAAACCAGAGCCTGCAGACCAGAAACCGATTAATGATTGGAAATCGGCGGACCTAAAGCACTAAGAATCAGTACAAAAATCACATGCGACTGAGAATTAAAAAAAAAGGTGTTACCTGGTGTATGTAGTGACATGTAGTGACTTCGTGGCAGGCTGATCTAGAACACACATTACGAGCGTTCGACTGAAACATGAGGCTGACCACATCAGAAGCCCTAACTCAGAATTTCGTTGTCAGTGATGTTACGACACGTGATTTCAGAGAAAAGCAACCATAGGTACTTGTGGGGATACCTGTAAATAGCAACAATGGGGAAATGGTTTTGATAAAGGTGGCCCCCGTATACGAGGAGCGTTCAGTAAGCGGTGCAATACTTTTTTTTTTTTTTTGAAAGCAGGTTAGTTTCATTCTGGGATTCCTATAAATCATATTAATCCCACTCTTTTCGCTACAAAACGTTATTTTTGAAAATAAGCTCTGTTTACTTCTACGGCCTTGCGCCACCTTACTTGGAGGGCGTATTTGCCCGCACGGTGCCACTCTAGAGGTCGACGTCAGGGCGATGGTTTTGCTGCATCGTTAACTTCTCCATTATCTCTGTACTACTTTTCATGGAGTGCATCCTTCATTAGTCAAACAGATGGAAACTCTCTGATAGGCATCGAGGAAACCAGCAGGCATAAACCTTTGAGTATCCCCATCGGTGGACGAGTGTGTCAGCAGTATCAACAGGGCATTCCACTTGAGTTGCGAAGTGTTTGGTCCTTCGTTCATCTCCAGTGAGAGTCTACGCAAATTCCACACTGCAGCTGCGTAGTGCCGGCCGGCACACGGCAGATTGGACAGGTCTGCTCGACCTTGTTGCGATGATGACAGACGACTCGCTTCTGTTCACTGGCAAGCCTCCGTAGACATTCGGCAAGCGCCAATGAGTACTCGCAAATACTGTTTCTCCTTCAAAAGAAAATAATAGCTCTCTGCTCGGAATGCATGTTCGTTACAGACGCACTTTTTAAGATTACGTATAGCGTCGCCACCTGTCGGAGCTTCATGAATCCGTAGGGACTGAAGCAGGAATATCCGCGATGTCCCGCAGCAAATTCGGGTAATTTCGATGAATCATGTTTTATGCTTCATAGGGCAGCTGGGCACTGGCGTGTACGGCGTGCAATGTCTGAAGGCAAATACTCTGCAACAATAGCGGGAAGGATCCGGACCGGGAGGGAGTGTTATGGTCTGGGAAATGTTTCCGTAGATTTCCCTGAGCCAGTGAGAGCTCAGATGGAAGAAAAGGCTGCCAACAGGGTTTCCTCAGTCACCGTTCAGCGAACGTTGCTGCTATGGATTTCCGCCCCAGGTTCCTGATTCGTGCGCCCATGCCGCCTGCTGATCATCGGCGACCATAAGTAAGCGTTGCGTTACTTACCGAACGCCTGCAAATTCCAGCCTAATTCTGAGACCACGGAGTGACGATAGGTGTCCTTTACCGTGTTTTCTGCTATATAGCGTGATTCCGTGATTTCTTTTCAGACCATCCCTATGTGCAGTTGGTTTTTCCTCAGCACAATGGCATCTACCAGAAGGTCAATGGAACGTGTCACACAGCTCGTAGTGTACGTGCGTGATTCAAAGAGCACCAGGATCAGTTCACCGAAATACCCCACCCACAAAACTTCCGGGATTTATGTGGGGCCACCACGATCGGACTGTTCGAGTTATGGATCTTCAGCCAAGAAACCTAGCATAGTTGGACGAAGCACTGTAGTCGGCACGGCTCGACATCCCTGTTGGTACCTTCTAGAATCGCAGTGACTTATGCACGTCTCTGAACTGTTCGCGCCGCAGAGCTCGCTGTGCAGCCTTCTGGATAGTGTAGACCTACATCAATTTTCACATCATAAAGTTTGATACTTTACAAACACGTCATTTGATTTGGATGTACACAAATGTGATCGACATGTATGCATTTCCAGAATTAGATTTTCACTTTGCAGCAGAGTGTGCACTGATATGAAACTTCCTGGCAGATTCAAACTGTGTCCCTGGCCGAGACTCGAACTCGGGACCTTAGCCTTTCGCGTGCAAGTGATCTACCAACTGAGCTACCCCAGCACGACTCACACCCCGTCCACACAGCTTTACTTCCGAAAGTTCGAGTTTCCGTTTGGCATACAGTTTTAATCTGCCAGGAAGTTGCATGTATGCATTTATTTTTGTATCCTCTGGTGTCACAGTTGATGGTCTATATTCCCGAATGCGGGTCTGAGAATGAAATATTTTTACGTGAAGGTAATGGTATACAGTGAGATGTTTTCTTTTTTTTTTAATAATTTTAGTCTAACTGCGGACAGTGATCATGGCAGGCTCTACCTTCAGACCTTGGATGATTGAGAATGATGCTGTGTGGTTGAAACTAATCACAAAGTATAAAATATAGATAAATAAAATAACTATATTGTAATTTTGGAAAAACAATATCCATTTTTCACAGACAGGTGACTGACTTATTTTAAGGCATTATTTTTTATTTTTGACACAGTCATATTTTTATGGTACAATCGCAATCGGTTTAGGGATATAGGCAACATTTGCTGAACAAATGTTCATGCGTTGTCAGCTACAGCTAAAACGTAACTATGCCAGTTTCACGTAAGGGACTCTGGGCCGGAAACGACCGAGTCGAAGCTCATAATCGAAAATCATTATCATGCCTCTGACAGTGAAATATAAATGCCAGTGCTGTAAGAAATTCCGACGAGCACTTGTTATATGTCAACGGACGTGGTTCCTACATGATGTACCCCACCTCACTTCGGATTGTGGGTCACTTGAATCACCGAAAAATGTATCGGCAAAGGAGGTCCTGTTTCGCGGCCAGCGCGTTCACCTGGTCTCACACCAGTTGATATTTTCTTGTGGAGCCCTATGAAAAGCCATGTGTACGAAACACCTGTGGAGACTGAAGAGTACCCCCAGGCAAGAAATACCGCTTCCTGCGATACTATTCAAACGATGACGACGACGCTCTTATTGCATTAGCGCTGGGGCCCTTCATTTTGAACAACTGTTGTAAATGTATGAGGTTGTGGAACTTGTGCAGGTAAATGTAATTCATGATTTAATTAATCTTATTTTTCAGCAGTAAGTATAGAAAATGTTGTTATGGTGCAGACATCTACACCACTGCTTGTAGGCTCTATGGCCGAGTTCCTGTCAGGAAATTAAAGAAATATTGCATAGTCTACAGCAAGACGTCTTCAAAAAATCCTTACAAGCTGCGAAGCATCATGTAAAGATTCTTGCATTGCAGTGTTAACTTCCACATTATATGTATGTCTTCTTATTACATGTGTATATTCTTATTACATGAACATAAAGTGAAGTACGTAGGCAGTCTGGTTTAATAAAATTGAGGATATGATGGTCCAGTCTTGAAAACGTAAATAAACAAACTAGTGCTTCAGTAATTTTTGGTTTCGATCGCCGCAATACTTCATGAGACATGATTTTCTTGTTCTCTGGATACTGCCATTGGGTATGACACGAGGGTAATCTGCTTACCAGACACATTCAGCAATCGGAACCGTCTGTGGTAATTTTTGAAACATGAAATGGAACTTTCCCGTTCTCGTTCGGTACTGATATATTTAGCAATTTCAGCAAAGCTTTCTGGTTTATTTGAACAGTTTGTGTGGTAAACCTTATTCATGTGAACATAACCCCAAATATGTAACTTCACCCAATCTGTAAACTGACGAGACTTACAACCTCACGTCTGGAAATCTCCCTGAAACTCCTTATAGCATCGTTGTTTTAAACCTTCTTAATGGTTCGCTTTTTTTTAAGTTCTAAATGGTTCTGCCTACCCCCATGAACCATGGACCATGCCGTTGGTGGGGAGGCTAGCGTGCCTCAGCGATACAGATAGCCTTTTCAGTAGTTGCAGTGGCAACAGTCTGGATGATTGACCGATCTGGCCTTCTAACACTAACCAAAACGACCTTGCTGTGCTGGTACTGCGAACGGCTGAATGCAAGGGGAAACTACGGCCGTAATTTTTCCTGAGGGCATGCAGCTTTACTGTATGGTTAAATAATGATGGCGTCCTCAAGGGTAAAACATTCCGGAGGTAAAATAGTCCCCCATTCGGATCTCTGGGTGGGGACTACTCGAGAGTATGTCGTTATCATGAGAAAGAAAACTGGCGTTCTATGGATCGGAACGTGGAATGTCAGATCCCTTACTCGGGCAGGTAGGTTAGAAAATTTAAAAAGGGAAATGGATAGGTTAAAGTTAGATATAGTGGGAATTAGTGAAATTCAGTGGCAGAAGGAACAAGACTTCTGGTCAGGTGAATACAGGATTGTAAACACAAAATCAAATAGGGGTAATGCAGGAGTAGCTTTAATAAGGTATAGGAAAATAGGAATGCGTGTAAGCTACTACAAACAGCATAGTGAACGCATTGTTGTGGCCAAGAGAGATGCGAAGCCTACGCCTACCACAGTAGTACAAGTTTATATGCCAACTAGCTATGCAGATGGTGAAGAAATTGAAGAAATATATGATGAAAAATAGAAATTATTCAGATATTGAAGGGAGATTTAATAGTCATGGATGACTGGAATTCGTCAGTAGGAAAAGGGAGAGAAGGAAACGTAGTACGTGAATATGGATTGGGGGTAAGAAAGAGGAAGTCGCCAGGTAGAATTTTGCACAGAGGACAACCGAATCAAATCTAACACTTGGTTCAAGATTCATAAAAGAAGATTGTATACATGAAAGAATCCTGGAGATACTAGAAGGTATCAGATTGATTATATAATGGTAAGACAGAGATTTAGGAACCAGGTTTTAAATTGTAAGACATTTCCAGGGGCAGATGTGGACTCTGACCATAATCAATTGGTTATGAATTGTAGATTACAACTGAAGAAACTGCAAAAAGGTGGGAATTTATGGAGATGGGACCTGGATAAACTGACTAAACCAGAGGTTGTACAGAGTTTCAGGGAGAGCATAAGGGAACAATTGCCAAGAATGGGGGAAAGAAATACAGTAGAAGAAGAATGGGTAGCTTTGAGGGATGAAGTGGTGAAGGCAGCAGAGAATCAAGTAGGTAAAAAGACGAGGGCTAGTAGAAATCTTTGGGTAACAGAAGAAATATTGAATTTAATTGATGAAAGGAGAAAATTTAAAAATGCAATAAATGAAGCAGCTAAAAAGGAATACAAACGTCTCAAAAATGAAATCGACAGGAAGTGCAAAATGGCTAAGCAGGGATGGCTAGAGCATGTAGGAGGGATGTAGATGCTTATCTCACGAGGGCTAGGATAGATACCGCCTACAGGAAAATTAAAGAGACCTTTGGAGAGAAGAGAAACACTTGTAAGAAGGTGGAAGGAGTATATAGAGGGTCCATACAAGGGCGATGTTCTTGAGGACAATATAATGGAAATGAAAGAGGATGTAGATGAAGATGAAATGGGAGATATGATACTGCGTGAAGAGTTTCACAGAGCACTGAAAGACCTGAGTCGCAACAAAGCTCCGGGAGTAGGCAACATTTCATTAGAACTACTGACGGCCTTGGGAGAGCCAGTCCTGACAAAACTCTACCATCTGGTGAGCAAGATGTATGAGACAGGCGAAATACCCTCAGACTTCAAGAAGAATATAATAATTCCAATCCCAAAGAAAGCAGGTGTTGGCAGATGTGAAAAATTACCGAACTATCAGTTTAATAAATCACGGTTGCAAAATACTAACATGAATTCTTTACAGACGAATGGAAAAACTAGTAGAAGCCGGCCTCCTGGAAGATCAGTTTGGATTCCGTAGAAATATTGGAACACGTGAGGCAATACTGACCCTACGACTTATCTTAGAAGCTAGATTAAGGAAAGGAAAAGCTATGTTCCTAGCATTTGTAGACTTAGAGAAATCTTTTTACAATGTTGACTGGGATGCTGAAGGTGGCATGGGTAAAATACAGGGAGCGAAAAGCTATTTACAGTTTGTACAGAAAGCAGATGGCTGTTAAAAGAGTCGAGGGACATTAAAGGGAAGCAGCGGTTGGGAAGGGAGTGAGACAGGGTTGTAGCCTATCTCCGATGTTGTTCAATCTGTATATTGAGCAAGCAGTAAAGGAAACAAAAGAAAAATTCGGAGTAGGTATTAAAATCCATGGAAAACAAATAAAAACTTTAAGGTTCGCCGATGACATTGTAATTCTGTCAGAGACAGCAAAGGACTTGGAAGAGCAGTTGAACGGAATGGATAGTGTCTTGAAAGGAGGATATAAGATGAACATCAACAAGAGCAAAACAAGGATAATGGACTGTAGTCGTATTAAGTCGGGTGATCCTGAGGGAATTAGATTAGTAAATGAGACACTTAAAGCAGTAAGTAATGTGCTGCGAATACACAGAAAGATAGATCCTTTATCATTTAGCTACAAAATAGCAGGTCAGCAACTGGAAGCGGTTAATACCATAAATTATCTGGGAGTACGCATTAGGAGTGATTTAAAATGGAATGATCATATAATGTTGATCGTCGGTAAAGCAGATGCCAGACTGAGATTCATTGGAAGAATCCTAAGGAAATGCAATCCGAAAACAAAAGAAGTAGGTTACAGTACGCTTGTTAGCCCACTGCTTGAATACTGCTCAGCAGTGTGGGATCCGTACCAGATAGGGTTGATAGAAGATATAGAGAAGATTCAACGGAGAGCAGCGCGCTTCGTTACAGGATCATTTTGTAATCGCGAAAGCGTTACGGAGATGATAGATAAACTCCAGTGGAAGGCTCTGCAGGAGAGACGCTCAGTAGCTCGGTACGGGCTTTTGTCAAAGTTTGGAGAACATACCTTCATCGAAGAGTCAAGCAGTATATTGCTCCCTCCTACGTATATCTCGCGAAGATACCATGAGGATAAAATAAGAGAGATTAGAGCCCACACAGAGGCATACCGAAAATCCTTCTTTCCACGAACAATACGAGATTGGAATAGAAGGGAGAACCGATAGAGGTACTCAAGGTACCCTCCGCCACACACCGTCAGGTGGCTTGCGGAGTATGGATGTAGATGTAGATGTAGAGTAAAGGAGTTCTGCTATTTGGGGAGCAAAATAACTGATGATGGTCGAAGTAGAGAGGATATAAAATGTAGACTGGCAATGGCAAGGAAAGCTTTTCTGAAGAAGAGAAATTTGTTAACATCGAGTATAGATTTAAGTGTCAGGAAGTCGTTTCTGAAAGTATTTGTATGGAGTGTAGCCATGTATGGAAGTGAAACATGGACGATAAATAGTTTCGACAAGAAGAGAATAGAAGCTTTCGAAATGTGGTGCTACAGAAGAATACTGAAGATTAGATAGGTAGATCACATAGCTAATGAGGAAGTATTGAATAGGATTGGGGAGAAGAGAAGTTTGTGGCACAGCTTGACCAGAAGGAGGGATCGGTTGGTAGGACATGTTCTGAGGCATCAAGGGATCACCAATTTAGTATTGGAGAGTAAAAATCGTGGAGGGAGACCAAGAGATGAATACACTAAGCAGATTCAGAAGGATGTAGGTTGCAGTAGGCACTGGAAGATGAAGAAGCTTGCACAGGATAGAGTAGAATGGAGAGCTGCATCAAACCGGTCTCAGGACTGAAGACCACACCGACAACAACAAATGGTTCTGCTTTATCAACAAAGCGCCATTATTTTCCAACACTTCTCAATTGTTCCTATTTTATTTCTGTTATGCTGACACTGTGGAGCACCGGTAGCTGATTATCGGTAAAAGAGGTTAAGGGCACGCTTTGATCCCTACCTGTGGGACACTGCCCCAAGGAATTTTTAAATGTTCTGACTGAGATTTCTTCCTCCATAGACGTTCTAGAAGCTAGTTTCATTAGTACATTTTTCACAGGAATGTCTAGAGATAAGATAGGCCTGCCCACGATATATAATCTCCCTTTCTGCAGAACATAATGCAACAAAAATAATACTGGTAACTCACTTGTAAATAAAAACTGTGTGCCGCACAAGGATTCGAACATGGAACCATTGCCTTTCACGGGCAAACGCTCTTCTCTAGTCGGACGTGGTATGCAGGAGAACTTCAGTGAAGTTGCATTAGTAGAAAACGTGGAATTTAGCAGTGAGGGCGAGTGGTGCGTCGTGATTGGATAGCTGAGTAGATGGGCACCTTCTCGTGGAAGGTAGAGGTCTTTGCTTCGATCACCGGTCCGTGACACAGTTTTACTCTGCCAGTACTCTTCAGTCAGCGCACACTCCGCTGCAGAAAGAAAATTCTTTCTAAATACTTGTTCGAGATCACTTCCCGCTTAACTCGTCGTGGCTTCTGAAGTATGAATGGTGGATACAGATACAGTAATTGAGCAATCCATGGCGGGTCTGCCGAAACCTGAGAGTATATGAGCATTCATTTTCCACCAAAGCTGCACCATCATGTAGCAGCTGGAGTCCAGGGATACGGTCCCCAGAATGGGGAGAGACGCCAACGCATGGCGACGCGTCGGACTGTGTGTCGGCAATCAATAAGAGGGGCGCCGTGTCGGTCACCCACCAGGGACAGACGCGGCATCCGGTGGCTACCCAAGGCTGCATGTGGAGTAATGATCTGTCGTGCCAGACCTCCAGCAGAGAAACTGTACCGTTTCTGTGTCATTTTTGTGGATCGGAAAAGCGAATCGAAAATTTTCCAGTCAAAGTTTTCATTTCGAAAATTCTCTTACTCAGATCTACAATGAACCCAATGAACATTCTCGAAGTAATACAGATAAGGCGTGTAAGTGCACAAAACACAATGAAATTCGGAATGTATGGGCACTTAATGCACAGCGCAACTTGAGTCTTCAAGAATGTATGAGTAGTTGAAATTTTGTGCCTACTGTGTAAACAATTAATAGCTACAATCAGATTTTGGATTTATTTAAAGACTTAACAATATTCTCACTGGTATGATGAAATACGCGCAATGACTTACAAACATGGTTGGTTGGTTTTTTGGGGAAGGAGACCAGACAGCGTGGTCATCGGTCTCATCGAATTAGGGAAGGATGGGGAAGGAAGTCGGCCGTGCCCTTTCAGAGGAACCATCCCGGCATTTGCCTGGAGTGATTTAGGGAAATCACGGAAAACCTAAATCAGGATGGCCGGACGCGGGATTGAACCGTCGTCCTCCCGAATGCGAGTTCAGTGTCTAACCACTGCGCCACCTCGCTCGGTCTTACAAACATGTACCAACCGGTTCGTTTCAGAGTAAAACTTATACTTTATTTCCACAATAATTTGTTGGATATATCCTGATTTCTGTCTCCCCCTGAAATTCTAATCTTCTGTGGCTCACTGTGTCACAATGTACGTTGCGTCTTCACGTCTTAAGACATGTCTTGTAACCTCGTCGCTTCTTCTCGCTTGTGTTTTCCAATCGTTCCTTTCTTCACCCATTCTGTGGAGAATCTCCTCATTCTTTGTGTTAATCCACCTATTGTTGAACATCGTCCTACTGCACATCATTTTAAACGTTACGATTCTCTTTTTTCTGCGTTTCCCCGTAGTTCATGATTCATTACTATAAAACAGTGTTCTCCAAACGTACTTTCTCAGTAACGTCTTCCTAGTATTACGAGCTACGTATGTTCTAGTAGACAACTTCTGACCAGGAATGCTATCTTTGCCTATCCTATTCTTTTTATATGATCCTTACTTGATCCCTCACGTTTCCTTTGAAATTTTATTATTTCTAGGCAGTGGAATCCTTTAACATCATCTGCTTTGTGGTCATCAGTTTTTCTGTTCAGTTTATGAGGAAACTCATTTCCGATACTATTAGGCTGTTCATTGTGGTCACCAGTTTTTCTATTCAGTTTATGAGAAAACTCATTTCCGATACTCATTAGACTGTTCATTTCATTCAAAACGACGTGAAATTCTTCTTCACTTTCACTGAGAGCAGCAAAGTCATCAACGACTATCAACACTTACATCCTTTCACCCTAATTTCAGTCACGGTCCTGACCTCTCTTTTATATCTACCACTGTTTCTTCGATGTGTAAATTGAAGACATCTCCGTCTTATGTACTTTGTAATCAAAGCTCTTCGTTCTCTATGTCCCGTCGTCCCATCTTGGTACTTGTAGATACTGTATCCTCCTTTCCCTATTGTTTATTGTTTTGGTTCTCAAGAAGTCTCACATATTGGATTATTTTTCATTGCCGAACGCATATTCTAGGTCGACAAATCCTCCAAAGGTACGTTGATTTTTCTTCCTTTCTTTATCAATCTGTACGTCTGAACTGCTTCTCTGGAGCCCCTACTTACCGACAGACAAACTGGTCGTCATCTAACGAATGCTATGTTTTCTCTTCTGTTCTTCTGCAGCATTTTACTATTGTCAGAAATATTGATGCGTGGACTCTTAAGCATATCACGCTATAGTTCTCGCACTTATCTGCACTTTATATCCCGGGATTTGGTTATTTTTCCAGAAGTCCGACGGTGTGTCTCTCATAGATTTTACACGCCAGCTTCAATAGTCGTTTGGCTGCCACTTCTCCTGATCAGTCGGTATATTATTTATCCCTTCTGCCTTACTTGATTTCATGTGATCCAAAAGCCAGTTAAATTGTAATACTCGATAACATATGTCTTACATATCGACTCCCACTACCTGTTCTATCACGTCATGAACCAAGTCATTCCCCGCGTAGAAGCTTTCGGTGTTCTCTTCCCGCCTATTGGCACTTTCCTTTGAATTTAACAATGCAATTACTCTTGCACTCTTAATACTGCAACCCTTGACTGTTCTATACAGTGAATCTCTACTTCCGATTACCATTTCTTTTTCAGTTTCTTCACGGTTTTCCTGCAGCTATGTCGCCTTTGCATTCCTGAACATCCTATTTACTTCATTCCTAAATAACTAATAATGGTGATGACATTGCGTGAACAAATGTGTAGTTTCTTGTTTCGTCGATTAGCTGAAGTAATTATTCTGTTACCTAACACTTCTCTGCAGTTATCGCTCTTGCACTCTAGTTGGTCCAGCATCTGTGTTACTGTTCCTAGACATGTCCTCTACTCTATAAATGAACTGCTTATTTAACGTAGTTACTACAACCTTAGAGAATTTCAAACGTGTCCCATCATTCCTTACCGTTCCTTCTTACACACGCCACCCCTTTTCAACTGAACTGCCTACTCTGATACTCATTATCGTCGTTTCTCCAACGTAGACAACTTCAAACGTGACCCATCATTCTGCAGTACGTCAGTATGGCACGTCTTCAAGTTGATATTTCGGACGATTCTTTTAAACATCAGTCTTCCCTTCAACGTTACCAAACTGTGATCCAATTAACAGTGACTGAGTGAAACCGGAACATCAAAAAATATTTCAAGTGAGAAATGCAGTTTCGGGAATACGGTTGTCTACTAGCATATTTTAGTGGTGAACACTACAAATCACAGGTTAGTGTAAGCACAAGATAAGCTATTACAAATGTGAAATGGTGGTACATTAGTAACCGGTGTAACATCGAGAACTTTGAATGAAGCAGGCAAATATGGATGCATTTGTCTGTACAGCTGCCGGATGTAAGTGTGTGCTGATGGAGTTCCATGCCTGTTGCAAGGGTTAGAAATGTAAAAGTACTACTCCACAAGTGATACTGCGGATATGATTTTCTACGTCGGGTTAGCAAATGAAAGAAGCCTACGAACCCGCGCCCTCTACGCGAAAAAATATCCACGTCGCAGAGTACTATTCGATAAGCTGTTTCACCGACTTCAGAATGGTTTTTAGGACACAGGTTCTCTAGCATCCCACCAGGTGAACAGGAAACGGCCTCGATCAGTTCTCACACCTCAGATGGAGATGCATGTACTACATTTACTGGACGGAAGATCTGGAACCACTGTGTGGCGTTTGACAGCAGGAAACGGCGTGAGGCAAACTATTGTCTATGTGGTACTACACGAACAGCTCCTGTATCCACACCATCTTCAGTGCGTCCGGGCACTAAGGCCAGAAGCACCTTAGTACTTTTCAGTTCTGTCAATGGTTCTTGCAGAAGTCCACTACAATTGCAGCGCATTTCGGCAGATGAAAATCTCTATTCAGTTACAGAAGAAGAGCATCAATATTGTTTCTCCACCAACGTATGGGCAGGCGTTCTTAATGATGAATTACTAGAGCCATAGATCCTACCACAAACATTAAATGAAGCTCACTGTTATCAGTTTCTTGTTAACTTGTGGCGTACCTAGTTAGAAGATGTGCTGTGTCAACACTGATGGCAACTATTGTTCATGGACGATAGTTCACCAGCACATTTCTTCTCCAGGCTTCAGTTCACTAGATTTTGGGTCGTGAGGACACATGAAGGAATTATCTTACGCCACCCCAGTCAACGATGTCCAGATGCCACAGGATCACGTTTTCAATAAATGGCTGCTATTATAACAACATCCGGTTGTATTTCAAAAACTGCTTGATTCATTACGCACAAGGCCAGAGGTTTGCACTGCCATGAACGGACGTCACGTTGAGTACCTGCTATAACGTATATCGTGAACTGTCATAAGGTTGGACCTCTCCTATGAACAAGTATACGTTTCAACACGCATGTACAATGGTCTCTATTTTTTTCCTTGTTGTGATGTGTACCACCACCTCTCACAATACTGCACCCTTATTTTCACCCACGATGAACAACTGTACAGATATTAGAAACTATGCGTTTCCGGACTGTTTTGTCTTGCTCTGGTGGGTACTTCTCAAAACATTGGATACTTTATTTAACACCCTGCGAATCGTGGCTCGTAATGGAGTGTCAACCGCGCTTTCTGGCGTAACAAAGAAACGTGCAGAGGCGTTTCTACCATCATGGTTTACTCTGACACACACACACACACACACACACACACACACACACGCACACACACACACACACAATTATATATATATATATATATATATATATATATATATATATATATATATATATATATATATAATTCTTGTACAAAATTAGGTTTCACTGAAAAAATATTTAAAAGCAAATTGTCACTTAAAGCGTGACAAGGCAAAATCTCCAGTTGAATGCGGAAACTCAAAATTCTGCCTTTGTTTTACGTAGGTGTTTTCTATATGGATTAGTTTTTTCCATTTTTTCATTAAGTTGTTTATTTTTAGTTTTAGTTTATTTGTTTTCCTTTCTTTATTTTATTCTTTTCTTAGAGCCACTACTTTTAGCAGGGAGTTTGCCATGTCGCTCGGACATGGTACGTCACTACCGTTGTCTTCCTCCGACTTCTCAAATGGTTCAAATTGCTCTGAGCACTATCACTATGGGACTTAACATCGGAGGTCATCAGTCCCCTAGAACTTAGAACCTCTTAAACCTAAGTAACCTAAGCACATCACACACATCCATGCCCGAGGCAGGATTTGAACCTGCTACCGTAGCAGTCGCGTGGTTCCGGACTGAAGCGCCTAGAACCGCTCGGTCACATCGGCCGGCTTCCAACTTCTCACCAACTGAGTATCTGTATCGATATGATAGCTGTGATGATTGCTTTTATAGTGTTGTGTTTGCTTTGCTTGGCATGAAGGAAAGAGCGACAGGGAAACGCGGCATTGGCACAATATCCTAGTCTTCTCGAATAACTGCAATAAACATGTCGAGCTTAACATCTACATACGACGGATGCCGCGGTGTCAATAGTGTCACATACCCTCGTTTCATGCGACATCGCCGGGATGTTTGATATTTAGTCAAGGACTTTGGTAAAATGCCGCGTGACCTGGAACACAACGCCAGACCTTGTTCCTTAGTCTACCCACGAAAGACGGTCGCTGAAAATTTCTTTCACGTCGCCGAGCTTCGGATCGGTTATCGTAAGAGTCACTACACAAGGGAGAGTCACTACACAAGGGAGAATGTACTGCTGAATTAAAAGGTGCGCAATTCACAGAGTTTCACTGCCACTAGTTGCAGAATTGTATGGTGTATATTCGTACATTAACATAATAGACTGGAGCGCCAAAGAATCTGGTACAGGCATGCGTATTCTAATACGGAGATACGTGAACAGGCACAACACGGCGCTTCAGTCTGCAATGCCTTTATTAGACAACAAGTGTCCAGCGCAGTTGTTAGATCAGATACTGCCGCTACAATGGCAAGTTATGAAGATTTAAGTGAGTTTGGACGTGGTGTTACCGTCGGCGACCGAGCGACAGGGCACAGTATCTCCGAAGTAGTGATGATGACCATTTCACGAGTGTACCGTGAATATAAAGAATGCTTTAAAACATCAAATCTCCGACATCGCTGCGGCCGGAAGAATATCCTGCAAAAACGAGACCAACGACTACTGACAGAAGTGCAATCCATCTGCAGATTGCTGCAATTCAATGCTGGGCTATTAACAAGTGTCAGAGGCAAATCATTCAACGAAACACCATCGAAATGGGCTTTCGGAGACAAAGGTCCATTCATCTGATTGCACAACACGAAGCTTTACGCCTTGCCTGAGTCGGTCAACACCGACACTGGACTGTTGATGACTGGAAACATGTTTCCTGGTCGGACGACTCTCGTTTCAAATTGTATCGAGCGGATGAACGTGTACGGATACGGAGACAACCTCGTGAATCCCTGCCTACGATCCTGCATGTCAGCAGGGGACTGTCTAAGCTGGTGGAGGCTCTGTAGTGGTGTGGGGCGTGTACAGTGGGAGTGATATGGGACACCTGATACGACTAGATACGACTCTGACAAGTGACAGGTATGTAAGCATCCTGTCCGATCACCTGCATCCATTCATGACCATTGTGCATTACAACGGTCTTGGGCATTTATAATAGAACAATTCGACACCCCAAATGTCCAGAATTGCTACAGAGTAGCTCCAGGAACAATTTTCTGAGTTAAAACATATCAGCTGGCCATTAAATTTCCCAGGCGTGAACTTTATTGAGCATACCTGGGGTGCTTTGCATCGTGCTATTCTCCATCCCCTCGTATTCTTACGGATTGATGAATAGCCCTGCAGGATTCATGGTGCCAAGTCCCTCCTGCACTACTTCAGATGTTAGTCGAGTCCATGCCACGTCTTGCTGACGCACTTCTGCGCGCTCGCGGGGGCCCAATACTACAGTTGGTAGGTGTACCTTTTCTTTGATTTTTCAGTGTATCTTCATTATACGAGGGCAGTTCAGAAAGTAACCTCCGATCGGTCACAGTGCGGGTTGTGGGGGGAGTAGCGACGCCATCTGTGCGTTCACGCACTCAACAGGTCAGTCGGCATCAAGCCTTGGTCGAGTGAACGTCGTACCTGCGCTAGTTTAGTTTTTGTGGCAGTTTGAAATGTGTGCTGCAATAGAAAACCCCGCCAAATGTGAAGTGCGTGCTGTCATAAGGTTTTTCACAGCCAAAGGATATTCTGCAGCAGCTATTCATCGTGAGCTTTGTGCCGTGTACGGACCAAGAGTTATGAGTGAAGGAGTTGTCCGTGAATGGGTACGTTTATTTAAAAGTGGACGAGAAAACGTTCGTGATGAAGAGAGGAGTGGTAGACCATCATTGGTGACTGACGAACTCGTTCAGACAGTTGATGCAAAAGTTCGTGAAAATCGACGTTTCTCAATGTCGGAGTTGTCTACTGGTTTTCCACAGATTTCTAAGACTCTCTTGTACGAGATAGTGACAGCAAGATTGGGTTACCGTAAGTTCTGTGCACGATGGGTGCCCAAAATTCTTACCGACCACCACAAAACTCAAAGAATGGCCTCTGCATTAGACTTTCTGTCACGTTATGAGGACGAAGGAGAACCATTGTTAAACAGAATCGTGACCGGTGACGAAACCTGGATTAAGTACGTGAACCCTGAGACAAAAGAACAATCAAAGATGTGGGCACATTCAAATTCGCCTACCAAACCAAGAAAAGCCTCGCAAGATTTTTCTGCCAGAAAACTGATGGCAACGGTGTTTTGGGATGCCAAAGGGGTGTTGTTGGTTGAATTCGTGGAACGTGGTACGACCATTAATCAAGACGTGTACTGTGAAACAATAAAAAAGTTACGACGGGCTATACAGAACAAACGCCGTGGTATGCTGACTTCCGGTATCGTTTTTTTGCACGATAACGCCCGTCCTCACCCTGCTCGCAGAACAACGGCCCTTCTTGAGTCCTTCAAGTGTGACGTTGTCGACCATCCACCTTACAGCCCAGACCTGGCGCCAAGTGATTATCACCTCTTCATGCATTTGAAGAAATGGCTCGGGTCACAGCGGTTTGATGACGACGAAGAGCTCAAAGATGCGGTCACAGGCTGGCTCCAGGCACAAGCGGGTGATTTTTATGCAGAAGGAATTTCAAAGCTTGTGAAGAGATACGATAAGTGCCTCAATCGCTATGGAGACTATGTAGAAAAATAGTGCAAAGATGTAGTTGTAAGATGTATATATTAAAATATTTTTATTTAACTTGGTGTATTTTTTTAAATCAACCGGAGGTTACTTTCTGAACGGCCCTCGTAATACATACAGACAGTTGATCATAGTGTGGAGGATTAATATATTGTTCATATAGATGCCAGAGGAACATGAAGTTACTGAATGCTCGTATAGGAGACAAGAAGAGTTTCTGAGTCATTAAACTTTGATATCATATTTATTAGTGAGTGAGTGAGTTTGTCAGGGTATATGTATGTGTGTGTTTGGTGAGATCCTAACCATTTTTTCGCTTAATGGTCGACAAACCACAATTTTCTAGTGTTTTATTCTAGTATTCACCTTTTTAATAAACAATATTTTATCCTGTGCCCATTCGTGGTGTTTTACTAATTTCTACACTCACTCGTCCAAGGAAGATAGTTGGTGATATGCCCCCATAGTAATACAATAACCACAACTATAAGCGTAAACAAAATATCGTAGTTGTTGTTTCTTTTCCTGACAAGAAGGCAACTTTAAAATTGCCTACGGCATTGCACTCTTCTGTAGATAACTATTTGTCGACTGTAGCATCGATTTTAAAATTTTTTGAGATACAGGATGTTGTGGCGTAGCAAGACAGCCACACCACTCGGAGGTAGCCGAAAGGCACGCTAACTAATGCAGACGGGCGTGAAGTCTGAAACAGGATAACTATTGAATGGTAGCAAGAAAAGTACGTAGTTGCTTTATACTTAACTTTTATTCTCTGATGAATACAGCGTTCTTCTTGAGACATTTATACTATAACTCTCAAAGTAGGTAAGGCTAATGGCGCCTTGCTAGGTCGTAGTCATGTGCTTAGCTGAAGGCTATTTTAACTGTCTCTCGGCAAATGAGAGGAAGGCCTCGTACGTCTAGTCGCTAGCAATGTCGTCCGTACAACTGGGGCGAGTGCTAGTCCGCCTCTCTAGACCTGCCATGTGGTGGCGCTAGGTCTGCAAGTACTGACAGTGGCGACACGCGGGTCCGACATGTACTAATGGACCGCGGCCGATTTAAGCTACCACCTAGCAAGTGTGGTGTCTGGCGGTGACACCACATTCCTCCCCCGCAAATCGGCGAACGGTCGTGTTATAAGGCTTCCGCCCGCCGTGGGGAGGGCCCCATGTTGACGTAGGCGATGAGGTGGGGAGCCTAACAACAGGCGAGGCTGTGCCACCCGCACCCGGCCATTCGGTCCGAGGGGAGCTAGGAAACGCCTGGAAACCTACTCCAGGGTGCACGTCAACATGCGGCGTATGCGCCCGTAAAGAGACAGGAGTGGCCGAAGGGTCGACCTCCATTGCGTCGGGGTATCCGACGCGCGATGACGCCATGTGGTCCGGAGCGGGCAAGAGGTCCAGGGCGGACGACAGCTGGTCACGGGAAGCGATCGGCGGCGCGTGACCCAGGGAGGCGGGTGGCGGCTGCAGCGAAGCGTCCTCCGCGGGCTGCGCCGGCGGCGGCTGCGGCGGCGACGGCGGCTGCGCGACGCCATGAGGCAAAATGGAAGGCATCGTCGGTAACACCTGGGGATGAGGTGAGCCAGTAGATGGGTCCCCAGGGCGCTGACCGGACGGCTCCGTCGCTGAAAGCAGACGGGGAGCGGCAGAACCCAGGCGACGACAGAGGCGCAGCTGATTGAGATGCCGACGCACCTCACCAGAGGCCCCCAAAACCAAATACATCGCGCGGCCGAGGCAGCGAAGAATGCGCCCTGCGAGCCAACGCCGTGAACCGCGATAGTTGCGATAGAATACTACGTCGCCTGGAGCAAAAGCAGGAGTCTGCCGCTGCACAGGAACCTGATGCGGCGGATGCAGGAAAGACATCAAGGTTCGATGAGGACGACCGTGAAGCAACTCAGCCGGCGAGCGACCATCGCGGGGCTGAGAGCGATACGAAGACAAAAAGAGCAACAACGCGTCCTCCCGAGAATGCGACGCTTTCAATTTCAACATCTGTGACTTGAAAGTCCGGACCAATCGTTCAGCGGCACCGTTTGACTGAGGCGAAAACGGCGCGGATGTCAGATGTTGAATACCATTGGCCTGGCAGAATGACTGAAATTCTGCGGACATGAATTGTGGACCATTGTCGGAAACAATAGTCTGTGGAAGACCTTCAATGCAAAAGATAGCAGACAACGCTTGGATGGTGGCAGATGACGTCGTGGAAGACATCCGGACAACAAAAGGAAAATTACTGAAGGAATCGACAACAACCAACCAGCGAGCATTCCAGAATGGACCAGCAAAATCTATGTGTAAGCGTTGCCAAGGGGAAGTGGCTTTCGGCCATGCAAAGAATTTCCGCGGGGGCGCGGATTGTTGTTCGGCACACGCCATGCAAGAAGAACACATATTCGTAATCGCAGCACAGGAACTATTCCTTCAGATATCATACCATAGGATACTGCTGGCTCACCATTCAACAGATTTTAAAAACCAAATATTACAGTAACAAAAGCTTTAATTTGTTTCATTTTAATATATTTTTGGAATGCTGTGTTCCACAGCTCGTGATTATTTGACAAAGTTATGATGCACTTCCAACCTCTGATGGTCTGTGGAATATATCTGTATAATAAAGAATAGTTTTATCAGCAATTATCATGACAACCACAACGTTTTTTTTTATTTTTCGTCATGTAGAGAAATACCTACTTCTTAATGTTTCATTTTACTTTCTTTTACGTCTGAAGACCGTTGCTTATCGTCTAAATCAGTAATCAGATGTTAAAATTTGCAACTGTCACCGCTACAATAAATATTTCTCGATTTTTTTCGAAAAACTGTGGAAACTCACGTACAATATGTATTCCATTATTAGTTTTGCAAATAGTTTCATTTCAAGACTGTTTAACTTTTAATCTTTTGGTTAAATAATTTTTAAACATTGAACTTTCTTATCGTGTGTTAGTGTGTGTAAATTGTTAAGAATGTGTGTGTGTGTGTTTGTTGAATTCTGCAAGTGCGAAAATTAGTAATATTTATTCGCAACTTTACTTTGTTTTAATTATTAGTGGGCAACCACATCTAATTTTAAATGCTTTATGTCTTTTCTGAATCCTTCACTGAACAAAATTCAATCCTGTGCCTAATATTGTTGTTTCTATAAATGGAAGGAAAACGTTTTGCTGGTTTTCATTCAATTTCGAGAATAAATGATAAAATGTGACAGTTAACACCGCTATGATGCTAGTTAGACAACTGAAGTATTCTTCCATACTGCGATGAATATTTCGAACTTACACAGTTACCTGTACTGCGCTGGAAATAAGTTCTAGTAGCTTTTCTCAACGGTGCAGGTGCAGAGGCTTATAGCGCATTAGTGCTAATGCTGTTTGCCTCAAAGACGGATCGGAAATGAAGTTTCCTTCTTTACATAACCTTTGAGGCTTTACGCAATCTTGTCACGTCCCTGGAAAAGGTAACAGAAACGGTGCAGCCTACACTTTCTTCTCGATCTCTGAATTCCTAAATTCTGTTATCTATCTAATCGACCATCTTGGGTGATGTACTGATTAATCGTTTCGATTCCATAATTTATTTGTTTATGATTTAGGTTAAAAGATATATCATTTAGTTATAAGTTTCTCTTCGTTACATCACTGAGAGATCGGAGAGACCACGCTGAATTACTACTTCTTCCCCTTGCTACAGTTCATCAATTTAGTTTGCGACACGTACATTACCCGATCAATAGAACTCGGAACGCCCACATGTGTTGCAGGATTGACAACAGATGTCACGAGAGGCATGCCAGACAACATAATAGTAACTGCACGGCAGATCATTGCGGAGTGTCGTTAGAAAAAATCCCATTAAACGAGTAGAAGGAATCATTTTTGAGTTTCAAGGTGCTACCAGCAGCCTGACTACCACATTGACGGTGTGTATGTAACACGAAAGGGCGTAGAAATGACCCAGTAGCAACTCAAAAGCCTAACATTTCTGTAGTCTATGCTTGAGGTGGAGTAAAGGAGGACGCCACGCCACGTTGGATGACTGGAAACGGATATTCTGGAATGTGGAAGCACATTGTACTCTGTATCCATCCGAGAGAAGAGTTTGGTTTTGTTGAACGCCTGGGGAACGGTACCTGCCTTCATGTGTGATGCCAACATCGAAGTCCAGAGGAGGTGATTAAGGTATGGGGGAGGGTGTTTTTTGTGGTTAATGTGCGGTCCCCTTATTGCGCTTAAGAAAAGAATAAATGTTGAGGGATACGAACACATATTACAGCCTTGTTTACTGCTTACAGTAGAGAGACAGGCAGGAGGCGACGCTTGTTTTTATAGGTATGACAGTGTCCCCTGTCACAGAGCAGTATCTGTGTGGCAGTGTTTTGTGAAATGGAACAGCCTGCCTAAGAGTCCCCATCTCAACCAGATGGAATACCTTTGTGACGAGTTAGAAAGTCGACTTCGCTTCAGACTCCTGGGTCACTGTCTTCCCTGTTTTCGGTTACTGAGGAAGAATGGGCTGATATTCGCCCACACACCTCTTTGAAAGCCGCTGTAAAGACGAAGGATGGACACACCTCACATTAATGCCACTGACAGATGCCCAGGCACTTTTAAACGCATAGCGTATGATGACAGTAATATAGTGAAACTTCAGCCACAAACATTTCTTCACTTTCAATGTATCTCCTTACTGGATGGCGTACATTAGATCTTACGTGCAGTATTAATTACAAAAATATACTTTACTCAATCTTCAGTGATAATCTTTGAGTAGTCAGACAAGAAGTCATGGTACACTATGCTGCTGAACTCAATGAACACAATGGGTACAATCTTCACATTTGACCTCATTTATCAAATCTTGTTTTCATTTGCCGCTGTCCACTGTTAAAACTGATTCTTAGTTTCAACATCATATCCGTTAAACCATGTTTAGTAACCTGTTGTGACTCGTTTCGTTAGCTCATCACCGTTGTTAACTTCATCTACCGGCTCATCAGCAACATACATTCGCCACACTTTCTGTCTGAAATTCACCAGTTTTTCTTTTTCTTTTTTTTTTTGGGACACAACCAAAAACTTCCTAACAGTATCATGGTATGAGTCAGTTGGTATACCAACATCGTCACCAATCTTCCTGATTATGATTTTAAAATCGTTCATAAGCTTTACCTTTTCCACGATTTCATCGACAAATGCGTTGAGGCGTCCACTACGTCCATTATTACAGCATCTTCACAGCATTCAGCAAAAAATAATATTTGAAACGTATAAAACTTCATGTAAGTGCCCAGGCTTTCGTGGCAGTTATCACTTAAGTCAAACATCTTCTGGGTTCTTAGGCCGCGTCATACGTCCTTCTAAAATAATCAACGATTCGGTCCCTCTGCTGGGATCTTCTTCAGTATGTTTCGGTCCCTCGCCTGGGATCTTCTTCAGTATGATTCGGTGTCCACTATTGCTAGAACACTGTCAGAAGCTGTCGCGTTCTCTCATACAGGGGAGTTTCCCCGCATTTCATCTACACCTACATTTATACTCCGCAAGCCACTCAACGGTGTGTGGCGGAGGGCACTTTATGTGCCACTGTCATTACCTCCCTTCCCTGTTCCAGTCGCGTATGGTTCGCGGGAAGAACGACTGCCGGAAAGCCTCTGTGCGCGCTCTAATCTCTCTAATTTTACATTCGTGATCTCTTCAGGAGGTATAAGTAGGGGGAAGCAATATATTCGATACCACATCCAGAAACGCACCCTCTCGAAACCCGGACAGCAAGCTACACGACGATGCACAACGCCGCTCTTGCAGAGTCTGCCACTTGAGTTTGCTAAACATCTCCGTAACGCTATCACGCTTACCAAATAACACTGTGACAAAACGCGCCGGTCTTCTTTGGAACTTCTCTGTCTCCTCTGTCAACCCGACCTGGTACGGTTCCCACACTGATGAGCAATACTCAAGTATAGGTCGAACGAGTGTTTTGTAAGCCATCTCCTTTTTTGATGGACTACATTTTCTAAGGACTCTCCCAATGAATCTCAACCTGGCATTCGCCTTACCAACAATTAATTTTATATGATCATTTCACTTCAAATCGTTCCGTTCGCATACTCCCAGATATTTTATAGAAGTAACTGATACCAGTGTTTGTTCCGCTATCATATAATCATACAATAGAGGATCCTTCTTTCTATGTATTCGCAATACATTACATTTGTCTACGTTAAGGGTCAGTTGCCTCTCCCTGCACCAAGTGCCTATCCGCTGCAAATCTTCCTGCAATTCGCTGCAATTTTCTGATGCTGCAACTTCTCTGTATACTACAGCATCATCCGCGATAAACCGCATGGAACTTCCGGCACTATGTACTAGGTCATTTATATATTTTCTGAGAAGCAATGGTCCCATAACACTTCCCTGTGGCACACCAGAGGTTACCTTAACGTCTGTAGACGTCTCTCCATTGATAACAACATGCTGTGTTCTGTTTGCTAAAAACTCTTCAATCCAGCCACAAAGCTGGTCTGATATTCCGTAGGCTCTTACTTTGTTTATAGGGCGACAGTGCGGAACTGTATCGAACGCCTTCCGGAAGTCAAGGAAAATGGCATCTACCTCGGGGCCTGTATCTAATATTTTCTGGGTCTCATGGACAAATAAAGCGAGTTGGGTCTCACACGATCGCTGTTTCCGGAATCCATGTTGATTCCTACAGAGGATATTCTGAGTTTCCAAAAACGACATAATAGGCAAGCAAAAAACGTGTTCTACAATTCTACAACACATCGACGTCGGAGATATAGGTCTATGGTTTTGCGCATCTACTCGACGACCCTTCTTGAAGACTGGGACTACCTGTGCTCTTTTCCAATCATTTGGAACCTTCCGTTCCTCTAGAGACTTGCGGTACACGGCTATTAGAAAAGGGGCAAGTTCTTAGCGTAATCTGTGTAGAATCGAATTGGTATAGCGTCAGTCCACTGGACTTTCCTGTGTTGAGTGATTTCAGTTGCTTCTCTATTCCTTCAACATTTATTTCGATGTCAGCCATTTTTTCTTTCCTGCGAGGATTTAGAAAAGGAACTGCAGTGCGGTATTCCTCTGTGAAACAGCTTTGGAAAAAGTTGTTTAGTATTTCAGCATTACGCTGCCATTATCATGAACTTCCTAGGATTTTCCGTCAAGTCAGTACATATAATTTTACTTTCGAATTCACTGAACGCTTCACGCTTAGCCCTCCTTACGCTAACTTTGACATCGTTTAGCTTCTGTTTGTCTGAGAGGTTTTGACTGCGTTTAAATTTGCAGTGAAGCTCTCTGTGCTTTCGCAGTAGTTTCCTAACTTTGTTGTTGAACCACGGTGGGCTTTTCCCGTCCCTCGCTGTTTTACTCGGCACGTACCTGTCTAAAACGCATTTTACGATTGCCTTGAACTTTTTCCATATACACTCAACATTGTCAGTGTCGGAACAGAAATTTTCGTTTCGATCTGTTAGGTAGTCTGAAATCTGCCTATTACTCTTGCTAAGCAGATAAACCTTCCTCCCTTTTTTATATTCCTATTTACTTTCATATTCAGGTACGCTGCAACGGCCTTATGATCACTGATTCCCTGTTCTGCGCTTACAGAGTGGAAAAGTTCCGGTCTGTTTGTAATCAGTAGGTCCAAGATGTTGTCTCCACGGGTCGGTTCCCTCTTTATTCGCTCGAGGTAATTTTTGGATAGTGCACTCAGTATAATGTCACTCGATGCTCTGTCCCTACCACCCGTACTAAACATCTGAGTGTCCCAGTCTACATCTGTTAAATTGAAATCTCCACCTAAGACCATAACATGCTGAGGAAATTTATGTAAAATATATCCCAGATTTTCTCTCCGTTGTTCTGTCACTAATGCTGCTGAGTCGGGAGGTCGGTAAAAGGAGCCAATTATTAACCTAGCTCGGTTGTTGAGTATAACCTCCACCCATAATAATTGACAAGAACCATCCACTTCTATTTCACTACAACATAAACAACTACTAACAGCGACAAACACGCCACCACCGGTTCCATGCAATCTATCCTTTCTAAACAGCGTCTGTGCCTTTGTAAGTGTGCTGGAGAAGTGGAAGTATTGGTTAAAATTTTTCGAGATACCATTGGTAGGCCATCATCACAGGCTAAACAGTACCCCACAAGACTTTTGCCAATGTCGTTCCTTCTTCTCCATTAGCGCGGGAATATTAGCCTCCGACGATTGTTCACCGATAGTAGCCCCAAGAATTTTAACTAATACACCCGCTTCTCCAGCACCAACGTGGCAAAACTCCTCTGTATAAGAGATCACGGCAGTGGTCTCTGACAGTGCTCTAGCAATAGTGGAGACTGAAACATCCTGAAGAAGATCCCAGAAGAGGTGTCGAAATGTCGATTACTTTAGAGGGAAATATGACGTGGTCTAACAACCCAGAAAACTACAAAACTTTTTGCTCTATATTCCATTCTTATGCCGAAATTTTAATACTATATTGTAATCAATCTTTTATACATAATAAATAATCACGTCCTACCAACACGTATGTAATCTTTTCGAATGAACTTACAACAGACAAAATGTCCAACATGGTCAACACCCTACAGGTACTTCAGGTACTTTTTAGGTCCGATTAACAGCACTAATGATGAAAAATCTTGATAACGGCACTACTACGCGCCGCTAAGCTACAAAATTACTTAACGAATTTTTTTTTACGTGGCCTTCCAAAGCAGTAAGCACGAAAATTCCGATAATAAGGAAAACTTACAGTGCATTTTAACAAACTGCACTTACGGAAAAAGAATTGCAACACCAGGAAGGAGTTGTGCGAGATAAACGGAAGTTATTAGGTGTATCTACATCGGAAAGATGATATCGAATAAGATGTCGCGCCAGAGGCATAGGAATGGCGCAAGTAGCGCCCCAATCAGAATGCAAATCAGGTTGGCCTTAAATGAACGTGAGTTTCCTTTTAGACGCCATTATGAACACCTCACTGAATAATAAGGCTACGGTAAACACGATTTTCCTTGTGCGATACTACAGGAAGACCTGGCAGGAATATAGTCACTGTAAAGGATTGCTGGTAGCGGTGGACACGGGGGTGTACGGTCCGGACTGCTATGTGGCACTACCAACAGGGAAGACGATCGTGTTAGACGTTTGGCTCTGCTGCATCGTATTTCATCTGAGGCTGCAACTCGTGCAAGAGTTTGCACCACAGTGACACAACGAACTGTTTACCCATTGGTTACTTCAGGAACGGTTCCAAGCCAGTCGCTCTGTAGTGTGCATCCCACTAACCCCAAACCACCTTGCCGCGCGGGGAAGCCGTGCCGTATTGGGCGCCTTGTAACGGCACGCCAGCCTCCCCCCGTCGTAGGTTCGAGGGACCGATGACCTCAGCAGTTTCATCCCACAAGACCTTACCACAAATTTCCAATTTTTTTAACAAACCACCGTAAAGCGAGAGATCATTAAGGTAGAGGGGGAGGAGTCAGGATGGGAGTCTGTACTGTTTTCCGATGACAGCTGGTTTCGACTCGGTCTTATTGATGTCTATGTGTTGGTTAGAAAGATGCCAGTTGAGGCCCTGCAACCAACCTGTCTGCGCGCTAGATACATTGGACCTATACCTGGAGCTATAGTCTGGGGTGTGATTTCGTACGCAAGTATGAGTGTCGTGGTTATCCCATGCGCCCTGATTGCAAATTTGTAGGTCCATCTGGTCATCTGAGCTGTTGTTCTGCCATTCATAACAGCACACCAGGAGGTGATTTCTAACAGGATAACGCTCGTCCAGAAAACGCTGTTTTAATCCGATATGCTGTACAGTTTGTTGACATTTTCCCTTGGCCTGCTTGATCATCAGAACTGTCTCCAATCCAGCTCAAATGAGACAACATCGGGCGACAACTCCAGCGCGACCCAGCGCGATCCGCGACAGCATTAACCGTCCCTGTATCGACCAACCAAGTACAACATGCATGGAATTCCATTCCACAAACTGTAGTCCGGCACCTGTACAACACAATGCATACATGCTTGCTGTCAACATTCTGGCAGTTATATCGGTTACTGATGTACTAGGATTTCACATTTTCTACTTATCATCTCATGCTTACATTAATCTGTGACCTTAATCACTTAAGTACGTTGCCTAGACCAATGTATTCTCGAAATATCATTACTCTACATTAATTATTTTTTGGTGTCACCATGTTTTCCGTGAATGTAAAAGAACACTTTCCCGCAAGTAGGAATTTGTGACATATTTTAGCTATACGCGGGAATATACAAATGTATAGTTGCCCCACGTAGCGGGAAAAAAGTAGCTGATCATTTTCGAACTAGAACGAGAGCACGTTTCTAACTGAGGACTGCGTTCTCATTTGCAACGCGTGCCCTTGCTCTCTCAGGGCAACAAGCGGACCTAGCGAGACACGCAGGGGCTCACATTCCACAGGTGTCGGCATAGTTTAGCCACCCCCAACCTCCACACCCTCCAGCAACCCCTCAGTTCCCGTCCTCTCCCCCTCAGGTGGCCCCGGAGATCAGCTTGCAAGTTTCTTCCGTGGTTTTGCATAACGAAGATAAACTGGCGGAGAGGAATGCCATGCAAAGTACTGCCATTTCTGAGAATTAGCTAAGGTAACATTTGCACTGAAAACATGAACAAAATTTAACAGCTCCTAACTCCGCATATAATGGATATTTAATTACCAAGAGCGTACGGCACTTCCTCTGGGATACAACATTTTCATTTCCTTTCCACTTCCAGAGTAAGCATTACAAGCGCTTGACGTGTTTAGGAAATAAACTTTGTGAGTACCTAGCATTGTCAGTGCACGTATTTATTCCAATCACCTATTAGTCCATCTTCTCCTCCCCCTCTTTCTGTTCATCCTTCTTCCCCTGTCTTTGTTCATGCACTCCTCCTCCTCTTTATCCATCTGCTGCCTTCTCTCTGTCCATCTCCACCTCCTTTATCTCTGTCAGTCTCCTCTTCTTCCTTACCTGGGTCCATGTCACCAAAACCTTCTCTTTGTCCATCTCCTCCTCTCCCCTTTGCCAATCTACTCCTTCTCTTCCTCCTCCTCGTCTCTCTGACCATCTCCTGCACTCTCTTTTCTCTGGCCATCTTCATCTTAGACTTCTCTGTCTGTTCATTTTCTCCTATTCCCTTCTTCCTTTCCCCAATATCACCCCTTCCCCAATTGGAAATTGCAGTTTCTAACCCGCACAGTATTTCTTTTCACATAACAAGTAGTATGTGAACCAGATTTGGTTGAATTCAATCCAACGATTTAGGAAAAGCTTTTTACAGTGCTTGTGCCTCCTACGCGCATGTCACACATATTTAACATATTTCACACATATTGGGACACATATTTCACCTGAGTCACTAACGAATTACGCCGTGCTCTTTCGTTTTCACGCAGCTCAATGTTAACGACGTCATATGGCCTGAACTATGTGTTGTACAATGATATAATGTTATGGGTACATTCAGCGGCATATGTGATTACGCCCTGCGAAATGTGTTGCGAATAGATTTATCATCAAAGAAGTAATAGATTTAAATACCATGAATGTTGAAGCGTTATTTCACGCATCTAGGTGTTTAAGATGGCGTATTCCCTGAACTATGTTCATACATTGGTATAACTTCGTAAGTATATTGACAATCATATGTGGATACTGTCTGCGAAATACATTTCGAATAGATTCAGCAGCAAAAAAGTAATAAATATAAACATCACGCAAGATGGGGCAGTTTGTTTTACATCTCAGTGTTCATGAAGTAATATCTCCTGAATTATGTGCCGTATAGTGATATAATTTTGCACCTACATTCACTAGTACATGTGCATTCAGTCTGCAAAATGTGTCGCGAATGCAGTTATTAGTAAAGATGTAATGAATGAAAAGGTCATGCATGATGAGACAGTTTTAAATTACAAATAGTGAAAATGTAGGATGTGATAGATGTCTTTCCTCCCATCATTTTGGAAGGTATATCAGCAATAAAATGTTTTTAAAGGTTTGAAATGATGTGTAGTTTGTTGCAAGTGAGTAACTATTCTCATTCTCAAGTAGTGTATAAGTAAAGTCCGTTTTCCCGCGCATCGTGGGCTACACTACTTTTTCACCAAACACCCTTTCTATGAATTCGCGATTATTTCCCATACAGCAATTCTTTAACCACGAAGGCATCTCTATTATGCCACACGGCAAGTGATGATAGAAACTGGCCCTTGCACGTGCTTTGTGCACTCAATTTTTATAAAATTCCATTGTGGCCTGTAATGTTCTACTTTGGCTGATAATAGGGTCCTGAGTCTTGCTTGACATAGCGTTCTGTTTTCTAACATGTCTGTAAGCGCCGTATGTAGAGGAGCGGAAGCCAAGCTTATCACTTGTTCACCTTCAAAATCAATATTAATGCGTTGGCTAATATTCTCTTTTATAGTTTTGATTAATTCCTCTATACCGTTCAGCTGTAGTGTTACAGCTGTAGTGTTACATGTGTGCTCATCAATTCGTAATTTAATAAAACTTTCCTAAGGTAAGATGGAATTTTCTCGCCACTTTTATTAAGTTTACATGAGTGCAGTGGGAATTGGGTCCAGTTATTAATTTACACAAGCAGTTAAATATTCATAGCAAAGTAAAATTTAAGCATTCTTTGAAACCATCAGTCGAATCTTTACCATCAAAATAAGCGTTCACGTACATAATTTACATTCATCTTATAATTTTCTCGACTCAGCTGGATCCACGATCAACACAAATGGACGGCTTTGCTGCATACAATGTAGCGGCCCACGGACACCACCAGAATCTGGCCAACACATGTAATACGTATAGTATTACAATGGGGTGATCTTAAACGCAAACTGTATAAAAGCCTCACCGAAGCGACAGTTAATATTAACTTCTTTTGCTGATATTGCTGGCATTTTCCCCTTTAACACTCATATCTTCAAACCATTAAATTGAAGATAGTTAGGAATTAGTGTACAACAAAGTAAAATTGAATTCCGGCCACTAAGTTAGATGACAATGAAGTAACCAATAATGCAAACCTAAGCTATACTAACCGTTACAGCTTTCATTCAATAACAAAACTATACAGGGTGATTATTTTTCCACCGTGTACAAACCCTACAGACAAACTCAATGGATGAGGGGATACGGAACAAAGAAGATCTGATGAACTTATGTCCGTAAATGCAGGGTTTTCATGCTAAATACCATTTATTTAAACATACGTTGTTTCAGAGACTGCGGTGTAATAAGTGCAGTACCATGCAGGCACAGTTATGGTATGTGCTGAAAATTATTTCCATATGCCTCAAGGCTTGCGTGTACGCGCAGTAGCATGCTCTATCTCACACGTTCACATCGGACACGCTGCATCTAAGAGTGTCAAAGGCAGCATGAATACGCTGCTCCAGTGTCTCCACTACTGGAATGGCTCTGCATACACGATACTTTTGAGATGGCCCCATAACCAGAAATCGCACGAGTTCAGATTCGTGAACAAGCAGGGCATGCAACTTGACCCCCTCGTCCAATCCATCTACCAGGGAAGACACGATTGAGATGCGTCCGGACGTTAACTGCGAAGTGTGCTTGAGCACCCTCACATAACAGCAACATAACCCTTCGAATCACCAGTGGTATTTCTTCCAGCAGGTGAGGCAAAGTCACCCACAAGAAACGCCGATAATGGTGGCCTATCTGGCAACGTGAAAGGAACACTGGTCCCAAAATAAGGTCCCCAAATACTCTGGCGTATCCTCTCATCAATCAATCTCTAGAGTTTGTAAACGATGGAAAAATCACCCTGTATTTCAATTTCTAGGCTCAGTTCTCAGTAGCCACTTGAAGCACAGTAACACACAGGTCGACAAAAGCACTAATAAAAGGTGAGGTAGCATCAGTCAGCTTCATCACAGGTAACTATAGGGGCTTGTTGCGAGCTTGTCTACACCTGAGTGTTCGCGTGTGCAAACATAGCACGGTCGCAATCGCCACGGCAATAGCACGTGCTAGCTCCAACAAACTAGCGTAATACAAGAACGTGCAGAGAGTAAGCCCGCTGCATGAAAGCACTTACAACGAACAATGACGAACTTTGTTAATGACGGGCTGGTGCTGAACACGTATTAAGCACGGTAGTTCCACATGGACTAGAATACACAGATCAGGTAAGAAGAACAGAGAAGGTAAGATAGAGAGCAATAATGTTCACAGAGAACCACGCCATTCCACCGTTTGTCCACCTGTATGACTCACTTGTTCAGTATCGGAGTTTTAAACCATTAGCATTAGTGTTTCCATTGGCCAAACCCTCATAGGATTTCAGCTATAGGCCGGCGAGTGTGGTCGTGCGGTTCTAAGCGCGTCAGTTTGGAACCACGTGACCGCTACGGTCGCAGGTTCGAATCCTGCCTCGGGCATGGATGTGTGTGATGTCCTTAGGTTGGTTAGGTTTCAGTAGTTCTAAGTTCTAGGGGACTGATGACCTCAGTAGTTAATTCCCATAGTGCTTAGAGCCATTTGAACGATTTTTTGAACATTTCAGCTATATGAAATGCTTTCAACACACAGACAACTCTTTGCGGCACCCTTTTAGCAGTGGTGCAACATGTCGAACCAGTTACTGCTGCTGGTCGCACATGCGTTTCTGACAGCTCGCTCTGACTTAATTCCTTGCTCGTTGTTCTCTCTTCCCGCCACCGCCTGCCGATGACGCACGTGTCCGGCCAACCACCGCACTGTGGAAATGTGCCAACTCCCCAACACAAGCAAAGATCTACCAACTTCCCCAGATAATGTAAAAATCATTCTTGCAGGTGCGTAGTTCTGTTGTATACACTTTTCATTTTAGAAACAGCAGGAAACAGACAATAGTAAATAAAATCGTAGAAGAATGGTAATGCTAGTAAAATTCATACTAATCTTGGTTGCAGTTCCAGATTTCAGGTTCATCATCTCCTCTGTAAAGGCAGGTCAGACATCACAAGTTTTTTATTTCACTTACAGAAGCTTCTTTACACTGTCACAGCAAATGTTGTATCAATTATTTTCCTATGTCATAACAGTAGAAATTTAACAAATATTTTTTGTGCTAAAGAGAGCTCATACACTCGCGCGCACTTTCATAATAAAAAAATTACAGAGGACCGATGCAAAGAAGACCCAATAAGGGACCATACTGGCTCTCAATTCAGACTAAGAACACGCAATTGGCGCAGAGACTATGACAAGTTGCAGCCGAGATGACGACTCCCTGAATTGGCACGGATTCATATCTGTATGTTTAGTATTGAAACCAGGATGGTAGGTACTCAAAGAGCTCAAGGGGGGGGGGTTCTTTGGGGAAGGAGACAAGACATCGAGGTCATCGGTCTCATCGGATCAGGGAAGGACGGGGAAGGAAGTCGGCCGTGCCCTTTCAAAGGAATCATCCCGGCATTTGCCTGAAGCGATTTAGGGAAATCACGGAAAACCTAAATCAGGATGGCCGGACGCGGGATTGAACCGTCGTCCTCCCGAATGCGAGTCCAGTGTCTAGAGCTCAAGGCTCTGAGCACTATGCGACTTAACTTCTGAGGTCATCAGTCGCCTAGAACTTAGAACTAATTAAACCTAACTAACCTAAGGACATCACACACATCCATGCCCGAGGCAGGATTCGAACCTGCGACAGTAGCGGTCGCTCGGTTCCAGACTGTAGCGCCTAGAACCGCACGGCCACTCCGGCCGGCAAAAGAGCTCACAGGATAAGGTTATGATTGTGGATGGGGCCGTAAACAGTTACTGTTAGTTGCCAAATCAACCACACAACTTTATTTTTCTATGAACCACTCTTTTACACATTGCTTTAAAAGATCACAATTAAAAAATACTGCCGAAGACCTAGTTAAATAACTTGAGATGCTGTCTGGGCTGAAGCCTCAAAACCACACTAAAAACTAGAGCGGCTGAAGGCCTGGCTTAGAAATGAAAAGCAATTAAAAATAGGAGGTACAAAATAAATTTCCTTTCTTAAAAAAATGCAATTAAAAACAATTAGCGGCTGAAGGCCTACATTACATATATCAAGGACAACCGTTATTAAAACACAGTAATAAACAATTTTACTAACCAAGAAATTTCGTTTTAAACTTACAACAGAAGAACCACCATCTAAAACAAACAGAACAAGTGGTGCTCAGAAGTGTTCCAAGGGTTGACCTGAGAAGGTAGCTCAAATGACAGGTGAGGTGAGACAGGCAGCCAAGAGTTGCTGTTAAATAATTGGATGGCAACCCAAACTAGGGATGGTAGGACCTATCAACAATTTAACCAGTTCCCTTCTGTCCGACCAATGGCACAACGATGGAAAATATCGTCCGAGGACGAGGATATAAACAGAACTATGTCTTCAGAAATTGGCGTCTAAAAACAGCCAAGGGAACAATAAGCACTCTAACAATATGAACAAAACAATTTAAAAGGCTGTCAAACTACAGCATCAATACGACAATGAAAGGCATACTGCTGGAAAACTATGGTAATGACGAGGGCAGGTAACTGGGACGTCAATTGCCACAGGGCAAAAAATACCGCTGGTGCACTTCACTGGTAAGTATCAGTCAATTTAATAATTAACCACAATATAGGAAGATGGCTGCAAGATTTTGCCGACCCGAACCAATCATACATCGCTGCTAGCCCAAACCGCCCAGGGAGCAACAACCCGCAAATGAACGTAGATATGTCACAATAGTTGAGGCCTCATAACTGGTTAACTGATCACCTAACTTCAGCATCAGCACCTCACGATCTGACAGCGCGTGAACGCTGCCAGCGGTCCCAGGCTGGCCTCGCGCCACTCCCAACTGGCTGACCCAATCCAGCACATAGACAGCATTAAAATAAGTAATCAGTCAAAACCACACAAGCTACACGCGGTTCCGGCAAACACTTCCACAAACAACTAGAACAATACTAAAACCAGTCACTGTAGAACAACTAGAAGGAATCACAAGTCGACACACACAGAGAACCCGGAATCGGTCGGAGACCAGATACACGTGATGAGACGAACGACAGAATGACCAACCAAGGTCGTGCCTCACTGCTGCTCCATCCCCACTGAAATCCAGACACACGACGGCTCGGAAATACTAGCAGTCGCTCTGAGGATACTATGACAGTGCTCTTATCGATCAGCGCTGCTGCAGCCACTCATGGGCAGGTAGGCCAGCAACTCAGAGACGCCAGTAACTCGAATAAGAAACGAGATGGGAGTACTGCCAAGACAAGATATCAAGCAATAACGGCACGAACACGAGCCATGCGTGGCTCAAGTATGTCAGCTTTTGGTATGTTCTAGAAGAAACAATTGGTCAAATCAATAATTACATTGGCTTCCTATTTTGAAGAACTTAATAATTTAAACAAAATTCCATTTCTTAATGTTTATGAAAATATAAGGTAAAATTTAATAACACAGACTGATTTAAGTAATTATGAAATATAACTTTTGAAATTTTGAAATATGTCTCATGCAAACACAGAAAATATTTTGATTTTTCTACAATGTGAATGCATTTATGAAAAGTTAAATATGTTTTTCAGACATAACATTAATTTTCCATTTACTGAATTTTAAAACTTCTTAGAAAATTACTTCAATTGCATTTGGGAAAATACATGAAGCATGTGGTAATTGCTGTAGCACATGTGAAGTGGAAACTGTACTAGAACGAATTTTCGTATTTGGTTGGTCGGTTAGTTTAAAAGAGGGGGGAAGAGGGTTGGGGAGAAGGGACGTAACTGCTACGTCATCAGTCCCTTGTTCCGAGGAAAACAATTCCACAAGAGTGAGATTAAATCAAGTGAGACTGATAACACTAAACGGAGAAAGAGGAAAAACCACAAGAACGACGGAAGGGCAACAAACACTTAAATGGACAAAAGGGGAGAAAAAACCACCGAAACACAAGAAACTGTTGGAGAGATTAAAACGACAAAACAATTTGCAATGGCTGGCTGGCCATGAGAATAAAAAGGAGAAGCCAGTCGATCTGCAACTCATTAAAACCTGCACCCTTAAAGGCAAAAGGGTGGCGGAAACAGAGGCACAAAAGACATGCACTAAAACTTAGATCAATTGATAAAACCCACCCTCACAAATTAAACGTAAAATTAATTCAGTCAATGAGCCGTTGTCAGATAAAATTATCGGCAACGGGTCTGGTAACCTAAGATTTCGTCACAGGACAGTCAGAGTCGGACAGTGCACCAGAATATTGGCCACTGTCAACCTGGCACCGCATCGACACTGATGTGGGTCTTCACTGGGCAGGAGGTAGCTGTGGTTCACCCAACCGTGGCCAGTGCGGAGCAGGCAGAGAACCACAGAGTCCCTGCGAGAGGCGCGCACGGAGGACTGCCACGCATTCGTGGTCTCCTTAATCGCTAACAGTTTATTGTGCGTACTGAGGCTATGCCATTCCGTCTCCTAAGACCCTGTAACCTGGTGGTGTAAAAACAAACGCAGGTCAGTAATTGGAGTGCCGATCACCATAAGCAGTTTCCATGTAGCCAGTATGCCCAGGATATTACCAAGTTTGTTGCCTTGGATTCCAACATGTCCTGGGGTCTACACAAACACCACTGAACAACCGGACTGTTCCAGGCACAGATGGACTCCTGGATGGTCGCTACCAAAGGATGACGAGGGTAGCACTGGTCGGTAGCTTGTAGGCTGCTCAAGGAGTCAGTATACAGAAAAAGCGACTCCTCAGGGCATGAATGGATGTGATCAAGGGTATGAGATAAATCCACCAGCTCTGCAGCCATCAGGCAAGGAAAGCTATTCAATATGTCATACGCAAAGCCGACGTGACCGTCAGCCATCGAGCTGTCGGCGTAAATCACTTCATGGCCTGGTACATGTCGAGAGTCGAGAGGAAGTGACAGCGGAGAGCCGTGGGATGAACTGAGTCCTTTGGGCCATGTGAAGGGTCCTGGCAAGGCCGCGTCCTAGGTGTACACCATGGAGGTGTACGCGAATGGACCTCGAGTATAGGCGGTAAAGGCAAGGATTCCATTGCAGACAGAAGGGATCAGACGCGAACTCCTGTTGTAAGCCCTGACCTGGGCCACCGATGCGGGAGATGAACCGTCATGGGTGGAAAAAGAAGATGGTAATTCGGATGCGGAGGAGAACTATGAACGCGTGCAACGTAAATGGAGAGCAGTTGCGCACGCCTGATCTACAATGGAGAGACTCCAGCCTCCGCCAGGATTCTGATCACTGGACCCGTTCTAAAACCTCACGTCGCTACTCGAACGCCACAGTGGTGCACTGGGTTCAGTAAACGTAGCGCTGAGGGCGCCTTCGAATCATAAATCAGACTCCCATAGTCAAAGCGGTATTGAACAAGAGCTCTGTGGAGCTACAGTGGGGTAGAGCGCTCAGAACCCCAGTTGGTGTTTCTCAGGCAGCGGAGAGCATTGAGGTGCTGGCAGCACTCTTGCTTGAGCTGACGAAGGTGAGGTAGTCAGGTCAATCGGGAGTTGAAAACCAGCCCTAAAATTCGATATGTCCCCACTACAGTAAGGGAATTGTCAGTAACGTTCCGGATGAACGGTACGATTCCGACAGAAGTGCATAACACACGGCTTTTCGGCCCAAAACTGAAAGCCGTGGGCTAGAGCCCATGACTGTGCCTTGTGGATGGCTCCCTGTAGGCGCAGCTCAGCAACACCAGTACTGGTGGAGCAGTACGAAATGCAGAAGTCGTCTGCATACAGAGAGGGTGAGATGGACGGCCGTACAGCTGCTGCTAGAGCGTTAATGGCCACTGTATATAGAGACACACTCAATACAGAGCCCTGCGGGACCACATTCTTCATAGTATGGGGGGAACTATGGGAGGCACCAACTTGGACATGGAAAATACGAAGCTACAGGAAATTCTGAATAAAAATCGGGAGCGGGCCTTGGAGATCCCACTCGTGTAATGTGGCAAGGATATCATGTCGCCAGTTGGTGTCAGACGCTTTTCGTAAATCAAAAAAATGCGGCCACAAAGTTTTGGATGGCAGACTCGAGGGACACAAAATTACCTATGGTACAACGACCCAGGTGGAAACCGCCCTGGCACGGAGCCAGTTGGCCACGTGACTCCAGGGCCCAACCCAACCACCGATAATCCATATGTTCCAGCAAGTTACAAAGAGCGTTGGTGAGGTTTATGGACCGATAGCTATCCGGGTTTCTGCCGGTTTTGGGAGCTGGTATGACGGTGCTCTCCCGCCAGTGCGATGGAAAGATGCCATTGCACCAGATCCGGTTGAATATCCCGAGGAGGTGTCGATTGTAGTCAGACAATAGATGTTTAATCATCTAACTGTGGATCCGAATAGGCCCAGGAGCTGTGTCGGGGCAATGTGCAAGGGCAGTGAGGAACTCCCACTCTGTAAATTGGGAGTTATAGGGTTCACTATGGTGCGTAGTTTACGAGAGGACTTTCCTTTCCAACCGCCGTTTGAGAGTGCGAAAGGCTGGGGTTAATTCTTCGACCCAGAGGCGCCAGCATAGTGCTCAGCAAAGAGCTCGGCAATCGCATTTGCGTCGGTAGATAACACGCCATTTACCTTAACATTGGGAACACCTGTTGGGGTCTGGTGCCCTAAAACTAGTTTGATCTTTGCCCAGACTTGATAAGGTGACGTATTGTATCCAATGGTCGAGACGATCTCTCCCAACTCTCCTGTTTCCGTTTTTGACAAGCTGGCGAACGCGGGCATGGAGGCGTTTAAATGCTGTGAGGTGCTCCAGGGAATGGTGCCTTTTATGCCGCTGTAGAGCTTGCCGACACTTCTTAATTGCCTCAGCGACTTTCACCAACGGACTGTCTTTCGCCGGGACACCCTAATGAACGAGGGATCGCGTTTTCCGCCGCAGAAACGATGCTTGTAGTTACCTGCTCCACCACCACATCGATGTTACAATGTGGGGGAGATTCAACGGTGACAGCAGAGGAGAAGGCGTCCCAGTCTGCTGGGGCAGCAAAAGGAAGATTAGAAAGTGGTCACTACCGCACAGGTCGTCATGTGTTCTCCAGTGGACAGATGGGAGAAGGCAAAGACTGCAAGCCAGAGATGAATGGCTGAATATGTGCCATGTGCTGCGCTGAAATATGTGGGGGCACCTGTAATTAAGAGGCAGAGGTCGAGTTGTGACAGTAAATTTTCGAAATCTCTGCCTACGCCAGTAAGCATGGTGCCACCCCACAAGGAGTTATGAGTATTAAAATCTTCCAAAAGGAGGAAACGTTTAGGGAGTTGATCAATCAGAGCAGCCAGTGCGTCCAGGGCTACTGCACCATCTGGAGGAAGATATATGTTGCCGACAGTTATTTCCTGCGTCGTCCGTATGTTGACAGCCACGGCTTCAAGAGAGGTTTGAAGGGGCACAGGTTCACTGCATACTGAGGACAGGACATAAACTCCACCTTCCCCATATGGCACGCACTTCTTTAGAATTTTGAACGTGGCAGGTAATACCATACAATGGGCCGGAAAGTGTGAGACCCCAATAAGTCGCCTTTTGCGACAGTCGGGAATACCTTGGGCCTATTCTAACCCCCGGACCTGGAAGGGGTGGAAAGGGGGAGGGGATTTTCGTAGTTCCAAATAACCTCACAGAATTATGCAAATATACCATTACTTTATGGACAAACGTATAATGTAGCTATTTGCGAAATTAGAATGTCATACTTTATAGCTGAATATTGGCGTAACAAGTTCTCAAAAGAGGGTGGTACTGCAAACTTCGGTTAATCTAGGTATGTCATACTCTCCAAAGAAAACGTTAGTATTTCTTCGGTACTTAAATGATGTTCTGAGATACAAATGATGTCAGTCTCAAGTTCTATTAGCATTTCATATTTATCCCTCATTCATATAATACTATGTTTAAATAAGCTCATTGTGCCTTCTATTCTGCATTATTGATTTACTGAACTAACTAGTAGCCTTGAAGTAATCATACTGAAGGGGCCTTTAGACACCTGCACGTTGCTACTGTAATTCTGTCTTGAGTGAGTCACGATCAACTTTTCCATTCAAATTCCGATGGAGGCAACGCCTCAACAATGGATACTCTCAAAAGGCAAAATAGAAACGTATGTCTTATCGGCAGTATTAACGCACCTCACAGCTGCGTCAAGTCAGGGTTGGTCGTAACGCAGGAATAGCTGTACAACATTAGTGGTCGGAGACTTTCATAGCTTATATCACAAGCCCAGACTGCCTACACTGTTTTCAGTCCATTCAACTACTGATCCTCTTTAGTAAAATCGTTACACAAGGCCCGTAACTCGTGTGCCATCATGTTGAGCCCAGCACTGGTTGTAAATGTAGCTGACTTGGTACTCTTCATGTACTGTCTCGAATAAAAAGTGAGGAAATTAAAATAATGACTCCTTACGTGATTTATCTTGCAACTTTTGGCCTGTACCACACCCATGACTCTAGTACAAAGCACTGTCTTCCTAATTCGTCGAGCTTAAGCTTCCTCACAGTGGTTGGGATCTGCAGTGCGCTCACATTAATGTCCTCCCACCCACCCCCACACCACCTATGTTTGTTGTCAACTTGCAATAGCTACACAGAGAAGGAATCTGGCAGCACTAGCAGGGAGGTTATATAAAACGTGTCGGGAGAGAGAGCGAGCGGGGGGGGGGGGGGGGGTGAGGCGGGGGAGGAGAGGAGGGGGAACAATGCAGTGGTTGTCGTAATGTGGAGATGGTGCGATTTATGTGGCCTCCTATAGGGCATAATGACTGGATTTCGGGCCAGCTGTGGAAGAATTTCCGAAAAGATTCAGTTTGCAAATCATTGCCGTGCCACCGTGGTTAAAGTATTCCAGTATTCCGAGGATGGTAGAGACGCTCTCCAAAACTTAAGCCGGGTCAACTGTGGCGCACGATGACACACATGAACGATGGCTGTGCAGGTTTGTACGGGCGAACAGACGTGCAACTGCTGAACAACTGACCTCCCAAATCAACCAATTGGCTACCAATAGTGTCTCCTTACTGACCGTCAGTGAAGGTTGCTAGGTATAGGATCCCACCCACAGCGGAATCTTGGTTCAGGCACCTACGCCAACTGCTGTTGATCGGTAGCGAAGACTAGAATTTGCATGCCAGTGCCGAATCTGGAAGTCCATTGAGTGGCAACAGGTAGCCTTAAGATGAATCACGTGTTATCCTCTTTGGACAGATGGACGTTGGCGTGAACGGTATGAAACGTCTGGATGCGAACACCCTCCAGCAATCGCTGGATACATTATGGTCTCGGCTATGTTTTCGTGGCATTATCTGGGCGATCTCGCAATTTTGGAAGGCACAGTAGGTCAGGTAGCGTCTTTGATACATAATCAAAAACGTCTTTGGTCCCGGGTTCGATCCCCGCCACTGCCTAAATTTTGATAAATAATCAGCATTGGCGGCCGAAGACTTCCGGCATAAGAAGCCAGCCTCATTCTGCCAACGGCCTTGTCAAAGAGGGCGGAGGAGCGGATAGAGGTTCAGGGCACTCTCTTGTCCTAGGGGTGGGAAATTGCCCCTAAAGGCGGAAGAATCAGCAATGATCAAGGACATGAGGATGCAGAAGGCAATGGAAACCACTGCATTAAAGACACGTAACGTGTATCCAAGGGACATGTGGCCTGCAACTAAAGAAGTAGCATGATGATCTCTCCATTGGCAAAAGATTCCGGAATAGTCTCCCATTCGGATCTCCGGGAGGGGACTGCCAAGGGGGAGGTTACCATGAGAAAAACATTGAATAATCTACGAAGGGATAACGTTCTACGAGTCGGGTCGTGGAATGTCAGAAGCTTCAACGTGGTAGGGAAACTAGAAAATCTGAAAAGGCAAATGCAAAGGCTCAATCTAGATATAGTAGGGGTCAGTGAAGTGAAGTGGAAGGAAGACAAGGATTTCTGGTCAGATGAGTATCGGGTAATATCAACAGCAGCAGAAAATGGTACAACAGGTGTAGGATTCGTTATGAATAGGAAGGTAGGGCAGAGGGTCTGTTACTGTGAACAGGTCAGTGACCGGGTTGTTCTAATCAGAATCGACAGCAGACCAACACCGACAACGATACTTCAGGTATACATGCCGACGTCGCAAGCTGAAGATGAACAGATAGAGAAAGTGTATGATGATATTGAAAGGGTAATGCAGTGTGTAAAGTGGGACGAAAATCTAATAGTCATGGGCGACAGGAATGCAGTTGTAGGGGAAGGAGTAGAAGAAAAGGTTACAGGAGAATATGGGCTTGGGACAAGGAATGAAAGAGGGGAAAGACTAATTGAGTTCTGTAACAAGATTCAGCTTGTAGTAGCGAATACCCTGTTCAAGAATCACAAGAGGAGGAGGTATACTTGGAAAAGGCCAGGAGATACGGGGAGATTTCAATTAGATTACATCATGGTCAGACAGAGATTTCGAAATCAGATACTGGATTGTAAGGCGTACCCAGGAGCAGATATAGACTCAGATAACAATATAGTAGTGATGAAGAGTAGTCTGAAGTTCAAGACATTAGTCAAGAAGAATCAATACGCAAAGAAGTGGGATACGGAAGTACTAAGGAATGACGAGATACGTTTGAAGTTCTCTAACGCTATAGATACAGCAATAAGGAATAGCGCAGTAGGCAGTACAGTTGAAGAGGAATGGACATCTCTAAAACGGGCCATCACAGAAGTTGGGAAGGAAAACATAGGTACAAAGAAGGTAGCTGCGAAGAAACCATGGGTAACAGAAGAAATACTTCAATTGATTGATGAAAATAGGAAGTACAAACATGTTCCGGGAAAATCAGGAATCCAGAAATACAAGTCGCTGAGGAATGAAATAAATGGGAAGTGCAGGGAAGCTAAGACGAAATGGCTGCAGGAAAAATGTGAGGACATCGAAAAAGATATGCTTGTCGGAAGGACAGACTCAGCATACAGGAAAGTCAAAACAACCTTTGGTGACATTAAAAGCAACGGTGGTAAAATTAAGAGTGCAACGGGAATTCCACTGTTAAATGCAGAGGAGAGAGCAGATAGGTGGAAAGAGTACATTGAAAGCCTCTATGAGGGTGAAGATTTGTCTGATGTGATAGAAGAAGAAACAGGAGTCGATTTAGAAGAGATAGGGGATCCAGTATTAGAATCTGAATTTAAAAGGGCTTTGGAGGACTTACGGTCAAATAAGGTGGAAGGGATAGGTAACATTCCATCAGAATTTCTAATTTCATTGGGGGGAGTGGCAACAAAACGACTATTCACGTTGGTGTGTAGAATATATGAGTCTGGTGATATACCATCTGACTTTCGGAAGAGCATCATCCACACAATTCCGAAGACGGCAAGAGCTGACAAGCGCGAGAATTATCGCACAATCAGCTTAAGAGCTCATGCATCGAAGCTGCTTACAGGAATAATATACAGAAGACTGGAAAAGAAAATTGAGAATGCGCTAGGTTACGATCAGTTTGGCTTCAGGAAAAGCAAAGGGACGAGACCGGCAATTCTGACGTTACGGCTAATAATGGAAGCAAGGCTAAAGAAAAATCAAGACACTTTCATAGGATTTGTCGACCTGGAAAAAGCGTTCGACAATATAAAATGGTGCAAGCTGTTCGAGATTCTGAAAAAAGTAGGGATAAGCTATAGGGAGAGACGGGTCATATACAATATGTACAACAGCCAAGAGGGAATAATAACAGTGGACGATCAAGAACGAAGTGCTCGTATTAAGAAGGGTGTAAGGCAAGGCTGTAGCCTTTCGCCCCTACTCTTCAATCTGTAGATCGAGGAAGCACTGATGGAAATAAAAGAAAGGTTCAGGAGTGGAATTAAAATACAAGGTGAAAGGATATCAATGATACGATTCGCAGATGACATTGCTATCCTGAGTGAAAGTGAAGAAGTGTTAAATGATCTGCTGAACGGAATGAACAGTCTAATGAGTACACAGTATGGTTTGAGAGTAAATCGGAGAAAGACGAAGGTAATGAGAAGTAGTAGAAATGAGAACAGCGAGAAACTTAACATCTGGATTGATGGTCACGAAGTCAATGAAGTTTAGGGATTCTGGCTACCTAGGCAGTAAAATAACCAATGACGGGCGGAGCAAGGAGGACATCAAAAGCAGTCTCGCTATGGCAAAAAAGGCATTTCTGGCCAAGAGAAGTCTACTAATATCAAATACCGGCCTTAATTTGAGGAAGAAATTTCTGAGGATGTACGTCTGGAGTACAGCATTGTATGGTAGTGAAATATGGACTGTGGGAAAACCGGAACAGAACAGAATCGAAGCATTTGAGATGTGGTGCTATACACGAATGTTGAAAATTAGGTGGACTGATAAGGTAAGGAATGAGGAGGTTCTACGCAGAATCGGAGAGGAAAGGAATATGTGAAAAACACTGATAAGGAGAAGGGACAGGATGATAGGACATCTGCTAAGACATGAGGGAATGACGTCCATGGTACTAGAGGGAGCTGCAGAGGGCAAAAACTGTAGAGGAAGACAGGGATTGGAATACGTCAAGCAAATAATTGAGGACGTAGGTTGCAAGTGCTACTCTGAGATGAAGAGGTTAGCACAGGAAAGGAATTCTTGGTGGGCCGCAACAAACCAGTCAGTAGACTGATGACCAAAAAAAAAAGTAGGTTAGCACAAGTATTCATCTATCCTTGGGGACCAGGTCATCCCCTAGATGAAGTTTGTTTTTCTTGGTGCGATAGCAGGACAAGTCAATGTGCTTCACAGCTTGCAGTGTATGTGATTGTTTCGAAGAACATCAGGATGAGTTTACTGTACTCCCTGGCCACCGATCTCTCCAGCTTTAAACCCATTCAAGAATATGTGGGACCATCTCTATTCAGGCTGTATTGGCCATGGATAGTCAGCCGAGAAACTCAGTGCAGCGGGTCACGTGGCCGGAGCTGGCTCAGCTCCACATGCCAGTTGGCACCTTACAGAACCTCACTGACTCTCTTCCTGCACTTAATGCAGCTGCCGGTGATTCAAGAGGTAGTTTTTCAAGATTGTGACAGGTCGTCACTTTAATGCGATTTGACAGAGTATTACCCGCTCCTACAACTACTGTAGGCTCGTTTCAGGTGACTAACAGCTGGCTTAAGAAATTATCAGCTTCAAGAATGGAACTGTCGAAATGCGCTCTCCTCCTGATGGCCTTATTGAGAACTGTTGGTTTCCACCTCGACATCCTCTTACTTTGCCACCTTTCCTATTTCTGTGTAGTATTCTCTTACTGTGCCGGGAGGGCACACATTCTCACTTGCTGCTGAATTGATGTCAAAGCTGACAATCAAATTAAAATACTGACGTGCATGCAGGTTTCCCTCGAGTCTGGGTTGCGTCTTCCTGCTCGCGCACATTGGGCTCAGCCGGGCCGCGGCCACGCTGCGTCCTGCCACGCTGTTCGCAAGAGCTGCGGGCTGCCGAGGTCGTCTTTCGTGTTGTGCGGCCTCAGCAAACATGCCTAGTTGCTGCTGACACCACCGCCAGAGTATGTCGTCACAGTTCTCGAAGAATACAGGATTACTGATCACACTGGAGATTGAGTATTTTATCTGGTTCTATCAGGTGGTTACCTGTCTACGTAGGTTTAATAACTTCTGATTACCAGCAATCTCCTAACGTGTTAGTATGTTTCTGTGAAAATATAGTCCGAGGACGTAAATACTTTGTTGCTAAAGAGTTAATTAAAATGGGTCTTGTTTATTAAATTTTAGGTGATGTACTCGTAATTTCCAGGTTCGGATAGTAATTATTAGTTCAGTTGTTTGAAACTATTATTTTTATTTATTACGATCTCAGAGTGAGAGAGAAGATGAATGTATCATTCCTGAGACGTATAAATAAAGTAACTTGTTAATAATTATTGGTGAAAGAGCACGTGATTCACAGTGTGTAACTATGCATTCAGTTACACACGTGGCCTGAAATTCTACTCCTAAATAGTAGTTTTAGTATTTCGTAAATAAAATCTTTACTTCCGACCTTAATACAAGTAAACATTTTTCCTGGATGGATGAGTTTCAGATTGTATCGAGCGGATGGACGTGTACGGGTACGGACACAACCACATGAATCCATTGACCCTGCATGTCAGCAGGGGACTATTCAAGCTGGTGGCGGCTCTGTAATGGTGCGGGGCGTGTATATGGGACCTTTGATACGTGTAGATACGATTGTGTGAAGTGAAACGTACGTAAGCATCCTGTCGGATCACCTGCATCCATTCATCTCCACTGTGCATTACGATGGACTTGGGCACTTCCAGCAGGACACTGCGACTCCCCAAAAGTCCAGAATTGCTACGGAGTGGCTCCCGGAACACTCTTGTGAGTTTAAATACTTCCGCTGGCCACCAGACTCCCTAGATATGAACATTATTGAGAATATCTGGGATGCCATGCAGCGTACTGTTCAGAAAAATTCTCCAAACCCTCGTACTCTTACGTATTTATGGACAGCCCTGCAGGATTCATGTTGTCATTTCCCTCCAGCACTACTTCAGACATCAGTCGAGTCTATGCCACGTCGTGTTTCGGTACTTCTGCATTGTCGCGGTGGCCCTACACGATGTTAAGCACATGTACCAGGTTCTCTCGTCAGTGTATATTAGACATATTTAAAAATTATAGCTTATGTCCTTTCGAATGCATATTTCCGTCTCATGAATTACATATTCATTCAGACAGTACAAAAATGTGTAGCCAATGTCTGTCCGAATGTTCGTTAGCCTAATCGTGTGATAATTTGAAGTAACCTGACTCTATTCTGTTAGAGGGTTTTTGGTAAGATCTTTAAACAACTACTAGTTTTTATGTATTTACCTATGACATTGTCAGAATTTCTGACATATTGCATAATTTTACAGCGTTTACTATTTTTCTGGTCCGACAAAGTCTGTGAACGGGCCTCCATTTTTCTTGAGCCTTCCTTCCATTACTAAGGGCAACGTCAGAACAGCCTCTCTGGTCCCTTTATATTTTATAATGCCAAACCGAGCGTCCTCTAACAGATCCTCACATTCAATTTCCACTTTTCTGCGTATTATTGTCGTCAACGACTTGACGTGCAACAACTATTAAGCTGTTTGTGCTATGGGTCTCCCACTTACCAGCCCTAGCTATATTCGGAAACTTAAGGTTACTAAATAATAATAAATTGTATATATAGTATTGAGCCAACGGCCTAATCTGATAAGCTTCGTGTGAACTGCTTATTAACTAGTTAAATTTGCAGTTCCTTGGACAGCCGGTCATGAGGTCTATACTCACACTGGCTACTAGAGGGAAAATTTGCTGTATGAATGAATGGAACATTACAAAAGGTGAGGAAGTATTTTTAAATCAACAACTAGGTACTATGGCTGCCATGGCGGTAGCATGTGTAATGCTTGGGTGAAAATACTGAGTATTTCAACCAAGTATTAGCTTTAATTGGTAGTTTCAGCCTGACATAATAGAACAAAATCTCTATTTACTTATGAAATCCTAAAATTATGTGCGCCCTTGTGACATGTTTAATGCAGCCTGCATTTTAAGCAGGTTTTGCAGGTTAAGTCGCATTACATGTCGCTTGTCAGGGCAAGGTAAGCTCACGGAGGTAAGCAAGCATCTTAAAGGAAAAACGGAAGACTACAGTCAGTTGTGAGAAGTTTTATCTGGATTAGCAAATGCTATGAATTTCCCCTTCCATTAGAAATGGCAATGTCAGAACTATTTCTCTGGTATTTTTTTCTATTTCTGTGCGTACTATTCTTGTCAGCAGCTTACACGAAAGAATTGTCAGACTAATCGCCCAGTAGGTTTCACATCTTCAGTAATATTATGATACTACCTTAGCTTCAGCGCGTAAAGGAAGGGCAACAATACGAAGGGGTTGCCTATCCGTTAGGCGTTAGAGTAGCCTCGAGGTTGAATTTGTGTCCAAGTTTCTGAGAAAGAACGTTTGTAGCGTAGATTTCACCGAGGGTATTACCGAACTTGGGAGTCTTAGAAGTCCCCTTTTATTCACCCATATATCAATGTTGCACTTCCTCGTGATTACGTCACAGAGGGGCGGAAAAGATGAAGGCTGGTAAAGCATAAATACGCTTTGCTGCTTCGGATCACGTATTACGTTCAAATTTTGTCGAATGGTTTTTATCAGTGGGTTCAACTTGTACACGACAGCAAAAATTGCGGTTCTGCTGCATTCTAAAGGTATGCGATCAAAGTATATGAGGCAGGAATCCCACAATGTCCTTCGAGAAGGATTGAAACGTCCAAGGATGTCAGCAGTGTCAAAGGTTGTCAAGACGTATTCCTGTTGCTCATCACACCGCGAACTGTTGTTTAAGACCGCCAAGCTTGTGGGAATATATGCCCCAGGGAATGAGATTTTGTCACTGATGCCATTTACCCTTGTGGGCCATCATTTGGGGGTAAATGACGAAAATAAATTCGGAATTTTATTTGGCACTCCATTGAGTTAAAGAGTTGCATCCGAGAGTCGGGTTCCATGATGAAGTGGGAGAGGATGATTTCTTCACATGTGGGAGATAGTTGGAGCGAATATCGCCAGGTGCAGTTGCTTTTTTTAAATCTGTATCGAAATGGCTTCAATCATCGCTTTTATTCGATTAATTTATTTAAATGCATCTTTTTACTTCAATTCTTTTGTCGCATCAGTTTAATCGTAGTACCAACTTCTTCATTTGCTCTCGTTTTTCTTCCTATCATTCTCTCTCCACTTGAAATCTTTGTTTGTGGGTTTTCAGGTAATTTTATGTATTAATTCCTCGTCAGTTTCTTTTATTACTCTTCTTTTTCGTCCGCATTATTCTGTTCATTAAACCTACTTCTTATTTTGATTGAATTTTGTTAGGCTTATAGACCATTTTTCATTTAAATCTTTATCTACGTTTATTTGTTCATAGCGCAATAGGTATTTTGGTTATGATTTAAATGTTTGTATGACGATTACGATGGAAAAAATTGCGCACATTGTAAAGAAAAAATTTTTTTCTCTCCACTTCACAGTCAAAATAAACAGATTATTTGAACTTTGCTACTTAACTGATGTGTCAAAATTTTCAAATAAATCAATATTACAAACATTAAGAAAAGTTTATCGTCATCCCGGTTCCCAGAATTCATGAAGAACTTGACTGTGAAAACTGTATGACAAACACAGTCCCTTTGACAGTTCAGCGGTGTTATTAAACCCGCCCAAACATGTAAACAACCATGCATGTGCAGCGCCTATTAGACGGCGAGGGACCGACAGCTGATCAGTTCCAGTCATTCCAACAGAAAGGAGGTACAAGGCTTGTGTTTCCTATAGTCCAACCATGCGTAGACGGTCAATACCGCTGTTCGAGCGCGTCCTCATTGTTACGTTGTGCCAGGAAGGGCTCTCAACAAGAGAAGTGTGCAGGCGTCTCGGAGTGAACCAAAGCGATGTTGTTCGGAGATGGAGGAGGTACAGAGAGTCAGGAACTTTCGATGACATGCCTCGTTCAGGCCGCTCAAGGGCTACTACTGCAGTGGATGACCGCTACCTACGGATTATGGCTCGGAGGAACACTGACAGCAACGCCACCATATTGAATAAAGCTTTTCGTGCAGCCACAAGACGTCGTGTTACGACTCAAACTGTGTTCAGTAGGCTGTATGATGTGCAACTTCTCTCCAGACGTCCATGGCGAGGTCCATCTTTGCAACCACGACACCATGCAGCGTGGTACTGACGGGCCCAACGACATGACGAATGGACCGCTCAGTGCAACCATACCGGCAGCATATTGGCGAGGCATTCGTCTTTATGGACGAGAATTCGCACCTCGTCGTGCACGTCTTGTGAATGACTTCCTTCAGGATAACGACATTGTTCGACTAGAGTGGCCAGCATGTTTTCCACACATGAACCGTATTGAACATGCCTGGGATACATTGAAATAGGCTGTTCATGGACGACGCGACCCACCAACCACTGACGGACCTACGCCGAATCGCCGTTGAGGAATGGGGCAATCTGGGCGAACAGTGCCTTGATGAACTTCTGCATAGTATGCCACGACGAACACAGCCAGGCATTAATGCAAGAGGACGTGCTATTGGGTATTGGAGGTACCGATGTATACAGCAGTTTGGACCACCTCCTCTAAGTGTCTCGCTTTATGGTGGTACAACATGCAATGTGTGGTTTTCATAAGCAATAAAAAAAGACGGAAATGATGTTTATATTGTGCTCAATTCCTACTTTCTGTACAGGTTCCGGAAATCTCGGAACCGAGGTGATGCAAAACTTTTTTTGATGTATGTATAATAGATAAGTGTAATTAAACTCGTAGTCAAAAAATTCCGATTGGGAATGAAGTGCTATAAAGAAAAAATGAAACAAATGAAAGAATTTCATATGGCGATTAAAATAACGTGTCACATTAATAGAAATAAAAAATTACATTTAAAGCAATTAACTAACTAACAATTATGTGCATAGTCATTTCGATATAGTTTACAATACCTGCCAAGATTATAACCCACAATGTGTCGCATATGAATGTTGCATTCTATCCATTACACGATGGAAACATGCCATGTCATTGGACATTTTAGCGTTATTGAGTATCACGCTAAATTCTGAAAATTATGTCGTCAATTACACGCAAACGAAGGCCCACCAGGGTGATTGGCTGCAGTATGTAATACCTATGATCTTATGCTACACCACCGTATACTTGGTTTAAAAAAGTCTATCCCACCGCTGGGGACCTCTCCTTGACAGAGGAACTTCTCACCTTACGTCTCAGTTGAACTTCTAGCTTCCGGGCTTTTTTTCACATGTGTCGACATGTTCGTGTCTGACGCGTCACCGGGTCCGTCTATTGACGCCCGCCGCAGGGCACCACGCTTTTGCAGCATCAAAAAGGAAAGTTGAAGGTACTTTTGAGGTAAAATTTAGCAAAGGGAGGTCATTACCGGGTTTCTAATAAGTGATCCTTTAGTTCTGCAGCGCGGTGTAGGTGGTTAGCGTCTACCGCAGAAGTCAGTCTGCTGCATGACTACAATATTCCATGCTGTGTGGTGTCACCGTTTGGATCAATCTGCCCTCTGTTATCATTCTGCGATACAGATAATGTATTTTAGTTACGGTTTTAATCATTTTCTAAGTCATTCACTGTTCAAACGCGTCCTGACTAGTTCTGTTCGACGTGTTATTCTATACTCACTTGAAACATCCTACACAGCAGAGACTGTGCTGTAATCTATAAGTACAGGACATTTCAGTCCAACTTATGAGTGCTAGTGCAGGTGATTTTTGTTATTCAGATGTTTTTGTGAAACTGACAGCAGACAACAATATACAGAGTGAAAAGTATTTAAACCGACAAACTATGGGAGGTTGTAGAGGACAAAACAAATATGTCATTTTTTCCTATGAGGATTATTTAAACCAGTGGAGGCTATATTACGCTCTTCAGTTCTTAGAGGCCGTATTACGATCTTCAGTTGTTAGAGGGCGTATTACCCTCTTCAGTTGTAAAGCTGTCCACCAGTGTAGTAGTGCATTGTCTCTGTTTACTAATGGATCGATACACCTGGAGTGAGTACACTGATATCTTTGGTGAGTACTAAGTAGCACACCACAACGGACGAGCTGTACAACGGGTTTATCAACAACAATATCCTAGTCGCCGTATCCCGCATCATACGACCTTTGGTGCTGTGTACCAACGTCTGCGTGAGACCGGGACATTTAGCAGACTACGTGGACAGTAACGCCGTCGCTCGGTAAGAACGCTGCAATTTGAGGAAGCTGTCTTGCAGCATGTGGAGCGGGATCCTTCAATCAGCACTAGTGCAATTGCACGTAACATGGGGACGAATCAGATGAATGTAAGAACAGTCCTTTAAGAAGAATTGTTACGTCCATTTCACTTACAGCGTGTCCACAACCTGGAACCAGTTCATTATCCACCCAGAAAACAGTTTTCGCAGTGTTACCTGGAACAGTGTGAAATGTATCCTACATTTCCATCCTCTGTGTTGTTTACCGATGATGATGATGATGTTTGGTTTGTGGGGCGCTCAACTGCGTGGGTATCAGCGCCCGTACAATTACCCAATCTTTGCTCAGTCCAATTTCGCTACTTTCCTGGATTATGATGAAATGATGAGGACAACACAAACACCCAGTCATCTCGAGGCAGGTGAAAATCCCTGACCCCGCCGGGAGTCGAACCCGGGACCCCGTGCTCGGGAAGCGAGAACGCTACCGCGAGACCACGAGCGGCGGACGTTGTTTACCGATGAAGCAACGTTCGGGAGTGATGGAGTCTTCAACATGCACAATTCGCATGTTTGGAGTGAGGATAACCCAAATGCCATAGTTACTTGCGCTCATCAAGTGCGGTTCTTCGTTAATGTGTGGGTCAGAGTTGTTGGGGACTGTTTAATTGGGCCTTATCTGCTACTTAGGCCATTAAATGGCAGGCACTATTACTATTTTCTCGCCAGATCATTGCCATAATTGCTGGAAGACGTCCCGCTCCCTACAAGACACGTGGTTCCAACATGGCGGGGCGCCGGCACATTTCAGTGGTCATGTGCGTCGATTCTTGGAGCGACGGTTCCGAGAAACGTGGACTGGCAGAGGTGGTCTTGTACCATGGCCTGCTCGATCCCCAGATATGTCCCCTCTGGACTTTTTTGTGTGAGGAGAGATGCGCAACCTTGTTGAGGCAATTCCTGTTGCATCAGAAGAGGATCTGGTTGGCCGGATAGTAGCAGCAGCAGGAACAATTCAGGATACTCCTGGGGTTTTTGCCCGTGTCAGACAGATCATGATCCGACGGTGTAACCTTTGTTTACGTGTCAATGGAGGCATTTTTGAAAATCTACTGTAATTAAAATTGGGTTGTGTTAATGTGTTGTCTATTGGTCATAAAAAGATGAAAAAGTATTTGCCGCCAGATAAATTTTCCTCTACCGATTTAAATACTCCTCAGAGGAAAAATGACATTAGGGAAAAATATTTGTTTTGATGTCCCCTACAACCTCCCAGAGTTTGTCGGTTTAAATACTTTACACCCTGTATTGCTGTGTGGCCAAAACGAGTGATGGAGCCATCGCTAGTTTCCTGTGACGCTGTATACTTCCAGGGAAAATAACCGGCGTAATGTAACCAGTTGTCTATAGCGCTCACTCCGCACTCGGTGTTGAGATACGCTCGCGAGAACCGGACCTAAGTCCTCACCTCTTGAGAGCCAACAACAAAAACGGCTCTCTGGCGCCACTGTGCAGTTGGCGCGCGACTGCAGCGCCACGGGCGGTAGCAGCGGCGGGGCGGGGAGGCAGCGACCGGCGCGCCCCCGCTGCAGCGACGCCGCCTCTGCAACCCGCTGACGCCGACGCCGCCGCTGACGCCACCGCCGACGCCGCCACCCGCGCCGCGACGCTGCCGGGCCAGTCTGCCCGCCGGTTTGCCAGTGCGCGCGACTACCCGCTCTCCGTCTGTCTCTCTCTCTCTCCCGGCCCGCGTCCGCTGCCCGCTACCCGCCGCCGCGATGAATCTGCGCTGCTGGATCGCCGGACTGCTCTGCCTCCTCGCTACACACGGTGAGCTACAGGAATTCGTCACTTTTTCTAACACTCCAAAGCACTGTCATCCCTAAAAAAAAATTCTATTGTTGTTATTATTTCAAAATCGGACGACTGTGCAAACACTGCGTGATGGGAGGCTAATATTTAAACCAACGGAATTCTGCAAGGAACCAGGCGTAACTAGAAATTTAGAAAAGACATATTTGTCGCATGTCAAATGAATATTCCCTGTTGCGATACCATATGACCGATGATACCGTAGCAATCGTCCTGAGGATTCGTTTCAGATTACAGCTTTGTACGTCTTTTCTTTCTCTTCTGTTTATAGATATCTCCAGCAGATTTAAAATAAGTAAGTATCATGTTGTTCACCTTGCTGGTATTGATAGTAAAAAAAATACAAAAACTAAAAGAACAGGAATAATAGTCCTGTGCGAATTGCTGCAGAACGTATATTCATCTTTCCCTCAATATCAGCATCCGCCGTTGTCTCCAGTGAACAGAAAACGCCAGTTACATATAAAAAAAAGTATACCATATGTCGGTGAACTCGTTCGTATCCTATTCACAGAGAAAGAAACCACCGAAACAGTTGTACAGTGGCAACTGCCAAATAATTTGTTTCAGTTAATTTTCTCCCTTACTATTTACCATTTTCCAACTATACATACGTGTATTTGATCCGAAATAAGAATTCAAAATAACACTTATTTCGTTGCTGCCCAGTGTTATTGAAAATAATATACTAAACGGTTTTGGATAGTCCCTACTTTTTACTACGGTACAGGGCACGAAAAGAGATGTCACGCCGAGAAAACTGAATGAATATCGTCAGACATATAAGGATAAATATTAATTCCTGACATGTAACCTGAGGCTTATTTCCTGTAACTTAAATCGTAGAAATACTGCAAAACGTTCGTGACTTTGCTTCTCCACCAAATCAGCACAAATGATTGAAACATCAAAAGAATCAAATTATCAATGTGGTATATAGAAATCCAAGGTCAGTTTTGCTGTACTTATTAACGCATTCCCTGGGGGCAAAAAAGAAAAAAAAGTCTTATCTCTAGCACGATGTGGCCAAGAAACTGGTTCGTATTTGACTGTGTTTGGTGCTACGTGATTACGCTTTACAGAATAATCATCGCTCGCGGCTAAGTGTTACGGAGATAATTACTTCCATGCATAAAAATAGGAAAAGTGTTAGCCGTAATACTGCAGACGCTGTGATTTGTAAATGAGTGTGCTACTGTTAATTGGAAACTAATGTCAGATTCTACAGTAGAGTTTTATTGTTACTGTCATCTGAGAATTCTAGATACTGCCGTACAGGTATTCTGAGAATAAATCGAGGTTTAGAAGCAAAAATATGGAGACTGTCCCGCTGCTGACTTTGTTTCATCTGCGGCTACTTTTATTTTTTTCATTTCCTTCCACACAGAGCTGCTATAAATATGAACATGCCATTGAATACCTTGAGCATCACTTCTCTTCATTCGAAACTTTTTTAGCTTCCACTTAACAAATTATAATTGGTTATTTACGGAAACAGCGAGAGGTTACAACAGTTTGTCATAGGGTCTGTCTTTGCGTGAGGTAACATCAGGAAATGAGTTAATGTTGTTTAATACGCAGTATTATTCCTAACTGCCACTTGCTTAGAATTTTCTCAAAGCAAATCCTGATATCATTTGATCCCTTGAGAGCGAGGCAAAATTTTTTGATAGTTGATTTCGTGTTCGGTGCGGTTTTAGGAAACTTCAACCACATACTTTTTTGTGTTGTTTCATAACCCATTTACTCAAATTCGCAATATATAATCCTCACTAATTCATCTTCAGATAATTGTATTTGTAACGTTCACCGAAATTCCTTTCCTCTGATTAAGCGTAGTGTTCTTTCAGTCCTCTGTAAGTTCTTTGAAGTTCTAGTTAAATTATACACAAATGTTAACAATTTCTGTTGCAGGATATTAAGTGAATAATCAGCCTAAGCCGACAAATTGAAGATCAATATCCCTAATCTCGGTCTGCTGCAGAATCTTCATATTCTCAGCTAGAATAGAATAAATTTTCTTGAAATCAAGAAGTTTACGTCCACAAATTAGCATAGTTAAAAAAAAAAACCTTTCGCACTTGCGAAACTCATCGTGACTTTTATCATATGATTTACTGTGAACTATGGATTAAAGGCAATAGGCAGATTCAATATTTCTAGATTTACGGAATGCATTTGACACAATGCCCTATTTCATGTTTAGCGAAGGTACAGGTTCCCAGATATGAGAATGGCTCTAAGACTTTTTAAGTAATAGTACGCATATGTTGTCCTCGACAACGAGTGTTCATCAGAGATAAGGCACTCTCTGGAGTGCCCCGGCAAGTGTGGCATTACTGCTACTGTGTACTATATACATAAATGGTCTGACGGACAATGGGGGGCAGCAATCTGCGGTTGTTTGCTTATGATGTTGTGGTGTACTGTATGGCGTCTTCATTGAGTGACTGTAGGAGGATATAAGATCCGACCCGTGTGGCCGAGCGGTTCTAGGCTCTTCAGTCAGGAATCGCGCTACCGCTACGGTCGCAGGTTCGAATCCTGCCTCGGGCATGGGTGTGGGTGATGTCCTTAGGTTAGTTAGGTTTAAGTAGATCTACGTTCTAGGGGATTGATGACCTCATGTTTTAAGTCCCATAGTGCTCAGAGCCATTTTTGAGGATATAAGAGGACTTAGACAAAACTTCTAGTGGGTTTTATGAATGACAGCTAACTATAAATGTAAGTTAATGCCGATGATAGGAAAAACAAACACTAAATATTCGGATACAGCATTAGTAGTGGTGCTCCTTGACACATTCACGTCCTTTTCAAATATCTGGGTGTAACTCTTCAAATCGATATGAAATGGAACAAGTATGTGAGAATTGTGGTGGGGAAGGTGAATGGTGACTTCATTCTATTGGGAGAATTTAGGGAAAGCGGGGATAATCTGTTAAGAAGACCGCATATAGGACTATAGTGCCTTCCGTTCCAGAGAATTGCTCGAGTGTTTGGAATTCGCACCAGGTAGTATTAAAGGAAGACATCGAAACATTTCAGAGGGGGGCTGCCAGACTGGTAAGTTCGAACAACACTCAAGTGTACCGGGGATACTTCGCGAACTCAAATGGGAATCCCTGGAGGGAATCCGAAAATCTTTTCGATGAACATTACAGAGAAAATTTACAGAAGCGTCATTTGAAGGTAGCTACAGATAGGCTCTACTGCCGCCAACACAGTTTTTGCGTAAGGACCACAAAGATGAGATACGAGAAAATAGGGCTCATATGGATGCATACAGACAGTCGTTTTTCCTTAGCTCTATTTGCAAGTGTAACAGGATAAGAGATGGCTACTACTGTTGCAGCGTACCATCCTTCGGTGGTTTACAGAAAACGTACGTAGATGTAGAATTTTATCACTGCAAAACACGCAAGCAGTAAAGATGAATGGCTGGATTTCAAATACTAGTTATGGCTTTAATATTTTCGTAGTCTCATGGGACTAACTGAAAATATGAATTTTCCTCTTCTTGAAAGTATTTATTCGTATTGAAACGCACAGAAGAAATTGTCAAATATCTTAATTCGTTTCGGTGGTAAGAGTTGAAGAGATTCAAGTATAGTTAGACAAAATGTGAGGTAAATGGGAAGGATTTCCACATTCCGTTCTGTGCGCTACGCTAGTGTACGTAACGGGAAGTTACAGGCATAGCAGTAGTAACAGAATCAGCAACTTTGAAGACTAAATGAAGAATATGGCACAGTAATCTAGCGCAACCGTACAGAGTAATCTCTGTTTCAGACCCTTTGTGCTCCATTGATGTGCCTTTGCATACCTGTCTGTGATAATTTTTAGCTAATTCTAAATCACCTACGGAAAATTATTTAATATAGTGTTAATGTATACCTACGATGCATGGAAAGATATAACATTACAAGGAGTAAACCCAAATGGATGAGGGCTACTCAATCGAACCAACCGAGGTTCCAGCGAGATGATTAGAGTGCATTCGCATACGGGAGAACTGCGGTTCAAATGGTCTCCAGCTATATAGATTTAGATTATTCGTGGTTTTCCTAAATCATATACGGCAAGTTTTTGATTGTTTCCCTTGTAAACGACACGGCTGATGTTTTTCACATCCTTCCTCAGTTTGCGCTCCCCTTCTTAACATAACGAACACTCTGTCGACAGGGCGTCTCAATTTGTGATCGTCCATTCATCTTGTGATGTGGGACAGCGACTGACAATTTAAATAATGGAAAAGGAACATCTCAGCCATATTTCCAAAGTATTTATTATGCAGACGACTAGTTTTAACGTTACATTTGCGTCATTGTAGGACCTGAAGATGACGCAAATGTAGCATTGATACCAGTCGTCTGAATAATAAACACTTTTAAAATACGGCTGTAATGTTCCATTACTTTAAGTCTTGCTGTTTCGTCTGTCTTCATTCCTCTTCACTGAGCACCCCATGTGCGGCAACACGTATATTTTTGTACAAGTTCAGAGATTTGCATCAGTTCAGTAGCGAATAGGAAGATGTTAATTTAAAAACTCTGAAACACAATGTTACTCAAATTGCCACTGCTATTTTTATTGTATGACAGCGCGGAAGTCTATGTTGCTACGCAGCTTCTGATATCTTGGATCGATGACGTGAGTCGTTTTCTACATTTTATATCCAATGGTAACCACATTTTTTGTGATTCATTTTTATGACATGCAGGGTTGTTTCGGAAATTTACCTGTGGATGTGACTTGTTCCTCTTACACTGACGTAAAAATAAAGGTTTGTGTATACGGCGTCATATAATGTGCTAAATATTTGCTTAAATAAAGGACATAATATTCTGACAGTGCTCATTATGTTAAAACATCAACGAATCTACGAAAACAAAGCAACGCAGTGGCATTAAGTATATGCATTAGAACCATCCTCCACATGGAAAAAGGGAAGTAGCAACACGTTATATAGAGGAAACAAAATAATAAAACTGTGATTAATCTGCAGTATAACATATGGTAGGATCTGTATTTTAGTACACTCTACGTATCGTATTATCTGTGGTTGAAACAGCAGATACCATATGGGACTCGCTAATGAAGCATCGTTAGCAGCCATTTTGGCAAATCAGGAACATTTCTAATATAATACCGGCTACCCTTGAAACCAGTTATTCTTGCAAGTGAACACTGAGAACTCGTTTCATCAGTCATGGTACCTCGTGAGAAAAACTCATAAGATATTCGTTGCTTTCAATGTGCAGTTCCTACCACAAATGTCAGCGATTTCTCTTACACCTGTTTCATTCTACACTTCTTGTGATTGTAAAGCCAAAATTTTTGTTACCAATCACCCTTATATTCGAGGTGACTGTTAGGTCGCGGTGTTAGTCTTATGATTTTTGACCGAGAAAAATGATAATCTGGAACAGGCACGTGGCCTAAACCTAGAAATGGAGAATGAAAAGAGGAAGAAGCGGAAGTTTGATTTGCGTTCAAAAGGCTCTGAGCACTATGGGACTTAACATCTGAGGTCATCAGTGCCCTAGAACTTAGAACTACTTAAACGTAACTAATCTAAGGACATCACAAACATCCATACCCGAGGCAGGGTTCGAATCTGCGAACCGTTGCGGTCGCGCGTTTCCAGAATGTAGTGCGTAGAACCGCTCGCCCACAATGGCCGGTTTGATTTGCAAAGTTTCCTAATTGTATAGCAGTTGCAATCTGTAAAATAAAACACTTCATGTTAAAGTAATGTGTTCGTGGCTTATAAACACTTGAAAACTTATTCAGTCGAGTTGCTATTGTGATGGAACTGTCAAACTACTGTGACATCGTAATTAAGTTTTATTTTCAATGTCTTACATCATCTACCATCTTAAAGCAGTGGCAGTTATATGACAGGTCACTAACGACGTAATAAGGTTGTCACATTGGTCTAGACGTGCTTGACAATGGCGATAAATGCCGAAACAGTCTGTCGTAAATAAAGATTTGTTATTATAAGCAGATATTTTGGTGCATCTATTTTAATAAACCTGTTGTTTCCGGTTAATTGTACTACTACCGGTGGGTGCTTCGCTGTATTCGTAGACTAGAATATCTTTTAAATATGTGTAAATTAGCGATGGTTCTCTTTTCTATCTTTCAGCTGTGGGTATGTAATAAATATAAGAAAGAGAATCACGAAGGAACTGTTTATAAAGTATTTTGCGTATAGCCATGACTCTAAAGTTTCTCCAGCACCGAAACCCTCAAACATGGTGAAGAAATGTTGAGTTCTATTTCACTATATTACAGATGGTATAAATAACGTCAAATACGTAAAAAAAGCACTGAATTATAATATATTTGACAGAATTACGTCAGATTTCAAGAGCTTTCACATTACGTACCCGCCCTTTTGCACTACATAAGGAATTTCTTTCTTCTGAAGCTAATTTTTATCAGGTGGAGACTGTTCGTTTAGTGTTAATGTAAACTGTCGCTGAATAGTATACACGAAGGATCTTTCGAATTTCGTCTTCTACTGATTGAATCATTACAGTTCAAAGGCGATGTCATTACACTGTCGCATTAATTGAATTACAATTCATAATAAGCACTACAGGAAACACAACAACAACCACTAAGAAGTTTTTCCATTTTAGTTTTTAGTGTGCACTCAGCTCATTATGTTATTCATTGTCATAATGTATGAAAGTAACCATGCGTCGAAAATGTATATTCATAAGTCACTGCCATTTACCCACCGGGAAAAGTTAAAATCTCGTTTCCCTCAGATGATTATTCCACAAAAAAAAGTTTGTCAGTACTGTATTATTATTATGTTGCAGGTCCGATCCCTTCGGAAATTTTCACGAAGTAAGGAAGATTAATTGATACCAAAGCAATCAAAGGTATAGAAAAAGTACGAAGTGCGAAATTTCAAAGGCGGATGTTTGAAGCTTGCGTGCTGATTTTTCCTGGATCGACTGCTTCTGATGTCTGCTGTAACAACAGCATCAAATACCATTCGAGTGCTCTTTTTAATGGAAATTCGCCTGTTCATATTTCACGCGACGCTTTTTCCACTTTTCATTTCAAACGAATAATTGGTAGAAAGAGATAACGAAATGACAGTAAACATAAATGCGTTATTGGAACCAGTACGCAATATGTGCTCCTGTTTGATTATCGCAAGTAAGCGAATTTTCAAGACACATAAAAAAAAATAAAACAAAAATTGTGGAAGATTTCCAGGAAAGAAGAGATGCAAGTTCACAAACATGCCGTTGCAGAGGTACTTGACGCTTCGATCGATCGCATTGTCTTGTAAGCCTTGCACGTTTGTGGCTTCCCATGACGTTCGCGTCCTACGTTAGACTGCAGTTGGAGGAGAGCCGAGGTGGAACTGTTAGGCGTCACCTCTCGCGAATATTCCAAATCCTTTTTGCATTGGCGTAGGCACCGTCTTTCTAGAACGATGGTTAACAATACCTCCAATAGGATCAGAGTTTGGAAAGAAAGTAGGCCACGGCCTTAGTTCCAAGAACTACGTCTCTTTTCGCGTTAATCTATTTATGGAACCCTTCTATGTAATTTTATTAGCGTTCCAAGCTTTAAAGATGTGTATATTATTAGTGTTATCTAAAGGAACATCCGAAGATTTTCGGCATCACATGCTGTTACTCAAGGATGTCCGCTTGAATAATTAAAGAAATTAGTTTCATGTTTCTATTTTTGTTTATTTAGTTTATCATTGCAACCAAAGTTATAACATTTTAGTCACAAAATGTCGTTTTACTGGTACGTACGTTTTATACTTACTTATTCATGCATAATATTTAAATGTACGTACAATGGTGACACTTAACGAGTGTACGTCGCAAAAATGTTTCTGAAGTCGCAACAGTTCATTCTGCTGCGATAAGCAGTCGTTAGCAGCAATGTCGTTCACGTTATGGTTCTCTCGGAACTGTGAGCTGGCCTGCATTGTGTTATTATACCTATTCGACTACACTAAGCTAGCCTTGTTTCTGACATACAACCGTGCCATTTGGGTTTTATTAGGATAACCTAAGTCTTCTGTTTAAATTTAAGCTCGTGTTTTCAACGGATATGAAATTACTTTTTCGTTAATGTGTAATTTATTGTTTACAAGGCATATACTATGAAGCAGTTGTATTAGGTTTCTCTTTCCCTGACAGATCTTCAGATGGCCATTTCGGACCGAAATCGATAATATGACGACAGTTGTTTTGTGATAATGGCCTTTAATTAAAGAAAAAGTTTTTCAATCAGAAGGGTCGTGTGGGAATTTGGACCTAACTTCCCGGAAACTGAAGACGAATGTGAGGCAGCCTATGCAGCCTAACCAACTAGAAGGTTTTATTTTCAATGAGGGCGGCCAGGGAAGTCTACAGATTTACGTACAGTATTAATTTGTCCCGTTTGTTATCTACTGTACTAGCTTTCCCATACCCAATACGTAGCTTACATTAGCCTCCTCGTAATATTACGGAAGGAGGAGTGATATTGTTTCAATTGATAAAAACAGATATTATTCATTGACAGGATCTTTGCCTCTTTGGCTGGCCGGAGTGGCCGAGTGGTTCTAGGCGCTACAGTCTGGAACCGCGCGACTGCTAAGGTCGGAGGTTCGAATCCTGCCTCGTGCATGGATGTGTGTGATGTCCTTAGGTTAGTTAGGTTTAAGTAGTTCTAAGTTCTAGGGGACTGATGACCTCAGAAGTTAAGTCCCATAGTGCTCATAGCCATTTGAACCTTTTTTTTTTTGTTTTTGCCTCTTTACATAGCTGAAGTGAAAATACACCTTTGTCTCTTACAGAAAACTGTCATTATAGGATACTTGTTTCAATTTTGTCCAAGCCAAAGTACTGAACTGGATCTGTTCTGTGTGGCTGTATTAAGACCTCGTCGCAATGCTTAAACATATTGATACAGTATCGCCTACTTAAACATTGGACTTCGGAAGCTACTGATAAATGAAGTAGATTCTTATTTGCAGATACTGGAATTACAACAGGTTGAGAATGCCGGCCGATCGTCTACACTCCACAGAAAGCGGCAGCTAGTACAACTACAACGGCCAAAACTAGTGGTTACAAGTGACTCTAATTTGGAACGTAACTTTGCGTGATCAGATTACTTGAATAAACGACGAGGTTGTTTTTATGCTCGTATTATTGACATATAGCAGCTCACTCTTACAGAACAGTTACACTTATCACGGTGAAGCGTCAAGGAGAGAGATAGATCAGTCGTTAATCGTCGTTTTGCAGTCATTAAACGAAAATCAAACTCGCAACATTAAGGAAAATTTCTTTCGATTTTGGTTACATTTATTTGATAAAAGACAAAGTTACCTTATGCATGTTTCTGCTACATCGGACACTTGAAAAACTTTGGCTTAACCTGCGCAACTGCAAACGACGGCTTATAGTACTACAATGGATAAAAGTAGTATAAGGAGAACCACAAAGCCTACAGGCTTACACTAATTATTAACGGAATCGGTCACTATATGAAATAATTCAGACATCTCTCAAATATATTGAAAACGCATATTAGATACCTCGTTATTAAGCAGGGAGAGCAAGTGACAATTACGGCTACTGTATAACTATAATATATCTCTACGTCTAGCGCTACAAAACACGGTACAGTTAATTTTTGCTATGTTTCTAGAAATGTACAGAGAAAATACAACCAGGCTTAGTTATTTGTTAAGCGAGCGTTTTATAGGCTTCCATACTACGATTTAAAACCAGCTTATTACTTCTTATGGCATTTCTGATGCGAATTATCTGATCAGTAAATTATTTAATTGGCATGGAATACATACCGTTACTTTTCTCTGGAATACCCTTTGTGAACCCATCATTTCTACTCTTCGTTATTACTTTTTCATCTGCTCTGCTTCCATCCACAGTAATTTTGTAATGACGTCCGTAACAACAGTCTTTCTTCTGTTGTACAGTTATCGTTCAACCAAATCGGTTATTCACTCAGTTATTCACTCGCTTATTCTCTTCGTATCATGGTCAAACGCTTCCTTTCACTCGTTTTCCTTGTTACTTCCATAAGTTAAGCAGATGGATATGAACTCTATTCACTATTGAACTAGTATCGTTCGCTTGTGTGCGTGTGCGTGTGTGTGTGTGTGTGTGTGTGTGTGTGCATTTACGTGTAGGTGGGCGTGTACTGTGCGTTTCGTTTTATCTCATTTTTTTAGATAGCTGTTTAGGACCCACATTTAGTGCCAAAGTACTTTAATTCTGATGTGGTTCTGTGTCCACTGAAGGGCAAATACTTAGTGAAGAAGTACTTGAAATATGACGTGATTCTGTGTGCACTGCAGGCCAGGCCACTTTATACGAAAGCACTTCGCATATGACGTGATTCTGTCAAGAATATTTTAATTCTGTTCTTTATTTTCTTTGTCTATTAAGCAGTAATTGTCTTCCTCACTTCCCTTTGAAATGACTTAGAATTTAAGGTTTTCTCAACTTCGTATTGGGTAGGACAATCATATATCTTATTAAAAAAGTACCACTTTTTTCGTTGATATTTTAAATGTGTCCTGAAACAACAAAAGATTCCTTTTTGAACTCTTCTTTCTTAAATCTCTTTCCTCAAGCTCTGCTTTTTTTTTCAAATTTGAGACCTTGTTATACACGGTGATTCAGCTGCCCCTAAGGATGCCTTTTTATGCAACCCTCAGTGTTATACTTGGCCTTCGAAAACCACGCGCATGATATTTCATTCTCTCGCTCGCTATGCGAAAATTGTTTGCCCTACAGATAGCTGAACAAGGATTTTTGAAAGAAATGTAATGTAATTAATTTCTGTACTGGGATATGTTTTTGCTGGAGACTATGGTTTTCAAGTTATTCAAGAAAAACATACGAAAGTGGCATTCAAATACATCTCCACCATCAGACTCATCCCTCATCAGTCAGGATTTCTAGTACGTCGTTCGTGACACTTCCTCTACCATCGCAGTAAAAATTTCAAATTATACGAAATCTTTTCCCCATTCGACCTCTTTGATCTCTACTATAGGTGCTATTACGCCTCCAGCATAGTTATCTATTTAATTACCACAAATAATTACCACAAATTCTGTAAACGTCATGTTAAAACTAAATACGTTGACAATTCGATCCAAACTTGACAGTTATAATCACAACAGTTTCGTAGTTAGACAGCCTGTCGAATACAACAATGTAATTGTTTACTTCATGCTGTTAAAATCCATATAGCTCTTAGGTAAAATTTACACAAACGTCTTTCACAATTTTTAAGGGGTGTGTAAGCCGGTGGCATAACAAGGCCAATCAATGAATACCAAAAAAGAAAGAATGCGGAGAAATAATTCAAGAAGTCGCTAATTTTTGTACAGTGGTAGCAGTGCCGTGAACACCATACTAGAAATCCTGTCCGGTGAGATTCTGAGTGGGGGAATTGGGGGTGCGTTTGAATGTCACTTCTGTAAGATCAGTTTTATACGTTTTCCTGTAATAGCCCTAAAACTACGGCCTCTAGTGAAAACATATACCGGTACAAAATTTAGGCACATTAATATTCCTACAAAAAGTTCCTGTTTATTTTCTCTGTGAAATTAAAAGTTTGCGCGACGTGAGCGGAGGAATAAAAAAATCTTACACATGGTTTTCGAAGGCTTGACATAACACTACGGTTTGCATAAAACGACGTTGGTAGAGGCAGCTGAATTCCTTTGTTTATTTTAAATAGTTAAACATTTGTAGAATTATTATGTAACTGATTTACAGACGTTTATTAGATTAGTTCTTCCAATAATTGGCGAGAATCTCATTTTCATAACCTTCCACATGTGAACAGAAATAATTCAGACGTGGCGTTTTGGAAGATACAGTCTCAGAGTGACAACGATTTGCTTTTTCTCCGCTATTTTCTGTTTTCTTTTCTTCTAAAGGTGTATATTAAATCGTTGCTCAATGATATAATCATTTTTTGTAATTTTCAGGACCTTGTTTCACGATGTTTAGTAGTGAATAAAATTCTATTATGGTGAAGAAATTTTATTTATTAACTTACCGTTTATGTAGTGAAACGTGTTACATACTTACTTATGATAGTAAACTAAATATTGAATTCTGTTGTGTGAACTCATCCCTAAATGGTCACCACGCAGTCACATTTAAGTAACATTCATGCAATAATTCTGTAATCTAACTCGTTGTATGCCATCACTTTGAATCCAGAAAAGTGGGCCATGGAACATTAAACTCCTATTGAACAAAACTCAACATAATTCATCCGTCTTTCTCTTCACTTCGTGGTTAAATTGAGGATTGTGTTTCTCATATATATTATCTCCAAGGATACTGGTGATTCTTCGAATAAAGATACGTCCAGATTTTTCTCAGACAACCGGTAATATTTGTCCATGTTCCCATTTCGCTTGCGCTTGCTATTAGAACGTAATACGATGTTTTACTTGTTATAATTGTAGTCCTAGCTTAAATGCCTTGTGACTCAATCGATAAACTAACCGTATGTCTCACATGCAATACTTATTCATGAGGCAGCCTTTCAGTAAGCATTAGGTGATAAAACAAGCAGCAAAATTGCATTTCTCTGTGAAGGGATAAGGCTAATGGAAATTTATCTCTGACGGGCCATTATCGTCTTATAATTCCAGAGTAATTTAATAAATGCAGCATACGAGTGAAAAGTTGAATAGCATTGCGTTTTGCACAACTTTCTGCTGCGTTCTTCGAAAACAACAAAGTCAATTCTCACCGTTCCTCGAATTCACCAGAGGTAATTATGTTGAGTGAAACACTGTATGATTAGATAAACCGCAGCTATGGCAATTGGGCTTTGGACTTCGGTAGCAGATGACGAATACACTTCGCAATGCATGCACAGTTCTTCGAAAATATCTCACGCCGCGGCTTAGAGTTTATTATCGTTAAATTAGTCAGAGACATAATTCGAGGAATGGTTTTGTTAGCGCCATTTGCGTCAAACAGGTGATTCGTGGAATGTTGTGCATATTTCATCTTATTAATCAGTTGTTCGAGAGAAGCTGCTTTGTGGAAGTGTTACATTTCACCGACTAGTTCCGGGCTTTGCACGTTTCTCCATACTTCTTATGATAGGCTACATACAGTGCGCGTTTTGATATTTTATGTAGATGTGATTTTTTAATTTATTACAATTCGACTTGCCGTATATGTGACGTTTTTTAGTGTATCCCAGTGACAATATTTCATCATATTCGTGTAATAATACAATTATGGGAAATATACATATACGGGGTGTAGATAAAGTCTGGGAACACTTTCAATTATTTATTGCACAAGAACTAAACATTGTACAGATGTCATACATATTACATTTTGAAGAGAAACGCTGAAAGTTATTTTTTTTTACATACATTCGACATGCCAACGTCAATATGGTAATCGAAATCTTGCCATACCCGTCCCAGCATGGCATCGTCGACTGTGCCAGTCGCTTCCCGTATTCCATCTCAGAGCTCTGCTACATCATGTGGTAGAGGCGGTACATACACCAGATCTTTAAAGTGTCCCCCAGAAAAAAGTCACACGGAGTGAGCTCTGGTGATCGGGGAGGCCATTTCATGAAACAGCTGTCCTCTTCTGAAGCACGACCGATCCATCGATGCGGCAGCTCCGTGTTCAGGTACCCGCGAACTTCATGATGAAAATCGGGTGGAGCCGCATCCTGCTGAAAGATGAACGGAGAGTCCGGTTGCATTTGAGGCATCAGCCATTGCTGCAACATGTCCAAGTAGGAATATCCAGTGACAGTGCTCTCGGCGAAGAAGAATGGCCCGTACCGTTTTCGACGTGACAAGTCACAAAAAACATTTACCTTCGGGGAATCGCGCTCCAATTCAATGCATTCGTGTGAATGCTTTGTACCCCAGATTCGACAATAATATCTGTTTACTTTCCCAGCTATGTGAAAAGTGACTTCGTCGCTAAAAATTAAGCGATCAACAATGCCATCCCCACCCTCATTCAATTGTTGCAACTGCGAACAAAACTCAAAACACATGTCTTTTTCGTCTTCATTGACATTGTGCACTAGCTCCAATTTGAATGGTTTCATAAACAGCTTCTTTCCATACTGTCGTTTGAGCCATTCAGAGTTCACGGGATGCACGACGCACCGATTTCTTTGGACTCCTTATGAAATATCTCGTCCGCCCGACATTCACTTCACTCACACTGCGACGTCCGCTTCTCATTGCCGGGCACAAGCAACCCGTCGTAACGAATTTGTTGTGCCAATGGTGAATGGCCTTCCTTGTTGGTAGCTTCTTACCGTACTTAGTTCCAAACATCCGTTGAACAGCTGTAGCACACTTGTTTTGGTCTAACTCGAACACACAGAAGGATTAGCTCCACACCTGAACTCGCCGTGTTTGCGAGTAGCGCTAACTATTGGAAAATTACGAAACTACTCTGTTGCGGTATACATGAAAAAAAAAAACTTTCAGGGTTTCCTCTTCAAAATGACATATGTATGATATCTGTACAAATAATTGAAAGTGTTCCCGGACTTAACATGCACCATGTATGTAACCACCATAAGGAATTTTTTACGAAATATGTGCAACTGCCTTTGGTAATTGCTGCACATGGACAGATTGCCTTCGGTATACATCATAGAGTAAATAACGCTACTTGTAGTTAGTATTTTTTCTTTTAACATCACAATGCAATGCATTTTCATTGAATTTTACTAACTATAGAATATCCTATATAAGACAATTAGAATGAATTACAATGAATTGATGATTCACATCACATCACATTCGTTGCGTAATGCGGTACCCCCTACGCGTTAAAGTTCGCCGTTCTTGACGGCTCCAGAGTCCCCAAGTCTACGTATTGTCTCCACTCACCCGTGTTTTTCATTTCCATCGTACCTCTTATTTTCACTCCAACTGCTTCACATTCTGCCCATCTCTTTCTTTTACTGCCTCTGTCTCTCACTGACCATCTTTGGCTCCCTGCTATGGACTTCGTCCATCTCTCTACTTCCCTGCCAATTTCTCTCTCCGACCACCATTTTATCTTCTCCCTTTCTCGCCCAGTTGCACTGTATCCTCTGTCTTCCGCAGTTAGTTTCTCTCCGCTAATCTGTTTCAGCACAATAACCCGCGAATACGTTCGCGTGCCAAAATTTTTGGTGAAGAAGATATAATGAGAACTGAGACTACTGGTTCCCACTTTCCCGTTACACCATTTAAAAAGGAACATATAGCCTTCTTTGTGCTCTAACAAAATCATCTTTTCGCTGGTTCCCTTCTTTCCTTGCAACAGCAGGATGTGCTGTTTGTATAAAACGCACTCCGTAGGTCAGTAAAGCATTAACAATTTATTTATATGCCCCAATACATTTATATTCATTCACACATATCGACATCAAATACGTACACATAATACAAGATTAACACAATATCTCAACATTTTTCTATATGCTTTGATCATCGATTACAAATTTAAAACGCCCAGCTTATGATTTGTATACTAAAAGAGTAAAAATGTCATTAGAAATATTTTGCTGCATTTGCAGTCTTCGCAGATTTCTGTATTTTTTGACAATCATTTTAAGTTCTTTTGAGGCATGTTAATACCATTTTCAGCCCATTTTTTGTCACTGCAGTGCCATTTCGATCCTATCTGTAAAGGCGTGAAGTGCTCATTATACTGTGAGAGCGCGCCATAAAGTTTTATTGGTGATAAAATACTGACTAGAAACGTAGTTTGGTGACCTCATACGTCTTGCGATTACCCTAGAATCCTCGCCATATATGCACTACGTCAGTTAAAATTACATTTATCATTTATCTCTTATTGTACCTGTGTTTCACATGCAGAGTACCTTTTTTTAAACCTCAGACCGTATATTAAGTACATTTTTATGTGCACAAATATGGTAACTTTGAAGCTCTATACCTCAATAACAGATAATGATTCGAAAAGTGTTTCAAGGTTCACGGGAATGTTATGAACGTATGGAATAAATTACGATGATTTACCATGAACAAAAGTAGTAGAAGTGGCCATCTCGAAAATCATGGATCCTCAGTTGAACCTTGATGACGGATACAGATCTGCGAAAACGGGAAAAAGGTGTTTCTAGATGAGTGTCTAAAGATTGTACAGTTAGAATTTGGGCTATTTTCGATAGTTAGTTATGTACGTCATTTTGGCCCACGGTGCAAACACCGGCTAAAAGCCGGTTTGTGCTGTTTCCTGAATAAGTATAGTATTTATGAACCTGGGAATCTCGATAACAAATAATGATATAGAAGAAAATTTCGAAACATCCAGAGAATTCGTCTGAAGAAAGTATGGTTAAATATTCGGCGATCTGCCATTAATATAAAATATGAAAGTGGCCGTGAAGTCAATTTTAACTCTTCGTGCCCAAAAATCATGAAGAAATGCTGCTTTTATAAGCCTCTTAAGGCCGACCATACACCACAACTAACGCAGAGAAAAAAACAACCGATTTTCTCAGTTTGCCTGTGCTGGAAGTTTTGTAACGCTTAAACTTTAACCCCGTCGTGCAAGAACTGAAGTTATTTCTTCTTCTTCATGAGCTGCACTGAAAAATAGCAACGAGAAGAAAACATAGTTTCATCTGATGGCAGTAGGTGAAAATATTAACAAATTTATTGAAAAGAGTTAGGCGTGAGGAGTATATCTTAGATTTGACTTCACAACCGATAACATGATGACTATATAGTCTAGTAGACAAATGGTGGCGCGCGAAGTGGCCACGCGGTTCGAGTCCTCCCTCGCGCATGGGTGTGTGTGTGTTGTCCTTAGTGCAAGTTAAAGTAGTGTATACGTCTAGGCACCGATGACCTCAGCAGTTTGGTCCCTTAGGAATTCACACACATTTGAACTTTTTTGAGACGAATGGTAATGAAACAGCAAATTGTATAATGATACACAGTATATACGCAATAAATAACACACGTTTTTGTGGTTGTGGCCTTCAGTCGGACGACTGCTTTGACGCAACTTTCCACGCTAATCTAACCTGCGCAACCTATTCCACCTCTGAATAGATACTGCAGCCCAATTCCACTTGAAACTGCTTATTATATTAATACCTACTCCTACCCCTGCAAATATTACCCATCCAGCACCCTCCTCCACCCAAATACGTCCATCCATTACTTCTTCCCTTTCTCCTTGATGTCCCAGGATGTAGCCTATCAAAGGTAACTTTTATAAATATGAATGTATATTATTTGCTGTGAGTTAAATCTGAACTGGTTGCCTATATTAAACACATTCTACCTTTGTTGTCCTGACCAATTCAAGTGGTGAAATTACGAAAACTGCTAAAATAAGTCACCATACTCTCTGAAAGTGTATAAACATATACCTATACTGCAAATAATTTCTACCAAAGTAAATAGAAACCCAATTTTAAAGTAAATTATCTGTCCTTTGAAACACTGTATTGTACAATGTGGGGAACACGAGGCAATAAGTGAAGTCACAGTGCGTGACCTTCACTTTCAATGCACAAAGTTAGCAGCGTAAAAATGTTGCATAAAGCTACAAACCAAATTTTGAAAGAATGAACGACCCAAAATGTGAGTGCAAAAATTCCCTGTGATTTTACAAACGGAAACTGACTAAAAATATCTCCAAAAACTGCATGATACTGATCTAAATCCAACAGTGCACTATGAGAACAAAAGTATCCGCGTAAGAAATAAGATCTGCTCACATTTCACGTAATCTGAACTTGATAATAATTTTGAAATGCAATGCTAACTTTGAAATGATCTTGCTATGTTCTGAATCTGATGTAACAGGCTTTATCAAGTGTTTATACGGAATCCATGCGGCAATAGGAACTCAGTATTTCTCAAAGCGATAATCATAAAAAAAACGCTGCACAGCAACAAACTAGCTAACAGGAAACGAAGTCTTGTACAGTGCAATGGAAATGCGCGCAACTACACTAAGTACATTATGCTTTAGTTTCAGCCACTGCTTTCCACTCAGTGCAATGCGGCAACACATAATCAAAACACAAGCTTTCGTGAGGGGACAGTGGAATAATTTAAACTTATTAAGTGACTGCAAAGAGACTAAACTTGGTTTTAAAGAAGTATATTGTGAATAATGAAACTCACTGTCTGACTATTACGATGATCCTTAAAATATTATTTGTTATTAAAAATATGTCTCTGCATGGAATTTAACATTTAAATCGTAAAGGATTGCTAAATCTCTGCCCGCATCTCGTGGTCGTGCGGTCGCGTTCTCGCTTCCCACGCCCGGGTTCCCGGGTTCGATTCCCGGCGGGGTCAGGGATTTTCTCTGCCTCGTGATGGCTGGGTGTTGTGTGCTGTCCTTAGGTTAGTTAGGTTTGAGTAGTTCTAAGTTCTAGGGGACTTATGACCACAGCAGTTGAGTCCCATAGTGCTCAGAGCCATTTGAACCATTTTGCTAAATCTCTAATCCCTGAGTTCAAACGGTGTGAATAGATAACTTGATTAAATATAATAATGATCTATCCGATCAAAACCAGTAAATAAAAATCCTACTATAACTTTCCGTTGCCCAAACGTATGATAAACTGTGTGCAAGCAAGCAATGCAACAATAACACTTCCTGAAAATTAACACTTCTCAAATTAATCTTCATCAAATGAGATTTCCAAAAGTCATCATCCTCTGGGAATTTTCTCTGTGCTCATAAGCTATTTGTAAATTGGACAGAAGCGTGACCAACACCTGATTAACTCACTAACTTCTCGTAGAATGCCACTGCAGTGACAATGCTGTTAGCAACCAAAGATCAAACTGCATGTACTCATAAGCTCTGTGGGGTAGCATATCGACCAATGCTAACTACTATTTAAAAATGTCGAGTGTGCAAATAAAAATTAGGGCACATTGAATGAAAACAGAGCTTACATCACTTTCCCTAAATACCAAAAATAAGCCAGAAACCTTATACAGCCGATCACTTGTACCACAAATTTCTTTGTCCCCAAGTTCTACTCATTCATTAGCATTTCTATATACCCATCTAATCTTCAGCATTCTTTTACCGCGCCATATAAAAGAAGTTTCTGTCCTCCAGTTGTCTGAAAAGCTCAACACTACACGCCTTGAGAAATTCAGAACTTATTCCTTTTATAGATACTTGACTGATATGCTCATTCTACCTCCTCAAAACCAACTACATAGATTCAACTGTCAAAGTCATTGTATAATCGTAAGATAAACAAAACTGAATGAGGAAGAAATTAAAAGGAGATGCGAAGAAATGCAAGCAAGGGGGAATGAAGTGAGGAGAATTATAAGACCGGAGCAAGGCAAAGTTAACTGCAAGAGTGGTGTGAATATGGTCAAGACGAGACCAGTAGTTCAAAGGAAGATTTATAACAAAGACCTCACCGGTGAAAGGGTGAACACGGGAATACGAGAAAAAGATGTTTGCGTAAAGGTAATGGAAGATACTTCGACTACGCTCAAAAGATCAGATTAAAAGACATCAGAAAGGGACAATCCCTAGGTAAACAGTGTCAAACAGTGAACTACAGCAGCAGAGAAAGCCATTCTTGTTCTACGTAAATACATGCAAAACGTTTGGAAATGGAATACAATGGCAAAAGAAAGAATCAGGCCAGGAATTAACAAGATGGTGACAGTTCAGAACAACTATATGTATATGTACCCACGTGCATTGTTCATACAGCTGAACTCACTATTTAAAACTGTAAGAAGATGAGTATCTTTCTTGACCTGAAGCTTACTGGGTCAAAGTTGAAATTCCGTAGAGGGAAGATGACATCAATAAACCATTGGATCGATACGTCTTGATGCCTTTGAACGTGCTAGGAGGTTGTATTGGGTCCGGATCTATTTAGTTCTTCCTGGAGGGGAAGAAGATCATCAAAGCGCTACAGATCTTTTTCCTTTGATCTTTAGTTGCAGACCAGTCAGAAAATAAAGTTCAAAGGAAAATATTGGAATCTATCAGTGGCTCTTCCTTCGCGGAGGTATGAAGACAGTATGCAATGAGTACTTTGATACGGTATTTAATAAGGCTTTAAAACAGTACTGAGGTTGGTCGTAATCATATGAGCAGGCAGATTGCTTTAATAGATTACTTCAGATCCCGCGTTGTACATAGTTTGCCAGTCACATTTGCTACTTGGGTGTAAGAACTTTCGCTGTGCCGAATGAGAAAAACATTAAAACTTATTCTTTATAGATATAATCTTATTTGTGAAACAACAAATACTGCTTTGGCTGACACTAAGACAAACATTTCACTTATAGTCAAAGTATTACATTGCTTCTGCTCATCACTTTCACCTTGATTATGGATTTATTGCTCTAACAGTACTATTTGTTACGCTTTTGGTGCTCTAACGTGTGCGAATAGAAATGGTAAGGCAATACATTCGTTCGCTGTCTACTGGTACTACAAGTCCATAAACGACATAAAGATATACGTTTGTGATGAAAAATCTCTTATATTTGTTTATATAAACATCAAAATATGTTAAACTTCAGGGTGCTATTGTTATCGATTTTCAGTAGGAAAATCAGCCATAGACGTATTTCATGTAAAATTTCCAGCTCTTCAGTTATTACGCTTCTGTAACACATTCCTAAATATCTCGCAGATAATTACCCAGAATGTTAATTATACATATTTAGAATTGTTGCACCGCTTTAAAACTTAGAGACCGTCTCACTTGGTACAAATACTAAGCGTAAAATCAAAAAAACACGGATTGTTACACAAATACCGCAACTAAAATTGAAATGTAAGTTATTCTACTTGCTATCTGATTTCAGCTATTTCTTCTTCTTCTTCTTCTTCTTCTCCTTCTCCTCTTCAGGTAGCAGGCGAAATTGCCTGTTACGGTGTCCGTCGTTGTCAGAGTCTTCGTCTGTCTCTGTCTGTCTGCCCTCTAGATGTCCGTTCCATTTTGTCCTATACTTTAGAATTTTATTATTTAGAACAAAAATAATTATCAATTTACCCTCCATTAGGAATGAGGGTGCACTAAACGTCTGTAAAAGACTTTTAAATGATAGAGCGCTGCAATCATTCGTCCTTTTCTTTCTGGTTTTATTAGGAAGAAAATCTAGATTTCGGCTTGTGCCTAGCCATTATCAATGCACTGTTTCATGGTATCAATGCATGACCTGGTACGTTAGTCGCCTGTGGTTCGGGCTTCTGTCACAATTCATTCAAGACTGCTAGGACAAGCATTGATACCATGAAATAGTGCATTGGTAATGGCTAGGCGCTAGACGAAACCAAGACTTGCCTATTAAAACTTGAAGGAAAAGGACGGCTGATTGCTGTGCTCTAACACTTGAGGAACAAAAAAAAAAAATACAATTTCTCTAAAACCTTGGCTCCTTAGTCTGTCTTCTATTGTACAACCTTTAACTCTTCCGAGGAATTTCATTTCTTGTGACTGAATTTGGCTTTCTTGCTTCTTGCTAATCATCCAGATCTCGCATCCATAGAGCGGTGTGGGGACTGTAACTGTTTTGAGGAATTTGATCTGAAACTCCTTCCTAGTTTTGTGTTTAAGGTTTTGTTAACTGTTCCACATACCCAGCTAAATTTACTTAGGTTCATTTCTGTATCTTTGCTATGGCCGTATGACACCTCATATCCTAGGTAATTGAAGTGGTTTATTTGCTACAGAATATTTTAATCTGTCACTATTTTCATACTAATGTGTTATTTTCCCATGAAGACCGTCGTCTCACATTTTCCGTTGAGATCTACACGCGAAAATTTGCACTTACTTGCTTCAGTAGGTAAACCCCTTTCTGAGGGTCCTGTTCTTTATCTACTAGGAGCACTGCATCGACAGCATATTGTACATTATTTAAAAGCGTCCCCGTGTTTAGGTATATACCTCTCCGAATGTCTTTACCATATATGAATTATGTCATATATGTAAATGTTAAAATCAGGAGTCAGAGGCCTTGTCGTACTCCTTTGTTAGTTGGTACTTCATTAGTCAGTTTTCCGTTGGGATCTGGAGTGACAGTCGTGTTCTGATGCAAGCTTTTGCCTCAAATAGCTCACAGCGCTATGGGACTTAACATCTGTGGTCATCAGTCCCCTAGAACTTAGAACTACTTAATCCTAACTAACCTAAGGACATCACACACATCCATGCCCGAGGCAGGATTCGAGCCTGCGACCATAGCGATCACGCGGTTCCAGACTGAAGCGCCTAGAACCGCACGACGTGCAATCTTTTTATCGCATATATTAGATGTTACGGATATCTGCGATTCGTTATTATCTTCCAAAGTCTCTATCTATTGACTTGTCTGCGTTGTTGTATTATCTGCTGCAAAATAAAAACTGCATCTATCGTAGAGAGTCCTTTCTTAAAACCCATTTGTTCCTCATGCAGTATTACATCCATTGTGTTTTTAAGTCTTGTGTTTAAAACCTTAGCCCACATATTGTATGCTGATTCTCGTAAACTTATTCCGTTGTAGTTACAGTATAGGGTTTTGTCTCCTTTTAAAAAAGAATTATATATCTAGCAATCTTACTGTCTTTAGGGATATTCTTGCTCTTCCAACATTCGTTTAAGAGATGTAGCAGTACTGGATGCAACATCATTCAGTCATATTTTAAGAATTCAGCATTAATACCATTTTTCCTGTCGCTTTTCTGTTCACACGTGATATTAAGGCAGAGATTATTTCGTCAGACTGTTTCTGATCTTTTCTTTGTCGTCTGTTTCAGTATCAGCTTCTTGTGCTGTATCCTCACTCCATAATCATTTGTAATAATTTACACATGGTTCTTCAATGACGGAATGTGTGCTTTCATTACCGGATGATATCGCTGCTGGTATACCTTTCGGGATGTAAGGGCGTGGTCCACAAAACTCTTCTGTTCCTATCGTTTCGTCCAGAACTGCGCTAGACATCTTAAGAGGGGTTGCTCCTGCATCGAATGCTCTCGAAGGCAACTTGATATGATGAAGCTACCACAAAGGAGACAGTAACAATAGCATACAGGTATTCTGTTTCCCAGGAGCCCGTGGATAGGTCATGGTACGCTACCACGCTCCAGTCAATTTCACAGATGCGCACGTTGCTAAACACCCTTTCCAATAACCAGAAACCACTTTTCAATATAACTTTCAAAATATCCGCCGATAGTTGATGAGGGTCGTGATGTGCAATAGGTAGAAAGCTATCCAGACCATCGCACAGGAATTCCTGACTACATCAGCATCCTCTGCAAGCACTATGACAGGCGGGAGGTGAGAAAACTTGGATTTCATGGCCGACCGGCTGCTCATAAGCCACACATCGCGCCGGTAATAGTCAAACGGCACCTCGCTTGGTGTAAGGGTCGTGAACATTGGGCTATTGAACGTTGGAAAAACTCTGCGTGGAGTGAGGACTCACGGTACACAATGTGACGATCCGATGGCAAGGCGTAGGTATGGCGGATACCCGGTGAAAGTCATCTGGCAACGTGTGTAGTATCAACAGTAATATTCGGAGGCGGTGGTGTTACAGTGTGGTCGTGTTTTTCATGGATGGCCTTGAACCCGTTGTTGTTTTGCCTGGCACTATCACAGCACAGACCTACACTGATATTTTAAGCAGCTCTATGCTTCCCCCTGTGAAGAGCAATTCGGGGACGGTGATTGCATCTTTCAACACGATCGAGCACCTGCTCATTATAGTGGAGTGGTTACATGACAAAAAATCCATGTAATGGACTGGCCTGCATAGAGTGCTGCCCTGAATTTTATAGATCATTTTTGGGATGTTTTGTAACGCCAACGTCGTGCCAGGCATCACCGAACGCCTCGATACCTCTCCTCAGTGCAGCTCTTCGTGAAGAATGGGCTGACATTCACCAAGAATCCTTCAAGCACCAGCTTGAACGTATGCCTGCGAGAGTGGAGGCTTATGGTGGGCCAAAATTATGTTGAAGTCCAGCATTACCGATGAAGGGCGCCACGAACTTGTAAGTCATTTTCAGCCAGGTGTTCGGATACTTTTGATCACACTATATACTGGACTCTAAGGCAAAAGTGCTCCATACAGTTTAACGCATGATAAAACAAGAAAAATATTGGTATTACTCTTTTTAGGATGGGTATATTGGTTCACATGTATTTGAAAACCTAAACTGAAGTCTGCAAAAAAATGCTTCAGTAGGAACAAAATTTCCACACAAATTTAGAAATGTTTGAAACGAGAAAATGTTGTCAGTATTGTATTTCACAGTTTGTGTGTTACATATTCAATGCACTACACACCAGTAGTGAGAAATGAAATTAAATTAAGAATAATTATTGTAAAAACACGTTATCAGTTAAAAATTTATTGAAATTGAAAGTAATGACAACTAACACAAATTTCAGTTTTCAAGACAAGGAAATTTGTTAAGAAAATAAAGAAGGTCCGTTAATTTTCAACTATCACAAGTGCCACGGTAGACAACCTTATTTTTTAAGGATAGAGCACAACCAACAATGCAGGGCTTAACCGTCCTCGAAAAATTGACCTGGAACCATCGTGTGTTCCTATCCTCCAGGTACATCACTAGGTACAACTTGCAGAGTTCAGTATTGCGAAGCGTGGTAATTCTACATAATATTGTAAAATATGAGTGCGACAAAATAATGCTATTGTATTACATTTGCTGTACCATCTGACACAGAGTTGAAGCAGCAGGGAATGACATATTCGTATGTGTTATTAAAGCTCAGTTCGACTCGATGTCCAGCTTGCTAAGAGCATTTGATGCTGCCAGAGGTTCCACCTCTGTCTGTTAATTTATCCAGTCTCAGTATCCTAAAAAAAAAACTACAATTGTAATCATAGGTTAATTTGGCGGTGCTGTATACGTACTTCCTTTAATAATAGTACTCCATTAAGGAAAACATTTAAGGTTATTAAGGACGTCAAGTCGTTCAGATTTCTAGCTTAAAACTCTGTTCCTTCCAGATTTGCTACGCTTCTTTTTATGCTATTTAATTATTTTGGATTCCTACTGTAATTTCTTAAATTTTCAGGCAAATATTTCGTTAACCACTATTTATTGTACTTATAAGTATGTCTAATTAATATTGCACCTCAAAAACAACCGTTATCGTTTTAAATTTAATATGGTGGTCTATATTTGCGTATAGTGTTATTTCTTCTAATTAATTAATAATTCTTACAAAATTTCAATACGTTCATTCGTATAATTTACACTTCCAATGATATTATAACTTTCATTAACAAATTTGTTTTAAGATGTTTTTATCCAGCTGAAGCTTGGAACTTGGAGCAGCTGAACCAGGAAGAAAGAGCAGTTAACCACATATTCCTTTCCTTCATATGAAAAGCGAAAGTTTAAACCTGTGCTGTTCGAAGTTCAGAATCTCCGTTCATTTGCATTCGGTAACAAGTGGATCCTATTGATATCAGATCTCATTTGCAAAATTATTTTTCGGAACGATACGGCTATCGCGCCGAAGTAGATAAACAACCTCGGTATTAACGTTTGTGATCCGTAAACCAGCAAACGTGTGACAAAGGGTACATGGGGTACCAGTATCACTTCTACCTCTTTCGTTCCATTCTTAAACACTGCTAGAGGAAGCCACTTTCGTAAGACCTTCTTATGCGCTCAGTTTCTCTGATTTAACCGTTGTAGTAGTTTTGCGAGATATCCCTGCGAGGAAGAATATCAAAGCAAATCTACTAAACAGACGATTTATTGGAAACCCTGCGTCAGCGTATATTTTAATATTGGCTAGCCTGCTGATCACCCTCTGCACTCAAAATTAATCTTCGTCTACAAAGAATCCATATTCACATAACCAGAGATCGCGAACACTAGTGCATAGTGTGACGGTGCTGTGTCTCAACGTAGACTATTTAAGTTGAAGTGGGTTCCTGAGCGTTAAAGAGGAAGAACAGTTTGTCACATTGTCTAAACGGCGAGTAGCATTTAAACGAGTTAGAGGGAAGACCGATTTCTACCACACAAGCAGGAAAGGATGAACGGCATATGGCTTGCAGCATTATGAAGTTGGTATACGGTATATTGTGGTCACTTATTTTAACTTACATGAACCAGAAATTTGTTTTTTGAAGGCATCGGCTCACTGCATTCCTACCTATAATGCGTCGTTGCTGTTACATTTTGTTACAATAAGTTTCAGTAATTTGACACATTGCTTCACCTTTAAACGCAAAATCACGGATGAAGAAATCTTTCACCACACCTGTGCTGGCCACCTTCAGCCTTTGTACCGCTTACTGCAGTGCACTTTGCTTTTGTTTCCTTCATGTTATTAACAATTGAGTTGCAAAAGTAGTGTATTGTAATCTTCGTGGAATACATTTCATTATATGGATTAAGGGCAATTCCGTGGTGGTCACAGAGTGACGTTTGTTTTGTTCATATTTCCTGGAACTTAATGGGAGATGAAAGAGAAATTTTTTTTCACATTTTCGGTTTTTCATCTCATTATAAAATTTGCAATTGTCTGAGTAAAATGATATATATGTATATCACTTATACACTCACATGAGAAGTATTTTTTTTTAATATACTCTACACCAATTGAACATTTTGAAATTTTTAAGTGCATTACTTCAACATCTCATAAAATAGGTAAATTTTTGTAGAGAAGGCTGTGGATTGCTGTGTTATAAAGGTTAAATTACATGTTTGAATTGTTAGCACTGTAAAAAACAGTATTGTATCGTTTCATAGGATAAATATGTGTTGAGGAAAAGTGACGAATAGATTGATCAATCTCTCAAATAGTAAAACTTTTCGCCAAAACGAAGTGTTTTTAAGAAACGTGGGTTTCATGGTAATGAAATAAAGGGAAACAAGGAAACACTGTGTTCAATAAGTGGCGTGTGAAGTTACAGACAATGAAACACAGGCAAACTCGTCAGTGTCTAGAGAAACACCCATTAGTACTTTGAAGATTAAAATAAAACTTTGTGATACAGAGTTTTCCCAAAACGAAAGTGATGTAAATGGCAGGTTGGGTTATATTCTGATAGATTTACACATCCTAACAACCGTGTTATGTGAATGTGTGTGTTGTAAAATATATGGAGAGCCAGTTAGTTTACATGAAGACAGTGAGGTATCAAATGGACCAGCCAGGAAACTTATCATTAATTGTGCCAGTTGTAATATGCTCATTCATTTTGGAATACTGATAAGTGTAAAGATATTTATTTTTAAGTAAATGTTAGGGGGTTTTATGGACTGAGAGTTATTTGCAAAGGACACTCTGCAGCAGAAACAATGTGTGCTGTGATGAATATGCCACGCCCACCTTGTAAAATCGACAAGTATGCAGGATTTATTGGAGCTGAAATGATGGTATTACTGACGTACGAGAAGCTTTTAAAGGCACTTGGCAGAAGCTCGGTTACAGTTCTATGAATTCCATTGCTATGGTGACCAGTGTGGCTACAGGAAAGGTAACAGATTTCTTGATTTTAATATAACATTGATATAGGTGTAAATCAGGGAATGAAGAAGGGCATGTCTGTGACATAAATTATGAAGGAACAAGTGGTGCTAGGATGCCTCTGCAGCTATTGAAATTTTTAGTCGATCTGTGAGCGAAAGGGGAGGTGTTACACTAAGTTCTTAGTTGATGGAGACTCAAAAGCATCTAACAGTGTAATATCCGCTCAGCCTTATGGAGAGAAGATTATCACAAAACATTAATATGTTGGTCATCTCCAGAAGAGGATGGGCACCAGGCTGAAGAAGTTGAAACAAAGTTTAAGGGACAAGAAACTTTCTGGTACCTTTTTCCACAGATTGTCAACTGATGAAAAACCAATACACCATCTTTGTCCTCCTGGACCTGATTCATTGTGCAATTACCGCAATGCCCAGTACTTAGACTTCATTAAACATTCCATGCCAGCAGCAGACATGGATATCATAAAACCTATTTACAGAAACTTGGCACTGGCAAGTCCTGAATTAATGAAGAAGTGTCTGCATGGTCAGACTCAAAATCCCAGTGAGTCGTTCAATAATTTTGAATGAAGTCGCTCACTAAAAAATGTTTTAGTAGGAATGAAAACACTAAAGCGCGCGGGGGGGGGGGGGGGGTTTCGTGATGCTGTTATTGTTTTCAATGATATGGTGAAAGTGTTGCAGCATATGTGAATGAATCCTGGAGCAAACTGCATCTGAGAACTTGAATAGATGGACAAGGTTCGCATTCTAAAAGCCGAGTGGGCCACTAAGGAACCCAGAAAGAAGAAAATCAGAAAAAACTTGAAAAAGATCAAGAGCATGATACACAGTATGGTGCAGGGTGCGTCTGAGTGACTAAAAAGCGTAGAAAATTACACAGCCTTCGTGAAGGACACTTGCATCGGTTCTAAAGTGAATAAATTTCACTTTATCACGACAGTTGTATAACCAGAACTATCTAACTCATCAACATCGTTACTTTGTCAGTGAAATATAGGCCAAGGGGAGAAAATAAATGTCCACACTAAAGTAAAACTGAAGGAAAACTAAGTACAAGGTGCCTACAAACGGCGATGTACAATCGTCCTTTTATAATTCCTGCAGCATATTGTACTGTATCAGGTTGTAGATTTCAGTTTCATTTATGATTACTGTAATCAAGATTTAACTTTGGTAAGTAATAGCCCTCCTAGGCAGTCCCCCACCTTTTGTTATTACTAACTGCGAACATGATCCGTGACATAGCTGTTATGGAAATTACTCTAATCCTTCATAATATTTGCAACGGGGTTTTAATACATTTGTAGATATAAAGATTTGGTTCAAATGTCATGCATAGGTGTCTGTAAGTCGTAGAATGTCTTCTATCGTACTAATCTGTCGATATCTAACAAAGATCTCTGATTTCCGTGTTATCTTTGACCTACATGTTCCTACCCATATTCAACGACTTAATATGCTTCAAAACGTGTGCTGTCAAGTAACGTCCCCTGTACGATCTAGCTCATTTGCCCTTCTTTTTATAATACGTACGGGTTCCTATGTAACAGTGTGTGAATGTAAGCTCTGCTCTTTGACACACACCTCCACCAACACGCGTGTAAGTAAATTTTCGCATCAATAATCCATACATTTTGTATTTATCTTCCGTTGCCTCCCCATGGTATTGACATCCCTTGTATGAAGGTGCTACGATTTCAGTTGATGTGAAAGCATGACAAAATTAAGAGTAGTCACAGCAAAAGTATTACTGGCGCGCAACTGTTACCGACATTGCGCGAAATTCATATTACATCCCCATTAGTCTTATGGTTATGACGTTGCATCTTACGTGTTATTTTACGTCGAAGGAAAATCGACGTATATTTCGTATGGTATCAGGTACTACTGCTCATCAAATCGTGGATCAGGGCCTTAGTGGATATTGAAAAAAGTTATGTTGACAAATAGTGCAGAAATAGTGGGTTTCACTCTTTTAACTTCCAATTTACTGGGTGTAAAAAACTACGTAAACAGATTTGTCATCAGATGAGAAACGAGGTTCTTTCCACGGTTTAAAATGCGGCCTGCGCAGGTGTCTTGCCAACCTTCCCCTCCCTGTGCTGTGGCGAAGAAAGGCTCTTCTCTACTTTCAGTTAGTACAATAACCAGTCTCCAGCTTATGCCGCAGACCTTAGAATCAGATTGGAGGAGATAAAAACACAAACTTTTGTTGTGAAAAAGAAACATCACATTGGCCACGTTAACCCGCAACAGTTCCTTGAGTGGTTCATAATGAATTTCCCATAAACGTAAATAACGACCAGTTATATCACAAATAATGGCTGCAGCTTCAGGCAAACTGGCAACCAACTCTTGGGAGTACAGGTCGGGGATCATCTCCGCTCGGGGACTGGGTGTTTGTGTTGTTCGCATCATTTCATAATCGTTCGTGAAAGTGGTGAGTATGGTCTATGAAAAGATTGGGAATTTGTACGGGCGCTGATAACCACGCAGTTGAGCGCCCCACAAACCAATATCATCATTATCATCTCTTGGGGGTATCTATCGCTGCCTGCTACACCAAACTTTTATCTCCCGCCACAAAAAGAAATCCACAGGAATGATGCGGGGAAAATTGTATTCACCCTCTCCTTCCAGTCCAACAGTCGGCGAAGTCATTTCTAAATATTGTCTGACATCAGCGGAAAATTGTGGCGGGATCCCGTCATGCTCGATCAATAATCGTTGCCTGACTGCTTGCATGGCACTTTCCAGTATTTCCGGTAGTTATGCATGGAGAAAGATACAGCAATTTATTCCACCTGGTGTGCTAAGCAGAAGATACTGTCGCCATGCGTGGTTGTCAATGATACCACCGCACACATTTGTGATAAAACTCCGTTGATGGTGGAACAAAAGAGTAGCCTCCGGATTTTCCAACCACAGACAGCGTTGCTCCCTCTGTTGAAAGCACACTTAAGCCAGTAGTGGATTAATGTAAACTGACCACATTATCAACAACATCTCTATGACAATTTCATCACATGTCAGTGTGGACACTATCTGAACGTATGTAACGCCAAATACTTCACAGACTCCTAGGATGGAAACGATAAACCAACGACTGTTTTTTCATATTTTTGGTATACAATCATGTGATAATGTTGGATATTTCCGCTATTCGACTGAACAACTTCTTTATTTTATACTACTATCATGTTTTCGGCCTTAAGCCACTATCAAGTACAACAGTGACGGGTACTATTAGACTTCGTTAAGTGATGTCATTGTCAAAGTCTACTGAAGTGTGTGTTTCAGCATTTATATTAGTACAAAGTCAACGAAATGTTTGGCTGACAGCTAGCAAATGTGTTTTCCGGCCTTAAAACGGGTGAGCCACATAATCAGCACCAATATAGTACAAACACTCCTGTTGGAGGAACATACACAACTGAGCCTTATGGCAGAGGTTGGAAACATCGCTTCCGTTGTATGGTTCTTTTTATTTAGAACATGACCGGTTTCGGGCTCTTAGATGCCCATCATCAGGTGTTATAACTTTGGACTGTGTCCCTGAGCGCCGCAGTGTACGAGTACAGGACGCGGTTTATTACCAGCGAAGGCAGAGTACCTGATGATAGGCATATAAGAGTCCGAAACCCGTTCGTGATCTAAATAAAAAGAACCTTACAACTGATAGGGTATTTTCAGCCTATACCAATACAGTAATTACATGTGCAGTGAACAGATACTGTAAATGTAGCTACTGTATTGGTGTTCAGTCTGTAATTCAACTGTTTTATGACTGCAAAACATGTTTGATACCTCTTTGCCATATATTTCGTTGATTTTGTGGTTACCTACATGCTGAGACACCCAGTTCAATAGATCTTTACGATGATGTCACTCAACAAAACGTAATTGTACCCAACAGTCCAGTATTCGATAATGCCTTAAGTCCGAAACCATGATAGTAATATAAATTAAAGAATTTTACAGTCAAATAGCGTAAATATTCAAACACACCTGTGACACTTTCGACACATAAAAAGTGTTTGCCTTTATTTCCTCTAAATACAAACTAATTTTGTATATGTAGTTTTATTACATCCTGTATACTTAACAAAACAATTGCGCAAGGGAAAAGCCAGCTAATAAGCTGATGGGTTACTGATTTTATATTGCATTCCTGATTTTTGACCCGACTTTCATATCCGGCACATCGCAGAAGTTGTTATTCACTGTTACGCCCGTAATACGCTACTCAAAATGCGCGTGCAGGGGACAGAGTTATACGAATTTACATTAATGAAAGTTCGTTCACGTAATTAGCGACTTTAATTACTTTATTTAATAGACTGGACCGGCCTATTCGCGCGGCAGCAGTAAATTTTTCGGCGCCATTCTGTCGGCACGGCTGGCTAACGGCCAGTATTTTCGGTGGCCGGCCTTTGGCGCATCACGGCTGCCCCACACGGCTAGCGCCGCCCGTGGCGACGCCTGTTGGATATACCCGCCCGCTATACCAATAACCGTTAGCTGCCCAATTTAGAGGCGGCGCCTCGTTGTGGAAAAATGATAATGCCCAGAGCCGCGTCGTAAAAGCCGACGCCGGGCGTCCGTGATTATGCAAAACTACTTCCCTCCTTTTTTCTCCGGAGGTGGACGCTACGTGCTGCGCGATCGGTAACTTGTGCTACGCTGTGGACATATGTACATATGTTACCTGTCCCCCTGCCTCCTGGGTATGACTCTGTCTCTCTCTCCCTCGTATATATAAGAGCCATCAAAAAGTAATTAATGTAGACTAATGACATTTGTCTACGCACCACATTTAAGTGATTGATACTGCAACGTCATAGTTTAATGTAAGCGCGAGAAAAGGTATTGTAAATGTGAAATGCTGATACATTAATTAACGGTACATCCACCAGCGTGTTGAATGCAAACGTGCATGCAAGGTGTTATTCGGGTGCCAGATGTCATTTTGTGGCATGGAGTTCAATGCCTGTTGCACTTGGTTGGTCAATACAGAGACGGTTAATGCTGTTTGTGGATCACGCTGCCATTGTGAAGTCCCATATCTCCTCTATTTTCAGCAGATCTGGTTATAGAGGAGCCAAGGCAACGTGTGGACCCTCTTTAGAGTATTTTGAATTGTAACAGAGATATGTGGGCGAGCATTATCCTGTTGGAAAACATCCCTGGAATGCTGAAAATGGCTGGCAACACAACAGGTCGAATAACCATACTGACGTAACAGTGCTCCTGGTGTCATACGAAATTGCACCCCAGACCGTAGCTCCAAGTGTTGGTCGAGTCTATCACGCAGACAGGTTGGTTCCAGGCCGTCAACTAGCCTCATTGTGATCAACATACGGCCATCACTGGCAGCGACGCAGAAACAGTTTTCAGCAGAAAACACGCCAACCTTCCAACCGGTCCTCAAATGAGCTCTCACTTGACAACGCTGACGTTGCTAATGGCGATTGAATCAGTTTAATGCACGAGAAAGAACTTCTGGCTCGGAGCTGTCCCTGAAACAGCCGATTTATAACAGTTAGTGATATTATTGTAGTGCCAACTGCTGTTTAAATTGCTGGTGTAGGTGCACTAGAGCCATAAGCCTAACACGATAGTCTTCCCCCACTGTAGTGAGAGCCACACGACCGTCTGGAGTCCAGCCTTCTCGTGACCGTACATTCTCGTGACCACCGCTGCCAGCAATCATGCGCGGTGGCTACATTCCTGCCAAGTCTTAATGCGATATCGCAGAAGGAAAATCGTGTTTCTCGCAGCCCTATTACTCAGTGAGGTTTTGATAGTGGTGTCTTTGTTGCCTTAAGGGTATTCTTGACTAACATTACTCACCACATCCAATCGCAAAGTCAATTAAACCTCACAACCATTACAGCGAGTATTTAAAGCAAACATGATTGGCATCCTCTTAGAGATGCTATTAGCGCCACTCTACTTTCGTTTATGTCGCATAGCTCTTCCATGGTTTTGCGATTTCTTTTTCTGTCAGAGTATATATAGCCTTTACGCAAACCGCATCGCCTTTGATTACAACGTACAAGATTTTCGTATTCTCTTGCTCGCTACGCGGAAATTATTGGTCTTACTGAAAAAAGACCACATCCATTTTGTACAAAATTTAATGCAGCTAAATTTTAAAATGTTGTACTACGATACATTTTTGCTAGAGGCTGCAGTTTTTGGAGTATTGAACAAAAACGTATAAGCCTTCAAACGTGTTTTTCGTGAATAGCTCGAAAACCTTGACTTACAACGAAACCATGTTCCAATACAAGATCACCCTGTTTACTGTATAAAGGATGAGATTTTTATCTTGACACAACGAAATATCTGAGAAACTATGCATCGACTTAAAAAACGGCAAAGTGCATGTTCTATACTTTTGAAACGCTATACGGCAATTTTTAATGTTGCGGACCCGCTGTCCCATGCCCCAGTAATTGAGGTGGGGTCAGTTTTGGACCCTTAAATAGAAACATCCATTGTTAATGTAGAACCGACTGCTGTGGGAAGAAATACTTAACTTACGTAAGTAACACTTCCGTCGTTGTGCAATAGATGGCTCTGCAATCGGCAAATGCAACTGAGTTCCCAACGGTATTATTTCGAGTAAATGCACTGGATCAAAACGTAAAAACAAACGTGTGTGGCAAACGATTGAGTATTTTACAGTTTTCTCCGTTTAGATGTTTTGAAATATTCAATCATTTATTATTTGACTTGATCATATTGAGAGTTTTGTTCTTTCGTTCCTTAAATACGCTCCTTCATAACTCGACTTCCTTACTAAAATAAAGAGGAAAAGGGCATCTTTTACTTTTATCGAGAAAGTGATAGGAATATCTATAATGCTGTAAAAGTTTGTGCTCAACCTATTCCAAACACGCTGTGCTCCATCGAGGAAATATATAATCACGAGAAAGTCATCTTCGACGAACAGTTGTAGGAGAGTATAATGACATTGGGAAATTAGCCGTAATGAATCATAAAACTTTCAATTTTGAAACGTAGAAACTATGACCCGTTCATACTTTCCTCAATCAGGGACCTCATGGAAATGATTGTCAGAGCTAAGAAACATTTTCCCTGTGGTCGCTTCAGCAAATGCAGAGACACCGTAGTTTCTCTGCTCGATTGTCGTTCTCTGATGATTCGACCATCACGAACCACGGTATGATTAATCGATACAGCATGCATTATTGGAATGTGAAAAATCCGAATTAGTTACTCCAAGTTTAATGTCAGCATGTCTATAATGTGAATGTCTGGTGCGGAATAATTGGTGACAAAATGTTTGTTCCATCTTTATCGATGCCTTAAATGGTGACAAATATCGAAAAATCTCGGAGAACCATCTTCCAGTATTGCTTGCAGACTTTCCATTTAGCTTGAGGCAAACAATGTGGTTTCAACACGATGGCTGTCCGGCACCCTGTTCTGTAGCCACATGGTTACCAGATCGTACTTAACTCGACTTTTGTTTGTGAGGATACTCGAAGAGTGACAAGAGTGAAGTTTATAATGAAGTACCAGAAACGAGCGCTATGGCCAATACGTGTCAGAAGATTACATCAGAAACACTTCTCAGCTGTGTCGAATCATTGCATATGCTGATAAATAAGAGTATCCCAGTGAGTGGCGACAGTTTTGAGCACTTGCTGTGAAATAATCCTTTCAGAGGCGAGTGTTGAGAGGACACACCTCAATCGATCACATCGCTGTTGAGAGGTGAAAGGAGACACATCAAACAAGCCTTCTTCGCAGTTTCTGAACAGGCAGGTTTTCTTTTTTCATTCAATGCACTTTTCTCGAGATAGTACCGTTTTTGAACTCAGTTTTGTTTTTTGTTGATTACGGTACAGCAAAACCAAAAACTTGTTATATACAAACGTTACGCATTTTTTCCTGTACATCCAAATCTACATTTAAAATTGTATTTTCCCATTTAAAACTACAAAGTTGGCCGTTTTCCTACTCCTGTTGTGGAGCAGCGGGTGTCAACGTTACCATTGAACTGCCTTTTTAAGAATATTGAAGACGTATTTTTCCATTTGTTTAGCTCGACACGTAGTTTGAGTTTTTTGCTGTCACATGGTAAAAAACTCTCGATATATGTATATGTGTGGGTTTACATATGTATGTACACCTATGTATATGTGTATTTGTGTGTATATGTACGCTCCACAAATACTTCTAAAACACTGGATCGATTTCAACCGAACTTGGTGCGAATATCACTTACTGTCTGGAAAGAATCGCTCTAGGGGTAAGGACCACGTATCTGTCATAGGGGAGGGGTGGGGTGAGTAAATGTGTTGCCCAGGACACGCGAATACCCAGATTTCATTCACACTGTATTTGAGAATAAGAGCACATACTGACTTGCAACGAACTTTACGTACAATTTAAAACTTGTCCGAAGATTCTTGCGCTGGCAAACCCAACAAAATGACGAAAGATAATAAATGATTATCGCTTACAAAATATTTGCTATTCATGCCGCATCAGGCTTCTTCATATACTGCGTCCTTACTACTAACTGTATTCGAGACAGATTTTCCACACAGCACTCATATATATCAGTGTTGTACCTGCAAAAGTATATCATTATACGACACATAGATCAGGAAACATGACGTCATAAACATAGATGCGTGGGAAACTGTACATCACGTATGACGCTTAACTTCATTATTTCTTTGTTTCTGATACTATCTGCATCTACATGTGCTGTTGAATGCACCTACAAAATTACATCATCTTACGACAAACCTGTCAGGAGATATGGCGTCATAAACAGTGAGACGCATGTAAAGGAAATTGCAGGGCGAAATTTGAGAGAGATACGGGTGAACTATGTATACAATGCAACGGGTAAAGAGCTTCTCCTAGTCCCTTGATCCACTGCACCCAAAATTGCTACATATACAGTTACTATCCGGTAAGAAATACTGTAGAATTAAGAACCAGTTGCCTCTTAATGGTGGTAGAGCTTATAACGTAGAAAGAGAAGATTCTTCAATAAAAAAGGACAAAGAAGAAACGATTAATAAATATTATAATGAGAGACTAAAAACAAAGGAGAGGAGGTATAATAAAAGTACGATACATGTCTCATTCTGCTGCTCTGCAACTAGTTAAAACTTCTGACAGTAATATGGGTTATAATGTCGTACATACGTCAGCCAGAAATATCAGAAATCAAAGCAATTCTAGAGGTAACGTAGTCGATGCATGCATAACGTACACATAATTACAAAAAGTAATTAAAAAGGTTAATTTAATCATTTTAGAAATTATTTCGGTGATCAGCTTTTACTTTCGAATGTTTTAATAAATTTCGACCAGCTTTAAATTGTTGAAAGGGTAATAGGTTTGTCAGACTGTTAAACATAAAAGAAAAATGCGTATTAAACATGACAGAATATTTTAAAGAACAATGTTTTTAACTGAATATCTTTTGATTACTTTGTATAATTATCTGTACGTTATACATGTATTATCGACTTCTAGGATAGCTTTGCATCCTATAAATATACCTGGATGATGTATGCATGGCCGCTTAGACTCTTATTATTGTAACATAGTTATGACTTGTTGCAGAGTACTAGCATAAGAGGTATATCATTTTTAGATTACATTTCATGAGTTTTGTTCTTAAATAATTCTCTATTTTTCTTGTAGAATCGGAAGATGTCAGTTGTATATCTGAAACGGGTAAATCTGTTCAAGAGAATTAGATAAAACAACTACGATTGTTATGACTGATCAGCTTAGAATACAGACAGTGGCAGCACGGGGCGTGCGGAAAGTGAAAACTGATGGAGAGACATGGCACATTCAGGATGTCGTGGACCTAAGAAATTTACACAAGAATTAAGAAGAGGTGAGCTACTTAATAGAGAACAGAAAAACTGTGGCAGAAATATGAAATGAGCGGTTGCCTTAAGGTTAATTAAAAATGTCCAATGTGTTTTTAGCACGTTTCGTGCACGACAAAAGGATATGCTAATGATTATTCTTAGCTAGGTATTTCGTATTGTGTGGAGCGCAAGTTAGTTTGTTCCAAAGTTGGAGTTACACAATGGCGAAAGAAATGTAAATGGTCTGACGATGTGTAGGAACGGGATAAAAGGTATGTTTTAATGTTCTATTGCACTAATTATTTGTAATGCAAGCGCAGAATTAAAGCCCAGGGTGCGGACAAGAGGAAATGATAAGACAGACACTATAATAGCACGTTAGCTTGACCCATTGTGGGAACATTGATCGTTACGGTTGCGAGGTGCCAAGGCTAGCAGTGTATTTAACATTAAATTCTTCTAGAATCTACATATGTAAATGATGCTCTAAGCCCCCCCTCCCCCTTTTCTAACTCCGACTTTTGCTGTTGCACAAGGATAAAAAAATACGCGAACTGACTCTAATCAACCCTGCCAGTGGAGTAGAAGAGAGTTTGGCACCTGCAATAATTTAATTTGATAGTTAAGTTAAATAAACGAAGGTTTCATTAACATAGTGAGGAATGATAGGGTTGCTCTACCGATTAACAGAATGAAAGTTCTGTCCAAAATAACAATATGATTTATTAAGACTAAACACAAAATAGTAAACAAAAACACTTGAATTCCTTTACAATACATCAAATTGGCTCAAATTGGAGACTCAAACAAACGCTGTGAATGTGAAGTTGTCCCTAAACTAGATTGTGAGGATTATGACGAAGTGGTACGTGCCGCCAATTCCTTGCAACTCAAATCTTAGAGAAAACACATAGCCAACCCAACATTAATTGCTGCTACCCGAGACAGAACAGTTAGAAAAAAGACGAACAGGCGCGCTCTGCTGAGCTCTGATTATCACCTAGGAAAATCCCTATCTGCCGGTGCTGCGGACATACATTACCAAACTGTGTTCTTGACTGCCAGGACACGATCTGGCGTACCGGAGCCGTTGGCTGGTTGCTTCGACGTCCACGACCGAAAGGCGAGAGCCGACTACCCCCAAGAGCACCCGAACAAAACCGAACACAGAACATTCCCGCCCCCACGACAGTGGCCGTGGTTAAACGTTCCAATCAGCAACTCGAAAACCGGCGGAAAATTCGACTCCATTGCTGGAACGTTACCATTCCACCAATGGAGATTCTTGGCGCCAATTTCTGCGCCGATCTTGCTACGTCACGGAGCTATGCCCTGAGCAAGCCAATCACAGTTACTATTTTGCAGAAAGCGCGGGAATTTTCCCGCCACAGCTGCCTGCGTACACAAGTCATTCCCACGCCTCGCTGGTAGCCCGCCAGAAAGTGTTTTCGCTAAGTTTCTGCGAAGTAACGGAACCTCTAGCCCAGCCGCTACTTCAGGCCCTGCGGGCGTGCCTCTTGACAATGTCGGCGTCTGGAAAGCATTCACTCGACTCCCTCACACCTGTCGGCTTACCCTTTCAAAGTCAAAGAGCCCGCCTGTCACTGGACCGCCCAGGTGATGAGAGACGCTGCGTGGGAAGTCCGTGTGTGAAGGAATAGCAACTTTCCACTGCATGCAATTAGAGAGGAGAATCGTAAGATAGAAATATGAGAGGGGGCTCATGCCACCTCTCATAGCCCCTACGCCATTTTAGATTGTAATTGGTGAGCGGTTGGCTCACTTAGGAGCAAGGTAGTGAGTCAATCGCCCAAGAACAATCTCGCAAACTGGCTGCACATGCCGCACTCTATAAAGAAAATCACTGCAACTGAAAAATGCAGCTCACAGAGGGAGGATTATTTGTGATGTAGCCAACTTCACCTTCTTAATATGGAACACTAACACTCACATCACACATCCATACCCAGGGAGCCCCTTCCAAACACCGATTCACACAGACATTCACTCTCTAAATATAGCCCGGACATGTGAGCCAAATATGGAGCAATTTATTTTTTACAATCAGAGTTGGAGTGCTCCGCAATTAAATGCCCAAGATGTTACAACAATTTTAATCATTAAACTAACCTGAACTCACTCACACATGATACTATTTAAGTTAACAATCTCTTTGTGAGCTTTCAGAATCTAATGACAACCTCCGATTCATTCTGTCTCCCTGCAGCAAGAATAACCTTTACAAAATGTTCCCTGAACTGATGGTCCATTCACAATGGCAGTGGTGGTATCTGCTTCAGTTTATGGGGACTTCAGGCACACTGTTTGCATACACACAACAATAAATACAAAATACAAAAAAACATGGTGTGGAGAACAATACAGTAATTTGTAATAAGAATTACAGTGTAAAACACAAACACATACAAGGTATCACATACATTACAAAAACAACACTAGAGAAAGAAATTTAAGAAAAAAAACAAGGTTCATGGGACATTAAGTTGTGCGTGCACATTGCACACTGTTCACGACTGTGCTGAGAATGAGGCACTAAATCACATTGTTAGAAATGTTCGAAGCACTTCACAAATTCATTAGTTTCTCTGAGGGGGTTGGTATGTTGAGTCATATGCATTGATGCACGTGGTTCCATGTCTTGAGCATCGGAAGGGGGCTTTTGGGATGGGGCCACAGTACTGACATCACATAGGGCTAAACGTTGGGTGTTGTTGCTACGTTGTTGCAACAGCAATAGGGAGTGCTGGAGCGTCTGCAGTACACTGTTGAGATTGTAGTCAGACCCACGTATATGATCACGGCAGTACGGTAGGAAGACACAGTGATAGGCTCTCCTCACGTCGATTAATTGTCTCTGAGGTCTACTTGTTGGGATACATCACTAGTCTAGGTCTCTTCTCTCGCTGGACAGTACTTTACGTTTCCCAATATTGCAGTTCAACGAGGGATGATGGCACGTGGAGTGACTCCACAAGTGTGTGAGGTCATCCATACAGGATCGAACTAGGAGCGACGATTGCTAAAACTGCTCTCTAATAGAGAGGAGAAGTTAGAAATGAGACCATACATTTGTTAGTGTGGCACGATACTGCTTTGTGTACGCCGATCGGCCAATGCTAGTGAGTTGTAAAAACTCAAACAGGTGAGTATAAAGCGTCCCTTTCTGTCATGAGGCACATGAGACGCCAGTTATGACACCATATGTGATCTTCTTCGTGTACTCACAACAACGTGGTCTGCCGCAGGGAATCCCTCCAAACGGCTGCCGCGTCCGGAGAGCTAGTTGGCTGACGCGTGTGGGTCGCATGTCAGTGTCAACGGCCAGCCTCACTTTCGCTTGTGGCCCGGCGAGGGCTGTCTGCCGCCTAATCCCTCAGGTATACGGCCCAGTGACTGTCAGCTTGTAGAACCGGATGCTCTCGCGCCCTTCGCTTCAGGTGGCCGAACACCTCTTGTTTTTGCGCTGGCTGGCCTCTGCATTGCCACGATACCCGTCATCTGCACAGTTCTGACAAAAATCTTATGCCTAACTTTTTTTTCCATGACCTTCTATGTTATAATAAATTTACATAATGACACATTGATGGTCTGTCATTTCAGACACTCTTATTTTACTTTTATAGCTATTAATCTATGGCTATCATTATAACAAAATAGAGACCGGTCTCACTACTGTACATGGTGTGTGACGCTACACTGGATGAACAGCTAAATGTGCGGGCCCACACTAATATTACTATTAATTATATAGATCGACAGTAGACATGCTCAAGAATTAACTACCATTTGCCAACGATCTACATTCTATGTCTTTTCATTAAATTATGTTGTTATGCAGGTCTAAGTTTTACTGTGCTATAAAGAACATGCAACTATGCTACTTTCGCTCGCCAGTCTTCTCTCCATCTCGGGTCTGTGGTTTGGTGACCTGAAAAATAGCATCTCAACAGGCATGCTCTGCTGAACACTAGTGGTAGAAAACTGCCACACTATTAAGGATCTAGTTATTGTAAAATCCTAAAGTTTAATTTATCCTAGTATATGGTACTCTCTCTATTATTATTTTTTTTTACCTTATAGAACACTCTTACATAATTCCTGTTCCACTGAGATGTCTCGCTGCACGCCGCTATTGACGACAGTGATGTGCGCGCCGTACGACATGGCCTCCGAGTTCTCACTACGCCTCACTGAAACTCCAGAGACTGGGTTAGCCATGGCTATACACGACAATAAATTTATAGTTGCAACTTCCTTCTCTATGTGATGCGGTTTTCGCGATCAAAGCACACCTTTCCAGAGGCAATGTAATATGACCAAGCCAGGACTGGTTCCTGTTGAGGATTCCGTCGCCCAACACACGCCAGCTACAGAGTATGTCACGAATCTCCAAGTATAATTCCTTGGTTATTCATCTGTGACAGTCATGAGCAGCACGCTAAATCCCCAACCAGCACACTGGCATGGTAGGCATTATGCCCGCATTTCTGTCGTCTAGGGCACCATTGGAGTCAAACGCTCACAGGTTCACCCCGACTTGCAAGACAACGATGCTGGCGCAGCTCTGCAGAAACTATACTGCCCATATTCATCCTCGAAATCACGCAATATACCACAATCTTGCAGTGCACTGACGCGTGTCTGCAAGCATTGGTATGAACGTCTCACGAACTGGTTGTGGCCGCTATGGAGCGTATCACGACTTCTCAGAACGCTTCTAAGAGCACGTTCTTGTATGCGCCCGTTTGTGCGACATCTCGTCACTCATCTTTACCCCTTAACATGGACACCAGATAGGAAAGGACACAAACATTGCTCATGGAATAGTAGTGCCTCTTATTGCAACGACAGAGGAGATCGCGAACATAGACAAAAAAGTTAACAGCAGTAAATTCTTATGCGAGAAAACGCAGCGTGCTAATAATTTAACAATCTTAATCTATTAATGCAACGATTATTGTTCCCCGAAGAAAGGTTCATATATTTGCCTATTCTACTACGTACACCACTTAAACTACTATTATTCCACGAACTTCTTTGTGTGAGAGATGTGGTGGAATCCTATGGACTAGCGCCAATCCCTTGTTAGACTGCCCCCTCCTCTGACGTGCATTAGGATTTGCAGGTCTAATTTCAATCTCCTGGTTCTCCTGTTGTCCTTGATTTCGCTCTCTCCAATTACGGTCGCTTTGCCGTTCGTCATTCCTCCTGTCCCAGATTGCTTGTCTAGATTGACCCTGTTCCCTGACGTTCTGGTTTCCGTGTCTCTGGTTTCCATAACCTTGAATAGCGTAACCTTGATTTCCGTAACCCTGGTTTCCTAACTGACCAGTGCGATTATGCGATCTGTTGTCGTCTTCCCTTGCTGGCCCGTGGTATTTGTTATTTTGCGCCTTCTTCCTGTCCTTTGCGTCTTGCTTATCGAAGACTACTTCGAGTTCGCGCATTAGACTCTTGAATGCATCTATGTCAGATCCACACTTCCCGACAAGTGTCTGTTGATACCTAACTGGCAATTTGGAAAAGCAAAATTTAATGATTTCTCCGTTGCTATATGGACTATCTAAAAACTGATTCTTCTTGAGTAAATCATCAAAAAATTTGGTTGCGCTCCTGTGCCCGGACACTTCCAGTTCAGGACAAAATATTATTTCCACTTTAATCCTATCTTGCGTTTCCTTTGACCAGTAGGTCCGCAGGAATGCACCAACAAATTCCTGATAAGTCCGACACGTCTCTGCCACGCCCCGCATCTTTTCCGCGGCTTGGCCTTCGATGTGTCCACACACGAATTCTAATTTTGCCTGAGTTGGCCATGACGACGGTAATGAATTTGTAAACTGCATCACCCAGCTTTTCCGATGCATCGACCCTCCATTATCTTTGAACTTCTGGAATTTTAGTATCGACAGTAAGTGATTGTGATCAAAATCCTGTCCGATCCTCGCACTTCTGTTGTCACTCGTTTCCGATACTTGCACGTCTGCTGAGTGTCCTGATCTATCTTGCTGATAACTGTGATTTGCTACCTCTGTATCACAGTGGACGTGGCATTCAGCATTCACTCTTCTAAGTGGGCTGCAATTATTGGAGCTATTACTCTCTGTTTCTGCGTATGCATTGTTAGTTCCGCACTCTGTCACTGGGCTAGAGCTCGGCGGGCTTTTCCTCGGAGACACAATTCCGTGAACTCCATCATTGGTATCCGAACGCGCAGTGCTCGTGTGCCCGTTTCGCTCTAGTTTTGCTATCCGACTCTCTACTTCTTTCATTCGTTTCGTGATGTTCGTAACCACAATATTACCTTGAGTCTTTAAGACCGCTAGGGATTTTGAGTGTGCTTGTGTCGCACGTCGCAAGCGCCCTGCGAGTTGAGAAGTTACTTTTGCGATTTTCATTGCCCCTGTTGCTGCCGTTTTGGCTAGGCCTGCTACTTTTTGTGCTACCATTGACATTTGTTTTGCTTCTCCACATTCTTTCTTTATTGTTAGTAATTCCCCACGAATTTCCCCTATACGCGAAATTATTGCCTCAGTGTTCTTCTTACGCTGTTCGTCAGCTTCTTCCTTCTCCCTCTTACGCCGTTTCTCATCTTCTTCCTTCTCCTTCTTACGCTGTTCGTCAGCTTCTTCCTTCTCCTTCTTACGCTGTTCGTCAGCTTCTTCCTTCTCCTTCTTACGTTGTTCGTCAGTTTCTTCTTTCATTGATCGTAGGAAGCTCAGTATTGAGTTAATGTCAACATTTTGATCCTCGTCACACATGGGTGATGTAACTCTGGACACCTGGGCGCTAGAGCTCTGACGTGACCGAGCTGGCCCCTGTCTGCTCTCGTTCGTTTGATTATAAACTTCTGCTACCGTCTCGTCCTGTGTGCCTGTCTCTGTTTCATCCTCTACCTCACTATCATAATCACGGCCGCAACGTTGCTCTAAGATCGCGTCCAAATCACCTTCCTCATCAATGACCCTGGCGTCCTGTCCTGCTAAAAATGTGCCCATCTCATCTCCGAACCTATCCCTGTCAGTAACGTGCCCCTTATCCATTATGGTATTCACTTTTGTTTTAGCTTCGCTCACTAATAGTCGTGCCTTACTTCTCGTGATCATTCATGAGAAAAAAAATTTATCTAAAATACACAACAAAAATAATCTACTCCCTGTATTTTTACGCATAGACAAAAAATTACAACAACGCTGTTCCAACGCTGTAATTACAAGCACAATTTGATGTGGTACAGAAACCGCACACAAATCCGACAAAGTGCGATGTGGTACGGACACCACATCAACGAAACACAAAAAACAATGAACAAAAAAAATATATACACTGAAAACAAAAACTGTAATAATGCGCCGCTACTTAAAACTAAACGCGGAACTACCAGAAAAACTTGGGTGTTATTCAATAAAAAAATTAAGCAAAAAAAATTCTGAGTGTCCCTCCTACTAGTAATACTTGCTAATCAGCGACTCACAGGAAAGATCCGAGGCTAAGGGTCGCCATTTTATGCGAGGTGCCGGGGCTAGCAGTGTATTTAACATTAAATTCTTCTAGAATCTACATATGTAAATGATGCTCTAAGCCCCCCTCCCCCTTTTCTAACTCCGACTTTTGCTGTTGCACAAGGATAAAAAAAATACGTGAACTGACTCTAATCAACCCTGCCAGTGGAGTAGAAGAGAGTTTGGCACCTGCAATAATTTAATTTGATAGTTAAGTTAAATAAACGAAGGTTTCATTAACATAGTGAGGAATGATAGGGTTGCTCTACCGATTAACAGAATGAAAGTTCTGTCCAAAATAACAATATGATTTATTAAGACTAAACACAAAATAGTAAACAAAAACACTTGAATTCCTTTACAATACATCAAATTGGCTCAAATTGGAGACTCAAACAAACGCTGTGAATGTGAAGTTGTCCCTAAACTAGATTGTGAGGATTATGACGAAGTGGTACGTGCAGCCAATTCCTTGCAACTCAAACCTTAGAGAAAACACATAGCCAACCCAACATTAATTGCTGCTACCCAAGACAGAACAAAGTTAGAAAAAAGACGAACAGGCGCGCTCTGCTGAGCTCTGATTATCACCTAGGAAAATCCCTATCTGCCGGTGCTGCGGACATACATTACCAAACTGTGTTCTTGACTGCCAGGACACGATCTGGCGTACCGGAGCCGTTGGCTGGTTGCTTCGACGTCCTCAACTGAAAGCGAGAGCCGACTACCCCCAAGAGCACCCGAACAAAACCGAACACAGAACATTCCCGCCCCCACGACAGTGGCCGTGGTTAAACGTTCCAATCAGCAACTCGAAAACCGGCGGAAAATTCCACTCCATTGCCGGAACGGTACCATTCCACCAATGGAGATTCTTGGCGCCAATTTCTGCGCCGATCTTGCTACGTCACGGAGCTATGCCCTGAGCAAGCCAATCACAGTTACAATTTTGCAGAAAGCGCGGGAATTTTCCCGCCACAGCTGCCTGGGTACACAAGTCATTCCCACGCCTCGCTGGTAGCCCGCCAGAAAGTGTTTTCGCTAAGTTTCTGCGAAGTAACGGAACCTCTAGCCCAGCCGCTACTTCAGGCCCTGCGGGCGTGCCTCTTGACAATGTCGGCGTCTGGAAAGCATTCACTCGACTCCCTCACACCTGTCGGCTTACCCTTTCAAAGAGCCCGCCTGTCACTGGACCACCCGCGTGACGAGAGACGCTGCGTGGGAAGTCCGCGTGTGAAGGAATAGCAACTTTCCACCGCATGCAATTAGAGAGGAGAATCGTAAGATAGAAATATGAGAGGGGGCTCATTCCACCTCTCACGGTTTGGAGCCTACAGAGACAAGGGATAGTCTTAACGTTTCGCCCATAGTAATTCCCTTAGAGCCCAGACCATGCGGTAAATTTGCGTCAACAATTTATCCACTATCAGGGAATGAGACTGATGTGTAGCTCAACATGCCAGGACTGACCACAAACTTCCAAAGCCTCTGTAATGAAGCTATGTGGTGCAGTTGATGGCGGGTCCGTCTCTAGGATGTGAGTTGAAGTTACGGCCACCTTGATCATAATCGAAGGTAATAGTTTCACATTGTTTCTTATAATCATAAGAATTTTACACCTACTCCTATTATCTACACTGTTCAGCCACATTAATGTCACCACATCTCAAAGCCTGAATATACACATTTTTGACGTGTAAACGTGCATAAATAGAATCAATGAGGGTCTGGAATGGATGTGGAGCCATGTCGACTCCAGTCCCGTAGCCACTTGCGATGAGTATCTCGGCTGAGCATCGAGGATCGAGGTGGTCCTGAAGATTCTTTTCTGGTCAGGGAAGTAAGGTAAACTCATCCTGTCGCTCTTAGAACCAAGCACGTACACTGCGAACTATATGTCCCGTTGCATTGTCCTTCTGGTAGATGTCAGCATGCCAAGGAAAAAGTAAACTGCATGTAGGGGTGGAGAAGGTCCCCAAGACGCTTACTTGATACTTCGCACCTTCCGCAAGACAAAATCACCCTGGGAAGGCCAAAAAACATTTCCCTGCCCATACCGCTCCGTCCTGCAACCTGAACCCTTCCGACGATTGTTGCAGGGTCGAAACTACCAGAGGCCGTCTGCCCGATGGAGCATAAAACGCGATTAATCTGAAAAGGCAACATGTTGTCACTCAGTGGAAGTCCAATGGCGGCATTGGCCTTCGTCCTCGATGAACAGCAGTCAGCTTAGGAGCATAAACCAGGCGCCTGCTCTGGAGGTCAATGAGCCGCTACTCTCGCGAACGCTGATCGTGGAGACGATATCGGTAGCCCCTTGGTTCACCTAAGCGGTCCGTTACTCAACGGCTGCAAGTCTATTCCTCTGTACACATCACCCAATCGATTATTTCCTTTGGTGCACCACAAAAATTGTTCAAATGTCTCTGAGTACTATGGGACTTAACATCTGTGGTCATCAGGCCCCTAGAACTTAGAACTACTTAAACCTAACTAACCTGCGGACAACACACACATCCATGGTCGAGGCGGGATTCGAACCTGCGACCGTAGCAGTCACGCGGTTCCAGACTGAAGCGCCCAGAACCACTCGGCCACAGCGGCCAGCGGTGCACCACAGCGGGCTTGGCGTCGCCAGGTAGCGCCACTCACGGTGCACTTTGATCACTAAGACACCTGAACACTTTACAAAATTAGCCGTTTCCGAAATGCTTCCAACCTTGGCCCAAAAGCCAATGATCATGCCCTTTCAGACGCCTGATCAATATTTCCGTTTCCTCATTATGACAACGACTACACTCTTTTCCCGTGTCTCACTGCTAGTGCTGCGTCGTCCCCTGCCCCGTCGCCCCGTTGGGCCATTCTGTTGTTCGTCATGCAAAATATATCTTTCATTACTCGTTCTTCCACGTGCCTTCTGTGACCGGTTGTTGCCGTTAACTCCCAACATAGACGCTGCTCACATTAATGCGTCTGGACTATGTATACCGAACACTCTTGAAGATATGTTAATTACAAATCGCGAATTAAATGTGCACAATGTACCAAAATAATGTGAAGCTTATCACCCAACAATTTTATACATTATTTATTTCCTTGGGAAAAGTTTTCCTCGTACGTCCTTTCTCGCACGTTCCACTTCGCTTGTATTGTATTGTATGTTAACCGGGGACCTAGAAACGACGGAGAGGCTCCGTTCCCGCCGGTGCCGCAGGGGTCCACAACCCCACGACTACTACCACTGTCCACCCCAACGCCGCCCCACACCGAACGCAGGGTTATTGTGCGGTTCGACCCCCGGTGGACCCACCAGGGAACATCTCACACCTAACGCATGTAACCCCTATGTTTGCGTGGTAGAGTAATGGTGGTGTATGCGTACGTGGAGAACTTGTTTGCGCAGCAATCGCCAACATAGTGTAACTGAGGCGGAATAAGGGGAATCAGTCCGTATTCGCCGAGGCAAACGGAAAACCGCCTAAAAACCATCCACAGACTGGCCGGTTCACCGGACCTCGATACAAATCCCCCGGGCGGATTCGTGCCGGGTACCAGGCGCTCCTTCTCTCCCGGAAATCTGTGCATGAGACCGCACGGCCAACCGGGCGGACTTCCATTTGTCTTACTTCTCTATCGTGTTAACTTCATTTCATTATTTTCTTTTATTCTAACCGGAAATAAGTTTCCTCAGTATCACTGTAAAACAATACTGTCATTCAGAGTACTATTATTCACAGCTTGCAGTATATTATGAATGAAGTCATATTTCAATCAGTCAATTGAAATCCTCAGTTCTGAGTAGTCAGAAATCGTGATGAGTTAAAACCTTTTAAATAAATTTTTTTTTTTCAGGAGACAGCTATTAAAACATAATCTACCGAACCAACCTCAAACTTCGTCACTCTTATTTGAACAGTCATGGATCGAAACTAGTCGTAATCTACGATAGAAGTAAACGGGAGTGTGAAAGTGAATATTTATATGTGTTACGAATACTGTGTGTATTAAGTCATACTCTTGACCTACGAGCAAGTAGTTCAGAATTGTCTTCAACGTTAGTTTCTTCGGTCATTGAGTTCTTTAAAGACATGTTGCTAGAACGTTATTTTTCCAGGTACACTATATGATCAAAAGTATCCGGACACCTGGCTGAAAATGACTTACAAGTTCTTGGCGTCCTCCATCGGTAATGCTAGAATTCAATATGGTGTTGGCCCACTCTTAGCCTTGATGACAGCTTCCACTCTCGGAGACATACGTTCAATCAGGTGCTGGAAGGATTGTTGGGGAAAGGCAGCCCATTCTCCACAGAGTGCCGCACAGAGGAGAGGCATCGATGTCGGTCGGTGAGACATGCCACGAAGTCGGCGTACCAAAACATCCCACAGGTGTTCTATAGGATTCAGATCAGTACTCTGTGCAGGCCAGTCCATTACAGGGATGTTACTGTCGTGTAACCAATCCGTCATAGGTCGTTCATTATGAACAGGTGCTCGATCGTTTTAAGAAGCAATCGCCATCACCAGATTACTCCTAAACATCAATGTAGGACTGTGCTGCGATAGTGCCACGCAAAACAACAAGGGGTGCAAGTCCTCTCCATGAAAAACACTACCACACCATAACACCTCCGAATTTTACTGTTGGCACTACACAAGCTGGCGGATGACATTCACCGTTAATTTGCCATACCCACAATTTCAGGAGTTGTATGTATATGTTCTACATTAATTTAATTTTCGATTATCATTGCTTTATCGAACAGACTTTTTTCTTTTACTACCCGCGACCGCACACACACATACACACACACACATACACAGGACTCTCAACCTACATAAAAAAAACAAGTCAACACGTGAAACAGTACTCTGTGAGTGGCACATAAGGAACTACAATAATATTTATGAACGCAGGTTTACGTAAGTGAAGTGAACAACCACACTGATTTAGCAAAATAAAAAGCAGGACCGCAAGAGTCGAATTAACATGACGTGAATGTGTACCCAGGTTTTTCTCACTTATTCCTCCACTAACACAGGAAAATCCCTCAACTTCAGAGTATAAAGAGGAATAAACACCGTTGGTAAACTGTACTTCCAGTTTATATAGAGAAACTGTGTTTATAAATTTTAATCCCTTTAAATCTACATATCATTGGATTTATGAACTCAACCGTTACACAATTTCTTCATTCGAAGACATGACAGCAACTGTCACGTCTTCGAATGAAGAAGTTGTATAACGATTGAATTCACGAAACACAGTGACATATGACCCTATACAACAAGTTCGTTCATCTGGATAGAAACAAAAAATGTTCAAATGTGTGTGAAATCTTATGGAACATAACTGCTAAGGTCATCAGTCCCTAAGCTTAAACAGTACTTACCCTAAATTATCCTAAGGACAAACACCCACACACCCATGCCCGAGGGATGACTCGAACCTCCGCCGGGACCAGCCGCACAGTTCATGACTGCAGAGCCCGAGACCGCTCAGCTAATCCCGCACGGCTGGATAGAAGCGTATGGCGCCTGAAGATTGTGTAATGAAATGCCGAAACTAGTTGCCTTCCGAGTAAAATAAAATAATAACTTAAAGTAAACGGATGATGGTGAATTTTATTGACATTGACGATTATTAAAACAGAGATGATGCCGTTACGGCGCATTAATGTTATTAATTTAACTACAGCCTCGTAGCGGAACGTTTTATTTAAAGCAGCTGCTCTGAATGAATCTGTTATTTCGATATTAGAAGTAAGTTTAAATTTCAGAAAATCAACTTCAGCTCTATATCTCAATTATCTGTAAAAGACATTTTCGATTACTTTTTAAATAAACAGAACTGATATTTCTTCCTTCGTCTTTTTCGAGTCTCGATCGTATAAAGTTGTGTCATTCCTGTAAATTGTATTTTATGTTGAATTATTTCCTCTTTATTTTCGGAGCGTAGTGCAAAAGCCTGGCATCTCGTTCTAGTGAAGCTGGTTTTAAATGATTCATGGTGTGTAAATTAGTTGGAACAGACAGTTAGGTGACACGACGATCATGCACTGTAAGGGTAGTGTCGTCGTCCCGTTTCAACATTTGTAAGTCAAAACTGCAGCCTGTGGTTTTAACGAAGCACGACTTTCATTAGAATTACAGTGCGAAACTAACTTTTTGCGTTAACGATCAACAATTACACGGTTTCGCTTCACCAACCTCGTTGCTTTCCGACGACGACTGTTTGAAATGAAACTAATTCGTGCATAGAATAGGTAATCTGATGTATACTTTTTGGTCTCATAAATAAAAAAAAGTAACAAAACCCATACTGAGGAAGAAAGATGGTTACCTTACAGTGTGTAATGGGCTCTTCAGTGCTTAATGTTCAATGATCTGTTTTCGAAGTGACGTTCGTCCTTTATTTTAAGTAAGTCGAATCGAATCTCTGATACACATTATGGATTATATTATTATCTTGTTATTTCGTTGGTCGCCTCGTTCTCTTCTGTGAAATACGATACTGGTGTCGTATCCTATTTCTGACACGAAGAAACATCAAGTATGGAAAGGACTGTGTTAGACTCCTAGTTTCCAATAATTGTTCAATGAAATAAGGACTCCGAACTTTGAAACAACTATGTTCAGTAATATTTGCAAACACTGAGTTATTAACAAAAGATACGTCCGTCTTCAGAAGCATTACAAAAAGACACTAGCTCCACTTAACCATAGTCCTTTGACCAAGGCTGTCCATTTCACGTCACATTCCCGCTAAAGCTATGCACAACGTATAAACACAGAGATATAGTGGAAAATCAATGAGTTCATAAGTTTGTCGATAGTAATCGCTGATATATCTTTGAAACCATAACTAACGAGATTGAATTTACTAAAATTTAAACATAATATTGCAACGTGTGTTAAAACGTGTATAATATGAATATTTAAGTAGAAAAACTGATTTATATTTATATTCAATTATTATTTACCAGCATGCTAATATGTCGCATTACGCCATAAATATACTATTACTCAGAATGATCGGTAAAAGTTTTGTAATAAAAATGTATAGCCGTCTTACTCAATATTATAAACAGATATAAGAAATAGATCACCGTTGTATCTATTTCTTCCTATTTTTTTTAAGCAAGGAAAGGACCTTATATCTTGACAGTTACTGGTTACTGCAATTCGGTATTCTTCGCAGACCATCGAATGTACTTTTAATTTTTTCAGTTGCGTAAATAACGTAAACCACAATCTTGGAGAAGAGTAACTAACGAGTGTGCCGTGAGGCGTGGCATGCGAGACACGGGGAGGAAGGTGACGCAATGCATACATACGAGAAGCAGGCTGTTAAGAGATGCCGCCAAAGAAGGCGGAGGGCGTCCCGGCAATGCTTCTTTATTCATGGCGCGTTCGCCAGAAAAGTCCACAGACGCGAAAAAGTCTTTAAGTTGTGTCACTGAATAAAATATAAGAGCAGAGTGTTGGACTCCTGTGCGGCGAACAATGATCTAGAGCTACTGCTCCTCGTGGAAGGAGCATCTCCTGAAACGCGGTAAGAAAATCAAACAACAAGGCCCGAGGGAGGCGAACTTCAGCTGCGCCGAAGAGCTGCGACGTCGCGAATCCCCACTGGAGAGTGCGATTATCTCCTCCGTAGACCGGAGCAGTAAGGAATTTAATGCAGCTACGTCTCTTACAGTTTTTTGGCCCAGTTGATTACAGGCTGCCGTAAAAACAGTAGCCCAGTACTGTAAGGGGTGATAGTGCTAAGCGATCTGAAACGCAAGCATCGTCTGTACGGTTCTCGTAGTGGTATCCAGATACAGTGTGCAACTGTCAGCAATAAAATCCATGAGTGTGGTTGTAATTTAACTGTTCAATCGTTTCAATAAATAGGTTTTGGAAATTTAGTTTGCCAACACAAAGAAAATGCTGGACAAAGTTGTAGTTACCTGAAACTATCAGCGATCCGTCATTTCAACGAATGTAATTTTTTATAAAATCTTTACTGACATAGGGAAACTTAACATCCAATTAGCTTCGTTAACAACCGACTGACAATCTTATCTTCGGTGTCAGTTTATCTTCAGTATGGAGCTAGGAGCAAAGAGGTACATTCTCTGAAGAGTAATGGTATTGGTGATTCTGAACAAAAACTTCAAACGAATATTTGTTCTTTTCTTAATCGCATCCGCCATACTGCTGTTTGAAATCGTGTGCATCAATCGTATGTCCATCTTCACCAGGCTTCACATGCGAACACAACCTAGCTGAGAAGGTAAGTTGGTGGGTGTGTTCAATGATGTTAAAGTTTCAATCAAGTGACGAACTAATCAGACCACTTGTTTTGAAACGTCCCCTTAGAACAAATTATACATGACTGTGCTTAAACTGACACACAATATTTTTTTTTAGCGCAACGCAATCTGACTTTCAGAAATCCCTACAAAGGAGTGGCCCTGACTAACATTAACCTGTACCTTTCACAAATCACTTACCTCACAAAAATCTTCGTTACTCAAGTTACAGCAATACAGCGAGCGCCACTACTGCCAGCTAAATAACAGATTCAAACTACGGAAGGCACTAACTACTAGTAGGCATAGTTAGCAAATGAAAGATTTTAATAGAGAACAAACAATGTATTTACCTTATTAATCATAATATATATAGCAGTTCAGACATCCATTCTGTACTCAAAAATCCGCCATCTCATTTCCCACATCCACCACTGCTGGCGGCTCACCTCCAACTGCGCAACGCTATGTGATGTTAACATCCAGCTACCCAACACTACAATGGCTGACAACAATGCAAACTGGCCACAGACTGCACACAGCACAGCCAGCGATTTTCATACAGAGAGCGCTACGTGGTGGCGGCGTTACCAATATAAGAACCTAAACAGCCTACTTAAAGTTTTAAATAACCGCCTTAATAAACTACGGTCTCTTCATTTCCTTCAAAATGTGTTACAGACATCTTGGAGGTCACTCCTTTGGCAATACGCTGTCGTATTTGAAATGTCTTGGCTAGCAGGGCAGAGCGGATTAGGTTGTGGAAAGGGGACAAAACGAGTTCCTGTCAGTTGCACTCAACACACAAACTTTATGTATCAACAAACAATATTACAACAAGAATGCAAAACACTCTAAACTTTAATCGGCCTCCTTTGATTAGATAGGCTGAAGGCCACATTCAAAATCCCAGATACAAGGCCTAAGTAAAATCGAAATAAAAGGTTCTTCTGGAGATTTCAGCCAATAATATTTTCTAAATCTTCAATCTTATCGGCTGGAGGCCTTAGCAATTTAATTTTAATGGAACTAGGCTGGAGGTCGGATATTAAGCAATAGCAGGAGTCTCAATCAAAAAGCAGAAGGCCTTATCTTAAAACATTTCATGCAAATTGGGCTGAAGGCCCCATACACAAGATAACAATCTTATGCCTTAAGGACAAGAGAAGAAGATTAATTTAAAAGATGTTGAAACTCTGCTTAAGGCTGCTCATCAACAAATAATTTAACGGCTTAACCCCAAGAAGGAAGAGTTTCGATTCTAAAGAACAGAAGGCCGTATCTTAAAACATTTCATATAAAATAAAGAATAACAATCACATGCCTTAAGGGCAAGAAAAGAACATTAATTAAAGAGATATTGATACTTGGCTGAAAACCACACATCAACCAAATAACTAAAATCCAAACAGGGAAATTACTACATAACACACAAGGAACGGCGCTCAGAAGTTTCCAAGGGTCGGCCTGTGATTGTAACATTAACACCCACTTAGGTGAGACAGGCAGCCTGCCCAACAACCCAACAGACAGACAGTCGACCGACCAATCAACCAAATCAGTTCCGCTCCACGCAACCAGCAAAACGACCACAAAATTTCAATACAACGACACAAAGAATATTGGCGCCCACAACGACCAACAACACCTCAGTTGTCGAACTACGCACCGCGATGGACAGCAACATGACGAAGAAAATACACTGCCTAAAATTACGTCAACGACCAGGGCAGGTAACCGGAACGTCAAGGGCCACAAGGTAGAAGATACCGCTGGTGAACTGCTGTAACAGCGAACAAATTAAATTTCACAGGAAGACGGCTGGAATCTTAGGTGACTTAAATGGACATACGTTTTTGCTCACGGGAATGTCCCAAAAGTGACAACCAGGATCAAACGAAGAAATGTAAGCAATTGAGGCTCGATAGTAAGTTAAGTGAGGACTGAACTTTCATGTCCAAGATCGGTGGGTGACGAACTTCATGGCACTCGCAAGCAGCTCCTGAGACTCCAGTTACGCGTGCACGCCGCCAGCGGCTCCAGCCTGACTCCGCACTGTAGTGTCACCGCCAGACACCACACTTGCTGGATGATAGCCTTTAAATAGGCCGCGGTCCGTTAGTATACGTCGGACCCGCGTGTCGCCACTATCAGTGATTGCAGACCGAGCGCCGCCACACGGCAGGTCTAGTCTAGAGAGACTCCCTAGCACACGCCCTAGTTGTACAGCCGACTTTGCTAGCAATGGTTCACTGTCTACATACCCTCTCATTTGCAGAGACGGCAGTTTAGCATAGCCTTGAGCTACGCCATATGCTGCGACCTAGCAAGGCGCCATATTCAGTTACTGTAAGTACTATCTTCCAGAAAGTGTTCTGAACAGATGATATTGTGAATCATGTACCGTCAAGAGCGACGTTCATCATTAATGGATTAAAGTTAAGTATCAAACTAATTACGTCCGCTTTCTGAATTCTCATTCCTTATCATGTTCCATACCTCACGTCCTTATAGTTCTTCCCTCCTCACGCTAGCATGCTTGAGCTAAAACGCTTGCATTTCGGCCTCCACTCGTAACACGTTGTTGGCTCTTCTGGCAACGCAAAACGCACGACGGGGGCTTGCTTGCTGCTCAACGCCAACCGACCGACTGGACTGCTGGTCCGTCGCGATTGCTACTCCGCCGCGACTGCACTGCTGGCGCGTCTCCCACTCACTGCTACTCGACACACGACGACCTTAAAATACTATCGGTCGCCCAAGAGATGGTGCACTTAACGATACACGCTGCTGCTGCCACTCACAGGCAAGTAATGCATCATGTTAGTGATATCAGTAAATGAAATAAGAGAACAATGCGGCACTCTCATAATAGACGATGGCAAACAGTTAATGGGATGAACACGAGCCATGCATGGCTCGTTATTCACGATGGTGCTCCTGCACATTACGTACCACCATTGACACAGTAACTCACTGAAACATACTGTGGAGTCATTTCTTGGCCATTGAGGTCAGTCGATCTTATTCCATTAAATTGCTGTTTGTGGGGTTGTCTTATGAGTGAAGTCTACAAGAGCGGGGTATATACAGAGGAGGAATTCAAAAATGGTTCAAATTGTTCTGAGCACTATGAGACTTAACTTCTGAGGTCATCAATGCCCCACAACTTAGAACTACTTAAACCTAACTAACTTAAGGACATCGCACACATCCAAGCCCGAGGCAGGATTCGAACCTGCGACCGTAGCAGTTGCGCGATTCCAGACTGTAGCGCCTAGAACCGCTCGGCCAATCCGGCCGGCAGGGAAGGAATTCCTCACTTGTATTGTTCGTACGTGTGCTCTAATAAGGGACAATACGAAAGAACTCAAACCAGAAAAACAACAGCTGCAGTTGACTATGGACTTCTTAATTATCTTTTTTGAGGAAATGTACACTCGTACACGTGGTCTGGGATAGCGTCTTAATAATCAAAATGACCTCAGTCACAGGTTAGGAACCCGCCACAGCTTAAATTTTGATTAATAATCAATATTTGGTAGTCGAAGACTTCCGTCGTAATTCTGCCAACGAACCCCCTTCGAGTGGGAAACTGCCCCTAAAGGCGGAAGAATCAGCAATGACCAACGGCATGAGGATGCAGACGGTAATGAAAACCACTGCATTGAAGACAAATATCGTGTATCAGCAGAACATGTGGCTTGTAATTGAGAAAGTATTATGATGATCTCTCCCTAGGCAAAACCGAGTCCGGAATAGTAACCCATTCGAATCTCTGGGAAGGGAGTGTCAAGGAGAGGTGAACGTTAGAAAAAGGTTGAATAATCAACGAAAGGACATCGTTCGACAGTTGGAGTGTGGAATTTCAGCAGGTCGAATGTGGCAGGGAAGCTAGAAAATCTGAAACTGGAAATGCAAAGGCTCAATTTAGGTACAGTAGGGGCCAGTGATGCGAAATGAAAAGAAGACAAGGGTATTTAGGTACAGTAGGGGCCAGTGATGCGAAATGGAAAGAAGACAAGGGTTTCTGCTGAGATGAGTATAGAGCAGAGCCGGCCAATCGCTGCACAGTGTGCAGACGTGCGGAAGTGCTGCACATGTGCGCACGTGCGCGACAGGGAGCGACAGCGACATCTGTTATTAGACATGTGTCCTAAATGAACGGCGGCGGCTCCACTTCCCTGTTTATGTGGTACAAGCGACATACCGAGTCTCGTTTACCCCTGGTAACCGTAACCTTAACAGAAAAGTACTGAGAAATGGCAGGTACTGTGAAAAAGCAAAGGACGGGAGATCTACGTTCTCAGTCGTTTAAAATGACTGAGAACTGCAATTCTTTTTTGTAGTCGTTGGTGAAAACTCACAGTGTTTGCTATGGCGCCGAATAATAGGCGGCCAGCGTAAATTTTCAATTGAAAGACACTACAATACATATCACAAAGACGAGCCCCTCCATCTACCCCTCCTATCAACTTTGACCCTGCCCCACCCCCCACTTCCGGTGTCCTTTCCTTTCGGCACCCTCCCTCCCTTCTCTTCTCTTCCCTTCTCTTTCCTTTTCCCCCATCACCTCCCTCCACCCCTCTTCCCCCGGGCTTCCCCTCCCCCTTCCGCCCTCCCCCCTGTCTCCCGTGCCCGTGGCATCTCTGCTCTCCCCTCTTGCTCTCTCACTCCCCTTCCTCCTCCTCCTCTCTTGGCAGGTTCCCGGACTCGCACACGCATAGTGAACATTCGCGCGCCGGAGATCATCGTCATCTGTGTCTCGTGTGTGTGACGTCGTTTTGTGTTTTTAGTGTCCACCGTCCCGCTACTACGTTCACTTGTGCCGTCGGATTCATCAGTGTTATGTGCGCCGTGTCAATGTGTTTTCAGTGTTGTTATCGTCGCGTGTGAATGGCTCCGTGTTTTTTTGTCTCTGTGACCTCTATCTTTTGCCCGTCACTATGTTCATTATAATTCTCCATTCTTGTACTATTGTCAACACTATGGCTGAAGAGCAGCGTAGTGTGCCGCCAACAGCCTACCTGATTGTTCAGATATTAAAATAACAATAAAGTAAAAAAAAATCACAAAGACGAGTGTAATGTACTCAAGAGTGAAGAACGGCAAGCAAAATTAAATATCCTTAAGAAAATGGATGAGACACATCAACTAGATTATCATTTCTCATGACCAGTGATAAGCGTGTCTGGATTTATTCCTTTCATAATTAAAAAGTATTGTTTACTAACTGTGCATTAGTGCCTCATTCTGCTCAATGTTACATTATTATCATGTGGTAGCTTTCTCGCTTGCCACGCCCGGGTTCCAGGGTTCGATTCCCAGGGGCGTCAGGGATTTTCTCTGCCTCGTGATGACTGGGTGTTGTGTGCTGTCCTTAGGTTAGTTAGGTTTAAGTAGTACTAAGTTCTATGGGACTGATGACCAAAGATGTTAAGTCCCATAGTGTTCAGAGCCATTTGAACCATTTGAACCATTTTTTGTTACATTATTATCAGGAAAGTTGGTCATTAAACCGATTGTTCCAATGTATACATACATTTAGGGTTTTTTTTTTAATGTGTGAAGGGCTACGCTCAGCTTCGATAAAACGTAACATTCATCTAATTGTCGATTATTATGCAGATTTCAGACGGAGCTGGTGAAAGATGTAGCAATAATGGTATTGAAATAACAGGTGATCATCGAGAGGTCAGCGGTTATCATTCTGTTCAGAGGTCAGTGAGACAGAAATTATGTGGGTGTAACTAAGGGCACCGAGAATTAGTTACAGGAAACCTTGCATTAGTTTAATGTTATTTGAAATCATGTATAAGGTTCGTTGGAAGTCGCTAAGTGCTCTCTTTCTTAAATACTAGATAAAAAACATTACTCTTATTTACGTGTCGTTGGTCAAGCTGCCTTAATAAAAACCCACGGTTGTTAACTGTATTACTTGCCTTACTGGGTTACAATGTTAACATAAAAGTAGACGTCTCAATGAGTAGACTGTGACAGTCTTTTAAATGTTTAATACGCGAAATACCTTCCCATGGTTGGCTTGCTAGCTGTGGAAAGAGTACTAGAATGCGCCGGTACAGAGTATCCCAGCAAGTGGATAAAGCGACATCTGTGGGTAGAAACATGCACTACATGAACGCTGATGGCTGCGGTGTACACGCTGTGACCCGGAAGCTGCACATGTGCAGGAGCACCGCACGCGTGCAGAATTTCTGGCCGGCCCTGTTATAGAGTAATATCAATGGCAGCAGAGAATGGTAACGGGAGTAGGATTCGTAGAAAGGTGGAGCAAATAGTGTGTTACAGTGAGCAGTTCAGTGATGGGGTTGTTCTTATCAGAACTAACAGCAAACCAACACTGAAAACGATAGTTCAGGTATACATGCCGACTCCAGAATCACCTTGAACTTTTTGCTGCATGGTGTAACCAATGGCTCCTGAAACTCAATCCTTCCAAGACCCAGGCAATCATCGTAGGTCGTACCACTCGCTCTTTCCGGCTCCTGGATTTCTCCCTTACTGTCTGCGCACGTCCTGTCCATCTCACCCCCACCCTCACCTACCTTGGCCCCACCATTGACCGTCACCTCACCTGGATACCTCATCTCCGCTCCATCCAATCCAAAGCCCACAACCGCCTCCGAATCCTCAAACTGCTCTCTGGCCCGACATGGGGGTTGCACCCCTCTACCATCCTCCACACCTACAAATCCTTAATCCGTCCCATCCTCTGTTATGCCAGTCCTGCCTGGATATCTGCCCCCCCCCCCAAATTCTATCAGTCCCTCCTGATCCTTGAGCGTCATGGACTCTGCCTCGCCTTCCGTATCCACCTCCCGTCCCCCACGCGGATCCTCTATGATCTCATTCCTTTCCCCCATCTGCTCCTCTTCCTCGAACGTATCTGCATCCTCTACACCTCCCGCCGTCTTGAACCCCCTCACCCCCTGGTTGCTCCTCTCCTCTCCCATCCCCGCCCCCTGCCACGTCTTCACCGTTGTGTCCGCCCTACCCCCCATCTCTACACCCTCCATCTCCTTTCCCAAGGTGGCTTCCGTCAACTCCCCCTCCCGGATGATGCCCTCTCTCCCTCCATTTATCCTTCCTATCAACCCTGATCCTCCCTCCCCCTCCTTTCCTCTGTCCTTTCCCTGGGCTCCCTCTTCCCTCCTCTTCTGTCCTGTTTCCTCCCCACTACACCTCTCCCTACCTCCCTTCTCCCCCTCCTCTGCCTACCCCCCTCCCTGCCGTGTCTACCCCCCTCATCCTCCATCAGCTCCTTTCCCGGTTCCCCCCCTTCGCTTTTACTCTCCTTTCCCCCTATTTTGTTTTCCCATCCTCTGTCTCATTTCCCCCCACCTGCTCTCGACTGTGGTGTCACGTTTGCCGACTTTTTTCGTGCAGCGTTCCAGTGACTATTCAGTGTTGTTTGTCTTTCACGTGTTGCGAACAGAAACCATGCTGTCGCTGGGTGTGAATTTTATATCCTTGCGAACAGAATCCAGACTGTCGCCGTGTTTTTTTAATTGTCTATTTTTTTTCCCTGTCTGCTCCGTATGTATTTTTATTCGCATCATCATCCCTCTGTTGTTTGTTTTAAGTTCCCCGTTTTCTTTTCGCCTTGTTACTCACAAAGTCCCCGATTTTATCGCCTGTTTTTTATTATTATTTGTTCTCCTGCTTTTTGTCAGAAAATCTGTAGGCTGAAGAGCGGCATACTAAGCTGCTGCCAGCCCGCCCCCTTCGGGGGGAATTGAAATTCAATAAAGGAAAAAAAAAAAATACATGCCGACATCTCAAGCTGAAGATGAAGAGCTAGTATTTGAGGATACTGAAATTATAATAGAGTACATAAATGAAGATGGAAATCTAATAGTCGTGTGGGAATGCAATGCAGCTGTAGGGGAAGGAATAGAAGGAAAGGTTACAGGAGAACTGGGGCATGGAACAAGGAATGAGAGAAGGAAACGACCATTTGAGTTACGTAATAAATTTCAACTAGTTATAGCGAATACTCTGTTGAAGAATCACAAGAAGAGAAGGTATACTTGGAAAAGACGGGGAGATACGGGAAGACTTGAGTTAGATTACATTATGGGCCGACAGAGATTCCGAAATCAGAAACTGGCTTGTAAGGCATACCCAGGAGCAGAGACAGACCCAGATCACAATATATCAGTGATGAAGGGTTGGCTGAAATTCAAGAGGTTAGCCAGGAAGAATCAATACGCATAGAAATGAGATACAGAAGGACTAAGGGATGACGAGACATGCTTGAGGTTCTCTAAGGCTATAGATACAGCAATGACGAATACCTCAGAAGACAGTGCAGTTGAAGAGGAATGGGCATCTTTAAAATCATAGAAGCTGGAATGAAAGACATAGGTAATAAGAAGGTAACTGCGAAGAAACCATGGGTAATAGAAGAAATACTTCAGTCGATCGATGAAAGAAGAAAGTACAGAAATGTTCAGAGAATTTCAGGAATACAGAAAAAGAAGTCGATGAGGAATGAAATAAATGGGAAATGAAGGGAAGCTAAGACGAAATGGCTGCATGAAAAATGTGGAGAAATAAAAAAAGAAATAATTGTCGGAAGGACTGACTCAACATTTAAGAAGGGCGGTAGCATAAATAGTGAAACGGTAATTCTATTGTTAAATGCAGAGAAGAGAGCGGATAGGTGGAAAAAGTACATTGACGGTCTATATGAGGGGAAAGATTTGTCTGATAGAATAGAAAAGGAAACAGATGTCAATTTAGAAGAGACAGGGGATCCAGTATTAAAATTTAAGGGAGCTTTGAAGGACTTAAGATCAAATAAGGCAGAAGGGGTAGATAACATTTCATCCTCATTGCGGGAAATAGCAAGAAAACGATTCTTCAAGTTGGTGGGTAGAATGTATAAGACTGGCGGCATACCATCTGACTCTCGGAATAATATCATCCACACATTTCCGAAGACTGCAAGAGCCGACATGTGCTACAATTATCGCACAATCAGCTTAAAGGCTCATGTGTCCATGTTTCTAACAAGGTTATTTTACAGAAAAGTTAAAAATAAAATCGAGGATGCTAAATGATGATTAGTTTGGCTTTAGAAAAGGTAAAGGCATCCGAGAGACAATTCGACGTTGCGGCTGATAGTAAGAGCAAGACTAAAGAAATATCAAGACACGTTCATTGGATCTATCGACTTGGAAAATGCTTTCGACAATGTAAAATGGTGCCAGATGTTCGAAATTCCTAAAAAATAGGGTAAGGTATAGAGAGAGATAGACGAGTAATACACAATACGTATAAGAGCCAAGAGAGAATAGTAAGAGTGGACGACCAAGAACGAAGCCCTCGGATTGAAAAGGGTGTAAGACAGGGATGTACCTTTCCCCCCTACTGTTCAATTTCTACATCGAAGAAGCATTGATGAAAATTTAAAAAAAGGTTTGAGAGTGTAATTAATATTCGAGGTGAAAGGATAACAATGATACGATTCCTTGATGACTTTGCTATCCTGAGAGGAAGTGAAGAAGAATTACATGATATGCTGGATGGAAAGAACAATATAACGAGTACAGAATATGAATTTAAATCGAAGAAAGACGAAGTAATAAAAAGAAGCAAAAATGAAAATAACGAGAAACTTAACGTCAGGATTTATGGTCACGAAGCAGGTGAAGTTAAAGAATTCTGTTACCTAGGCAGCAAAATAACCAATGACGGACGGAGCAAGGAGGACATGAAAAGCATACTAGCATTGGAAAATAGGGCATTCCTGGCAAAGAGAAGTATACATCAATCATAAGTCTTAATTTGAGGAAGAAATTTTTGAGAACGTATATATGGAGCACAGCATTGTATGGTAGTGAAAGATGGACAGTGGGAAAACCGGAATAGGAGAGAATCGAAGCATTTGAGATGTGGTGCCACAAGCTTTATGTTGATAATTATGTGGACTGATAAAGTAAGGAATGAGGAGGTTCTGCAGAATCGGAGGGGAAACGAGTGTGTGGGTAACACTGACAAGCAGAAGGGAGAGGATGATAGGACATCTGTTAAGGCATCAGGGAATGACTTCCATGGTACTAAAAGGAGCTGTAGAGGGAAAAACTGTAGAGGAAGACAGAAACTGGAATACAAGCAGCAAATAATTGAGGACGTAGGTTGCAAGTGCTACTCTGAGATGAAGAGGTTGACACAGGAGAGGAATTCTTGGCGGGTCGCATCAAACCAGTCAGAAGGCTGCGACCTCAAAAAAAAAAAAAAAAAAAAAGAAAAGAGAGAGATAGAGAGAGAGACTTAGATCCACTGTTTCACTTGTATCACATATTTTTCTCCTGTTCGCCTTTGTTTTTTGTTCATAATCACTAATACTGCTACCCATCAAACTATATAGCTTTCTCATTTGAAGATGGCCCGAAACGATGGAAACTAGTTATCTGTTTTCGTATATGCGATCTTGGTCAATAACGATTTCAAAAAAATCAACATTAATTGGCTGTAATAAATAAAAGATAGCTAGTTGCTGCGTTTTGTTGGTAATCATCTTTCAAAGACGCTATCTTGAACATGTGTCCATTCTGCAATTCGTGCAGGTGGGTGCTACATTAATGGCGGAACGATTGTATGCGCATTCCTAATTAATAAAGGCAAGAGCATCAAGCACTCCAACAAGTAATTCTAAATTTAATTTATCATTAATACTGTAGTATTCTGTCTTTAACGAGGGCATCAAATAGACGCAGGAGCTTCCTACCTGCATCTAGGACTTATGTTTAGGCGATGTTTTCCTTCATGGTGTTTCAAACTATCAAGTCTCTCCCTAACTTCACATACTCTTGAAATGCCATTTATAGCTACATATGACTAACATATCACGTTGAAAATCTTTTCTTATGACGGAAAAAATAAGTCACCAAGTTTTCAATAAAATATCGAATGTGAAATGGCAAACACAGTACTTACGTGAGGGTACTGAATGGCTAACGGCCAAATTATGGCAGCGACTCCACTTCAGAAGAAACTGCCGCTACGTATGAGCTACCAAACACATCAGTCAGTCCATTCAAGCTGGAAATTATCTGTTTGATTGTTAGTTAACTGGACATGATGCGTATGAAACTACCGAAGTGTTTTATAACGTTCATGACATGCAGCTGTCTGTATGTCCTGTATTATTACTGCTGATTTCGGTTAGTAACTTTCATCAGAGTTTACAAATTCTTGTCCTATTTACGTGTCATGTCCTGTCGCATCAATATTGCAATGCTATTCACAAAATAGCTGCGCATCAGAGGAATAAACAGGTCTTTAGTTAGGACTCGTTGAGTTGCAGATGTCATTTCACATTTGACACTCTACCTCTTTGTTACAGATACCTGTGTGTTCTTTTGATCTGCAGCAGTTCTGATTGGGCTGTATTATAAGATTGCTATTGATGTGACATGATCTACTGCCTGAAAAAAGAGTGAAGTCCGCAGAAGACGGAGTTGAATAATTTAACTTCGTGCTTATAGACGCCTCTGGGAGGTATTTAAATGAATAAGACTGCAATTCTCTGTGACAGGTAGAACACCAACCGAAGTGCATTAGTGTTGTTCGTGTTTAGTCTTGTGACCGAGCCAGTAGGGTATATAAAAGACGTGTACAGCGTATGATGCGGAACGATCTCATGTGAAACAACGATATCAGCATCTTCCACGGTTTAGAGGGCGCCTCAATGTGGGTCTCCATTTAGCTGCCGACTCGAATATTGCAGTATTCAGATATAAGGGGCATTCGGATGTGACAGTGGCCTGGTGGTAACGTAGCGTATTCGCTAAGGTTCCGGTCGATCACATGTGACCCCCAAAGTGGGAATCAAGCGTATCTTTACCCCCTCTCATTTGCGCTTGTCATTACAGAAAATGTAATGGACTCGCTGCAACACCCTGTGTCATCCCATACCATTGGTAAGATAGTCTCATCAGCAGTTAGATGTACTTGAAGAACCTACATTTATGTATCAAAACTCAAACTAATCTATCTTTCTACACATTCTACATTAACAATCGAACATTTTAAATCTAGACTCAATTTACATGAGTAAGACGTATGGTAAACCATGTTGGGAGTAGACTTGCATATAATTTATCATCATTACAATTATAGTGTACTTAGTATGTTCGACTACGCACAATGTTGGTCATATTATGTCTGCACACTTTAACTCGAAGTCCTACGTCAACACTCTAATGTTCAAAGTGTTGTTGGCTGTATGGTCGATGCTGCGTAAAGCCAAAGTAAATAAATAAATTAAAAAATCTTCGTGACCTTTGTACTGGAGCACAATTTGTTTATCTAATCTCTAAAAACCAAGGCAAATCGACTTTTGACAACATTAGCCAACAGAAATTACGAACGAAAAGTGTAAGGTATACTAGTTTTTTTTTAAATTACAGTGACCACATAAGATATTTTCTAATGATGAGAGCAAGAGAGGAGTTACACAAAACTAAAATCACACGTTGGTCCTTACATGAATGCCTCTCATTCTCTCTATTCTCGTATTTATGTGACAGTAACAATGAAATGGCATCTCTCGTTATGCATGACCAAGCGTAAGGGTATGACAATTATTTTTAATGTCGCGTCACAACATGGATACGATATAGTTCGTGTAGTTCACATTAGTGCAACAAAACATCATATGAATGGCATTGTTGGCTATTCCTCGTGTTATAAAGCTCCGCAATACATATCCATTAAAAACAACGACTCTTATGGCTTTCCTGGTGAAACAGCCCACTTAACAGCCTCACTAGCTGCAGAGAACGAGGGCTGAAATCGTCAACAAAAGAATCATAGCGCAACTGTTGCTACTGCGGTGGTTATCAAAATACTCGCTACACACTAGTTGCACCGCGTTTTGCGGGCAGCGAGCCGATCCGTTATGGGTTTCGCCATAGCAGCGGCAGTGGGCGAGCGACGCACGCACTCTGCTTATTAAAATTTACCGCAGTTATTGCTTCAAATTAACCGTGCGGGCTGCTCCTTGGCGCTTGGCGGGCAGTTAATCGCCAATATGTCGCGCGACTGCGCGCCGGATCGCATCGCCGCGCCGGGCTAATGCACCCTCTAAAGGCGCGCTCGCCGTGGCCGAATTCAATTTTCTGCCGCGCTGGACACTTGGCAGAGGGATGCACGGAGCCAGGAGCTTCCGGATGATGTGCCAGCAAGCGCGATACATCCGCCTCTTGTCGGGCCGCTCAGTGGCTGAATCTTAGAGCGAGCAGCAATTAGCGTGCAAATATACCATCCTGGGTGCTCCTCTGTTCCTCCCGGTTGTGCCCTGTTGTTAAGAAATTAAGTCGGCTTGTGCTGTGGCTCATAGGCGGATTAAAATGTACACTACTGGCCATTAAAAGAAGAAATGCAGATGATAAACGGGTATTAACAGGACAAATATATTATACTAGAACAAACATGTGATTACACTTTCACGCAGTTTGGGTGCATAGATTCTGAGAAATCAGTACCCAGAACAACCACCTCTGGCCGCAATAACGGCCTTGATCCGCCTGGGCATTGAGTCAAACAGAGCTTGGATGGCGTGTACAGGCACAGTTAGTTGCCCAAGCAGCTTCAACACGATACCACAGTTTATCAAGAGTAGTGACTGGCGTATTGTGACGAGCGAGTTGCTCAGCCACCATTTACCAGACGTTTTCAGTTGGTGAGAGATCAGGAAAATGTGCTGGCCAGAGCAGCAGTCGAACATTTTCTGTATCTAGAATAGCCCATACAGGACACCAGACGTCGCAGGGTGTGTCAACAGTGTCAAAGGTTGTCCAAAACGTCTTCCTGTTGCTCATCGCATTGCGAGCTGTCGTTTTCGTCCACGAAATGTGCAGCAGTCAATGCCCAAGGAAAGGGGTGGTTTCATTAACGCCCGTTATGGCGCCACATTAGGCCTTTCTATGTCGTTTCGGAGCGGCAGTGTGTCTGAAATATTTTCCTCGGCCGCCCATAAGAAAACCACGTGATATCAGCACTGGAGGTCCCCTTTCTCACCTCCATTGCAGAGGTGTCAACTGATGCGCTGGATGTAGGTAGGAGGAAGTGTGATCAATTTTGCAGCGTATGACATCCACGGTGGCGTTAGGCAGAACTGTCGTGAAATTTGGTGCCAATGTGACATCGTTAACCCACCTTAGACGTCACATGAACTTCTGAGTTCTGGCCTTTTTTTTTTTTTTTTTTTTTTTTTTGCATGTGTCGACACCGTACTGTTTGAAGCAATGTCGAGAATGCGGGCGACTTAGCAGGGCACCATGCTTTTGGATCGATAGAGGCGAAGGCTGTAGGCACCTTCGAGCAAGATTTTAAACTTCTACAACGCAATGGAAGATAATTACAAGATTTCGAAGAAAGTAATTCTTTAATTCTGCTTTGCAGTGTAGATGCACTTCAACGGTTTCCAGAACGTGGAAAGGAATTAAAATACGGGTAGGACACTCCGTCATTTTACAATTTGACCACATTAGTAGCAGGTCGATAAGTCTGTCATATAGGGTATTTATGAGCTGCATATTATCGAATCAACAAATGATACTGACGCTTGCTCTTGCCACCACATACTTATCAAATGAAGTGATATTATCCAAAGTAGGGTGTATAATTATCGTTTATTTTTTGTGTGGCAAGCAAATTTCGACTTTAATTAACTTTCCAGGACATATTCATAAGAAATGCGCTATATGCCCAGTGTGTTGTGACATACAAGCGAGAAAAACATTCCATATGCTTTCCATACGTGGAATAATGCGTCATCATTGCAATCTGAGATCAAAAACGTCGTACTACAATCAAATAACTAACTCATCTCATGTGTAAACCACAAGTCTTCAAATATTATATAGCTAACTTGTTTAAAAGTATGACGTTACTGTGTTCTCTATCACAAGTAATGTCACCAACTGCTCTTTATACATAATGAGATACCTCCAACCGACAAATTTCCAAAATCTGGTGTGTATAAAATACACTGCAGTAGGACAGACAGAGAGGGCATTTATGTCCCACTTTCAGGAACACTTGCTCAACAAACATGGAGAGAATTCTTGTAAATAAATTTTTTCAGAACATTTCAAACTCGAGAAACACACTCTTCCTCCTCCATCCTTGCTTAACATAAAAATTTTGCATGTAGGTGACAACTACAGAATGAAGCTGTTGTGGGTTGGCAGGAGGGCCAACACCGTGGTACTAGAGGAAGCCGAAAGGCACGCGTTTTAGCTCACGCAGGCTGGCGTAAGGTCTGGAAGAGGACAAGGAAATTAGAATTTAGAAAAACGGACGTAGCTGGTGGAATACTTAACTTTAATCCATTAATGGTGAACGTCGCTCTTGATTGTACATGATTCAGTATCAATAGTAACTGGTAATGGCGCCTTGCTAGGTCGTAGCAAATGATGTAGCTGAAGGCTATGCTAACAATCGTCTCGGCAAATGAGAGCGTATTTTGTCAGTGAACCATCGCTAGCAAAGTCGGTTGTCCAACTGGGGCGAGTGCTAGGAAGTCTCCCTAGACCTGCCGTGTGGCGGCGCTCGGTCTGCAATCACTGATAGTAGCGACACGCGGGTCCGACGTAAACTAACGGACCGCGGCCGATTTAAAGGCTACCACCTAGCAAGTGTGGTGTCTGGCGGTGACACCACAAAAGCCTTTAGAAAAATTTTAAATGCATAAACATTCCCACCTAAATTCAAAAGATTTGATGATTGATTAGCTCGCATAACAAATAGCCACTATTTTGATTGCGTAGCATCTCTTATAAAATATGACACTTAGCCAACTACCTGTATATATTAGAACAGTGTACCAAGTTTTTATAATGTGTTTCATGTGAATAAACAGTTTAATGAGCACACATTACGGATTGAGAGTAAACGGAATAAAGATAAAATGTAACTGTGAACAGAAATAAATTTAGGGATGAACTTAACATTAAAATTGGTAAGCGCAACGTTGACGAGAATAAGAAATTATCCTGCCTTGTAAATCACGTAATGTATGGTGGATGTAGCGAGTGGACATAAAAAGCAGACTAGTGAGAACCAAGTGGGATTTCTGACTGATGGAAGTCTTCTGGTCCCGGCGGAGGTTCGAGTCATCCCTCGGGCATGGGTGTGTGTGTGTGTGTTTGTCCTTAGGATAATTTAGGTTAAGTAGTGTGTAAGCCTAGGGACTGATGATCTTAGCAGTTAAGTCCCATAAGATTTCATACTCATTTGAACATTTTTTTGAAAACTTCGGCCTTAATTTGAGGAAGAAATTTCTGGGACTACGCGCATTAAGCATAATGGTTCAAATGGCTCTAAGCACTATGGGACTTAACATCTGAGGTCATCAGTTACCTAGAGTTAGAACTACACAAACCTAACTAACCTAAGGAAATCACACACATCCAAGCCCGAGGCAGGATTCTAACCTGCGACCGTAGCAGCAGCGCGGTTACGGACTGAAGCGGCCGGCTGAAGCATAATACTATATTGAAGTAAATAATGGACTGTGGAGAAATGGGAAAGAATAGTACGGAAACGTTTTAAAGATACACAATTTTTCTGTAGGAGGAATAAGAAAATTGTGTGCAGTAGAGGTTTCCACAGAATCGACGAGATGAGGAACTTGTGGAAAACGGAATAAAATGAAAGAATACGTGTTAAGACAACAAGGAGTAACTCCCATGGCGTAACACTGGGTAAATATCACTGAGGTGAAACTCAATCAGAGACTTCCGAAAATACGACCTTGGTTCGCTACCAATCAACTTGGAGCACTGCAGATTTATCAGTTCGTCATCTCGCTTTCTTATTGGTTGATTTTAAGTCTTCCATATTTGTTTTCGTTTCGTAGTTATTAGAAGTTGCTTCCTTGTGTATATTGCAGTCTTTGCATTGTAAATATGTTGCTCGTATTCTCATTGCCTTCTTCCTACACCCGTAATATTGGATAGGGTAAATGATTCTGTATTTCTTTTTGTTCCATATGAAACGAAAGCTGATTTGATTGCATGATATTACGTAGACTCACGTCTGTTTCTTACTGCTTACGAATCCGCGCGTGAACTCCTCGATTTAAATGTATTGTAAGTATAGTACTTCTACTCTATTTTCGTTGCCATTGTTTCCGTCCTTTCTAGAATTTAATGGAGAACTCCATTTTAGCAGCTTGTGGCTATTGGTACTCAAATAATGGCTCTGAGCACTATTGGACTTAATATCTGAGGTCATCAGTCCCCTAGAACTTAGAACTACTTAAACCTTACTAACCTAAGGACATCACACACATCCAGGCCCGAGGCAGGATTCGAACCTGAGATCGTGGCGGTCGCGCGGTTCCAGTTTGAAGCGCCTAGAACCGCTCGGCAACCACGACCGGCTACTGATATTCAGCTTTACAACATTTTGCCAGAGAGTGAACATGTAATTATGTTTCGAATGGTGTTACTTCTTACCACTGAGTGCCCTGCATTTCATACTAGCTTGCAGAGTACGGATGTAGATGTATATGGGTATAGTCTGTAGTCTTAGTGACTAGTGCATTGCCGGCCGTTGGTGGCCGAGCGGTTACAGGCGCTTCTGTCTGGAACCGCGCGACCACTACGGTCGCAGGTTCGAATCCTGCCTCGGGCATGGATGTGTGTGATGTCCTTAGGTTAGTTAGGTTTAAGTAGTTCTAAGTTCTAGGGGACTGATGACCTGAGATGTTAAGTCCCATAGTGCTCAGAGCTATTTTGACTAGTGCATTCTTCCTTGCCAATGATAAAAATGCGATTGAAGTTACGCAAATGTTTTCACGCGTTATTAACAGGTAACAAAAACAATATATTTTAGCGTACATCAATGAAAATTCCGGTGTCCTCCCTTAAATGCGGGAGTACGAAATACGAATGGGAACAAAAGTAATGTAGAATACCAGCAACATATTTGCAATGCATTTACATCGAGCAGTCGACACGCGGACCTGTAAACAGTAAAAGAAATGAGTCCACATAATTTCATGTGATGAAATCATATTCTGTTTCGTACGAAACGAAAACAAGTATAACATGATTTACCCCATCCAATATTACGGATACGAGCAAAAATTAAGCGCCACATACGTAACATAGTTACAGTGCGTCCGCCTCCATAGCTGAGTGGTCAGCGTGGCAGAGTACCATGCGAGGGGCCTTGGTTCGATTCCCGGCTGGGTCGGAGATTTTCTCTTCTCCGGTGGTGGGTGTTGTGCTTTCACCATCATATCATCCTCATGGACACGCCAGTCGCTGAAGTGGCGTCCACTAGAAAGACTTGCACCAGACGACCGGTCTAACCCACGGGAGGCCCTGATCACACGACATTTCATTTCACTTACAGTGAAATTCAAAGAGTATAATACACAAAAGCTAATCGTAATCAGCGACATGATTTCCACTTGATAACAGCCAGAAGGTCGAAACTTCAATAGTGGGCTTTACCAGCAGACTACTAGACTCACCCATGAGGTACAAATGAAAAATGTTATTATCTAGCACACGTATTTCTAAAACCAAGAATACAAATTATGGCGTCATAATTTCCCAAAGTTCACTACCGGCCCACTCGGAGCTCTACTGTCGGTCCCTGTTTCCGTATTATAGCATGAGCCATGCACTTCCATTGCCCTTCTGATATTTTGGTGTTTTGATGAGAATATTATCGGGAAAGGCAGAGAGAGATATATCCGATCAATGATTTACGACGTCATATGTAAGCGATACTAGGAAATTTGAGAGTGACACATCTGAGGAATTCGTGGCGAGGTACGTCAAATCAGTCAGAAAGCTGATGGCAATAAAAATAAGTCAGTGCTATAGGTGATGGGAGTGACATTTTTCCCAGTGTTCCTCTGTACCTGCAATGTGCGCTTTAGTGAAAACTGAGACTCAGCAGCGAGTGTGCGACTCTGGTAAGGACAGCAGTAATGGGAGACGACAGGGCGTTAGTTGGCCCGGCTGAACACCGGCAGGGCTAACTCCGTTCCGGACGTCGAGAAATCCGGCGGGTCTGCACCAGAGCGTGGGGCTGCGAGCGAGGGAGAGGGGGTGGAGCAGGATTCAGCGAGGAAGGCGGGCGGACACGGCCTGCTCCGGCACCGAATTACTGTCAGACGGGGGCGGAATATCGAGCAGCAGTGGCAGCGGCCGGGAACACACGGCCCCTCCGATCACTGGGGGCGTTCGTTAACGGCGGCCGGCAGCCGGCGATCTGCCTGCTCCGCACTGCACGTAATGAAGCCCCGGCTCCCAGATATTACGGCAATCGCTAATGAACAACTCAGGGGCTTCCACAGCAGAAGGAAAGCCTTTTTCTGCTTCTTCTTCCAACCCGCGTACTATTTCTCCTTTTCCTCTTTGCGGGGTTGTTCGAGGAAAAAATTCTCATTAATCATGATGTGGAATTGTTCGTGTAACTACGCTAATTACGTCTAACTTAGCTCGTGACTGAATGAAAAAGGCAAGTTGTATTTACGTTTTACACTATACAGGCACTCATCTTTAGCCAATGCCGTATACACTGTTTATAAAAAATCGTTTCAGACGCCATGCAACCTCCGCTCACAGAGCTGTATTTAGTTTACTAAAAGAACTTCGACGTCAGTCAAATTAAGTCTGTCTCTCCTCCTAATTTTACAAATATTTTCTTCAACTGCAAAAATGCAAAAAATTTTCGATACTTATGGGACTAAATGATTGACATTTTCTTTCCTTCTCGAAGTGTCAACAAATCGAGTTTCAGTCTACTTTCAGAACTGATATGTTACGTTGTCTATCCGCTGCTGAAGTTGATCTACACTGTGTAGGTGTGTGTGTGTGTGTGTGTGTGTGTGTGTGTGTGTGTGTGGTGTGTGTGTGTGTGTGTGTGTGTGTGTAAATTTATGAATGAAATGAGTTTACTGTCCAGATAACAAAATATATAGAAATGGTGTAAGCAATGCCAATACTGTGAATATAAACGCAAGGAAGACAAATGCATTTGTAAACAAACTGCGATTAAAAATTACACTCACAGAATTTTTCCAGGATATAAAAATAATTTCGAATAAATAGATTCCTAAAATATTTCAACATCTGACTCTTACCTGAATGTGGTAGTTTACTAAATAATGTAACAGAAGTAGTTTGAAGATGTTTAAGTTTTAATATAGACACAGAAATGTTCTTTTATGTCATTAAAACATCGTATAAAATACAATTTAGAATAGAACTAGACAAGTTCTTCTACAAGGTACAAAGAAATATGTTTATACATGATAATGTCCTAATACGAAACCTAATAAACAAATCTCGTCTATGGGTCTTCGCTATGACTTTGTTGATCCATCTGACACCTTTCTATAAATATTCTTTTGGAATAGCAGTTTTCTCTACACAAGAGTGTACCATACGTTGTATGAGAATGAGTATAAACGTTACTTCGAACTTTCTAATCATAAAAATTCCCTTCCAAATCATCGTTGTTACGAAATTTGCATGTTCTGTCAACCTCTTAATTTTCAAAATATAGCCAATGAAAAGATTAGATTTCTTTTCTCCCCCAGAAAACTAAGATTAATAACCACCTGTTTAGTGCGGGACATTCGGAGACTGAAAACTAAATGATTCACATTTAACATCTCAGTGACATACACTTGAGACAGGTGTAACACCCCTCTGTGATGCTTATTACAGATGAAATCTGTCATACAGACGATTATCTGCTTGTCAATGCACGGTCAACCCTTGCTGCGATAGCGGAAACAAATTTCAAAAAGTTGATATTCTGCTCGCGACAGGCAAACAAAGAGTGATAAAAATATGATAAAGTTCGTTCAGACAGAGAGTGGCGTACTGACACCTAATTACAGCAGCCTGCATTACATACATTTTGTCCGCGTGTCGTGACACGTACTGGGGCACATGGAGTTAGGCGTAAAGGAAGGTACATTCACATAACCAAAGTCAATATTTTCTAGAATGCCTTGCTGAAGAATGAATTTGAAAAAAGTTTGTAAGTATTATATGACCTGATATTTATAGTTGTGCATAATAGATTGCTTGTTTTAAAATAGTTCCTCCATGAATGCTTTTGAACTCATTGTGCGCACAGCATTGTGTTTTGTGTCAGCGAACGACGATTACAACTTGAATGAGTATTCGTTGGCGGTCCCACATCCCCTTTCCCCTAGGCATTCATGATGCAACGCATTGACAGTGAAATTAACTACTCAATAAAGGAAAGAAAAGCAGATTAAGAAGCCTGGGATCTCAGTTCTTCTCAATGATGTTCCGTATCTATTGCCTTCTGGATATATTCCCCTGATCCCTCCACACTTTACCCCTCACGAACATGATTACATATTACTTTCAGGTTTCTTCTATGTAAGTCAAATGTTTCCACGTTCTCACTTATGCAGTATAGGTCTGCTTAAAAGTAGTAGTGTGCATGTAGGCCAACGATCTGCTTGTACACCGTTCGGTGTGATGATATCTCACCCTTGGTGGCTCCAACAAATGCCGACCATTTCACTTGGGTCGCTATCGTATTCTTAGACTGATTAACAAAAAAAAATACTGGTCATAGGCGCTCATCACTCACCAAGACTGAAAGTTATTGATGCCGGACGCCTGGTCGTTCCAATCAATCCCTGATAGTTTTAGTTACACGGATAGTGGGCTGTGATCTAATGCTTCTGTGTCTGACGTATCTTCAACAGATATAAAGGTCCTTAGTGCTAAATAAGCAAACAGCTCAAACACTCAAACACTTCCTTCATAGCCCGCATCTCGTGGTCGTGCGGTAGCGTTCTCGCTTCCCACGCCCGGGTTCCCGGGTTCGATTCCCGGCGGGGTCAGGAATTTTCTCTGCCTCGTGATGGCTGGGTGTTGTGTGCTGTCCTTAGGTTAGTTAGGTTTAAGTGGTTCTAAGTTCTAGGGGACTGATGACCATAGATGTTAAGTCCCATAGTGCTCAGAGCCATTAGGAGCCACTTCCTTCATACAAGCTCCGTAACACTCGTCGGCACTACTTCGCAAACATAGGCAGCCGGAGTATGACGTGACGACACGACCATTGCAGATTTTGAGCTTGTTTGAGTTATAAATTACTGTCTTTATAGCCTCCGATGACAGCATTAGGAAACGATACGTCAGGAACAGATACATGCATCAGACCACTGCTTAAAGCCCGTAAGAGCGAATTCACAAAGTCTCAACTGCATGATCAGTTGTTAGCATACTTCGTGATAACGAAATTACGGACAAAATATCATCTAACAATCCCTATAGGAAGTTGGATAGTGTCTGTTCGTTCACTATATTTCCACCTCACAAAGTTCCGTACAGGATCCTTAATATCAGTCTGTCTTTTCGAACAGTATAACCTGCTGTAGCTCTGTTATTCGTACTGTTGAAGCTGTTCTTGTCATGAACGATAAGGATGGTATGAGTATATTTTGAATTCCTGTAACTTGCCAGATATCCTCTTCGTTCAGTACGGCGCATCCTATCTTTCAACTTTCATTATTTTTCATTTCATTTGTTTCACATTCCACCGTCTACACTAGCATGGCGGGCTCTTTCGTATCTCTCCCACTACAGAACTGAGATCTTTTCTGTCAAACAAGAGGAGTTCCCAGTTGCGAGTATCAGGGGGATGATTGCCAGTACACCTTACAACCAACTGAAACCTCTCTGAAGCATTGTTCGGAGCCGTAGAACAGGATCTTTTCTCGTTTTATTTCCAGGATAATAAGACCCAGCAAGAAATATTAGGACCTTACGTTACCGAAATTTTTTATGTGAATAATCGTGTAGATTCGATCACTTGCTCGTCATGTTCTGTGTACGTATTCTGCATCTTACATAATTAGTTTTAAGTCTTACACATTCATATGTGAGCCTGAAACTGTGACTGTAATATCGCGCTGTCCTTTCAGCTGCAGTAATGAGCAATGATTCATGTGGTTCTGTATTCCGAAACATGATACCTCTTCAGTTCATTTTTATCCCTTTTATCTGTGCCCCCATCCCTGTTTCAAGAAGTTTATTGATCTGGATGGCAACAGCAATTCGTTTCTGGAAACACCGTTTTCCTTTTGAAATCTTTCGTAATATGTATTTCTTCCATCTTGCTCGTGATTCTACTATCGAGATGGTAACATTCAAGAGTCTGAATTCCAAATTCATATTCATAAATTGATCTCCATTTACCCAGGATGTGTATCGGCTACGATCTCCGTTAGCATACTTTTCTTTTTCTTTACATGCGCTTCTCATTTTTAGTACGAACTCGACTCAGTTCCCTTGGACCAATAGCAAGCCCTTCCATTTTATTAAGCGCTGAACTAAACTGCTTTCCGAGACGATTGCTAAGACATCCTTCTCCAATTGCATTACTATTCGCAGATAATAATGCAATAACATAACAAAGTATATAGCAATGCATCGACTGAACCGGGTCTGTGGAGTACAGAAAAGTAATTAACGACAAGGCAATTGAGAAAGTCGCGCTGTGGCACGACTTATGATTATGGTAATGATACGGACTGAAAGCTGCAAAAATCTCAAATAATCTGTGGAACAATAAACTGAACAGTTAACCACAAAGCCGAAACGATGTGAAAACTGAATTTAATAACACAAAGCCGATATCACTACTCTTGTATGAAAGCGAATGGTGATTAAACACGAAGAGAGATAACAGCATTAGATACAGTAAAGGGCTGCACGACAAGAGATTTAATAAAGAATGAAGATATTCGAAATGACCTGAAAGTATGTGTTATTAATGATGAAATAATTGAATACTGAGGAAGGAGGAAACATTTGAATACACTAATAGCTGACAGCTTATCCAAGCCAACCCGGAATTACAACCCGAAAGAAATGAGAGATACAAGTCGACCAAGGAAAGATGGCCATATGGTTTGTGGTGTCAGTGAGCAAGAGAACTGTCATTCTATCTTGTAGTTGATATCACACTGCCCCAGAATGCAGTTTTCTTTCATTCCATACTATCAAAAGCTTTCTACTAGTCTAGGCATTCAATATACGTCCCCATGGATTTTCCAACATATCCTATATTTAGCCGTATTGCTCCAATTTCTTCTCAGGTGCTCCAACATCTAAAACCAACTGGAGCTCGCTGATGTACCATTAATTATTTCTTCAACGCTTCAGTAAAGTGCTCTTGTGAGTACTTGTGACACTTTTAATACTACACTGATATCGAGAATTTCCATTATTTTCTTATGGGGTTTCTTTCGAAAACCTGAGAGAGCTTCTCCAGTCTGATAAATTTCATTCAAGACATTGCATAACTCTTTCTTTACCCTTCGGCCTCATTCCTGTAAGAGGTCCGATGGTGTATCTTAAATACCTGGATATTACTTCGAAGTTCGTGGAGTGTTTTTTGATATTCAGATAATAAGGAGAGGATCTCCACTATGACCTTTTCCACTCAGTTTTCATTTACAGTTCGGCTTATTTCTTCTGAATATTCTCTTATTTTCGAAGTGTTGTTCCCATCTTTAAGCCTTCCTTTACGCTTCCATTAACCAGTTACTTTTTCCATTCCAAAACACCGATATCCACGTTTTGTGCTTCGTAAAGTGACTGTTTATTTCTGTACAGCATCTTCGTTTCTCTGAAGCAGTTGTCAGTATAAAAAGCCGAACACGAACTCCTTCACCGCCCGATACGACACGTTTGTGTAGCAATATATATATAAGCAATATCGTACTGAATAAGCGATGTCGTTATCCTGAAGGAAGTCATTCTTAAGAATGCACGATGAGGGCGCGAATTTTCGTCCAAGAAGACGAATGCCTCACCAACATGCTGCCAGCATGATTGCACTGTCGGTTGGAGGATGGCATTCACGTATTGTACAGCCGTTACGGCGCTTTCCATGGCCACGAGCGGCGTACGTCGGCCCCAGATAATGCCACCCCAAAACAGCAGGGAACCTCCGCCTTGCTGCATTGGCTGCACAGTTTGTCTAAGGCGTTCATCCTGACCTGGTTGCCTCCAAACATGTCTCCGACAATTGTCTGGTTGAGGGCACATGCGATACTGATCGGTGAAAAGAACGTTATGCCAATCCTGAGCGGTCCGTTCGCCATGTTGTTGGGCCCATCTGTACCACGCTGCATGGTGTCGTGGTTGCAAAGATGGACCTCGCCATGGAAGTCAGGAGTGAAGTTGCGCTTCATGCAGCCTACTGCACACAGTTTGAGTCGCTGCACGAAGTCTAGTTGCTGCACGAAAAGCATTATTCAACATGGTGGCGTCGCTGTCAGGGTTGCTTCGAGTCATAACCTGTAGGTAGCGGTCATTCACGGCAGTAATAGACCTTGGGCGGCCTGAGCGAGGCATGTCATCGAAAGTTCCTGTCTCTCTCTGTATCTCCTCCATGTCCGAACACCATCGCTTTGTTTCACTCCGAGAAGCCTGGACACTTCCTTGTTGAGAGCACTTCTTGGCATAAAGCAACAATACGAACGCCATCGAACCACGGTATTGACCGTCTAGGCATGATTGAAATACAGAGCAGTGTACCTCCGTCCTGGTGGTATGACTGGAACTGATCGGCTGTCGGACACCCTCCGTCTGATAGGCGCTGTTAATGCATGTTTGTGTGTGTGTGTGTGAAATCTTATGGGAGGTCATCAGTCCCTAAGCTTACACACTACTTAACCTAAATTATCCTAAGGAGAAACACACACATCCATGCCCGAGGGAGGACTCGAAACTCCGCCGGGACCAGCCGCACAGTCCATGACTGCAGCGCCCAAGACCGCTCGGCTAATCCCGCGCGGCGCTAATGCATGTTTGTTTACATCTTTGGGCCGGTTTAGTGACATCTCAGAACAGTGAAAGGGACTGTGTCTGTGACACAACATCAACAGTCAACGTCTATCTTCAGGAGTTCTGGGAACCGGGGTGATGCCAACCTTTTTTTGATGTGTGTATCTCATTCTGAAGAGTGTTTCCTTCTAAATCAAGAGAGTGTACTCAGTATAGCGTGGACCAAAATGCAGCATGTTTCTGTGTGGTTGAATGGCATGATGAGTTGTCCAGTTTTATGCCCGTGTACGTGTGTTTTCCGTGTATACTGAACTTATGTTTTGTTGATGGTTGGTGATTTTTATATCCAGAATATTTATGCTTTTGTTTTTCTTATGTTCTATAGCGAATTTTATGTTTTTGTGGAAGAAACTGAATACTGCTTGTAGTTCTCCGATCTCATCTTATGTTCCATCAAATAGAAGCAAGGTATCATCAACATATCTCCAGTAATATATTATTTTACTTTTGGGTCTATTGTTTTCTTACCTTAACACATAGAACCGTAATGACTACAGGAAGCGTCCAAGCAAAGAAACATCGTGCTGTCAAACCCTTGACTAGCGGAAGAGTACATTTGCGTTCATCCGAATTTTCAAGCCAACTCAAACTTTTAATGCATCCTGTTACCTGATTGATCAGCATGGCTTCGCCTTAAAGTACACGGTGCGCAAATGCTTTTGATAAACAGCAGAAAATGTAACTTCCTTCCCATAGAGAGTCTTTGTAACAAATTCGTATAGTGATGCACAATACGAAGAATGTTTTTAACAGATGTCTTTCAGTACTAATGAAATATACTTATCTTCCAAGTATAAAAATTATTTACCTTCAAAAATTGTAGATAGCTAAGTAATGCTGTGGTCTACCTGAAGGTTGATTTGACCACCAGAGTGTTTTACTGGGCATGTTTCTGTTAAAGGTGTTATTCTATAGCCTTTCTCCGACCTCTGAACTTACCTAAGAGCCAGTGACAGGGGACACACAGCGTAGCACAGGTCCATAACTACGGTGCAAGTTGGTATTTTTCACGTCAACAAACACTGTCAGAGGTAAAAAAAAGTGAACAGTGAGCGATATAGTGTGAAAACTGCCCGGCGATCAAACTCGCAACCCTTAGTATCCTTTTGTATTACCGAACTATTAATCGTCTCAGATTAACAAGTTTACTGTATCGTTTGTTAAATTTAGTCCTTGGGACACGATACGTCTACAGATTCACCGTATCAGTTGTGTAACATCTGAAAATATTCCAATTGAGAACCTTCTCCCGTAAAATTATGCTGCCACGTATGGAGCCGAAGTAGTCGTAGCATACAAAGTTTGTTTACGGCTGAACTGTCCCAATTATAAGGCTAAAGCATTATGTCACGTGAAGTTTTGTCCTTTAGTGTAAACTAATTTGTTTACAATATTTTCGGTTGTAACTCTCGCGTTGGGACACGGGACTAAAAGCCACTTTGCTCATCACGGACATGGTCCCCTAAAACTGCCAGGAGCAGTGCTGTCGTGACCCAGTTGCGAGTGCTTTCGCAGAGCCGCGCGCCGCTGCGGTTGGCTGCACTGTAGCCACAGTGGTGTGTTACTCCGCGTCTTGCGCCGTCCGGCGCGGCATTATCTCTGGCGGCTTCCTGTATGCTAATGCGGGGATGTTGGCCGTAATGAGCGGCCGCCCCCGCCAGCCGCTGCTACCCTCTGTGAGTGTGACGTCACAACAGCGCCCGCTGCTGAAACAGAGCGCTCGCTAACACGGAGGGCGCTGCGAACCGGCTTTCGTTCCATTAACCGCCGCGGCGGCTGGGGTGGTCGTGTTTGTTCCTGCCATATAACACCGACATAGATAACTCAACTCCCTTATGTGAACAGGCAGCATCTAGATATATCACTTCAACTAAAGATATTGGCTTGTCTTTCACTACAGAGGCGGCGAGTTTCCAAGCTGTACTAAGTGATTTAATTGCCTCGATGATGTGTATTCGTTACGAAGGCATTTTTTTCACGTAAAAGACGGCCGCAGAAAAAAAGATGAATACTTCACAAGATGAAAAAAAAAGATGTGTACAGTAATAGTACCGCCTGCCGGTGTGGCAGGTTCGAGTCCTACCTCGGGCATGGATGTGTGTGACCTCCTTAGGTTAGTTAGGTTTAACTAGGTCAAAGTCAAGAGGACTGATGACCTCAGATGTGACGTTCCATAGTGCTTAGAGCCATTTGAAGTAATATTACCCTTTATTTCAAATGGTTCTTCACACACATTTTGAAAATTTTTCTCCATTATTAAATGGATTTTATTTCATTCCTTCCAGCGGTAAGATTTTATATCTTGAAGATAGAAATTTGCAACAGATCGTAAAACATCTTTTTTATTATTTAATAAAAAACCTTTCCACACACTAATGATGTAGTGGCCTTCCCGCTATCCTCATAACTCGTCGCATTTCGCCGATTCCCGTAACAGTTCGTACTTATATAGCAACTCACAAATTTTCGGGAATCCACAATAAATTGATGACAGCTCACAATGAATTTTTAGGAACTGTATGTACCTCTTTGCACCCTTGCATGATCAAGAGGACTAGCAGCTTTATTTCACTTACTGAATTTGTGCAGTTCCCAATGGTGTAACCCATTAGTTCGCTTTTCTCGTCTACCTTTCTTCTGAACATCTACATTGTAAATGTGTCGTGTCTGATCTTTTGGGCATATCTGAAAGAACAGTCACTATTCTTGAGCAAGAGCCACTATGAACTAAGACTCAAAGGAAATACATACATTCGCTGTAGGTGTGCATTAATTGAAATCAGTGGAGAGAGCTGAAATTTTGCGCCAGACTGGGTTTCGAACACAGGTCTCAAGCTTAATAGGTAGTTGCGCAGATCATTGTGCCATCTGGGCACAGCGGAGATCACACCTGCCTCCCGTCAGCCCAGATTCTTAACCTATCCACACACTAGTGATGTTGTGGCATTCCCGCTATCCTCATAACTCGTCGCATTTCGCCGATTCCCGTAAGAGTTCGTGCGTGGTGTGCATCCGCTATGAGGTGATCATTATTCATCATCGCCCAACTATACACGTGGTATCTGTTCTTGAGGAATTCTTTTGGAAACATTAATAACTGTCTTAAAGCAAGATAGAAAATAATGGTTTCAAACTTAATGAAACGTGCTGAAGGTTTCATATTATACCACAATGTGCCAGAGTTACCAAATAGAACAATTAAGTAGCAGCACAAACTTCAAAACAAAAATGTGAAATAGCACAGGTTGATTGTTTTGTTTATCGTTATTCGTGTGCCAAAACTAAAGATGGCCTAATTAATCTAAATCAGATCATAAAAGGTAAATAAACCTAATCTAAACTGGTTTTTTTATTAAATAATAAAAAAGATTACTATCCTCACTTGTAACTAAGTGTCACCTTTCTCTTATTTTACATCTACTCACATTTAAAGATAGCGGCAGCTCATTACACTTATTGGAAATGTTATAAAAGTCTTGAAGCGTTTCCTTTGAGATCATCCAACATCGATACATTCGTACGGACAACACAGGCGCCAGCGAAGAACCGTAGTTCAAATGGTTCAAATGGCTCTGAGCACTACGGGACTTAACTTCTAAGGTCATCAGTCCCCTAGAACTTAGACCTACTTAAACCTAACTAACCTAAGGACATCACACACATCCATGCCCGAGGCAGGATTCGAACCTGCGACCGTAGTGGTCACGCGGTTCCCGACTGTAGCGCTTAGAACCGCACGGCCACTCCGGTCGGCCCGGCTGAAGAATAGTAGTGTTGGACTACTCTATGTAATAAAACATTACCTAAAAGTTACTTAACAAACCGCAGCAGTTATTTCCTTTATCGAAGAAAGACGTTGCATCACCGCGAAGAAGTCCATCGCTGGTTTATTTTCTTGCCGAAAGAATCCAAATATGAACTTCCTTCCTCATATCTCTCAGATTTGTATACGCTATATGTTTTCTTTCCAAACAGGGCGGACGGTCAGTTCTGAAATCAGTAGACAGGAAAATCACGTTTTATTCTCACGTATGAGACTAGTGAGTAGAGTGTACAATGTGCAGGGCATGGTCCAATCTCTTAGCAGCTCCGTCGAGACCTTTCTGTGCCGTTAGGGAGCGATATTTCAGAACGGTCTCAGATAAAGGGTTTATGAGCCGCGGTACGCCCTGTAACTCAACCCGGGAGAAAAACGACCCTCTCTGGATCCGACTGGCTGCCCCATTCGTTGCTATTACGGCTTCCGAAAGAATGTTTTAACGAGTACCCGCCAAGAAACTTGGAGGAGGATAAGATTCTCTGTCTCGAATGCCACACAGAGTAATGGCCGTGGAACTCGCATTGCCCATTACATGAGGGATAAAGGTGGGATATAGAACAGTCCTTCCTACTTATTTTCGAGTTACTCGGTTACCAACAGTTTGCTCTGCGCAAAAGCTAAATAAGCGAATTTTTCGAGTGTCTTAATACACCAAATAAATACAATGTTGCGAAATAAATATCAGTACTACATTTATGTCACTACTTCTGCAATGTTTCAACGGTACTACAGATACCGCTGAATGTTGTTGTTTATTTCGTAAGACCATATTTCGTTAATTTTTTTTCGTGCAACGACAGTCATTTCTGCAACGTTACAGAGAAACCGCAGGGAAATGACAGAGAACTCGTAATTACTTGAATGTATTTAATTAGAAAAGTAATGACGATACAACTCTTCGTTGTTCATTCGACATCCACTACCACATAAATACCTTTCTGAACGGCTAAGCGCCATGTTGGTCCTGAATGAAGTTTAGAGTATTCGCGCTCGTCAGTTTATACAACGGACGCGCTGCATAGTTTATTTTACAGCCAGGCGGCGCGTAAATACATCCTTAGCTGTATCGCTTACCCTTGAATACTCATTTCAAATAGCCCATGGCAACTAGGGGCTTGAACCTGGCATGTTTTATTACACCCGATATATTAAGACACAGATTTACGAAAATATTCAACCTCGTGGGATAGTCAATGCGTTACAGACGAAGATGTGTTTCCTCAAAAGTTGACAGGTGTCATGTCTAATTTTTAATGTCATCAATAAATCGTTCAAGCCGTCACTTCCGAAGTTTCTTATACCGTAGAATCCAGAAAAGTTTTTGCCGGCCGCTGTGGTCGAGTGGTTCTAGACGCTTCAGTCCGGAACCACGCGGCTGCTACGGTCGCAGGTTCGAATCCTGCCTTGGGTATGGCTTTGTGTGATGTCCTTAGGTTAGTTATGTTTACGTAGTTCTAAGTATAGGGGTCTGATGACCTCAGATGTTAAGTCCCATAGTGCTCAGAGCCATTTGAACCAGAAAATTTTCTCAGTCAATCTGGCATACACTCGCTTGCCAATATCCAAATCGCTTGTGACAGCTGCAACTCATGGGACGTATCTTCAGCAATCGGCACTGATTCGCAAATAGATTAAGTAATTTCGCATGTCTTGTAACATGATAGGCTTTTGTAAATCTTATGAATTCGAATAGAGCGACGCCACTATATCACCTACTGATAAGCAGTATTTTTTTTTCTGAATTATGAGTTCCCTTCAAGCTGAGAGACTCTGCCATCACAACTACGAAACTTACTTATTACAGTTTTAAAGTACTTCTTTTTATATCAAGGGAGGCTGTCAAAAGTTCACAAAAAGTTCTGAAATATTACTACACAAATTTTAAGTTTGATACCGCATAATTACATTACATCCTCTATACTGCATACAAAATATTTTTCTTTAAGTTTGTAAAGTACGCAGCATTTCCTGGAAATGCTACAAAATAATGCATGAAAAGTGTTTGACCAAGGGGGAAGGTAAAGGCCACCACTGGGGCTGTGCTGTGGAAGGTGAACCCAACGGTAACGCAACAGCAACACCGTTTAAAGTTTAACATTTTTAACAGAAAATTTATTTAAGTGTTGGCAAAGTTAATTTGATGTATTAACTTTAATTAGTTGCATGAATTTATGATAATGAAATCTTAAGGAGACCTTTTTTCAGATCTCACTCAGCTTGAACAATCACACATATATTTAAAATAAGAATTGTAAAATAGGTACAAATAATGACCTCCTCAAAGACGATAAGAATTTTAAAAGAACTGCATCACAAATGCTTCACTAAATCCCACGAAGATCAGAAAAATTTGATTTTAAGTAAAATATTTGCTTTACATATTGAGCAGTTATTAAGGCAATCACCGTCTTGAACTAATAGCAACTCCCTGAATTTGTGCCAAAACTAACAAATAAGCAAACAAACACTGACGTCAAGAAAACGACTGATTAAATTTATGACATCAACAATATCAACGCGAATAAGACTGTTAGTCACTTCATTTCAGAACAATTCTTTATCAAGAGACACAACAGGTTAAAATCGTAAAACCAACATTCAGAAACTGGCTAGTAATGATTTACAGAGATTAAAATATGATTAAAGGTTCAAATGGCTCTGAGCACTATGCGACTTCACTTCTGAGGTCATCAGTCGCCTAGAACTTAGAACTAATTAAACCTAACCAACCTAAGGACATTACACACATCCATGCCCGAGGCAGGATTCGAACCTGCGACCGCAGCGGTCGCTCGGTTCCAGACTGTAGCGCCTAGAACCGCACGGCCACTCCGGCCGGCTATGATTAAAGGAATTTCGTGCACTCACACAGAATGTAAGATAATACTGCTAGCCACATACTTATATGCAATTCAGTTGCCAAGAGGCACGTCAATTAAGCGAAGCATTTTAACAGCAACTTTAAACATAATGCCTTTAGCACAACTGTTATGTACGTGGCTTAGTCGATAAACCAAGGCCAAAGTGCCAATCCGTTCTCCTCTGTCACAGTAATATTGCAAATACGATTACTGCATTGGGCAATATCCTTCCTCCGTGAAATGATCGGCCCATACCATTTGGACCGCCACAAACACCTTGAATTGCTTACCTAAAAACATGGGGAGGAAGGTGACCAATTACAGGAACCGAGGCGTAGTGCTCTAAAACAGACTACGTTCATAACATTAATAAAGAGCAATAGCTTGCCGCACCGAAAGCTTATATTGCTTAAAGGGGCCGTTGACACATGAACATTGACATAAGGTTAAATTCCATTAACTGACGGGAATGGAACCTGAATGTACCAAGCTACTGCCAGTCTGGACTAATAAGGTTCAATTTATATAATTACAGGAAGAACTACACGGCAAAGGAGCGTTTACAGCCCAAGTAATTCAGTTGACCAAGCTATGCCACCTAGTCACTTACAAACGTATGCTGGAGACCACAACACCTGTGACAAGCTTAATCGGCGTAAGCAGTTCCAAGCATTAAGCCCGATTCATGGCAAACATTCACAACCATCTTATGATCCAACTCGCCACTTTTTGAACATTCATTACACTCAGATATGTCCGAAGCGCAGCAAGACTCACCGTTTTCAGTAACCGCAATCGGTCCCATTAGGCAGCGTAAACAGTGGTACCAATAGACAGAAGGCAGCCACTTCACAGCTCCACGGACCGCCACAGCGAAAGACAATCGTAGGCGACCAAGGCAGCAGCAGCAGCAGCCTACTGAATACAACCACAAGCTCTAGCGGCTAGTTTCTCTACTCACCCTCTCGAAATTCTCGCAGATATCTTCTTCCCGAATGAAAGCGGTAGCTCGCACTGAGCGCCATATCTCAATGCATATCAAATAATGAGAAACAGGGTGTTAAGAAAAGTATTCCTTATTCCGAGAGGTGATAGTATGGACCAACACAAGACAAAGGTGAGTAGTAATCTTTGGCTCTAAAATACATATATTAAGATCTATGATGTATGAGGTTGTGCGATACTGTGAAACACATCTCTTATTTGGAAAGCTGTAATTACGAACGACTTCAAGAATACAGTAAACAAATGAAGACACATTCCATTGTTATGGATAAGGAATGCAGTAAGCATCTGTCATTGTTGTTACCCTGAACTCGCAGTTCGCTAAGTGCAGCCCATGCATTAGGTCTTATGAAGTCAGTTTCAGAAATGATTTTAGGCTGTAGCTTTATCTTTGCAAGCAGCAGTATAATGGAAGCCCATTGTTACACACGGGAAATGGGTCTCGCAAATAGAAGCAGCCATCCAGTGTACTGACAGATATCCAGATCGCAGTGTACCATCTCCATTGCTATTCAGCCGTCTTTACCGGCGTCTGTCAGAACCTGGCTGCGTAGCTTCAACAACGGCGGACTGTGATGGAATTCCATTTATACAGGATGTAATTGAAAAGCCGTCAATTGTTGTGCAGGTATGAGTACTATAACAAGTGGAAGAAGACACTGGAACTAGGGTACGTAGAACTTCATCATCCATCGGAGATGGTCATTTTGTAGCCTGGACGGTCCTGCGTGACTATTTTCTATAACTAAAACATGTAAGCGTCCCTTCGGCAACAAGAGGAGCGTGCCAGAATGCTGTTCGGCCGATGGCTACTGCAAAGATGTAATGGATTCTATTTTTCACAACAATGATAATGTTCACAGACTACGCTGGTTTCGCGTGAGATGGGCTGTCAACTTGCTTGACCAACATTTCTGGACCGGTACTGTTCCAGACGCATTTGAAGAAGCATGACATCAGCGCCGCTATTCATTTAATCTAAGAGCAGGAAGTGTCGGTGATGGACAGATAGTACCTTACATACTCCCAAACTGCTGCAAGGTTCGTGCGTTCCCATCAAACAATTTGCTTGTCCTCCTACAGGAGGTACTATTCCAATAATGACTGGAGATGCAGTTCATTCATGACGGAGTACCAGACCCGTTTCTCCGAAAAGTCCGAGAACACGACCATGAATTCGTCGGAGTAGTGAAGTACGGTGGGTAGTTCATCCCCACTATCTTGTTCCCTTCCTATGGATCTTTACTAGTGGGGACACAAGTCCCAGTAATATACAAAGACTAGAGGAACGCTTCATCAATGCCTGCCAGTGCATCCGTGTCCAGCATTGACATACTGAAAGATTACTTTATTTCTTACGACGTTGGGTGGAAGCATGCCTCACTATACTATGAATGGACACATATGTGCAGGTCGTACGTAATAGCAAGCAGATTGAATTACCAGCTCTGCTGTATCACAGTAACAGAACTGTGCGTTCTTATTTGTTTAATAATTTGTCTATTGCGTACTCTCTGCCCTTTCTAATAAGAAACGGCTTGCAGTAGAAGTGATGATTTTCACATTAGCGAACGTGAATTTCTCATAGCTATTAAGGTAGGGTAAGCCCATTTTATTTTTTATTACTTTATACCGAATCACCATCTTTCAAAATGCGAAATATCACTGTGTTTAATATAATAATGGCTGTCAAATTCGTTTATTTTGAACTTCTGTTTTGAATAAACAGCTAAATGCAATATGCAAAACTTCACATCTGTACTTCCTAAATTTTGAATCGCTAAAAGTTTGTCAAAATTGATAATGTTGGCCTGACTACCTGTCCAAATATTAGAAAATTCAGTACTTCCAAACGTTACTGATTGCTCTATGACGTAATGGCAACGAAATAAGTTGTATCATACATAATGTGAAAGGTCCCCGCAACTCGAGGTCTAGCGTAGCTATGTGTGTTTGGCCAAGGATCTGGTACTCCACTGAAAAAAAAAAAAAAAACAAAACAGAATGAAGTTTTCATCGACAGGAATTGAAAGAGGTCACACAACATCCGCAAAGAACCACTGACGACATAACAACGAAGGAAACGTCGAAACAAATAAGATAAAAAAGTGGTTAACGTCGTTGCCACTAGATCATGGGTGTCTGAGTTCAATTTTTGACCAGGTGGGAGATTTTATCCGCTCGGGGACTGGATGTTGTGTTGTGCTCATCATCATTTAATTATTTCAGTGCAACTCGCCAAGTTGCGTCAAATAAAAACATTTACGGTTGAACACCAAGGCGGGGTCTCGCGGCCAAATATGCCATACGGTAATTTCATATTTTTTTTAATAGCATAGGATTGCACGTTTCCTCAGGTTTGGTTTCGATACGCGTGTGTAAAGTGTAAAGACGTACAGTGCGGGGAAAGCCCTATAAAATTTGGTGTGTGTGTGGGTGTGTGTGTTGGGGGGCGGGGGGGGGGGGGAGGGGCAATGCTCCTGCTGTGACGTCACATGTGCACTAACAATTGGGTACATGTACTTCAAAATTATGAGTACTATTACTTCGTAAAACATTTGCTTCCCATTCTGATACTCATAGTGAAACATAGACGTACAGTATATGTCGGAAAAATTGTAAACTGAATGTCTTCAGACGTACATGAGTTGGAGGTACACGTAGAAAAGTAATATAGCAATCTTGAGATAATCACAGATAGTATTATCAACGAATATTTATGCAGTGGACGGTAGCTGGCACGAATGGCTTCATTACATGTAGCGCAAGACTCTGAATTTTCAAGATGTTCAGCAGCAGTAGCAAGTTTCGAAAAGCACGTTTCAGCCACGAGACGGGCATTATGCAACACTGCTCAAAAGCTTCCGTCAAGTGGCTGCCTCTCCTGTTCTTCATTCTGTAAGACACTGACTCCATATTAGGCCTACGTTAAACAATGACGGTACCAGATATATTGGAACTACATATTTCTTATTCCCCTCGCCAGCAGGGATCCTCCACTATATTACTGACCATAAATCACCCTTGTCACTGGGGAGACGATGGAAGGAAAGGAGCAGGCACTGCCGGCAACATAATCAATCACTTTCCTTCTGCGAATGGAACACGTAAAATGTAGCCTCGGATTCGCTGTAAGGTTTGTTTTAGCGGACGAGCACAGATGTGCCTACACTGTCAGAAAGTAACAGAGATGCCATTTCAACTGCTACAGTATCATTTTTCGATTTTCTAACTCCTGCGAAAGTTTTCATGATGGCCTGTTGCTTGCAGATACGAATCAGTGTTTGACTACCGTCTTGCATTTTGCAAAAGACTTGCGGTTGATTTTTCCTTCAGTTCCAAAGACTTAAAAAGATTTGAATTTAACATCCGGTCTGCATCAGGGTCGTTAGAGACGATTAATAAAAGTTTGTACAGGGATGTGTTGTGGAATCGAAGTTACACTTTAACATCTTAGAAGCACCAAAACTTTTTTTAGAGACAATTAAATTCCAATGAACTACCATAACTCAACTGAGCATCAAATCACTGTTAAACTGTTCATCAAGTTTAGGGAATGTTTCTTGCCGTCAAATATATAATTGTTTTTTAGTTGTACTACCTGTCACATCCGCGTACATTGATCTTAGGTTTTTTCCAGCAGTCACCAAGTGTCAAAATTGACAGTGTAATGCAGTGTTAAATATACTGCCAGGATAAAGTCGTGAGATAAGTTACATTTGACATCAAGAAGCTTTTCTTAAAATTGTCGTGGTATTATTTCGTGACTTTTATTTGTCGTTTGGCTAAAACTACTTGTCTGGGATTAAATATTCACTAAAAGACATTCTTGTGCTTTCACGATGTCGTTCTTTTAATACATTGAAGCTATTTGACACTGTCTATCCAAATTGCTTCAAACTTTTACTGCCACTACATGATCAGTCATTGAAGGCGCAAAATTTCATTTTGTAGTACTTAGGGTCTCCTGAGAAAATTAGAAAATCTTGTGCAGAAACTTAATTCACCTTCGATTAGGATTATAAATTTCTTTTTCCCTGATAGTGAAAGTATGTTTCCTTACTTTTAATACTGCAACTCTATTATATCCAGCAGTATCGTATTCTGTGGTAGGTCTGTGGATTCGCAAAAAATGTTTTTAGATCAGTAAATGTGAGTTCGAACGATCTGTGCTGTCATTTTACCAACTTCATACAAGCTGTTGTTCCCGTTCCTTTCTGTTTTATGTTCACGGTGTAGCACAAACACTGTTATGTAGAAGAATGAGCCACGAATTACACAACAAAAGTTAGTGCACTTGCCTATTAATTAAATGAAAATGTACAACACGAGAACCGTGTTAGCTAAAGGTATTGTTATTTTACGCAGAGAAGAAGCGCGTTCAAAATGCACACCGTAAAAATGTTATACTGACGAATACATACCGTCCAGTAAGGTTAACGGGACCATCGCGAATGTTCAATATCAAGTGCAATAATCACACATATACGGCAGGTGGCATAAAGAGCTTTCGGCGAGATGCGGGAAAGAGTGCAGCTGTCGTTGTAATGGGGCAATGGAACGATCTATCTAACGTCCAAATATTGATGTCCATTGGCTTTCCGGACTGGTGGAAGCATTTACAAAACAGTTATTTGCAAAGTGTTTGCGATGGTCGTGGTTAAAGCGTACTGCCCCAAAAAAAAAAAGGGCATCCTGGTCACCAAACTTTCCGGAATCAAACCCAACCGGGAATCTGTGTGGACGGCCTCGATCACGGTGTTCGCGAGATGAGTTCTCAACTGAGAAAATTAGAGCAACTTTCCAGGGTACTGGAGTCTGCGTCACTCCACATCCTTGTCGCTACCTTCCAGAAACTCACTGTCTTCCTACACGCCTCGCGCTGCTAGGGTTGGTCATTCAGGCTTGAGGTATGGATCATAAGGATACACCGATCACAATAGTAATCCGTTGTAGTTGCCACACACTTCTTTATTCAGTCATAAAGTATTATGAAATCACAATAATAATGGCGATTGCCTAATAAAGCCAGATCACTTGGCTAAATGAACACATTTCTTTAACTAGGACAAGACCCATAAAACTTGAAAATTGAATATAACTAGTTAAACTGACTCAGATAAACGTCATTACTTGGATGGAACTAATATCCACACGATTCCTATTAGAACTCTAATTACTTCCTATCAGTTAAAGAATACATTAAGTGCCACTTACAAATACTGTAAGATTTGGCTAGCCAACTTTCCTAAATAAAACACTATTCATAAAAGCTTAATTACGATAAAAATCTCTTCCATGACTAAGGAGGTGCCTTAAATTGACAAAACATATTTTCAAGTTTACTTAACTCAGTTGATTAATCAACAATTTTGTTAAAATCATTACTACTAGAACATGACCATAAGACAATAGTCCCTAAAATTAGGCCGTTTCAATACTGGGTGTGAATTAGTGATAGACATGAGCACACCAAAGGATTTTAATCAATATAAGAGATCCACGAGACAGCAAATGAAATAGAAATGTATTCAACTTTGCACTGTATTTGAACTTCTGACACCATAACTCTTCACGGGAAGGATGGAATCACAGGACAATAACAATATAACCTGAGTTGTAAAGGGGGCAGGGGCAGGATCTTAAATATCACTCTGCCACCGTGGTACTCTGCTCCCAGTTTGCTCGAGTCCATCACTGCCAATTATCTGCAACACAAAACACATCAGCAGCATGAGGCATGAGATACACAGTCTTGTCTAGAGAACAGGTGATCAATACTTTCAATGAAATCAGCCTCTGTGAGTTACTTGGCCAGTCACGGCCCTTAAAATTTAATTAACCAATTCGTAAAAGGACCACTAAAATAATGTCCTAAAGTTATAATGACAAGAATTATCTCTGCACACATTTAAACAGCAAACTACAATAACGAACTACAAGAAATATCTCGGCATGGCATGGAACGCCAAACACCGACTCACGCACTGCTGATCTATCTACATCTACATCTACATGGATACACTGCAAATCACATTTAAGTGTCTGGCTGAGGGTTCATAGAACCACCGTCACAATTCTCTATTATTCCAATCTCGTATAGCGCACGGAAAGAATGAACACCTAGATCTTTCCGTACGAAGTCTGATCTCCCTTATTTAATCGTGGTGATCGTTATTCCGTGTGTAGGTCTGTGTCAACAAAATATTTTCACATTCGGAAGATAAAGTTGGTGAATAGAATTTCTTGAGAAGATTCTGTCGCAACGAAAAACGCCTTTCTTTTAATGATGTCCAGCCCAAATCCGGTATCATTTCTGTAACACTCTCTCCCATATTTCGCGATAATACAAAACGTGCTGCCTTTCTTTGAACTTTTTCGATGTACTCCGTCAGTCCTATCTGGTAAGGATCTCACATTGTGTACTAGTATTCTAGAAGAGGACGGACAAGAGTAGTGTACGTAGTCTCCTTAGTACGTCTGTTAAATTTTCTAAGTGTGCTGCCAATAAAACGCAGTTTTTGGTTAGCCTTCCCCACAACATGATCTATGTGTTCCTTGTACTTCTACTCGTTACACTTCTAGCCACGTATTTAGCCATTCTTCATGTCGCTTGGTTGGACGTAGCGACACTTTCATAACTGCCGTCAACTATCAAGTCACGACACCGAGTTGCGTGATAAACAACTAGAACAATTCCAAATCGTTTATAGTACACCGGCATGTTCAGTTAAGATGCACGCCACCCCCGAAGCAACTCGATGAGTCCAATTCATTCGGCCTGTGTAGCTTGTAACACACTCGAAGGAACTTGTCCTTGCAACCTCTAGGAAAACCAAATCACCATGGGCAATGGATCGGCGTTGCACGATTGAGCTCGCCGTAGCAGCTGGCCACACTCCTTCGTCGAGCCGACTCGGCCTCTCCGCGTGCTGCCTACGTCCAAAGTCCCACGTCATTACACCTCACACCACGGATGTCCACACAAGAGCCCCAAAACGCGCTGCAGTTAAATGCCCACCGCCAAAGATATGAAGAAGAGCAATCAACATCAAAGTCGATTCAAAGATGAAAATGAGACTCGATGGCAACTGGCACCAGAAACGCACCAGCTCAAGACTTTCGACACGTGGTCACTTTTACGTGACTGGACATGTAACGTATTACGCCACTTGACGATAGGTGAAGCATAAAACACTGCCGGACAAAAGGGGCTGGTTGCAGTATTTTGTCAAGTACTTTCCTTCGCTTCAGAAGCGAACGGAACGGTTGTTGTTGTTGTGGTCTTCACTCCTGAGACTGGTTTGATGCAGCTCTCCATGCTACTTTACCCTGTGCAAGCTTCTTCATCTCCCAGTACCTACTGCAACCTACAGCCTTCTGAATCTACTTAGTGTATTCATCTCTTGGTCTCCTTCTACGATTTTTGCCCTCCACGCTGCCCTCCAGTACTAAATTGGTGATCCCTTGATGCCTCAGAACATGTCCTACCAACCGATCCCTTGTTCTGGTCAAGTTGTGCCACAAACTCCTCTTCTCCCCAATTCTGTTCAATACCTCCTCATTAGTTATGTGATCTACCCATCTAATCTTCAGCATTCTTCTGTAACACCACATTTCGAAAGCTTCTATTCTCTTCCTGTCTAAACTATTTATCGTCCATGTTTCACTTCCATACATGGCTACACTCGATACAAATACTTTCAGAAACGACTTCCTGACACTTAAATCAATACTCGATGTTAATAAATTTCTCTTCTTCAGAAACGCTTACCATTCCACTGCCAGTCTACATTTTATATCCTCTTTACTTCGACCATCATCAGTTAGTTTGCTCCCCAAATAGCAAAACTCCTTTACTACTTTAAGTGTCTCATTTCCTAATCTAATAGCCTCAACATCACCCGACTTAATTCGTCTACATTCCGTTATCCACGTTTTCCTTTTGTTGATGTTCATCTTATACCCTCCTTTCAAGACACTGTCCATTCCGTTCAACTGCTCTTCCAAGTCCTTTGCTGTCTCTGACAGAATTACAATATCGGCGAACCTTAAAGTTTTATTTCTTCTCCATGGATTTTAATACCTACTCCGAACTTTTCTTTTGTTTCCTTTACTGCTTGCTCAATATACAGATTGAATAGCATTGGGGAAAGGCTACAACCCTGTCTCACGGAACGGTAAGTTCAGTGGAAAGCACCTCTACCATGAAGTAGGCAGTGCTTTGTAGATGTAGATTATGAGATCTTACTTCGCTTGGAAGAATTTCCATTGTCTTGGAGTGTTCAAAATTGGGAAAAAGTCCTCCTTAGGTAGCATTTAAGCAGTGATAGTACAGAAGCTGACCGCATCGAAACTTTTAAAACAAATGATAATGCACAGTCTGCCAATAGATAATAAAATACCTTATTATCTTCTTTATTGTAGTGCACCAGAGTTAGCGGCGCTGTCTGGACCGTCTTGATGCTCCAGTATCCGAAGACTTAGCGAAGAGTGGGAGAGTTTGGATAAGATGGCTGAGAACGCGAACAAATTATAGCTCTTGTGGACGAGTCTCTCGATAGTATCAAGGGAACAGCACGACTGTAGAACGAGAGAGAGGCAGAGGGCAGGAGCGCCGCCGAGAATGCTAATGAATGGCGTTCATTCGCTAAAGTGGATTTTGTACGTGTTGTTCCGTCTCTCGCGGGCAGTTCGACTAAACGAAAACTGGAGATGCAAGCCAATATTTTCAAGCACCGAGCGCTCCACGGCCTCGGCAAACGGCTCTTTGTCTGCCGGCGTTGTTCTTAGGGCGCAGTCGAGCGAGAGCCGTTAAGCGGAACGACGCGCCGCGCATGCGCAGATGGGTTCTTGCGCAGTGTTGCGACTGTCCCTCCTCCGCAGATAGCGGGCGCCGCGGGGCTAATGACGCGGCAGAGGGCGCCTGCGACACGGCGGAAAGGGCGTGCGAACCCCGGTGCGGCGTGGCTCTGCGCGGCGGGCAAGGCATTCGAGGCTGTCACGTTGGCGACAGGTGCCGGCCTTCAGCTGCGGGGCTTCCTTAAGGGGGAGCTGCCGGCGGCCTTGTAGGGCAAACATTGGCCGAAGCCGTAAAGGAAACACTCCGTACATTTCCAGCCGCGGTGGTGCCGGAACAGATACTGGGTGGTTATAATTAAAGTGCCGTAAGTCACGAACCTTCTGTGGGGGCGATAATTATCGTATGGCAGAAAACGTGGTAGATATGCTAATGCGTGAATTCGGAACTGACGCACCCTGGGAAAAACATTAGTTCCAATTGTGGCCACCAGGTGCAAATCTCGGGTTGTACACTATATAGCAGTAGGATATCCAAGCCAAAAATGTGAGTGAACATTATAGCTGTCGATTGGAGAAACAGTGTGCTGTTAGCGAAACTGGTTTATGTCGACGACAGCAATTGCACTGCTGCATTGAGAGAATGTTGCCGACTGAAAGCTATGGGGAGAGGCCCGATGGCATTTAATGGTTTAAAGAAGATTATAATGAAATTCGACAACACGGACGAGCTTGGTGTGATACCTGGAAGTGGAAGAAGTCCTATTCCGGTGAAACTTATTGACCAAGCTGCTGTTGCTGTAACTAACCATGCAGCAGGTGCAGGGAGTAATGCTAATGCTCTTGCAATGTCGGAAGGTCATTCATACCGAAAGGTTTGCAGTCTACTTTCACGTGTATCCTTCAAGATCCAGCTTCACTATCGGCAGCAGTGTTCTGAATCAGCTCAGCGAAGATTGGGAGAGTTTCTGGTGCGGTTCGAAGACGATGACATGTGGCTGGGTAATAATCTATGGGGTGACGAAGCGCATTTAGCACTACAGGGTGTAGTAAATACATAGAACTGCCGATTAAACCACTTGTTGTGTACGGAGAGCCATTGACCTGTCATACGTGATTGTGTGGCCTGTATTCACAAGCACGTTTTTCCTCCATTCTTCTTTGAAGATAATACACCCATAGTGCCTGTCAGGTTTACCATGATATCTGCACTTTGCCGAGACCTTGTACAGCTTCTGATTCCTCCTTTGGAAGCGCGCAACTGTATGGAAACCATTGTTTCCGTACGCTAAGTGGCAACACCTTATCTAGCAAGCCTAGCGAAAGATCTAGTTAGTGCAACGTTCCATGAACTTGTTAAACTTTGTCGCGCGGGATTGCTGAGAGGCCTAGGGCGCTACAGTCATGGACTTTGCGGCTGATCCCGGCGGAGGTTCGAGTCCTCCCTGGGGCATGGGTGTGTGTGTTTGTCCTTAGGATAATTTAGGTTAAGTGGTGTGTAAGCTTAGGGACTGATGACCTTAGCAGTTAAGTCTCATAAGATTTCACACACATTTAACATTTATATTGTTAAACTTTTCAGATGCCTGGTCTGCAAAATCACCTGATTTGAATGCATGTGACTTTTGGCTCCGGAGGTATCAGAAAGAAAGTGTTTACCAGGAACACGTTATCTCTCTACATGATCTGCCTTTGCTGAGATTACACCGGAACTGTTACGAGCAACTGCTGATAACATCGTTTTATGGATGCAGCATCTCGTCAACGTCCCCGGCGCTCATATTGAACAAATAGTGTAAGCCGCAGTCAATAATAAAATCGGCAGTATGCCTTCCTCACTTGTTTGACCCTTTCTGCAAACGTCCCGTTCCACGTGGAGACATTTCTATACGTTTTTCTTGCGTTAACAGCGTCATGTTTGCACCAGATGGTCAAAATTACAGCTAATGCTTTTTCCTCCTTAAATGGGTTCTACATATACGCATTAGAATGTCTACCAAATTTCGCTGCCGTACTATAATGACAGCCAAGACTGGACCTCTCTGAGTAGCTGCACTTTAATTACTACTAGCGGGTACGTAAATGCAAAATGCACGTAGCCTCAAAATGCTTGTAGATAAGTTCATAAATGTACAGAAAACAAGGCCCAGTCATATTAATGTGACCACCGCCTGTGTTCGACATCAACGTGCAGTAACCAACCGCAGACGCCAGATGGCAACAGTGGCAGCGCATGTTAGGTTTGTCGCGGCGACGCGGACAACAGTGCAATCGCTCCGCAAACGGAGCGATATATCTGACATCCAAAAGGGCACGACCATTGGTTTTGGCCATAGGATGGAAGCATTTAGAAAATGGATACGTTCTTGAACCGTTGAAGTATAGCATGTGAAAATGCCGCTCTCAGGTACTGGCACCGTGTAAACTGTGGGCCACCAGGAGCCGTATTTGACAGTGGTGAACGACGGTTTGGAGATGTATATCGGCGAACAGACGTGCAAATGAAACTTCCTGGCAGATTAAAACTGTGTGCCGGACCGAGACTCTAACTCGGGACCTTTGCCTTTCGCGGCAAAGTGCTCTACCATCTGAGTTACCCAAGACCGACTCCCGCCCCGGCCTCACAGCTTTCATTCTCCCAGGATATCGTCTCCCTTCCAAACTTCACAAAAGCTCTCCTGCGAACCTACCAGAACTAGCACTCCTAGAAAAAGGATATTGCGGAGACATGGCTTTGCCACAGCCTGGTGGATGTTACCAGAATGAAGATACTGGCAGAACTAAAGCTGTGAGGGTGGGGCGTGAGTCGTGCTTGGGTAGCACGATTTTGGAACATACATAGTGTTCGAACATTATGAATTACCGCAAAGAGAACGGTCTGTTGACAGACAGTCAACACGAATTTAGAAAACATCGTTCTTGTGAAACACAACTAGCTCTTCCCTCACATGAAGTGTTGAGTGCTATTGACAAGGGATTTCAATTTGATTCCGTATTTCTGGATTTCCGGAAGGCTTTTAAGACTGCACCGGCCGCGGTAGTCGTGCGGTTCTAGGCGCTCCAGTCCGGAGCCGCGCTGCTGCTACGGTCGCAGGTTCGAATCCTGCCTCGGGCATGGATGTGTGTGATGTCCTTAGGTTAGTTAGGTTTAATTAGTTCTAAGTTCTAGGGGACTGATGACCACAGCAGTTGAGTCCCATAGTGCTCAGAGCCATTTGAACCATTTTTTTTAAGACTGCACCACACAAGCGGCTTGTAGTGAAATTGCGTGCTGAAGGAATATCGTCTCAGTTATGAGCTTGGATTCGTGATTTCCTGTCAGAGGGGTCACAGTTCGTTGTAATTGACGGAAAGTCTTCGAGTAAGACAGTAGTGATTCCTAATACTCCCCAAGGTATAGGGCCTTTGCGTTCCTCATCTACGAGGTGCATTCAAGTTCTAAGGCCTCCGATTTTTTTTCTCCGGACTGGAAAGAGATAGAAACATGCGCATTGTTTTAAAATGAGGCCGCGTTCATTGTCAATATGTCCCAGACATGGCACCACCGTACGGCAGATGGAATTTTACCGCCAGCGGCGAGAATGAGAACTGTTTTAAATACTTAAAATGACGACGTTTTCCTTGCTTGAACAGCATGCAATCATTCGTTTTCTGAATTTGCGTGGTATGAAACCAACTGAAATTCATCGACAGTTGAAGGAGACATGGGGTGATGGAGTTATGGATGTGTCGAAAGTGCGTTCGTGGGTGCGACAGTTTAATGAAGGCAGAACATCGTGTGACAACAAACCGAAACAAACTCGGGCTCGCACAAGCCGGTCTGACGACATGATCGAGAAAGTGGAGAGAATTGTTTTGGGGGATCGCCGATTGACTGTTGAACAGATCGCCTCCAGAGTTGGCATTTCTGTGGTTTCTGTGCACACAATCCTGCATGACGCCCTGAAAATGCGAAAAGTGTCATCCAGGTGGGTGCCACGAATGCTGACGGACGAACACATGGCTGCCCGTGTGGCATGTTGCCAAGCAATGTTGACGCGCAACGACAGCATGAATGGGACTTTCTTTTCGTCGGTTGTGACAATGGATGAGACGTGGATGCCATTTTTCAAACCAGAAACAAAGCGCCAGTCAGCTCAATGGAAGCACTCAGATTCACCGCCATCAAAAAAATTTCGGGTAATCGCCAGTGCTGAAAAAATGATGGTGTCCATGTTCTGGGACAGCGAGGGCGTAATCCCTACCCATTGCGTTCCAAAGGGCACTACGGTAACAGGTGCATCCTACGAAAATGTTCTGAAGAATAAATTCCTTCCTGCACTGCAACAAAAACGTCCGGGAAGGGCTGTGCGTATGCTGTTTCACCAGGACAACGCACCCGCACATCGACCTAACGTTACGCAACAGTTTCTTCGTGATAACAACTTTGAAGTGATTCCTCATGCTCCCTACTCACCTGACCTGGCTCCTAGTGACTTTTGGCTTTTTCCAACAATGAAAGACACTCTCCGTGGCCGCACATTCACCAGCCGTGCTGCTTTTGCCTCAGCGATTTTCCAGTGGTCAAAACAGACTCCTAAAGAAGCCTTCGCCGGTGCCATGGAATCATGGCGTCAGCGTTGTGAAAAATGTGTACGTCTGCAGGGCGATTACGTCGAGAAGTAACGCCAATTTCATCGATTTCGGGTGAGTAGTTAATTAGAAAAAAAGTCGGAGGCCTTAGAACTTGAATGCACCTCGTACATAAAAGATTTGGGAGACAATCGGAGCAGCTGTCTTAGGTTGTTTGCTGATAATGCTGTCGTTTATCGACTAGTAAAGTCATTAAAAGATCAAAACAAATTTTAAAACATTTTAGAAAAGATATCTGTAGGGTGCGAAAATTGGCAACTGACCCTAAATAACTGAAAGTGGGAGATCATCCAAATGAGTGCTAAAAGGAATCCATTATGCTCCGGTTACACGATAAATCAGTCAAATCTAAAGGCCGTAAATTCATCAAAATACCTTGCAATTACAATTACGAACAACTTAATTTGGAAGGAACACGTAGAAAGTGTTGTGGGGAAGGGTAACCAGACTGCGTTTTATTGACAGGACGCTAGGAAATGTAACAGGTCTACTAAGGAGCCCTACTAAGGAGACTTTGGAGATCTATTAAAGAAAGTGCCTACACACCGCTTGTCCGCCCTCTTTTAGAATACTGCTGCGCGTTGTGGGATCCTTACCAGATTTGATTGACGGAGTACAACGAAATAGTTCAAAGAAGGGCAGCACGTTTTGTATTATTGCGAAATAAGGGAGAGAGTGTCACAGAAATGATACAGGATTTGGGATGGACATCATTGAAGCAAGAGCATTTCTCGCTGCGGAGCAATCTTCTCATGAAATTCCAATCATCAATTTTCTCCTCCGAATCCGTAAATATTTTGTTGTCGCCGATCTACACAGGGAGAAACGATCACCATGGTAAAATAAGAGAAATCAGAGCTCGTAAAGATATAGGTGTTCGTTCTTCACGCGTGCTATACGAAATTGGAATAATAGAGAATTGTGAAGGTGGTTCGATGATCAGACACTTAAATATGATTTGCAGAGTATCCACGTAGAAGTAGATGAGGTATTCCCTGGGTGACCTCGTCATTCTGGAAGGCACAGTGAACCAGTACATGTATGCGTCTATCCTCGGGGATAATGTCCACCCCTGGACGCAGTTTGTTTTTCCTCGGCATGTTGGCATCCTTAGAATTAAGAAAACAGTCTTAATCGCGATTTTTATTTATTTATTGCCGACTGGTTTCAGCCCATCGCAGGAGCCATCTTCAGGGCTAACATACCACTGGTCGCTTGCTGGTGGCGTCACGGCACGTCTACGAAGGTGTGGCAGGAAACGTGGTAGACGTGACGCCACTAGCAGGTGACCAGTGACATACCACTGGTCGCTTGCTGGTGGCGTCACGGCACGTCTACCAAGGTGTGGGAGGAAACGTGGTAGACGTGACGCCACTAGCAGGTGACCAGTGGTATGTTCACCTTGAGGTTGGTCCCTGCGATGGTTGAAACCAGTCGGCACTAAATAAATATATAACGCGATTAAGACTGTTTTCTTAATACTAAGTTAATTTATACTAATCGCTGTTACTCCATGTTGTCCAAACATGATGGCTTTCGTCAGCAGGACAAAGCAGCATATGACACAGCTCGCAGAGTACTTGCATGGTTCGAAGAACCAGGATGAGTTTACTATAATCATCTAACCACCAAACTGCCCGGATAAAACCTCTTCGAGAATAGGTGGGAGCAGCTCGACCGGAACTCAAACGAGATACCAAGCACAGCTAGCCACCGCCCTGTCGGCACCGTGCAGAAGGTGACGGACTCTCTTCCCGGCATCTAGCAGCGGTCGGTTCAGCAAAGGATGGTTTTCCGTGCTTCTAATAGGCGGTCGCATAAATATGATTGGACGGTATACATTAATACAGTAGTCCCTCCAAACCACTATTTGGAGTTTAATAGAGCTACAGAGGACTTGCTGACAAATAATTACCCAAATTATTGGGGGAATAGACAGCCAAAGGGCTGCTGAAGTGGTGCAAGATGTGTGAGACTGGGGACTTACGGGAAGGTCGGGTAGAGTGGCCAGTCTAGGGGGAATTGAAATTTCACCTAAAAATGGTTATCGATAGAAGCTTTCCGTCCACATTTTTTAACGTACATATTCTAAGGTATCACACCAAATATTTGTAAGTGAAACAAAAATAATGTATAGGAGCTGTATGCGTTTCCCTAAAGGCTTACGAAGTGGCCGTTTTGTCCTACCTACTAGGGTAAAGTGGTCAGTTCCACTGCAATACCATCCCATGATTATTGTTCTGACTATCGGACATGCTTTCTAGGCATCTTGGAGTCGTGGTATCTGAAACAATACCAAGCGCTTTGGCAAGATCGTTTCCAATCGGATTTTTGTATTAAGACCAATAATAGAATGGAGACTTCAAAATAGTGCAAATTAATTCAGGGAGACAGAATGACAGGCGACAGCTGTTTGTATAAAAGTGGATGGAAGTAAATCTGACCCGAAGTATTACACGTGATGTTTGGAAGTAACTAACTCTTACGAGCGTAGGGGCAACAATACGCCCAATTTTCCCAAGAGTAATGATGCCACTGTTCCCGATCGGTCACAGATGAAACTATCAAACAGAAACAAACAAGGAACTACATTTATAGTCCAAGAGACTTCATTGAAACATTGATATAATAAAAAACTATTACTCGAACTATAGGTGAGGTAAAAAGACTTGTATAACTTACTTACATGCATCACCCGACTGAAGATCAGAAAAGTTTACACTCAAATATAATTGAACAAACTTCCTGTGTCAAACTCACTGACAACAGTCATGGTGTAAATCAGAACTAGTCTGATCACGATTCGGCAATGAGCAGCAACATTCAGGGCACTTTTAGCGTCCTGGCCACATCACCCCACTTCCCCTACAACCAGAAAAATATCATCCAGAGTCTCCTGAAGAATGTAAGGGTAGATGACTGTGAGAATTATTGCACAATCAGCTTAGCATTCTGATTAGAATAATATACAGAACTGTGGAAATAAATATCGAGCAGCTGTTGGATGACTATCAGGTTTACTTTAAAAAAACTTCTTTTTCTATGACTCAACAGTCTTCTGAATAGACTGAAGGGGCCTGTCACGAACTCCTCTCTTGTACCAACAACTTCAGCTCAGAGTAACACTTCCAATCTACGTCTTCAGTTAGTTGTTGTACGTATCTCACTCTCTATGTTCCCCTACAGTTACTACCCTCTACGGTTCTCTCTAGAACCTTGGATGATACTCCCTGGTGTCTTCTTCTTGTCACTGTTTTCTACATCTTACTTTCTTCGCGGATTCTCAGAAAATGTCCTCATTTCTTACCTTACTTCAAATTCATTCTGAAGCACCACATCTCAAATGCATCGTGTTGTGATTGACAATTCGCAATTTTTCACAAACACAACTTTTACTTATGTAAGTTTACAAGGCTGACGACTGAACAATAAAAGAAAGGTAACAATAACGATGCCAGTAAAAGTCTCCTAATTGAGGCAATTAAAATTTCACATCTCATTTCCCACAAAAGTTCGTGTTAACACACACACGCTAGTAAAAGTCCAATTCAGAGACGAAGACGTAATCTTCAGAGGTCGAAGTCCACGGGGTCGGCATCCAGTGTGAACTGAACTTTGGAGGTGGTTGTAGCCTCTAAATAGCTGTCTCCAGCAGCCAATCAACTTTTGGCGCAGTGATACTTCCTACAGGCCGTGGCTCCCCTTCCCCCCCCCCCCCCTGCAGAAATTACTGTTCGGAATCATTGTTTCCTTTATCTTGTATGCAAATAACCGGTATTTATAATGGTGCTTTTTGTACGCCTTAACCATAGACAACCCTATCCTCTCTGGTGCAATATGGGTTGCCAACCCTCAGGGGCTACCTTGGCTACGGCATAACACATCGCTTCTCGTCTGTTCACATTTTCTCACCGTCCATGCTGTGCTTCAAATGTGTATTCTCAGAAATTTCGTCGTCAAATTAAGGTCTATGATACTAATAGACTTCTCTTGACCAAGAGTGCCCTTATTGCGTGTGCAATTCTGCATTTCATACCCTCCTTGGTTCGTTCGTCATAATGAGATATTCTACATCCAATGTAGCAGACTTCCTTAACATTGTCCATTTTGTGAGTAACAAGTTTGATGTTAGGTTTCTTGCTGCTCTTATTTCTGATACCTCTCATAACTTCCGTCTTCCATCGGTTTACTCTCAATCAATATTCTATACTCATTTGACTGTTCATTACATTCAACAAATTTGTGTAATTCTTCTTCACTGACGGTAGTAATGTCAGCAGCATATCATATCACTGATATCTTTTCATCGTGAATTTTTAATACCCCTCTCAAATCTTCCTTTTATTTCCACCACTGCTTAGCCGAAGTATAGATTAAACAGGCGAAACGAGAGACTGCATCCCTGTCATTGTTGTTGTGGTCTTCAGTCCTGAGAATGGTTTGATGCAGCTCTCCATGCTACTGTATCCTGTGCAAGCTTCTTCATCTCCCAGTACCTACTGCAACCTACATCCTTCTGAATCTGCTTCGTGTATTCATCTCGTGGTCTCCCTCTACGATTTTTACCCTCCACGCTGCCCTCCAATACTAAATTAGTGATCCCTTGATGCCTCAGAACATGTCCCACCAACCGATCCCTTCTTCTGGTCAAGTTGTGCCACAAACTTCTCTTCTCCCCAATCCTGTTCAATACTTCCTCATTAGTTATGTGATCTACCCATCTTATCTTCAGCATTCCTCTGTAGCACCACATTTCGAAAGCTTCTATTCTCTTCTTGTCCAAACTATTTATCATCCATGTTTCACTTCCATACATGACTACACTCCTTAGAAATAGTTTCAGAAATGACTTCCTGACACTTAAATCTATACTCGATGTTAACAAATTTCCCTTCTTCAGAAACGCTTTCCTTGCCATTGCCAGTCTACATTTTATATCCTCTCTACTTCGACCATCATCAGTTATTTTGCTCCCCAAATAGCAAAACTCCTTTACTACTTTAAGTGTCTCATTTCCTAATCTAATTCCCTCAGCATCACCCGACTTAATTCGACTACATTCCATTATCTTCGTTTTGCTTTTGTTGATGTTCATCTTATATCCTCCTTTCAAGACACTGTCCATTCCATTCAACTGCCCTTTCAAGTCCTTTGCTGTCTCTGACAGAATTACAATGTCATCGGCGAACCTCAAAGTTTTTATTTCTTCTCCATGGATTTTAATACCTACTCCGAATTTTTCTTTTGTTTCCTTTACTGCTTGTTCAATATACCATTTTTAATACGAGCACTTCGTTCCTGTTCTTGCAATCTTATTTTCCTTGTGGGTTCCTGCACGTGTTGTACATTGTTCGTCTCTAGGTATGGGAATAGTAAAAGTTAAAAGCTCAAAAGAAGCAGTTCTGACGTTGAAATTCACAATGAAAGCCAAAATTAAGAACAATAAAATCACATTGATTCGATATGCTAACCTAGAAAATCATTCAAAACGTAAAATGTAGCTCGTAATTGGGAGGAAGCGGTAATGAAAGACGGGCTATTCACACTATGTGGAAGAACCAAAAGAGAACAGTAAGACTGGAGCACCAACAATGGAGTGCTCGGATTAAAAATGGTGTAGATAGGGATCTGTTGATTCATCCCTAGTGTTCAAATTATACATTGAAGAAGCAATTACAGAAATAAGAGAAAGAAACAAAGGAGATACAGACGTTGGTTGCGAGTGGTCATTTGCTTAAATTAATGGGGCACAATGGTCACCGCAACAGCATGGTATATCCTTGCACGCCTCGTGCTAGGCCCATATGTAAGCTTATCCATACACTACGAACGCAGTGAACCTTGACCACTATTCTGATTACTCGCTGCCGGCCGGAGTGGCCGTGCGGTTCTAGGCGCCACAGTCTGGAGCCGAGCTACCGCTACGGTCGCAGGTTCGAATCCTGCCTCGGGCATGGATGTGTGTGATGTCCTTAGGTTAGTTAGGTTTAATTAGTTCTAAGTTCTAGGCGACTGATGACATCAGAAGTTAAATCGCATGGTGCTCAGAGCCATTTTTTTGATTACTCGCTGCATTTCCCCGATTTCCGCAAGAATTCGAGCCTGATGCGCATCTCCACTGAGAAGATCATTAGATGACATTGCATGAATTATAGCAGATATATGCGGTGTCTGTTCTTTCATACATGTCACGTATTAACTTTATTTTATTTGGATTGTTAATTTTATTTAAATTGTTAGACAGACACGGTGTTAAGAGTTAAATTTTAATGTTTTTCTGTAGTTTTTTCCCTTTATATTTATTCACTGTTTCACTTAAACGTTTTAATCGCATTACCACTGCAATGTCAAAGGCGATATTTGCTCAGGGTTCGTGCAACACTCTTTACGTTTAAAATCTTTTCCAGCGTTGTACATGAGTAATATACCCTCTTTCATGACAATAGTCAGTAAAATTCTAATTATGGCCTTGGGACTCGAAAACGACAGACAACACAAATTAATACTGTAAAACACAGAAATATTATAACAGTCGATGACATGCAAAAGTAGGCTCAAAATTAAATTTGCACTCTGCAGCGGAGTGTGCGCTGATATGAAACTTCCTGGCAGATTAAAACTGTGTGCCGGACAGAAACTGAAACTCGGGACCTATGACTGAGTTCAAATCTCGGTCCGGCACACATATTTAATCTACCAGAAAGTTTCATATCAGTCCACACTCCGCTGCAGAGTGAAAATTTCATTCTGGAAACATCCCCCAGGGTGTGGTAAAGCCATGTCTCCGCAGTATCCTTTCTTCCAGGCGTTCTATTTCTGCAAGTTCGCAGGATAGCTTCTGTGAAGTTTGGAAGGTAGGAGACGAGGTACTGGCGAAAGTAAAGCTGTGATGACGGGGCTTGAGTTGTGCTTGGGTAGCTCAGTTGGTAGAGCACTTGCCCGCGAAAGTCAAAGTTCCGGAATTCGAGTCTCGGTCCAGCACACAATTTTAATCTGCTAGGAAATTTAAAAAAATGGGTTCGTTGTTTTCTTATATTTCTTCTACACATTGCAGTTTTCTCATTTAAATATTATAATAATTTAATCTGATGTGAAATTCTAGTACCTAAAAGATCATTTTGTTACATAAAATTTTGATGAATATTTAAAAGGTTACAGACATAATACTAAAGAAGGTTGTTGCACACCTTAGAACAAAATTTCCGCTACGGGAGAGGCTAGATTCAAATAAGCATGAAATCCTAATAAAGTTATTACCTTTAATATCTGAACAGGATAGACCAGAATCTGAATGTTAGTTTGAATTTCAGTGAAACACTTATCATCCACGCAGTAAAGTCTGTTCAGCTCTCTATGGGCAGAGTCCTCGTGGTCCCCCTCACTAGCAATTGTGGCATTGAATCCAGTCTTCTTCGAAACGTTTCACTTATCATACAATACTGTTTCCTGTTCATCAACTAGTGTTCGCGGGGAAAGAAGTCGTTGTTTCCTAAAACAGATTTCGTGGCGGCCTCTTCGTTTTCCGGTAAAGCTATAAGTCGATCACGTGCTTGTTAGCGAAGATTGGGTAATTGTACGGGCGCTGATAACCACGCAGTTGAGCGCCCCACAAACCAAACATCATCATCATCACGTGCTTGTTGGAACTGCAGATATTTGCCTCGCATTCCTGACTGTCATTTGAAGAAGTACATCTATTTCTTCATATTATTTTCACCCCATCGACGTCGTTACTTCTCTGTATTTGCCAATTAACCGTTTCAGGTACATAAGAAAAATAAAGTGGTAGTGATTAAAATTTTTGTATCACTGTGGTAACTGGAGGTTTTATAAACAAAGCATGTTATTATTTCAAACACTTTTATTTGTACTGCTAAAAAAAAAAAGCTGGGACGTATTGTCCCTGTGGTCCTTAAAGGACAGTTACAGAACACATTACATTTAATATATCGAAAAATTACAGAGGCTGTGTATATGTTGTCTATTTGCTCTGAAATTCTGCAAAACAGTTTCTGCTTGAAGTAAAGCATAAATTAACACCACACTGTTCACAAATATTGTAAGTGTGATTTTCAACACACTTGGAAGTACAATGAACACCCTTACATCTGATTTTATCATTCTGTGCTCTGGACTCTTTGGATTGCAATTGGTCTGCAACCTTCTTGATGTTTTCACTACTGTTGATAAATTCCTTTGTTGATTTGAATTATTTCCAATTAGATTTCTCGCAATGCATTGTCTGAACTCTACGGATGATAGTGTTGAATCCTGATTCGTCTGTCAATTTTGAATATATTACGTACGCATTGTTCACACCAATGTCAAGAATATTAAAGAAAATTCTCAGGTAATACTTGGTCTTTGCCTTCCTGTCGATCTCATAAGTCTCTTTCTTCTGGTCCATAAGGTCCACCCCTCCCATCGACTTGTTGTACTTTCTTATCATAAGAGGACACTGAACATTGATCTTTTCAGAAGAACCAGACTGACGCGGCTTCACTGTCGTACATGGTACTGCGGAAATAAAATTAGTCAGTAGAAAAACGGGCTTGTTATCCATCCATTTGAGGATTGTCAGACCATTGCTACTGAGACTGTGTGAATCACATCTTGTCATTTCCTTGTCTGGAGGGTATGTCTTTGGGATGTTTTTACGATTGGTGCACACTGTTCCACATGGTCTGATATTTTGTAAACCAAGGTAAGACGGCAAAGCTGGAGAGTTAAAAAAGTTATCTATGTAAATTTCACATCCCAGTCCAGATAGTGATTTTGTCAGTTGCAGAATTACTGACTCACCAAGCCCTACTTCAGGACCTGAGTTTTTTTTGCCAGTGTATAAATCAAACTCAAATAGGTAGCCAGTTTCCGAATCACGTCTGCACCACATTTTGAAACCCCATTTGACTGGCTTATTTTTGACATCCTGTTGCATAATATTATGTCCTTTCAATCTCATCATATGCTCATCTATAGATTGAGCCCTAGTTGCACTAAGAGATTCCTGGAAGGTTTTGTTCAAATGGGTAATTACAGGTCTCACTTTGTATGTGCGTTCTTCCTTTATTGACTGATATGCATTGTTGGAAAAATGTAAGTATTTTCGAATCTCTTCAAACCCATGTAGTGGCATAATCTGAGCTATATAAGGAACACCTAAATCGGGTTCAGTTACCCAGTAGCTTCTAAATGTAGGCAAAATATGGTACCCCATTACCAGGTTCATACCAAGAAATGCCTTAATTTTTTTGTACTTCATTTGTTTGGAAAAACCCTAAATTGCTTTGTCCGATACAAACTGAAAGCTTTGCAGTGATACTTTAACAATTCCATTTTCATTAGTTGGGGTAGACATTCTGTATAAGATGATAAATGTGTAGTACTGTTTACTTGCGAACAAAGCGCAACACTCCAAAGCTAAGCTCGTTCACCGACCAACTCACTGTGAGCAACTAATACCTTGTCGCTCCGAAACGTACCGTCCTTTGAATTCAATTACAAGAGCCGTCTTGTTCCTCCATAGTTCAGACCTAAGTGATACGTCAGGTGCTTCTACTAGCGCTAGAGTTGGTAAACAGTTTCTGTCCGAAACTGCGCCACCCCCCCCCCCCTCCAACTATAGAGAACGCTTGACATAATAGTTACAGGAAATGTATTCGCAGTTGCGAATATGGACAGCCAACAGCTAATGGTGGAATGACAATAATGGAAATTTGTCCATACCTGGGACTAGAACTTAGATATCCCGTTAGTCGATAGCGGTCGCCTGAACATTAGCCTACACTGCCAGTGAGATATCTGGGCTCGAATACCAGTTCAGCACAAATTTTAACTGTCGTCATTCCGTATTCAGTGGTTGTCCACGTCCGTAATTGCGAATACATTTATTGTATTTCATAACAGCTGCAGTCGCCGCAGTGTCTATTGTTTCAGTCATGCCTGCATTTCCAAAGGAACATTGCACCGTACTTCTGAACAACTCAGCCACTGAAGTGTGACATAATAGTTACAGGTTTATGAAAAGAATGACATAAAAAAGGAAAATGTCGAGTGCAAGATCCGAGAGAGAGAGATTAATTATTCTCGGCCATAATGGCTATATGTGTGAACCTTGACTGTGTGAGATAATTATTTATTTCTAATTTGTGCTACCAGTCACTTTTTTATTTTATGTTTAATCGAACATAATACAACTCGTTTCGAACATGTTATGTTCATTTTCAGGCGTTTATACATACATACATTCAGATTTGGGTTGTTTGGGAAAGGAGACCAGACAGCGAAGTCATCGGATTAGGGAAGGACGGGGAAGGAAGCCGGCCATGCCCTTTGATAGGAACCATCCTGGCATTTGCCTGGACCGATTTAGGGAAATTACGGAAAACCTAAATCAGGATGGCCGGACGCGGGATTGAACCGTCGTCCTCCCGAATGCGAGTCCAGTGTCTAACCACTGCGCCACCTCGTTCTGTGCCATACATTCAGAGAAATGTTACTTAAGAATAAACAGTGTTAAACGAGATTAATCTAGAACTCTTTGTCCATTGTTTGTTACTGTAGCTACTGGTGTGGCATTTGGGATAGGGAGGCGTGGGAGGAGGGGGCAGTGGTGGCTGTAAATCTAAATCTTTGATGTCTCCTGCTGGTTTTATTCCTTGTGGTTGACTATGTATGATATCAGAGCCTTTCATATAAAGGCTTTTCACACTATTTTCGTAACACATAACTGATGCAATTCTTTCTGCATCCTATACAGGCTGTGATATCATACATAGTCAATCACAAGGAAGAAAACTAGCAGAAGACATCACTGATTTCGATTTCTAGCCATCCACTCCCCTGCTCCCCCCAAATGCCACACCAGCCGCTACAGTAACAAACAATGGGCAAACAGATTTACATTGATCTAGTTTAAGACTGTTTATTCTTAAGTAACATTTCTCTGAATGTATCCATGTATAAACGCCTGAAGATGAACAGAACATTTTCGAAACGCGTTGTACTATGTCAGATTAAACATAAAATAAAAAAGTGACTGGTAGCAGAAATGAGAAATACCGGGTGATCAAAAAGTCGGTATAAAGTTGAAAACTGAATAAATCACGGAATAATGTAGATAGAAAGGTACAAATTGACACACGTGCTTGGAATGACATGGGGTTTTATTAGAACCGAAAAAATATAAAAGTTCAAAAAATGACCGACAGATGGCGCTTCATATGATCAGAATAGCAATAATTAACAAAATAAGACAAAGCAAAGATGATATTCTTTGCAGGAAATGCTCACTACGTCCACCATCATTCGTCAATAATAGCTGTAGTCGAGGAATAATGTAAAGCATGTCCGGAGTTATGGTGAAGCATTGGCGTCGGATGTAGTCTTTCAGCATCCCTAGAGATGTCGGTCGATCACGATACACATGCGACTTCAGGATACTCCAAAGCCACGGACTGAGGTCTGGGGACCTGGGAGGCCAAGCATGACGAAAGTGACGGCTGAGCACACGATCATCACCAAACGACGCGCGCAAGAGATCTTTCACGCGTCTAGCAATATGGAGTGGAGCGCCATCCAGCATAAACATCGTACGTTCCAGAAGGTGTTTATCAGTCAGGCTGGGGATTATGCGATTCTGTAACATATCGGCGTACCTCTCACCCGTCACGGTAGCTTTCCAACGCAATCTGTCGGACAGTTTGCGAACGTTGTTTTCTTTTTTCGTTCTAATTAAACCCCATGTCATTCCAAGCATGTGTGTCAATTTTTACGTCACTGTCTACATCATTCCGTGGTTTATTAAGTTTTCAAATTTATACTGACTTTTTGATCACCCGGTGCATAACAAGAGAGGGATGGTCTAAAAATTCACATGATCGAATCCTTAAAAAGTTGGGAAGCAGCAATGCTCCCGAAGGAACTCGACTAATCTGCAAAGAGCAGGAGCCGCTGGAACATTTGTCGCGAAGAGAGTGACCCGCAGCCAGCCCCGCGGCGCTTCGCTTAAGCCAGGGACATCCATCTGCGAGTCACGGACAGACGATCTGCACGGTGGTCGAACGCCAGGTCCCTGGGGGTGGCCAGCGAGGCGAGGCGCGGCGGGGGCAGCGCAGGCCCTAACCCTTGCCGTAGCCCTAACCCTAACCCTGCTGCTGCCGCCGCCGAGATTTGTTGTTAACGCCCGCGGACCAGACCGCTGGCCGTTTGTCCACGATTTGTGGCCGGCGTCGCCCACGGGGCCAGTCCAGCCTCTGCCGTGAGCAACAGTCCAGCCGGGACTCAGTGCGGAAGCAGCGCGGATGTCGTCGCGAGATACGCTGCCCTCTGAACCCTGCAGAACCAGTTGAGCTGTACATTCGAGTACAAACTCTTAATTCTCAGCGTTTCTTTTTGGTTTACCTGTACCGAATAAGCTAAAGGAACAACACGACGACGGAGGTGGTGGTAACAGGCAAGGTTGGGGCTGACCTTGTTTCTTTTTACAAACAATCCTGTTGACAGAACATCCGCAACTGAGCTTTATAGCAGAGGTTGAAAATACCGCGTCAGTTGTAAATTACTTTATTTTCACACGACCGGTTTCGGACCGTTATAAGCCCATCTCTAACGTCTATCAGTCGTAGAATTTTGGAACACGTATTATGTTCGAGTATAATGACTTTTCGGGAGACTTGAAATCTACTCTGTAGGAATCAGCATGGGTTTCGAAAATGACGATCGTGTGAAACCCAGCTCGCGCTATTCGTCCACGAGACTCAGAGGGCCATAGACACGGGTTCCCAGGTAGGTGCCGTGTTTCTTGACTTCCGCAAGACGTCCGATACAGTTCCCAACAGTCGTTTAATGAACAAAGTAAGAGCATATGGACTATCAGACCAATTGTGTGATGGGACTGAAGAGTTCCTAGATAACAGAGCGCAGCATGTCATTCTCTATGGAGAGAAGTCTTCCGAAGTAAGAGTGATTTCAGATGTGCCGCAGGGGAGTGTCATACGACCGTTGCTATTCACAATATACATAAATGACCTAGTGGATGACATCGGAAGTTCACTGAGGCTTTTTGCGGATGATGCTGTGGTATATCGAGGGGTTGTAACAATGGAAAATTGTACTGAAATGCAGGAGCTGCAACGAATTTACGTACGGTACAGGGAATGTCAATTGAATCTCAATGTAGACAGGTGTAATGTGCTGCGAATACATAGAAAGAAAGCAACCTGGTCAATCGAGACACTGGTTTCCAACTTAGTACAGCTTGGAATCCCGCAATAACTAAAATTAGAAGAGAACGCTCCGGCACGAAGACGGTAGCGGTCAAAGACGTAGTTGGAACCGGCAGGGACTCGACGCCCGGTCCGCGCCGCGAACCCCCCACCACTGGCGCGGCGGCCGATTCCGCAGGTACCTGATTGGTCGGCGCCCGGGATCAGTCACTGGTCCAGGAGCCTTTATAGGACCGCGCAACACAGCATCTCGACACTTCGCTTGAAGATGATGGGTACGAAACCCTTCGAAACGTTGCGAGAAGACGACGCCTTTACTCGGCTGATCACCCGAGAAGATTTCACGAATGGAATACGCCGAGAAAGTCTCAAATCACATTTAACATACCTCTACGGGGAGGATATCCATCGCAGCTACCAGATGCTACAGAAACTACGACTCAAGGCGGGCAAGCTGCTTAGCAGACTGGCCTTCTTACAACGGTGTCGAGACAAAGAAGTGTTGCCGAAATTTGCCAACTTGCGGCACCCTGTTAGCACGACAAGATCCAGACGCATACTACAACGAGCCAGTGCGGCCCTGGTGCGCGAACACATACGGGTCACCAGGCAGGAGTTAGATAAGAACGCAAGGATGCTGCTTACTCAACACCTTCGATTGGCCTCCTATCTCCCACCACACACATGGGAGTGGATCGACGGAAACACATATGCAAGCAGTGAGATCCACAAGAGAAAAGCCACGGAAAAACAATGTGGCAAGTTCACCAGACTGTCTGGAGCCCGGCAACATGCCGACCACACAACCAATGCCAAGACTGTCATCAATCTGTCATGCAAAGAACTGGACGAGACCACAATATCAGTGCTGTCAAGAGGACTTAACTTTGCTCCAGTACCCAGGACACTACCTAAGCGAGACATTATCAGCAGCATCGAGCAAGCCGTGCGTGGCCTCCCTACGGAGGCAGCTGAGGAAGTTAGGAGAGAAACGTGCAGGGTCCTGGAGAAGGCAAAAATGCCCAAGAACAACATAACGTCTGCTGAAAGGAAGGCTCTTAAGGCCCTACGTGAGGATGAGGACACTGTCGTTCTAGCTGCTGACAAAGGCAATGCCACGGTGATACTGAGGAAAGAAGATTATTGGCAGAAGATAAACTCACTGCTACAAGATACTGCCTACAAGCAACTGGACAAGGACACGACAGCCTCCGTGACTCGCAAGACCATCGCCTTGCTCAATGACTCTGGACTGGAAAAGGACGTCATCAGGAAGCTGTACCCCAGAGCACCGGCACCACCACGGCTATATGGGCTCCCTAAGATCCACAAAGACGGAGTTCCATTGCGACCCATAGTGAGCACCATCAACTCACCGACATATGGTTTAGCCAAGTACCTAGCACAACTGCTCAAACCGATCGTGGGTCACTGTGAGCACCATGTCAAGGACTCGGCGGAGTTTGTGAAGGTACTACAAGGCTTTCGCCTGGATAAAGAAGATCTTCTTGTCAGCTTTGACGTCACCTCACTCTTCACACGAGTACCGCTGGAAGACTCCCTAGCGCTGCTCGAAACACGCTTTAGTGAGGACACAATAAAGCTGTTCCGGCATGTGTTAACAAACACCCACTTCAAATGTGGAGGCAAATTTTATGAACAAGTGGATGGTGTAGCCATGGGGTCCCCCTTAGCTCCAGGCATCGCTAATCTTTACATGGAACACTTTGAAGACATAGCCCTGGACACCGCCCCACTGAAACCTAAAGCCTTCCACAGATATGTGGATGACACTTTTGTCGTGTGGCCACATGGCAGAGAGAACCTGCAAGACTTCCTGCGACATCTGAACAGCATACACAACAACATACAATTCACTATGGAGGTGGAAGAAAACGGAAGCTTGCCCTTCCTTGACATTCTAATCAAGAAGCACCCTGATGGCACCTTGGGTCACGCTGTGTATAGGAAGAAGACACATACGGATTTATACCTTCATGCACAGAGTTGCCACCACCCGGCACAACGCAACTCGGTGCTTAACACACTTGTGCACAGGGCCAAGTCTATCTGTGATGATGACAGCCTACCTGCAGAGTTACAACACCTAAGGAAGACCTTCCGCAGCAACGGTTATAATGAGACGCAAATCTCGCGCGCACTACACAAGAGCAGGAAGGTAGACACACCGGAAGAAGAAGATGAGACCAGATGCCTGGCATTTCTACCATACGCGGGACCGCCAACAGCCAAGATTGCCCGCATTCTGGAGAAAAACAACATCAAGACAATTTTTAATGCCCCAAGTAAAATTAAAGACATACTTGGCTCAGTCAAAGACCACCTAGGACTGCAGACTCCGGGCGTATACAGTATTGAATGTGAATGTGGTACGAAATACATCGGACAAACGCAGCGCTGCATCACGCAGAGGCGCTCGGAACACATTAGACATGTACGCCTTGGTCAGACAGAAAAATCGGCGGTTGCGGAACATAGCCATAACGAAGGACACACCTTCCTCTTTGAGGGTACGAAGAAGCTGTGTGACGCTAAAGGATTTTGGGATTCGGTTTTCAAAGAGGCTGTAGAAATTCGGTTGAACAGCAACCTGATCAATCGAGACACTGGTTTCCAACTTAGTACAGCTTGGAATCCCGCAATAACTGAAATTAGAAGAGAACGCTCCGGCACGAAGACGGTAGCGGTCAAAGACGTAGTTGGAACCGGCAGGGACTCGACGCCCGGTCCGCGCCGCGAACCTCCCACCACTGGCGCGGCGGCCGATTCCGCAGGTACCTGATTGGTCGGCGCCCGGGATCAGTCACTGGTCCAGGAGCCTTTATAGGACCGCGCAACACAGCATCTCGACACTTCGCTTGAAGATGATGGGTACGAAACCCTTCGAAACGTTGCGAGAAGACGACGCCTTTACTCGGCTGATCACCCGAGAAGATTTCACGAATGGAATACGCCGAGAAAGTCTCAAATCACATTTAAGATCCCTTATCATTTAGCTACAATATAGCAGGTCAGCAAATGGAAGCAGTTAATTCCATAAATTATCTGGGAGTACGCATTAGGAGTCATTTAAAATGGAATGATCATATAAAGTTGATCGTCGGTAAAGCAGATTCATTGGTAGAATCCTAAGGAAATGCAATCCGAAAACGAAGGAAGTAGGTTACAGTACGCTTGTTCGCCCACTGCTTGGCTACTGCTCAGCAGTGTGGGATCCGTACCAGATAGGATTGATAGAAGAGGTAGAGAAGATCCAACGGAGAGCAGCGCGCTTCGTTACAGGATCTTTTAGTAATCGCGAGTCAGGCAGTATGTTGCTCCCTCCTACGTATATCTCGCGAAGAGACCATGAGGATCGAATCAGAGAGATTAGAGCTCACACAGAGGCATAGCGACAATCTTACTTTCCACGAATAATACGAGACTTGAATAGAAGGTAGAACCGATAGAGGTACTCAATGTACCCTCCGCCACACACCGTCAGGTGGCTTGCGGAGTATGGATGTAGATGTAGATATAGATGTAGATGTCGTACTGGAAAGAGCAAAACACGGGAGATAGTTTCGGCACGCCGCAACACATATAAAAGGAAAGTTTTATTGCACTTTACGGTTTACAAAACAATTTTATATCCCACCTTCCACTCAGTTTTACCACATTTCTGGACCGACCTGTTCAATACGCTCCGCTACTATGCGTAATGCACTTTTCACTGATATCGTGTACTTCTCGTCTAATTTTTTGTTATTTTTCTTCATTTTAAATGTAAACCACTAAATTCAAATTGTGAACGGCTACGCTGGTGGCCCTGTGTTCTTCTCTCCGTCAATAGATGGCACCGCTTTTGTCACTCTGGTTTACCAATTTGCCTCCGCATCCGCTACTTCCTGTTCTGCTCTCACACGCAGCACACCGCACATGGTATACACGGCGCTCGGGGACCACAGCACAGCGAAATTGTCGTGATATCATTTGTATATATTCCCTGCCCAGGCACTCCTCCGTAGTACTGTATAGTGCCACTTGCGCATAGACTTAGGTTTCATAGAACCTAGCCCGACAGGCGGTTTTGAAATGTTTCTTTACAAGTTTTTAAAACTTTTTACAAAAAGTTAGTTTTTTGTTTTTTATGTGTGTTGTGGCGTGTGAAAATTATCTCCTGTCTTTTGCTATTTCCAATACGACACCTGAGTATGGGCTTATAACGGTCCGAAACCGGTTGTGTGAAAATAAAGTAATTTACAACTCATGCGGTATTTTCTACATCTGCGTCTTATTTTTTGCTATCAGTCATCTGACTGGTTTGATGTGACCAGCCACAAACTCCTCGCGCATTCCCAGTTCAACTCAGATTACCACTAACATCCTCAATTACTTGTTATATACATTCCAACTTTTATCTTCCCCTACAGTTTTCAGACTCTACAGCTCCCTCCTCCAACTCTTTATAGTATTTCACAAGTCCTGTTATGCTGCCCCTCCATATTATCAATGTTTTGCAGAAGTTCGAATCTTCCCTGATTCTGCGGTGAACTTCTTGACTTGTTATCACATCAGGATTCTCTTGTAGCATATCTCAACCTCACAGATTCTGTTACCTTCCGGTTTTCCTCGCGGAACACATAAAATACCTGCTTCAAACGGACATTTCTCATTATTTTCTACCTCATGTTAAAGGCCAATGCTAGATTCTGGAAACCTTGTTTCAGCGAAGAATGCTCTCTTCACCTACGATAGTCTGATGTTTATATTCTCTTTGCTTTGTCTGTCACTTTACCTTCCAGTATTATGAAATTATTCAACTTGTCTACTATATGGTACAAAATTTTGATGCTAAGTTCTGCACTAATCTCATTTCTGTACGCCTCATTCCTTTTACCTTTCTTCGCTCTCAATCCATAGTGTGTGCTCATTGGGCTGTTCACTCAATTCAGGAGGTTGTCCGATTCTGCCTCGCTCTTACTGAGGATAGTAATATCATCACCGAATATTATCGCTGTTATGCTTTCACACTGAATTTTAATCCTACTTCTGAACCTCTCTTTTCGTCATATCTTCTTCGATGTATAGTTTGAACAACAGGGAGGAATCTTGAGCCCTGTCTTACTGCCTTTCTAATTAGAGCACTTCTTTCTTTGTATCCTCCCATCCTTTTCGTTCTTTCTACGTTCTAATTGTATACGCTGCAAACCATGACATTCTGTGTTCACAATGCAATTAGCAGCAAACCGTATCCAACCGGTAAAAGACTCTTTTTTTCAGTCATCAGTCTTCTGACAGGTCTGATGCGGCAAGCCACAAATTCCTCTCCTCTTTCAACCCCTTAACTTCAGAATAGCTATTGTAATCTATGTCCTCAATTATTCCGATCTCCGTCTTACTCTACAGTTTTACCCTCTGCAGCTCCCGCTAGTATCATGGATGGTATTCCCTGACGTCTTAATACACGTCCTATCTTTCGGTTCTTTCTTCTTGTCAGTGTTTTCGCATGTTCCTTTCCTCACCGGTTTTGCGGAGAACCTGCTCATTTCTTACCTTACCAGTCCACCTAATTTTCAATATTTGTCCGTAGCACCACGTCTCAAATGCTGCTGTTCTCTTCTGTTACTGTTTTTCCACAGTCTGTGTCTCACAACCATTCAATGCTGTGCTCCAAAACATATTGTCAGAAATTTCTTCCTCACATTAAGACTTATGTTAGATATTAGGAGAATTCTTTTGGCCTGGGATGCCTTTTTGTCAGTAATGTCTCCTTTATATGACCTCCTTGCTCCGTCCGTCGTGGATTATTTTGCTGCCTATGCAGCAGAATTCCGTTACTTCGTCTACTTCGTGATCACCAATTCAAATGTGAAGTTTCTTGCTGTTCATATTTTTGCTATTTCTCATTACTTTCGTCTTTCTTCGATTTATTCTAGAACCATAGTCTGTACTAGTTAGACTGTTCATTCCATTCAACAAATCTTCTAATTCTTCTTCACTTTCACTGAAGATAGCAATATCATCGGCGAATCTATCATTAATATCATTTCATCATGAATTTTAATCCCACTCTTGAACTTTCTTTTATTTCCGTTGTTGCTTCTTAGATGTAAGGATTAAATAGTGGCGTGAAGGAGTACATTACCGTCTTATACCATTTTTCATCTGAGCACTCATAACTTCGTATAGCAAACACAATATCATGCAATTCACTCGTCATTGCCATTACCATATTGTGACTTTCGGACAGAATGTTTTCCCTTTTCTGCACATTATAATTAACAATTTAAATTTCCAGAAATTCCCGGTACGCACAAAACGATACAAGGTATCTTGAAATGGCGTGTTGAAAATCTACCCGTACCTGTTAAATGATAACCACGCAACGCGACACTTTCTCCGAATTAAGCGGAGTACCCCTTCTCAGTGTTCAACTGAAGCTGACGGCGTCGGTATAATGAATGAACTTCTGAAGTTCTTAGCCGGAAAGAAGCAAACTAAAATTGGCAATTAACTTTCAGCAAACGGGACAATGAATGGTGATTACGAAGGGCTTCATATCGAAGTCATTCAAGAGTCAAACACCAAAGAAAGGAACAAAATGTCACGAGAAATATTGAAATATTGATAATTAACTGCTCTTTGCTATTAAGGCTAACTTTAACGAGTTCATTTTTCAGTAATAAACTGTACGTCTGCTCCTTGGGCAGCCAGCAACTGCTTTAATGTTTGCCATCGACTCTCGTGTCCCCTCACCAACAGACGCTCAGGACGGAGCAACAGGCTGCCTCTACCACTCCAATTACAGAAGTCAGATCCCCTAAATTATTCCTCACGGCCATTGATACGTCCCTTGGCTGAGCACTGCTACTAACCACCCCTCATTCACATTAGCAGCGCACGGGTGAATCATATAGCTCCGGTAACAGACATCCCCGTCGCCTTATTGAATCAATTAGCAATCTGCCACATGCAACTTTTTGAAAAATTGGTTTATATTCTTAAAGGGGTATTGAGCATTAAGAACTTGTTTTCTGATGGCAGGTGGCTTCGCAGTGGATTGTCTATAACATATTACCCACAGTCGAATAAGTTAACACAGAAGCAATACTCAAAAACACTGTATGTTTCCAGGTCAGTTGCACTACGTTTAGAGAGCTTTATTGTTTCATTAACGGGAAATTTTTGCCGGGATGTCTGTGATACGAGAAAAATCGAATTTATTGAGAACAAAAATACAATTAATTTAATATTTAATTACCAATAATAATACTAACGAGACGCAGGTTACTAGTATCCTACCCAAACCTCAAACCTTTTTTTTTTTTTTTTTTTTTTTTTTTTTTTTTTTTTTTTTTTTTTTTTTTTTTTTTTTTGCAGACACTATGATGTGAACATGCGGTCATTCACAGTTACAAGCTCGTAACAGAAATTTGGAACAAGAAAATAACTGAGAAAATTAAAAGTTCATTACTAGTTTTTGTTAGAAAATTACTGTCTTTCAAGCATGGTGCAGAAATGTTTTGCCGCTATCAACGTGTCCGGGCAGAAGAGGTAAGAGCGTTAGTCACGAATTTTTAATCACTAGCTCGGAAAAATCTACACTTAGCGAACACAGTTAAAGAGCCTTTCTTTTCGAAACCCCTTGAAGCTTCAAAAGCGGGGTGCCCTCCAAAGTCACTAGTAGGGCTCGGCCATGATTCAAACAGCATGCGGCCAGCGGAAAAGAAAGACAGAGAACAGAGTCAGGTAACATGGGTTAATGATGTCACAGATGTCGCCACAATTCTCCCCAACGTCACCGTGGCTGAGTCACACGATGGGCAAAATCATCATACCTCTTCTTACCCATATTTCATCTCTTCTTTTGACACTTCAAAGATGGACGTCAAAACCGCAATGCCAGCGTTGAAATCACGCGAGTTTCTTGTAGCTGACCGAGGGAAACATTGCAGACGCATCGCCGTTCGGTATCGATACGGAAAAGCCTCACGGGATGATATGAAAGGCGTCGTTGAAACTACCCCTTACTTGGGGACGTTGACTCCCATTTCACAGTCGAAAACGACAGTTCACAGTGCTGTGAGAACAGTAAGACGTTCTGGACAATATTTACCACTGCTGACATCCCATGGACAGTTTAGCCCTTCTCTAAGAAAATCGTGAGCCTATAACCCCCTTGAACACGACTGCTCCCCTTTTGCAGCATAAAGCGACTAAAAATTTGCTTTGGTATGCAGGATGGAATCATTTGTGGCCGTGCAAAACCATTCGAAGGAACTTCGACATGACCAAGAGCATTTTCTTCCCTTTCGAGTTTCGAGTCCTGTGGCTTGATCGCAGGGGATACGACACAGACAGGTGCGTGTAAAAACTAGTAAAGGGTCCCCCTAGGGTCACTGGTTTGGCAATACCCTCGATACGTCTTTGTTCATCGCTATAAAAGTGTACTTGTACAGAGACAGCCAGATATTGGTCCCTAGGCGCAGGTGTGACAGGCAACCATTTCGACCACTCCTGAGCTGGCACGCTACGTCGCTGAACTGGCGCTTGCTCACCACATGCGAAAGCAAAGCAGCTAAAGATTTTATGAATTGACTCATCAAAGCTTCATCGATTCCGCCTTGGTTCGCCGGACGTTCTGTGATTGTGAGCTTCTGCCATATACACTGCGTGGGGACCATTTTCATTTCATAATATAGTGCGAGATGTTGAAGAAATATCTATGGCGGAATTCCGTTTATTCCGCTTTCGTTCCACTGTCGCCTAGACTGTCATACTCTGGTTTTCGAATACCTGCATCTCCAATTGATACCCTGTTCGTGAGAGAGAGAGAGAGAGAGAGAGAGAGAGAGAGAGAGAGAGAGACGGTCTGCCACATTCTTCCTCGTCAGACTTGTTTGCCCACACTGGAAGCATCTGGGCCAGCTAACCACTACGTAATACTATGGTGCGTTGTTACAGTACACATAACACAACTTAACCTACGTGGTGTCACTGTTGACTGACATCATCGGATTTTTTGGTCGCCACTGACTGCCATCACTGGGTTATCCAATGCAGTGCTGTAGGGCCGAGCTTCATAAATTTTGTACTGAACACACATGAGGCCTCATTCACCTGTGATAGTGATTTCAACATGTGATAGTGTTTTCAACATCCGCAGCAGGCATACCTGGAGAGAGGACAATCTCTACGTCATCCACATCAGTGAGCGTGAGAAATAATTCTCTATCAACGTAAGGGTGGGCATTGTCCAACGACACTTAAAAGAACCTCATTTGCTGCCTCCCACTTTGAAGTCCACAGTATCTGGTGTTACTGTGAGATGCACTGCCACCGTTCTTGGAAACTGTACCTCTGTTGTCGACGAAAGGGTGTAGTTTCAACACGATCGTTCCCCAGCCCACTTTGATTTGAATGTCAGCAAGTACATGAACAACGTCTACCCACATCGTTGGATTGGAAATGGATGAGCTGTCTCATGGCCTATGTGATTACCGGATCTCACGCCTCCGGACTTTTTCCTCTGTGGTTACATCGATACCTTGGGTATGAAACAGCATAGAAACGGATAAAGACCAGCTTGCTAAGGTCCAGGCTGCCTGTCTCCTGGTGCAACAGGCAGCAGGGATCTCTGAGAGAGTACAACAGAACTTCATAGCCGTTGCCATGCATACATTGAGTCTGGCGGTTGTCACTTTGAAAAAAATTATTGTGAAATACATTGTAGTTGAGCAGTTACACTGTTTATGTCCATAACACAATAAATACATGTATGTGTTTGCCACTATTGGTCCCGATCTCAGTGTAATCAGTTGTAGACTCTCTATCACCTGTTTCAATTTGGCCAAAAATGTTTGAGACACCGTTTGTAATAAGCAAGTGTACCTACGGCAAGAAACCAGATATACATGTCAGGAGATAAACAACATTAACAGGTGTTACTCAGTTTATGTCTCTACCAAAATAGTTGGAAATTTGGATATGTTGTCTCTCTGCAGTAAACAGTCCTTACCAAAACACGCGTTTTTATGCTGTCGTAGCAAAGCCTCTCAAATCGAATGGGGCACAGAGTTACTCAGTAGAGCTCTTCAGCGGAAAAAGGCACAGCTGTTGCCCTTAATCCCCTGGAGACTGGTTGTCGCGCGAGCGCGGCTAGAGGAGCGCCGCTAAAAAGGTTTGGGGTGTAGCACCCGGTCCGGAGAGCTCGTTTGTCACTGTCTGCCAGCCATGCGACAACTGGGGTGGCACCCACACACATACACACATGCCCCCGCCCGCACGCCCACGCACGCCCACACACACACACACACACAAACACACACACACACGAAAGCGCATACAAAGGGGAAGAGAGACCATCACATTTGGATGGGCGATGTCTGCTGTGCTACTGTGTGCTGAAGTTTTCCCTTTAACTTTGTTTTCTTGAACTTTATCATCAGGGCGCCAACAGTGGCACAGTTAATCAAGGAAGCTGTGTGTTTATGACGCATATGTCGTGTGCTGTCAGCTGTCTCTAACGTTTCTTTGCTATTTACTCACTATTTGTTAGCGGGAGAGGAAATAATCAGAACTGAGGACAGACAGGCAGTGACAGTTATGCAAATGACCCTGATACTGATACGTCGTCTCATGGTTGTAGTAGATAAGATATGAAACTCTAGGCCATCCTATATGAGGTGCTTCGATGTCTTCTGTGAAGTATTACTTGAATTTGCCTCTACGTACATGAGAACAAACATTTAAAGCCACTATCGTTACATGCAAAGTACCCTCATCTGCCACCTCCATACCTGCTTATGAGAAATAGTGTCAATTTGTGTTTCGCACTACATGCATCACATCAGCTCATCGCTACAAACTGCCATATAATCATAAACACAGCATCATTCACATAAAAGTGACCCTCTCAGTGTTCTGTTTGTCTGGAAGTGACCTTTTTCACTGACGCTCATGTACATTACCATGAGGGGTGAGGTACACGTACACACGCGGTTTCCGTTTTCAATTACGGAGTGGAATAGAGTGTGTCCCGACATGTCAGACCAATACAAGTTCAATGTGGTCGCCATCACGTACCGTGTGTACCGTGATGTGCCTACAACCCCAGAGGATATGAAACAATGTATTGTGGCAGCCTGCGGCGACATTACACCAGATGTACTGCGGCGTGTACGACATTCATTACGCCAGAGATTGAAATTGTGTGCAGCAAATGATGGCCACCACATTGAACATCTATTGGTCTGACATGTCGGGACACACTCTATTCCACTCCGTAATTTAAAACGGAAACCACGTGTGTACGTGTACCTCACCCCTCACGGTAATGTACATATGCGTCAGTGAAAAAGACCAATAAAAATGTGTTAGCATGTGGACGTAATGTGCTGTTCCAGTCCCTTCTGTACGTAAGGTCCATCACCGTTCCCTTTGGATCCCTACGTAATTCGGTGCTCTCCGATACACACTATCAAACAGCGGAGGAGTGGTACTCAAGCGTCAACTTTAGGTTACAATATCTCCGGATGTAATTAACATTTTACAATGCAACAAACGGCACTGATTACGTATTTGTTTATATGTTTAGATGTGCTAACAAAACTAACGGGGTTCCATTTAAAAAAACGTAGGTTTGTGTTAAAAAACATACTTCCGTGCATTTTTTTTATGGTTTGTATTAATCAATTATACTAGCCCCTCTCCTTACGTTCGCTCTGTGTAATCGATTCGTCAGTATTTGATGTGGTTTACGAAATATATCTAGCGGTAATGTTAGGTGACTCACCCTGTACATATATATATATATCGTCTGTCGCTGGGACACACCTTCAGTCTTAAATGAAATATGTAATGCATCACTAGACTGAAATATGCCGTTGTTAAGCCCATCTTTAAGAAAGGTGACAAGAGAGATGTCAATAAATACCAACCTGTTTCAGTGCTGCCATCTTCCTCCAAATTTTTAATAAGGTGATGTACTGTAGAATAGTGTCTCACCTTAGCAATAAATGTATCCTTAGCAAATCACAGTTTGGGTTTCAGAGGTGTTGCTCTACTGAATGTTCACTCACCAAATTTTACAAGAATTAAACAATAAAATGGCACTGGTTGGTGTTTTCTGCGAACTCTATTAAGTATTTGATTGTGTGAATTACAGTATTCTCCTAGATAAATTAACATTTTATAGGAGTGATTGTATAGCCAACCAATGGATAATGTCTTATCTAACCAAATCAACACAGGAAGTTGCACTTAGTAATTCAAGCAGTATAGTCCAGGGACATATTTCTGACTGGGGAGGAACAGTGATGGGCTTCCCCAAGGTTCATTCTTAGGTCCATTACCGTTCTTCACGTATGTAAACGATCTTCCGTCTAGTATACAACTAGCACAACTGGTTCTTTTTGCAGATGATACTAGTATTGTAATCAATCCAAGCATACATACAGAAACAGAAGAGATGGTTAGCAAAATTCTTAAGAGCATCATTGAATGGTTTTTAAAAAGATCGAACATATTCATTTCGCCACATCTTGAGGCACTACACCAATGATAATGGTAACACATGATGAGGAAATAATTAATAGGGTGGAATCTCCTTAGTTGTCCACATTGATGAGGTTCAAATGGCTCTGAGCACTATGGGACTCAACTGCTGTGGTCATAAGTCCCCTAGAACTTAGAACTACTTAAACCTAACTAACCTAAGGACAGCACACAACACCCAGCCATCACGAGGCAGAGAAAATCCCTGACCCCGCCGGGAATCGAACCCGGGAACCCGGGCGTGGGAAGCGAGAACGCTACCGCACGACCGCGAGATGCGGGCATTGATGAGGTTGGGTTGTTTTGTCGGAAGAGACCAAACTGCGAGGTCATCGGTCTCATCGGTTTAGGGAAGGACGGGGAAGGAAGTCGGCCGTGCCCTTTCAAAGGAACCATCCCGGCATTTGCCTGAAGCGATTTAGGGAAATCACACATTGATGGGCATTTAAATTGTAAAAAACACATTTTGTAAGTCGTAAAAAAAGTCTTAGTTCGCCATATATGTGCTTAGAATCATTGCAAATTTTGGGACAAAACAACTCAGTGATTTGAAATATTTCCCATACTTCCCTTCAATATTGCCATATGGAACAATGTCCCGCGCTAACTCATCGTTAAGAAAGAAAGTCTTCATTGCGCAAAAACGTGGAGCTCAGCCACAATCATCTTGCAGGCATCTGGTTAAAGAGTTGGGCATTCTGACTACTGCTTGACAGTATATTCATTCCCTCGTGAAAATTGTTGTAAATAAACCACTAGAGTTGAAGAGAACATAATGACTATACCAGACGGAAAAATGACATTCACTATTCCACGTTAAAGTTCTCTTTAACAGAATGCTGCAACGAAAATTTTTTATCATTAACACAGTTATAAGACTTCTGACAGACAGCAAAGTAAAATTTGATAACGAACTGAGAAAGTTTCTCCTTAAACGACTGCTTCTATTCCGTACAAGGACTTTTGTTATAGTAGTGTGTAAAATGTAGTAGGTAAAAATTACTAACATCTGTAAAACTTTTTTATTCCTTAAAAAAATAGAAATGTTCCAAATGTAACCGTACGTACTAATTAATTTGTGATGTGGATGTATAATGACTTGTTACACTTCATTACGATATATCGTGCAAAATGATCAATGGAGCAGGTCAGTAATTTAATAACTTGCTAACTCTCGTAACGTTGTTCGGTGTTCAGTGACGTCGTTTGATTGCCACAGTCAGCGGTGGAGAAGATGGATGTTGCATTCTTCGAAGTATAGCATCAACTGGATTTTCAGTTATCCGGATGACGTACAGTACAACCTAATACCAACTAATGAGGATCTACTGTAATGTATTATCATCATCTAACTTTGTCGTAGAAAACCTCTGAAATACTTCTAGTGCCAGTAGAGAAATTTCGCAGCCTTTCAGTCTACATTGCAGAATGCACGTCCGCTAAGGCCGCAGTGTGAGATGCCGATACTCAAGTTCCCCACTTTTCAGAAGCTGAAGCGTCTCCGCAAAGAAGTGGGATTCTTTCTCTTCTCTGGAAGGGTGGCGAAAAGCCTTAAAGGTAGGCTTTTGGCAGAAGAGCCGCAGAGAAAGAGAGAGTGAGTGCGTTTTGTGAGGGAACTCGGCTCCGTGGGCAGCGGAAGGTCGTGCGCAGCCACGGCAGGGTATAAATAGCGCTCCCAGATACAGATAGGGGCAGTGCCATCTCGGCGTCTCCCTGTCACGGTCGATAGGAAGCCAACCGAGCCAGGTTAAGCCTTCCCCCGATGTGGGTCAGGCAGCGAACGGCCGAGTTATGGAATGTCTGCGCGGCGCACAATCGCCCCTGCTGCCCATTAAAAGCATCGGCGGGACTGCGGCTATTGATCTGGTCTGAGCGCTCTTCGCGGTCGCTGTGGAAATGGCCAGCAGGCCAGCAGCCATCTGCGGATGCTGCGCCGCAGGCGGTGGTGCCTGCGGCGCAGTGCTTTCAGCGATACGCCACTCCGTCAGCCCACTTGTGTACACACTCAAATTTCCAAGTATGCGATATGTGCTTTCTACTTGGCCAAGGGGATGGAGGATGGGGGGGGGGGGGGGGATCTGTGAGGAGGCTCATATGCGTCACGACTCTCCGTCCAAAAGAAAAGTGTACTAAAAGCTTCGTATTTTTACATAGAGGAGTAGGTGGGGTGAAATGGCCAGAATGGGAAAAGTATACACCGCATATTTCTTGCCCTAAATAGCACTGTTGCTTTCCGAGCATTGGTCACACACGCCATCACTGTTGTTAATGTTCAAAAAAATGTTCAAATGTGTGTAAAATATTATGGGACTTAACTGCAAAGGTCATCAGTCCCTAAGCTTACACACTACATAACCTAAATTATCCTAAGGACAAACACACACGCCAATGCCCGAGGGAGGACTCGAACCTCCGCCGGGACCAGCCACACAGTCCATGAATGCAGCGCCTTAGACCTCTCGGCTGCTGTTACCGAAAGCTTGTTCCTTCATTTTTTCGTAAACCTTTTTTTGTTTTCAGGTGTCTAATGTTACCTCACTTATGCATAGAGAAATAGTCTTTGGTCATATAAATGTCTCCGAACAATATCTTTTGGCCTACAAATGTGGCTCCTTGTTGTTTCCTTCGGATTGATAATTTCCTCTGTAAGCACTGATGCCGAAGTGTTTGATAGGGAAAAGTTCGCACACTACTCGTTGGGAAAAATGGCGAAGGTTCAAAAACGGCTCTGAGCACTATGGGAGTTTACATCTGAGGTCATCAGTCCCCTAGAACTTAGAACTACTTAAACCTAACTAACCTAAGGACATCACACACATCCATGCCCGAGGCAGGATTTGAACCTGCGACAGTAGCGGTCGCGCGGTCTCAGACTACAATAATAATGTCGTGTGACGACGGCCTTGCGTCGGGTAGACCGTTCGCCTGGTGCCAGTCTTTCGATTTGACGCCACTTCGGCGACTTGCGCGTCGATGGGGATGAAATGATGATGAGTAGGACATCACAACACCCAGTCCCTGAGCGGAGAAAATCTCCGACGCAGCCGGGAATCGAACCAGGGCCCTTAGGATTGACAGTCCGTCACGCTGACGACTCAACTACCGGGGCCGGACTGTTTCAGACTGAAGCGCCTAGAACTGCTCGGCCACACCGACCGGCAGTGGCGAAAGTATGTACCACATTAAGAGTTAGTATCTTCCATATCTCATACGTAATACTACAGATCAGATCAACTTCTAAACCCCTTTTTATACACAAAGCTTTTATCTGTCATTTTACCCCTCTGGGAAGATTTTTGTATTAATGAATTCATATCATTAAAAGTTTACATTTGGCTTAATACAAAAATCCGATCAAGCTACCTGCTCCACCCGTTTAGTATTGTTACAGATACTAAGGCATCAACATGCCCAGGAAAACTGTCCGAAAATTAGAACAACACACATCGATTGCTGTTGCTACGCCACTGGCCAAGTAGGTAGCAAAAGAGGCCATTCTATGAACCTTCTGAGAAATGCATGCTGTTCACATATATAATTTTCAATTCACTTAAAAATAATTTGTATCATTTCAAATAATATGTAGATTTAAAATATGCAGGCGGCAGCCTTTTATCGATTAAAATTCAATTTTCCGTGGGGTGTCGACTTTACTCCACCTTCCCCGACCATCTTCAAAATTTACCAGTCCCGTTTCGGAGAAAAACAGGAGCGTAAAGATTACGAGTTGGGATGATATTTATCCAGTACAGAAAGACAACTACATCGCAACAATCTACTGCATCCAAAATTATGAAATAGCTAAACAAAGATGAAATGGATGTCGCAATTTAGATCTGTTGAATAGAGAAGACTAGATGAAGTACTGTAAAAATCTATGGTCGGAAGAAGATGAGAAACAGAAAGCAGGAGAAATAACCAGATAGAGTTCGGCAACTGATAAAATGGAATATAAGTAATTTCAAGCGTTCTTACAAGGCTATAAAAATCGTGTGTAGAACTCTTGAAATGCATACCTGAAAAAATTGCGTATGGGCTTTCCCTTCGGGACATAAAAGAAATTTTTGTATGTCACACAAAATTTGTGCAAGGAAAAAAGTAAAAGAATGAGAAACATGGAAAGCAGCTTATTACTCGACGAACAAACACATTTTGGGAAAGGACGTCCTGCTCAGATAACATTTTCTCATTTAACCAAATAATTGAAAAAAAGAGGAGAACACAATTTAGAAGCCTGAATAGTCTTTATAGACTATTCTAAAATTCTCATATAATTTTCAGAGAGAAAAAGTATGAAATATTACTGAAAAATGAGAAATGCCACGACTTCTAACGAAAGTTGTCCCACGTATACATAGACGAACACAGATAAATGTAAGCTGCAATTTCAAAATGTTGTGTCAGTCCCTTGTGCACTACATGGAAGCGAGATCCGGACGACGAATTGTAGAAGACATAGTAGGCTCCAAGTAGCCGAGGTGAGATTTTTGATAGGAGTCTGTGACATTACAAGAAGAGAGTTTCAAAGATGAGGCCATCCGAAGAACGTACGAATTTACTTCTTAAATTAAAGCATTAAGGAATACAGAAAAGAATACAAAGAACAATTAGAATAAATCAAAGGTCAACGTAGTCCAAAACAGTTGCTACTGTGTGTTCCTAATGGACGAAGGAACGTTGGTAGACCTAAGGAAATGTGTATGGATCAAGAAGCAAGAGGTGGCAACGTAACGACTCGTCTAATGCTTCAGCGAGAAGTAAGTAAATGGCAAGGATGTTAGAGAACTGTAATTCAAGTTTAATAGACGATATTTTCCGGATGCTTGCTACCTGATAGGCAGCAGACAACATTCCAGCGAGACAAATCCTCACCATCCTCAGAGCCACTGTTCTTTCTGCAGCAAACCCGACAAGGTTCGTGAGTCCAAAATCACAATTGCTAGACCACAGAGAACGTCCAGACTTCCGCAAATGTGCTAGCAAACGACTGAAAGAAATAATTTCCCACCATATAGGCGCTCCCAGAGCTATAGTCAGCGGATTTAGGTTCGTAATTCTAGTGCTGACTAAAACACTTACATTGTTAATCGCGACTCATTTATAACATTGTGAAAGTAACGGACATCTGTTTAAATAATAGATCTTCAATCAACATCGTTCACATTTTAGACTTCTTATAAGCTATTTCATCGGGGTAGCCCACTTTGAACGTGAGAAAAATAGGTGATTTTCGTGATTTTTCAAGTGAAAATGTAGTAAAGCTAAATTTGATGAAACAGCTTTATTGTTTACACCTTTGTTTTCAGGAAATCGTTTTTGTGTTCACATCACACTCTCCCAGTAATCGCTGCATATGGAACATTGGTCATCGGCGGGAATTCTGGAAGGCCTGAAAGAAAATAATTTTGTGTAAATAATTTTCAATATATTTTTATCAACATACATAGCATAATTGATAAAAATTAACTTCTATCAGAATGGTGATAATGTGATAAAATCTAGAATTTAATTAATTTATGAACAATTGGATGAGCTGCTACATTTTAACTTCATGTTTTGAAAAAAACTCGAATTTTTTAGTTAATTATCTCAATTTTTACCACAATTTTTGGTAGATTTTGAAAGTTCTAGAGTTTCATACACCTATAAGTATAGTTTGTATTCTGCGCAAAATTCACCGAAGAATCTCTCTTACTTATGAAGAAAAGTATACCTATAGCAACAAATGCAGCCAACAGTAAGTGAAAAAATGATGACATTTCACATGTAAAAAAATTATTGTCTTATGTTTTTGAACTTCCACAGCTGTGAGTGTGAATCGTAAATGCTTCCTGGTCATGCTGACAAGGTTTAATGAATTTATTTGTAACAGTATAGACAGTGGAAATTGAAATATCCTGTGGTGCCTCTTCTATTCCAAGTCGGACCGTTTGACGTCCTACCTCCCTTAAACCAACTTCTGTTATTGTTGAAATTACCCTATATTTTTCTGACCAGAAATCCTTGCCTTCTTTCCATTTCAGTTCACTGACCCCTACAATATCTAGATTGCGCTTCAGCATTTCTTTTTCAGACGTTCTAGCTTCCCTACCACGTTCAAGATTCTGAATTTCCACATCCCGATTCGTATAACATAATTTCGTTGATTATTCTGTCTTTTCCTCGTGGTCGTCTCCCCTTTGGCAGTCCTGTCCCGGAGATCCGAGTGGGGGAGTAGTCCTGAATCTTTTGCCAGCGGAGAGATCATCATGACAGGTTTCCAGTTACAGGCTGCGTATCCCGTGGATACACATATGTGTCTTTAACTTAGTGGTTTCCATTGCCTTCTGCACTCTCATGCCGCTGGTGAACATCACGAGCGCGTTGTATCATACGAGGTACCAGGTGGTTATAGTTAAACAGCCTGTGTTCCGAGTGCTACAGTCTGGACTATACCCTCTGCAGGACGCTGAAACATTGTAGGTATTTTTGTTAGTTGGTGCACTCGCGTAATATGCTGAAGAAACTAGTAGTTCCACTCTCTGCAACCAGGAGAAAATACTGAAAATATTAGAATGTCAAACGTTTTTCCTGTTTTGACGTCAGTACACTGTCTGTCGCTTGGCATCACTAGATTTCTTTTGTGAAGTGACAGTGTTAAGAGTTAAGAAGCTTAATCTTTTCCATACGGTACGTAATGACAACTGAGGAAAAATACTATAAACTGCTAGAAAAGTTGTTTAACAGAATGGCAGTAATAGCAGCGCTGCAGTGCGGGAATATCGCCGACACAGACAGCTGCGAACTGGCCCAATGTCAATAAATGGGCTAGAGAATATGATCAAGATATTTAAAGAAACGAGAATTAAGTGGTGTAGCAGGGGGTGGAGGTGGCCCATTCCCACGGCAGTTGAAGTTGATGTAGCTACAGCCGACCAAGCAGCACACGCCTCAAATTCAGCAACCGGTGCTGTGTCACGGGAATTGTCTCTCCCTAGTAAACAGTTCAAAAGATTTTGCGGCACATTTGACACTGGCAGGTGTACAGTGACATCTGTACGTTATAAGGACCTTCTTGTGCAACATGTGATTCCATCTTTCCAACAAAGCAACTGTGTCCATACCACTATTTTTGTGCGAGATGGAGCGACACCACGTGTCACTTGGCAGGAAAAAAATTTGCTTTGAGAAAAGTTCGGAAACGACATCATCATCAGGTATGTATCTGGACTCTTCGTGAGCTGAAGGATCGCATGCGACGACATATCGCTCGGATTACACGGATATGCTGTGAACAACTGTCGACTATTCACCCTCCATGTAGAGTATATTGCCAAGTTGGGTGACCATACTGAGCATATGTTGGAATTTGTGACCATATACTAATAAACGAGCAAGAGCCACCGTTACCACGTGTTTAATCGTCCCTCCCCTTTTCCTGCTCCTACAACACATTACTACATTAGCGCAGTATTTTCCCCTGGAAGTAGAGAGTGGAACTATGATCTTTTTTAGCAAAATGGTTCAAATGGCTCTGAGCACTATGGGCCTTAACATCTATGGTCATCAGTCCCCTAGAACTTAGAACTACTTAAACCTAACTAACCTAAGGACATCACGCAACACCCAGTCATCACGAGGCAGAGAAAATCCCAGACCCCGCCGGGAATCGGGTTGGGAAGCGAGAACGCTACCGCACGACCACGAGCTGCGGACTTGTTTTAGCATACTCAGTGAGTGAACCAACTAATGAACATTACCTACGAAGTTTCAGTGTTCTTCCACATATGCAACCCGCATTGCTGATCTCTTAGCACCATCAGTTGAATGTAACCACGCACTAAGTATTTGTGGAAAATATTAAGAACCGATATAAAATGGCAACGATCTAGAATCAGTACTGGGAAACTTGTTTGGAAGACTTGGGTTCGCCGGGAGGGTTTTTGGATAATGCACTTCTTATGGACAGTAAATGACGTGTATCACTACAGTGCGACCAATTCTAAAGTATTCTGTATGCCATCACTATGACGTAGGCGTGAAAAAAAATATCTAAAGAATTGGGACACCTCCTGTTAGGATAGCAAAAGGTCGACGTAACACATACGAAAATCTAACAGAAACGATTGGGCACCTGATATTAATTTAATTGGTCGAAATAAGACGTGATTCTGGATTTGTGTCGGTTAAATTTAGAGAACCTGTACTCTAAGAGTGACTATTATGCTGCCACCATCGTTTACCTCACATAAGGCCCATGAGATTACTATACGAGAGATTATGGGGCCTACGGTGACTCATACTCATTTTGAACTAGTTCATATCGCGAAGGGAACAGCGAAGACATCGATAATATTGGTACAACGTTCCCTCCACCATGCACTCTAAGAAAGTGTCTACGCGCATGTATAAAGTAGGTCCCTTAACGGTGAGAGACACGTTCTTCGTCATTTTATAATGAATGCCTCTCTGACGTTCAATCAAGTCCTTTGAACAAATATTTACGAGTTTTATTCCGTTACATTTTACTAGAAAATGGCTACAAGATAATCAAGCAACCGTACGAAACTGATGAAGGTCTTAACGTGGGCAGTTCCCGCAGAAGCTGTCTCGTTGAGATGTACGCCAGCAACTGTCTTCCTTCAGTGTTCCTCTTAAGATTCCACGGCTCCGCTCGCCTTCCTGAATTACTGCTATTAAGCTCTCGCGCGGTGAAATGTTGCCATTACTCATTGTACCTAGCGTGAGAAGCATTCTCCACTCTGCTACCAGCCACTCATATGCATTCGCCGTCTGCACGTTCTAATGCATTCCTGTCATTTACATCTCCAGCTACTCTGTGTTGAACAACGAGTGGAAAACCGTTTGCATAAGGAAAGACCTAGAGCACAGCTCCTGCTATTCCACGAGTGAGTACAGGTCTCCTTGGTGACAGATTTCAAGCAGTCCCTTAGTACCTATCTCAAAATATGATAAAATGACAATGAACGACACATTCGCTTTTAAAACATTAGATAGTATTTTATTTTACAGCCCTACTCACGCAGACTTATAACTACACCTGTGGAGTAGAAGGAAACGTTCAGAAGAAATCTTTTTAGCTTAGATGGAAAATTTTCATCACTACTGCCAGACATTTAATGTTGTTTGTCAAGTGATCGAAAACTTTTCCTGCTGCCTGCTGAACTCCTTTTTGAGTCTGCTTCTTATCTTCAAATCCCGTTACGTGATTCATATTGCACTAGACTACTGTGCCATCTCTGTGGAACGTATAACTATATAGGAAGAAACTGAGCAGGAATAACTAAGTAGCAAAATTATCGTACAAGAGACATTCGTTAGAACTCCTCTTAAAATGTTTCGATACCCAGCCGTATTACAAATATGAAATTCTGAGTGATGTAGAAAATTATTTGAGGCGAACAATACCGACATATCCTACATTAACAATCCGTCCGTCCACAGTGCTACTAAATAAATAGAACCGCCGTCCGACTCTTAGCGATATCGCAGTTCCACGAAACAACAAGTGAACACTCAAATGATAGCACCAAAATAATGACAATGAATTAATGGAAAAGTAATGAGAGTGTGCCAAGCTGTATGTCTTTCTACCACACTAATAATCGTTTGAAGGGAATGATTCCTCAAACGCTGTATGAAGGTGTAAGGGAACTGGACTTGTCAACAGAACTTTTGTTATCACTGCAGAAGTTACTGAACCTGTAACAAGGAAAGTACAGAAAGCTGCAGAAAACTAGACTAAATTTCGGGCTATAGTACCATAGGTTTTCAGTAATTCGTGCAACACTTTCCATTGTAAAATAAATCATTATATATGAAATAACAGTAAAGGATATAATACTAATAATGCTGGTAACAATAATGCTAGCCTCTTTTACGCGTACACAAGTATTGATGAACAATTGGGAATACGAGAGGATACCCATAACCTCTACTTAATATTTACCTCTACAAGCCTATAGAGTATCCAGAAAAAGTGTGAAAGCCAAATGAGGATCCTCTAGATATTATATCATTAACATTCTCATTAAAAAAAAAAAAACAGTCAGTGCATTTCAGTCACAACAGGCTAACTAAAATCAACTCTACAGTAGAATAACGTTAAAGTTTTCTACATTGTGTTTGGACTTCAAGTAATTTGCTTTTACCACAGCATTCAAGTTTTTCGGTGTCTTGTGGAAAACATATCTTTAGGTGAAATTTTCTGTATTACTATTGAGTACTTGCCTTAGGTCCATAATTTATGGGAAGATTTTTACACACTGTTTTGTAAATGTACCAACCAAAACTGTTGCAGAGAATATGGAACCCTAAAAAGATTCACTTCAAGAAATTAGTGGTCTTGGGTACGTGTCAGACAAATAATTATTCGTAAATTGTTAAGAATAAATTCCTCATATGGTGATCATGTCGGGTCTCTGGTTCGAGCGTGGACATTGCTTAAATTCTGAATAAATATAGTCCGCAATGACGGCCGAAGACTTCTGGCATAAGAAGTAACACCTGTTCAGCCACTGGCCTTGTGAAGGAGGATGGATGTGTGCACAGAGGTTCAGAGCACCCTCTTGCCCTTGTGGTGACAAATTGCCCATAAACGGCGAAAGAATCTGCATGAGGATACAGGAGGCACTGAAAACCACTACATGAAAGAAAAATTGTATGTATTCACAGGACAAGCGGCCAGTAATTCAAAAAGAGTCGTGACGACCTCCACCACTGCAAAACATTCCCGATTAGTTGCCCCTTTCGGATTTCTGTGAGGGGACTGCCAAGGGGGAAGTGATCATGAGAGAAATATGGGTCAACAAATGACAGGATAACATTCTACTTGTCGGAGTATGTAATGACAGAAGTTTAAACGTAGCAGCAAAGTTAGAAAATTTGAAAAGTGAAACGCAAAGGTCTGTCTAGATGTAGTGGCGCTCAGTCAAGTGAAAACGATACATGATGAGGATTTCTGGTCAGATGATTGCAGGGTGTTATCAATAGAAAATGGTAAATCGGAAATAGGATTCGTTACAGTAGGAAAGTAAGGCAGAGAGTGAGTTACTGTGAGCTGTTTAGTGCTATGGCGGCTCTCATTCGTTTAGACAGGAAATAGACGCCGACAACGATAGTGCAGGTATATACGCTAACGTTGCAAGCTGCAGATGAAGAGATGAAGAAAGTATGTGAGGATATTGAACGGAGAAGTCAGTACGTAAAGGAAGACGAACATCCAATAATCGCGGGGGATTGAAAGGTGCTTGTAGGGGAGGGGATTATGAGAGAATACTGCTTGGAAATAGGAATGAGAGAGGAGAAAAGGTAATTGAGTTTCGCAATAAATTTAAGTAGGTAATAGTAGATACTCTGTTCAAGAATAATATGCGGAGGATGTACACCTGGAAAAGACCCGAAGACACTGGAAGGCTTCAGGTGAATGACGTTATGGTCAGGCAGAGTTTCGAAAATTATGCATTTTAAAGCCTGCCCAAATGCAGTTACAGACTTACATCACAATTTAGTAGCGATGAAGACTAGAGTGAAATTGAAGAGAATTGAATGGAAGATTCAGTGGGGAAGGAAAGGAATATGGATAAACTGAGGAATGGTGAAATGCGTTTGAAATTCACTACTGATGTGTATACTCCAGTGCGAAATGCCACTGGAGGCAGTTCGTTTGAATAGTAGGGGACAACATTGCATAGTTATGTTTGAGAGACGAAATTGCGTACAATGAAGGTAACTGCGAAGGAACCTTAGATAACAGAAGAAACTCAAAAATTGTCGACGAAGGAAAGCAGTACAAATATGTTCATCAAAAGACAGCAATACATCAGTATAAATCTCCTAGGAATTAAATAAACAGGAAGTGAAGGCAGCCAAGGCGAAATGGCTGCAGTAAAGATGCGAAGAAAGCGAAACTGAGATTATCGTCAGGAGAACTGACTCAGCATACAGAAAAGTCGAATCAGCCTCAGAGAAATGAAAAGATTCTAACATTAAAAGTGCAATAGAAGATCCACTGTTAATAGCATAAGGGGAAGTGGATAAGTGGAAAGAGTATGTTAAAAGCCTTTATGGGGGGAGGACATGCCTGATGTCGCGATGGAAGAAGAAACTGGAGTTATTATGGAACACACAGGGGATCAAGTATTAGTATCGGAATTTAAAAGAGCTTAGCTAGACTTGAGCTCAAATAGGGCACAAGAGTTAGATTACATTCCATTATAATTTCTAAAGTCGTTGTGGGAAGTGTCACGCAAATGACTGTTCAAGTTTATGTCTAGAAGCCATGTTACTGGCAACGTACAATCAGTCTTTCGGAAAAATTTCGTACACAGAAATCTGAAGAGAGGAAGCGCAGTTAAGTGTGAGAATGATCACACAACCTATTTGACAGCTCATGCATAGAGCAGCTGATAAAAATAATAAACAGAAGAAAGAGAAAGAAAACTGAGGCTCTCTTAGAGGACAATCAATTTGAAATTAGGAATGATAAAGCCGTTCTGACTTTGCTCGTGACATTGCAAGCAACGCTGAAGAAAAACCTAGACACGAAAATAGGATTTGTGGGTATAATAATGTGTATGGCAGTGTAAAATGGTCCAAGACATTCGAAATTCTTAGAGGAATAGGCGTAAGCTACTAGAAAAGACGGGTGATATACAATATGTACAGCAGCGAAGAGGGAAGACCAAGAACAAAATGCTGGAACTAAAAATGCCCCCTACTGTTAGATGTATACATCCAAGAAGGAATTACAGAAGTGAAAGAAATGTTCGAGAGTGGAATTAAAATTCTGAGTGAACGGATTTCAATGACAATATGACGTGCCTATTCTCAACGAAAGTGTCGAAGCATTACAGTATCTGTTGCATGGAATGAACAGTTTAATGAGTAAAGAATATTGATTGAGGGTAAACCAGAAGAAGGCTAAGGTAATGAGGAGTTGCAGAATTAAGAACAACGAGAAACTTAACATCAAAACTGCTGATGACCAAGTATACGAAGTAAAGGAATTTTGCTACCTTGAAAGGGATATAATCCAAGACTGACTAAGCAAGAATAACGTAGTGAGCAGATTAGCACAGGTAAAAAGAGAATTCCTGGTCAAGAGAATTCTACTGGTATTAAATATAGGCCTTAATTTGAGGAGATAATTTGTGAGAATGTACTTCTGAATTACATTGGATTACATGATTGGCGAACCATGAACAGTGGGAAAACCGGAAGAGAAGAGAATCAATGTCTTAGAGAAATGGTATTGCAGTCGAATGGAGAGAGTTAGAGGGACCGATAAGATAATGACTGAGGAGATTCCCCGTGGAATTGGCGAAGAAAGAAATACTTGGAAAACACTGACAGGAAGAAGGGACAGGATGACAAGATATTTTTTTATAACTTTGAGAATTAACGTCCATGGTTCGAGATGAAGCAGTAAATTGTAAAAACGGAAAGGGAGGACTGAGACGCAAATACATACACCAAATAATAGAGGACATAGGCTGCAACTGCTACTCGGAGACGGTGAGATTAGCAGGTTAGGAAAGTAGAGGACTTTGTGGCGGTTCGAATCAAACTCATCCAGAAGACTAACGAGTCCCATTTGATTGCCCCATTGGTTGTTCATTCTATGTAAATATATGAAATAGAGTTTATGGTTGTTAGTTGTAGGTCATACACTAATTCTAAACGGACTACGCTTGGGGCCGGCCGGTGTGGCCGAGCGCTTCTAGTCGCTTCGGTCTGGAACCGCGCTACCGCTACGTCGCAAGTTCGAATCCTGACTCGGGCATGGATGTGTGTTATGTCTTTAGGTTAGTTAGGTTTAAGTAGTTCTAAGTTCCAGGGGACTGATGACCTTAGATGTTAAGTCCCATAGTGCTCAGAGCCATTTCTTTGAACTATGCTTGACTGTTCCGCACCTGAAGAAAGTTTTAATTCCCCAAGTGTGCTACTTCTTTTAAAATCGGTGAAGGTTATCGAAATTAATCCTTCATCTGAGGTAATTTTGCGCACACCTTATGACTTCTCTAGGGTTTCCTTACGGCGCTCACTCTCACTTGTGCATGTTCAGTATCGCAAGGAAATCTTCCAAATACGGCCTCAATTTGAGACCATTTCCTGTTTCTTCTTTCACAGTTCTGATAGGTTTGTAGCATGAATACAACAAACGACGGTTTGGTCTGCCCATCTTCATATGAAAATACGTGTACCGAATGTTTGTGAAATGCACTTGGAATGTCTCGTTTTTCGTGGTATTGTTTCAAAATTGACAGATCATTAGCATAAAACTGTTTCTGCAAAAGTTCCTTTATGAACAATTCCTTTTGTAACAAAAATGTGCTATTAAGGAGGCTGGAGTTAAAGTACTTCACTGAGTTCGTTGAAGTAATTTTGTGAGTTGACCTAGAGACTACAACAAAATTATTCTCGAACGCCGTCAGGAAATGAATCTCAGCACTTTGCTCCCTGAGTTGTAAGCAACTGTGTGATACTCACTGGCAGGAACATCGCTCTGTTGTGCTTCATCAAAAGACGACGATCAACACGACCACTATCTCAAGAATAGAAGTCCCACATCTGCTATAGGTTAAATTTCAAGTCCTCTTTCTAACAACATAGGTCGACACTCTGATTTCTGACATAATTTTCGCATAGATACAGGAAATCTGTGTCTTTTATTAACTTTAATGTTTTATGATTGTTGAAAGTTCTTTCACTTTTGTCACAATTGCAAAAATTCTCTCATTTAATAAAAAGCTTCTAGGTACAGATCACTCCAAATTCCTTCTACGCAAGTGTAATGCTCAAAACAGTGTCGGGTTGACAGTATGATTGTCATTCACCTGAATTTTGTCTATATCTAATCGCTGTTCTTATTCTCTAAATCATTTACATATTTTTTCCAGATATCACCATATTGTACCAACATTGGGGACCTAGTCATTTTTTTTTCCTTTCTTACGGAAAGAGTGGTGATTGTCAACCTGCCTGTGTACTTCTTCCCGTGCCTCGTACTTTACTCTCATAATCACTACGTAAGGAATGCAGCAGAATTGTCACACACTTTTCAGGTAGTGAACCACTACTATTACTCAACGGTGTTCGCAGAAATAATGTCGCCCTATTTCCAGCAAACGATATACGAACGTTGGAACTTTAATAGTGGCAACTATTTATGTACAGCTCGTACAAAATAGATACGTGTTTCAAAGTTACTGACCTTCAATGTAGTCACCAGCATTGTGTAAAACCCGTTGCCAGAGATGTGGAAGTCGTAGGATACTCTTAGCAGAGCCAGTTGTTTTGCCAGTTGGGTCTATTACCCGACGAATTTGTAGCAGTTCTGAAGGGAATGCCGTGAAGTGTTTCCTTCAGTTTATAAATCGAGCTGAACTCACGAGGGCTAACGTCAGGGGAGTGCAGTAGGTATTTTAGCACTTAGCAGCCCCATAAGTCAAACAAATCAATAACAACTTGCACTGTGCGTGCTTGAGCATTGTCCTGGAAAATGATGTTGAGGTCCTGCAGAAAGTGTCATCACTTCTGTCTCTAAACCGGTCGTAGGTTGTGTTCCAAAAATGAACAGCCCGGACAACATGCGAACAGAAAGACTCATTCCTGTTTAAAAAAAAAAGTTTTTTCCATTTCACACTGCAGTTTGTATAGTAGAATTAATTTTCTGCTGGTCTATGACACGTACATAACAATGTTCTTGTGACAAATGTTCAATGTAGTATGACTGCGACCATAAGAATATAGTATGCTTGTGCTGAAACGAATGTAATAGTAAATTTTTCTGTTCTTTTGCTCTTAATGCTACGTTTTATTTGCTGTTATGCTGCTGTCTTGTGGGTAATCGGCGTTATTGATCGACGTTGAAGAGATTTATGGCCTTCTAAATTATGTTTCTACGAATATAGTTTCACATAATCCCTTTGCTCTATTTTTTATGTGTTTTTGTGTGCATTATTTCGGATAGGACAACTTTATACGATTTTTGTGTCTTGTGTAATTACATACTCATTTGATAAGGGGGTGACGTGATGAGAAGTGGTAAGGTGCCGGGGATAATTTTAATAAAGATATTAGCACAAAGTATGTATTGACTTATGACAAACATAATTTTCCTGCAAACACATTTTCAAGTACCAACATAAAAGAACATTTGCCGAACTTAATAGTAAAAATAAACATGTATGAAACTAATTATAAGTATAGCCTTCAGTTTGCTTGACTGTCTAACATCGTATACTTCAGACTTCAGTGTGGTTATTAAGCTATAAAGGTAACAAACTGTCAATATTAATTGATCACTCTTGTTTCAAAACAGCAAATGAAGTGTACTTCTGCATCGTGGACGTTGGCATAATCAACCTCCTAGTGCATTGTACTACAACAAACAGAAAGCGACAGAATTAAAAGCAGGATTCAGGCCGCTAGGAATATCCGTTTGAATACAGTTCAAAATTGTCCACTAACAACACAAGAGATGCCCAAACATACTTCGCCAACACTTTTAAACGTCTATAATTACGGCTAAATAAAAACAGCACAGTTATGATCGTTTTCTGTTTACTACGTTCTTCTTGGGCACTCCGGAAATCAACACGGATTAAGAAGAACTAAAAATAATTGCACTAAAGCGATTGCATAGCTGAAGCAATAATAATTAACAAAGACAGTATTCAGCCGTTGTCATGCTGCTCGTGTTATCACTCAGAGCAAATGACACTGGAGAGCAGAAACAATAAAGGCCTACGATGGCTGCCAGCAATAAAGTTCAGTGCCAATCCCCAGAGAGATTTAACATTACGTTTTTATCAAAATATTGTCGGCGACCATCCTGGAGTAACGATATTAGTAGCCATCGGTGTCACGTGCTGTTGTTAATGTACGCGGACTCCCTTCCTTCTTATGACGCTTCTCGGACCGCCGAGTCACAACAAGGAGCGACATGACCAAGCAGTAATATGACCCGTGAGTGGAGACACTCTCTGCACTTCCTCCAGCACACGTTTGCCTCAGCGAGCAGTACCACTGCGCTTTAGTCGGCTTACACCTGTAGCCCCCTGCCACACACATGATCGGTCAAGCATACTCGCACAGGTCATGATGGAAGTCAAAGCCACAGTTAGTCCAGATATTAACTTGATCAGTCAATAATCAACTACTCTGGAGAAGACACAGAATCAAATGTGCGTCATTTCATGGCAATAATGAAATTTCTCGCACAAAACTGGGGCATTAACTTAAGATATGTTACTTTTTAGACACTTAGGAATAGGCCTACTTTAACAGGGTCTTTGTTTTGTTATGCTAATTGCATGTTAAGGCTAATTTCGATAGAAACTACAATATTACAACGTCTAATACTTTTTGCGTTGTTTGCGTACCTTCCCGCAAGAATTGATTGCGACTTCTTAAAGCCCTGAATTGGATTTCAGTAGGCGCAAATCAATCCGACCAGGTGACAGATCACTCACTGAAGAATGGTATATCAGACCTCTCCCTCTCTCTCTTTCTCTCTCCCGTTATCTATCTGTCTCTGCGAGATTTCTGCAGCATGGGGCGTCTCTCACATCGAGTTCTATCTTCTTTCTTGCCTATACTATACTTGTATGAGCGTATTCTGCATCGTACGTCCAAATCATCGTTCCAATTTAGTTGGTTTCTCCCTCTCTTTCTGTGTCATGGAGGTCTCTAGTGCCACATGTTAGATGTCCATCTTTCCGCTGTCATTCTTCTAAGATGACCATCCCATTTTAGCCGTTTATTTTCAGTTATGGCTACGATGTCTTTGGTAACTCTCATGTGTTCTTGTAGCACTTCATTTCTCATTTCCTCTCTTCTTCTTACTTCACAACTTCGAGTCCAAAATTTTATTCCCATTGCCTCTAATTTCTTCTCATTGACCCTGAACTCTTCCCGCATTTCAGCACCATACAGAGATATATTCATACAATCGATTCGTATACTCTCCTTTTCTAATTTCTTAATGGAGGTCTTTTCCAGATAATGGAATGTAACTGCTTAATTGCCACCTTCTCCTTTTCCATTCTGTTCTTTGTTTCGCCGGCCGGAGTGGCCGTGCGGTTCTAGGCGCTACAGTTTGGAACCGAGCGACCGCTACGGTCGCAGGTTCGAATCCTGCCTAGGGCATGGATGTGTGTGATGTCCTTAGGTTAGTTAGGTTTAAGTAGTTCTAAGCTCTAGGCGACTAATGACCTCAGAAGTTAAGTCGCATAGTGCTCAGAGCCATTTGAACATTTTTTTTTTTTTTTGTTCTTTGTTTCCTTGTCGCTTCCACCTTCATGCGAAATGACTCTCTCTAAATATTTATACGATCGACTACATTTACTACAAATCCTTAATTGTTTTGTCTAGGAATTCTACATACTCGGTGCGCTAGACAAGCAAGCAAACAACTCATATCAATGAGTTTTACTACAAGAACACAGTTACAATACATAACTTTGATAGATGTGTATCAAGTAAAGGGCGACATACAAAATAATCTGTCTTTTTCAGAATAGACAAGCACAAGTCTGTGCTACGTAGAGAGGGCTAGTGAAGTGGGACGCCACCATTCGGGGGCGGCGGTTATGTCCTCTTTACCTAGGGGCCGCCGCTGTCGCGTTTTCCTGGAGGTAGAACGGTCAGCGTGCGATTGGCTGACCTTTTTTCACAGCTTTCTCATCTCTGTCGTTCCCGAATGACGTGCTGGCGGTGATTTTACGCAGTAACATTAATCAATAAGAAGATCCTATTTATAACTCTAACAACCAAGTATTCCGTCTCGTAAAGTTAATTTTCGTGCCTCACTGCTCAGATTGTTCTTGAAGCATTATTTCTTAGCAAATTCGACGTGAAATATAGGAATTTAGAGTAGGTTCCCCACAAATTTCGCCGACAATAAGGACATTTTTGCCGAGGAAGAAGAGGATGTGATGTTGAGAGAGCTTCAAGAACAAGCTGAGCAGTGTGTAGCGTTGCTCTTGGGGGACGAAAATAAAAAGAATTGTTAATTTCTTTTTAATGTCGAAAAAGTGAATATTTTGGTGGGCCACTTGGCTACAGAATCAGGGATTGATTACACTATTATAATAACATACGTTGAGCATTAAATACCTGAATAAGAGCAGCATATTGATATATATATATATATATATATATATATATATATATATATATATATATATATATATATATTTGAGATCATTCGGAAGAAACATTATCATTTCTGTGCATATTTATAGTCGCGATGTAGTTATACCCGGATCAACACTAAGGGACCAGAAGATTTTTAGACTTTAAAATAAATGCAACACTACACAAAAAAGTTGGTTCAGAAATAATAGGAAAACGATAATGTTCCTTCTGCCTCATGCTGCGTTCGGCCCATCAGCGTGATCGTAATTTCTGGTGATGAATTAACACAAAATAATTATCCTTCAGGTAAATAAGGAGATGGAAATCATCAAGGTTAATTTACTAAAATAAGCACACTTATCTGTAACACACTTTTTTTTAATGCTACGTACCTTTCCATATTAAATTACAATAGATGAAACATTGTGGTTAAATACTTTATACATAACATTCAAATTGTCGTTTTGATGCTGTCTGTTCGTAATCAGTTACAAGAAACTCCATGTTTTCTAATTGAAAAAAAAAACAATTAGCGTATTCACTCAGTATTTTCACATAAAATATAAAATACAGTTGCGGAACGCAGCAAGTCCGCGTCCGCCTTTCATAGAATACCAACAGTAAAAGGTGAGGTGCCAAAAGCCTCATTTGTCTTGAAACAACAGAATTCTTTTTTATACCATTTATCGATACATGTACATAGAGATTTACAGGCACCGCGCAAGAACGGCAAAGATAAAGAATAATACACTCTGTCGCTGCTATGCGATGGTTTATTTCTTTTACTTTACAATTGTTCGACAACTTTAGGCCATCAAGCATTTACTATTGAGCGTATATTAATGTTTGTGAGGCGAAAATTAGTAATATTACACTGCCTCCCATGAGGAGGGAAGGAATACCGAAGGTATTACTTTCATCCCCATGCCCATTGTAATATTTGTAATTTTCTGGTGTAACATACAGGTTATTAAACGTTTCATTTCACATTCATTCCATAATAAAAGAATTAACGTTTCAATTTTTAATTACTGACGGTGGATCATTGTGAATTTGTTCTGTGTCTCTATCAGTGTTTGTATGGAATCAGTCTTTCTTGATGATACTTAAAATTAAGGCTATAAGTACATATATTTACAATATTTGTAAGGAAATAGAGTTACACTTCATTTTTCATCGTTGCAAAAGTAATTTGACTATCACGAGTGGTACAGAACTTTCTGTTATGACCGTATTCATTATATCGTCATCGTCTTGACAATTGATTGCCTTGTCCGTTGTCGCACTTAATTATACATTTGTTTTCGTCGCACATACGCTATTTATGATAGACTTGGATTGTAGAGCGGCCACTAGTGATGGCTTCGACAAGGAAGTCCATATCTTTCACTTTCAGGGCTCGAGTGTGGCTCTCCGAATTATTTCACATATGAAACAGATAAAATATCTTATATTAGAATGGCCTACAAAACTAATTATATATACATGTGGGATGGGATATAGGAAGGATCGGATCCTTTGACTATTTTAGTGTGCTTATTTTCATTCGTATCGTGACCCCTCGTTAAAGTTTACATTTCAACAGTGTTCAGAGATGACCTTGTGACTTATCTCTGTGTACAATCAGTCATTATACTAATTACGCTAACTTCTCTATCTTAGAGTCTCTCAGAAGGTTTACGATACATACAAAAATGTTTTCAGTACTGGGTGTGAATGTTTTTTGCTACAGAATGTAGCGCACAGCAACTGCTGTTGGCGGTTGAACGTTTACATTATTTTGTCACATGGTGGCTGTCCGCCTCCACTGTTGCGAGCAATCTTGAAATTCAGTCTGTGCGCGCGCACGTGACCGGAGCTTTCTTGCAGAGCGTTGATTTCGCGTTTGAGGTGCCGTGCGTCGCTTTTGTTCGGCGGATCGTGGCTTTGTGCTTTTTAGATTGCTATAGGGAGCTTCTGCCACCGAAACTGCCTCACATCGCTTCCTGCCCACTATCCAGTTACGGATTCACAGGTAAGTGGTAGCTACCGCTGCAACTGCATGTGTGGAATGACACTGATTATGACACACTGCACACATCAATGAATTTTTTACACATATGGTGCAGTAGAATACTGCCACTGAAAATCGTAGAACTTTAAAACTTCACTTGCACTGTGGTGAGCGTCTGCGTGAACGATATATTAAAAGAAATTCTCGCTTCATAACATCCCACGGTGTTTACAAGTTGATTTACATACTAATATTTACAAGAGTTCATTTAAATCTAGAAAGAATCTAATTGACCACTTTGAATCAGAACAATTGTTTCTTAATTAGTCTTTTTTTTATTTATGTTTGCGGTCACAGGTAGGCAATTATAAGTCCTTTTTCTTTGACCAAATTCATTCCAATCTCCTTTACAAATTAATTTCATTCATAGTAATCTTTATCACGCTTGCTTATTCATTTTGTAGGCCCAATACATTTTTTTTAATGCTCATCTTATTTAGTGACTTGTGAGGGGAGCTTCATTTATGTCAAGGTTTCTCTCGTATGTGCTTGTCTTTAAAGAAAGTTCGAGGACAGATTTGAAAATAGCAATTCCACCTCTGGATTTCGTGTAGAAATGCAAACAGTCGAAATAGAAAAGTGGGCAAAGCGGGCCTACTCGCGGATCGTCGACAGAATTTAAATTACTCCTCAACCAGGTCGAAAATTTAATTTGCATTGCGCATTACAAAAGCAATTTGCGCGTCGCGAACCTACTCATTTTTATACGTAGTGCCTCACTTCCCAAGCACATGTGCATCTTCACAAGTTGATCCTGGGGAGTGGATAGGATCAAGGATCTTAAAGGATTTGCACTTACGAAAGGGGTTCAATAATCACATAATCACAGAGAAAACAATAAATATTGCAGTACGCACTTAAAATAAAATCTATCACTTCAAGCATGTATATCTAATATGTATCTTGCTGCAGCTTGCTTATTACTCCTTGTTCATTTCTAAGACTAAGTCAAGTATATGCATTACGCATTTGGGTATTAATTATTTTTATATATAAGCCTCTGCTGCTGCTGTGGCGACCTGTGAAGCTTGGGCGAGATTCTAAATCTATTTGCTGCTAGCTTGTGAATTTGCAGTAAGGTTAACGTCAGGCCTTTTTAGAACAATTGCACTGCGCTATCAATCTGTTCATGCTTAATCCTAGGTATCTGTTTACTTCAAAGTGATGTTATTTTATCTCTGGCACAGCACTGTGCTGGAATTTACAGGTTAAATCTACCGACTGTTTTTCGCTAACAGGTGGTGCCTTATTTACGTCACATTTGAAAATAGGGAATACCCTCATGGAATCGAATCTTCTCACACTACTTTCCTCCTTTGTCTGGACGTTAAATATTTCCTTTTAAAACAGGTCATTAATTTGTCCTCGATTAAATTTCACTTACTAATACTAAGCACATATAATCATCATTTTCATATTACTATTTAGCGAGAGAAGTGCATTATTCGCTCCTTCCTGCTCATTTTCAAATTTCTATTTAGCGAGAGAAGTGCATTATTCGCTCCTTCTTCTTTCCTCCTTTCAGTACCTCGGGGCTAATTAATACCTCTCGAGTACATCATTTTTCTTACATACTAACTTATAACTGAAGTTGAAAGTCACCTCTAGGTCATGTCTTCCTGTTTACATAAAGATTATTCATATAAATACTTGTCTGCAACTTATGCTGTATTTTATTTTCCAGACGCGTTGTTTTAATACATAAGGTTTCCTTTTAGCATCGGTTAACGTCCGTAGTCAGTTCAGTTCAGTTCTTGTCACTCATTGGTTAATACTGATCTCCAATACCTTATAATTTTCTGACAGCTTAAATTAACTTAATTCCTGGCGTTATAAAATTTTCTTAAATCATGATGGTGAAACAATCCTTTGTTTTATTCGTGGCAGGGTCAGATAACGAATAGCTACCAATGCGTGGTTTCATCATTATCACACATTCATAAATGTGTTGCCACTTACGATTCTTCTGTAACAACAGGGATGGTTTAAAGTGAGTCCTGACTAATACCTTTTCTCCTTCTTTGAAATCGATAACTCTGTTTACCTTCTTATCAAATGCCTTTTTTCGGAGGTTAGCATACGTTGTCAATGATATAAGAGCTTGCCTGATTTTTGCGTCTAGGTCCAATACGTTGTCTTGTAACTTTGGAAGGGGGTCTATCCATTCATTCCTTTCTTTTGATCTTGACATTAACTCATATGGTGTGAATCCGGTCAACAGATGAGGAAGGTGGTTTACAATCTGTTCGAAAGGTGTTACGAAATCTACCTACTTAGATTGCTTATTCGGAATGTACGTCCTTATAAATCTGTTAAATTCTTTGAAGATGTTTTCTGTCGGATTCGATTGCGGTCGAAACAGGGATATCAAAATTTGTTTGATTCCATGGCGAGCAAGAAATGCACGCCACTGGCCTGATGTGAAATTTGAAGCATTAACGGACAAGATTGATTCTGGAACCCCGAATCGTGGGAAATAATCGTTTTCAATGCGACGAATTATCGGATTTGCACAAGAAGATTTCACTGCGTACAGTCTTACGTGCTTAGAAAAATTGTCCAGGATTGCTACTAAGTATTTAGCGCCTCCCCTACGGGTGGGTAGTGGACCTGCCAAATCAATACTAAGAAGCTGGTTTGGCCTTTCTGCAATTATTGGATTTATTGGTATTGAAGTGGAAATGTTTAAGGATTTTGCCTTTTGACAGACGACACAATTTCTCAATAATTTATGGATTCTCTGATGTAGATTCGGAACATAACAGTAAGTCGAGATTTTCCTTTTACATTTTTCTGGTCCGTAGTGATCCCATGAAATGTGAGTGTACCACAGAAGATGTTCAATGAAATTTCGAAGGATGCAAACACACCACTTCTCAGATGACTCAGACGTCTTATGAAATAGCACTTGGTTATGAACTTTATAAAACTTGGACAACTTGTGGGCTGAATTTTCGTGAAGAATTTGTCTAACCTTTTTCCATTTTGGACCTGTATTTTGAAGAATCTGAATCTGCCTACATAACTGAAGAAAATACTTTCTGTGAATTGGATCTTTCACTAACAAAACTTTATAATTAGACACTTGTTCCACCAGTTCGCTGGTTTCTGGTAAGCCCTCAGGTGAGCGAGATAGTGCGTCTGCTATAACATTACCTTTACCTTTTAGATATACAATGTCAAAGTCATATTCCCGCAGGAATAAGCACCATCGAGTAAGACGAGGATGTTGCAACTTGCATATCAGGAGGAATGATAAGGCTTGATGGTCTGAATAGACTTTAATTTTTCTTCCATAGATATAATAGTTAAATCACCTAAAAGCCCATACTACGGCGAGTGCCTCCAACCCCGTAACCGAATAAGACTTTTCACACTCAGATAACACTCGACTCGCAAAGCTTATCACTTGGATTTGCTCGTGTCCACTTACTAATTGAATCTGGAAAAGACAAGCGCCGATACCCACAAAGAAAGCGTCTGCAGTAATACAAAATTCCTTACCCATCTGAGGATGATGGAGAATGTTACTGTTAACCAGACTGTCTTTAATTTTCTGAAATCCGTCTTGACATCCCGGCGTCCAATTCCAATGTGAATTCTTTTTTAAAAGGTTGTGAAGAGCGTGATTGTTCAATACCTGATTGGGAACAAAACGTCTGAAAAATGACGTAAGACCGATAAATCCTTTCAGTTGCCTTTTTGTAACAGGGGTTGGAAAGTTTTTTATAGCAGACAATTTTTCCGGGTCAGGTTTAAGTCCTTCAGGGGTGATGATGTGTCCTAAAAATTTAATTTCACTTTTTCCAAACTTGGATTTCTTAAGATTTGCTGTAACACCATACTCTCTGAATCGTTGAAATACCTTTTGCAGAAACGCCACACGAGCTTCCCAATTTTTCGATGCTACAGTAACGTCATCCACATAGACTGTTACCTCATCTAAAAGTTCAGGACCTAGTACATAGTCAAGGGCAGAAATAAAAATTCCGGAACTCACATTTAGTCCAAACGGTACAACTTTGAAATGGTAAGGTATACCTGCAAATATAAACGCAGTGTACTTCCTAGACTCCTGTGCAAGTTTTACTTGCCAGTAACTGCTTTTCAAATCAAGGGCGCTCAAATACTTAACTCCATGAAACTTCTGCAGATGCTCTTCAAGAGCCTCTGGTCTCGTTCTTATGGGTACTATAATTTTATTGATTAATCTTGCATCTAGGACTACCCTTACGCTACCATCTGATTTTAGTACAGACAATAAAGGACTCGAATAAGGTGAATGAGATACTTCTATCACATTCCAGCGTAACATTTTCCTGATCTCGCACTTGACAGCTTCGCGTCTCGCATATGGAATGGAATAGCTTGTTCTACAGTATGTTGAATGGGGCAGGACATCCATTCGATATTCAATGCCTTTAATTAGTCCAGGTTTCTTAGAAAATACTTGAACGTAATCTGTTAACAAATTGTAAAGCTCGTTCTCCTGTTGTTTGGATAATTCTGTGGACTCACTAGCTTTACGGTATAATTCATTTTGACCGGGAATTAGGTCTTAATACTCATCGTCATTAACACTTTCAAGATCTGTCATATCTTCTGTCTGACTGTACTGTTGTCTTTTAGTCCACGACCGTACTGCTATCTGAAGCACCCCAAAGTTTGTCTTCACCTTACTTCTTAACAAATTTACAGTTGTTGCTGACTCGCTACTAGAGTACAGATTCCACACTCGATGTCAATTTTAGCTTTCGTCTGCCTCAAGAATTTCATACTCAGGATACATGGCACTGATAGGCTTTTAACAATAAGAAAAATGCAAGTTATTGAAATAGACTCTATTTGGATTTGAAGCTGAGTCTGGAGATTTACACGTTGTGTTAGAGGACCAATTGCTCCCGAAACGGTGCAACCTTGAATTGGAAGTGATAAAACTTTGCATACAGAGGATACTTGTTTAAATAAACATAAAGATAAGACATTTATATTAGCTCCTGTATCTACAATGGCTGTTAACTGGTATGTTGGCAATTGATACTTTTATGGAAGCTTGAACTTGTTCGTCCCATACGTCATCATTGTCTTTCGTCTCAGTGTCTGCTACTAGATCATCCCGTAAGTTTGTCTCTTTGTCATACCTAATTTCTATAATTTCGTGTGGACTAAGGGACAGGGTGCCCCCATTCAAACCTGCAGCATCCTCTAGGAGGCTCAAAGGTGCTGCTTTTAATTTTCCGCTCGACGCTTACTTTCCTGCTGATTTATATTTCTTAGAGTTTCTTCCGTCTGGAACTGGTGTTGGTTTTGTGGTACGAACTCGGTTGGAAATGGATCTTGTTGTCCTGGCGTATTCGCTTGCGCATAATAAATTTGCGTATTATGTGGGCGTTTAGGTTTCAGACTTCCCGAAGGTCCGTTCGCTTGTTGCGTGAAGTGTATATTTTGTGGCTGAAAGGTATTTTGCTGTGGCTTGTGTTGATTGTAACCGTTACTGAAAGGTGTACGTTGGTCTCCACCTTGATTATGCCATTTATTTCCTTTCCACTGACGATTTGAATCGTAAGACTGATCGTTTTGATAATTACCGTTGGTCGGTTGCGTGTGTCCATATTGCTGGGGCTGTGTATTATAAAGTGCATTTCCGTACTGAGATGGTGACGAATTATATATTGGTTTGTATCTCTGGCCGTTATTGTACTTATTTCTGGATTTACTGTTGGAGTACGTACCGTTGTGGGTTTTGGTACTGGCCGTCACTGTGATGCGCTTTCGCTCGGCCACCATTGTTGCCTGCGTATTCTGTATTGTGCTGGCCGCCTGCACTGAAGTGGGCGTTGCCAACATCAACTCTAGCGTCCTCGTAAATCAGATCTAACGAGTCTAACACAGATAGGAAAGTGTCCGTATCGTCCTCAGACACGTTTACTAACTTTTCTCTGATCGCAATCGCTAGCTTAGTTTTTAGAATCATAATAACGTCTTTGGCGGTGATCGGCGAATCCCAGAACTTGATTTTCGCTAAATACTTTTCAAAATATCTTCTCAAATTACCGCGCTTACTGTTAAATACTTCGGCGTTGTAAACCTCTTTTCTCAGTCGCTGCTGCACACCAGAACTTCAGAATTCAGCTAAAAACATCAGTTCAAACTGTTTGTAACTTTTACAAGAGTCGACCATTTCGGTTCCCCATAAGGCAGCATCGCCTACGATAAATCCAGTAACGAATTGAATTCGCTGACGGTCACTCCAGCTATTCGGGAAAATTCCTGAAAAATTTCGGAGGAACACTATAGGATGAATTTCTCTTTTCTGTGGGTGAAAGGTCTGAAAAACACGATGTTTGATCACGCTTTCCGCCTGCAACTGACAAAAGTGGGTGGGCTGGTACTCTGGTTAAATTGTGCTTCTATAGAACTATGAGTTTGAGCGTTACATCGTGGTGAATTATTCCACTCTCCTGACACGGGAGGTGGGGAATTTTCAACTTCACATTTTAGTGTACGAACTTCATCAACTATCTGTTGACGCCATTCAGGTAAATCGTGAGCAAACGTTCGTCTTATCTGGCCTAATTTTGACATGATCGTGTCTCCTGTTTTTCCAGGGGCTTCCAGTATTTCAAAGGTCACGTTTTTGACAGTTTCCCTGAGTTCGTTCTTGACCTTGTTTTCTATGAATCCGCCTTTGTTTTTAATCCACTCTTGGTTGTGGTCGGACAATGCTTCAGCATGTGCCTTAGCAGTATTCTTTATTTGATCCTCTACATTAAGAGTCTCAATCTGTTTGGAAAGACCATCAACAACATTCTCGATCGTGTCTACTGCGGTTTTAACTCCTTTGACCTCATCAGAGATTGCAGTATAATCTCCTTTTGAGGTCGCAGCTTGTTTTTGATATTCCATCACTTTTGAGTTTATCTCTCCCTTGGCTGCTTCGATTTTTTCATCTAACCGTTTCGAAATATCCTCTATTTTTGACTCTACTTGTGTGTTAATTTCTAGCCTCATGGTCGTGATCTGACCACTGATTTGGCTTTGGACATTACCCAACAGGGTATTTAAATCAGCTGCTATGTCTGCCTTTAGTTCGGCCTTTACCGAATTTAACCGTGTATTTAGGTCATTTATCTCTGTTTGCAGATCTGTTTTTACTGAATTTATGTCTGTTTTTACTGAAATTATTTCTGTTTTTACTGAATTTATGTCTGCTTTTACTGAGTTGCACAGACTTGTAAGGACCTGATTTTTATTATGCCGTCTTTCGGCCTTCTCCTTTGCTTCGCGGGCCTTTAAATCTAATTTTTCCTGCTTTTCACGTTCCTGTCTTTGCGCTTCTCTGTCTTTGACTTTCGAACTTGCGATCCATTATTGCTTCGATCATTGCGGTCAAGTCATTTTTTTCAAAAGCGGGAATAGTTTGCACACTAGGACCAGCTTCTAAAACTTCGTTCGAGGCTGCTTCTGCCTCCGCTCTTGTACCTATCGCGCGTGATCGTAATGGATAGTGAGGTCCATTCGCATCACCGCTGTCGTCTGCTTTTGTTTGTGTCCGCTGTTTACCGTCAGTCATGTTCATAAATTATTTGTCAAACGTCAAAATGCTACAGATATTGTTTGTCACTGCCGTCAGTCGTTTGTCTGTGACGTAGTGCTATGGCTTACTGGGACCTAAGATGAAATTTTAACTCTGGGTAACAACTGACGTTCATGTACGCCATGAAGACAAGATGGTTCCTACTAATTACAAACAAATGAAATATCACACGTTTTACCAGTTTTGAGCGTAATTATCCGCCATATCGTAATTTTTTATGCACTGACAACAATGGTACACTTTCACTGAATTTAACTACATAAGAATGGACGAAGGACAAATTGAAATAAAGCTGTTTCAAGGCAAGGAAAGACAGGTTTACGTTCTGATTAACTCGAAAGATGCAACATCACTACGAAAGCTTGACTACTGCGTATAAACATTTCACTTACTATGGCTGTCTTGATGGTGATACGGCTGGATACTCGCGTTTTTTGGTAATTTCATCAATCATAGTTTTGAATTAATTAAAAGGTTTTCCCACTTCAATTTCTCGGTGGAAGTGCATCCACATGAAAAAATGAAATAATTATTAGAACAAGCACCGAAAAATTTTTAAACACATACATGAAATGATTTTTGATCAGGTCCCTGTTCGGGCGCCATGTGTAGCGTTGCTCTTGGGGGACGAAAATAAAAAGAATTGTTACTTTCCTTTTAATGTCGAAAAAGTAAATATTTTGGTGGGCCACTTGGCAACAGAATCAGGGATTGATTACACTATTATAATAACATACGTTGAGCATTAAATACCTGAATATATATATATTTGAGATCATTCGGAAGAAACATTATCATTTCTGTGCATTTTTATAGTCGCGATGTAGTTATACCCGGATCAAAACTAAGGGACCAGAAGATTTATAGACTTTAAAATAAATGCAACGCTACACAAAAAAGTTGGTTCAGAAATAATAGGAAAACGATAATGTTCCTTTTGCCTCATGCTGCGTTCGGCCCATCAGCGTGATCGTAATTTCTGGTGATGAAGTAACACAAAATAATTATCCTTCAGGTAAATAAGGAGATGGAAATCATCAAGGTTAATTTACTAAAATAAGCACACTTATCTGTAACACACTTTTTTTTAATGCTACGTACCTTTCCATATTAAATTACAATAGATGACCATTGTGGTTAAATACTTTATACATAACAGTCAAAATGTCTTCTTGATGCTGTCTGTTCGTAATCAGTTACAAGAAACTACATGTTTTCTGATTGAAAAAAATAACAATTAGCATATTCACTCAGTATTTTCACATAAAATATAAAATAGAGTTGCGGAACGCAGCAAGTCCGCGTCCGCCTTTCATAGAATACCAACAGTAAAAGGTGAGGTGCCAAAAGCCTCATTTGTCTTGAAACAACAGAATTCTTTTTTATACCATTAATCGATACATGTACATAGAGATTTACAGGCACCGCGCAAGAACGGCAAAGACAAAGAATAATAGACTCTGTCGCTGCTATGCAACGGTTCATTTCTTTTACTTCACAATTGTTCGATAACCTTACGCCATCAGGCATTCACTATTGAGCGTATATTAATGTTTGTGAGGCGAAAATTAGTAATATTACAAGTGGGACATGAAAACTAACTTTACGAAGACGAAATACTTGGTTGTCGTATAAAAGGGATCTTGTTACTCAGTAATGATTTGTAGTAAATTTAGTCAATAGTATAAATACTTAGGGAAAGTCATTTCACGTGAAAGTGGAAGCAACGAGGAAATAAGGGACAGAACGGAGAAGGTAAATGTGGCAGTTAAGCAGTTACAATCCATCTTTCAAAAGAATTTTAAAGAGAACTAGGCGCTAAGCATTATCTTCGTCTCAGACCTAACATTACGTTTCTGTGATAGCAACTTCCCAACTTTCAAAAAGACAATACAGCTGAAATTAGCTTTCTAACGGCTTGAAAACTGCATTTATGAATGTTTTGGTCATTTATGCTTCCCACGTCATAGAAAATGGTAAACTGTCATAGGCCTTCTGCAGGTCTAAATAAACCATGTGTGTCTACAAGTTATGTGCCATTCTCCTGTCAGTCGCCTGTCTAATGAAGCAGATATTACCGATACAAGACCTTCCTGTCCGGAAGCCACAGTGTTGTTCCACTTTCTAAATCTCTCTTTCAATTCTAGTTTAAGAATTTTATTATAAAATTTCGATATGGAATTGAGAACTGCGATGCCCTGATAATTTGCGCAGTCATACTTGCTTCCCGTCTAAAATATGTTGCGTCGAAACCTCCTTTAAACTCGAGACGGATTTCCTTTCCACTAGGACATAGAGATTAAATAGCTTCGCGAGATGTTGAAATCCCGCTTTGAACAGCTCCATATGGTAACTTCCTGTTTTAGTTGCTGATAAAGTCCAGAACCTTCAATTTCAAAATGTGGTCTCATCGCATATCTTCGCAGTCGTCTAGTTGTAGATGTAGTGGATGCATTGCGTTTGGTTGGCGTGGTGTGCTCCATCCATGCCACTCCTTTCCCTGATCGGAGTGTTGGAAGGAACCTAACTTCTTCATCCCAAAACCACTCCTCTATCAGAATGATTATTTTATCAGTTTTACTTACGCTAGGCGGATCGATTGCACGAGGAAAAACTATTAACATCTGCCGATACATTGGCAGTTAATCTACTTGATTTTCTTTAATAATGCCGCATTAGCTGTAAGAGGACTTGAATCAAATAGAAATTGTGGAATTGAGCGTCGACCAGGCGCAGAGCCCCGTCTCGTATCGGAGCGCACCTGCGGCCTCAGGCGACGGACCCAGTAATTAGGCATTCGGTAGGCGGTCGCGCCGCTCGATACGGCGATCCCATCGTCAATTAGCACGGCCAGCCCCTGCCTGCAGGATATCTCTGGCTAATGGCCACGCCGGCGAAGTGGCTGCGGCAGGCAGGTGTTTATTAAAGCACACCAACTCCACCTCTCTCTCTCTCTTTCTCTCCCTCACTCTCACCCCACTCAATAAAAGAAACGATAGTGGAAGAAAGCTCAGCAATCAAGCGACGCCACTTCCCCCCTGAATCCAACGGCGCGTATCGCTAACCATAGTAGTCATCCCGGAAACATCTTTAGGTATTATTTCTGTATACCAGGTGGATTCTCTATACCTCATAGCAAAGAATATTTGTTTGGGGTAGGGGGCCGTGGTGGGGGAGGGGGGGGGAGGAAATGCGTAGTACAATGCTACCTTATAAAATTATTTACTTAAGTGGGGTTGTTTCACTGACCATCCTCACGACAGAAAAGCTACGCGGTCCAGTCACCATACACAGACGGCAGATGAGAGCACTAGCAGTGGAGTGTATACGAAGTGTGTCAGAGGGACGCGCAGAACAGTGCAGTCGTTGTCGTAATGCGGAACCGGCGTGATTTATATGACGTCCGAAAAATTTTAGTTTTAGTTACGTCATAGTCCGTAGATAATTTTCCCGATTATTTTATGGATATGATGTGGAACAAGTCAGATTACAAGATATATATACACACATGAACAGTGCTAATATTAATATTACTGGAATTTTTAGTTCTACAAATGCAACTACATTTAGAAGTAATTTTTTTTTTTTTACCATTTCTGAAACAGAAACTCGTCATGGAGTAGAAGGAGTTGTCCAAAAGAAAAATGATTTTAAGCTAGATTTAAAACTTGATCTGCTACCTGCCAGACACTTTATGTTGCTGAACAAAGGATCAAAGATTTTTGTTGCTGAATAATGTCCTCCTTTTTGAGAAACTGGCAGCTTTAATAACGGATAGGAAAGGTCACTTCTGCCTCTACTTCTGCCTCTACTGTTCTACCCATTAGCATCACTGTTCTTCGCGAATTGAGATGGATTATTTGTAACGAATATCATTAGCGAATATATGTACTCTGAGGGCGCAGTTAAAATACCTAATTCTTTGAAAAGGTTCCTACATGACGTTCTTGGGTGAACACGACTAATTACTCTCACTGCTCTCTTTTGTGCAATCAATACTTTAAGTGGTGAGTTACCTCAGAAAACGATTCCATGAGACATTATTGAATGGAAATATGCAAAGTACGTTAGGAGGCTGATCTGTTTATTACCAAGACTAGCGATTATACGAAGATCGAAAGAAACTGAACTTAGTTGTTCGAGAAGCTCAGTAATATGCTTCTTTCAGTTGTCATCAACGTGAACACCCAAACATTTGGAGAAATCTACCATGTTAACTGAGCCCTGTTCATATGCTACATCAATTGCCGGTCTGATTCTATTCGGTGTACAGAACTGGATATAGTGAGTTTTTTCAAAATTAAGGGAGAGTCAATTTTCTGAGAACCACTTAATAATTCATTGAAAGACAACCTTAACAATATCTTCAGCTGCTTTTTCTGGAATTTGATTTATTATAACACTCGTGTTATCTGCAAAAAGTACTAGTTCCAGTTCCTGAACGTTAAGTAGTCATTCAAATGTATAAGGAACAGCAGAGGACCTGAAATTGAACCCTGAGGTCCTCCCTTTGTGATAATACCCCATTACTAGAATTTACCACCCTCCCAACATTATTTTTGGTATTCAGCACAACATTTTGCTTTCTTTCCACTAAGCCAGTTGTGTGTATAGCCTTCAGTTCCATAAAAGCTAAGTTTTTCTAAGAGTGTGACATGATCCACACAGTCCAATGCCTTGGAGAGATCACAAAAATACCAACTGGCAATAGTTTGTTATTTACGGCCGCACAAATGGTTCAAATGGCTCAGAGCACTATGGGACTTAACTGCTGTGGCCATCAGTCCCCTAGAACTTAGAACTACTTAAACCTAACTAACCTAAGCACATCACAAACATCCATGCCCGAGGCAGGATTCGAACCTGCGACCGTAGCGGTCGCGTGGTTCCGGACTGTAGCGCCTAGAACCGCTCGGCCATACGGTCGCACAATATGATGGGTAAATGTGTAGATAGTATTCTCAGTCGAGGTACCCTTCCTGAATCAGAACTGTAACATTCTGAGTAAATTATTTTCACTTAAATGCGAGACTACTCCTGAGTACATAACTTTTTCGAATATTTTAGAAAATGAAGTCAGCAATGAGAATGGTCTATAATTACTTAAGTCCTTCTTGTCCCCCTTTCTTATGTTGAGGTTTGACAATTGTGTATTTCAATCTGTCTGGTAACATTCCCTGTGCCAGTGAAGCATTATTAAATTAGAAACGCACCTCAAAATTATGTTAGAGACTCCATCAACACCACATGATCTCTTGTTTTTCAGTATATTTATAATTCCGTTAATTTCAGTGGAGATGTTGGTGCTATTTCTAAAGTCTTATAGTCCTTGGGAATGACATTTTTAACATTTTTTTTTTTTTTTGCTTCTTCAACTGAACCCTTTAACCCTACTTTTGCATGGCGTGATCATTGCCTCTCGCGACAAAGGTGGAATCATTTACGAAACTACGAGGGCTGTTCAGAAAGTAAGCTCCGATTGATCGCGAAATGGAAACGACTATGATAATCCGATAAAGCTTTGCACAGATGTGTTGGGCAGTGTCTCTAGTATGACCCCAGATAGCATCACGTCACTCCTCTCATTTCTGAGCTCACAGTGATCGCGTAAAGTTGTCTAGAGAATAGTGTCTCCCGCCAAGTACGAGGACCTGGTGAGAAATTTCGCCTGAAGCTATACAGCCAACATTACATAACTGTCGTGCAGTTTCTTCTACAAGGCAATATTCTCAGCCGCATTCTGAAGGGGCAATGAAGATGCTCCTACATCGTTTTCAATTGGAAATGTTTGACTACCCACAATACAGCCCGTAATTGACTCCCCCTGCGTTTCATTTCTGCTCACATGAACTGCTGGCTATTAATACAACATTTTGGCACAGAAAACGAGCTGTAGGCCAGCGTAGAGAATTGGCGGAAAGCACTGGCGGCTGTCTTTTATGATGAGGGTATTGGAAAGTTGGTACAACGCTACGACAAATGTCTTAGTCAGAACGGCAACTACGTAGAGAAGTAGCTGGATGGTGTAGCTAACTGTTAAAAATAAAACATTTCTAATTTTCACTGTGGTTCCCATTTCGCGATCAATCGGAGCTTACTTTCTGAACAGCCCGCGTACTAAGGTTGTAAACAGTTCGCGTCCTGCCGTGGTTAACAGATCATATTGCATGCCAAAATGGCGGTATCCAAAACAGGTGTCATGAGACCTGTGCTGCCTCACGGACTGTAGATAACAAGGGTGAACGACGGCTACAGAAATGTGTACTGTTGAACAGTCACGCAACTGTTGAACCAACTGACCGCCCAGATGAACCAAGGGGCTACCAGTATTTTCTCTTCAACTACTATTTAGAGAACGTTTCGGCGTATGGGCCACCGCTGCAGGCGCCTGGTTCATGCTCCCATGCTAAATGCTGTTTATCGCAACGATACCTGGAATTTGCACACCAGTACCGCAACTTGACGTCCGCTGGGTGGCGTATGTGGCCTCATCAAATGGATAACGTTTTATGTTCCTTATGTTGCATCGGAGACATAATCGTTGGCTTTTATGGGTCTGCAACAATCGGCGGAAGAGTCCAGGCCGGAGAAAGGAGCGTTATGGCCTGGGGAATATTTTTCTGGCGTTCCCTGGGTGTTCTCGTCATTCTGGAAAGCAGAATGGATGAACATAGGTATGCATATATCCTTGAGGACCGTGTCCACCCTTACGTTCAGTTTGTTTTGTCCGAGGCACTACGTCATCTACGATCAGATCAACGCAACGTGTCACACAGCTCTCAGTAGATGTGATTGGTTTGAAGTGCACCTGGTTGAGCTCACAGTACTCCCACAGCCGCCACTTTCCACGAATTTAAAACCAGCTGACCACTTAGATCGGGCTGTTCAAACCACCGATCATCAACCGAGAAGCATAGCGCAACTGGCCAAGGCCCTAGAATCAGCAGGGCTCCATATCCATCTCGGTGTCTTGCAAAACGTCAATGACTCTTTTCCTGGAGCACCGTCTGTGGCCCTTTAGTTCTTATAAGACATGTGTGTTCTAAAAGGAGGTCAGATGGCCAGTAGTTCAGTGTAACGCTCCTTCAGTCCATGCCTTCTGCGGGTATAATCTGCCTCAGTACCCTTTAAGGAACTTATGTACTGGTCCTTGTGTTTTATCATTGTATTATTTATTACAATACCTTTTAATGCCTACATTAAAGGTTATATATGTTTCCTGGTCGCCTTCTGGAATAAATCTAGCAGTGTAGTGTTCAGTGCGTGTTAAGGGTTGTGTTACAAAGTTTACCATCATCTTATTTCACCAGTTTGGTGATCAGTTGCTTGTTTTTTTAATTAACCTTTGCTATTGTATTTGCTGTTTTACAGCAGGTTCCAAGTTTTTTTATATTATAGCCGTTCCTGGCGTGTAAGCCCGTCAACCATGATTGTGGTCATTTACCTAAAAATTTTAATTTGGAATTTGTATTTACGCAGTAAGCCTTTATAACCTTATTTACTGCCATTCCTGCGTCTGACACCTTCTGCTCTGTTGTGGTGACTTGCCTTTAATATTTCAATACCTGTAATTTGTAAATTGCATCGAGTTATAAACAATTCTTAATTTATTGTCATTCCTGGCTTGTAAGGCCTTCTGCCCAGGTCACAGTGGCTTGCTTTTAAAACATTATCTGCTGTATCTGTATTTAATGGTGACTTGCTAAATTGTAACTAACTAAAAACACTATTATCTACGCAGTTGTCCGCGCTGCAAGAGCTGGTTATTCATGCTTCTGGCATGTGCCCACGTTAATGTGGCTGGACCGTTCATAAACAAAATACGGAAATATTTACAATTGATTTCCTACTAAAATCCAAAGCTAATATTTTTTTTCTAGTTTTGACTATGACCATGTCTTCTTTCGTATTTAAAGATATGTGCGACACATGACGTTCCCATTGTAAATTGTGTTCCATCGTAATGATGGGCAGTGACCAAAACCGGACATAATAATTTGATATAAGGCAGCAGTGTGACATGCAATTTGCCAAGTATATGCATACATGTTTGCATGTTTAAATACGTACAATTTCCTAAGGGACCAAACTGCTGACGTCATCGGTCCCTAGATTCACACACTACTTAAACTAACTTAACCTAACTTACGCCAAGAACAACACACGCACCTACGCCCTAAGAAGGACTCGAACCTCCGACGGGAGGGGCCGCACAATCCGTGACATTGCGCCTGAAACCTCGTGGCCACTCCGCGCGGCTGCAAACATGTTGTTAACGGTCGCAAAGAAAAAATAATAATAAAATAATTTTTAAAAAACGTGATTTCTAACAAGCCCAGTCAGGGCAAAAGCGTATGCAGTGTGGTAGGTTGGTCAATATGTGTTATACGCCCTTCTAAATCAAGAATAAGTTGAGAGACAGATATTTGATGTCAAATACTATGCGGATAGAGAGGACAATCTGTGTGGCTGTGATACCAGGAAGGTGGCCATTTTGCGAGCTACCATCTTCGATTCAACTTGTAATTTTCAAATAGAAAGGTGCCACGTGACATATAGAACATCGTGAGAGAGAGAGAAGGAACCAAACCAGAACTGCAATGCTGTCCTGTATTTAAGCATAAGTTCTTTCATTTTCGAGTCCCATTTCATTCAGAACAAATCTAATGTTGGTGGTAACACTTATAGACTACAAGATGAGCTCAAAGCGTCAACCAGCACACTGTAACGTGGTTTTCATGCGCTCGCCTGTTCCTCATGAGAAAGAATGCTACGTTCTAGAGAAAGGCACCACTGTTTTTCTCGTGTAATTCTCTATGTGATATGCAACATGATTCTCCTTCCAATATCAAAGCTACAAGTTGCACACAAAAAGGCGGCTTTCAAAATGGCTGACATGTTGATAACGTATCCTCTCCCATCTCATACTACTTGATTTTAAATACTTTCATATACATAGTCATTACTATTATTATTATTATTATTATTATTCTTGATTGTTATAATTATTTTTGATTGTTATAATTATCATTGTACTACTTTTATAATCTCTATTTTTTTTCTTTAACATTAATACTGTATAACATGTTATATGTCCTAAATTTTCTGTAGAAACTGAAATTTGTTGAATCTGAGTATGCCTGGTTAGGTGTAAGAGAGAGCCTGAAGGCCCTAATCTTGCCAGGTAAAATAAATGCATAAATAAATAAATAAATATCTGTTTTCTACATGTGATTTGCTTTTGACGGGTGATGTCACATCTATTGACCACGCTGCATAACAGTTCCACGTTGTCTCAGGAATTCATTAAACAGCTAGCCACTGTTTTAATTGAGGTGTTTGTTTAGCATCAAACTCTGGTAGCTAACCTTCATCAGTCAACTCTATGCATCGCCACGCACAACCTGATCAAGAATATAGAATTTGTTTCTAAAGAGTGACAGTGCTCGACTTCCTTGAGAGCATTCTGGGAACAAAACTCACTTGTGGCGAAGAATACAGCGAAGTACGGCTGTCGGAATTTGCTGGAGATCTGTCCTATTTTCTATTCATCTATTATCGTTGCTTGTATTTAGTGTAACAATAAACGGGAATAGAACCTGCGTCATTACTTTGCTCATACTTACAAGAAGTTAAAACTTGCGAGTCGCCGGTAACCTCTTCTTGTTCCACTACCCCTAAACTATCATCAGCACTCTGATTTGTTGTTCTGTTGATTGTGCCTTAAAGTATATTTTAAGTTAGAAAATTTGTTTGCCCGTTCAGCTCAAAACCGCAAGCTCCTTTGTAAGGTGCAAAAGATCTCGCGATTGTCGACCGCCCTCTGTGTCTTTCCCGGCCACGCGACTTTAAGCGGATGCTATATGGAAGGGTCAAATGGTTCAAATGGCACTGAGCACTATGGGACTAAATTTCTGAAGTTATCAGTCCTCTAGAACTTAGAACTACTTAAACTTAACTAACCTAAACACATCACACACATCCATGCCCGAGGCAGGATTCGTACCTGCGACCGTAGCTGTCGCGCGGTTCCAGACTGTAGCGCCTAGAACCGCTCGGCCACCCCAGCCGGCTATATGGAAGGGCATGGGTCTCTGCACACCAAATTCTCCCGGCCATTATCGACTTTTCAGATCTTAGAGCTGCTACTTCTCATAAAAGCAGCTCCTCAATTGGCATTACGAAGCTGAATAGATCCACGACACTAAGGAAAAATCCCTGGCTGTACGGAGAATGGAATCTTGGTTCTGTATACGATGGAATCGTTGATTATTCAGCTATGGAGGCGCACCTTAAGATCACAAGGAATAGCATTATTTCCGCTAACTGAACTTTATTTCCCGCTTCTTTTCCCATTACTTTTTGGGCATTCATATTGTAAGACTTTTGAAACATTCAGATTTGTCACTGGCCAGCCAATAGTGTCTTTCTTACTTGTGTATGTCTTACCCTTACAAGTCTTTGTTCTGCGTTCTATGAGACAAAAGTCCAGAGCTGGTTTGTATCCCAAGCGACACAAGCCAAAACTTGGGGCGTCAAGCTGGGTTTTGCGTACTGTGTGTGTATCACAATTAGTAGATAAAGCTAACACAGTTGAAGGTGTGCAACAGAAAAGGGGAGATTGAGGGGGATGCGAAATCGTAACTAGGTTGTTGGAAAAAGGTTCTCGACGAAACTAACCACCTTGAAGCGATTTTCTAAATTGTTACATAAAAAACTCTATCAGACTTTAAAAACAATTCTTATTCAGTCATCTGACATCCATAAAAAGTACAGAATATGTGCTGACGTAAACTGTCTCCAGCACACCAGGTGGCAAAGATTTTACCAGAAGATCGATAGTAGGCGCAAGCAACGCGCATATCAGAGGAGAGGCCAAAAACAGACTCGCAGGCGCCACGCCGCGCCGCCAACACCCTCTCGAACGCCAGTATTTAGATCGCCGGCGAGGACCATAGGGCACAGACAGTCATCCAGTGAGTCACCACATCGAGACTTCAGCCGCAGCCCAGCCACATGCAGTCACAGACGGTCACAGAGTCTCAGTCTCAGGCGGCACGTAGCGATCACAACAGTTGAATATTGGGACATGTAATTAACGAGCAGTGAGGCTAATGTGGACTATTGCAGATGAGCTTCTACCACATGGACTAGCTTAAGATGAGTAACTTCTTGTTCCGGTTAATAAAGAACCATGTTAATACATGCGTGCAGTTGTCTGACAGAAGGACACTCGCCACCAAACAAAATTCTCTCCTTGCTTCCCATGGTACAAGCCTACAGTGACAACAAGGTGACACAAAACAGTAATTTCTGTAGAAAATGGCAGCACACGCCGTTAGCTGACTGTCTGCAACTGATCTGGTAATATGTAGCGCAACAAATGTGTACAGGGAGGAGACTCCCCAAAGGGATCATTGCCGACAAAATTTTATTAACTAAATTTTCCGTGCATAATGTTCGGCCGTAACCGGCTTGGGCATACTGTGGTGGAAGGTGCTGGCCGGAAGACACTGACCGGCACATTCCTGCCACGTGCTCCTCGGTCAGACTCATGTCCCCCAGGTTGGTTGCGCTGACGGGGGTACGCTACTAGCAAGGCGCGTTGGCGGAATCAGTCCTCCAATCAGAGACTAATCGTGTGATCACGTGGGGACGCTGCCGGGAGCGGAGAGGGCGGCTTGGAAACAGCTCCGCGCTCTCTTAGCTTCAGACCTCGGCCCCGAGTAGTCGCTCCTCTAGCCTCTGCCTCTCTGATGAGCAGACGGCAACCCCTCTTGGGGCTGCTCAGCCCTACGTAGGCACCAATGTATCATCGTTACAGGAATAAACTGGGTCCATTCCACTTCATTACTTTTAATTTTACAACGCCCTCCGCTCCTGACCCATATCCTGACGAACAAATGTATGCTGATCACAGTTTGGGCCCACATTATTTGCCGCAGGTCATATATCTTTATTGATTTCTATACAATGCAGAGGAAGCTGCTTTTGCACAGATGTTATACTACCAAACTGACAGTGACTTATGTGTTCTGGGATACAGAATTTTTATGAAGATACGCGCGCTGATGTCTATATTGATAGTTAAGAAGCCGCAGTGAGGACGCCTTGAGACTTCTGAAAAGATGTAAATTCTTATTTTCAGTTATAATATGCATACGAATAATACGAATAATAGGCACGTGGGCCCTATTTTTACGATTCTGATGGAGCGTAAGGTCTGATTTATCTACTGAAGGTCATACATCACCACTGAGTGGTCGTTTAGTTACAGTAACAGCTTTCAGATTCCGGCCTTAATTGCCAATGAACAATATGAGTTCCTGCGGAGGCGTCTACGCAGCAACGTACGTTGAAAAGAATGTTGAGAGGACGCTATTGGTAGCCCCTTAATTTATCTGGGCGGTTGGTTGCTCAACAGCAATGCGTCTATTCGCCTGTACACATCTCAGCAGCCGCAGTTCACCCCTGTTACCTGTGGCCCGTAGCGCACTACAATTGCCTCGGCGCCGGTGTTGCATACCGCCATTTTTCCTTGCACGGTATACGTCAACTACGGCGGGAGGCCCAAAATTTTCAGTCTTAGTCGTTTCGGAAATATTTAAACCCTTGTCTCGAAAACCAATGCTCACGCTCTTTTTGACGTTAGATAAATCACCTCATTTCCGTATCACGGCAGAGACTGCAATGTTTTGCTCTTCGCCCCGTCACGCTTTCGTACCTTCCTCTGTTAGTAAGAAGGTGATTATTGTACGTTGACGTAGAACTTAGGGGACGGTCACATTAACGTGGTAAGTTGGTAGTTTGCGCGCGCGCGCCTCTTCCACTGTGGGTAATATACGCCAGCGCGCCCGTTCGCGGTGGTGCTGCAGACTGTTCTCACGTTTTCCTTCGCGTTTTCATTGTTGAATTTAAATTGATATTGGGTGGAAATGAATAAAATATATTGCAGAAGTTAACAAACCTGTATTTTCACAATATTACATATCGTTTTCAGTGTGAAACATTTTAAAACAAGGTGCTGCACAGAAGCAAACTTCGCATTCTGCGCACCAGTAAGGAGTCTCTTTGCGAATGCCTGTTCTCGTACACAACACACACTTCCTTGTTGGTCTTTTCTCCGTTGTGAGTGGCAGAAGGTCTGGAAAATGTCTGACTGTGAGGCGTGTTGCTTTTGGTGTTCGAGGTGGGCGTCCTACTGATGTCCCTTGATGTGGTGAAGATATGGTCAACTGTTCACCGAGACTAATCAGGAAGCTCGTTCTACTTTGTTCGCCACCATGATTCCTGTACAGAATGTATGCATTGTAGCATGCAATGCCCAACAATTGGCGGAAAAGCTTCTGACAGTATTTTTTCAGCCTGCTTCTGGCCATCTGGTAGCTTTGTAACTGAGAATCGCACCTAACCACGCCCCCCCCCCCCCCCCCCCCCATATTCTTGTTGTAGTCAACAACTTGTGGCTTTTGAACGATTCCCTTCTTCGAGTTTACATTTACAAATGTATCGTCATGGAAGGTGCTGACCATAACAACGTCTCTTTTGCCTTTCCATTTCATTACCAACTGCTTGCCTTTGTACCTTGTTTTGTGCTCCCCTTTCTTCAGTTTCTCCTTTTTTACGAAGTCAGGGAATCTCTTCCTGTCTTGCCGCATTGTGCCGACAACATCGGTGCTATTGCTGGTTAGTTTGTCCACCAAATCTGTACTGGTGTACCAGTTGTCAAGATAAATACAGTGGCCTTTCTCGAGTAGATCATGTGCAAGCTCAAAAACAATTCGAAAGGTTATTTTTTCGTCTGGATAGTGGCTACCATAATTAGTGTCCTTTCCAGTGTAAACATTAATGTCCCATACATATCCGGAACTGCTTTCACAGAGTTCGTACAATTTGATACCAAATCTGCTACGCTTTGAGGGAATATATTTCTTCTATCCAAGCCGTCCTTTCCAGGGCAACAACGATTCGTCAACGGTGATGTTCCTTTCTGGCACGTGCGCTGATCTGAATTTACGACGCAGATGCTCCATAATGGGGTGAATTCTGAATAGTTTTCTGCTGATAGTGTCTAGTGGATCATATGAGGTTCTGTGAGCAACGTGGAGGAATTTCAATAGAAAAAACCGCTTTTCACTCATCACTTTCCTCAAGAAAGGTGTGTCAAATGACTCCCTCTATGAAAAGTAAATTTTTTGGTCTGGTTTGTGAAGAATTCCTTGAAGCACAAGCATTCCAATAAGTGCTTTTATTTCATCGCGACTAGTATCCTGCCAACTGTGAACCCTGGAGCGTGCTGCTAAATTGGGATGAGAAGCTATGAACTGTTCTGCATATACATTCGACTGTTCAGCTATCACTGTGCACAACGCATCATCCACAAAACACACAAAACAACTCATCACATCGTTTTGTTTTAGAGGCACAACTGTACCACTATTACCACTGAACAAATATTGAATACGAACTGAACTAGCACGCACAAATTCACTAGGTACCGTCTGCTGCAGTAGTGTCTCGTCGTCAGATGTTTCTGAATCGAAGTCACTTTCACTAGCCTCAACATCTCTATCTTGAGAACTTTCAAAACTGTCACTGAAATTATCGTCACTTTCTAAAAGCAGCTTCTCAATCTCAGAATCTGATAAACGGCTTCTTTTCGCCATTGCAAAAGATCACTCACTAACGCTGCGGTAAACACAGACGAAAAAGGCGCGCTTTTGCGGCTGCTTCACAGGACGCATTTTCTTGACGCGCACTCGGGTGGACAATGTTATAACTAGCCTAGAAGACTCTGTGTTGCGTGACAAGAGCTGCATTCGGGAGGACGACAGTTCAATCCCGCGTCCGGCCATCCTGATTTAGGTTTTCCGTGATTTCCCTAAATCGCTCCAGGCAAATGCCGGGATGGTTCCTTTCAAAGGGCACGGCCGACTTCCTTCCCCGTCCTTCCCTAATCCGATGAGACCGATGACCTCGCTGTCTGGTCTCCTTCCCCAAAAAAACCCCAACCCAATAAGAGCTGCCATCTAGTGGACGAAGCTAAACTAATAGCACAGTGTCAACGGCAGGCCGGTAACTCGTCATTCCCACTGCTACCAGCCACAGAACGCAGTAGACGGATGTATCCGTCGAACCCACTGGGCAATAGCAGAGCATGGACGGATATATCCGTCATGCCCACTTAAAAGGTTAATGTGATTGGATCGTCTAACTGATGTTCTTTACAAGTTATATAAAACGTTCCTTGTATTTTATCCCAGCTACCTGCACAATCCGAAGAACGTGTTCCAGCCAAAGCGCTCGAAAAGTTTTATCTTGACGGTGCGCCTACTGAACGATTATTTGCATCGCTGAGGCACGCAAGCCGCACCACTTTGCAAGTTCCATGGTTCGGTGAAATGAAGACAGAAATGAGTCGAAGAACTAGTCGCTTAGTCATCGCTGTGTTTTTCTCAACGCACAGAAATTCTGTAGGAACTCGTACGGATGGCTCTACAGCTATGCTTGACTGAAAGACAAAAACTCTCCAGTATCAGTCACACAATATATTACTTTCACCCGAGCACCACGAGCTAAATAATTACTAATATTCTTTTGAATACAGAAGGATGCCGACGATCATTGCTCCCCCTTAGCTTCTGCGAAAGAAACAAGACAGACGGGAGCCATTCCACACCATGCAGAAGTATTCTAAAAGAGCCTAGCGTAGGCAGTCTCTTTAGTAGATCTGTTACATTTTTTAAAAGTTCTGCCAATAAAACTCAGTCTTTTGTTAGCCTTCACCATAACATTTTCTGTGTGGTTGGTCCAATTTCAGTAGTTCGTAATTGCAATTCGTAGGTATTTAGTTGAATTTAAGGCCTTTAGACTTGACTGATTTATCGTGTAACCGAAGTTTAACGGATTCCTTTTAGCACTCATGTGGATGACCTCACACTTTTTGTTATTTAGTGTCAATTGCCAATTTTTCTCCGATGTACAGATATCTTTTCTAAATCGTTTTGCAATTTGTTTTGATCTTCTGATGACTTTACTAGTCGGCATAAGACAGCATATCTGCAATCAACTTAAGATGGCTGCTCCAATTGTCTCCTAAATTGTTTATATAGATAAGAAATAGCATAGAGTCTATAACACTACCTTGGGAAACGGCAGAAGTCACTTCTATTTTACTCGATGGCTTTCAGTCAATTACTACGAACTGTGACTTCACTGAAAGGAGCTCACGAATCCAGTAACATAACTAACACTATATTCCATAAGCCCACAAATAAAAATAACTTTAAACTCTTTGTATACATCCTATGAACCCTTGCGCTGAAGAGATTTTAAAACCTCTATGTGCTCAATACAAAAAACAGGACGCTATAATTTCGTGGAGTAATGTGTAAAATGGATATAACGAACAACAAATGATTGTATTTGCTTATTCTATCTTCAGTAAGGGAGAAAATTTCCATAGCTAGCCGTTGCCATGGTATATGAACATGTACTACGGATTTCGCGGGTTATAAAGCTGAGTGGAGAAAAAGAAATGGAAGAATAGGTGGAAACTGTTAAATTTTATACCGGTTGCTGTGGGGCTCGGCAATACCAAATACGCACATGTCTTGAATAGGTAGATGATGGTAGGAAAATATAAAGACTCAGTCTAGATATGGTGGGAGTCAGTGAAGTGAAATGGAAAGGAGACATGACTATATTGGGTAATATGAGCAGCAGCAGAAAACGGTGTAACGGGAGTAGGATTCGTTATGAATAGGAAGGTAGGACAGAGAGCGTTTTACTGTGAATAGTTCAGTGATAAGGGATGTTCTCATCAGAATAGACAGCAAACCAAATTCGATTACAATGGTTCATGTTTACACGCCGACGTCGCAAGCTGAAGATGAAGAGGTGGAAAAAATATTCAATACGCAAACGGCTAAGAAAATGTAAGTAATGGGAGACTGGAATGAGGTTGTAGGTGAAGGAGTAGAGGAAAGAGTTACGGGAGAATATGGGCTTAGTACTAAAAGTGAGAGAGGAGAAAGACTGATTGAGTTCTGCAATAAAGTTTAGCTAGTAATAACGAATATTCTGTTCGAGAATCACAAGAGGAGATATACTAGGAAACGGACGGAAGATACGACAAGATATCAGGTTCAGATTACATGATGGTAAGACATGTATACAGGAGCATATTTAGACTCAGATCACAATTTAGTAGTGATGATGAGTTGGTTGAAGTGTAAGAGACTAATCAGGATAAAATGGGATACGGAAGTACTAAGGATGAACTGATACGCTTGAAGTTCTCTAAGGAATAATAGCAATAAGGAATATCTCAGTAAGCAATACAGTTGAAGAGGAATGAGCATCTCTAAAAAGGATAGTCACAGAAGTTGGAATGAAAAACACAGGTACAAAGAAGGTAACTACGAGGAAACCATGGGTAACAAAAGAAATACTTCAATTGATCTATGAAAGAAGGAAGTACATAAATGTTGAGGGATACTCAGAAACACAGAAACACAAGTCGCCGAGTAATGAAATAAATAGGAAATTTAGGGAAACAGGGACGAAATGGCTGCATTAAAAATGTGAAGAAATCTAAAAGGAATTTATTGTCGGAAGGACTGACTCAGCATATAGAAACGTCAAAACAACCTTCGATGAAATTCAAAGTAAGGGTCGTAATATTACAAGTGCTGCCGGTATTCCACTATTAATTCAGAGGAGAGATCCAATAGGTGGAAAGAGTACAATGAAGGCGTCTATGAAGGGGAAGACTTGTCAGATGTGGCAGAAGAAGAGACTAGAGTAGATTTACAGGAGGTAGGGGATCCAATATTTGAATGAGAATTTAAAGATCTTTGGAAAGTTTAAACTCAAATGAGGCAGTAGGGATAGATAACCTACAATCAGAATTTCTAAAATAATTTCGAAGTGGCAACAAATGACTATTCGAAATTGATGTATACAATGTATGAGCGGCGGTATAATATCCGACTTTTGGAAAAATATCATTCTCACAGTTCCTAATACTGCAAGAGCTGACCACTACGAGAATTATTGCAAAATAAACTTAACAGCTCATGCATCAAAGTTGCTGACAAGAATAATATACAGAAGAATGGAAAAGAAGGTAGAGGATCTGTTAGATGACGATCAGTTTGGCTTTAGCAAAGGTAAAGGCACGGAGAGGTATTTCTGAAGTTGCATTTGATAATGGAAGCAAGACTAAAGAAATATCAAGACACGTCCTTAGGATCTGCTAACCTGGTAAATGCACTCGACAATGTCAAATGGCGCAACGTGTTCGAAATTCCGAGAAAAATAGCGGTTTGCTATAGGGAGAGACGTGCAATATACAAAATGTACAAGAGCTAAGAGAGAGCAATAAAGTGGGATACCAAGAACAAAGTGCTTGGATTAAAAAGGATGTAAGACAAAGATGTAATCACTCGCCCCTACTGTTCCGTCTATACATCGAAGAAGCACTGACGGAAATAAATGTTCAAGAGTGGAATTAAAATTCAAGGTGAAAGGATATTAATGCCAAGAATCATTGAAGACATTTCTGTTCTCAGTGAATGTGAAGAATGATTATATGATTCCTGAATGGAATGAACAGTCTAATGAGTACAGTATATGGACTGGGAGTAAATCGAAGAAAGAATGCCTTCACGAATTTCTTGCGTGCATTGTCATCTACGATTTGAGGGCATGGCAGTTTTGTAGCTTTCACTCTTCACTTTGCCTCAGTAGCTTTTTTGCAGCTTCATCACTATGGAACATTGATATAATTACATAGTTTTTTGTTTTTCCTTTTTACGATACATAGCCCGATTTCACTTATAACTCACTCATATTCACTGCAACTCTTACGTTTATCTCAATATTTTCTACAGCTACTCTTTATAGAATGAATTGGAAGTAATGCCTCGCACGTGCGGTGCTAGCTGAGCTCTCAATTTCCAACATTGTTGGCGGAGTTGATCGAGGCTGTTTTATTTGGAGCCGAGTGGATTATCTCTGCCAAAGGTTTCGTCGACTACGTGACAGACTTCGCTGCGGATTCTTTGCCTTGCGTTATCCGATGGGGATTTTTAGTACTCCCCTCGGAAGGTCAGGGATGTACTACGCAATGGAAACAGGTACTCGGGTAGCAGGGCATATGTGAGTTTTTTAGGCTAGAAGATACTCTACTGAACATTCGTCAGTCAATGAGCAGAAGGGGGAGTCAGACCGCTTTCAGATTAAAGACATTTCCACTGCAAAAATTTTATCAGTACGTTGTCGAAGTATTCGTAGAAGTTCCTGAAGTTGCTGCCCTCCAGAAAAGTACTTGAGCTCAAGTTACCCTTGGGAGCTTGGTGAAACCGGAAGAAATCCGAAGTAGAAAGCTATGAGGTATTTAGCAGTTCATGGGATGTATATCAGAAAGAAATATTAGGGCCCACAGGAGCGGAAGTTGTCATTGCAGCTGACAAAAGTATTGCCTCTATTGAGGTCGAAGTTCAGTGTGTTAGTGAAGTTATCTTGTCGCATATAACAAGACTAGGTGAAACGGAGTTGTGAGGTAACGGGCGAGTTGTGGCGCCCTGGAAGTATTATATGTTTCGAGTTGGGGCGGCAGCACAGGACGCTCGTCAAAAGCCGTGACCCGGCAGGCCGACCACGTGGTCCCAGACGTTAGCTTAGCAACACTCAACGGCCGGTCCAGCCGCATGGCTGGGAATTCCTTGGCGACGCTTCACGCCGTGAGTGTCAAAGATGGCGGACTTCGTGAAAGAGTCTGATTATGACAAGTGTCTTTCTACGAGAGTTGAGAGCTACTGACTTACGAAATGCCACATGACTATTGAATGATATTTTTATGCTTTGGTTTGCGTAATTGCTTATTTCATTTGATATCTGGTTTCCAGCTGTGTTGCAGCATTGCTTTTATAAAATAAAATGCATTTGCTAATGTGAACACTTTCTGTCAACAGATCTATTAAATAATTATTTTATGATCCACATTCTTTAAAAAAGGAGCACTTGGAAAGGAAAGAACAATAAGAAGGAACTAGTAACAGTAACACATAATTTTCTTTTCAAGTACATGGTAATATTTTTTTTACAATAAGTTGTTGTGGTGCACCACTTTAATTACGTAGACATTAAGATGTGAATAGACATTTCCCTTGTCTGCATTATTGTCTTTAGTGTAATGTTTTTTCTGCTTGAGCTATGTCATGTTTAGATATAAGTTATTTCTGCTGCTGTTTGCCAGGCATAGTGTTACTGAATTTCACTTTGTATTACTCTGTTAAGCTAGTTTTACTACTGATTTATTTTTAGTTGCTGCACATTGGCTCATATTAGTTGTAGTGCTGCAATTGCTTTACGTATTTAAATTTTTGTCATTGATGTTTGTACTAATTGTTTTATGTGATGCTGCATTGCCTCGTCCTTTAGTTTAGCATCTGAGCTCAGTAGATTTAAGTTAGCTTAAGAGGGGGTAGACTATATAAGAGAATGAGTTGCGATGAATTGGAAGAAATGCATTGAGAAGTTATACGAAAATAAGTACAGAAAACAGGTTTAGGTAGGATTTTCTTGGAAATAAATGATGAGGTAAGCAATGTGTGAACATATAAATACAGAAAGCATGCTTAGATAGAATTTTTTTGGTGGAAACAAAGGATGAAATACGAGGAAAGATATATGGAATGAAGTTTTGGGGTGGACTGCAGTACCAAATGTTACACTGAAAACAAACCCTGTCCTTTCCTTTTGTGTTATCCCACTATGTGTTTGTGTACCCTTGTGTAGTTGTTTTCTTCCTGTCTCTGTGTAGTTTCATAGAATTTTTTCTTCTTTTAATATTAAGCTACATTCACTATGATGAGGAATACTGTTATCCTCAAATATAATTGGCATTAATAATATGTTATTTACTTTGTAAAGATGTTAGACATTATTTATTCTGTTTTAATGCTCGTGTGTAAAGTTGATGTTTCAAAAGTTATTCTGATCGTTTATGTATTTACTTATGTCATAATTCCTGTAACACTGATGTATATGTTATTTCGATTCTTTTGTAAAGCTTGTACTACAAATGTTATCTGTATTGTTATGTTTTTTAAAGTTGTATTTTGTACCTTTGTTATTGTATTTTTATGTTATAAAATTGTAACTGACACCAGTTCATCTAATTAAGTAACTTGTACGTTACATTTCACTGCACACGTTTCTGTTGGTCATAGTATATGGACAATATGTGAGAAGTAGGGACTGTTAGTGTTTGCACGTGTGTTAATAATTCAGAAAGGGACTGGATAACAGCATTGCTGGTTCTAAGGACAACTCCAAAAAGTTTGTGAGTGCACAAGTGGTGGTTATGGACTTGCTATATTAACTGCAAGACTCTTCAATGGTGATTGTGCACCCGCACAGTCACAACAGATGGCTGCTGGCCATCTCTACAAGGACTACAGTAGGTCTACACCTTTGCTGACTCATCAATACCGTAATCTCTATAAGGACTGCAGTGGGTCTACACCTCTGGTGACTCACCAATACCGTAATCTCTACCAGGACTACAGTGGGTCTGCTCTGTGATGACCTACCTACCAATCTTCTTCAAAACGTCGACTGACTCTGCTGTGGGTTTGCTCTGTTGTGGCCCATTACCTGTCAGCATGTCAAGAGTCAGCACTGTCTTTCTGTTGGAAGGACAACACTACTTCTTCAAGACTGCATGGACATCCACTACTTCCGTGTACATTGTCTTTTACTGCTCAGACTTTGATAAAAGAAACGGCAGTTTTACTGTGATGAATGATCAGGACTGTCTTCATGGACTGTGACAAAACTTTAGCTTTTGACCGACATTGTATAAATAAGTGTGTGCACTTGATATCTTTGTTATTGTAATTATGAAAAAAATTTTTTTCAATCTCTATTGGCCACTGCCCAACAAAATTTGTAAAATTTTTTGTGGGGAGCATGGGGGCTATGTAAGTAGGCTGTTTAGATTTTTATATTGGTAATGCCACGTAGCGCTCTGTATGAAAATCACTGGCTGTGCTGTGTGCAGTCTGTGGCTAGTTTGCATTGTTGTCTGCCATTGTAGAGGGGCAGCTGGATGTTAACAGCGCGTAGCGTTGCGTAGTTAGAGGTGAGCCGCCAGCAGTGGTGGATGTGAGGAGAGAGATGGCGGAGTATTGAAATTATATATATTATGACTTGTGATGATATTAAGGTAAATACATTGTTTGTTCTCTATTAATATCTTTCATTTGCTAACTATCTCTATCAGTAGTTAGTGTCTTCCGTAGTTTGAATCTTTTATTTAGCTGGCAGTAGTGGCGCTCGCTGTATTGCAGTAGTTCGAGTAACGAAGATTTTTGTGAGGTAAGTGATTTCTGAAAGGTATAGTTTAATGTTACTCAGGGCCATTCTTTTGCAGGGAACTTTGATAGTCAGATTGCGTTGCGCTAAAAATATTGTGTGTCAGTTTAAGCACAGTTTTGTATTAATTGTTCAAAGGGGACGTTTCAACAGGTTCACAGATATGTGAGTGGTTTGAAGTGTTCTCAAGTAATAGAAACCAGCGTCTGGTCCTCGACGGCGAGCGTCCTACAGAGACTAGGGTATCGTCAGCAGTGACCCAGACAAGTGTGAAAGGACGTATTATTTTCTACATATACAAATGATGTGAATGACTGGGTGGGTAAGAGTTTGCGTTATTTGCTGATAATGCTGTGTCGTACGGTAAGGTGTCGTCGTTGCTTAATTGTAGGAGGATACAAGGTGACTCAAACAAAATTGCTAGTTGCTTTGATGAATAGCAGCTGGCTCTAAATGTAGAAAAATACACGTTGATGCGGATGAGCAGGAACAATAAACCCGTAATGTGCGGATACAGCATTAGTAGCGTCCTGATTGACACAATCACATCATTTGTGTCTGGGCGTAAAGTTGCAAAGCAATATGAAGTGGAACGAGCGGGTGAGGATTGTGGTAGGGAATGCGAGTGGTCGACTACGGTTTTGTGGGAGGATTTTAGGAATGTGCCTTATCTGTAAAGGAGACCGCATATTGGACGCTACTGCGACCTGTTCTCCAGAACTGCGCGAGTGACTGAGTTCCGCACCAGGTCGTATTGAAGGGAGATATCGAACGATTCAGAGGGGGACTGATAGATTTGTTGCCGGTAGGTTAGAGCAGCAGGCAAGTATTATGGAGATGCTTTGTGGACTCAAGTGGAAATTCCTGAAGGGGAGGCGACGTTCTTTTCGAGGAACAGTATTGAGAAACTTCAGAGAACTAGCCTTTGAAGCTGACTGCAGAAAAATCCTTCTGCCACGAACATACATTCCGCTTAAGGCTTTCGAAAATAAGACACTAGAAAGTAGGTCTGATACAGAGGCTCAGACAGTCGTTTTCCTATCGCTCTACTGGCGAATGGAACATGAAAGGAAATGGCTAGTAGTAGTAGTACAGTGTTCCCTCCGCCACGCTCCATACGTTGGCTTGCTGAGCATGTATGCAGATGCAGGATTACGCGTAAGGCTCATGTACCATTTTAAGCAGTTAAGCAGCAAAATCGATACCGTGAACACCGAACCTATTCGTTTTTGATGTTGCTGAGCCACAGTCATACTATATTTTTTAGAGGAACACACGGCCATTTACTGCGCTCTTGTTTATTCAAGTAGAACCCAGGTTTCGGCCTTTAATGCCATTTTCAAATATTTGATTTTATGACTTTAACATATATTGCAGGACATTTAACATGTTGTCAAGCTCGAAGCAGGCCATAAATTTAGAAAAATAATAGCTCCCCACGAAGTGCCAGATGTAAAATCTCCGACTTGTAACAGATCAGTATAAAATCGTTGGAGCACATAATATTTATTAAAAATAGACTTATGTTGGTAAATTAAAGATGAGTACATGTTCTTAAAACGTTACGATAGTGAAATCAAAGCTATCATTTCCTTTTAATGAGATCATCTTTTATTTATACCAATGCAAGCCTGTTTTTACTGAGTATGACGTGCTGCCATGATTATTTACTGAACTGTTACAAGATGGAGATTTTACATCTGGCATTTCGTGGGGAGGCAATTTTTTCTTAATTTATGGCCGACTTTGAGCTTCAGAACACGATAAGTATCCTGCAATACATGTTAAAGACATAAAACCAAATACTTGAAAATGGCGTAAAAGGACGAAAAATGGATGTACTTAAGCAATTAAACAGTAAAATGGCGGTGCTTTCCTTTAAAAAACGTCGTGTATCCAAATTTTTACAATATTTTACGGCCCTTGAGCGGCGAGTGATTTTCAAAATACAGAATATATTTACATTATGAATTTTGTAAAGACCCTAAATGTACATAGACGAAAAGAATTCGCAACACCAAGAAGGAGTTGTGCGACATAAGCGAAAGTTTATAGGCGTGTTGCTACACCTGAAAGACGATGCCTATTCAATTTTCGCAGCAGTCACATAATAGTGGCGCTTGCAACACCACTATGAGAATGCAAATCAGGTTTGCTGTAAATACACGCTCTAAAGGTCGTGAGCGTTAGTTATCTTTGAGATCGGGCTTGGCGAGTTGCTGATAGCCAAGAATGCCTTTAAAGGCGACAAAGACGCTATTATAAAAAATTCACAGAGTTTGAACGAGGTCGCTCTTAGGGCTACGAGAAGTTGGATGTTCTTTCTGCTATACTGCAGAACGACTTGGCATGAATGTAGCACACTGTATATGATTGCTGGCAGCGGTAGTCGCGAAAACGTATGGTCGCAAGGTGATCGGGCTCCGGGTAGCCACATGGTGGTACAAAGAGAGAAGACAATCGTGTTCAGCGTATCGCTCTGGCACATCGTAACTGCATCTATAGCAGCAATTTGTTCAGGAGTTGGCACCACAGTGACATAATGAACTGTTACAAATCAATTGTTTCAAGGATATCTCCGAACCAGACACCAAGCGTGCATTCGATAGACCCGAAACCATCGCCATTCAAGACTGCAGTGGTGTCAAGCGACAGTTCATTAGAGGGCACGGTGGATGCTGTAGTTTTTTTATGATGAAATCTGGTCCTGACTCGTTGACAGTGATGGCTGTATGTTGGTTAGAACGAGGCCAGTTAAGTGCCTACAGCCAGTCTGTCTGCGAGTTAGACACACTTGGCAGTCACCAGGAAGTGTGGTTTGTGGTGCAGTTTCATATGACAGCAGCAGCACACTCATGCTTATCCCACGGACTTTGCCTGCAAATTTGTACGTCTGTCTGTTGATGCAAGCTGATTTGTTGCCATTCATGAACAGAATTCCACGTGGTGTTTTCCAACAAGATAATGTTCATCAACATGCCGCTGATGTAATCAAACATGCTCTACGGAGATCCCTGGCAAAAAAAAAAAAAAACTTACGCTGTCATAAAATAAAAAACGCTGCAGAAAATCGTTTTGCGCAATAGAGTTTCTCACTTAACGGAAGTAGTAAAGAGAACATACCTTCATACTTGATCTGACAGCGCTTCGAAATAAAGTGGAACTGATTGTTCCACCATAGATAAAATCTAAGAGAAATTGCAATACAATCGCTACAACACTTCTTGCAAAAGATTGCGTAGTTTGACGCTCTCAACACTTGCACTTTCCCTGTGTTCTTTTTCCCACGTCACAATTTCTTAACGCTTGCCTCGTTTCAGTACCTCCTATTTATGCTCAAATATTCCCATATTTGTATTCATTCGGTTGTTCTAATTTAGGCACATTGGTCTTATACAGTATACTTCGTTTTATCAATCTGAGAGACAGACATGAGGAGGAGAGAAACAAAAGCAGAAACAGGGATGAGCGCGAGTTACATCGAGGCTGGTATCGTGCTCGGATCGTTCGACGGGAATGAAAGGTGAATATGGACGGCATTTGCTTCATTTCCTGGAAACCGAGTCGCCGTGTCCCTGTGTCGCAGCACAACCCATTTCCATACAGGACCGGTGTTCACCTCTGCTCCATTTGTTTATTCCACAGGGACACCGAGCTCTGGAAACATCCGCAGTGGCCAGTCCGACCGACAGAGCAAATATTGGTTATTGGCTACGCCAGCAATACGCGCTCCACCTTCGAGTTCCACCTACGCGATTCGAACAATGTGGCCTGGGAATAAAGCTTCGCGACCTTTCCATATTACCAATAAAATATAAACGGAATAAAACAGAGAATCCGTATTCTAATCCTACACCCACACGCGCACCACTTCGCAAGCAGTTAAATTACTGGCATCCTCTCTCCAGAGTATAAAGATCGCGGATTTGGATTGCCTGGATGAAATATCATGGACGATTTTCTGCCTCTCACTAGAACCAAATTTTTCAGGTACAATACGGCACATACAGTTACATCTTGTTATACACAACTGCACAAATTTGTTTCGCATCAGAAACCGGTAAGCATGAGACAACCAACGTTTTTTTTTTTTTTCTTCTTTTTGAGTCGTCAGCATTCACATCAATCTTCTACCTGGTTTGATGCGGTCCGTCACGAATTCTTCACTGTGCCAAACTCTTCGTCTCAAAGTAGCAATTCCAACGTATGTTCTTTATTATTTGCTCGATGTATTCCAACCTCTGTCTTTCTCTACTGTTTTTGTCCTCTACAGCCGCTCCGGTACCGTGGAAGTTATTTTCTATCATCCTGTCCTTTCTTCTCGTCAGTGTTTTCCACATACTCCTACCTTCTCTGATTCTACGAAGTATCTCCTCGTTCCTTACCTTATCAGTCCACCTAATTTTCAACAGTCGCCCGTAGCATCACATCTCAAATGCTTCTAAACTATTCTGTTCCGGTTTTTCCACTGTCCATATCACACTACAGTATAATAGTCTGCTCCAAGCGTACATTCTCAGACATTTCTTCCTCAAAATAAGGAGAATTTATGATGCTAATAAACTTTCCTTGACCAGGAGCGACCTTTTTGCCAGTGCTAATCTGCTTTTGATGTCCTCCTTGCTCAGTCTGTCATGGGTTGCTTTCCTGCCTAGGAAGCAGAATTTGTAAATCTGCAATCTTTCTGATACCTTCACATGTGGCAAATTCTTTTTGGTGTGTGTGTGTGTGTGTGTGTGTGTGTGTGTGTGTGTGTGTGTGTGTGGTGCTTTGCACAATATGGTGACGTACAGATTACATAAGTGATGGATATATTTTGGAATATTTGAAAAATACAATCCTGCAACTTCGCAACAAAATCGCATGGAATTTTCGACCTAAGTACCATAACCACTTAACTTCACATATTTATATACTTTCTATTTCATCGTTTGGAGGTTAGTTATGTTCACACAGGGCGCTTCTAACACTGTTTTCTACCGTAGGGCACCAACACACCAAGAATATTTCGCCATAGTGGAAGAATAAAAATCTAAAACTGACGATTATGTAAAGTGTATCTGGCAAACCATGTGAACAGCTGTCTGATGATGAAGTTGCCAGCTCAAAACAGGTTACGACGCTATTTACCTAAATAAATAGTAGTATTAATAGTGGCTGTTTGCTGTCTTCAGCGAAGCTCTTTACTGAAATTCTTTCACCTTATCGCATCTTCGATGTATAGAATGAACAGTAGCGCCAAAAGGCTGCATCCCTGTCTTACACCCTTTGGAAACCGAGCCCTACGTTTTCCGTCTTCCGCTCTTATTACTTCCTCGTGGTTCTCGTGCAGTTTCTCTGATACCCGTCTCTCCCTTTAGCTTACTCACTTCTTTCTCTGAATTTTGAACATCTTTCACCGTTTGACACGGTCGAACGTTTATTCCAGGTCAACAAATTCTGTTAACGCGTCACGATTTTTTAGTCTTGCGTCGATTATCAACCGCAACGCCGGAACTGCTTTTTCTGGTGCGTTTACCTTACGTAAATCGTGACTGATCGTTATGTAATACATCCTCAGTTTTCATTTCCATTGTTCTGTAAATTATTATTGTCAGCAACTTGAATTCACGTGCTGTGAAGCAAATTGTTTTATAATTCTCGCACTTTACAGATCTTGCAATCTTTGGCATTCTGTGGATGATATTTCCGAAAGTCAGATGCTATATCGTCAGACACTTACATTCTACACCACAACGAGGATAGACTTTTTGTTGTCACTTCCCACAACAATTTTAGATTTTCTCATGGGACTTTATCTATCCCTTCTTCCTTATTTGATCTAAAGTCGTCCAAAGCTCCTTTGAATTCTGATTCTAATACTAGATCCCCTATCTCTAGGATATCGACTCCGGTTTCCTCTTCTAACACATAATCAGATAACTTCAATTTACTCTTTCTCAATCTGCTTTCTTCTCCCCAATTAACAGTTGAATATCCGTTCCACTTCTAATGTTATTACCCTTGCTTTTAATGCCATCGAAGGTTGTTTTGGCTTTTCTGTATGCTGGATCTGTCCTTCCGACAATCTTTTGCTTTTCGATCCTTCACATTTTAATACAGCCATTTCGTCTTAGCTTCCCTGGACTTCCTGTTTATTTCATTCTTCATTGACTTGTGTTTGTGTATTTCTGTATATCTCTGAACATTTATATACGTCCTTCTTTCATTGATCAACTGAAGTATTTCTTTTTTATCTATGGTTTCTTCACAGTGACGTTCTCTTCATCTATCCTGCTTCTATGACTATCCTTTTTAAAAATATTCATTTCTCTTCAACTGTGTTACCTGCTGAACTATTTCTTATTGCAGTATCTATATGCTTAGAGAACTTCAAGCGTTTCTCTCCATTCCTTAGTACATCCGTATCCAACTTCTTTGTTTTTTATGTTTCCTGATTAGTGTCTTATACTTCAGCCTACTTTTTTTGACTACTAAATTGTGGTCGTAGGATCTTAGTCTATATCCTCTCCTCGGTACGCCTTACAATCCATTATCTGTTTCGGAACCTCTGTCTTATCATGGTGTAATCTAGTAACTGGAACCTTCCCATATCTCCTGGCCTTCTCCAAGTATACTTTCTGCTCTTGTGATTCTTGAACAGAGCATTCGCCATTACTAGCTGAAATTAAATGCAGAATTAATTACTTTTTCTCGTCTCTCATTCTTAACACCAAGACCATCCTCTACTCCTTCTCGCACAATCACATTCCAGTCCCCCATGAGTATTATATGTCAAACCCATTTGTGTACTGGATTACCGTTCAAAATCTTCATCTACTTCTTCTGTCTCTACATCTTCAACTTGTGACGTCGGCATGTTTACCTGAACCATCGTAATCGGTGTTGGTTTCCAGTCGATTCTGATGAGAATTGCTCTAACACTGTACTGTTCACAGTATCGCACTCCCTGCCCTACCTCCATATTCGTAACGAATCCTACTCCAGTTATACCATTTCCTCAGCTGTCGATAATATTCTATTCTCAACTGACTAGAAATCCTGCTCTTCTTTCCTATTGACTTCACCCACTCCCACAATACATAGATTGAGCCTTTGTATTTCCCTTCTCAGATTTTTAGCTTCCTTAGCAAGTTCACACTTCTAACGTTCCACGCACCGACTAGTAGAACTCTGTCCTTTCGTTAGTTATTTAGTTATTTTGTTATGGTCACCTCCTCTTTAGCAGTCCCCTCCAGGAGAATCGAACGGGGAAATAGTCCAGAAATGTTTGCCAATGGAAAAATCTTCTTGATATTTTTTTCAATTACAAGACACGTGTCCTGTGGAGACACGGTATATGTCTTTAACGCATTGCCTTCTACATCTTGGTGTTGATCATTTCTGATTCTTCCGCCTTTAAGGGCAGTTGCCCACGACAAGGGCAAGAGTGTGCCCTGAATCTCTTTCCGCTCCTCTGCCCTGTTTGACAAGGCCGTTGACAGAATGAGGATGATTTCGGAGGATGGAAGTTCTCGACCGCCAATGATAATGTGTTTTATTCAAAATTTAAGCTGTGGTAGGGTTAGAATCCGGCACTGAGAACTTTTTGATTACTAATTAAATCCGCTACCCCTAGACCACTGGTGTCGCGAACAGTCACCTCTAAAAACGCGATTTATCTGCGGCTCATACCTCATTTTCTGTTGGTGAGACATAGTGTCAAGTGTTTCCGTTAGTGTTTGGGCTAGGGATCATTTTTATACCCATCACAATAGTTGTCTTGCTGTAACCAGCCTGCAGCACAAAGTTTGAATTTTTAATTTTGCGTTGTGTGTTCTCTGTAGAGCGCCTTCACAGGCTTATGTAGGCAATGCTTAGTTCATAGGTGGTTCCTGAGAATACCCAGAAAACAAGTTTGTTAGGTACCAAAACCGAACCGCAGACTCCAAGATGGCTACACAAACGTAATATCCGGTGTGAGACAAAAACATAGTTTATAAAGCTAATTTATCACTTAGAAAAATGCTGTAAATTTCTCCGTTAACATGGTAAAAGTTCTGGGAACCGCATTTTGTACTACTGAAGCACATGCACAATTTCGTTGCACGTAAAATCCAACCAGCGATGTAAAATTAGTGTAGCGCTATTTCTACTTCACAGAAGTAAACTATCAAAGTTTTACTGACCTATAAAGTTCTGGAGCAAGAAAGAGAAGGAAACCAGCAGAAAGATGCTTCGATCAGAGCACAACGACGCCTAATACACTCCCTTTTAAAGGACTCTGACTGAAAAGTAGGATACCAGCTGCCTCTTTCCCCCCTGCCAGCACAGCTAAAATAGTTCCCAACAACTTTGGCATGTGAACATATTCACACTTTCTTATACTGAGAGGATAGGAGACAGTGGCAATTTGAAACAGACAGAAAATCAAAAATACTGGAAGATAGGAAACAGTGGTTGTAGTACAGAAAAAGTTAAGGATACGATGGAAGTTTGGGAGAAAGAGAGTGACACAGTAGCAGAGGAACATCTTCTTCTGTAGTGGTCAATCCAAGGATTGGTTTGCAACAGCTACAATGGCAGCTTGTCTCCATTCTGTGCGTCTTTCAGCTTTTCTCTTCATTTCTTTATAGGTGTTACATCCCACATCTTTCACGATTTGATCCATGTACCTCAGTCGTGGTCTTCCTCTTGGTCTTTTTCCCTCGATATATCCCTCTATGATTGTGTTCAGGAGTCCTTTATGTCTTAATAGATGGCCTGTAAATTGCACTCTTCTTTTAACAATGAAACTCCAGAAGATTTTCTTCTCACCTGTTCTTTCCAGAACCACTTCGTTTGTGACCTTGTCGATCCATTTTATTTTGAGCATGCGTCTATAGCACCACATTTCAAAAGAATTTAGCTTCTGATCTTCCTCTGTCCCGAGAGTCCATGTTTTACACCCATAGCATGCCACACTCCACACATATGATTTCAAAAATCTTTTCCTGATTTCAAGGCTGATGCTCTTAGATGTTAATATGTTTTTCTTCTTGTTAAAAGCAGCATTTGCTTGAGCTATTCTACTTCTCACTTCTGCCTTGCTCCTTCCATCCCTGGTAATATTACTGCCCAGATAAGTAAATTTATCAACTTGTCCAAGCAGTTCATTGCCTACACAAACTTGGACTTTCACTTGATCTTCTTTGTCGCATGCCATTACTTTTGTTTTTGCTTTATTAATTCTCATATTATATTCTTCACCCATAACTTTATCCATTCTATTCAGTAGGACTACAAGATCTTCTTCACTCTCAGCCAGGACAGCTATATCATCGGCATATCTTATCATATCTATTCGTTGGCCATGAATTACTACACCTGTCTGTGAATTTTCCCTTACTTTTTTCAGCGCCTCTTCAATGTATACGTTATAGATGACAGGGGATAGTGCGCAACCTTGTCGGACACCTTTCCGTATCTGCACCTCTTTTTGTTTTGTCCGTCCACGGATAACTGCTGTCTCATTTTTGTACAGGTTCCATATCATTTTTCTATCTTTATGGTCTATTCCTACTTTTTTGAGTACCTCAAACATATTATCCCATTTAACATTATCAAAGGCTTTCTCTACATCTACGAAAGCTATGTATATTTTCAAGTTCTTATCTAGTCGTTTCTCTATTATTAGTTTTAGAGCAGATATTGCTTCTCTGGTTCCTCAATCTTTCTGAAATCCAAACTGGTCTTCGGTGAGTGTAGCTTCGACTTTTTGTTCTATGCGTTTTAGGATAATTGAGGTTAATATTTTAGAGGCGTGAGTAACTAGGCTGACCGTCCTATAATTTTCACATCTTGTAGCATTTGCCTTCTTTGGAATGGGGATCATAATGTTTTTCTCAAAGTCTGTAGGAATTTTACCCTGCTCGTACATGTTGAAAACAAGATAATACAACTCCTGATTCAGTTTTGCTCCTCCAGATTTCAGAAGTTCGGCTGGGATATTGTCTATACCTGGCGATTTGTTGTTTTTCAATTTTTTCAGAGCTAGTTGAAACTCTTTCTTTAATATAGGTTCACCTATGTTGTGTGCATCTACTTCTGTTTCTTCTTCCATGATATTTTCAGACAGGTCTGGTCCGCTGTACAGTTTTCCTATATATTGTTTCCATCTTCTTACAACTTCATCATCGTCATCCAACATATTTCCATTTTCATCCATCACGGCCCTACACTTGTTTCTTCTGTCTCCAAAGCAATGTCTCACACATTTATAGGCCTTGTCGATATTTCCCTTACTCATGTTGTCCTCAACTGAAATACAGAGATCATCAAGGTATTTTTCTCTTGCTTGTTTTGCCTCTCTGTTGATTCTGTTTTTCAGACTCTTGTATTTCTCTTGGTCTTCCTTCTTCACAGAATTTTTTAATTTCCTTCTTTCTTCCATCATGTTTAGTAGGTCATTAGTGGTCCATTCCTTCCTTTTCTCTGTCCTTTCTTTTCCTATTACTTCTTCTGCTGCTTCTAAAATACCAGTTTTTATTTTTTCCCAGCTGCTTTGGATGTCATTGCAGCCCTGTGTATTTGTTTTCTTGTCTGTTTCTAGTTGATAGTGCTTCAGTGTATTTTCGTTTTTCATGTTTGTCAAATCCCATTTACATGTACTTCTTTTTTTAATCTTCTTGAATTTTAGTTCAGTCGTCATCATAACGAGTATGTGGTCACTTTCCACATCACAGCCTGGATATGATCTGCTGTCCTTAACTTGGTTTTTAAATCTTTGCTTCACTAATATGAAGTCAATTTGATATCTGTTAATGTCACCAGGCATTTTCCAAGTATATCTTCTTCTTGGATGATGATTGAAGAAGGTATTTGTAATGCAAAGTTTATTTCTTTGGCAGAATTCTACAAGTGTATCCCCTCTTTCATTTCTTAATCCTAATCCAAAATTCCCTGCCACATCCTCTTCTTTACCTTCCCCAACAACGGCATTCATATCTCCCATGATGACAAGGTTTTCAGCTCCTTTAATTCTGCCAATTACTTCTTCAAGGTGGTCATACATCATGTCGATTTCATCATCCTCGTGCCTCGTAGTTGGCGTGTATACTTGGATTATGATTGTGTCTCTTGGTTTAGTTTCCAATCGGACATAAATTATCCTCTCACTCTGTTGAACAAATCCTTTTACTCTTAACTCCATCTCTTTATTGAGGATAATTTCCGCTCCTGCAATCCTGGGATTGTCTTGTGCTGTTCCAGTGTGGATGATTCTGTAATCCCCTGACCAAAAGTCACCAGCGTTTGGCCATCTCATTTCTGAGACTCCCAGTACATCAATATCCATTCGTTTCATTTCCATTTTCAAGTTTTCCAGTTTACCACATTTAAGAAGTGAGTTGACGTTCCATGTTGCTATCCTTCTTACATTAATGCTTTTGGATTTTGGTATCTCTTTAGTTGTCCCCGCCCGGAGATCCGAATGGGGGACTATTTTACCTCCGGAGAATTTAACCAAAGAGCTTTCCATCATAAGCTGTTGATACTTGGAATACCCGCCCGGGTCTTTAATGGAGTGGTTTCCCGTTGCCTTCTCCATTCTATGCCGTTGGCCACCTTGTGGCTCCTCCGCCGTTAGGAGCAGTTTCCCACCCCAAGGGCAAGAGAGTGCCCTTCCTTCTAGCCACTCATCCGCCCTCCTAGAAGGCCGTTGGCAATTGATAGAAGGTAATCTCCTTATCCCGGGAGATATTGGGCTCAGTAGAAGTATAGGTTGGAAATGGAAGACCCCTAGCCCTCGAAACCTAATAGCGTCAGGGTCGGAAAAGAACAAGAGTTGGCCAAGGGTGGCCAAATAGGAAAGATAAGAGTGAGGAGCCTGACATAAGTAAGTGGAAGCAATGCCAGGACTCAGCTCGGGACCCCGTGGTCGCCAGCCACGGACTCACTAGGTGTGAGTCCCTGAAGAGGAACATAGTTGACAGTAAAACAACAGTGTTAGGAAAAGACTGAAGGAGATAGTGTTAGTGGGAGAAGAATAAAGAGAAATAGAAAGAGGAAGTGGGTTAGAGCCAAAGATATGAATGGGCAGTGTCTATGACAATGGCAGTGAGAAAGAGATGGGTAGTGACAGAGGGAAGAGAGAGTGGCAGTGCAATGAATACAATTTTGAAGAAGTCCTTAACTTTAAGTTTTCAAAAATTACTGTACCATGCTCTAGTGATGGAACATAAATTTATGCAAACCGTCGAAGTAGAGAATGTAAATTACTGAATATGCCCAGAACATGGAGGTGGCTCGATTTCGCATGCCCTATTAAGTGATCACGTAGAGCGGTGTAGATTAAAATGTAGTCGTACCAAGTGTTTCTTAATGGTGAAATATTTATGCATATAAATGACCCAGGCTTTCATTTCAAGAAACATATCATATCAATGTTTACTTCTCACTATACCAATTTCAGTCCTTCATAACGCCAAAGGGATGGCCACCCAAATGAATTGCTATTTTATTGTGAGATCTGGAGGAAGTGCACTTGGAAGTAGGCTGTACAGGTTTTTCTATTGGTAACGCCACGTAGTGCTCTGTATGAAAATCACTGGCTGTGCTGTGTGCAGTCTGTGGCTGGTTTGCATTGTTGTTGGCTATTGTAGTGTTGGGCAGTTGGCTTTTAAGAGCACGTAGCGTTGCGCAGTTGGAGGTGAGCCGCCAGCAGTGGTGGATGTGGGGAGAGAGATGGCGGAATTTTGAGAGCGGATGATCTGGACGTGTGTCGATCAGAGACAGTACATTTGTAAGACTGGATGTCATGAACTGCTATATATATTATGACTTTTGAACACTATTAAAGTAAATACATTGTTTGTTCTCTACCAAAATCTTTCATTTGCTAACTATGCCTATCAGTAGTTAGTGCCTTCAGTAGTTAGAATCTTTTTATTTAGCTGGCAGTAGTGGCGCTCGCTGTATTGCAGTAGTTCGAGTAACGAAGATTTTTGTGAGGTAAGTGATTTGTGAAAGGTATAGGTAATTGCCAGTCAGGGCCATTTTTTGTAGGGATTATTAAAAGTCAGATTGCGTTGCGCTAAAAATATTGTGTGTCAGTTTAGTGTTGATCAGAATAAGTAAGGAGAGTAATGTCTGAGAACGTTCAGTTTTGCTCAGCTGTTTGAAAAGCAAATAATGTAAGAGGTTTATGAGCACAGTCATACATTAATTTTTCTGTGGGGACGTTTCATATATGAAACGTCTCCTTAGAAAAATTATTGAATTACTATGTTGATCAACTGACACACAATATTTTTTTAGCTCAACGCAATCTGACTTTCAATAATCCCTTCAAAAGAATGGCCCTGACTAACATTAACCTATACCTTTCACAAATCACTTACCTCACAAAAATCTTCGTTACTCGAACTACTGCAATACAGCGAGTGCCACTACTACCAGCTAAATAAAAGATTCAAACTACTGAAGGCACTAACTACTAATAGGCATAGTTAGCAAATGAAAGATTTTAATAGAGAACAAACAATGTATTTATCTTAATAGTGTTCAAAAGTCGTAATATATATAGCAGTTCATGACATCCAGTCTTACAAATGTACTGTCTCTGATGGACACACGTCCAGATCATCTGCTCTCAAAATTCTGCCATCTCTCTCCCCACATCCACCACTGCTGGCGGCTCACCTCCAACTCCTCAATGCTACGTGCTCTTAACAGCGAACTGCCCAAAACTACAATAGCCAACAACAATGCAAACCAGCCACAGACTGCACACAGAACAGCCAGTGATTTTCATACAAAGCGCTATGTGGCGTTACCAATAAAAAAACCTATACAGCCTACTTCCATAGCCCCCATGCTACCCACAAAAACCTTACAAATTGTTTTGGACAGTGGCCAATAATGATTTGATAAAAATTTTCATAATTACAATATATCAATATATCAAGATATCAAATGCCCACACTTATTCATACAATGTTGGTCAAAAGCTAAAATTTTCTCACACTCCATAAAGACAGTCCTGATCATTCATCACAGTATTAATTACAATTTTATGCAGAAACTCTGAGCATTAAAAGAAAATGCACACCGAAGTACTGGATTCCTATGCAGTCTTGAAGAAGTAGTGTTGTCCTTCCAATGGATAGACAGTGCTGACTCTTGACATGCAGACAGGTAATGGGCCACAACAGAACAAACCCACAGCAGAGTCAGTTGAAGTTCAAGAATATTGGCAGGTAGGTCATCACAGGGCAGACCCACTGTAGTCCTATTAGAGATTATGGTATTGGTGGGCCACCAGAGGTGCAGACCCACTGCAGTCTCTGTAGAAATAATGGTATTGGTGGGCCATCAAAGATGCAGACCCACTGCTGTCCTTGTGGAAACGGCCAGCAGCTATCTGTTGCGACAGTGCAAGTGTACAATCACCATCGAAGAGTCTTGCGGACAATATAGCAAGTCCATAAACCACCACTTACGCACTCACAAAGTTTTTGGAATTGTTCTTAGAACCAGCAATGCTGTTAACCAGTCCCTTTCTGAATTATCAACACACGTGCGAGAACTAACAGTTCCAACTTCTCACATACTGTGCATATATTAAGACCAACAGAAATGTGTGCAGTGAAATGAATGCTTACAAGTTACTTAATTTGATGAACTGGTGTCTATACAATTATAAATTTACAACATAAGAATACAATTACAAAGGTACAAAATACGTAATTAAAGAACATAACAATACAGATAACATTTGTAGTAGTACAGGCTTTAGAAGAGAATAGAAATAAACAGAAACATAAGTGTTACAGGAATTATGACATAAGTAAATAAATAACAGAATGAGAATAGTTTTCGATACATTACTTTAACACATGGGCATTGAAACAGAACAGAATTAATAATGTCTAACATCTTTACAAAGTAAATAACTTAGTATTAATGCAAATTATATTTGAGGATAACAGTATTCCTCATCATAGTGAACATAGCTTAGTATTAGAAGAGAAAGAAATTCTATGAAACAGTACACAGAAACAGGAAGAACACAAATACACAAGGGTATACAAACACCAAGCGGGATAACACAAAAGGAAAGGACGGGGTTTGTTTTAGTACAGTATTTTGCAAACAAAACTTCACCGTTATTTCCAAAAAGTCATATCTATACCTGCTTTCTGTACTTTTTTCGTATAACTTTCAATGCATTTCTTCCAATTCATCGCAACTCATTCTCTTATATAGTCTACCCCTCTTAAGCTAACTTAAATCTACTGAGCTCAGATGCATAAACTAAGGGACGAGGCAATGCAGCAGCACAAAACAATTAACACAAACAGCAATGACAAAAAAAACGCAAATAGGCAAAGCTAGCAGCAATAAATATAAATTAGCAAAGCAAATGCAACATTAGAACTAATATAAAGCAATGTGCAACCAACAAGAACAATAAATCAGTAGTAAAACTGGCTTAACAGAGTAATACAAAGTGAAATTCAGTAGCACTATGCCTGGCAAACAGCAGCAGCAAATGCAGTAACTTATAACTAAACATGATATAGCTCAAGCAAAAAAAATAGTACACTAAAGACAACAATGCAGATAAGGGAAATGTCTATTCACATCTTAATGTCTATGTAATTAATGTGGTGCACCACAACTTCTTCTACCATAAAAATTACCAAGTACTTGAAAAGAAAATTATGTATGCAGTCACCATTACTAGTCCCTTCTTATTGTTTTTTCGTTTCCAAGTGCTCCTTTTTTTTAAGAAAGTGGATCATAAAATTATTATCTAACAGATCTGTTGACAGAAAGTTTTCACATTAGCAAATGCATTTAATTTTATTTTATAAAACCAATGATGCAACACACCTGGAAGACAGATGTCAAATAAAATAAGCAACTATGTACAAAGTAAAGTATAAAAATATCATTCAGTTGTCATGAGGCATTTCATAAGTTAGTAGAAATAATCTCAATTCTTGTAGAATGATACTTGTCATAATCAGGTGTGCAGATGTACGAATATTTCCCATCAATTCATAAGCATTTCAGTAAGTAGCACAAAGTACAACATATTTCCAAGTAATGAGCGTGTCGTATTTGCGATACTTTCTACAAAGGAATGTCAATAGCGAGGATAATGACCTCTTTTTTTTTCTCCACCTTTGCCTCTGAAAGGCAACTGTCGTGCAGCGTGGTGCCCACGACGCATTACGTGAAGGTGGTTACTTAACTTTCTTACCGAAAAATTTACGACACCAGTTTGCACTACAGTGACAGTCTCATATAAAACTTTCACACATCAAGAACTTGCGTTGCAAATCTGTAGAAACAAAATCCTATAAATATAACAGTGTCCAAAAAATTTTTGCCGGCATTGTGATACATTCACGCACATACACACATTTCATAACTCTTAAAGTACGATTCTTGGTTTCCAACAACCTTTTTCACAAATCAAAGTCCCTAACCACTACTCATTATTCCTTACCTTATTACACATATACATATTCGTTGACACTTATTCAATATTTCATCATAATAAATACATAGCGTAATCAAATTCCTCATATAGCATCAGCTTATTGAACATAAACATACATCAACAGCATAATACACATTGTCATCATAATAATATCATAACATCTCAGTCAATTCTCAAAATCGTCGTAGCTTCCTCCAATAATTTCAAAACCTAAAAATAAATTCTCTGTTCATTTCAATAGTGTCATCTACCTCAAACGTACTTTAAAAATCATGATCCCGTACCAAATACATCATTCAAAGCTCTCATAATATCACAATGGTTAGGAAAAAATATGAACAATTCACACAGTACAGACAAAATACAATTTCATAGATAGTTACGTAAACATCTGTCACTGATGTAGTAAAATAAATGTTTGTGTGACCCAGTTAAATGATCAGATAGCTGTGTAATTTATGTGTTAGAGAAATATGGTACCGATGTGTAAAGTTGTATAAGCAAATACCATATTAGCTAGGGCTCCTTGTGCTTGCCAAACACATGGTACACAAAGTAAGCGTGTACCCCCTGAGGATTAATGTAATTATATCCTTAGGTGTTACAGATTACAGCAGTCGAATGAAATGCATCACGGGAAACCTTTGTAATTCAAAAATCTTTAAAAATAAACGTTTTAAGTACAAAATTAATCTCTCAAATACGTGTCCTTTAGCGCTAAATGTGCATCTTGCTGTAAAATAATTCTGTGGAAGTGTCATAGTTATCGTCCTCCGAAAGCTACGTTCTGCAGAAGTCAATGTACGTACCTCATCGTAAACAAAAGTGAAATGCTATGCGTATAGATATCGTAGTTATTACGTACATTACCGTGACCAAGATAGTACTATACTGTAACGTATTGTTGTGCTACGGTAAAGGCTGTCTCATTGTAGCTATACCACAAAAGTTACTACTAAAACATGTTTTACTTTCCAGAAGAATTCAGAAAAACTGTGCACATATAAAACAGATACAGCGCAAAAGCAATAATATAAATTGTGTCACTCATTAGTAGCGTCGTGATATAATCGTGTAGCTGTCAAATAAACTAACCACTGTGTCATCTGATATCTCTCAGAAAGTACTTTAAATCCATAATGTATTTTCAGGTAAACCAAAATGTTGCATTAAAATCTCATTAGCAGTACCGGTACACGTTGTAAGTATGTGAGCCTTATAGACGTTACGTAATCATGCAACTAACAAGCAAGAATGTACACACACAATAACACTGTGTCGTCTGTTCACTATAACAATGCACTCATAGATACTGTCTAAATATATTGCCTAGGTGCTAGACTGGATAATTAACTTCAAAACATTGTTGCATGTCAACAGTTTCTGTGTGACAAATTGTACTAGTAGCATGAAGTGAAAAATTTTATGGTAAAGACTAAGTAAAACGCAGATTATCTCTCAGTAAGCGGTTTTACATGTGAAGTGTGGTGCAATCCTTTACTCTTCATAGTACTCAGAGTTTGAACTTGAATGCAATTATCATGCGGTATACGTCGGTAAGGAATGCTAAACTTTTCTCAAGGTTAGCTTCTATGTTATTTTTCTCTTTAGCCAGCCGGCGCACGTGGGTGCCTGCGGTGCAAGTCATTGTCTGTCTCTTTGTTGGCGCGCGTCGTTATTGGGATTTGGAGGTCTAACTCCTACAAATTCACCTTGTCGAGAGGGCCCTGCCCTATTTGAATCCCGCCAGTTCTGATGCAATTCAAGTCTGTCTTTAGGATCATATCGTCTGTCGTCATGTCGGTAGATTCCATAGTTTCTTTCTTGTCGGTCACGTGGTGGAGAATTTCTCCCTGAATCGTAAACTGCATGCAGACGTTATTCTGTCTCCCTTGATAATAATGGTGGTGGTTGCCATATTGTCTGTTTCTATGATTGTCTCTGTCATATTCATTACTACGGAAATGTGATCTTTCTCTGTAATTATTACTACTCTGCCAACGGTTGTCATACGGGTGGTGTCTGTTTTGGTCACAATTTGTGTTGTAGGAATAGCCTTGTCGTGTCCATATTATTTCTGTCATTGCGGTATTGTGACGGATGTGACCTGTAATTGTTGTGCTCCTGTTTTCGCGTTCCGCGATTCTCAGTGTCAATTTCCAATTCTTGAAACAGTCCCTGAAAAGCTTCAATGTCGTCTTTGCAACGTCCTGCCAAAATAATATATCGTAAATGTTCAGGCAATTTGATTAAGCAAATGCCAATGAATTCTGAGGGGCTGTATGGGTTTGAAAGGTACTGATTCTTATGTAACATGTCTTCGAAATATTTGACAATAATGGAAAATTCTGATTGTTCGAAATGTTTCATCATTATGATGCTATGTTTTACTCGGTCTTGTGTGGCTTGAGACCAATATGCTGAGAGGAAGGCATGGTGAAATTCTCCTTCACTGTGGCAATCGTGAATGACCGATCGCATTCTTACAGCTGGTTCATTCTGTAAGTAGCCACACACTAATTATAATCTGTGCTCTAATGACCAGTTGGGAGGAAAACAATGAGAGAATTGATGAAGCCATGCGTGTGGATGAATGTCGTTGCCAGAATTCTGAAATGTTTTGAATTTACGTGTAGTAATGAACAGCTTATAGTCAAAATCATCGTGTCGGCGAGTCGCATGACGGTCATTGTTACGTCGTTTCGGCTCTTCCATTTCAAAATTCGGTGCACCTTGCCAATTTCTTTCATAATTTCCGAAATGCGCTGTGTTATTATTTTATGGCTGTATTTCTATGTCCCTCTTCCTGTATTGGAGTGCGAGTGTCCTCTGAAATATATAATTCTTGTATTACTTGTGCCAACTGATCTTGTACTTCCCGGATTTCTCTTTTGTGTTGCGTATTAATTTGATTCTGATTTTGTTTCAGTTTCTTAATTTGTTCATACTCTTCTGTGTCAGTGAAGGCTACAGATCATCATCCACCTTCCTGGATAAGTTATTGAACTGGTCCGAAAGTTCGGCTACTTTCTCCGATAGTGAAATTGTGTCCTCAGTGTGTTTTTCTGGACCAAGTTTGAGAGTGTCTTTGTGTTGAAATCGTATCTACTGTGTCCTTTAAGTTTTCCTGAGTTTTTGCAAGTTGCGTAACCGAATCGGTAGATGCAACTGAGTCAATTTTAGCTTGCAAGGTGTCGTGATTTTCATGAACAATTGTTTGCAGTTCCTTTATGCCTGCTTCGTGATTCTGTAATGCATTTTCATGACGCGAAAAAATAGGTTGGAAATGCTCACACATTTGTGTTTTTATGTCAGTACAGACTTTTTGACATTTCGACTCGATTTTATGTAACTCAGTAGTTAAATCTTCACGTGTTTGTTCAAGTGTGGTGTCTAACTTTCGAAGATTTTGTTCCATTGTGTCTAACTTTTGAAGATTTTGTTCCATTGTTTCTAACTGTTACTGTGCTTGTCTCTGATTTTGTTTCATTTGTTGCATTAATGGCCATAATAATGTATTAGTGTCTGGAATCTGTTCCTCTATGCTTCTCGGCAGTGCATTTGCACCGGCAACATTCACATTTTGACGAGCAGAAAATGTGTCTTGACTCATTTGAGAAAACGGTGAGGACGCAAAACCTGAATCTACAGTATTTTCAAGTTTGTGTCGTGTCATTTCGGATTCCTGAGGCGAACTGTAGCTGACCGATCGATCGATAATGCTTCCCTGTCCACTAATTGTTTCACTGTCTACACCATTATTTGCAGCCCGCTCCATTTCCCTATGCACAGTTACCAAATTATTAGTTTGAACATTAGTTAATTCATTACACGGTGGCGCTAACACACTGCTTTCGTCTTCACTGTCATTTCTCAGTTTACTTTGGAGGCTAGTATTACTTTTTTCACACGCCATTATTTTCACAATATTTCACACGATAACGCAGAAAAGCACAATTTGAAGAGCAAAATAAGAAAACACATTAACATAGCACTGAAAAAAATATCTAGTTAATTACAAGCGCAGCTGCGAAATACTTGGTGCAAATCTACATGCATGCCACACCTGTTTTACTGTTCAACAATAAAAAACTACAACTACAAACGAAATTCTCTCTATAATTACACGCTAGCAATAAACAATAGTTACGCTAATTACACAAACTACAAGAAAAAAAAATCAGAAGATTCCAGTGAGGTATCCTCGGCTAAGGGTCGACATATGAAACGTCCCCTTAGAAAAATTAATGAATGACTGTGTTGATAAACTGACACACAATATTTTTAGCGCAACGCAGTCTGACTTTCAATAATCCCTACAAAAGAATGGCTCTGACTAACATTAACCTATACCTTTCACAAATCACTTACCTCACAAAAATCTTCGTTACTCGAACTACTGCAATACAGCGAGCGCCACTACTACCAGCTAAATAAAAGATTCGACCTACTGAAGGCGCTAACTACTAATAGGCACAGTTAGCAAATGAAAGATATCGATATAGAACAAACAATGTATTTTCCTTAATAGTGTTCAAAAGTCATAACATATATAGCAGTTCATGACATCCAGTCTTACAAATGTACTGTCTCTGATCGACACACGTCCAGATCATCCGCTCTCAAAATTCCGCCATCTCTCTCCCCACATCCACCACTGCTGGCGGCTCACCTCCAACTGCGCAACGCTACCTGCTGTTAAAAGCCAACTGCCCAACACTACAATAGCCAACAACAGTGCAAACCAGCCACAGACTGCACACAGCACAGCCAGTGATTTTCATACAGAGCGCTACGTGGTATTACCAATATAAAAACCTATACAGCCTACTTCCACAGTGAACAATGTCTTCTGCACTACCACACACGTTTCCCGTACTATCATACAATTAAACAAAGCTCATCTCGTGAACAACGTAATTAGATGTAAATGGAGAAAGACCGACACGAAACAGATTACAGAAATACGAATAAATTATTAAACTTTATCATAATAACTTACCAATAACTAAATAAAGCCACACGTACACGTCGTTAATAACAACCTCTATGTGTATAATGAACCTAACAGGGATCGATGGTAAGAAGAAGACTCCATCGGAACTTTAGAGTGACACTTGAGCTCTGGGTCCGGTTATGTGCATTCGCTACTGTCCAGAGGAACTGTCCTGTGACCTTTCATATAAGCGCACCTGGCCACGCAATGACAGATTGTGTAGCATGTTCAAGTGCTTTGTGCCAAGAAAGATTAAGAAAGATTGAATTACGTTTTTTCTGTATTTGCAGGAAAAATAGCCCTGTCAGTACCAGTGACAACTAATACCGGATTTTTTTCCTTCGTCACTAGACACAATTCAACAGGTCTCGTTGCTCTCAATGCGTCCCATGAAACGAAGATTAGAGTTTAACGTCTCGTTGACAGTGTAGTCGTTAGAGAAGGAGGACAAGCTTGGATTACGAAAGGATAGGACGGAAATCGGCCATAGTCTTCCCACTGAAACCATCCCGGTACTTTCCTATAGCGATTTAGGGACATTACTGTAAACCTTGATTCTGATGGCTGGGCGTTGTTCTCTCAAATCCCATGAAACCTGCATAACCCAAATACTTCATTAACGAGTCGTGATAAGGCAAAAGTATTTGCTTAAAATCGTTGCACCTATAGATGAGATTAATATTTATACTGTGGTGAACAGTTGTACAAGTGGCGTTAAGTAAGTGCTGCAACGTATTTTGTTTTCGGCCAATATAGTTTCAAAAATGCAGAATTTGTTGTGGGACATCGTGGAATATTCCCGCTTAAGTCCCTGTAGTTTCATGAAGTATCTAGCCCGGATTGCCGTGTGTATTAAGACGTCGCTTCCGGGAGGGGAATGCGCGCCAGACCCAGATCGAATACGCCTCCGGCGCATTAACGACGATGGGCGGTGTGCCGGGAAAACGGGATGTAGTTTTTCGGCAGTTTCCAGTATCCAACAAGATGAATGCAGGGATGCTTCCCAGTAATAAGTACACTTGCATGTTTCTTACACTTGCATGTTTCTATCAGACTACATACTACTCCCCCTTTGTGTAACGTTGCTGGTTGGTACCTTGATTTACTATTCTGTTCCAGTCACGAAACGAGTGTTTACTCACTGTAAATGATTTTCTTCGCTGTACAGTTAACTCTTTTAGCAATACTTTCCTGGCATCTCTGTTTGTTTATCGTAGGCCACATTTTAAGTCTTTTACGAATACTTCCCTGGCATATCTGCTTGTTTATCGTAGGCCACATTACCTTCTTCGAGTCTGTGACATTTGTTGTTATCTTTTCTATTCAGATGTAGTGTATAAGGGCCACGACAAAAATACGGAAACATTCCAAGAAATGCACACTTAAAATAAACACAGATCCTAGCCAAACCCGAGTGTGTGCTGTTTTATTTCACCACAAAGAGGACCTGTGCAGTACCCTTAATACGTTGCATGCGTCAGTCGTGCTGAGAACATAGTTGTGTGTAGTCGTGAGTGCTATACATTGGAGGTGAATTAGAACGTGGGCAAATTGTTGGTGTTCATAAGGTGGATGCTGGCGACAAGGCAGCTGAAGTGTTGTGTTTCAACAAGAGGCACCACATCCAAGTGTGTACCGCACACAAGGAAACCTGCAAAACATCGACCACCAAGTCTCAACGCGGGCGAAAGTGTGGGTTGTGTGAAGATGACGGAGAGCCCATGAAGACGATTGTGACGAAGAAATAGCAAGACCACAGCTACAAATGCCACTGCATAATTGAATATCGCAATCGCTAACACTGTGAGCACCACAACCAAATAAATACGAAGGGAGCTCCATAAGAAGGGAATAGCAGAGCAAGCTGGAATTTCAAAACCACTCATCGGCAAGGAAACGTTGTGCTGAAGCCTTATAATCTGGACTATAGAGCAATGGAAGAAACTCATTTGGACGGATTAGTTTGTTTCACACTATTTCCACTCCTGGCTGCGTTTACGTGATGATTTGGGCACCCATATCATGGTATTCCATGGGCCTTAAGGTTACACTGCAAGGTCTCATTACTGCCAAGGGTTATATGACTATTTTGGCTGATCTGGTCCAAACCTTGATATAATACTTGTTCCTTAGTGATCATGCTGTGGTCAAAGACGACGAGGACCCTGTTGACATATTTGCCGTCGGCCAGAACTGGTGTGGCGAGAAAGAGGATGAATAGTTGCATTATCAAAAGATCTCAAAATAATTGAGCCATTGTGGTTCAAATCGGAGGGAAGGGCGCTTGATCGCTATCCTCCTCCCTCATCGTTACCTCAACTTCGCTTGACAACCACACAGGGTCTGTATTTACCAATTTAGAGACGCGGCATTAAGCATTGTAACGTGTTTGGTTTTTGATGTTTCTCTTTTTTTATCTGTCTTCTTTAGTGAGGTACTGCTAGTAGCATATTATTACGAAATGTAAAAAAAAAATTCTAAATATTCCACTCCTGTCGCAAAACCTGACAACTGGTCATGGACCTAATCACTTGGAACGTAATTCTCGTAAACCAGTTCACTGTATTTCTGTATTTAATGACAACACCAACGGTGATCAGCAGCTGGAATGACGTGAAAAACCACATGTATCAGTCCGAGGAATGTGAGGTGGCCGACCTCATACAGGAGTTATTAAGTAGAAGAATCCTGAACACGTGTAGCTCTTTCAGAAGAGAGGTCATCGTAAAATCCTTGTCCGTCTTGTTCTGGAGTATCGTTTGCTAGCTTTACAAGCGGAAGTAAAATTTAAGATTGGAAGAAGACACGCAGCGTGCATGGAGAGATGTTTTTGATCAGAGTGAGTGGTTCTTTGAAATGTTGAACGAAGTCCTGCCGGACAGCATGCAGCAAAAGGATTTGTACACGATGGGAGAATTACTTTTAAAATTCCTTGCGCTTATTTTCAATAATGGTTCAGAGAAACGTATTGTTTCCAGGCGTACATATATCGCTTGGTAAAGAAAATGTATTTTGTTAATTTTAAAAGAATTTTTGATCCATGGATGCGTAACAACAATATTTCTCACCATGCCGCTTACTAATAGCTGTAAAAGATAAATATATAAAAGTAACTTTGGACGTACCTCGTGGGTACGTTAGGGGACTATTGCTGTTTTTAATGTACATAAATGACCGACTGGATGACCTAAGAAGTTCCCTCAAGCTTTTCGTGGATTGTGTTGTGTACAAACAAGTCACTACGCTAGAAAATTATATCGAAATGCAGGAAAACTTGCAGAGGATCTACGTTTGGTGCTGGGACTGGCAATTGACCCTCGGCGTAAATAAATGTAACGTACAGAGAAAAGGTAGGGGAAATGTTCATTTTTGTGTGATTGCACGTTGAGCAGTCGTGTCCATTAAGTAGCTGAGAGTCTGCGTACAGAACGGTTTAAAGTGGAACGACCACCCAAATTAACTGTAAGAAACGTAGATTCCTTGCCAGAATCTTTAGGAGATATAGTCCACCCACGAAGGAGCTTACGAAACCTGTGACTGACAATATTGATCGTCAGTGTTAAACTCATACCAGGCAGTACTGATAGAGGAAATAGAGATTCAGAGAAGACGCGTTTGGTCACAGGTTAGTTTACTAAGAATGACAGTGTCACGGAATCGCTCGTACAACTCCATTGGTAGACGCTACAAGAGGCTCGTTCCACCGCACGATGTGGTTTACCATTAAAATGACGATAGCGTATGCTCCTAGGTGAGACAACCAGCATATATCTTTCTCCTACGTGTATCTCGTTAAAAGACCGTGAATGCACAGTTTGAGATCCGATCTTACACGGAGTGTTACCAATGGTTATTATTTCGGCACACTTCTCAACGCTGTAATAGGTAAGGGGGAAATTACAGTGGTATTTGAAGTAACCATGGCCAAACACCGTAAAGTAGCATGTTGAGCCTACAACACCTGATGGCTCGACACACTTTCTCTCCACCAGACGATAACTTGATATCGTTATGGATAATCCCAATAATATCTTTTCCGCCAGCCTGATAATACAATAAGCCGCGTACTGAAACCTCTGCGGGGTTTCATAAGCAAGAGAGGGCTGGAAGAAGCGGGGTTGCTATGAGAAGTGGCCAGACCAGTTACCGCAAAGGGCAACTGAAGCATTGACAAGGGAAAGGTAGTAGATCAAAACAAACCAATTTTCAGATATTTTATCGGACAGGTAGTAAGACATGTCATCAGTGGTGTAGAAGTAGCATAATATCAAAGCTCTGGAAGGATGGGTTCTTGCTAACGATGCAAGATGGCTCTTTTAGTAACTTCACGTGATCTGGCATGGACAGGGGAGTAACTCAACAAGCGACCGAGGTACCAACCGTTCATTACCGTGATATTGATTCCGTAGCTAACATTACTAGAAAACCTGTTCCATACAAACTGGTAACTCACATTTTCCGTTTACACTAAAATGTACTTGATTACATTCACGGGTACTGCCTTGGCTTGTGTTTTATTATGACCTAACCGATCTGTATACTTACTTCGTGCGGCCTACTTGTAAATGCAAATATATGTCATAGTTTTGAAGAGTGTAACGTTCGGAAGTTTTGAAACCAAAACTGGAAACGCAGGGTAGTATTCTCCTTGGTTTAATCAACACAGTGCAGATAAAACAAAGAAGGCAGCCTAATATCAACGATCCTGCCTTCAGCATAAGACAGATATCTGTTATTGGCTCTGATTCTGGCTGTGTGGTTTTGAAACACCGCCAGCCAAAATAGAAGTGGGATGGTTTTACGTCTTTCATCTACGCAGTGATAAACACTGATCGCTAGAGTCATTTCGAAATTTGTAGTGCTGGGGTTTTCTTAGATAGGTTCTGACAGAGATTTCGGCATAATAGAGAAGGTAAAGAAGGTTTTACAATCGACAACTCCTGACAAAATAACTGATATGATTAGGGAAGCAAAGAATATAAGACCATTCAATGAAGATAACGGAGGAAGATTTCTATGATTTCGGCTTGGTACACGATGCGTTACTGCATACAGCACCAGTTAAGATCAGTTCTGCTTCTTGGATTAGAATTGTGAAATGTAAGTTGCCTATCACAGAAATAAAGAGTTCATTGAATGAAATGGAATCTTGGAGAGGGCAAACGCTTTGAAAAAGGATAGTTCTGTCGAGGGCGTCTCTACCACCACCGGGACGAAAACCCATCATTAGTGATGCCAAAGGAATATTTGTACACTATAATTATACTTCTTATACAAAAGTGACAGCTTGCTGTAAGTAGATCTGTAAAGTTAATTTGGAGTTTCTGTACTAATTTTGTAGATAAAACTACATATTTGTAGCGTCAAATCCGTTTCATTCTGTCAAATTTGCTATCCATGGATTACTCCCGTCCCCATGTCAACGCCTCGATTGTCAAAATTTGAACGTATGTTCGGTACACAGTATTAATATACCATGCAGTGTCATATCCCTTGTTACAGTAGCATTAGTGGAATATCCGAGGCAGAGGGTCATTCCAAATATTTTCCGTGTGCATTCTCTATCGCACTATTCTTAACAGAAAACATTTACTTTTAATGTTATCACAAATTTATCAAAGTTCTTCGTTTCGTTATTGACACTACAATGAAAATAATATCAAATTTACGGTAGACAAGTGAGTCTCCGTTGATTGTGCTCTTCATTCAGAAGAGCAGTTTGACGTAGCCGTCGACGCCTATCAAGAGCAACCATCTCTGTACAGCTACTGCATCCATAAGCACTTGCCTTGGTCTCCCTCTGTTGCTTTCAACTTCCACATTCCCGCCCATTACCAAATCAGGCCAAACCAAGTCTACTAGGAGCAAATAAAGGGCTCAGTTTGAGGCAGAAATTTCTGATAACGTAAGCGTCGAGGACAGCTTTGTATGGTGTTGAATCACGGACTGTGGGGAAACTGGAAATGAAGGGAGATGTGGCGCTATAGAAGGTTCCTGAGAATTAGGTGGACTGACAAAATAAGAACGGCGAGTAAAGAAATATGTGGAAAACGCTGAAAAGAAGGCGGGACAGGACATGGGTTAATTAACATTTAACTTGGTGTATCCACCTCTGGCACCTCAGTTCTGGCAACAAACTGATAACGACAGTAAAAATTATTCTGAGCAGCTGAGTCCGTCTACGGTGGCCACAAGGTATATTACCCTAATTTCACCTCAGATTTTACCAAGATTATAACTAATCATTGGAGCCCCACACGTATATTCAATACAACTATGTGCAGTATATCAGTATATACATCCTTTCCTCCTCACACCTGGTGAGTGGAAAGCATGAAATATCTGTATCTAGATCTGTGGGAGTAAAAGTAGTCTGCTAATGTGGCAAAATAGTCGATCCTATGAAACACGCACTAGGTAGCAAAGAGGTTTTTGTTCGCCTTGGACGAAGCGCTTGTGCAGGTTGCCACCACACAGTAAGGAGGTCCTGTGCGCTTCAGGAGGAACGGGATGTGTGGGAACCAAAAGTGTTCCGGGAGACGCGAGACGGGCGACACAGACTAAGTGTGGATGTGCCTATTCATAGTTAATCGATTATCTTATTTTTGTAGATTTCAGCTCCTGTCAACATTAAAGTCTAGCCCTCATCGCTCTTTGCTCGTTGACCGGTATATGGAATTTTTCTGATTAATTTCTTAACGTTATAACCAGTTGCACTTGGCTACGCATGCAAGCCATTGTTCTGCTCTACCTCTGTTCAAACATGGGGACTCGTGATGTACCTTCTCAGTTCATCTGATTTAGTTCTTTGATGATCTCACGAATATAGTATAATTGAACAGATTTCTGAAACATCGCTAATTTCTATTTCAGTTCGGAATCTAGTTGCTACATGTCTTTGTTGCCTGAGCACGTGTTAAGTAATAGATCTCAAAGGCTTACGTTCGCAGATGGTGACTCATAGTAATGTATCCTTATTTTATGCAGAATTTTTGGTTCTGATGACCACGTGTTCGCGCATTGTGAGAATCCTTACATATCCTTGGGGTAAAACTTCCAAATTAGTTTCAGAATTTCTTCTAACAGTTTATTTTTATCGTTGAACTCTCGTTCACTTATTTCGTGCACTCAAGACAATGGAACGACAGTTCAAAATGGTTCAAATGGCTCTGAGCACTATGGGACTTAACATCTTTGGTCATCAGTCCCCTAGAACTTAGAACTACTTAAACCTAACTAACCTAAGGACAGCACACAACACCCAGCCATCACGAGGCAGAGAAAATCCCTGACCCCGCCGGGAATCGAACCCGGGAACCCGTGCGTGGGAAGCGAGAACGCTACCGCACGACCACGAGATGCGAGCGGAACGACCGTTTGCTAACCACGTGCACACTGGTGAAGTTTTTCTTTGTTCTTATGTTCATCCTGAATATCTATTATATGTGTATATGTGTGTGAATGTCGGCATTGAAAGATTTCTCTGATCCTTCCATACCTAATAATTTATGATAAATCTTCCTGGGGTCTCCAAGATGCAGTTCTAAATGTAATTTTGTAACTCAGCCGAGACTGTTATGAAGAACAGCAACGATCACCCATTTAATAGTTGTTTTGCTTTTAGATTGTTCAGCTGTTCTTGAATAAACATGATAATTTTACCACAGCACATGTTTACGTATTCCCTCGCAAATTTCCATTTTAGGTCCTACTTCTGATCGTTGTGCAACAGGTAAATATGGCCAAATTATTTATTTAATAATTATTCAAATGTGCAAATTCGGTAACTCAGTTCATTGAAACATCAAAGGTTTTTTTTCCCTTTCATGTATATCCAGAAACCGTCTTCCCACCTTCTTCCCACGTTTCATGTTAACAGAATGTCAGTTGATGTCCCACTATACCCGACTCGATAGAGTTATGCATTTATCGTATGGTTTTGCCAGTATACAAAAGTATCTACAATAAAATGGCAATGTCTACATATGAGAATCATACAAGAGCACTTTAAATAACGTGATGTAGAGTGCTCAGAGCACCTTTAAATGCTCGAAGTGGGCACTCCCTGGCAATGTGATCTATTGGCTGCTCCTACGCCCCGCAATCGCAGACAGCAGATGGCCGGAAATTCCACTTCACGATGTAACCAAATCTTACTTGGACACTGCTAATGCGATTTAGCCTCGTCCAAACTTGGTGTGGTACTTCGAATCCCTCGATCTTCTTCGTTGGTTCTTGAACCAAGTGAGCGCTGCTGGGTGGTTGTTCGTTCCAGCGTTGTCGCCAGTCGGAGGTCATGTCAAAAGAACCGACAACGCAGGATGATTTGCGTGATTCGAGGCGAGTTACGGATGATCTTGTAGGGCACCATACAAGGGAGAGTTCTTATGAGAAGTAATCTCTTTCAGCAAGATTATTTTAGCTGCTTGCCTCATTAGATCTTGCGGAGAAATATTAGTTGCTCATCAGCCTTTGTTGCTAGGCACTGTTTTCCTACACAGGAGTGCCATCTTCTCCAGCGTAGTACATAAGAGCGAGGGCAACAGAGCGTAGAGTATTGGCGTCTGCATCCCAGCAGCTTACTGCAATCCCGCAAAGTAGACTTACTCTGAGAACCAAGTTTTCAGATATATTGGTACACTGTTGTTTGAATGTCAAGAAGTTACAATTTTTGGATTCATATTCCTCAGTCTTTAATTTAACATTAATTTCTTTAAAAAGAAAGAAACACATTCAATGACTGGAGATGTCCTTTGATGTAATGTATTCATTTTTTAAATGACGTCATATGCACCTTTGACTTCTGAGATTATTTATTTCAAAACTGCAATTTCGGTCTTATGTCTTATGGCCATTATCAAGTGGTATTGTAAAATATTTTCCTTCAACACAATCAAGACTTTGAAGTCCTTTAAAATCCTTTGTTATGGATCATCAGAAGTTTATGAGTAAGGGCAATTTTATTTTTTCTTTATGTTTCCGATATAGTGAAGGCACATTAGCTGATATTCAACAAAAAATTAGCTTTCTTAGAATGTTATTTTCATCACATCAAGGGGGATTGAGATCTCGCATAATACACAGTACTGTGTGTATTCGCTTCGTGGTATTTATTTCACGTGAGCAATTACAGAAACTGACAAAGAATGACCCGCCATATAGTGATGCACTTCCCTTTTTTCTCTTGTAGCATTCGTTCTTCCGTCGACTGATATTCCAGCAATAATTTTCCAACATAGAAGGCATTCACTTCCGTTCATAACGAATTTCTGTAGCAGAAATGTCTATATGGAATCTTTCGCAATGTTCATCTGACACGTCACTACAAATCTGTGAGGTAATCCAGGCGATAGTCGTCCAGAATATTTGTCTTCAGAGACATATTGCACCCCGATTCTTGATAAGCTTTGACCATTTCATTCACCATTGCTTTGTAATTGGTAGGTCTTCTCTATCCAAGGAAGTATTCTGATACCATTTCATGGCTTTTATGAACTGTTTCCTTAGGCTAAGTCTAATGTGAAGGGCGGAAGTAGTATATCTTCAGGAGCTACCAGCCTTTCACGTAGCACGTTCTTTTCACCCATTTTCCAATTCTGCTTACGCCATTTCATTTTGACGTAGTGAGAATTTCTGTCACGACTATCCAACTCGTAAAGAAAACATGCATATTTAGTGTAGCCTTGTTGCATTTTCATTATCATAGCAATTGCTTGGAAGTCTCCACACATTTTCCATTTGTATTCATTGTTTTGTAATAAATTTAGCATTTACTGAAGCTGATGTAAGCAACTGGAACAGAGGGTGTTTTATTTCCACTGTGGAAAGAAACACGGTTGAGACTTGTTTTCCAGGAGTCTATGAAAAGTCTTCACTCCTATGAGCTGTAGATTCAGTTTAGCACCTTTCTTAGGCCAACAAAGTCATTGCAAAACGTCAGTTCTTCGTCAGTTGCAAAATAAGATATAAAGGCATGTTCTCTGTGCCTAAACTCACTAATTTTAGTACTTTGGTGGAGTAGATTATACTCGTCAGTCCTAGCATTTAAATGTGTTTGTGTTAGTAAATGGTGATGACTCACTTGTGCGGTGGTGTAGAGGATCATTCATTGCAGTAATGTGATTTCTTCGACACAAATTACTTGACTGTCACTCAATCTGATCTGCAGCTGTTGAAAGTAGGACAGCTATCAGAATGCTACACTTTCATTCTCGCTGAAGATGGATCTGTATAAACAATGTGCCTCGTCACTTTTTGTTTGTAAAACCTTGAAGTGCTTTTAGACAGAAATAACGGTCAATAACGTGGCCCTGTTTCTCCCTCCTTACCACGGGCACAGCGAAATGTCACTTTCATTTTACCTCTCCAAAATTGAATTGGTTTGCAGTAACATACCGCACAATAGAAATGTGGCACCCATTCTTTATCCTGGTGTCCCTCTTCAATTCCAAAGTAAGGTTTGTGTGACTTCCTTACGACTGCTGAAATTTTATTCCTATTTCTGGCAAAGGTAAATTTCCCACCAATGTAACAGAAGTCATCCGGCTTATATCCATATCTACAGCGACGAGCCACTTTCTGGAAATTAAAAAATACCTCTTTAATACTACATTAGTATTAGATAACTAGAGAAACAGTGATGTGTACAAACATGCACATAGTATACCTTCAGAACCAAGCCAAATCATTTTAAACACAGGATGATATAAGTTCAACTGTGCTCGGAAATATGGTAGAGACCGTCATTTGGGAGCCAAAACATAAGATTGGCAGTAATTACGGTTAACACCGCTGCATCTGACTTTGGGACGCCTGAAGCCTTACTGTCGAATCAGCGACCGGCTGACGCCCTTCGAGGTAATGACCGATTGCGGGTCGCCTTAACTAGATATGTGTAGCGGGGAATAACCCACTGATGTCTGCCTCGCTTCCCACCTATTCTTCAACAAGTAATTGCCACGTTCGATCGTTATCGGATGCGTGAACGTGCACATATCTCTCCAATAACCCCCCAGCGTTTACCATGAACTGTCAATATGTACACATATATATACACATTACACAAAAAGTATCAACGATAACGCAATTCTGTTTCCATATTTCAATTTCCTGAAATAAATTGGTTTGGACTCATAAATTTTAAAATCTGAAATAGAACCCTTCTCAAACAGTGTAATTTCTACGGTCAATAGCGAATATGATATTTTAATAAACATTTTTCGAACAGTGATCAAATAATTAAAAAAAATTTCTTTTTAAAATTCAGTCTTGATCGCACCACGTATGCTACAAGAACATGGGTGACCGATTTCGGTCATATCACATGACCATCATCAGATCCATGGCGTCCTTGGTAGGTGGAGTACTCTTTTCAGCCGCTGTGATGCCAACTGGTCAACCAGTTTTGTTAAGAATATGATATCCTTTAATAATTTCTACAAGACTGTGTTGTTGATATAGAGCATCTGTCTCTTAAGATTAGTCTGTCGCCTTTTCTCTTAGTTTTATAAGACACTTCCAATTTCTTTTTCTCCGATGTGCAGGCGTAGTCGGTCCACCGAATGTCGCACATGTTTCATGAGACGCGTAGTGTCAACGGAAAGCGTCAGTTCGCTCCTAGTTTATCAAGTTTATCAGCATGTATTGAGAGGACAATAAAACACCAAGAATAATCAGGACTCCAGCAGCGAGTGACCAGCGCTGCTGCATGGCAGTAGAAGCCAGTGCAGAACAAGGCGAGATACGAGTCGCTGCCGGAATTCTGCATTCCTCGTGTTTTACTGTCCGTGGTAATACACGTCGTCGAAACAAATTTCGCACTGGACTACTTTCGGACCAATCTACCGAACGAGCACGTAAAATTCCTATTTAAAATTATTTAGTCACTAATCAACGCTTTCTGGACGTCGCATTAAGGACGCGATGAGCAGGATTTGTTTGGGCTCACTGCAGCTATACATTGAAAAAAAAAATCTAATATGTGTTAAAATCACAGGAAATGAGACTTAGGAAAGACGTAGTCTATACATACAATCTGTAGATGGATGTATCTGACCTAACTAAATAGACGAAATCCGATAGCGTTATCTACTTCTGATGCTTTTATTAAACCTGACTACCAAACCTCAGAGAACAAATTTCGGTGGCCGCGGTGGCGTTGACCCCTCTTTCTGTTAAGTCCCAGCCGAGGTGGCGTCTAAGGAAGAGGAGGTCGATTTTCCGCCAGGCCAGCTGGCCCCGCTCATTAGCGCCGTTGGTGTTAATTAAAACCCAACCCGCCATCCGGCGTCTGGACCGCCCCAGGAGAGAACACTTGCCACACCCTCCCCCCTACTCTTCCTCACGTCTGACACCTCCCGCCACCCTACTTGCACCGCTGAGCTGGTGGAACAACGGAGGGAATGAATTACCAGATTTCAGCAGTTATAAAGAGACGTGTTTGCGAAGCCGAATGGTACTAAATGGTAGCATGAAGAAGTAGCCCATTTAAAAAACATTTTCGTATTTCAGTGTTAAGGTGAAGGACGTTTACATGCCGGCCGGTGTGGCCGAGCGGTTCTAGGCGCTTTAGTCTGCAGCCGCGCGACTGCTATGGTCGCAGGTTTGAATCCTGCCTCGGGCATGGATGTGTGTGATGTCCTTAGGTCAGTTAGGTTTAAGTAGTTCTAAGTTCTAGGGGACTGATGACCTCAGATGTTAAGTCCCATAGTGCTCAGAGCCATTTGAACCATTTGACGTTTACATGATATTGATTGACGAAGAATCGCTTTATATTAGTTGGCTACCCATAAACCACAGAACATGTAGAGTTAAATAAAACACAAAAATTACAGCCAGTTGCATATTAAGGATAGTGCTTCGTGAAAAGCTACATTACTTCGGCTTCACCAAAACAGTGAGCAGGCAAAAGTTTTAAGCCCTGACACAAGTGAAGATAGAATAAAGGATAGGCGAGTAGCACAGAATGTCAACAAAAACTTGTGAACGAAATAAATATGAAAGGAGAAAGATGGGACCGTTAAACACAAGGAACAAATACAGCTCATTAGCACTCTGGCTTCTGTCGAATAAGTATCGAAGTATCAGAGAAAGAAAAATTAGACTAGAGAAGCGAAAATTGCTGGTGGAATAGATACTATGTTCTGGTACATACGACGTAGAAAAGGAACTTATCACCTATAATTAAGGATGAAGAAAACAAAGACGAAAATAATAGTGTTGGGAACAGCATCTGCAGTAGAACATGCACACAAACGGAAGAAGAGGCCGAATTCTCCTATGGCGGGAACACGATCCTCGTATTTGAGGAGAGTAAGGTACTGGAAGCAGATTAACTCAGTCGAAGAAAGCTTTATCAAGAATGTAGCACTGACGGTATTAAATATTAGAATGAAGTAGAGGAAGAGACCGTAGTAAACGCAAGCATGGAATTCACAATCGTATAGACATTTTCTGTTCATCGTTAAACGAGAGAGGAATAAAAAGAATTTAAAGTGTTGATTTAGTTTGTACACTTCGATGACGGTGTACTACTTTCGGGATGAAAAAATCATGAATAATGAGAACTTTCTACCGTTATACCAGCTGTTGTATTTACTGTTTTCTTACAGCATAGCTGTTTTGAAATACGTAATTTCATTTCCTAGTAAACATCGTTGCGTAATAATCATGCTCATAGCACTTCGTCAAGTTTTCCTCACAGGATTACCAGCACCTGTTTTGCAATCCAGTAGATACTAAAATGCCTTTTGATATGTTTATACGAGGGTCAGCGCTAACGCAACGAGTTGTTTACGTGATATTCATTGGTCTGTTGTCTGTAAACGCGTGCCATGTCAGTGCTCTTGGAAGAGAGCTGTGGCCGTGATGTGGCTCTGTAGTTCCCGCATAGTAATTAGCGAAGATGGAAAAAGTCTAGATTCGATCAGTGATTAAGAAAAGGTATGAAAGCAAAGGACATTCATCCGATTTCCAGAATACACTGGGGGACTCTGCTCCTTGATATTCAACGGTTGCCATGTGGACAAATGAATTTAAATTAGGTCGGGAGAGCTTAGATGACAGTCCGCCCAGTGATCGGACAAGATGTGTCGCTACTCCAGAAATCATTGCAAAAGTGCACAAAATGATCATGGAGGATAGCCGACTGAGAGTGCGTGAAATTGCCCACGCTTGCCAGATGACATCTGAAATGATATATCACATTTTAACTGAAGAATTAGAAATGAAAAAATCATCTGAATGATGGGTGCCGCGACTCTTGACGCTGGATCGAAAAAGCATGAAAGTGGACATACCGGAACAACGTTTGGCCCATTTTAGGAGAAACGAACAAGATTTTCTGCAAAGGTTTGTGACCACAGATGAAAGTTGGGTACATTACTATACCCCAGAGGCAAAACAACTGTCAAAGCAGTGGATACATGCTGATTCTCCGCCACCAAAGAAAACGTAGACAATTCTTTCGGCGGGAAAGGTCATGGCATCAATGTTCTGGGATGCCAAGGGGTTTCGTTTGTAGATTATCTCCCCACTGGGAAAATGATTACTGAAGAATACTATGCTAGCCTCCTGGACAAACTGCAACAAAAGATATGCGAAAAAAGGCCAGATTTGGCAAGCAAGAGAGTCATCTTCACTCAAGACAATGCGCTCCCTCACACATGTTCCGTCGCTATGGCACAATTACACGAACCAAGATATGAATTGTTGCCACACCTTCCTTATTCGTCTTCTATGGCTCCGTCAGACTTCTGTCCCTTCCCAGAACTGAAATTTTTTCTTGTTGGACGAAGATTCACTTCAAACGAAGAATTGATAGCCGAAGTTGACAACTATTTTGCAGGCCAGAAGGAAACTCATTTTAGAGAAGGAATCAAGGCATTGGAACATCGTTCGACGATCTACAAGGAGACTACATCGAGAAATAAAAAAAGTTTAAGTGATGTAAGTACTTTTTTTCTATTACGTTCCGAGAACTTTTCAAACCACCCTCGTATATTACATGTTCATAACACCATGTCTGAACGTAAGTAGTGCCAAAGCAATGGCTATAACTCATTTCCATACATTGTCATGTGTAACATTCGAGATACAAGTGGTTCAGAGATGCCAACCACCCTTCCAATAACATACATGACTACTTAATGGAGCTTCCAGTTTTCAGAGGAGTTTCTTAAATTAAAATTTGTGGAAAGTGCCTATAGGACGAATCTGCTGAGATCATCGGTCCCTAGGTTTACACACTACTTAATATACCATAAATTAACTTACGTTGCACCCACAATGCCCGAGGGAAAAGTCGAAAATCTGATGGGGTGAGGGGGATGGGGGGAGGGGGTGAGAAGGCGCCTCAGACCACATGCCGACGTTTCTTAGTTCAGATAATAACACGGAATGTAAAATTCGTTACGTCTCTCTTGAAGCATCATGAAAATATGTCACAAATTGCATAACTGTAAGCTCGCCACTTCTCATTGGAATTTCTTGATTTTACGCTTAGATGTAAATTTGCTATGCACTTTTCTAACCAATTTTGTACGACAGTCTGTGGTTTCCTACCTATACCATCTATTTACCATCTTTCCTGGAGTGTGGTTAGTTAAAATAGGGAAAATTTGTACATGTTAAACGCCATCGGATACTTAAAAATGATAAATAAAACAAAATATCAACGCTACTGAAGTAACACCTATAGTTTTCCTTTCAGTCGCTTTGTACAATGGGCTGTGCAGCTACTCAGATCGATGGAAAAGTCTGCGTACCGAACTCGACTCCCTGCAAGGAGAAATTACAATATCTAGTTACACACAGGAAAATGGATCCGTTATCATCATCTATAAACGAAGCTCTGTCCGCATGTCGTAGTACATCTCTATTATTGAGAATCATCGATAGTTATGAACTGCAAACAGGAAGCGTTCACAATCCTCACATCCTACGAGTACATTTACACACACGCCCTGTGTTTCACATACACATAGATATAAATATGTTTCATTCATAATCTCGTTTTCATAGCTGTCTATAAATTGGTGACAACAATAAGTAATATGCTTTCCCACCTACTTTGTTTTTATATTTAGTGTCGACTCATTGTGAGTTTCTAGAATAGTGTTATAGTGGTGGAGAGTGTGGACATAAAACGACAGTGTAGTTAAGAAAAAATTAGAATTTATTGCATGTTAACAGTTTATATTTACAACATACACTTTAAATTGGAGCGTCTGCATATTACAGACTCAGGATTTATATAAAATTAATTAACTGATTCTTCGCCCTTCAAATTTTAGGTCAACCCAAATGTGATAAGAAGCCCAGTGTAATTCAGTAATCGTAAACACCAGTTAATAAAATACTGTAGGTAGGAACAGTAGTCTAATATCTAACATGTGCTAAATTTTTGGTTTCCTGTTGTTTCAGGTAAGGCACCATACACCAACAACGTGAGGAACTACGGTGCCAGTGAGCGGTAGCTGAATTACTTGACACATCCGGCAAAAGCCGTAATAGCTTCATTTATGTACATTTTATTTATTTGTCTGGAATTTTTATTTATAATTATGAGTACAAAATTTATGTTCGTAGTATATCACTGAATTGAAATATGAATACCACTCTAACTTTCAGATCATAGTGACCCAAAAATTGGTGATCATTGTTCGCATGAAAAACGTATTTAAACTTGAACTTTTAAATATACCCACAGTTAATTATTTCTATAACGCAAGTTACGATGGAGTTACTTATTCTAAAAACCTTATGCTGTGTTTTCAATTTGATATATTTACAAACTTAATGCTGCTGACAATACACAACTAAATGAAATTTTCTGAAACTTCATGAGTTCTATAAACTGAAATCCTTCAATAAATTCTTCACAAAATATCGTTGATAACTTTCTTTGTTATGATTGCCAATAAGAATTTAACAGCAGTATTTCTATTATTTAAACATATACTTAAATTAAATAAATTGGAATCCATTATTTCTCTGTGTGCACAGCGACTGTTGGGAATTTTAATGTTAAGCAAAGGACAGAACTCAGTCGCAAACTATGGAGGAAATGCATATTTCTACTATTACATAGTCATCATCAGTGTAAAAAAATACAAAGACAGGTGTAATCGCCAACAGATACGGAACATATCAATCCATAAGTACATAGCAATAACTTTCCAGTTGCCAACAGGTGACATAGGTCTTAATGTGCTGGAATATAATACTAATGAGTGGCATGGGTGACTGACAGAGAACTGAGGCCTTGCTTACATCATCACAAGAGGCATGAACATACTCATCGAGGGCTGTTGTGTGTTCTATTTGACTACACATCAAAAACTTTTTTTTATTTCAATATTTTTGAAGGCTTTAGAAATCGTACTTTGTAATGAAATCATAACTGATAAATGAATCTAATAAAAGTAAATGTCTGTGGCTTACAAATTCATAGAAAATATTTGATCCATAAAAACAAACTACCATTTTACACGTGAGTAGAGACATGCAGCATCCTCTGTAGACATCAAAGCACGAAAAATACGTGGTGCATTCAGTATTAGTGCTAATGGATTAGAATCCATTAACAAAAATTCATCAAATAACAGACTTAAAATACATGAATATGCTTAAACACATTTTAAACACAGGAACGTATACAGTGAGATGAAATATCTAAGGCTGTTCCATATGGAGCTTGAGGCGCCCTTTCTTGCTTTACAATAGACTTTGATATTAGTCAAAGAAGCACTATGTTACAAATCAAATAGTGTGTGCTTAATTTACAACGACTTCTTAAGAAATGTATTTAGCTTAAATGTAACAGAAGGTATGAGCAATGGCAGTGACTAAAACCTGATGTATATAAACTAGTAAGGAGGCATAGGAACCTTGAGCCGCTCTCTGTAGTCATAGCTGTAAATAAGATATTCTAAAGATCACATTTAACAGTTAAATTTTGGAAAGAATATAAATTATGCGTTTTCATATTCAGGTCTCTAATGTAACGGCCACACTGTGACAAAATATTGTCTAAAAGTAATGTAATAAACGAAGAATATTATAATGTGTCATTGAAATGATTGACGTAGTTTAGATTTACAATAACCAAAGCTCCGTTAACCTGTGACACAATCTCACGCCATTTGTCAGTATATGAAACAACGACCATGTGGTGAAACAAAAAAACAGTTACAATGTGAATGCGCTAGTTAATTAAAGATAGTGTAAAACACGTGGGAAAAAAAGACAAGTGTAGTAACCCTCCGGTCTACTATATAAGGGACGTGTGACAGTTGCTTTGGACATGTGACTCACAGATACTTCCTTCTGACGAGGTACTCCTCCGAGGGCTCCCAGAAGTGCTATTTCTACCACGATCTGCTTATCGATCAGGCAGAAGTCAAAGAATGTGTGATGGTGAAACTACTCAAGTTCTCCTAAGAGGTCTATGAAACACCTCTTATCATCTCGATGCAGGCATCTGTGACGAGACAGATGGTATCAACCTGGTGGGCGGCAAGATTTGATTTTGCTCCCGATTCACTCATCTCGAGAACGGCGTACTCACAAAAGCCAACATCTGTTCCACCTCTCTCCCAAGTCACCTGTATTACAATCGCTGCACAAAATTTCATACACGCCACACTCATGTAATATTTTTTTTTTGTCAGCACAAAAATCAGCCCAAGTCATTATTTGTCAAAAAGCAAAATCTAATTTCAAGCTTTCGAAAAATCGCTGCAATCTTGGTGCTAAAAATTCCACAGCATAGCAAGGAAATGTACTTCTTATTACCGCTTCCTTTTTCCAGTCTCATGTTCCTACTTGATACCATATAATTACTATAATTCTAGTAATTTTGTTATAAATATTAGTCGCATAGTTTGATGAGCAGCTATTCATTTTGGCAATGTAGGTCATTGTGATGTTTTCTGTTTCCCATTCCTTTTGATACAGTGGTAGTTTAAATACACGATTGAAGGCAAAATTTAAAAAAGTCCCTTTTGCGCTGATGTGGATGATTTCAATCGTATGTAATCATACAATCTGTGGATGCTTTCTTAAGAAAAATATCATAACCGAGTGTAGCATCTAAATTACTGATCTTTGGATCAGGAAAGTTAAGGGATCCAATATTATCTGCCTCTCATATGTACTACACTCCTGGAAATGGAAAAAAGAACACATTGACACCGGTGTGTCAGACCCACCATACTTGCTCCGGACACTGCGAGAGGGCTGTACAAGCAATGATCACACGCACGGCACAGCGGACACACCAGGAACCGCGGTGTTGGCCGTCGAATGGCGCTAGCTGCGCAGCATTTGTGCACCGCCGCCGTCAGTGTCAGCCAGTTTGCCGTGGCATACGGAGCTCCATCGCAGTCTTTAACACTGGTAGCATGCCGCGACAGCGTGGACGTGAACCGTATGTGCAGTTGACGGACTTTGAGCGAGGGCGTATAGTGGGCATGCGGGAGGCCGGGTGGACGTACCGCCGAATTGCTCAACAAGTGGGGCGTGAGGTCTCCACAGTACATCGATGTTGTCGCCAGTGGTCGGCGGAAGGTGCACGTGCCCGTCGACCTGGGACCGGACCGCAGCGACGCACGGATGCACGCCAAGACCGTAGGATCCTACGCAGTGCCGTAGGGGGGACCGCACCGCCACTTCCCAGCAAATTAGGGACACTGTTGCTCCTGGGGTATCGGCGAGGACCATTCGCAACCGTCTCCATGAAGCTGGGCTACGGTCCCGCACACCGTTAGGCCGTCTTCCGCTCACGCCCCGACATAGTGCAGCCCGCCTCCAGTGGTGTCGCGACAGGCGTGAATGGAGGGACGAATGGAGACGTGTCGTCTTCAGCGATGAGAGTCGCTTCTGCCTTGGTGCCAATGATGGTCGTATGCGTGTTTGGCGCCGTGCAGGTGAGCGCCACAATCAGGACTGCATACGACCGAGGCACACAGGGCCAACTCCAGGCATCATGGTGTGGGGAGCGATCTCCTACACTGGCCGTACACCACTGGTGATCGTCGAGGGGACACTGAATAGTGCACGGTACATCCAAACCGTCATCGAACCCATCGTTCTACCATTCCTAGACCGGCAAGGGAACTTGCTGTTCCAACAGGACAACGCACGTCCGCATGTATCCCGTGCCACCCAACGTGTTCTAGAAGGTGTAAGTCAACTACCCTGGCCAGCAAGATCTCCGTATCTGTCCCCCATTGAGCATGTTTGGGACTGGATGAAGCGTCGTCTCACGCGGTCTGCACGTCCAGCACAAACGCTGGTCCAACTGAGGCGCCAGGTGGAAATGGCATGGCAAGCCGTTCCACAGGACTACATCCAGCATCTCTACGATCGTCTCCATGGGAGAATAGCAGCCTGCATTGCTGCGAAAGGTGGATATACACTGTACTAGTGCCGACATTGTGCATGCTCTGTTGCCTGTGTCTATGTGCCTGTGGTTCTGTCAGTGTGATCATGTGATGTATCTGACCCCAGGAATGTGTCAATAAAGTTTCCCCTTCCTGGGACAATGAGTTCACGGTGTTCTTATTTCAATTTCCAGGAGTGTATATATTGTCATGTAATTCGTTAAATTTATTCACCACCTCCTTAACTTCATCAATATTCCAGTTTATGGGCACTAGTGTGTCTTCCACGTACCCAAAGTAATACACAATTACTTTAGCTACGTCAATCACATACACGTCCACGTTATGTATTAATGTTTATACTCCAACACATTGGGATCTATGTTACCCGCTACCAACTGGCATGTTAATGCTAAGTACTTACTTATGGATTCCCGTATCTGTAGTACTTCATATATTATACATCTGTTGTTGATTCCACGTGTTTTCGTAATTTTTACACTGATAATGACTCTGTAATAATCGACGTCTAAATCTGTTTCAATAAACGTAGCATTTCGTGACTAATTTCTATCCTTTTCTTAATACTGAAATATTTAAATACTGCCTTCTGTTTCAAATAACATAGGAAATTCCTGAAACAAGCTTCAATTAAATTAGAGAATTATGGATTATCCTAAATTATTTACTGCAATAAAAGTGTTGCTGATTTACTGCAATAAAAGTGTTGCTGTTCTCTTCAGAAGATACAAACGATACAAGGTATCTATTTTCTTTTTTTCTTCAGCTTTCTGTCTGGTCTGATGCGGCCCACCACGAATTCCTCTCTGAGCCAACCTCTTCATCTAAGAGTAGCACTTCCAGCCTACGTCTTCTGTTATTTGCTGAATGTATTCGAGTCCCTGTTTTCCCCTACAGTTTTTACCTTCTACTGCTCCAACTAGTACCATGCAAATAATTCCCTGATGTCGTAACAGATACCCTACCATTCTGTCCCTTCTTCTCGACGGTGTCTTCCACATGTACCTTTCCTCGGGGGAAAGTCCTCATTCCTTACCTTATCTGGCCACCTAACTTCCCAACTTCTCCTGTAGCACCACATCTCCAATGTTTCGATTTTCTTATTTTCTGATTTTTTCGCAGACCATGTATCACTACCATTTGATTCTGTACTCCAAAGGACATTCCCAGAAATTTTCTCCTTACATTAAGACATATGTTTGATACTAGTAGACCTCTCTTGGCCCTCCTTCCCATTACGAGTTCGCTTTTTATAACCTCCATTCTCTGCCTGTCATGGGTTATCTTGCTTCCAAAGTAGCAGAGTACTTAGCTTTATTTACTTCGTGATCGCCAGTCTTGATGTCGAGTTTCTCGCTACTCTCATTTATGCTATTTCTCATTACTTTCGTTTTCCGTCTGTTTATTTACAGTTCACATTCTGAACTCTTTACACTGTTCATTCCCCTCAGCAAATCCTGTAATTTATCTTTACTTTCACCGAGGATAGCAATGTCATCAGCGAATCTTATCATTGATATTATTCCACCTTGAATTTAAATTCCATTCTTGAATCTTCGTCTTATTTTGGTCATTGCTTCTTCTATGTGCAGTAGAGGCGAAACGCTGCATAACCGTCTTACACCCTCTACATTTTCAAGTAACTAAAACCTTGCCAGTTGCAACTTGCCTGTCTAATAGTTTCCTTTGGCAACATTATTTGACTTAACTTTTCATAAAATTTTTAAGTTTTAAATTTTGCCGTAATTAATTCAGTAGTCGGTGTAATCTTGTATTAAAGGTTTAAATCAAGCATTAGAGTAAGAAAGAGTTTATATGTGTAAGTTATGGCGAGTAAATTATTCGGACCATGCACCTTTTTGTTGCTCTTCAAATCAAGCAATCCTTTGCTTAAATTTCAGCAAGAAAATGCCCCCCTGTATAAGGCGAGAGTTTCTACTGCTTGTCTTCGTACTTACCAAACCCTACCTTGGCCAGCAAAGTAGCCGGATCTCTCCCCAGCTGAGAAAGTTTGGAGCGGTATGAGCAGGACCCTTGTACGATCTTGGGGTTTTGAAGCTCTAACGCACCAGTTGGACACAATTTGCCACGATAGCCCCTTAGGCACCCAACAACTCGACCAATGAATGGAAGGCCAAATAATTGTTTGCATAATGCCAGAAGTGGACCAACGATTTATTGAGTTGCTCAATTTGTGAAGTTTTTTCTCTTGAATAAATCATCATGTTTGGTTGGTTTGGGATATAAAGGGACCAAACTACAGGGTCATCAGTACATTGTTCCTGACGCAAACAAGGTTCAAGGTAAAACAATACGCAAATTTAATATGAGGAGGTAAAAGGGGGTAAAAGGACAGGGGAACCACACTAACAGTGAAAACGAAAGAAAGAAACAAAGAAAGTGGAAAAACGTACACCACAATGAAAAGTAATGGAAGGTATTAAAACCATAGAGCAGATAGTCTGGACTGGCTGACCACAAGAATAGAAGAGGATGAGTCAGCCACTCCGAGACACAAGATAATGTCCAGCAAAAAGACAAGGCGAGATGAACTCACATAGGGAAAATACGAACAAAAAGGCAAACAAAATGCACAGAAATGATGACAGAGAGTGAAATCGGAGGGAAGGTGGAGGTCTCCGAGAGAAGACCAGACGCCCACCCTTAGATGGTACGAAAAAAAACCCCTGACGAATAAAACTTAAAACTAAATCTGCTGTTGAGGTGTTTTCACCCAAAACCATAGGCAGGATAATGGGAAGGTTAAAAGTCAGCCGCAGAGCGATTAAAAATTGGCATTCCAGCAATATGTGGGTGACTGTCGTAAGGGAGCAGCGACAACAAGGTGGGTCCTCGCAACGGAGGAGGTGGGCATATATTAGACACCTATGGCCGATGCTGTGCCGGCAAAGGACAACAAATTCTCTACAAGTGGCTCGCATGGATGACCGCCATAAATTTTTTGGTTTACTGGTAGTCTGTTTGGCCAGGTGGTCAGCAAGTTCATTGCCTAGTATCCCGACGTGTCCTGGGGTCCAGATAAAGGTCACTAAAAATCCACTGTTCCCGAGGGCATTACCAAACAATGTCGAGGGAAGTACTGGTCGAGAGCTTGTAGGCTGCTTAAGGAATCACTACAGATGACGAAGGACTTACTGACGCAGGAGCGGATATGCTCAAGAGAGCGATAAATGGCTACCAACTCTGCACTGAAAACACTGCAACCATCCGGCAAGCAGAGCTGTGTTCAGTATGTCCTACGTGAGTGTGAACGAAGCCAACAAGACTGTCGACCATTCACCCATCGGTGTAGACTATTTCTGAGCCCAGGAAATCGCTGAGGGGAGAGAGAAATTGCCGGCGGAGGACCTCAGGTAGAATGGAGGATTTTGGGCTTCGTGTTAGGTACAGGCGAAGCCGTGGCCGAGGTATGGACCGTCAAGGTGTACGTAAGTGCACCCGCAGGAAAGGTGGTAGGGGGAAAGCGTCAAGTTAACTGAGAAGCGACCGGGCACGGTCGGCGAGGGCATTCCCAGTGCTGGGCCACCGTTGCGGGAGGTGGATCGCCGTGTTGACAGTAATTTGTGTGGCGAGGCGGATTGTGAATGTGGGCGGTATAGTTTGCAAGCAATAGTTGCCGCTGGAGGAACGCCAGCTTCCACAAGGAGGCTGTTCACGGGGCTCGTTCAGAAGGCTCCCATCGCGAGCCAAACTCCACAGCAGTGTATAGGGACCAGCAGACGCAGTGCGGAGGGTGATGCTGAACCATACACCACGCTTTCTTAGTCAATACAGGATTGCAGTACAGCTTTTTACAGCTGCAGCAGTGTACAACGATCAAAACCCCAGTCGGTGTGGCTCAGGCAGCGAATAATATCAAGGTACCGCCAGCACTTTTCCTTAAGCTGACGAAGATGGGGAAGTCAAGTTAAGTGGGCGCCGAATACCAGTCCCGGCAAGTCTCTACTGTATCCAGTAGTTGGTAAAGTTCTGGCTGGGGATGGGCAGTATGACGACGACAGAAGTGCATGACACAAGTTTTGACGGCCGAAAACTGAAAGCCATGAGAGAGGACCCACGGCTGCACCTTCTGTATAGCTCCCTGCAGCCAGTGCTCAGCCACAATAATAGAAGAGGAGCAAAACGAAATACAAACATCGTGGGCATATAGGAGGGTAGAGACTGAAGATCCTACAGCTCATGCGAGACTATTGACGGCAGTTAAAAAGAGTAGGGCACTCAGGACAGAGCCCTGAGGGGCCCCATTCTCTTGTATATGGGGTGCACTGTGGGATGCACCAACAAGAACTCTGAAAGTGCCTCGCGACAAGAAGTTCTGTATAAAGATCGGCAGCGGGCCCCAGAGACACCACTCATGCAGAGTAGAAAGGATGTGGTATCGCCAAGTGGTATTATGGGCTTCCGTCAGGTCGAAGAAGAAGGCAATAAGGTGTTGTCGCCGAGAAAAGGACGATCGAATGGTAGATTCGAGGTGCACCAAGTTTTAGATGGTGGAGCGTCCTTGGCGAAAACCGCACTGGCATGGATCCGGAATGCCCCGAAACTCAAGAAGCCAACACAACTGCCGGCTCACCATACGTTCGAGTAGCTTTCACAGAATGTTGTAATAGTAATACACAATTATTTCAGCTACGTCACTTACATACATAGGACGATAGCTATCGAGATCTACTGGGTTCTTACCAGGCTTTAGCACTGGGACCGTGATACTTTCACGCCATTGTAGCGGGAATTTGCCGTCGCTCCAGATGCGGTTGAAGACGGCAAGGCGGTGGCCCTGGGAATCCAATGACAAATTTTTCAGCATTTGCAAATAGAAGCTGTCTGGGGCAGGGGATGTGTCAAGACTGTCGGCAAAAGCACTGAGAAATGCCCAATCACTGAAGGGAGAATTATATGGCTTAGGGTGGCGTGGACAAAAGAGAGGTGTTGACGTTCCACTCTCTGTTTGAGGAGCCGAAAGGTTGGGTGACAATTCTCAGATGTAGAGATGCGAACATAATGCTCAGCAAGACGCTCCGCTGTTACGTCTGGATCGGCAGATACAGCTCATTTTGTGGCAATTCCAGGGACACCTACAGGGGTCTCATAGCCATCGAGTTGGCGGAACTTTGTCCAAACCTGGGAAGGGGAGGTTCATGTTGCAAAGGTGGAGACATAGCGTTCCCAACAATCCTACTTCCTACATCTAATGAGTAGGCGAACCTGGGCACGGAGCCGTTTGATGGCAGTGAGGTTCTCAGGGATGGGTTTCGCTTATGACGTTGGAGAGCCCGCCTACAGTCTCTAATGGCTGCAGCGATATCTGGCGACCACCACGGCACTGACTTCCGCTGAGGCCAACTGGAGGAACAAGGGATTGCCTCATCGATGGTGGCATGCAACGGAGATTCAACGGTAGCAATGGATGTGAAACAGTCCCAGCCTCGGTAAGAGCCCATCTGGGCAAGTGGAGAAATGAGGGACGCTGTGGTAGGGACAGGAAGAGAGGGAAGTGGTAACTACCATACAAGTCCTCATGTACTCTCCAGTGGATAGATAGTAGAAGGTCAGGACTGCAAACCGAGAGATTAATGGCCAAATATGTGCCATGGGCCACACTGCAATGTGTGGGAGCACCTGTATATAGGAGGCAAAGGTCGAGTTAAGTTATCTGGTTCCCAACATCTTTGCCACGGTCGGTAACCTTGGTTCCTTCCCAGAAAGGGTTATTGACATTAAAATCATCCAGAAGGACAAAAGGTGGGGAGAGTTGCAAAATAAGTGCAGCCAATACATGGGGCGGTGCATCAACATTTGAAGGGAGGTAGATGTTACATATTGTATTTTACTGTGTTGTCCTCACCCTCACTGCCACAGCTTCTAAAGGTGTTTCAAGGGGCGCAGGTTCGCTACAGACAGAGGTAAGGACAAAGATGCAAATTCCACCTGATGGTCTATCACAGGCAGGACGGTTTTTGTAGTACCCCTGATAGCCATGAAGTGCGGGGTCCGCATTGCAGGAAACCAGGTTTCCTGAAGGACAATGCAAAAAGCAAATGTAACGCTTTAAAGTTGACATAACTCAGCCAAGGGGGAGAAAAAACCGCCCAAGTTCCACTGGAGGATGATGGTTTCTGGAATCGGGGAAGTCATGTAGTGACCAAGAAGGCAGATTATAACATCACCTGCCACCACTGGTTGGGTATTTGTACTCGTCCCTAGTTCGGATAAGGCGTCGGTAAGAGCCAGGTCCTCGGAGGACGCTAAAATCTCCTCCTCGTCCTCAGATGCAGCACTGGTAGGGAGTGGTGATGATGCGGCCACTGGAGGGTCCTGTTTCTTAGTAGACTTATTCTTCATTTGCTTGCTGTCTCGCTTCTCTGTAGGGGCTTGCTGGCTGGGCATCTCCGAAGTGGTTTCAGGAACGGAGGAAGATCGTGAAGCCCTTCAGCCAGCAGCTTGTGGCTGCTTCTGCCACTGGCGATTGCCCACTGTGGCATTAGTAGAGAGGAGCCGGAGGAGGCTGCTGCGTCTCCGGCTAGGGGTAGGGTACCAACGTCCCGAGCGTTTGGGAGGGTATCGCTCCCGACGCAGGTTCTTTGGAAGCAACAGATGATGTGTCCCCAACTACCAAGGGACCACATGTATTCGGGCGGCCCGGAGGGCCCGCTGTACGCGGCAGGCAGTGTGGAACTGCAGGCACATGAAAGGCTGACGTCGACATTGCTGCTGCATATGTGGACGTAAATCGAATTGGGTGTAATCTTTCAAATTCATGTTTAGCCTCTTAGGAACTCAGCCGGCCATGGTCTTGTACTCCATAATTTTCCTCTCCTCTTGGAGTATTGTGCAGTCTAGCGAGCAGGGGGAGTGGTGCTCTCCACAGTTGACACAAGTCGGAGGTGGCACACAAGGAGTATTTGGATGCATTGTACGTCTGCAGTCTCTACATGTGGCGCTGGAATTGCAGCGGGAAGACTTCATATTCTTCAGAAATTGTGAGAATTTGTTCGTCTGTACTTGCACATCTCATCTACCGATTTCCGCCCACTGGGATAATTCCTTTGTGGTGGATCGTTTTTAATTTGTCTGAGAGTGTATTATAACTGAACAGACTTGAACTGCAGTACACTCCATGTAAATGAGACTTCTTTAAGCAGCTGCAACAAACTGACATGAACGAACTCCTGATAACATTTCTCTGTTTCAATATTTTTCATTAGCTTAATCAATAAAGAAACATAGGTCCCAAATACTGTAGCCTTTTCCTAATCCTAATTCCTGTTGGCTAACTATCCCATTTTTATGAATGGATAGACAAGAGACTACATCACCGCGCTAATGAAGTTAAAAATGTGCATACTGTACACGTTGATGTGAAAAATAATGTGGTAGTTTCAGAGTAAAAGTCAAGACACCGTTGAAAATCAAGCCGAAAAAACGTGGTATTCACGAAGATGGTAACGTATTACAAGGTTTGAGGACTGGCAAAAACAGGAAACTCGTCTGTTAATAAACAAAGAAATACAAAAAGTGAATAGTTGCTGTATTCCCTCAGCTAGTAAGAAGATAAGACCTACATGAGGCTCTAAGCCGTGTTTTGGCCGCTATTGCCTGTTATGTAACGTGCTGCCTCTACTTTGAAAACTGAGTGATATCCTTTTGCTATTATAAAGAGATAACTTCAGGCAGAAATAATTAGTGACAGTTGTAACTTCATTTATTTTGCCTAACTCATTTTTTCAATTAGTTTTTAATGTAAAAATGAAAAAAGACACATTTCATTACTATCCAGACATTATTTTTTCACATGCAAAATATAGTGCTCAAAAGCTGAATTTACTTTCTATAAACATTCCTACAGTTAAGGAGAGCCGGCCTGTGTGGCCGAGCGGTTCTAGGCGCTTCATTCTGGAACCGCGCGACCGCAACGGTCGCAGGTTCGAATCCTGCCTAGGGCATGGATGTGTGTGATGTCCTTAGGTTAGTTAGGTTTAAGTAGTTCTAAGTTCTAGGGGACTGATGACCTTAGATGTTAAGTCCCATGAAAAAAAAGTTAAGGATATGCATCCGAAACCGGCCAAGATAATAATGAATGCAATGTCGTTGTCTCATGGGGTTTTTTAAGGCATCTGTTGAAACACCATCGCCCTTGAAAGCGATGGTATTTGAGTAGAAATGGTTAAAGCTGGAGGAAAAATAACGAACTACAGGGTGTCTGTGAAATAAATTAATTTCCTAAAACTGGAACACGACTGAGATTTCTCCATTTACAAAATTACAGAAGGAAGGCATGACAAATTGCAGACCTCAAATCATACTTTATATAATTTGCAAGATATTCTTAAATCATGACTGCTCCTGATTTGTCTTAATTGGCGGAAGAACCATCGTGAATATGCTATGCTAGTATACAAGCTGTCGGAAGAGGAATATTAAATATTTAGGGGGTAGTACATCTATATCTACATATATACTCCGCATTCTAGGCATGCGTTGCATGGCGGAGCGTTAACTTCTATCACTACTAGTCATTCGCCTTCTTTTCCTGTCTACATGGCTCCGTACAAGCCTTAATTGTTTAATTTTTCCTGCATGGTCCTTACAACAAAATTACGTTGGTGGAAGTAGAATCAGTCTTCCGGTAATCTAAATTTTCTTAATAGTGTTTCTCTAAGAGAATGTCGTCTTCCGTACAGGGACTGTCATTTGAGTGCACTGAACATTTCCATAATACTTTCATGTTGAGCGAACCCATCGCTAATAAATCTAGCGGTTCATTTCTGTATTGCTTTCGTGTCTTCCTTTAAACCGACCTGGTGGGGATCCCAAACACTCAAGCAGAGTTCAAGAATTGATCGCGCTAGTATTGTATACATGATCTGATTTATAGTGGAGCCATGGTTTCTAGAATTTTCCCAATAACTAGGAATCGACCGTTTGTCTTCCCTGCTACCGACGTGACTCAGTCGTTCCATTTCATACCGCTTTGCAACGTTACGCCTGAATATTTAATTATTGTGACTCTGTCGACACTGTAATATCGCGATAGGAAGGAAGCAGGTGGGGGCGGGGTTAGCTAATAAACGCGTGAAGCTTTGAAGCACATTTTGCACAGATAAAATTTCCCAGAGAGTAAACAGGATCTTAATTACACCTTTAACCGAGCACGTCAGCATTGGACTTAAAAGTGCAAACACTACAGAAGATAACTTAATCACAACCTTTCGTTTGAACGTTGAAACTTTCAATTACTTTTAAACTCCAGAAAATTACTGCGGCGAAGTCAAACGGTTCATACAGTGACGAAATTTACTAGTGATCAATGTAAAACGGCAAGACACTAACAGATTTAAGAACCAGTTAAAACCTTACACAGGATTCTAAAAGCATTACCTTCTGAGCCAGTTAAAGCATAAAAGTTTACACATCGTTAAGACTGCACGATGTCTCAGTGATTACAGCAGTAGCAGACTTAGGGATTACGCACAGTACCAACCGACATAGGTGCGGGCATCAGGTGACGGAATGCTTACACGTAGTATTAAGAAAGGGCCACGAAGCCATGTTATGCTTAACGTTCGTCAGCCATCAGTACAAGCTCTACGATTTACAAGTACAATTACAAAACTACCTGGAACACTTGAAAGAAACATAAGCACAGGCTCAGAAGAAATTAACATACACATTTTAAACGAAACGCGTTCAGATTTCCATAAATTAACAGAGTATTACTATTTGGACTGTAATAACTATCGTGCTGAGCAAGGAATGGACTCAATGTAACCATTTAAAGGCATCATCGGTTTCAACCAATGTGTTACACAATTTGGTAATTATTTAACCACTGTGACAGTCTCAGACACAAAACTTTCCAGCGCTCGGTACTTTTTAATTCGCTAGGATGATGACACATGTTATAACAACACTCATAACTGCACTCAGTTCTTTCCCGGGCTCTCTTTCATTTTCTTGTTTCTACAATACCCCTATGGTAGACAACAAGAGTGCAATAAGGCTGGTAGGTTTCCCTGTAAGAATAACAATTTCCCAAAGAAATTTATAAGAGCTCGTCCTTAAACAGTCTCTGCAAAAAACTGGCTCTGAGCACTGTGGGACTCAACATCTGAGGTCATCAGTCCCCTAGAACATAGAACTAATTAAAAGTAACTAACCTAAGGACATCACACACATCCATGCCCGACGCAGGATTCGAACCTGCGACCCTTGCGGCCGCGCAGTTCCAGACTGAAGCGCCTAGAACCGCTCGGTCACAACGGCCGTCAATAGTCTCTGCAACAGGCGGACAAGTCAAGCCGGATCCACAGGATAGTCACGATCTAGGTGAGAAGCCACCGGGCCACTGCCGTGTAACAACAGCCCTAGCTCCACCCAAGCAGTAGAAGTTCCCGTCTCGCTGTGTCTCAGACCAGCGAACCCTCCCGCCGCCATGAGCTTGAAAAGAGCACGGCGATACAGGAGTGCTCCATCCGGTCGCCTTTCGACTCCGTAGCGAGTGCACAACCGCCACCAGAGCTTACGTCGTCTCAACGAATGCCATAGAACGCTTTCCTGGCGACCACTCACCAAGTGAACTCTATCGAGCATCCGCTCCCCTTTTTGTCGCAGCTGAACAGTTGACCACTATCGATACACGGGGTGTTCAAAAAGTCTGTCCGCAGTGCCGTATGATTATGCCGCAGTAAATATACCGAAATGAAACCCAGTGAAATAGAAGTTATTAATTTATTGAACATTCATTTTTACGTACAAATTTTCACATTAAATGTTGAAAGTGTCTCCCCCTGTTGTTGAATACACAACTAAATCCGTCTAATCATGTTTCCAAACACAAGCTGTAAGACTTCTTTTGTAACAGAAGCAGTGAACGTGGATACTGCAGTTTTCAATTCATCGATGGATTTTGGACGGCTTTTATAGACAGTTGCTTCCGCTGCACCCCAGAAGAATAAATTGGGTGGTGTTAGGTCAGGTGATCGTGGAGGCCAAAGAAGTGACATTAGAACGCGAGCTCTATGCGTGGTTGCACCATCTTGTTGAAAATAACCGTTCAGTATTTCACTTAACACAAGTTCTCCTACGAATGGGTACAGAATATCACTGCCGTATAGTTGTGCGTTTATTGTTTCGTTGAAAAATATGGGAAGTAACTCAGGCAGGCGAACAATCATACGGCACGCGCAGCTAACGATCATACGTCACTGCGGAGAGACTTTTTAAGCACCCTGTACGACGCAAAGAGGATATTCGCCCACAGAAAAATCGAAATGGCGCGCCGCGGCTCAGATACTGATACTAACATTATAGGATTGATTTTCCCGCTCATCTGCATTTACTTTCACTTCTATGCGCTGAGAGCAAGTTGTCACTCGTCACCAAACAGACAATCTGTCAAAGTCATTTTGTATCCTCCTACAGTCGCTCATCGGCGACACTTCCCCGTACCCTACAGGACATTCAGACAATAGCTGCAGATTGCTGCTCACCCGATCCGTCAGATCATTTAATTGCACTTAAAACAATGACTGTCCTATCACACTTCCCTGTGGCACTCCTTCCGATGGGATGGGGCAATTCGAATGAAAATTCCACATGATGTCAAAATTTTTTGTTGAGAACAAAGCTACACCTGTTAGAGCGTAACACAAACAAATACTAACGGAAGGTATTGAGCAAAGGAAAATTGTTAAGTTCAAAACTGATTTTCATTAATTCCACCTCCAGCTTCAACGCAGTTTCAAACTCTCTTCACAACATCACGTATCATTTCCACTGTTTATTTCACCTTTCTGTCGTCCCCATCTGCAAAAATCTTAGGGTCATGGTCAGGAATCTTTCACGCCAAGACAGGACACCATTTCTGTCTATCTGTCTTCGGGGAAACGTTTAGATGATTTGTCACCTGGCGATTAGAGCGTGCAGAGGATTCGTCGTACTTGAAGAACATACGCACCCTTTTAGGCGAAAGAAAGACTTCCAATACTGTTGGATGTTTGTTTTCAAGGTAGTCTAGATCAGGCCTGCTCATGGATCTGCTGGTGCGAGATGGCACTCACGCATCAGCTGTGAGCAACTGGTCTTCTCACTTGGAGCGTGAAACGGAAGAGGTGGGGGAAAAAAGGGGGGGGGCAAGAATCAGAACGAGGTACTCAGCACGAGAAACTGTTGCAAATGAATCTTTTCTGCGCCGCTAATTGTTCTACTGAAATTTATTTACTATAACAGTTTCATTAATAAGAAATAACAATAAAATGAAACTTATATTACATTTAATTGACGAGGTAAATTACATGGGGAAGCAAAGTACGAAACATGATGTTTGTTATGACTGATGCAGCCTTATGAAGAATATCTTTCCCGGGCGAGGTTTACATTGATATCAACATATTTTATTGTATTTTATTCTCACTTTAAAAATGGAAACACTGCATGTCAATGAGTACTACATATTTTTCTTTTCTGTAAGCATCACTTTCTGGTACTCCCTCCCAAGTACTGCTAATGTGACGATAAGTGTTTAAGTTGAAACCTGTCAGTGAGCTTCAGTGGGTGCATTTGTTTCTCTTCGTGGCAAAAAAAAAGTTTCTTGCGCAAACATGTAGCCGGCCGTTGTGGCCGAGTGGTTCTAGGCGCTTCGGTCCGGAACTGCGCTGCTGCTACGATCGCAGGTTCGAATACTGCCTCGGGCATGGATGTGTGTGACGTCCTTAGATTAGTTAGGTTTAAGTAGTTCTAAATCTAGGGGACTGATGACCTCAGATGTTAAGTCCCATACTGCTTAGAGCTATTGAAAGCATTAGCAAACATGCAAGTACTGTCATTCACATAATATGTGCTGAAAACTTGGAAAGTTGTGGAAATTTATGTTGAAGCGAAATTTAATACAAGTACACAAGATATATTTTACTGTAAAACTTATCACTCAATTGTCGGTCACACTGTAGGTCCGTAAGTTTTAACTGTAGCTGGGTATCCCACCCTACATCTAGATTTACATCTACATCTACATACATACTCCGCAATCCACCATACAGTGCGTGGCGGAGGGTCCCTCGTACCACAACAGGCATCTTCTCTCCCTGTTCCACTCACAAACAGAACGAGGGAAAAATGACTGCCTATATGCCTCTGTACGAGTCCTAATCTCTCTTATCTTTGTGGTCTTTCCGCGAAATGTAAGTTGGCGGCAGTAAAATTGTACTGCAGTCAGACTCAAATGCTGGTTCTCTAAATTTCCTCAGTAGCGATTCACGAAAAGAACGCCTCCTTTCCTCCAGAGACTCCCACCCGAGTTCCTGCAGCATTTCCGTAACACTCGCGTGATGATCAAACCTACGAGTAACAAATCTAGCAGCCCGCCTCTGAATTGCTTCTATGTCCTCCCTCAATCCGACCTGATAGGGATCCCAAACGCTCGAGCAGTACTCAAGAATAGTTCATATTAGTGTTTTATAAGTGGTCTCCTTTACAGATGAACCACATCTTCCCAAAATTCTATCAATGAACCGAAGACGACTATCCACCTTCCCACAACAGTCATTACGTGCTTGTCCCCCTTCATGTCGCTCGGGCAATGTTACGCCCAAATATTTAATCAACGTGTTTGTGTCAAGCGCTACACTACTAATGGTGTATTCAAACATTACGGGATTCTTTTTCCTATTCATCTGCATTAATTTACTTTTATCTATATTTAGAGTTATCTGCCATTCTTTACACCAATCACAAATCCTGTCCAAGTCTTCTTGTATCTTCCTACAGTCACTCAACGACGACACCTTCCCGTACTCCACAGCATCATCAGCAAACAGCCGCACATTGCTATCCACCCTATCGAAAAGATCATTTATGTATATAGAAAATAACAGCGGACCTATCACACTTCCCTAGGGGCACTCCAGATGATACCCTCATCTCCGATGAACACTCACCATCGAGGACAACCCTGATGTGGTACAAAGTGGTACTGGTGTGTCTGACTAACCCGGCGATATTTCTGGTTTCTGTTGATTTTTAAAGAGGTACTGTCCAGTTTAAGGGGCTCCGGAACGCCCTATACTTGCAATGTTAAAATAACGCTTATAAATTACATCTTTCCTCACAAAGTATTTAAGGTAGGAAGTTGAACTTTTTTACAGATTATTTATTGGAATATGGGCTACAGCTAAACACAGGGATTTTACAAAATTTTAGTTCAGTTATTAAAGATGATTTTTTTTCAATTGTAATGAAAATTCACAAAAAATTTTTGTAATTTTTTATTTATATATTCAAAAATATACAGTTTTTTGGAAAAAGGCTGTGTTAAATTATGCAGAAGGTACTGTGTAACATTTACTGAAAGTTTGAAACAAATATGTTTGGAAGATCCTTAGAAAACATGTAATTAGTATAAGAAAATAAAAGTTTTGGGAATCGAGCGACAAAGATTGGATTAACTTTTTAGTGCATTCCAGGTCCATAGGATGGATTATCTTCATCCTCTGCAAACTCCTCCTCCAGCTTACTCTTGTTCCTCCTCCTGTTTACTCTTGCTTGTATTTCTAGACTCTTTACAGCCCTGTCTGCAGCCCGAAGGCGTTCCTTGTCTAAAGCAAGCATCGCTCGTACCATGTTAGAACCTATCTTCATTCCCATATTTCTAAATACCTTGCACCTTACAATGTTGCCATCATTGAAAGTCGCAACAGGAACTTTACTTTTACTCATTATTATACTTCAACAAAACAGAGACTCAAGAAACAGAATTAATTACGAATATTTTCGAGATAACGACAGAGTAAATAAACATGAAACAATCGACAATCACACCAGCGATATATATTGAAACATCACAGGTTAGCCACAACACATACTTTATCTCACATCACTAAAATGTACCTGATGAACACGGACGTTAATAATAACACCATTTGACAGCAGTTTAACAGCGCCACAGTGGGTCACGCCCATGTAGAACACATTTCAAAAAAAATTTAAAAATAGTTGTAGTCTTCGGAATTGAATAAATTATATATCTATTAAAAGGTAATAGTCTGCAGATTCAGAAAACGCAAAAAAGTAAAAATTGAACTTTCCATGATTTTGAGCCTTTCCGGAGCCCCTTAAGCACTGTTCAATTAAGTAAAAACGCTTGCGTTTAAAACTGCGACAGATTTAACAAACATTCATTCCTCTGAAGCCAGCCCAAAGTATTCACTTCCTCTGCGCTACATTTTACCGCTAGAGCTCACTACCCAGGTGGTGAGTGAGCGTGGGCGCTCGCGCTCGTGTAGCCAGCTCCTGGTCAGGTCTGGGCTACATGACGGTCTGTCACACCTTAGCAGAGAGGCGTTAGTGAACATGTGTCTCCACAAAGGCACGCGGATTTCGTTGGACCACCGATGTGAACTGTATTATTCATAGCGCCACGACTGAAAGGGGCTTCATCAGAACTGATGGGATTACTCGGTGATCAGTTAGCAGTCTACAAAATACCGAAGGTCGACCTTCATCTCCTTCTCGAAGTTTCTGAATCCGCTGTAAATGATAAGTGTAGAGGCTGTGCATACATCCACTGATGTGATGAAAGTCATGGGATACATCATAATATTGCACTGAATCTCTTTTTGATAGGCGTAGTGCTGCAATTCGAAGTGGCACGCACTCAACAAATCGTTGGAAATTCACTGCAGAGGTACTGAGCCACGCTGCCTGCATAGCCGTACATAATATTGCGAAATATTGGCCTATGCAGGATTCTGTGCACGAACTGACCTCTCGATTATGTCCCATAAATGTATGAGGGGATTAATGTCTGGCTATCTGGATGGCCAAACCATTCGCTGAAATTGTCTAGGATATTCTTCACAACAGTCACGAACACTTTTGGTCCGGTGACATGGCACATTGTCACCCATAAGTATTCCAGCTTTGTTTGGCAACGTGAAGCCCATGAATGGTTGTAAATGGTCTTCACGTAGCCGAACATCCAGAGAACCCAGTCCATTTGGTGTAAGCGCAGCCCACGCCATTCTCTAGACGACACCAGCTTGCACAGTGACTTGCCAACAACTTGGGTCCATGGATTCGTGTTGTCTGCACTCCAATCCTACCATCGGCTCTTACAAACTGAAAAACAGGAGTCATCTGACCAGGCCACGGATTTACAGTCCTCTATGGTCCAACCAATACGGTCACGAGCCGTCTAGGGGTGCGCTGCTAGCGATGTAGTGCTGTTGGCAAAGACACTCGCTTCCGTCGTCTGTTACCATAGGCCAATGACGCCAAATTTCGCCGTACGTTCACCGTATCTCCCACTTTGGTTTTGGCGGTTATTTCACTCAAAGTTGCATATCTGTTAGCGCTCACAACTGTACTCAACCGCCGCTTCTCTTGGTTGTTAAGTGACGGCCGTCGGCCACTGCGTCCGTGCTGTGAGAGGTAATGCCTGAAATTTGGTAGTCTCGGCATACTTTTGGTACTGTGGATCTTGTGACACTGAATACCCTAACGATTCCGAAATGGATTGTGCCATGCGTCTAGCTCAATGTAAAGTGCTTCGCTCCCTATCTGTTAATATTTGTCGTGCGCCCACCATTACGCCGGAAACCTTTTCACATGAATCACCTGAATACGAGTACCTCGTCGACGGCACGGCCCAAAAACCTTACTTGTGACTGTTTGCTTCAACGTCACTCTTCATTTCACACCAACAAAAGTAATGTAATCAACTAACCGACGCTGGAACATAAATATAGCTGTAGACATAACAGTATCGTAACGGTGGCATGAATGCACTTTTACATGCTTCGTATCGGGAAAAACATTTATTTTCGGACACATTTTATTAGTATCATTCACTTGTTTACCCCTTTCGCTTGTACTTATGATAGATATATAGCCTGCATACTATGGTAGTTCTTAGGCTCGAATGCAAACCTGGCGCTACATTCTGGAACCACGCGACCGCTACGGCCGCAGGTTCGAATCCTGCCTCGGGCATTGATGTGTGTAATGCCCTTAGGTTAGTTAGGTATAAGTAGTTCTAAGTTCTAGGGGACTGATGACCTCAGAAGTTAAGTCCCATAGTGCTCAGAGCCATTTGAACCATTTGAACCAAACGACTGGCTCGTATTTGACAGATCTCTTGTGCACAGCGTGAAATGAAAGACACTAAGATTCTTTCGCTCAAAGTCCTCACGGTTTTGAAAAAACCCGTACTGAAACTCACGACGCATAATCGACTCGGAATTGACGAGATCTATAGATATCTGGAAACGGAATATTTTCCATCGTCATGTATGAGGTACGCAAGCGAGTATTATCCTAGACATCCAGGAAGGAAACGTTAAAACTGCCGCTTAGCTACCCATAAGGTAACCGCTGTTCAGCGAAGTACTACTGGGCAGCCACCAGGGATCTGGAGAGGAGAAAACCTGTGTTCGATTTACAAATGAATTCTAGTTTTTCCTCGTTTGTATTTTTTGCCGTATCGACATTGAGGGCTAATGATATGGTAGGTAAACAAATTTCTCAAACGACTTGGATTAGCAAAATATTAAAATTTTAATGATGGTTACCTTACATGAATCTTTCAGTCACTCTGTTACATCTCCTGACTTTCCTTCGAATGGCGGTACTTGTCATGTAAGCTTTAGAACCACAAACAGGAGGATTCAGCTCGCCCTACCTATAGGTTTTATGCAACCAGCAACGTCTTCAAATAAATTTCCTTATTCTCTCGCTGACTTCCTGCAAACCATTAGTCCTACAGAAGAAATGAAAAGGATATTTCTGTAGGATGTTAAATATAGCTAAATTTTTTCATGGAATACATTGTTGCTAGAGGCCTTAGTTTTCATATTATTCAAGAGAAGCGTGGCTTCAGGGTAAAACGTATGTCAGTAAAATATTTATTTACATTAAATTTCCTACAAAAAGATCATGTATGAGAATATGAAAATGTCGCGTGTGGCTTTTGAAGGCAATGGAGGTACCATAAATCCCATAGGTAGATGTAGCTGGATTACCCTGTATACTTTCCCCGCCAAGAACGTTTAATGAATGCAACATTCGTGCAGGTACTTCTTTCCTTTTGAAGATTTCCCGGAAAACAGACTTGCTTGACGCTAGAAAATATTTCTTTCTCGGAAATTAATTTAAATGCGTAGCACGCATATGATAATATCACCTGAAAAGTCGGTGCTGAAAGTTTGTTGCATCGGCGCAGTTGTGCGATTCCCGCCAAGTTTATGGAAGCAAATAGCAATTTTGAAACCTTCACATAAAGTTCTGTACTGTGCCTCGCTCTGCAGACGCATCGCCCGGTCTGCAGTCGGCAGTCCCTAGTGAGGAATTTGTAGCAGTATTATACGGAATTGTTTTCGTACAACGAGACTTAAAATTTTAATTAATTGCTGATACTAGTAGTTTGTAAAACTTATTTGCCTAGAACCTTATTATCCCTTATTCTTTGCGTTATCAACCCTGCTCTTCTTACTATTTTCGACGTGGAAAAAATAAAAATGAAAGAAAAAGCAGAAAGCATTTGGTAACAGAACACAAGCTCTCTCCTCCCCATCTTGATCCAACGGAGAGCAGCGCGCTTCGTTACAGGATCATTTAGTAATCGCGAAAGCGTTACGGAGATGATAGATAAACTCTAATGGAAGACTCTGCAGGAGAGACGCTCAGTAGCTCGGTACGGGCTTTTTTTGAAGCTTCGGGAACATACCTTCACCGAGGAGTCAAGCAGTATATTGCACCCTCCTACGTGTATCTCGCGAAGAGACCATGAGGATAATATCAGATAGATTAGATCCCACACAGAGGCATACCGACAATCTTTGTTTCCACGAACAATACGAGACTGGAATAGAAGAGAGAACCGATAGAGGTACTCAAAGTACCCTCCGCCACACACTATCAGTATGGAAGTAGATGTAAATGTAGATACCTTGGTTGCTGCACCAGCGACACTTTCGTAGAACAGCGGTTACCTTATGAGTCTCAGTTTCCTTCATCGATTTCTAGAAGAATACCCGTTTGTGAACTTCACTTATCGCAACCCGGAAAGAAAAGTAACACAAGTCGAAAATGGCAATTTTTAGTTAGCCACTGAAAAATACGAAGGGCGTTCAATAAGTAATGCAAGACTTTTTTTCTAATCAGATTCCAGTTCACCATATTAGTCCTACTCTTTTGACTAGAAGTCCCTATTTTTCAACATATTCTCTGTTCAATGCCACTGTGTTATGTCACCTTACCGGAAGGACCTATGTGCCCACATAGTTCGATTCTTCTGGTCGACGTTGGAGTCAAAGTCTTGTCCTCTGCATCATTGTCACTATCAGCCTCTTAATGAGAAAGCAGTTACGCTCATATCGTCCTTCGTTGCTGTTTATGGTTAAGCGGCGACGATCCCCTTGGGCACTTGAGCAGTTGAGGAGCGAGATGTTCGATGGTAATTCGTCGATCACCTCGAATGGGAGTGTTCGGGTGTTCCAACGATGCAGGAGTCACAACTGTTTGCTGCCGGCCGGCACACGGGAGGTCGGACCGGTTTGAGCGACCTTGTTATTGTGAAGACAGACGACAGACTCCTCGCCCTACGACTCACCGTGCTTTTGTTCACTGCGTGATCTCCGTGGAGATTGTTCAAGCGCCTACGAATACCTGTGATTCTCTAGTTTTCCACTAAAAGAAACTCAATGACACACCTCTGCTTGAAACGATCCTCCGTTGCGGACGCCATTTTGAAAGCTACGTATGGCGCTGCCACCTATAGGAACTTCATGATACTTCAGGGGTTTAGACGGGAATATTCCACGACGTCGCAAAACAAATTCCGCATTTTTGCCAACCGAAACCGGCCAAAAAAAAGTGTAGCCTTACTTATTGAACGTCTCTCAAATGTGTGAAGGGCCTCACGATAAATGAAAAATATAATTGAATTTACTACCAATAATACTTACTTGAAATTTAAAGGAAACTTATACTATATCAGTATGCGCTTCATAGAAGTAATTTTCTTTGTCGAATTTTTACATGTATTGTATTTTTGAGTTGTGTCATTGATCTTGTCGGATTGACGTAGATGAAAAATGCTCTGTTGTCATTTAGCTATCGATTCGTCCGATTTGAGTCGTTTAAGCATCATGATCTTTAGGGGCCGTTTCCTCAAAAAACGGGGGTGAATGGGAGCGGGGGTAGCTGCCTTTAGCCTTTCATGTTAGGTTGTACACAAGCGACCTGTCAAATATGAGCTGAATCGGGTGGGTAGGCCACAGGTTTGTCTCATGTAAGCGAATTGCTCCACTTCTCTTCCCATTCTTCGGGTTTGAATTTTCCAAGTATTTCCATTACAGGTCTCTGCACCCCTCTGTTGTGCAGGACAGATACAATTGCTTGTAGTTGCCTACTTGTATCACTCACTCCCTCGGTAGGGATTTTGACATCTGCGGCACTCCCAGCGCGATGGTATATGCAAAGGCGCAGAGATGTTTATTTCCAACAGGCACTGAATGAAACATCGGATTCCAGGGCGTGACGTCTGCTGCCGCCGTGTCGCCGGTGCCGCCTGGGAGTGAAAGCGTTTATGAATATTCATCCCGACAGACGCCGACGCCTCCACAGAGTCGGCCGAACCGGCCATGAATTACAGGACGTCGGCTCTGTTAATTATAACTGGGTGCAGACAGAATGAGTAATAGCGCGTCCCCGGCTGTGTCGGGGGATTCGAACCGGGGTCCGCGGACGATGGATTGCGTATGTCCCGCGAGGAAAGCCCGCCCGGGTGGCCGCGGGTGCTGATGCTGTAGTTGCGGAACTTGGCGAGGATTAGCGTAATCTCGTAATTCACCAAACCGAGGTCCGTCCCCTCTTTGGCTCTCTCGCTCTGCCGGGCGCTTTTAATGCCGGTACGAAGCTCCCTCTTACTTCTTTTCACTGTTCTTTCGTCTTTTTTTCCCCCTTTTTTGCCCCCTGTGGAGCTCCCGCGGCGTAATCCACTGCACGAGCGAACCTGGAGATGTAGAGTTCATTTATTAGGGAACTGCGAAAGAGAACAAGGCAGATGAAGAAGATTACCACATCTCTTTTTCACTTTCCCCGCCGTGTTCCACTGCCGCTGCTGCACCGACTACGAATTTCACGATAATGCACGACTGCAGGTGCACGAAGTACCTCTTCAGGCACCTTTCCTCCAAGTATTTCTAACCACCTGCTTCCTGCTTAACATACACGGAGAAAGCTTTTATGCGCTCCTACATAAACTAGCTCTACTTTCTCAGCTCTGCGCATTACATTGATATACGCTTTAAATTGAGGAAAACTCATAATGACATTCTTTCATATTATATACATGGTTATCTGTATGTGGATGTGCTCGCGCGCGCCTTTGTATGTGTGTGTGTAAGTGTGTGTATGTGTTCCATATCATGTCTTGAACTAATGGACAGATTTCAACCAAACTTAGTCGTACATCTTTTACTGTGAGGCAAGAACTGCTGTTGCGGCAAGAACCATCTATCCTACCAGAGATCAGGATATATCACGTCATAAAAACTGCGATATGTGAAAAATTCATGCATGACGTTTAACTTTATTAGTTGTTTGCTACTAACTCTATTCGAAACGTATTTAGCAATATATCATTATACAACACAAGTCTGAAGACGAGGCCGACGACAAAGATAAGCCACGGCGCTTACGTCACGCCTTAGCTCGCTCGCTCGCCGAGCTCAGTAAACCGTTTCTAGGCCTGATAACTCGTAACTCCGTTAGGTACTAACAAGAATTTCATCTTCTTCTGCAATCTGCCATTATGGGATCCGATTCATTACTACTACTACAACGAAACACAACATTGCAGTAGGCTGTAAGTTAAGATCTACGCTCGAGATAAATGGTATCACGGTCTACAGCATTCAGTCTCTTCTGCTTAACAGTCTCTATTTCATACAAAATGCAGTGCGTCATGCCACATACAATCATTTTGGCTCGATTTTAATTACATTGTACCTAGCACAGCGATAACAAATTAATACTAGGGTTGCCCAGAAAGTAATGCACCGCATTTTTTTTCTCGGCATAAAAGAATGCTAAGAATGTGAAACGTTACGTCTGTATTAGTTGAAGTCTTCTGAGTGAGCGCGCCTACTTTCCGTCACTTCCGACAGATAGCTTAGCTGCAGGACAGTTTCAAAATCTCCTACAAACAGGTGATGTACATTACTAGCAACGTGCCGTCATTTAATTTCTCACTGCAAAGAAAGGAACACTGGGGAGTATTCAGAAGCGCTGGTGCAAAGTCTGTGGAGCATCTGCAGTGGACAGAAGCACAGTTAGTAGCTGGTCACGGAGGGTGAGGTCATCAGAAGGCGGAGCTCCACGATTTGCAGCGGTCGGAGAGACCATCCACGTCAGTAACACCTGTCATCAGCGAGCTGATGTGATTTGCGAGGACAGGCGCATTACGACTCGGCAAATGGCGCTGCATCTGTCATTCAGCAAAGGAAGTTCACAGTGAAGCAATGGCTCCACCACCAGGACAAGCGTTGGTACGGACGTGGCATACACGCCCTTGTTTCGCGCTGGAGGAAGGCCATAGAACGGGATGGAGATTACGTGGAAAAATAGTGTAGATAAAAGACCATTCTTTCCTGTAATTCTACTATGTTTAATAATGAATTGTCGAAGAAAAAAATGCGGATCATTACTTTCTGGGCAACAATCGTAACAGGACTATGATCATACGGTCGTTGTAGTTCTGGTAGTCCGTAAGACTCCACAATAAAGTTATTCTGGTAATTATTTGGACGGACTGTTTTTTCATCCTTGCATATTACGTTTTTATTTCAGTAACAAGAAAATTAACTGATAGTGTCATTAAAATATAAATAAGTAGCACAACTTAATCAGTCAATAAAGTTTACGTTTTTACGCGAGGCGTTTCGGAGTCTTCGTTCCCTTTATCAATTGGCACGTCATTAGTTTAGCTCAGAATGAATGCTAATGGGACACCAGTAACAACCAAATATCTAGAATTTTTAAAGTTTGGCGTTTTGAAGAACGCTTTTCATGAATAACTAATAACAATTTTTTGCCGTTTTTGGCTACATACCTTTCATATCGATACTTCACAGTTAGTGTCGCTTATCGTTGGGATCGCCTAATAATTTCGTGTGCTTCGGTGGCCGGGTTCGAGTTCAAATGGTTCAAATGGCTCTGAGCACTTTGGGACTCAACTGCTGTGGTCATCAGTCCCCTAGAACTTAGAACTACTTAAACCTAACTAACCTAAGGACATCACACACACCCATGCCCGAGGCAGGATTCGAACCTGCGACCGCAGCAGCAGCGCGGCTCCGGACTGGAGCGCCTAGAACCGCACGGCCACCGCGGCCGGCCGGGTTCGAGTCTTTCGACTGGAGACCACTTCGGCGACTTGCTTGTTCGCAATGTACCACAGATATCCAGCTAGGGAAAAGGGACCTAGAACTTAACGCGGAATCGGAGCCACGTGTAGATCGTGGCGATTCCTCACATCGTTGAAAAGTGTCGTCTGGAAGATAGACTGAAAATTTCCGTAGTCCCACCGGTATTCGATCCTGCGACCTCTATATTTCCATGCACGCGCTTTACAGTTAGTCCGCCAGACCCGACTTATTATCGCCTTACAATGAGTGGTGAAGCCCTGGCTAGCTCGCCGCAGCGTGGAGCAGGACTTAAAGTTGAGTGGTTAAAGGCAGTTATTAAGTGGCGTGTGTACGTGTAGGCTGCCCTGTAGTATAAACGATACGTTCAGTGCTCGGCATAAAGCACATCCTCTGAGGCATAAATTTAATTCGTGTACATCTGACACGCTACGTTTACGTAAGGGGAGCCGGAGGTGCCTATGCTGCCCATGTTAAAATCACGAAGTTTGAGGAACATTTATGAATAAACTACCAAATAGAAAAATTTGAATTTTTTTTACATATAGAGTGGTTTAGTATTGCAGTTATGACAGAGGGATTTTGGAGTATCTTTTCTAGTTTCCTTCCAATTATTTTTTTATTAATGACCCAAATTTTTTTGCAAATAATTGCTTTATAATTAAACTGAAATGAAACTACTGAACATATTGCCAAATGGCTGTGTTACAATGTAAGTTTGACCACTAGGAGTGCTGTATAAAAATTTCATCTCTCTAGCTTGAGTGGATTTTGAGAAAATGTTCCTTATATTCGAAAAATTCTAATTTATGGGAAATGGCTATCAAAGTTTCTCAATACATTCCTGCACTATAGGATGGATTATCAGGGTCTTCTTCTTCATCCTCCAAAAGCTTCCTCTTCTGTCTTCTTTTCTGGCCTGTTGTTCTATCATACTTCATATGCCTTTCTCTTCTTTCTGCTCCTCTTATCCTTTCTCTGCCAATATTTCTTAGTGCTCGTACAGTGTTCACCCCAGCTGTAAATCCTAATGCCTTCAGAACTTCACACTTCACACTGTTCCCTTGGTTGTAGGTTGTTATTACATCATAAATGCCAAAGTGCAGTGTATTTATGCTTATAAACACCCTTTTAGGAATCACTTTCGAAATCTGATTGTTTACGCTCTCATTAGGATTCTGCGTCTTTCCGTGTAGACATTTGTGTAACAATTCAAGCTGTGCTAAGTCATGAAAAATATCATCACTGTCACTAACATATTCACGAAATCTGTTACTTCCATCAGTCAGCTTCTTGCTAGAAGATGTCACAGGGCTACGGCCGGCCATGTGTTGCTAAGCAGAAGAATGCACTGTTTCAGTAATTGTAGTATCGCAACTTGGTATTAAGTAACGTCGTGCAAGACGCGACAGTTGGCTGCGACTGCGACGCTGCCCCCTCCTCTTTTCCCACCCTGGCAGACGGCGGCACGGCCGCAAGACGACTGGAGTCGTCGCCGTTTCCCAAGGTCCGGTCGGCGGCGGCGGATTCAAATACATAAGAAAAATAAGAATTCCGATTTTCTTGCTGTAAAAAATACTGTATGTTAATGCAACAAAGTTACATCGGCTCCCAGAGTTAGTTTTTCGATACAGATTCTCCTTTTACTTTAAAAAATTGAAAAGTATCTCTTCCGGTTTTGAGTGTTTTTTTCGCTGTATATTACTTCTCTATCAATTGTGAGGAAAGTAAAAGGCTAAAAAAATTGATGTTTGCGTATCTTACAGTTTCACATCACAGCTTGATAATGAGGTGTCTATTTTTCCGATATTCGTCACAGTTATTCCGATACTTAATTTACAAGTAACCTACTGCATAAAATTTGAATTGTGTACAGTGAAAAATGTGGTCGCTGGCTACTTTACGTATGATTCACGTTAGGTCATACATCGTTGCCGATGAAAAGAAGCTAACATATCGAAATTATTTTTAAAGTTGAGATCAGAATGATATCGATCTCCGTTTCCGAGATTTGGGCTCATATATCTCCGGGAGCGTCGCGACTAGCCGCCAGTTCTTTCGATGCGCAACGAGAATCGTGTGGTCATCACACGATAGAGAATGCATTTGTTTTGTTTCGCTGACACATTTGGACAGAATGAAACCATTTTGTGTCATATATTTCTCCGGTATGAGTTACTAATATTTCTCCATATGCTCTTGACAATTTCATTTAAAATGCCACGAAATGTAGGTTTCTTAAAGCCAAGTGATCAAGCAGAACCCATTTTCTTGGTTTTGCTGAGGCATCTGAACCTGTTCCAAGCTTTCTTTCTCGTTTATTTCTCTGATACGAGTCCCGAATATTCCTCCATCTGTTTTTGCACATTTCACCTAAAATTCCAATGAAAGATAAGTTTATTAACAATAAGCGCACGCTAGCGTCATTGCATTGTTTCAAGTTCTTGACAACAAGATAGGGTTACACCTTAAACATCTCTAGAATTTTCATTCTGAACGTCTACAGTATACACTGGCAGAAATGTGGAAGAAATAATGTCCGTGCTTGTTCACAAAATTTCCCCAAATTATACTTGTCAGTTTCTCCCATGCAGAAACTTTTGGGACAAGCTAAGGCAACTTTCATAGCCAACTGACTCTTTATTCCCATCCAAATGAACTTCCATATTCTTATATTCTGACAGCATACATCGTTATGGATGACATGAACATTTAATCTTTCCAAGCTTCAGTCAAAAGATGACTCCAGGATTTACAAAAGACGAATTTCAATTGTGAACTGTGTCAGACCAGAAGGGCCTTGTAAAACAGTAGTGCACTTTTGGCACAAGTTTTTTGAGCACCATCTTCTACCAATGAATTGAAGTGAATGTGACAAATTACTTATTGCAGCATACTGTTTGCGCAATCTGTTGAGAAACGCCTTCCTCAAAAACGAGCATCTATTGATTACAGAAAGCTGTACAACAATCTGGTGGTGGTTTTTCACAACTAGAAGGTATCATCAAGACACCAATCTACCGTTTACTTTCAAAGTGAAGGTATTGTAAAATGTAACTTTCTCGTTGTACTTTAGATTGTTCATTTTATAATGTACTTGCGTTTTCAATTTTTATCGTCACAAAAAAGAGTAATGCGAAAATTGACCTTCAAGTTCATTTTCATCATTCTAATTCTACATCTGCATGGATTATACTGATTTTCATAACAGGCCTGAAAAATTTGCATTAATGGGAAAATATTATATATTTCACTCGCCTGCCAGTTTCAACTGTGCACCAATTTCTTCGCAAATTCTGTCTCTGAACATAGTGTCTCTATATTTAGGGTTCTTCAAATCGTAAAGGCAAGGATGTTGCGAGACCAGCTCACAGAGAATCACATCCTATGAGTGGCTCATTTCAGTTTTCCTTGACTGGCTCGATATCTTTCTGGCAGCCGAACGTCTTTGTGTCGTGCGACTTCCGTCGCAACACTGCTCACTGGTGCAGTGCTGCGGCAGCTGCCGCAGCAGTCGCGCGTCGCATCCCAAACTCGAACTGCGCATGCGCCAGCAAGCAACTTCTGACGCCACGTAGCGACCCGTCGCAGTCTCTAGTGTGCGTCGCGTCTTGGACAACGTACCTTTAGTGTTAATTTTCTTTTCCCTACGTTCTTCCTCTTCTTATATACGCGGTTACTAAAACGTGGCATCGTAACCAGAACAGCGCTTTACACAAGAACTATAATACTACCAACAACAGGCGCAACAGTGAACTAATTCGAAACGGTAAACAGCAAAGAGACGATGTTCCGCGCTCTTAGCGCTTCATTTGTCACAGAAAACAATGTAGCCAACCCTTGCACTCTCGCTGTATGCGTAACATAAGGCGCTGTTTGCGTAACAGGCCGATAAAATCCCAAGCAGTTCGCCAGGAAGTCACGAGAGGGTGTTAGATGCATTCAGTGCCCGCCCATTTCCTCTGCAGGCGTGGGGGAAAATGGTAATAACTCCACTTCCAGGGCGAGTAGAACAATAATTCAAAGTTTACATTAAAGAGGAATGTTCCAATTAATTTTAGGTAGCAAAACAAAAAAAATCGTTATTTTTTTGGATTTGACCACCTCCAGCTCCCCTTAATGAGGATGCTCTCAGTAAAAGCTTGTGTGAAAGCGGTCGGTATACTTACATGGTTTGACTGTGAGAGTGATTTAGACCTACGTATGCGAATTGCGTGTTAGCTGAAAAGCCGTGAGACAGATCGTATACTCAGGAGGAAGTTGACATTTACAAAACTGTGTTCCCCTAACTGGCATAATAGTATTCATGCTCTCCACCTCGCTTTTACATTCTGTTGAAATATTAAGCATGTCTAGAAACGATAGCTGAAAGAGTATCCCATTTTCGAAGCTTCAGTTAGGAAATATAGGCCGTAGGTGCACAAAAACTGTCCCCTACTGAAGCGCAGTATAAAACAGTATTGTCCCAGCCGAGCTGCTCACAAACTGATGTGGCAAACTTGCAGTAGTGTACTTCTTTGTTGTCGACCTCGTTAGAGCACTGAACTTGAGCTTAAGGCGTTTATTATTTACACAGTTTACCACAGATGTTTCGAGTGTTTAGTATGTAAGGGATTACAGCTTGACGTATTGAAGGAATTAGAGTTACCGTAAAAAACTGAAAGAGCCGAATAAATTTTGGACGAGCAAGTTTAATTTCGATTTAATATATTCTCTGCGTTGATTAGAGATTTGTTATATGAATCAGGTTGCTCTTAAAATCCTCACTATTTTATGGGATGTCGCTTAAGGGCGGCTATATGACTACAACTTTCTGTGTTGCGTTCTGTGTTTTTGTATGCCAATGTGTTGGTTACTCTCACCTGTTCTGGTAGCTACCAATAGTTTCCTAGCTTTGGCTTTATATTCGGGTCCTTGCTTCTATTCCAGATCCATTTACTGTTTACTTTCCCCACCTCACCACCCTCCCCCTCTTCCGCTGTTGTTAGAGGTAAGTTAAAAGGATCTAGGCGCTCGTAAAATTGTTACATGTTGGGTGATGTCACTTGTTAGCTATCTAAGTGAATATAATTATGTTGCACTCCGGTCTCTTTTCCCTTACCCCAATATCCCCCCCCCGCCACCCCACTGCTCCGCTCACCTCGCTTCGCCTCCCCCTGCATTCATCTTCTGTACATTTCAGTATGGTGTATATTATGACAAATTAGATTAGCGTTGCACTTTACACTATTAATTTAATAATAATGTAAAAACGTATCTGTTCCTGTGGTCCATTAACTTGGGTGGTAAATTTAGCTGTCCATACCACGTTTGACCAAGGAGGAAATTGAGTTTATTCTGAAGCTAGGTAATTAATATGAAAGTGGTGTATTTTGGATTCATGATCAGTATGATCTAGCAGTTCAGTTTTATGGCCTTTGACGTCTCATTTTATACCCATGATATTTTTTACGTTCTGTCAGAAACATGCTGTTATGTTTATATCTTAGTGTTTTAGTAGTGATACCTGTTGTACACTCATTTTTGAGAGGTAGACAATGGGTTCCAGAATGGACAAAAAAAAAAAGGACGTTTGCGCTCGATAATTTTCAACGTGTGTGAATATATTCCTTTGCTGTGAATACTGAGCATTGTTACCATGAGTCCAAAGGCAGATGTGCCTCTAACATTTATTTGTTACCTCTAATTTACATCCGATTGTATGTAATGCTTTTACACCTGACTGCGTGATTTTGCCTCTACTCTGTCTGGTTTTCTCTTTTATAACTGTCTGTGTGACTTCAGTCATACTGAACTTCATTATCTTGTCATGATCTCAAATGGTTCAAATGGCTTTAAGCACTATGGGACTTAACATCTGTGGTCATCAGTCCCCTATAATTACAACTTCTTAAACCTAACTAACATAAGGACATCACACACATCCATGACCGAGGCAAGATTCGAACCTGCGGCCGTAGCAGCAGCGCTCGGCTGCAACGGCCGGCTGCCAAGATCTACTTAGTTGCCTTTTATTTAAGACTGTATTTAACTGTTTACACTTGACGATGAGGTTTATGTAATCGTTTTATGTAGTCGTTTTATACCTGAATGTGTAGTTATAGTTCTGTTGGAAGTTCCTTTTCTTGCCATATCGTTGTAATTGAATCGCAAGAATTTATCTGTAGATCTATTTGTTGTTGTTTCGGAAACTTTTTTTCTAATATTAGCGGAGGGGTGCCCTATGTTATCTCCGCCAGCACTCGCAATGCGTTGTCTTCGGACCATATTCCAGTTATTTTTGACATCGATGTCATGCCCAGCCAGTGAAGCGAAGAGGAATCCAGACCAGGAACACCAAGTGGAACTGATATTAGGAGCTGTTAGAAGAGAGTTTCCGTGAGCACCAGTAGCAGAAGATACTGGCGTTGATGGCTGTGCCCGATTCCTTCCGGACTGTATTCTGCAGGCGGTGCACCTGGCCACACCGCGGCTGCGGCCTGAACTGCCTGACCGATCCCGGCAACTACCACCTCATCCCTTGGAGACGATAACGGCCAAAAACGGTTTACTTCGTGAATGGCAGCTCACGCGAAACACAACAACGAAGAGGGCTCTCAACTGGATGAGGAGGGAGATAAAAGTTGCAGTTGCCGACCACCACCATCAGAAATGGTCCAACCGCCTGGCCACTATTCAGGTTGACGATGGTACTGCCTGGAAAGTCACCCAGTTCTTCCTCCGTCGGTGACAGAAGATACCACCACTGCAGGTTGGGCACAACATCGTCTGCAACTCTGTGGACAAAGCTAACGCCATTGTTGACGTTTTATAGCGCATTTTTCAACCCATCATGGAACCCATGGACCCAGATCACGTTTGTCTTGTTGCCTAACGTCTCCCAGTGTTTCTAAATGCCCCTGTGGGTGACGAACACATCGAAGGGGTGGACGCTGCTGAAGTCTCCGAACAACTTCGAAGGCTCAATAAACGCAAGACTGGAGACCCTGACGAGCTTACCAACGAAATGCTTTGATGGATTCCACCAGCGGCTACTGAACACCTGGCGACGCACCAACTACCTCCCCTCGTCGTAGAAGCCCTTGATGCCATTGAATGTCGGAAGTATATTGGGGCTATCTCCGTGGATGTCTCACGGGCGTTCGACTCTATATGGCATGAAGGACTTCTGTATAAGCTCCTCGACCTCGGTGTACCCCGGTCGCATGTCCGTCTCTTACAATCATACCTCGCTGACATAAGCTTCCACGTGCGCACGGACGACCTATCGACGCACCGTCGGGTGAGGGCCAGGCTCCGTCTTCGGCCCCATACTATACATCCTCTACATTGCAGAGATGCCACCGGTGTACAGGGTCCGCCATGCCCACTACGCTGGTGATACGGCGCTATATACCAAAAGCATGAATGCAGCTCTGCTCTATCGACGCATGCAGGCAGCAGCTGACACACTCATCACGAAGAAGCACATCCCGAGCGACCTCCCGCAGATCCCCATCAGGGGAGAGAGGGCTAACATGGCGACAGCATGTCGATAACGTAGTCAGTAAGGTGAGGGGTCGAATGACACAACTATAACCCCTCCTAAAACCGTCGACTATGCTCCCACCTGAATTAGGTGTGGCGCTGTACATTACATTTATCCGCCCACTCCTCGACTATGCCGCAGTGACTCACGTCGACCGCCTACAACGCCTACAGAACCGTATCCTGCAGTTGGCAGTACACCTGCCTCGGGACTTCCCGTCGGCCGACCTCAACCGGGTCTCATACTTGCCTACTGTCCGAGATAGGTTCCGCCAGGCTGCTCGGCTCTTTTATGAGAAGACCGCCCAGTCCACAAATCCGCTTCCCCAAACTTGGAGCCATAGAGTGCAGCGTCTTAACGCAGCCGGATGGCCCCACCTGCTTCGCGACCAATAAGTCGCAAATACGTCAGGACGACACCGTCCCAGCCAACTGATAGGTCTTCATCATGACGCCAGGTTAACACCGACACATTAGCCAGCTTGGAGGAATTGCTCTCCCGCTTAGACTCCATGGAACAATAGGGGCCCATCTGTCCCTGTCATGCAGCAGCAGCAGTATTCCAGATATACAGGTACATAAATACTTTTGTGAAATTGCAGTGTTGAGGAGTTTCTCGTAAATGTCCGTTAAGCGGGGATCAAAAAAATTTACTGAAATCACTTTAGATGAATATGGTTTAATGTTAGAAAAACTGACTGTTCAAAAGTAGAACCGCTAATCAAGAGAAAGCTCCTACATTTACATTTATTTTTATTACTTGTCAAAATTAGCAAAGATGAAAATATTTATTACGACTCTGGGCCGTTACCATTTAGAACAACGGCGTTGACCTCTGCGCCAATGTTCCCCTACCAAATTAGCAAAAATTGATCAAGTAATTCACTTCATGAATATAGGAGGTATTACAGTAAAACATTAGCCACACTTTTAAGTAATATTTGATTATATTTAGTCTACATAGTACATGAAACTTACACGTTTTCATGCACCGTCGCAAAATGGCTGGATACACTGCCAAGAAACAAAAGGGAAGTGTGTGCGATTCTTTATCAAAAGGAGCAGACATTTCATTAACAATCACAGATCGTATTAATTGATTATATAGTCTTTTCGATTACTCTGCAATAATATTTATTTCAATACGATGTCAGTTTAGTTATATTTGCGTAATTCTTCAATTTTATTTTTTCATGTCATGTGGCGTACTGCCACACCGTCTAACGCTGCTGGTATGATTAGTCACGTTAACATTTTCACACACGGGGACGTCCGCGGAACACAGACGCCCGCCAGGTTCGTCGTATTATAAGGGCAGCAATGCAAATCGTACAGCTACCGTGGCACAGATAGGAGGGTTTATGAGCCCAGAGGTGTCAACATTGTTGTGAACCGGCTGTCAGAAATGGGGCTAGGCACATGCACACCTCTAGCCCATGGTCCATTCACGCCCCGGAATCGACATGCACGGCTCGACTGCTGCCGTCAGAGCGTCACTTTAAGGATTAAATGGCGGGTTGTAGTTTTGCATGATGAAAGCAGAGTCGGCCTGAACAGACGGGATGGTAATTTGCACATACTCTGCAGACTAGGCGAGTGCTGTCTCGAGAGTGCATTCGTGCTAAACACACTTGTCAGACCCCCAGGCCTTATGGTCTGGGGTGGAATAAGCTACAAGTCTCGCTCAGCTGTGGTGTTTCTGGATGAGAGTCTGTACATCAGGAATGTTGGTGGTCTATTTCTGTTGCCGTTCTTGCAACAGGAAAGTGATGTGTGCTCGACCACACTGCCCGTGTAACTCAACGTGTCCTGCAAGACTTGCAGCAACTTCCCTGGCCAGGATGGTCTTCAGACTTGTCTCCAAACGAGGACGTGCAGGACGCGATTGGATGAGAAGTGATTCTTGCGACTCGTCAGCCAACGACTTAAACTACGTGAGCAGGTCAATCAGACCTGGCATAATGGCTCCCAGGACAATATTCGCCATCTGTACGATCGACTACATTCAAGCCTGTGGAGGCTGGGTGTTTTAGTGTGGATCGACACCTGGTCCCTCAGAACCGCTTGAGCTATTGACCTGTAACTGTAACCATTTCATGCACTCCATAAGTACTGTTTCAACAATAAATCTTGAGTGAATTGAAAACCTCCATTGTGTTGTTGTTGTTGTCTTCAGTCCTGAGACTGGTTTGATGCAGCTCTCCGTGCTACCCTATCCTGCGCAAGCTTCTTCATCTCCCAGTACTTACTGCAACCTACCTCCTTCTGAATCTGCTTAGTGTATTCATCTCTTGGTCTCCCTCTACGTTTTTTACCTTCCACGCTGCCCTCCAATTCTAGATTTGTGATCCCTTGATGCCTGAGAACATGTGCTACCAACCGGTCCCTTCTTCTTGTTAATCTGTGCCACAAACTCCTCTTCTCCACAATTCTATTCTATACCTCCTCATTAATTATGTGATCTACCCATCGAATCTTCTGCATTCTTCTGTAGCACCACATTTCGAAAGCTTCTATTCTCTTCTTGTCCAAACTATTTATCGTCCATATTTCACTTCCATACATGGTTACACTCCATACAAATACTTTCAGAAACGACTTCCTGACTCTTAAATCTATATTTGATGTTAACAAATTTCTCTTCTTCAGGAATGCTTTCCTTGCCATTGCCAGTCTACATTGAAAACCTCCATAAGGGTGCACATTCTTTTCCTCCTTTTTTTCTCTTTTTTGGCAGTGCATAATTATGCTCTGTGGGAATAAGCAGCCGGCCGGTGTGGCCGTGCGGTTAAAGGCGCTTCAGTCTGGAACCGCGTGACCGCAACGGTCGCAGGTTCGAATCCTGCCTCGGGCATGGATGTGTGTGATGTCCTTAGGTTAGTTAGGTTTAACTAGTTCTACGTTCTAGGCGACTGATGACCTCAGAAGTTAAGTCGCATAGTGCTCAGAGCCATTTGAACCATTTGGGAATAAGCAGCTAGAGCGAAAGTTCGTAGTGGTAGGCAAGGTCGCAATAATCAAAGAACGAGGAATGCGTTGCACAGAAGTTACAAAAAGAGCGTAAGACTAGTAGGAACAGGAAGTGTTACAAGTCTACGTGAAACCATTCTAGACATGCATACAAATTAAAAAGGATAACTTTGTATTTTGTCTGATATTACTCTCACGATTTTAAAACAGTCTTACTGAATCGTATTTGAGAGTTTTTACTGACGCTGTCGGCGCGGACATCTTGCGCTGTGGGAGAGCGGCCGTGATCCAGTTTGCAGGCGTGCTTTAGAGAATCGCATCAGGATCTGCAGGGCGGCGCGCGCTCCGTGAGGACACGGCACGGTGCCGCAACCCATCTCGCCCCTGTGAAAGGCCCGTCCCTCAACGTCTCAGACAATCAAGGTGCTCCCCCGATGTGTATACACCAAGCACTCCGCTGGAAGTGCTCCAAGAAAATCCCCCCGTCTCCGTCTCCGTCTCCAGAAGCAGAAACACCGGCATTCGCGAGCAAACATCACACGCAGAATGCTGCTGCTACTCCAACATAGACGGGTCTCCATGACCGTCCCTTCAGTTATGTTGGGAGACAATACTACAGATTTTATCTCTTTTGAGAGAGTTAAAATGTTCGTTCCATCTAATATTGTTAAATTTTGGCAGTATCTCCCTGTACCCAAGTGAACTGCGAAAAAGTCCTCACTAATCGACATATAGTGCCTTTTCATGGCTACCTTCATTGCAGAGGTATTCGTATCATTTTTTTCAGATGGATCTGTATTAGTTTCTGCTCCTATCGTCACAGTACTAAAGGAGGCAAATTCACCGGCCTTTCAATCCTCACAACTCACATTACTAGTTGTGGAGTAGTTACGTAAGATATTAGAGCAGCCGCAAGTCCCACAGAGTTTCCCTTTATTCTTACACCACGTATCGCTCGCCAGACGTGAGCGTCTTCTGCAATTAGTAGGCGTTGGCTACACATTAAATGTAACTGGCCGTGTACGGACAAGTTTGACGTCGGTGATGTGTGTAGCGAGGAACATATAGCATGTGGCCGTTGCCTTTACTTGAGTTAGGGACGTCACATTTAGTCCGTTTCCTACCGATACTTCTACGGATTATTTTAAAGGTTTACTTAAGGGGACATGGAATCGGATTTTAGGTTAAAAATCGATATTCGTTTTATTAACGTATCATATTCCGCCAAGTTTCCTCTTTAAAATGACGTATCATACATAGCTCTACTAGAATTATAACTATTTTATTTTTATAGATTTGTGAGATCGGGTATCGCGCTTTAATTATACGCGTCTCTCATGGCTGACGGTAAACTTTTTCACAGTACATTTATGTGACATGAAATCAAACATCCCGCTTTCCAGCGAATCTTTGTACACTATTTGTCGGAAAATGTTTCCCTCTGGTTTCCTCAAGTTACTCTTTGACTTTGCGACGGGATTGTTTGTTAACAGTGTGTTATACGAAATTTGTTGTTGTCGAATTATTTCGTATCTAGTGCTTTATTTTTCTCAGTGAAAATGCCTAGAGCTAGAGCAAAAGTGTTTAAAAAGCACGTGAACTGGGAAAAGAAAAGAAGTGATAATTCATTAGCAAAACCAAAGCAGTTCTTCTTCATCATTGTTGGAAAATGTGAGTTCACTTACTACTGATTTGCGGAACGAACTTACTCCAAATAAAAACATAAAGAACTAAGAGATTTGGAAGAGAAATATAATTTACCTGATAAAGGGAAAGAAGTTTTTGAACTCATTGATACGAGTATATTGTGCGAAGCTCTTGAAAACAGTGTATTCTGCAAAAAAAAGTCAAGAAACGTTTATCTGAAAGTAGAATCCCATGTTGGCTTGACTCCCAGTTTCCTTTAATATGCAGTGTTTGTAAGTACAGCTTAAGTTTCCAACTTCTGTTTCAGTAACTGTAAATAATGGATACAAGGCAACTGAACTTTATAGTGTAAATATTAGGTTAGTTTATGGACTGCGAGCAATTGGTAAGGGCAAAGCAGCTGGTGATACGCTACATGGTATTCTAAATGTTCCAAGTGTACCTTCAAAGTTTGATGCTTATAATTATGTACAGGCATCTGCAATTGAAGATATAGCACAGAAGTCAATGCAGGTAGCTGTGGAAGAATCAGTGAAAGAAATGATGGCAGTCGTGACCTCACAGTAGCTTTTGATGGCACGTGGCAAAAATGGGGTCACACCTCCAACAGTGGTGTTGTAACAGCAACTATTGTTGACACTGGCGAGGTTATTGATGTTTCAATAATGTCTAAATAATGTAGATGCATAGACAGACTGAAAAACGGACATAGTGATGACTGTTGCTAATTATTATGGTAGTAGTGGTGGCATGGAGGCTGCTGGGGTGAAAAAAATTTTTCATCGCTCTTCAGAGTGGTATAATGTTCAATATCTGGGAGATGGTGACTCTAAGGCATTCAAAGAAGTTTTGGAAAGCAAGCCGTATGGGAACAGCGTAAATATAAGCAAACTTGAATGTATAGGACATGTGCAGAAGAGAATGGGTGCCAGGCTGACAAGGTTAAAATCAGTTATGAAAGGGAAAAACCTAGATGATGGGAAAACCTTGCATGGCAACGATGATTGACTGATTCCATAGCAGACCACATTTAGAAATGCTATGGCCTTGTAATCAGGCAAAATGCAGGCAATCTTGAAGAAATGAGGAAAGCTGTATGGGCTTTGTATTTCCACACCGTATCCACAGACGAGCATCCAGAACATGGTTTGTGCCTCAAAGGTGAAAAGAGCTGTGTTAATAGGGGACTAAAATCTGGAGGTAAATACATTCACCACCACAGTCTACCATTAGCCATCATGGAAGAAATAAAGCCCATTTTCAGAGATATGGCTGACAGAAGTCTTCTGACGAAATGTCTTCATGGAAAAACGCAGAACCACCAACGAGTGCTACAATAGTGTGATATGGTATCGTCTCCCAAAAACACAGTTTGTTGGAATTAATATACTACATTTTGGTGTGTATGATGCTGTGGCAACCTTCAATTTTTGGAATACAACTAAATGCCAGGTCCTTCAACACTTGGGTTTGCGTGTTGGTTCCCACACAGTACGTGCTATGTTAACTTTAGATCAGCACAGACTAAGGTATGCTGGCAATATAATCAAGACTTTAGTGAAAAAAGCAAGACAGGTGCACAGTGGTGCCAAAAGAAGAGCAGTCACAGTAGTTGGACAGACAAATGTAGGCACAAGGAAGGCAACTGCAAAAAAGTTAACAAATGAAATACATCAACCAATCAGCGAAACATGAAGGTAGTCACTTGGGAAAGAAATGTACGGTAGGTGCACGGAAGTCACTGCCAACTGTCCGCAGGAAGAAGACGCAGAATTCGAGAAAGATATAGTTGCCGAAATGAGTGATTCAGCCCATAGAAAAGTCAAACTAACCTACGGTGAAACTAAAAGTAAAGGCAACATTAACGAGTGTAACAAGAATTCTACGGTTAAACGCAGAGAAGAGAGTGGTTAGGTGGAAAAAATATGTTGAAGATCTCTTTGAGGGGGAGAAATAGTCTGATGTGTAGAAGAAATGAGAGTCGATACGGAAGACATAGCGGATACATTGTTAGACTTTCACACAGCTATGGAAGACTGGCGCTCGAATAAAAACAAGAAGCAGATAACATTGCTTCGGAATTTCTGGAATCAGTATGTAACCAAACGATTATTCAAGTTGGTTTGTACTAACATACCTTGAAAAATACTCGTGTTATCCAAACAATTTCAAAGTTAGTTAGGGCAAATATATGAGAGACCTTTTGCTCAAAAATAATTTACAGACAAACTGGCTAGAGGTCAGTTAATGAGACCTGAGAGGCTGCTCCGACGTTGCTCTTGATAATGGAAAGAAACTTTAATTGAATTTAATGAGCTAGAAAAAGCGTTCGACAATGTAAAGTCATGCAAAGTGTTCAAAATACTGTCAAAAATGAGAGTAAGGTATAGGAAAAGGTAGGTAATGCACAGTAAGTTAAAAAATGAAGAGGGGAAAATATGAATGGAAGTCCTAGAAAGAGATGTCCATATTAAAAATAGTCTATGACAGAGGTGTAGTCATCGAAGAAGCAAAGGCGGAAATAAAAGAAAGTTTCAAGAGTGCATTAGTGATAAGATTCAACAACGCTTTCATTAGTGAAATTGAAGAAAAACTGCACGAGCTGTTGCATGTAGCTTCCTGTGTGATGACTGAAGTACACAGACTGAGGGCAAACAAAGAAACGCGAAAGTAATGAATTGTAGCAGAAACGAGATAAGCTTCAAAACTAACATCAAAATTTGGAACCACGACATAGACGAAGTTGAGAAATTCTGCTGTATTTGAAGCTAAGTAACAGACGACATACGAAGTAGGGAACAGATAAAAAGCAGACCACCATAGGCAAAGAGGTCAAACGTTGGCCTTCTTTTTAAGAAGAAATTCCTGATACTGCACGTTGGAATCACAGTATTGTATAGTAGTGAATTTTGGGCTGGAAACCGAGAAACGACAGAATCGAAGCATTCGAGATGTGGTGGTACGGAAGGATGTTATCAATAGGTGGAGTGATAAATAATGCAAAGGTTCTCGACATAATCAGTGATGAAAGGTACGTATGGAACCAATGACACAAAGACGGGATTGGTTGATAAAAGAAGCGTATGACATATGGTAATAATTTCCATTAGATGATGAAGGCTGTAGAGGAAACCTTTTAATAAATGGTAATAATTAATATATCTATACATCACTGTTGGTAGAAGATCATAACGAATGCAGAAACATTCACGTAATTTCTCGCCTGCATTAATACTTTTTTGTTGTGTTGCTTGACATGAATTTTTTTTCCGTTACCTGTAGCGACGGAGGTGGTTCCCATCCAATATTCTTTAATTCTATGTGTCTGAGAGTGCAGAGAAATTTTGTCTTGTGTAGGTCGCAGAAACTGTACCCTTTCGATATCTGTCCTCATGTGCTAGTTAACAACATGCTCTGTGATGAGCAGCACTAATGCGGATGTGCTAATTAATGCTGTACTACCAAACTTCAGGCTAATTACTTCCACGCCACCTGAAGGTTGTAGCAACATTCATAATCAGCACCCAAGCATAACACTTCGCTGCTGCCACAGTGAGGATCAGCTCCCTACACCGATGCTGCCGTAATCCTCTGGGAGACGGAGCTCCTTGCCTTTCTCGTCACTTGAAGGGCAGCAGAGGGTCCCGATAAGCGCTGCTGGGACTAAGCCACGGCTCCCAGGGGTGTACTCGGCCCGTGACTCAATTGCTGAGCCTCCGGCGGAGCGCGTACCTGCTAGGAACTTCGCCAGTCTCGGCCAACGGTAATCGACCTCCTTACATTTTAGCACCCAGCCAGAAATTCTGTAAACACAATACCGTGCAATGGTGATAGCTAAGGGATAGAGAATCGATATTAATTCGCACTGGACCCTCAATAATATTTCTAAAGGTTCATGATAATCTCTTGGATAACAGATTGCAACTTTAAGCGTTTATGTTAACAACGTGCATGTGCTTCGAACTGACTGTTACAGCTGAATATCTTTTCTAACACCACTTCCTTCCAGACTGATTCTTTGGTTTACAATCCCGTTCTATAGAGGCATTTAGTAGGAGCCCAAAAAAATTTTCACTTTAAGTCCGCAAGCCACAGTATCTTATCCAAGTAAGTTAATCTCTTGATTACTTACGTCAGTGTTTTTTCATTACTTTATCCAAACCCTGAAGATCGGTATTGCGGCCACGGCCATCCTGCCCAACCTACCCAGAACGTAGTGTAAGTAATAATTACGTTATACTGACGGTAAAACATCGCAACGCCAAAAAATAATGTAGAGTAATGAATGTTTAAGTTATTAACATTGCAAGACCACACTTTAATGTAAGCGCAATTCTGTGAAAAATAAAAGGAAGGTATAGGAAAAGGCAGCTAATGTACAATAAGTTCAAAAATGGAGGATAATATGAATTGAAGACGGAGAAAGAGATGTCCATATTAAAAATAGCGTATGACAGACATGTAGTTGGTATGTGTTAACAGACCTTGAAAAATACTCGTGTTATTACAAAGTTAGTTAAGGCAAATATATGAGAGGCTTGTTGCTCAAGAACCTTAATGTCGCATGCGTCCAAAGCTGCTGACAAAAATAATTTACATAGAAACTAGCTAGAGGAAAGCTAATGACACCCGAGAGGCTGTTCCGACGTTGCTCTTGATAATGAAAAGAAACTTTAATTGAATTTAACGACCTAGAAAAAGCGATCGACAATGTAAAGTCATGCAAAATTTTCGAAGTTCTGTAAAAAATAATAGGAACGTATAAGAAAAGGCAGGTGTTGTGTAATAGAAAAAGCGTTAGATAATGTAAAGTCATGCAAAATGTCGAAGTAACCGATCCGCAACAGTTCATTGTGTCACTGTAGCACCAACTGCTGCCTCTGATTAAATATGAAATGCTGGTACGTTAATAACTGGAGTAACAGCCAGATTGTTGAATGCAAGCATGCATTGTGTCGTACAAGTGCCGTATATCAGCTTATGGGACAGAGTTCAAACCCTGTAGCATTTGATCGTTCTCAGGATATTTAATGCTGTTTGAGTATGGCGTGCTGTTCTCTCCGGTGATGTCCCATATACTCTCCATTGGAGACAGATCTGGTGATCGAGCAGGTCAAGACAACATTTCGAGACTGTGTAATGTTGCGTTACAGCAACACATCCCAAACATTAACTCCTGGTGTAGGACCAGAGTGTCCAGCATATAGCCAACTTGGAAGCAGGCACCCAACTGGCTTCTTTCTAACCAACAGACGACCATTACTGGCACCATCTTTCATCACTAAAGACTACAGAGATACACTCTGCCCTCCAACGAGCATCGCGTTTGACATAATTGAGGTTACTATGCCGGTGGTTTGTGATCAGTGGAGTGCACGCTGCAGGGCGTCTGACCCGAAGCTGTCGAAGTAACCGATCCGCAACAATTCACTGTGTCACTGTAGCACCAACTGCTGCTCAAATTGCTGCTGCAGATACAGTACGGTGCGCTAGAGCCGTACACCAAGCACCGTGACCTTCCCTCTCGGTAGCGCGACGAGCTCGTTCGAAGCCTGGTCTCCTTGCTATCGTACATTCTCGTGACCAATGCTGCCTGCAATAATGTACACTGGCTACATTTCTGCCAAGTCTTTCAGCAATATTGCAGCTTCTCGTAGCCCTAGTAGACAGTCTCGTTCAAAGTCAGTGACGTGTTGATGATGGCACCTGTGGTGTCACCGCCAGACACCACACTTGCTAGGTGGTAGCTTTAAATCGGCCGCGGTCCATTAGTACATGTCGGACCCGCGTGTCGCCACTGTCAGTGATCGCAGACCGAGCGCCACCACACGGCAGGTCTAGAGAGACGTACTAGCACTCGACCCAGTTGTACGACGACTTTGCTAGCGACTACACTGACGAAGCCTTTCTCTCATTTGCCGAGAGACAGTTAGAATAGCCTTCAGCTAAGTCCATGGCTACGACCTAGCAAGGCGCCATTAACCATTTATAGAGAGAGTCCCACTTGTATCATCAAGAATGCTGTATACAAATGATGGATTAAAGTTAGGTATTCCAGCAGCTACGTACTTTTCTTTATAGCATTCATTACGTATCCTGTTTCAGACCTAGCGCCACCTGCGTGAGTTGACGCGTGCATTTCGGCCTCCTCCTGCAACACAGTGTTGGCTCTTCTGCCAACACTACAGCACCTTTGTCAACTTAAGGTCATTCTTCACTAACGCCAAGTCTCCACATCCAATCTCAAACGTAACCAACGCTGACGACCGTTATAGCGTGTATTTAAAGCTAACCTGATTTGCAAACTCATACTGGCGCTACTAGCACCGCTCTTACGCGACTGGCGCGAAATTTGAGCAGGAAGAGGAGAATAGAGTTTAACATCCAGTCGGCAACGAGGTCATTAGAGACAGAGCACAAGTTCGTATTAGGGAAAGATGGAGAAGGAAAGCGACTGTGTCCTTTCGAAGAACCATCCTTGCACTTGCCCTAAGTGAATTAGGGAAATCAAGGAATACCAGCAAACTAGTGGCCGGAACTACATTTCAAGGAATCTTAAGAGCATTTACGACAAATACAGGGGTAACAAAATTGCTGAAGATGCCCCAGGATTTACAGAAATTACTATTTCGGAGGATCTTAATCTTAAACACAGAATGCTTTATAGCGCAATGGCCGGGCACAAATTCAGAATATGCTTACACTGCAGACCGCCTTTAGACGATGTCACTTGGATTTACTGAAACAAGAGTTAGACGAATTCAGTTGCGTTATCTACAGTTGACTGTAAAATATCAGAGCCAGCCAAGCGCTTAATTTCAGAGGTTACAGGAAAATAAACAGCGGTAATAGAGACCACATACATAAACGGAACTACTGCCGGTGGGCAGCAATAATAAATAACTAATAATAATATAATTATCAAACAGGTGACCAGTTCGGAAAATAACAAATCAGAAGCAATGCGGACGTGATGTAATCAGCTGGCCAGGTGCCTTACTAAAATAAATTCTATTTCCACAGACATGTTACAAAATCGTTTTGGTGAATGTTACCATCTCGACCAAAGCATACAGTGAGGTCCCTCATACATGCTAATTTGTAACGTAACGTACATGTACAGGCAGAATTAAATACTAATCCTGCTTCATATGAAAGCAAAGGATACGAGCTGCATTCAAGTTCTAAGGCCACCGATTTTTTTTGTAATTAACTACTCACCCAAAATCGATGAAACTGGCGTTACTTCTCGACGTAATTGCCCTGCAGACGTACACATTTTTCACAACGCTGACGCCATGATTCCATGGCAGCAGCGAAGGCTTCTTTAGGAGTCTGTTTTGACCACTGGAAAATCGCTGAGGCAATAGCAACACGGCTGGTGAATGTGCGGCCACGGAGAGTGTCTTCCACTGTTGGAAAAAGCCAAAAGTCACTAGGAGCCAGGTCAGGTGAGTAGGGAGCATGAGGAATCACTTCAAAGTTGTGCGTAACGTTAGCTCGATGTGCGGGTGCGTTGTCTTGGTGAAACAGCACACACGCAGCCCTTCCCAGACGTTTTTGTTGCAGTGCAGGAAGGAATTGGTTCTTCAAAACATTTTAGTAGGATGCACCTGTTACCGTAGTGCCCTTTGGAACGCAATGGGTAAGGATTACGCCCTCGCTGTCCCAGAACATGGACACCATCATTTTTTCAGCACTGGCGGTTACCCGAAATTTTTTTGGTGGCGGTGAATCTGTGTGCTTCCATTGAGCTGACTGGCGCTTTGTTTCTGGATTGAAAAATGGCATCCACGTCTCCTCCGTTGTCACAACCGACGAAAAGAAAGTCCCATTCATGCTGTTGTTGCCCGTCAACATTGCTTGGCAACATGCCACACGGGCAGCCATGTAGTCGTCCGTCAGCATTCGTGGCACCCACCTGGATGACACTTTTCGCATTTTCAGGTCGTCATGCAGGATTGTGTGCACAGAACCCACAGAAATGCCAACTCTGCAAGCGATCTGTTCAACAGTCATTCGGCGATCCCCCAAAACAGTTCTCTCCACTTTCTCGATCATGTCGTCAGACCGGCTTGTGCGAGCCCGAGGTTGTTTCGGTTTGTTGTCACACGATGTTCTGCCTTCATTAAACTGTCGCACCCATGGACGCACTTTCGACACATCCATAACGCCATCACCACATGTCTCCTTCAAATGTCGATGAATTTCAATTGGTTTCACACCACGCAAATTCAGAAAACGAATGATTGCACGCTGTTCAAGTAAGGAAAACTTCGCCATTTTAAGTATTTAAAACAGTTCTCACTCTCGCCGCTGGCGGTAAAATTCCGTCTGCCGTACGGTGCTGCTATCTCTGGGACATATTGACAATGAACGCGGCCTCATTTTAAAACAATGCGCGTGTTTCTACCTCTTTGCAGTCCAGAGAAGAAAAATCGGAGGCCTCAGAGCTTGAATGCACCTCGTAGTATAAGTTCGACTAGCACTGGAAGCCTTAAAATTCTAATAAAATATAAGAAACCTTTGAATACAGCCATCTGCGTAAGCAGTAAGTGCTAAATACAATTCCAATGAAATGCCGAAATCATCCACGAGCTAAATGGTAAGGAGCTTTAAATGCTATTTTCATAAACAATAGAACAGTAGGTAACATGTGAGGCACCTGCTGGAATGTCGAAAACCTTCGTGAGTTGAAGGTGGACGAGCTTTAAACAGTATTTTCATATAACACAAGACACTAGATAATATGTGAGGAAGGTAATTTACTGGTAATGTTAACAGAAAGTACCCTGAACACCAATAAAGTACACGAAGCGCTTATGACGACAAGAAAGCATGACATGAAAAGAACCAGGGCAGGTAGCCTACAGAATGATATACCAGAAAGCGCATCCTGCACACACAAGGCAAGCCAGACAAGCTGTCAGCAACATAGTGAGTGAGAAACAAAATTTGAAATTTAATACGCGTTCACCACAAATCGGAAATACGTGTCCAGAAAATTCGTCAAGCATAGTTAAGTATCAAAACACCGACGTGGGCTTTTGGCTCACAACAGCGCACTGGAAGAAACACGCAAATATCTGATATGCTTGAAAGAAACCAGGATGTAATAGTTCACACTTAGCTTGAAAACAAAATGGCCGACTGTAAAAACTCATCACATTATAGTAAACGGCACTCCCGACAATTCCCCGAGCAAACTCGCTTCATTCATTGAGCGATTAGTTGACAATTAACTCCAGCCGTCGTGACGGCTCCAGTAACACTTCACAGATCAACAGCGCTTGAACGTCCTCCCCACAGCTGCTAACAAGCCATTTTGTCGTAAATAGCCGAGCATGGCAAAATTTCAGGGTCCGCCATGTCTTACTGCACCCTATTTCGGCCAGGAGTCCTCTGGTCCCCCAGCAACGGGTCAGAGACGAATGTAGGGCAGATACAATCGATATAAGAGCTCAAAAGAAGTCGCACGCAGATGATACTGTGACACTGACGTCGAATTCCGCCACAATTTCGCCCATCACCACTGTGGACGTGTTATACGATGGGAATGTAGTCACACTCCCTCTAATCCACATTTCGCCTGTTCTTTTCAAACCTCTGTAACGGAGGTCGGAATCACGACAAAGAAAAAAAGTCCGAAGGGGTGCGATCACATTCAATGGTGTTGCAGGCCAACGTTATCCTTAGAGAGGTGTTAAATTGTCCCTGGCGGGAAGGAGAGAGGAGGGCAGTCGGGTGCTTGTGAACAGTGTCGAAAGTTGTCAAGAACAAGCTCTGTCGCTCATCGAAATGTCAACTGTCGTTTCAGATTATGTGCGAATCCGCGGCGGAAGAGAATATTTTCATCGAGGCCCTGTATGCTATCCACTGATGATTTCTCGTGTCGATACTGATAGGTAGTGTGGAAAGTTTTCCTCGGCCTTCCATAAGAAAATCACGTGTTTTCTAAGCTACACTTCACATTTATGACCCCCATGGCATAGGCTTCAAACGAACATGTTGGAATGTACTTAAGAGAGGGCATTGGGAAGAATTGTGGTGAAATTTGGCGTCAATGTGACATTATTGACGCACTTTTTAACTCACATGAACGCCTGAGCTCTCGTCTTTATTTCCCATATGTCAACACCTTGGTGTTGAAAGCGTCACCGAGCGCGAGGGTTAGGTCGTAGGGGGTTTTGTGCCATATAGGCAAGTTACAACCAAATTTCAAAGTTTAGTGTCACACTGAAACACTGTTGCGTCGTTTGGAAAAAGTGACACTTGAACTATGTTCCACAATGTAGATACCTTGGTATAAAATGAGTCAGAAGCCTTACAGAATTAGCAAGCTAGTTGGTGGTCGACAGGATATTACCAATATTTAAGGTCAACAAGGATATACATTTAGCTCAAAAGTTGTTCGTTGCGATGGGGATACATGGACTTACGTTGGGGAAGAAATTCAATCTCTCCGATATTGATTTTGACAGTTGCTGGATAGATACAGAAGGAAGGCATCAAAAATTAGATTATACCACGCCGATGGCTAGATAGCAGCCTGTTGTGGATTTGAGCAGGAAGAGAAAGGCACTCAACTGTGAATCGGAGGGAGGTGATTGTTGGAGGGTGGGTGTGGACACAAGTCGGTATGACGTCCTCCATCTAAGCTGAAGACACAGCTGACTACTGATTCTGTTCTCTGTCTTGGGCAGATGGATGGAAACAAATCAAAAATAATGGAGAGAAATACTGATGAAGCAGTTACAATATTTTGAGAAAAAAGTAATTCGTTGCAGAAGACACACATGGAAATTTTTACCAGAGAGGCAATGTCCAAAAAAGCATTAATTGAACAAAGAATAATCCAGCTGCCTGCAAATACAGGTAGAATTGTATAAAGCAGTGCCAGTCGCCATTTTAAGTACACTCCTGAAAATTGAAATAAGAACACCGTGAATTCATTGTCCCAGGAAGGGGAAACTTTATTGACACATTCCTGGGGTCAGATACATCACATGATCACACTGACAGAACCACAGGCAAATAGACACAGGCAACAGAGCATTCACAATGTCGGCACTAGTACAGTGTATATCCACCTTTCGCAGCAATGCAGGCTGCTATTCTCCCATGGAGACGATCGTAGAGATGCTGGATGTAGTCCTGTGGAACGGCTTGCCATGCCATTTCCACCTGGCGCCTCAGTTGGACCAGCGTTCGTGCTGGACGTGCAGACCGCGTGAGACGACGCTTCATCCAGTCCCAAACATTCTCAATGGGGGACAGATCCGGAGATCTTGCTGGCCAGGGTAGTTGACTTACACCTTCTAGAGCACGTTGGGTGGCACGGGATACATGCGGACGTGCATTGTCCTGTTGGAACAGCAAGTTCCCTTGCCGGTCTAGGAATGGTAGAATGATGGGTTCGATTACTGTTTGGATGTACCGTGCACTATTCAGTGTCCCCTCGACGATCACCATGATGCCGGGTGTTGGCCCTGTGTGCCTCGGTCGTATGCAGTCCTGATTGTGGCGCTCACCTGCACGGCGCCAAACACGCATACGACCATCATTGGCACCAAGGCAGAAGCGACTCTCATCGCTGAAGACGACATGTCTCCATTCGTCCCTCCATTCACGCCGGTCGCGACACCACTGGAGGCGGGCTGCACGATGTTGGAGCGTGAGCGGAAGACGGCCTAACGGTGTGCGGGAGCGTAGCCCAGCTTCATGGAGACGGTTGCGAATGGTCCTCGCCGATACCCCAGGAGCAACAGTGTCCCTAATTTGCTGGGAAGTGGCGGTGCGGTCCCCTACGGCACTGCGTACGATCCTACGGTCTTGGCGTGCATCCGTGCGTCGCTGCGGTCCGGTCCCAGGTCGACGGGCACGTGCACCTTCCGCCGACCACTGGCGACAACATCGATGTACTGTGGAGACCTCACGCCACACGTGTTGAGCAATTCGGCGGTACGTCCACCCGGCCTCCCGCATGCCCACTATACGCCCTCGCTCAAAGTCCGTCAACTGCACATACGGTTCACGTCCACGCTGTCGCGGCATGCTACCAGTGTTAAAGACTGCGATGGAGCTCCGTATGCCACGGCAAACTGGCTGACACTGACGGCGGCGGTGCACAAATGCTGCGCAGCTAGCGCCATTCGACGGCCAACACCGCGGTTCCTGGTGTGTCCGCTGTGCCGTGCGTGTGATCATTGCTTGTACAGCCCTCTCGCAGTGTCCGGAGCAAGTATGGTGGGTCTGACACACCGGTGTCAATGTGTTCTTTTCTCCATTTCCAGGAGTGTATATCCTACCGCGCGTCCACAGGCGCCTCACACGGGCAAATCAGACATTACTGAACTTGCTGGCCATATGGCTAGTAGACGTAGCAAGAGGAGAGAGAGGAGCTCAGCAAGGAAGAATGTAAATGGTTGGAGAGAAAATATGCACGAGAACGAAATTGAACGTGTTCATCGATACAGAGTAGAGAATGAGAAAAAACTTTGGACAGAGCAGAAATAGGAACATAATATCACCACTCCCGCCATAAGGTGGAGGAAAGGTGAATAACGTGTTAGTTTTCGCTGGGCATGGAAGCGATACACCAACTTACTGGACGCAAACCCATCTTAGCATTTACTAAAAATGCAGAAACTGTGGTTGTGGTAAAATTGGTTTTCTTTCCAGCATTATTATTCTTTGATATATTTGTCTTATGACAGCTTAGCTACTGAACGCCCTCCACTCACCTGTCTCTTTGCTCTCTTCCCACTATACGAAAAGACATCGCCATATCCGACCAAATCATCTAGGAGTGGGCAAATAGACGTTACACACCATACCTGGAACTAATTTGGTAGTAAATCAATGTATAGCGAAATATGGGATGAGGCGGTTTGGTGAAAGGTGAAAATGGTGGCAGACAGAACATCTGATTACATCCCACAAGCCTACCTTTTCGAGAGATATAAGGGAAGAACCCCTACACCTTGGAACGATACACACTCCAAAGTTCATTTTGCTTAATTCCGCTTACCATGACAGTTTGTCATGTGCAAGTATCCTCAACTCTTCAGTACTACAACAACCTACGCTAATTTGAATTTACTTTTTCAGTTCTCGTCTTGTTATGAAACTAAAATTCCCTTCCCTCCTGCATCCCTCTCCATGTCACATCTTCCCACCATTATGAAATGTACTACACACTGTATCTCGGAATGTGCCTTATCAACCTATCCTTTCTTTTACTCAAGGTGTGCCATAAACCTCTTTTCGTCTCGATTCGATTCAGTACTACTTCCATAATTATTTGTTCAACATATGTAGTCTTCATTGGTGATGTTAAAAGTTATGGCAACAACAGGAATTCCAGTGTCAAATGAAAAGCAGACAGCGAATAGGTCTTTTTTTTTTTGCTTTTTGTTCGTTATTATTCGTTGTAATAGGTCGTAGCGGACGTCACATGACATCCGTTAAAGTTCATCGTTGATCCTTTCACTCAGTTTTTTATTATTTTTTGCTGCAAAGACCAGCCAGCCCTCTCACCGGACACACTGAGCTACCGCGCCGGCTATGGGTGGGAAGAATACATTGAAGGCCTCTATAGGGGAGGAACTAATGACATGATAGAGGAGTAAATTGTAGTGGATGTATTATTTGAATCTGAGCTTAACAGAGATTTGGAATAAGGCGGAAAGCATAGATAACATTTGTTCATCGTTTCTGAAATCGTTGGGAAATAAGCCAGCCAAGCAACTTTTCACAGCCAAACAACTCTTCACCTATCTAGAATCAATGTCTGGAGCAAAGCAGCAGGCTTTAGGAAAACTATTATCCAAAGAACGCCGAATATACGTGCAGCAAGGCCACATAAGCACAGGTACTATCACACAGCCAGTCTAGCAGCTTATGAACCCTCGTTTCTGAGAATAATAGCAGTTAGAAGGGTGCAAAAACAATGGTGGTTCTGTAATACGACAATCAGTTAAGAGTCTAGGAAAGCGGAAGTAACGAGACAGGCAGTTCTGACGTTGCGTTTAATAATGGAAGCAAAACTTGAGAGCAATAATTTTACTAATTTATTTTTGTTATCTGACCTGATTAGGGCCCTCTGGCCTTCTCCTACATCAAAAATGATTTCACACATACAATATCTGTTTTTACGTCATATTTATCTACGAAATAACGATTTTAATAAGACAAATGATATGAAAATGACTTGATGGTATGGAGTGGCAAGGTGAGCAAACAACACTAATAACGTTAATACTGGCAATACTTGTATTACCGCAGCTGATGCCACTACTAGTGATAATAGTAGTAATATTAATAATAATAATGGCAGTGATAACAATAATAGTAGTGGCAGATATAAAAAGAATTTGTTAGTGTACAAAATAGAAGCTTTATGACGTAGCTAGTCCTGAGAAAGGAAATTTAAGGAAACTGCATCACCTATGAATACTGACAAATGCTACTTGGACCCCGCCACCATTTTGCAACTCGTGAATGATTCCTTCCGCTGACTTCGTACAATATTTCACAACCACCTTACCTGTCAGTCAATACACGAAGTCTGTCCGGTGTTAACAGCACTCGAAATATCTCTAAATGACTGGTCGTTATGGCGTCGTTATTGTTGGCGTTTCAACTTTTCGCAAAAGTATCTGTCCGTGAAATGCGTCCGAACTGAAGGGCAACGAGACCATTACTGTCTATTTAGTCGCATGCTCCTTCAGCGTTAGTATATTGTCAACGCCTTTAAATGTTCTCATAGCCACAAATCCAGTCGTTTCATGTCCGATGAACTGGAAGACAATGCTACCAGCCTCCATCACCCACGAAACGTTTTTGTGAGATACTGTCGCACGATCATTCCAAAACAGCGTGGAACCCCACTGTCGCAGTATCACAGATGTATTTCTACAAGGACGATGTTCTCCAATAGCACTGGTAAATTATCCCGAAAAAAATCTGTGAAACACATCACCTGTTAATCTCTTTGGTAAAGCTTATAACTAATCGCCTCCATAACCAAGAACAGCGTAGATGGCTGCTATGTAAAGGGCCCGAGTTCAGTTCCTGGTACTGCGGAGGATTTTTCCTCAGCAGGACGATTGGAATGAAGTGCATTCAGCCTCGTGATGCCAACAGGGACCTATTTCAGTGATCTGTTCCGGTGCCAAGGTCTGGAATGTCGCAAATATGTCCGGGAGAGTGGTGTGCTGACCACGTAACCTTCCATACCGCAACCACATCACGCGGTATGGCAGAGGAAGACATCCCTTGGATCTTCACGGCTAGGAGGAGTTCGTTACAAAAGTGTACGATCCTATGGGTCTGTCTCCGACAATTTCTACCCATGCTTTGATAATTAGATGATCGTACTGCCTCATCTTCACGACCGCTCTATTGCAATAATTTACTGTGCCATCTCTAGATAATCCTGCCCATCTGTAAATAACAAGCTGACTGTTGGATAACCCATAACACAGAATCACATCTCTCATCTGCCTCGAGGAACATTAGGCTACCAAAGCACTGATTGCAGTACAGTTTAATCAAACTGCTGGAAATCACTAATCTTGTTTTGCTAACGTAGAGAATGGGCAGCACAACCTCAGGTGACTCTTACCGCAGATTATTCCACTACCATAACTGATTAACAGTGTCTTGTGAATTATATTAATTCAGGGTGAATGCAACAGTAAGACGGCCTATATCACCATTATTACATGTGACACGTCACAAGTAGATGACCCCTATCTGCACAGGCATTGATTTACGGACATAAGGTTACCATAGGAAAAATTCTTCAATCGGACCAGAAAAAAGGCCACCGCGGTCCTGTTTTAAAAGACACTGATTGAAAAATCTGGTACCAGCTGTCCCATTCTACCTTCCTATTTATTCCTCTCCGACTGGCACAGACTCCTGCAATCTCTTCCTACAACTGTTCCGTCACTGTTAACTATGTTCAACTGTCACTGTTCACCTCTCGTTCTCTCAGACTGCATTGCTTCCTTCGCTCGTTCAATGCGAAAATATTTTCACCCTTTTAAATATGCGACTCACATCACACTCCCACAAGCTCCCCAAACTGCAACTCGCTCACACGCACTAGTCTGTCGCTGTAAGTTGCTCATACCCATCTACGCCAACATGCCTCTTCTCACTAATTCATTATCTCTTTGTGCCTTTCTAACTGTCACGCTTCCCACAACCCCGGTCCCTTTTGTTTTTCCCTACTACTACCGTCTCCTTCCACTGTCACTGTCTCCTTCTTGCTCTGTCTTACTGTTACTATCTCATTCATTGGTTCCCACTGCTGCTGTCTCTTCTCTCACTATCTCTCTCTTTCTCTCCTCCTCGTTGTCATTGTCATAGACTCTATCTCCTTGTCACCCACATCCACTTTCCCCTTCTCCTTATTCCTCTCCCACTGGCACTGCCTCCATAAATCTTTTCCTAGAACTGTTCTGTCACAGTTAACTACATCCCACTGCCACGGTACCCATCTCTTTCTGTCTCACTGCATTGTTCCCATCACTCTTCCTATACCAAAATCTTGCAGTATTTCTTTCTACCTCTTTCCCACTGACATTCTCTGCATAAAAAGAGGGAGAATTTCTCATGCCAGGATTTTTGGGGAAAATTTAAAGGTCCTAATGAGGTAGAATGAGGTAGCTATTGCCACTCTTTTAAAAAGTGCATATTCGCCTTACTTCTGCTCATATAGGAGCATCTTCTCGCTGGTTTCTTTTCTCTGCCACAGTACGACATGTCACTCATATGAAAATAACTTACGGGTGCGTAAATTTTGTTATTTTACTTACTTGAAATTGAAATGATAAACAAGTAATTTCACACCTCACACTGGACTTAACGTGCACTAAATTTCGCACGTACTTCAGTAGGCCCACTACAACATGTGTTTCCCAGAACATTTCTGATGAAGACCGAGACACTTTTATTTATTTATTTATTTATTTATTTATTGTTCCGTGGGACCAAATTAAGGAGAAGTCTCCATGGTCATGGAACGAGTCAATACATGAAATTATAACACGATATTAGAAACAGATAAAATGAAATATAAAAAAAAAAAAAAACATATTCAGGTGACAAGTCGTAAGTTTAAATGAAGACAATCAACAATGTAACACTGGAATTTGCTTAATTTTTTTAGCTCTTCCAGGAGCTCCTCGACAGAATAGAAGGAGTGAACCATGAGGAAACTCTTCAGTTTAGATTTAAAAGAGTTTGGGCTACTACTAAGATTTTGAGTTCTTGTGGTAGCTTATTGAAAATGGATGCAGCAGAACACTGCACTCCTTTCTGCACAAGAGTCAAGGAAGTGCATTCTACATGCACATTTGATTTCTGCCTAGTATTAGGCAGATGTACTTGCCATACATTTCAAACAATTTGCTCCTTTTGCCTAAGCACGTGTAACTGTGTAATATTCATACTTTGAGCTAATGCTACAGGACAGTGACACTAAGGCGACCTTTCTGTTAGGTATGCAAATGCTCCCTAACCCCAGGGCTATCCAAAACACCTTTCTATCACTAATAGAACCCGAGGTATCAGCCACGGAGAAATAACGCTTTTATGCGCGGCTGTTTGAGCCAATGTAATGTAGCAAATGCGGCCGTCTGCTTGCCTATAACTATGGGGACTTTTCTTCTAGTTTATAAACACTGTTGTTGGCTCCATCGTAATATGTATCAAACAATTTGCTCCTTTTGCCTAAGCAGGCGGGTGTGTAATATTCATACTTTGAGCCAATACTACAGGACAGTTGCACTAAGACGACCCTTCTGTTGGGTATGCAAATGCTCTCTAGCCCCAAGGCTATCCAAAACACCCTTCTATCGCTAATAGAACCCGAGGTATGAGCCACGGAGAAATATCGCTTTTATGCGCGACTGTTTGAGACATGTTATGTAGCGAATGCGGCAGTGTGCATGCCTATAAATATGGGGACTTTTCTTCTAGTTTATAAACACTGACTGTTGCTGGCTCCATCGTAATATGTGTCACTTTGGACACAGAATTTTGGACCACCTTGTATGCCGTGGACGCTACCGGCCGTACACAACCCCTCCTAGATCCAGTACAACTTTCGCTTCTGACTTTGGCTGTTACTAACGATTTAAAAAGTGCTTACCAGACACACCCCGAAGTTCCCGATTCCTCGTACAAATACACTGGGTATCCCAGGGTCGAGAGTCACTTCATTACGAGACGATAGCGACCAGCAGCTGAAGCTGGGAGCTGACCTCTACTGGCTGGCGCGCCTACCGCAGCGGAATCTCCACGATCGGTCCCAGAATCAACCCGCAGTCTGCGTGCCTGCAGAAGGTCGCGCGCCGCGCTGAATGACAAACGCCGTCGTCTGTATTCGGCGCGCCGCGCTGCCCGGAGCCAATATCATATCGTCGGCATACATACTGATCGCCGGCGGCACTCGCTAGGCCCCAATAAATACGGGGCTCTCCCCGAATCGGACCGACGCTGCGCTGCGCGGCGCCGTTTATTGGACTGGAAGTAAAGGCAATTACTGCCACCCCAGTGGTGCGCTGTTTACACAGTATTGGCTTACGTAATGAGCGAATGGCTCTCTCCCTCCTCACTTCGCCGTTTCCACGGAAAAGGTTGCCGGCCGCTAGACGCTGGGGTGGGCGCCGACAATTATCAGCACAAAACCAATTACATTAAGACTCCTTTCCATAAAACATGCTCTACGAAACGTTTCCTGCACTCCGGCTGAAACCCCTAGCGTAAATTAACTGGGAAATTTGTATACGTTACTCTAAATCGCCAATCGAGTACCTGTGTTCGTTGGGAAACAGACCTAGGTAGCGTGCTTGAGTACAGTTTGCGCTAAGGGCATTCATAAAGCGGTCTGTCGTTGGCGTTACTGCGAAAGAGAAACTAGTTCGATACCAACAGCTACATATATTTTTAGTCCCGACCCTAGCAAGTTCTGTTCTGAGAGACGGTTGCGTTTAGGATTGATTTAAAGACTTCAAATCACCTCGAACACGTTACAACTTGTATAGTTGCCGCACTTCTGCAGTACTAATGTATATAAACGAGTGAATGCTGCTATTCGAGAAGCATCAGCATTAAACAATTCAAAGTTGTGGCATTACTATGCTTTCTACGTAAACTGAAGTCTGTGACGGTATTCATACCAATGCTTACGCAGCTTAAATGATGTTGTAAAGATGTTTCTTATGTCTACGAAAATTTATTTAGCAATCGTTTAGCCACCTGCATTATAGAACGCGTACCCTGCTCAAAAAAGTCGTTTCTAGTTTAATTTATTGTGATGAAATTATGGTGTCCACGCTTAAGACAACAATTCAGACTTCCGAAAATCAGTTAACATGAACTATAGCAATATAGGAGTCGATTCAGTTCTATCAGTTTATCTCTCGGCTTTCGCACTGTAACTGTCCTGAAAGTCTCATATCTGACGTTTATTATCATCCTGTGAAGAGATTTGTCTCTCTATCACTAACGAAGACAATTATTTATTTAACCTGATCTGATCTTACATCGGACCATGATTTCACACGTCGCCTACCTTCTTTACATCATAGTTACCTAAGAAATAGGAATTTTACTACGACAAATATTATCAACGTAATCTGAGTCTCTATTGACAATGTGAGTAAGCAATGCTGACTATGAGCTATTAAAGGCAATATTGGCTGAATTTATACAACTAGTGCTGCTGCTGCCAATAATAGTGATAATAGTCATAATATTAATAAAAATGACAATAATAATGACAATAATGAAATTAATTATAGTGGCAGTTGTAAAAAACATTCATAGATGGAAAAATAGATATTTTTATAATACAGCGAGTTCTGAGAAAAGGAAATTTATGGAGACTGCACCAGCTGACAACACCTGAAATTAGAAAGATCAGGTTCGAAGAAAGGATGTAGAAGAGAAAGGCGTGCGTACAGTGAAATTGGGAATCATTATTGTCGGTTCAGTAGATTTGTCATTAACCGTCTTTGAAGCTGGAGATGTTATTCAGTTTTCTGATGAAATGCGGGAGATTATTCCAGAGTTTTGTTCCTGTTACTGAGAAGAACTTAAAGAAAGTATCTCAATGATGGGACAGACAGCATTTTGCTCAGATGGGAACGAGTGATTCTGCCATGTTGTTCACACAAGAACGTTAAGGTCGAGACGACCTGTTACGTTGATAAGACAGTCAGGATAGCTGTGCATATGATGGTGAAATATGCTGAAAGAGTCGAACACTACAGGTATCTACATCTACATCTACTTCTACATCTACATCTACATCTACATCTACATCCATACTGCGCAAGCCACCTGACGGTGTGTGGCGGAGGGTACCTTGAGTACCTCTATCGGTTCTTCCTTCTATTCCAATCTCGTATTGTTCGTGGAAAGAAGGATTGGCGTTATGCCTCTGTGTGGGGTCTAATCTCTCTGATTTTATCCTCATGGTCTCTTCGCGAGATATACGTAGGAGGGAGCAATATACTGCTTGACTCCTCGGTGAAGGTATGTTCTCGAAACTTCAACAAAAGCCCGTACCGAGCTACAGGCATTCATAATCAGTTCCAAACTCCGTGAGCTTTCCTGGCAAAGGCCTTGCACGATAACATAGCTGTAAGAATCCGAATTAAAGATCATTATTATGTGTCTATTACGACATTCCTTGAGTTGACTATGTTTCTGCGCATCATCCAAGTCAGCAATAAATACGATTACAGACGTTTTAAAACTCACCTGTTTGAATTATTTACCAGTGTTTAAGTATTTCCTCATCGACAACTAACAATCTCTCAAGAAGACTTTAGTTCAATCTGGAAAATAACTCATGAGTTTTTACTTAGCAGAGTATGCAAGAACCTGTCGCTCACAGAACACTTCAAGAACAGCGTCTGCGCCAGACTTTATTCCAGTATATCTTAGTGTTTTATGACAGAAACTGTACGTAGTGAGAGACGCGTCGAAGTACTTTGACATGCTTTAATTCCCGTTTCAGGACGTCATAGATATGAATAACGGCGGCGGAACACAAGAGACGGTGCAGACGTACCGCGGTTCTACAGGACGTGATGGACAACGTTCGAGACGGAATGTTCCTATGCGGAGACAACACCATTGCGTTTGATAAACACTTTTCAGTAACTATCTGCACTCTCAGCAAGAAGACCGAGACATCACATAATGTAGTTTACTCGGCACGAGAACGTACCGGAGATAATCAACAACCTTTGCCGGCAGACGCTACAGGAGAAGTAAAGTGCATCATTGGTGGGTTTACTACTGAAAATTCGAGAACGTACGTTCAAAAAAGATCCGACCATTATATTACCTCTTGCCAAAAGCGTCTCGTGTGACGACCACGGCCAGAATATTAGAGACATTAGAACTGACACGGAGCTTTAACGACAATGTATCTTTGAAATTAGTTGTTAATCCTCTCAGGCAGTCCTGGGCATTCAGTAAATGTTGGAAGGCTGCTTCAATCTGAAAGCAAAATTTCTGAAGATAGTTGGTCACGGTAGCGTAGTCCAGGCTTTTGACATGACCCAACACACATAAATCCACGGGATTTAAATCCAGATACCTTGGAGGCCATGGTACAGGGCCTCCTCTACCTATCCGTTTCTGACCATTCGTGCGAGTTAGAAGCCGGCGCACTCGTAAGTGAAAATGTGCTCGAGCACCGTCATGCATGAAACACACGTTCGGGCGTTGGTTCAGCGGGACATCATCATGTACATATGGAAGTACAGTCGGCAGAAACCGCTCAGTCTCCGTGGTACGAAGTGTGGTCCAGTTATGCGGGCTCCGAGTCCAGACGTTCAACGAATAACGCAGATGGTGTCGTGGTACGTGTGTTGCATTAGGATTGACATGGGCTCAAATATGTCAGTTATAGATGTTAAAAATACTGTTACGGGTAAATCCAGCCTCATCTGTGAAGAAATACTGCTTACAGACAGGGGATTGAGGTTACATTGTTGTTGCACCTAGTGGTAGAAATGTAGAAATCCTCCCCGGGAGGAATGTCTGCACTGTTGATGGTTCGCACTTGCTGGAGCTGATATGCATAGAGTACTTGCCGATGTAAAATCGACCACACACACTGCTACGACTCAGGACGGGCTCTTGGGTAGCAATCTTCCTTTTTTAAGTACTCGAACGTTCGTGTACAATGCGTAACACCCTTCCCTCAACATCGCATGTTATGGATCTGGTTTGACCTTCTCTTACATGGCGTGCGAAACTCGTTTCTCTAAGGCGCAGATGTAACCTGCTAAATGTACGCCAGTCGGGCTGCCTGCGGAGACAATAAGCTTCTTCATACAACAGCGCCTCCTCAAGGACACTGCCATTTGCTCTGCCATATTTGAAGTGAGTGTTAGCGTTCTCTTCGTTGGTGTAACCTCTATTCATGGCGCCTTCACGTTCGTAACTTATTGTGAGGCCGGTACGACAAAGTGCACGGAGGGGGGAATGGATGTAGTTGCGCATGCATAAACAGATAGTTGATCCCAGGCCTTGAGATACCAACGTAAATACCGCAGTATCCAGGGGCGGTTCCCAACTCGAATTAATGCGATACCTCGACAACGGTTTATTTGCGGTCCTATGTTTAGTGGAATTCTTTTAGCTACATTTGGCCTGTAAGTCCCATGTGAGTTGCGTACCAACATTAAACCCCCTTTGGATGCCACCGTATTTACGTTGGTTCTCAAGGTCTGGAATCGACTATTTGTTTGTTTAAGCATGCGCCACTACATCCCTATCCCATTCCGTGCACTGTGCCGTACAGGCCTCACAGTAAGTTACGAACGTGAAGGCATCAAGGACAGATGTTACTCCAACGAAGAGTACTCTGACTTGCACTAAAACGTATTACAGACATTGGTTGCGAGTAGACACTGACTTTCAATCAATGGGAAAGTTGAAAACTTTTGCTGACCGCGATTCGGACACGGGTTTACCGCATACTAAGCCCTCAAGACACCTTGGACACCGCAACTGCAATGACTACCCCATCGATACTACGCTACATTAGCAGTGTGTGGATAACAGCGAATCTGGGTCCGACGGGAGGCGTGCTAGCGTAGTCCGTGCAGTTCTACTGGCATCTCTGCCTGGTGACTTAGTGGTCGGAGCGTCTGCCTAGTAGGTAGTAGAGGCAGGTTCAAGTACCTGTCCGGCACATGTTTTCAACTTTTCCACCTATTTACACTCCTGGAAATTGAAATAAGAACACCGTGAATTCATTGTCCCAGAAAGGGGAAACTTTATTGACACATTCCTGGGGTCAGATACATCACATGATCACACTGACAGAACCGCAGGCACATAGACACAGGCAACAGAGCATGCACAATGTCGGCACTAGTACAGTATATATCCACCTTTCGCAGCAATGCAGGCTGCTATTCTCCCATGGAGACGATAGTAGAGATGCTGGATGTTGTCCTGTGGAACGGCGTGCCATGCCATTTCCACCTGGCGCCTCAGTTGGACCAGCGTTCGTGCTGGACGTGCAGACCGCGTGAGACGACACTTCATCCAGTCCCAAACATGCTCAATGGGGGACAGATCCGGAGATCTTACTGGCCAGGGTAGTTGACTTACACCTTCTAGAGCACGTTGGGTGGCACGGGATACATGCGGACGTGCATTGTCCTGTTGGAACAGCAAGTTCCCTTGCCGGTCTAGGAATGGTAGAACGATGGGTTCGATGACGGTTTGGATGTACCGTGCACTATTCAGTGTCCCCTCGACGATCACCAGTGGTGTACGGCCAGTGTAGGAGATCGCTCCCCACACCATGATGCCGGGTGTTAGCCCTGTGTGCCTCGGTCGTATGCAGTCCTGACTGTGGCGCTCACCTGCACGGCGCCAAACACCCATACGACCATCATTGGCACCAAGGTAGAAGTGACTCTCATCGCTGAAGACGACACGTCTCCATTCATCCCTCCATTCACGCCTGTCGCGACACCACTGGAGGCGGGCTGCACGATGTTGGGGCGTGAGCGGAAGACGGCCTAACGGTGTGCGGGACCGTAGCCCAGCTTCATGGAGACGGTTGCGAATGGTCCTCGCCGATACCCCAGGAGCAACAGTGTCCCTAATTTGCTGGGAATTGGCGGTGCGGTCCCCTACGGCACTGCGTAGGATCCTACGGTCTTGGCGTGCATCCGTGCGTCGCTGCGGTCCGGTCCCAGGTCGACGGGCACGTGCACCTTCCGCCGACCACTGGCGACAACATCGATGTACTGTGGAGACCTCACGCCCCACGTGTTGAGCAATTCGGCGGTACGTCCACCCGGCCTCCCGCATGCCCACTATACGCCCTCGCTCAAAGTCCGTCAACTGCACATACGGTTCACGTCCACGCTGTCGCGGCATGCTACCAGTGTTAAAGACTGCGATGGAGCTCCGTATGCCACGGCAAACTGGCTGACACTGACGGCGGCGGTGCACAAATGCTGCGCAGCTAGCGCCATTCGACGGCCAACACCGCGATTTCTGGTGTGTCCGCTGTGCCGTGCGTGTGATCATTGCTTGTACAGTCCTCTCGCAGTGTCCGGAGCAAGTATGGTGGGTCTGACACACCGGTGTCAATGTGTTCTTTTTTCCATTTCCAGGAGTGTAAATCAATGCCCGCTAGCAGCCAATGTCTGTATTTCCTTTATGTAATAATTCATATTGGCTGTTGGATCAGAATGGTGTCGCTGAGTACTGTCCATTCCTTCTGGGGCACGCTTTATACGAGACGCTGCAGGTCGCGACTTATAGAGTATAACTAAACAATCATTTTCTGTCAAGTGCTTTGCGAACATATCACATCAGCCACTTTCCGTTCATTTTGCGTTTACACCTTCTACGCTTGCACCCAACGTTTGCCTCCTGTTAGTGTGTTTTGCGTTCGAACGTAATCTTACGCCAATTTACAAGACCCAGTTTCTTTAACTTCAGTAGTATTTTTCTGTATCCATCGGGATAAGATCTTTCGCACAGGTGAATATTTTTAAAAATTGAATTTAATACAGTTTTTGTCACAGAATCATAATTTTTGTAGAGAACGATTTTATTCCATTCTTCACAAACTTCGTAGTTACTGTAACGGGAGTACAACCATGGCGAATTTCTGCAAACGAAGCGACTCGAGAAACTGTCGTTGGGGTAGACTTACACGGAAATGGTTAAAATAAAAATCATCGAACGTAAGCCCTAGCATGAAATCATCCTTTTCTATCAGCAATGTCTCTCCAGATGCACAGTTTAATCAAAGTATACAGTCGTTTCTGAGTTTCAATTGTTTTAACATGATAAATAACGTATCCCGAGAAACTGTCGTTGGGGTAGATGGCTCTGAGCACTATGGGACTCAACATCTTAGGTCATAAGTCCCCTAGAACTTAGAACTACTTAAACCTAACTAACCTAAGGACATCACACACACCAATGCCCGAGGCAGGATTCGAACCTGCGACCGTAGCAGTCCCGCGATTCCGGACTCCAGCGCCAGAACCGCTAGACCACCGCGGTCGGCTTGTCGTTGGGGTAGACATACACGGAAATGGTTAAAATAAAAATCATTGAACGTAAGCCCTGGCATGAAATCATCCTTTTCTATCAGCAATGTTTCTCCAGATGCACAGTTTAATGAAAGTATACAGTCGTTTCTGAGTTTCAATTGTTTTAACATGATAAATAACGTATTCTAAAACAACACTAACATCAAATCTCAAGAGAACAACCATGAAATGGCTTAATATCTCTCTCTACATCTTAAGGGTTTTAAATCATTACTATCATAATACAGTGTATCACCTTTGTGCTCACTGTGCATTAGCTCTATTCATTAATTGCTGAAACACAGAAACCTCCACCGTGCGAGGTAGACACGCGGTCTGGGCGCCTTGTTACGGCCCGTGAGGTTCCCCCCGTCGGAGGTTCGAGTCCTCCCTCGGGCATGGGTGTGTGTGTCGTCCCTAGCGTAAGTTAGATTAAGCAGTGCGTAAGCATAGGGGCCGATGACCTCAGCAGTTTGGTCCCATAAGACCTTACCATAAATTTCCCAGTTTTTACAGAAAACCCCTGTTACTATCAGATGAAAATCGTTACTACAGTTTTTCGCATTGTAGTATTATAAATTATTAACCCAGTACGAAGTGTTCAATAGGAAGTTGAGAAGAACTTGTGAAATACACCAATCCGATGATACAAAACCTTTAAGGGTACAGATATCAAACCAGTACTTGTCGGATCGAATCAACCATTACGTTTCTCTGCAACAGCGCATCGGCATCGCTGACGGAAATGCCACAAGCCAGAAGCGACATAATGGAACCTGGAGATCGTCTGGCGCGAAAGAATGTTTCTGTCATGGCAGAGCCATCACCCGAATATACCGCATTTGTGTTTGAGTTAAGCTATCTTGGTCAGAATAGCAGTTTCGAAGCTCAGAATTAATTTGGAATTGATAGATTTGTTATATAGCCAAAAGGTGATGTTATGGTAAGAAAACGGTGATAGTAAACCCATAAAAGCTCGTGATAGACGAGTGACTGTAGTTGTAGTGCGAATGCGATGAAAACAAGTAGGGATATGATACTTTAACTTAGAGGGAAGTAAATTAACTGTGTCGTAAAAGTGTTCACATATTACAACCTCTTTATTGTTGTTAGAATGCCTGCAAGAGAGTTAGTTACAGAATAGTGTGGGAGAGTAGGCAGAGCACGTGTCGTAGGCTCCTTGTCAGAACTTCAGTTACCGGCGCATGTACCTAGGCAGTACGTTTGCAGTCAAAAACTGGCTATCGATGAATGTCCAGTTACTAATTCTACAACCAATCAATAGACAGTACGGAATGGCGGCTTACAGATCTGACGAACAAACGCACTACAATAAGGCCAACGCCTCTCTGAAACAAGGAAGCGAGTGCTGCCAGTGAAATAAAAATCGCTGCTTCGCTCTGGCAGATCTGAATTCTGTCCGGCGCCGTGGGAGAGAAACACCGATAAATCCAAACGGCACGTGGCCCGAACATCCGCGAGAACAGTTGGCAAACTCGTCCGCGACCCCTCTCTGCCCACCGACTTTGTTTGCTTTCGCCCACCTCTTCCGGCGGAACAGACGCAGGTTTCACAGTTCGAACATAAATTTCATCTCAAATAATGCAGAAATTTCTGACATTCGCTTACGAGTTGTGGCACCGGCGTTTCGCTTATCGAAACGCTTTCCAAGAACCTATTTTCGTTTCCCTCTTTCTTATCTACTGCAATACTCTAGCGAGCTAGGAGGTAGCAGGCCACGAAAAAATAACCCTTCACCCAGAAAAAACACAAATTATCTTAAGAAGTTGTGAAATTTAAATCTCTGTTGAATGAAAGAAAATATTTAATATTTGAAATTCGAGAAATTTTCAGCCTGTCTAGATCTTCTGTCTGAAAAATAACTTCATTAAATAAGAATATGAATTCAGGCAAAACTAGAAAGCGCACAAAACGTTTAATTTAACACATCTTCCAAAAAACAGAAGGAAGAATCAATTATTAAACATTTATTTAAAATATAAGTTAAAACCTATAAGCCCTACAGATTAGAACAATAAATGAACAGCTACTGAACAATTTAGAATATACCCTTCAATTGATTGAGAGAAATATTATCAGAACTGTTTTAGTAGAGTGCAAATAACTCAGGCTAGTTCCATAAAATAGTGTATAAATAAATCTTAAACGACAACGTCCAGATGGCTTCAACTAAACCAGCAGATGAGCAACTGAACGTACATTAGCTATGAGTACAAAATAAATTACAGAAGACGAGCAGAAATAATACTGATGTATCAATAACAGGGCTCAAACCCTATAAACAATTTTTGCAGATACAGTTAACTAAATGGGAACCGGTAAACTCTTTCAATAAAATGGGGCTTAACACAAACCTAAACACATAGAATAAGGAACCAAACACCTCAGCGCACAGCTATGAATAACTCTTTATACTGTGCGCACGTTAACGTGCTGATCAAGTCCGACAAGCGACGACGACTACGGCTTAGTAATTCCACTTTACATGTGAATAGTGTAGACGTCAAATTGCAGACCATGTTCTCAGGTCGAGTTCCAGCAAATCCGAGCAACGTGGTGTGCAAACTGGTAGAGTCAGGACTCACATACACCAGCTCGAAGTGATATTCGGCTCATAGCGTCTATGTCTCACAAAACTGGCAGTTCTTGTCCTTGCATGGTTATCCTGCAGTTACCGGTGTACGAGAGGGTAACATCCCCCCCTCCACCCCCCCACCCCTCCCCCCGGCCAAAAAGAAAGTAGAGGAATAACATTGCTGTGGACGGAACTTTTGCGGTATGCATTGCTGCCGCTAGGACTGTATAGCGCAACTCATCGCTAGTTCAGTGCCCCCTGTTTTGTCGACTTAGGCTGTTTTGTTCGTCTGCAGTGACTCTTTTTGCTAGCACTGTTTTGTTCTTGTGCAAGCTTAAGTGAACAATGTGCAGCTGTGAAATTTTGTTTTCTAGTCGGTAAAAATGCTGCTGAACTGTTTTAATGTTGGAAACAATTCATGAAGATGACGCTACGGGAAAAACTGAAGTATACCAGTGGTCTGCTCAATTTAAGAAAAGGTGTCATGTCGATTGATGACAAACCCCATTCTCGACGTCCATCAACTGCCCTAATCGACGAAAATACTGAAAAAATTTCAGAGCTTGTACTCATAGACCGTCGACAGGCAATTGATCAACTATCGGAGAATAGCGCGTTATTTTTGAGCTCCGCTCAGACCCGATTTGTGGTTCCGCTGCCCCAAGCACCTTACTCGCCTGACCTGTCTACGTGCGACATTTTCTTATTTCCACTCATGAAGAGAGACATGAGGGGACACCGATTCCACAACACTTAAGAAGTCGAGAAAAAGAAGATGGAGGGCCTGTCACCCATTTTTAAAGACGACCACAAAAATTATTTTAAACAGTCGAAGAACCGGTGGTACAAATCTAATGGTTGTAAAGAAGATATTTTGGGGGGGGGGAATAAGATTATTTTTTATACAGTTTGAAAATATGTACAGCTTTTAAAAAATAATTCCGGTTTATTTTTGGGCACCTCCTCGTAAACGACTCAAAGTCAGCTAACGCGCAGTGCCGTTACGTCGGCGCGGCAGAGAGCGCCCACCCCCCCTGGCGGGCCGCGAATGAAGCGGCTGCTTACTACACGAGACTGCACTGCACTTTCGATTCCATATCGAAGCGCCCACGTGGCAGCTACTAGGAGGAAGTCACAAACCGAAGACCTCCACGATACGTATACAGTGACAGATACGGTATATCCGCGACGCGTAAGTCCGGAGCGACGAAGCAATTACTCTCAAATACTGATGAAGAGAGATAATAGTTTGCAAGTCAACAGCCCCACTCTTACACAAAGAATAAAGTGGACAAGAAAGAACGTTATGTCACTGGGAAACACATGAGACACTTACTCCACGCCAAAATAACAGAAATCCCATTAACTTTCTGCACCAGCTGTCGTAATTTGCAGTAAAATATTCTTTATTTTTTATGTATATATTTTACAGTTTCACCTTTGTAGCTCATTTCAGTTGTCTGAAATGCGTACTAGATTCAACATCGCTGAAATACAATTAGTTTTATTCTACAGATAAAAATTAAACTAGAAAAACTAGCATGTTGTATCCTTCCAAACCCACATATTTGGGCAACACTCAGAACTTACGTCCGTCATTGCTAAAATGCCGTAGAGCGTCCGTAAGCCCTGACAACACACACACACATACACACAAATACACACACACACACACACACACACGCACAGTTAAAATGCAGTTGTGTGGCCTTCTATTCAAGTAAGACAGTCTCTACAAGCTGCATCGACGGTTGAGCGACACCAGGGTGGTCAAGTCCAGAATTTTTTTTACACCGCCACAACCGCTACTTCACTTACGGCTTCTCTGCCAAGTCTGTAAACATCAGTTAAGGGGAGGTTTACTACCTTTTGATTTTTTTAAATTGCATTTTTGGATCCATAAAAGTGTTTAGAATCCATCCCTGAAACGGTTTTTCCGAATACGCAACGGAAATGTTTGTTATTCGCAGTTGAACAAAAAAATGCACCTGGCTGAAATCGGTCTTTTTCACACATCAGTTTTTTTCTTTCGGAGGAAGAGTTATTGTACTGGTGCTTGGGACGATACAGACAAAATTCAAAGGAAAGTTTGAACGTGTGTGTTTGAAAGTTAGCCCCCAAGTATTTGCATTCTGGTGCGAAGACTGCGGAGATTGCGACTTTCTTGGCAGTGAGCAGCTTCAACGAAGAGTATTCAGAAATTCTAAAGACAATGACAACGATGGACGTCACCCTGGGACTATATTCTGTGCAGTTCGCCAAACATTCGGACGACCACCGGATTCAAGCGGCCGAAAACCGCTTGTCACCGGTCGTACGAGCGGCTCTGGAGCAGCGCAGGATGACCCAGATCGAGCAGAACGCCCTCTATGAGGAAGAGGAAGGACTAGATTATGGATCCGGCGTAGCAGATTGAACGTACGTTGGATAATATTGCATTTATATGTAGTCAAAACTTCAGACTCGTTTTTCTCGAAATGACGTTTTTTTCATCGCCCGGTAAGGTAACTTCAAATCTACTTAACCGATTGGCATGATTCATAGTTGCGACGAAGCTAATTAATTTGTCTAGGGGTTGTACCACTTTTATTCCGATCCATCAAATATAAAAATTTTTACTTGAAGAACGAAGTCGAAAAATTGATGAAAAAACCCCATTTTCTTCAATGGCCGCCATTTTCTTTCCTATTGTCCAAATAACTTAAGCGAGGTACAACTCCTAAAGAATCTTATATACTTTGCTGACGTCAACTCAGTTTTGATTTCAGACGAGCTGGCTGACCTGTGACATACGGCGCATGGAGGTCTACATCGAAATTTTGTTTCGTTCCGACGGCACTTCCGCCTTTGCTGTTCGACATTTCCGGTAGAAAAAAATCCCATTTGTAAAGAAACTATCAATAAACATTTTGACCCAATTTGACATTGATATCTATAACACATCCCGAGAAAAGAATTCTCAAGAAATATGATTTTTTCAAGCCAAAGATAGTAAACCTCCCCTTCAGAAGACACCATCGTCTTCTAGTAAGCTTAGTGTATGCGGCAGAACTCTACATGAAAATTATTGACAAATGTACACTTAGTGAGAGACTTGTATTTCCTCTATATCAAGCGATACGGTAATGTTAGAAATCTGTAAATATTCTTGATATTTCTGTGGAAACGCGTTGCACACAGTTAACTAATTGTTCTAATTAGTGTTATAACAGAGTGAACTAATATTTAACATTTCATAGTATACACCTTGGCTCCCCCCGGAGCAAAGTACAAAAACCCACCAGTCTACTGGTACAACAAAACGTGCTCAGATCGCCAATTTATAATTATACCAAGTAAACTCTAACTTTATTTAATTTTAATTCCGTCGACTAAACAGCCAATAGTTATTTCACACTATGTCATCAAAAGTGTCCAGATGTTCTTATACAGGGTGGTCCACTGATCGTGACCGGGCCAAATATCTCACGAAATAAGCGTCAAACGATAAAACTACAAAGAGCGAATCTTGTCTAACTTGAAGGGGGAAACCAGATGGCGCTATGGTTGGTCCGCTAGATGGCGCTGCCATATGTAAAACGGATATCAGCTGCGTTTTTTTTAATAGGAACCCCAATTTTTATTACATATTCGTGTAGTACGTAAAGAAATGTGAGTGTTTTAGTTGGACCACTTTTTTCGCTTTGTGATGGATGGCTCTGTAATAGTCACAAACATATAGCTCACAATTTTAGAAGAACAGTTGGTAACAGGTAGGTTTTTTAAATTAAAATATGGATCGTAGGTACGTTTGAACATTTTATTTCGGTTGTTCCAATGTGATACATGTACCTTTGTGAACTTATCACTTCTGAGAACGCATGCTGTTACAGCGTGATTACCTGTAAATACCACAGTAATGCAATAAATGCTCAAAATGATGTCCGTCAACCTCAATGCATTTGGCAATACGTGAAACGACATTCCTCTCAACAGCGAGTAGTACGCCTTCCGTAATGTTCGCACATGAACTGACAATGCGCTGGCGCATGTTGTCAGGCGTTGTCGGTGGATCACGATAGCAAATATCCTTCAACTTTCCACACAGAAAGAAATCAGGGGACGTCAGATCCGGTGAACGTGCGGGACATGGTATGGTGCTTCAACGACCAATCCACCTGTCATGAAATATGCTATTCAATACCGCTTCAACCGCACGCTAGCTATATGCCAGACATCCATCATGTTGGAGGTACATCGCCATTCTGTCATGCAGTGAAACATCTTGTAGTAACATCGGTATAACATTACGTAGGAAATCAGCATACATTGTACCATTTAGATAGCCATCGATAAAATGGGGCCAATTATCCTTACTTCCATAATGCCGCACCATACATTAACCCGCCAAGGTCACTGATGTTACACTCGTCGCAGCCATCGTGGTTTTTCCGTTGCCCAATAGTGCATATTATGCCGGTTTACGTTACCGCTGTTGGTGAATGACGCTTCGTCGCTAAATAAACACGTGCAAATAATCTGTCAGCGTCCCGTAATTTCTCTTGTGCCGAGTGGCAGAACTGTACACAACGTTCAAAGTCGTCGCCATGCAATTCCTGGTACATAGAAATATGGTACGGGTGCAATCGATGTTGATGTAGCATTCTCAACACCGACGTTCCTGAGATTCCCGATTCTCGCTCAATTTGTCTGCTACTGATGTGCGGATTAGCCGCGACAACAGCTAAAATACCTACTTGGGCACATCATTTGTTGCACGTCGTGGTTGACGTTTCACGTCTGGCTGAACACTTCCTGTTTCCTTAAATAACGTAACTATCCGGCGAACTGTCCGGACACTTGGATGATGTCGTCCAGGATACCGAGCAGCATACATAGCACACGCCCGTTGGACATTTTGATCACAATAGCCATACATCAACACGATATCGACCTTTTCCTCAGTTGGTAAGCGGTCCATTTTAACAAGGGTAATGTATCACGAAGCAAATACCGTCCGCACTGGCGGAATGTTACGTGATATCTCGTACCTATACGTTTGTGACTATCACAGCGCCTTCTATCACAAAATGAAAAAAGTGGTCCAACTAAAATATTCATATTTCTTTACGTACTACATGAATATGTAATAAAAAATGGGGGTTCCTATCTAGAAAAACGCAGTTGATATCCTTTTGACCTATGGCAGCGCCATCTAGCGGGCCAACCATAGCGCCATCTGGTTTCCCCCTTCAAGCTAGACCAGTTTTTTCATTTGATGCTTATTTCGTGAGATATTTGGCCCGGTCACTATCAATGGACCACCCTGTATGATGTGGAGTGGGCCTCTATATCTCACGACAGGCCGAAATAAAATAAGATGCGGGGCAATGACAGCAGTGAGAGACAGTCAGGCGAAGTCAGATTCTGCGAATATGGACCAGCGTCACTTGAGTAACAAATGTATCAGGAACATTTCAGCTCTGCTATAGCTAAACAAGTCGAAAGATGTAGATGCTATTATAAACTAGAAACAGGAAATACCAGTCACAGTTGTACGAAGACCAGGCAGACGTCATGTAGTGACAGAAAAGGATCGTGCGTGTTGCGGAGAGTGGTTGTAAGAAATCTCATTCAATCACCGGAAGAAAGCACTCGTAAGTTCATGGATGCTAGTAGCAGTTCAGGTAGCTTAATGACTGTGCGTAGAAGGTTAATAAAATGGGATACGGTGGTTGAGCAGTTCCTCATGAACAAGAAATTTCTGTTTTCAATGCTAAGCGTCGCTGAGGTTTTACGAAGTGCGACGCCACAGGACAATGGATGATTGGAAACGAGCGATCTGATATGTCGAATTACGCTATAAGTTGTGGCATCTGACGGAGCTGTTTGGGTTTGACGAGTGCCTGAAAACCGTTATCTGCCATCATTTTTGTCCGAACAATGAAGTACGTGGGAGATGGTATTACGGTAATGGGGTGCTATTAGTGGCAATTGTGTGTCTCCTTATTGTGCTTGAGGAAACACTAAATATAAAAGGTCCTGACCATATTTTAGAGTTTTGTGAACTGCGGGCACTAGAGGAACAATTCGGAGACGATGATTGTATCATCTGTGTGACAATGGTATGTGGTCAGTAAGAACCCTACAATGGACAGCTGTACCCGGAGTCCCCACCTGAACCCAATGGAACACACTTGGAAAGAGAACGTCGACGTCGCTTCGGAGCCCAGGGTTCATCACTACCTTGTCTTTTTCTGCTCTTGATGAAGAATGGGCTGCGATTCTTTCATAAACATGCAGACACCTCATTGGAAGTGTCACCATCAGAACTACGTAAGGGGAAGTGTGGGCACACCCCATATTAACACCATCAAACAGGTGTTCGGATACTTTTGATAGATAGTTTTATATTCGTATTTTAATGATACAGCATCTCGCACATATTTCAGAAAATTCATTATCGCTACACTCCCGAAACTGTAAAGCAACGAAGAGCAAAAGAAAAATATATTCTGATCCAAGTTACAACACTGCTGCAGATTTTCGTCATTATAAACAGTTGTTTCAGCTGTGGATTCCGTTCTAACAAAAAACAAAAAAGTAGAAAAAGGATTTTTAGAAATACAAGAGAGAGGTAATCTGGAGATCTGTAACTCGAATTAACAAAATTTTTACTGTATGGCCAACACTCGTACTATTCCTTTAACTTTCACACTGTCAGAATAGATAAGAAACCATGACCGTTTTTTATGCAGTTGGCTAATTCGTACAACGCCTCATTGTACACAGAGAAGATTATGTATAAAAAGCCGATGTCGTTCTTTCACCTGCCGAGTTTATAATTGAGTAATGTGAACAGTGCCAGTACATGTCAAGTAGACCTCTGCTTACAACTCGCTTTTCCCACATGACATGTTTATTTAGTCTCGTGACAAGAATACAGTATTTCCGTATGAGAAAGCTCCAGAAGATTTTCCAGGTCTTGCATTGTAAAGCAGAAGTCGATTTCTTTTTCTGAAATTCCTTGAAGTGCGGGTAAACTTTCTCGACGTTAATGGCTTCTTTGTGGCCAGGTCTCGTTAAATGCTACAAGAAGGGAAAATCCTTTAGCTCGTTCCATTATGAGCGACATTTCTCGGGGTGGGTATAAAATATGACGGTATCCATAATTCAGCAGCAAGAATTTCGCGGACCATGAAGCACATTGTGCAGACCGGCGTTCGTCGTTCCGTACCCTGCTCCGTGCCTCCGGCAAGTTTGTTTCTCATTACACACAACCCATTAAAAACCTGATTTCCTTTCGCATAGTCATAATTCTGTCTCTTTAACAAACGTAACGGTAACGTTGGGCATCATAGCTGAATGGCGACTGTGGTGAAAGGCTGGATGGCAATTCGTATCAGCTCTTCCGTCAGAACTCGATTATTTTTCTGAGTGAAAAACATGAAACGTCCCCTTAGAAAAATCAGCGAGTGACTGTGCTAGTAAACTTCTACGTTATTTGATACTCAAACAGCTGAGCAAAACTGAACGTACTCAGACATTTCTCTCTCTACTTATTCTGATCATCACTAAATTGACACACAATATTTTTAGCCCAACGCAGTCTGACTTTCAATAATCCCTACAAAAGAATGGCCTTGACTAACAATAACCTATACCTCTCATGAATCACTTACCTCACAAAAATCGTCGTTACTCGAACTATCAATTCATGATATCCACCTTTACAAATTTACTTTTTCTGGCGAACACACGTCCAGATCGTCCGTTCTCAAAACTCTGGCATCTCTCTCTCCACATCCACCACTGCTGGCGGCTCACTTCCAACTGCCCAACACTACAATAGCTAATATTCCAACAATGCAAACGAACCACAGACGGCAGGCAGCACAGTCAGTAGTTTTCATACAGAGCGCTACGTGGCGTTACTAATATAAACAGCCTACTTACAACCTGTTTTGTCCTAGTCTTAGGCCATCTTCAGCCGACGGTGCCGTCTGAAGGTCACCTTAGGCTGAAACCGATCATTGGTATTTAATGAAATAACCTTCGTGATCAAGACTATTTTTTCACTCATTTTATGTAAAATTTTTAGTCTGTCCTGACAGGGGTGCAGAAACCATCAGGTAGTAATTATGTGATGTGTCTGGGAAACTTTTAAACGCAGAGAAACAGCAACCAAGACACTGACATGTTCACATATTAAGGTACCACATATAAAAGTATCTGTACTTAACACCCAGTACACCCCGTATTAGTAAGTTTATAATCTTCCACCTATTGCATCTACGGTACTCAACTTAATTGCACCGAATCTGCAGACCGTGCTGGATTCTAACCGTCGGTAATGACTGTAACGATCCTGACACTGTACTGACCTTGTGTCATCACTCCAAATAGCTGTCCCATCCCAGTGGAAGGCGAGACATTGGATCTTCGTGAAGTACTATTGGGTGAAATCGACTGCTGCTGTACGTTAGACATAATACTCAGTGACGTAATGGAGATTACAAAACGAATTCCAGTCCTTTTAGCCAGGAAAAGAGAAAACCAAAGACATTTCAGAGACGTGTGCTCTCATCGATAGGCAGTTTGCACATTCACATGCAAAATAATTCACAAATGTAATACATATGCATTTTATAAATGAATTAACAGAAGGTAAAAAATTTTCTAGAATGTAACAGCCCTGTATTGATCGCAGACGTACGGCACGAAATGCATTTTTACACGCCTCCGACCAACTGTCAGACTTAATTGCCCAGCCCACCATTACTGCTCCTTTACTGGCTGCCGAGAAGCCATGAACTCTATACACTGTCAGCAGGGATCACTCCCATGGGGTGTCATTCGTAACAACACGGCTATGAACGAACTGATTTGGGCTGCTCATGACTTTTCTTATGTTTAAATGTTACCCTTACATTATTTTCCTTAACACTTCCTGATGGCTTCGTTGATGAGAGAGCAATTACACTATTCTCCGTTTTTAGTTAATAAATAATACTTAATGAAGTTACAAGTTCGGTGGGCGCGCAGTAAGCCTAGCAGACTATCAGAGCAATCACTGGTGTGACGTCACGTAGATGAAGTTTCCCACCAAGCTGCGGTGCCATGTGCAAACGACAGCATCAAGGTCGCAGACACTGATCAGTACATTCTAACTAAGTCAGCTACCAGCTACAGAACAGAAGTTATTTTAATTGACAGCAAGAGCCACAAGTTTTACAAGCGATGGAATAGATAGAAATCGAATTACCTAGGGCTGATCCGCCCATGTCCGGTCTTAGAGACTAGACAAAACGCCGTAGCAATGTTGTTTCCCGTGTACTACCTGCCCTGCGTGAACGAGGTCAGCCTCTTTTCCACTACATATCTCCTTCTCTCGAAACAGTGTATAAGTTGGGCAGCGATCGTGTTCTTATATTCCCATCATCCCTTGCACGAGGACCAAGTTAAATTGCGCGTAAAATAGTCAACGCCTTGCACTGTAAGCATCAACAGTTTTTTCAGTCACGTCTAATGGAGCTTACTTAGAAATAAAAATGATTCGTAAGAGACGAGTTCTCTGAACGTCTCATACCAATTAAATGAAAACGTTACACCACATTAATCTTCTTCTACTAGTCTCAACTCTTTGCATGCACCAGTATCCAGCTTATAATCCACTGTGCAAATAGCCTAGTGCACGGAGGATCCAAAAATTGCCTTAGCTTACATTAATTCCGACAAAAGATTTTATTTCTCGGATCGTTTGGTATTGTTTGAGTATACTAAAATGTAGACTTTCACGGCCGGAAATATCATGTCCATTATAATTATCCGGGCTGTTATGCCGTGGTCGGTTGATGAATTCTGTGTCAATTCCCAACGCTACAGTCAGTAGCGAGCCAGTGGGTGTGTTGGACCTTCCATCGAGCTACAGACCCCCTTGAAGATGTCTCCCGCAGTCGGAGACGAAACGTTGGGAACTGACACAGAATTCATCAACCGACCACGGCATAACAGACCGGATAATTATAATGGACGTTGTTTGAGTATGCCAAGTCTACGTTTTACATCTTGAAAGTGGGGCAGACAACCTTTGGTGGATAAAAAACTCGAAATTTTCGGACATATTCCAGTTTAACGCTTGTAACTCGAAAACTGCTGATATTTTGAAATTAGCCTATCTACAGTAAAATAAGAGGGCAAAATCTTGCCTTGCTTTGATTAAAAGAAAAAATTGAAAATTTATCCAGTAGTTCGATTTTGGTGGGGTTTCAACAAACAGCAGATTTTTCCAACGTTTTCAGAAACTATGTTTTACCAATTTTAAATGTTCTGTAACTTTCCAACATCAACTTTTACGAACACACACTGCCTAAAATTTGTAGAGCATCAATCCATGAGTTCCAAAAGCACCACGTTTTCGAAATTCGGCCAATTTTGAATTTTTTTGCTCACAAAGCTAAACTGAGGAAGGTTTTAAACTTACACTAACGGGTTTTCGCACATTTTTACTACCTACAAGTCTGACTTAATTCTGAGGGCATATCATGCCATCTGAACGCATTTGAAAACGGTTTTAAGGAATTTCGTGAAAATTTTAATATCTGATATTTTCGTAATTTTCACCTAGTACTGCTGATTTCTTCCTCGCAACGTATATTCTAATAATTGAAGAGCTATATTAGGCTTAAACGCATATTTTCCATGTACCTACTTGTACAACCACTTAAATGCGTACGAAAAAATTCGATTTTGTTACTAACTAAGGAATGTTGATCACACAGAATACATTCTACCTGAAGAAAATCCCACGACTTATACTTTCAGTGAATGGGTAAGTATACGTGCGCAGCAAAGAAGGGCGATTAATTAGCTGCTTTACAACGTTGAGACAATGGGGGTGTGGGACGGAGAGCTAGATCGTAGAAAGGGGAGAACAGATAGCCGGTTCCCCTCGTGTGGGCCCGTTGTGCCTTAACTTTCCCATGGAGCTCTTCAGTTCAAATCCTTTCCCCAAAGTGAGTGGATACCAATGTGTTGTAAGACAGTTGTAATTTTGTTTCGACGCGAATGGAAACGTTTATTTCGTCTGTCAAGTCTGTGTTGATGTAGGTGAATAACCGATAGTTGTCAAAGAAAACGGAGTGACAACATCGTTGCAGGGCAGTAGGGAATGGAAGAATGCTGGCCATACCCATTGGCGGGAGAGAGTTCGAGAGGTAACTGTTCATATTGCATGTCAAAACATTAGAGTAACCCCATATTGATTGACGCTTACGTTCGCCATGAGTATAAATAAGCTGCGCAACCAAATGTAGCAGAACGAGTTCGTGGTGAAAGTCGTTTTACAAAAGTTACAGAGAATTCCTCCAGTTTCAGTCGTGGATAGGAAACACGATAGACACATTCGAATGCGGTTGGAGATTGGGCAGCCTAGGACTCGCTACCAATCCCATAATGAGAGAACCTGCTTCCCAAGAGCTTCTGAAACTTTCATTCAGAAGCTGCAAAAAGGGATTCACAAACTCTACATACATCGAACTCAACGTAGACTTAGACGGCGACCTTGCTGAGGAGTAAGATGAGGATGAGCCTGATGAAGAACTCTGGGGTAAGGAATTTGAGGAGGAAGAGACAGACGATGACCAGCCTGAGGCAGCAAAGAACGCCAATCAGCCTGAGGAACAAGAGCTGAAATTTTGACCTTCAAAACGACCAGATTTGTAAATATTTCCATTATCTATGTAATTTTGGGACGCATTCCTAACCTTTTATGTAACGTTGAAAATAAAAATAGGTAAATAAATAATCTTTCCTGCACTTTGAGCTGTAAATAAAGTGATTTTATAAGTACTTACCTAAGTATCTCTTTCCCGATAACTTTTGTGAAATATGTACATACAAGTATATAAAATACCTAATGCGTTTGGAATTAGGTCTTCAGGCTTTAAATACATATGTAGGTAACTAGAAACTAGGTGTACTTGTGAAACTCATGAAAAATGTAGACTGTAAATTTTAGGAACAGGTCAAAGTCATGAAACTTTAGATTTTATAATATTGACAAAATTCCATAAAACCGATTTAAAAAGCATTCAGATGGCATGACATTGCGTAAGAATGAAGTTAGAATTGATTCCCGTACTCGCGAAATTGCGAAAAGCCGACAGTGTGGATTTAAGGTTTTCCTCAATTTTGGTTTATGAGTGTAGAAAGTTTCAAAATTTGCCCAGTTTCGAAAAATTGTTGTTTTCGAATTCGCGGATTGATTCTCTACAACTCTTAAGCAGGGGGTATTGACAAAATTTTATGCTGGAAAGTTACAACTCATTTGAAATGGGTAAAACACTGTTTTCGGCGAAGTTGTAAAAAATTTGCAGTTTTCTGGAGCCCCATTAAAACCGAACTACTGCATCAATTTTCAGTTTCTTTCCTTTAATGAAATCTGAATTTTGTCAACTTTATTTTAATATGGAACGGTTATTTAAAAAATATGGACGGTTTTCGAGTTATAAGCGAAAAACTGTAAATGTTCGAAATTTTGATTTTTGTCTTGTCAACTGAAGTTGTCCCCTCCATTTTTGACATCGAAAACTTGGATTTGGCATACCCACTCCATACGAAAGTACCCTAGAAAACAAAGTCTTTTACGTGCATTAATTTAAGTTGGAACCCCGTTATATACTGGGCCAAAATGTTATGGTAAAAAATTCTTTCCCCCATTGTACCATCACTACTCATAAACTATGAACAAGTCACACGCTGTTAGGAGCAACTTCCTGATGTACCCTCTAGGAGATACGGGACACAGCCTACATAGAAAGGGGAAATTTGCGGTAAATTCCTGTGGGACCAAACTGCTGAGTTCATCAGTCCCTAGGCTTACACACTACTTAATGTAACTCGTACTAAATTCCTCTAAGGTCAACATTAACACCCATGTTCGAGGGAGGACTCGAACCTCCGACGGCGAGAGCCGCGCGAACTGTGCCAAGGCGCCTCAGACCGCGAGGGGTCTACGTAGAAGAGCGGCGAACTGCCTACTACTGCGGAGTGGCTCTACTCAGCAGGCAGAACCTCAAAAATCATTAGACTATCATCAGGCAGTATCAGGTCAGAGTCTCATCTAGTGTCTCGGGACTCATCCGCAGCTGTAACACCAGACGTAATGTTACTCATAGTTCATTGCATTTACGACTACATCAGTGTTTAAGGATATATCAGTCGATATATCAGTCCAAGTGAACTCTGAACTAAACAGTCCGTTGATGTGACCACAGCCTAAGCTGGACGTTAACGTACAATAATTTCTCTGAATCCCAGATGGGTCTGATATTTCCTTTCGGGCCAGGGGCGGAAGCATTTCGGAAACGAATAAGTTTGTAAATTACCAGAATGAGATTTTCACTCTGCAGCGGAGTGTGCGCTGATATGAAACTTCCTGGCAGATTAAAACTGTGTGCCCGACCGAGACTCGAACTCGGGACCTTTGCCTTTCGCGGGCAAGTGCTCTACCAACTGAGCTACCGAATCACGACTCACGCCCGGTACTGGCAGAAGTAAAGCTGTGAGTACCGGGCGTGAGTCGTGCTTCGGTAGCTCAGTTGGTAGAGCACTTGCCCGCGAAAGGCAAAGGTCCCGAGTTCGAGTCTCGGTCGGGCACACAGTTTTAATCTGCCAGGAAGTTTCATATCAGCGCACACTCCGCTGCAGAGTGAAAATCTCATTCTGGAAACATCCCCCAGGCTGTGGCTAAGCCATGTCTCCGTTATATTCTTTCTTTCAGGAGTGCTAGTTCTGCAAGGTTCGCAGGAGAGCTTCTGTAATGTTTGGAAGGTAGGAGACGAGGTACTGGCAGAAGTAAAGCTGTGAGTACCGGGCGTGAGTCGTGCTTCGGTAGCTCTGTTGGTAGAGCACTTGCCCGCGAAAGGCAAAGGTCCCGAGTTCGAGTCTCGGAAGGGCACACAGTTTTAATCTGCCAGGAAGTTTCATATCAGCGCACACTCCGCTGCAGAGTGAAAATCTCATTCTGGAAACATCCCCCAGGCTGTGGCTAAGCCATGTCTCCGCTATATCCTTTCTTTCAGGAGTGCTAGTTCTGCAAGGTTCGCAGGAGAGCTTCTGTAAAGTTTGGAAGGTAGGAGACGAGGTACTGGCAGAAGTAAAGCTGTGAGTACCGGGCGTGAGTCGTGCTTGGGTAGCTCTGTTGGTAGAGCACTTGCCCGCGAAAGGCAAAGGTTCCGAGTTCGAGTCTCGGTCGGGCACACAGTTTTAATCTGCCAGGAAGTTTCAAGTTTGTAAATTGATCGCGTGCTGCTGTACTTAAAGTATGCGGTGAAGAGGAAAGTAGCGCTATCGAAAACTGCTGCCGAGGCAACTGCCGTGTATGAATCTCATCTACATCGTAGGCCCCGATTTTAACTTTTATCACTAATCGTATTTTTGGCAATACTCAGTGCCTTCGTCTTTCTTCAGTTTGTTTTCCACTCCTAGTGGGTACTCATAGACTGTTCATTCCATTCAACACTCCGGTAACTCCACTTTCACTACAGATAACAATGCCATTACCGAAACTTATTATTGATATCCTTTCATCTTGAATCTTAACCGCACCTTAGAACTTTCCTCTTAATTTCGTCATTACTAGTTTTATGTATAGCTTGAACTGTTAGAGTGAAAGGCTATACCTCCTTCTCGCACCCTTTTCTAATCCGAGCACTTCGTTCTTGGTCACCCATTCCTATCGTTTCTTCTTGGTTCTTGTAGATATTGTCCGCTACCTGTCTTTTTAATAACTTACCCAAATTTTTCTCAGATTCTCGGGCATTTTCAATCATTTTACATTGTCGAATGCTTTTTCAGATCAACAAATCCTACTGATGCTGCTTCCATTACCAGGCCAATGTCAAAACTGTTTCGGTGCTACTCTTACCTTTCCGAAAGCCGGAGTGATCGTCATTTATCAGATATTGTGGGCATAACGAAGGAAAACAATTGTAGGCATTACCTGACCTAGTCGTAGGGCAAACTAACTTGGTTTTGTGCCTGTACCCAATCATGTTTCTAAATAGCTCGCCATTTTACCCTACAATGTAAGCATCGAGGGTGATGGCTGGAATGTCGTCGAGGGCAAGTACGATGGTTTTCTGTGAAAATAATTCAATTTTTGATTGAAAAAATGATTAATGTTTAACAGAGATGGCGACATGTATTAGCTATTAATGTTATCAATATTGGTATAATGTTATTCAGTACACCATCCTCGCTCAATAATAGAAATATGAGCACTTACACCCGTTACACCTATAGCAGCGGAATTATTAATTGCATTATCGTCTATAATCAAAAACTTTTGTAGTAATCGTTGAGTATCTTAGGTAAACTGGCTTGATTTCCCTCTGTTTATATAGGAAGTAATTATACACAACAATCTGTTCCAATTTTATTTTATTCTCTGGTTTTCTTTCTATAAAATAATTCGTTATTTATGTTTTAACACTTTCTTAAGAAAACGGATTGATTTCTGTATAACATCTAATTTTTCTTCTCAACAATAACTGATAATCTCGGAGGAAACGCTGACTATAAATTTTACGGCATGGCAATAATAGTTTCTGTTGTTTGTACATTCAGAGTTACTCATATGTTGCCATTTAATACTTGGTTGGACCTCCACATGCCTTAATTACCGTTTGGCACCGTTTAGGCGTTGAGAGAATTAGCTTTTTAACGTATTCCACACTCAGTTCATGGAATTACACACCCACTAGAGTCACCAACATTTCCTGTGTATTACGTGGCTTCTTTTTGCGACACCATTTCCTGTGACCTTCCAACAGTTCTCAACAGGATTGTGAACGGTGTTATTTCCAAGGCGTTCTAGCATTTTACCTCTATTTTGTCTAAGAAACATTTTTACCTGAAATTAAGGTCGAACATCATCTTCTCCAAGCTTCATAGAAACATTTATCACAGAACTTACCTTCAAAGCGTTTTGGGAAGGAGTGTAATCATCCTGATAAAGTCAAGTGTAAACATCTGGGAACTGATCTGTTATTGTGGTCGTAATCTTCTTTTTAAGGATGCTAATATATATGTTTGCGTTGACTATGCCATTTATGATGACCAGACGACCAACTTTGTGGGTAAAAGTCCATTTCCCGTCCATCTGTCTTGCTGGATTTTTGACTGTTTGTGTTACACATGAAAGCAAATATCTTTCACGCACTCTGTGCTGCACGAACACTTTTCCATGCAGATTATATCTAAAATCATTTGAACGGATTACTCTGTTCCACATTTCCGGCGTCAAATTCACATGTGGCTTTGACCATTTTAGCCCCCGTTGCCGCATTGTTTTTCTCAATAAAGCATTCATTCTAGGTCGACTGGCAGTGAGTCCGGTTTCCAGCAGTCTGTTTTTGACAGTGTACTGGTTACTGACACGTCTCGCTTTAGTTCAGTCGATGACCGGCTAAGAACTACGAGAAAAAGTTCTTTCAGTATCCCATCGTGTCTGGCAGCAGATGTCCTTCCTACCTCTTCCTTCTCACATCAGCATTCCCTTTCTCCCTGTATTTCTTCAGTAACCGTGATAGTTTAGACCGCTTAAAACGTGTATCTCATGATATCTCTCTTGTGCTGAGACCAACTGAGGTATAGCTATTATAACTGGTTTCTTCTTTGGCGTTAATTCCACTGACCTGCCCATCATTGCACTTCGTGTCAACACAGATCGACTATATCTACCTACTTCATTGTAAATGACAACAAAAGTGGATATTGTTGCAGAAATGTAGTGAAATAATAAAGGCATCAATATATAACCGACACTGTTACAACAATGTACTAGTATACCCTGAGGCAAGCAGTTGCTGAAAACCAATTGTGAAGTAATAATTGGTGTTGTAGTAATTCCACCACTGTACATACTACGTGCATGTGCTACAGGCAGTCAGCCGGAGGACCTCTGCGACGTTAGCGGAGTTGTGGTGAGTCACTGTGTCACTGTGGCTAACTACGGTAGGGAGAGCTAGTGAGTACGTCTGCTGGTGTGGCCGCTGTGCAACCCGACACCGGCACGCGGTGTGCGTCCAACCCTGTCCCTGGCTGTCTCTCGTCCCTCGTGCCCGTCCTGTCGCTTACGGCTTCCGGCTAGCTGGCCGCAGGGAGGCACTTGTCCGCTCCGCCCTGCGTCAGCGTTCACAGTCACAATGGCATGCCACGCACAGGCTGGGGTGCGTAGGAGAGGGCTAACGCGCAGCCAGCCACGCCCAAACACGACATGTTTGTGTAGCCCACTCCATGATGGCCACTGTGCATCTCTCTCTCTCTCTCTCTCTCTCTCTCTCTCTCACACACACACACACACACAAACACACATACACACACATATTCACAGACACAAAGCGTAGCTGTATATTTAGTCATTAACCCTAAGGTGGCTGACTGAAGCGTTCGATACCGTTTCTTCGGACTCACAGTCAAACTGTCAGCTTCCAGCCTTATCTGGCATGGGACTACGCTACGTGTGAGTATGTTATCACATCTAAGATTCACGTAGCTACCTACGCCAATTCTCCATATTCTCGATTGGCGATTGTGGCAAACAGTCCCAATCACTGAATAACAAACAATATTGTGAAGTATTCCATCTATGGACAGTCAGCGTACAGTGTCACATTGGTAGCCGAAGGGATGGCCTAGTATCAGGCGCCTAGGAACTTCGATGCTCTGTAACGTCGATGGACGACTTTTCTAAAAGGAACTGTACACAACTCTAATGTGTTAGTGGGTATATATATAACATTCCATCGGCATTCGTAAAATAATTGGTGGAAGTGGCAGCAAGAATATCATTCACATTGGTCTGTAGGATGTATGGTACTGGCGACATACCATGAGACTTTCAGACAAACTTCATCCACACAATTCTGAAGATATAAAGAGACGAAGATTGCAATATCTATAACAAAATCAGCTTAACAGTACATGCATCCACGTTTCTGACACGAATAATTTACAGAAAATTGTAAAAGACAGCAGAATATTTGTTACATGACGCTCAGTTTGGCTTTAGGAAGGGTAAAAGCAACTCACGTGCAGTTCTGAAATTGCGGTTGACAATGGAAGCAAAACTGATGAAAAAACCAAGAAACGTTCATAGAATTTGTCTACCTGGAAAAGCGTTCGACATTGTAATATGGTGGAGCAACATGTTTGAAATTCTGAGGAAAACAGGGTAAGGTATAGGGGAATGTACATTTTATACAACAGCCAAGATGGTGTAAGACAGGGATGCATTGTATCACTCCTGTTGTTCAATCTACATAACGAAGAAGCAGACACGGAATAAAAGAAAATTTCAAGAGCGGAATTAAAATTGAGACTGAAAGAATATGAACTATAAGAGCCGCTAATGGTGTTGCTGCCCGCAGTGAAACTGGGTGTGGATTACAGTATCTGTTGAAAGGAATAAACAGTTAAATTAGTACAGAATATGGATTCAGAGTAAATTGAAGAACAATCGATTTATTGTGAAGCAGCAGAAATGAGAACAGCAAGAAACTTATGATTAGAATAGGGTATCACGGACTTAAGGAATTCTGCTACCTAGGCAGTAAAATAACCCATGATGGATGGAGCGAGAAGGACATAGAAAGCAGACTAGGACTGGTAAGAAGGACATTCCTGGACAAGAGATGTCTCCTAGTATCAAAGACACGCCTTAATTTGAGGATGAAATTCGGAGCACAGCATTTTATGATAGTGGGATATAGACTGCGGGAAAACCGGAACAGAAGATAATCCAAGCATTTCAGATGCGGCGCTACAGACGAATTTGAGGAATAAGTGGACTGATAAGTAAGGAATGATGAAGTTTTACACAAAACGGGCAAGGAAAGGAATATGTGGGAAAAAACTGACAAGATGAAGGGACAGCATGGCTGGACATCTGTTAAGACATCAGGGTATAGAAGTCTTACGGTGCTATAGAGAACTGTAGATGAAAATTATAGAGGGTGACAGTGACTGGAATACATCCAGCCAATAACTGCGGATGTAGGTTGCAATTGCTACTCTGAGACGGAAAAGTTGGCACAGGAGAGGAATTCCTGACGGCCGCACCAAACCGGTCAAAAGTTAATGACTGAAAAGAAGTAAATAAATAAAATGTATTTTCCTCGCTAACAGAAATATATTGTACCAAACATAGCCATAATATAAGGGGACAGTTTCATTCAATTTTGAAGATCCGATGCACAGAAATGAATGACAGTGAACCATTTAGAGTTGTACAACAGAAGAGAGTGAGAGAGAGAAAACATGTAGTGTTAGAGAAGGATAACGAAAATTAAATGACCTCCGAACCCTCGGTGAGAAAAGGAATCAACTAAATGAATTACTTCATGGGATAGGATGGTGGGAAATGGGTTTAGGCATCAGTGTATACCTTCCATCGTATTAGAAGAATCCGAAGAAGCGCAAAAATGTTGGGGAAGATAGAGATTGGCACATTCCTGTGACGAAGAGGCTGGCATTGGCGAGGATGTAGTAGTGCACTGCATTAAAATACCGATATGATGCATATATACAGAAAATAAATAAACAAAGAAAATAAAAATAAAATAAAAGAGAAAGGCGGATGGAGGGGGAAGTCTAATACAAACGAAAATTAGGAAGTACAAACGCCGGCCGAGGTGGCCGAGCGGTTCTAGGGACTACCGTCTGGAGTCGCGCGACCGCTACGGTCGCAGGTTCGAATCCTGCCTCGGGCATGTATGTTTGTGATGTCCTTAGGTTAGATAGGTTTAAGTAGTTCTACCTTCTAGGGGACTGATGACCTCAGAAATTAAGTCCCGTAGTGCTCAGAGTCACTTAAATCATTTTGAAGTACAAACACAGAGTGGCCTGTAGCCATTACGAACAAAGAATTTTGAACCCATTGGCAACAAGCTCTCTGTCCTGTACTTAAAATCACTTTAATTTGTCAGTTATGCAATAACTACAAACGACCTCAATACATCTTCGTGTTTATGAACCTTCCACATACGTGAAAGAAGACCAGAGATGAAAACCGAAAAAAGACGTAGATGTAGATTAATTAATCAAGTAATTTCCATTGACTTGTTACAATTACTTGTGTAGTTTATTACTGCAGATCAAGAATATTCTTATATTTTAAAAACGAATAAATTCTTCCAGCTGTATTTATGGTGTCGATTAATTTTGGCAACGTTTCAACGTCATCTTCAGGCCCATACACTTGTTAACGTCAACTGCGTGAACCTAATACTAGAAGTCAGTGATGAGATACCACCTTCCACACGAAGCACGTCAGTATCTCACCACTGACTTCTAGTATCAGTCGCACGCAGTTGACGTCAACAAGTGTAACATGACGTTGTTACAACGTTGAAACTAGTTACCAAAATAAAATCGACAGCTTAATACAGCTTAAATACAGGTGGAGGAATTTCTTCATTTTTAAAATAAATTTATACCACTGTCCTCCATTTCAACTATGGATGTACGAAGGACAAGAATATTCTTGTAATCCAGAAATTGCACCTAATAGAATACAACTAAAAAGTCCTGACATTTGATTTGTCAACGAGAAGGGAAAACTTGGTAGTTTCTCTTTGCATTTAGCACACAAGCGAACATGTAAATGTAAAAACAGCCAGCGAAGTGCCTATAAAGGGAGCTTTCACCACTTCGTTGTCAGTGAGAATGAACTAACAGCAAACACGATGAAATCAGCACCAGTGCTATTCGAATCGTGGTATCTGCAAAGCGGAAAGCGTCCGACAAAATTACGTTACTGTTTGTGGAAGTGGACTTTACACTGGGCGATGGTAGGAAGCTAATTGATTTAGGCGGCGTTGTGCAACCATTTCGTGACACGGATGGCATGTTTTGACAACGGAATATCTGTCAGCGCCAGAGCTGTGGCTTTTCGGTTAACATCGCTCCAGGGCAGCGCTCGACCGATAGCGTTTGCGCATCCGTATTTATTCTTCCTGCTTCATCGAATATACAGGCCAGTACATGTAAGCGATAGCTCCGGTGTTGTAATTAAATCGAATCCATCCTTTACCCCGCAGAGGTGTTAACGACTCCTCTGTCCAATGCCCACCACCGCGTGACTTTCTTCCATCTGCATTATTCCTGTATCATACTTTCAAAATTGCCTTCACGCTCACCAGTGTACCTCCTGTTGTAGCAGGGGGTAGTGTTGCACCTACCAGGTGTACCGGTATGAAATGAGCGTTAAGATACAAATGTGTCGATAGGGAACATGTGTTGTGAACGAGCCTTAATTTTTTGTTTATTGGGTTGGTATGACATCTGTCAAAGATATTTAGTATACATCAAGTCATGGAACAAACAACATCATCTGTTTTCATCGTGTTAACAATGTCAAATTTTGTACCAGAAAGTGATGATTTGCGGAAAGCGTTAATTTTTAGTTTTCATTTGAAAAAAAAAAGTGCTTCAGAGTCGCATAGAATGCTTTTCGTGGCATATGGTGATCATGCTCTATCAGAAGCAACATGCAAAAGATGGTTTCAACGGTTCAGAAATAATGATTTTGATGTAAGAAATGAAGAACGTGGAAGACCACCAAAAAAGTTCGAAGACGCTGAATTGCAAGCAATATTGGATGAAGATGGTACTTTGAGTCAGAAGCAAATGGCAGCAATGCTAAATGTTGCACAAGAAACAATTTCTGACCGTTTGAGAGCTGTGGGAAAGATCCAAAAGTGTGGAAAATGGGTGCCACATGAATTGAATGAAAGACAGATGGAAAACCGAAAAACCATTTGTCAAATTTTGCTTCAAAGACATGAACGAAAATCAGTTTTGCATCGAATTGTAACTGGCGATGAGAAATGGATTTATTTTAAGAATCCTAAACGGGATAAATCTTGGGTTAATCCGGGACAACCATCAACATCGACTGCATAACCAGATCGATTCGTCAAGAAGACAATGCTCTGTGTTTGGTGGGATCCGAAAGGTGTGGTGTATCATGAGCTTCTAAAACCCGGTGAAACTGTGAATACTAATCGCAACAGACAACACGTGATCTGTTTGAACTATGTATTGATCGAAAAAAGACCAGAATGGGCCAGAAGACATGGCAAAGTAACTTTTTTACACGACAATGCACCTGCATACAAAGAAAAACTGATTCAGCATACAATCAAAACACTTGGCTGGGAGCTGCTACCCCACCCACCGTATTCAACAGACTTGGACCCTTCCGACTACCATTTTTTTTCATCAATGGGACACGCATTGGCAGAGGAACAGTTCGATTCCTACGAAGATGTCGAAAATTGCGTGTCTGATTGGTTTGCTTCAAAACACGAATATTTCTATTGGCATGGTGTCCACAAATTGTCAGAAAGGTGGTCAAAATGTATAGAAAACAATGGTCAGTACTTTGAATAATTTTTTTTTACTTTTCAATCCAAATTAGTGTGTCATTTTCACAAAAAAACGCTCATTTCATACCGGTACACATGGTCGACAATGTGGACATAGGAAGTCGTGATGGTTTGAGTTCAGTACTTCACTCTAGTGACAGACTTTAGAATCATTTGAATTAATGTGCACTACAAACCGCCTTAAGAGTTTCCACCATTCTCTACAGTGTTTTTGGTTGGCAGATATGAGATTATGTTTTGTAGCAGCATTTGTAAATATTTCAAAATTTTGCATCTTTAAATGTTCTATAGTCTTCACTTCACAATGGAACGAAAGGATTGCTTCTTCGAAACCCTGTAATCTCTTCCCACTTTGAAGTATAAGTTCTAAATTTCACTCAAAGGAGCATATAACATTCTTTTCTAATGGTTAAAAATCGTGCCGCCCTGCGACATCACGTCAAACAGCAAGGAGTCGACACTTGCGAAAAAATAAAGCCACTGGTCAGAAGCTCAGGTGAGCATTACGGTGGAGTGCGTTAATATTGTAAAATGGGTACCAAATTTCACCACAATTCTGCCCAGAGTCATGGTGACGTGTCATACGATTTTTCTGAAGGTCGTTGTACCCCCGCCTACCAACATTTGACACCTTATTTTGCCGCACCTGCGATGGAGGTCAGAACCGCGGCGCTCACCTTTGATACCAAGCCGTTTTCTTGTGAGTGGCCGAGGAAAACATTCCAGACACACTAACTCTCAGAATCGACACAAAAAGTCGTCGGACGTTGGCGTCAATAGAACCACGCCTTCCCGTGGGCCGTTGATACTGACACATTTTGCTGTCAAAATCGGCAGTTTGCAGGGCCTTGAACAACAGGACGGCATTCTTGATAAAGTTCGACGCTACCGCCACCTTCTGAGCGTTTCAACCCTATTATAAGGACGTCGTGGAGCTGTAAGTACGCTGAGCGTCACCTCACCGCTCTGTAGTGTAGTATGACCACAGTTTTTGTTCTGGTGTACAGTTTGGAATCACTAGGAACCGTTCTAGGCCATTCGACGGAATTTAAACGTGATCCGAGGCATCACAGGGGTTTTATGTTTTTTCAGCGAGTCTACTCCGCGCCCTCCACCGGCTAGACCAGGGAGTATGCTTCACCATCATGTGCGTGAATAAAACGACAAAGGATCCCTTCGAGACCCCTTCCTCCAGTCCAGCAATACCTTCGGTGCCAACCATTCACCATCGTTGAGTATCTTAAAAGTGAGCCTGTACCTCTACACAAATTTTGTTTCATGGCTGCTCTAACACATTCAGGAGCTTGACAGCAGCGATATTAAACTGAACCAACAGAACAGACACCACACACACACACATATATAGAGGGTGGAGAAAAATTGTGTCACAACATTTTAACCCTGGAGAGCTGATGCCAGTAGGAACCAGAATTAATAATGTTGTGTATATCGACAACGCACCATTTTTAAACTATGGAAACTTGGCGCCACGTGCTTCGATTGGCCGTTGTGACGCCCCTTCCCTCTTCCTCCACTCGCCGGGAGGAGACGCGACTCGTAACGATGTTCGTCCCCGTCGGAGTGACGTGGAACACCACCTGTAACTCTCGTAAGAACACAACTCCTCGCGTGGTTCAGAAATATTCTGTAATCTGTCCGCAACAGTCTTCTCAGTTTGTGCGAACTGGTAAGCTGCAATCGTTTATTTTTATGGCCGGTTCGTTCCGCGATGAAATACAATCTTGAGTCTTGATTATGGTCGTTTTTCACATCATACATAGCGATAATGAAAATTTGCTGTCTACTATTCCGTTGCTACGTCCAGTTATTAACAACGGTCCGACGTATCTTTAGAGATATGTTGGAGTAAATGTTTTTTTTTTTTAATGCGCTGTAATACTGGTTTAAACTAATCACTCTCCACTGTCCATTATTCATATATTCACTTAGCCACTTCAAATGTTTAAGGATTTAGGCGAAACGTAAGATTTACGTTTTGACTCAGATTTTATTCTACATCTACATCTACATTTATACTCCGCAAGCCACCCAACGGTGTGTGGCGGAGGGCACTTTACGTGCCACTGTCATTACCTCCCTTTCCTGTTCCAGTCGCGTATGGTTCGCGGGAAGAACGACTGTCTGAAAGCCTCCGTGCGCGCTCTAATCTCTCTAATTTTACATTCGTGATCTCCTCGGGAGGTATACGTAAGGGGAAGCAATATATTCGAGACCTCATCCAGAAACGCACCCTCTCGAAACCTGGCGAGCAAGCTACACCGCGATGCAGAGCGCCTCTCTTGCAGAGTCTGCCACTTGAGTTTGTTAAACATCTCCGTAACGCTATCACGGTTACCAAATAACCCTGTGACGAAACGCGCCGCTATTCTTTGGATCTTCTCTATCTCCTCCGTCAACCCGATCTGGTACGGATCCCACACTGATGAGCAATACTCAAGTATAGGTCGAACGAGTGTCTTGTACGCCACCTCCTTTGTTGATGGACTACATTTTCTAAGGACTCTCCCAATGAATCTCAACCTGGTACCCGCCTTACCAACAATTAATTTTATATGATCATTCCACTTCAAATCGTTTCGCACGCATACTCCCAGATATTTTACAGAAGTAACTGCTACCAGTGTTTGTTCCGCTATCATGAAATCATACAATAAAGGATCCTTCTTTCTATGTATTCGCAATACATTACATTTGTCTATGTTAAGGGTCAGTTGCCACTTCCTGCACCAAGTGCCTATCCGCTGCAGATCTTCCTGCATTTCGCTACAATTTGCTAATGCTGCAACTTCTCTGTATACTACAGCATCATCCGCGAAAAGCCCCATGGAACTTCCGACACTATCTACTAGGTCATTTATATATATTGTGAAAAGCAATGGTCCCAAAACACTCCCCTGTGTCACGCCAGAGGTTACTATAACGTCTGTAGACGTCTCCCAGTTGATAACAACATGCTGTGTTCTGTTTGCTAAAAACTCTTCAATCCAGCCACACAGCTGGTCTGATATTCCGTAGGCTCTTACTTTGTTTATCAGGCGACAGTGCGGAACTGTATCGAACGCCTTCCAGAAGTCAAGAAAAATAGCATCTACCTGGGAGCCTATATCTAATATTTCCTGGGTCTCATGAACAAATAAAGCGAGTTGGGTCTCACACGATCGCTGTTTCCGGAATCCATGTTGATTCCCACATAGTAGATTCTGAGTTTCCAAAAACGACGTGATACTCGAGCAAAAAACATGTTCTAAAATTCTACAACAGATCGACGTCAGAGATATAGGTCTATAGTTTTTCGCATCTGCTCGACGACCCTTCTTGAAGACTGGGACTACCTGTGCTCTTTTCCAATCATTTGGAACCTTCCGTTCCTCTAGAGACTTGCGGTACACGGCTGTTAGAAGGGGGGCAAGTTCTTTCGCGTACTCTGTGTACAATCGAATTGGTATCCCGTCAGGTCCAGTGGACTTTCCTCTGTTGAGTGATTCCAGTTGCTTTTCTATTCCTTGGACACTTATTTCGATGTCAGCCATATTTTCGTTTGTGCGAGGATTTAGAGAAGGAACTGCAGTGCGGTCATCCTCTGTGAAACAGCTTTGGAAAAAGGTGTTTAGTATTTCAGCTTTACGCTTGTCATCCTCTGTTTCAATGCCATCATCATCACGGAGTGTCTGGATATGCTGTTTCGAGCCACTTACTGATTTAACGTAAGACCAGAACTTCCGAGGATTTTCTGTCAAGTCGGTACATAGAATTTTACTTTCGAATTCACTGAACGTTTCACGCGTAGCCCTCCTAACGCTAACTTTGGCATCGTTTAGCTTCTGTTTGTCTGAGAGGTTTTGGCTGCGTTCAAACTTGCAGTGAAGCTCTCTTTGCTTTCGCAGTAGTTTCCTAACTTTGTTGTTGAACCACGGTGGGTTTTTCCCGTCCCTCACAGTTTTACTCGGCACGTACCTGTCTAAAACGCATTTTACGATTGCCTTGAACTTTTTCCATAAACACTCAACATTGTCAGTGTCGGAACAGAAATTTTCGTTTTGATCTGTTAGGTAGTCTGAAATCTGCCTTCTATTACTCTTGCTAAACAGATAAACCTTCATCCCTTTTTTATATTCCTATCAACTTCCATATTCAGGGATGCTGCAACGGCCTTATGATCACTGATTCCCTGTTCTGCACTTACAGAGTCGAAAAGTTCGGGTGTGTTTGTTATCAGTAGGTCCAAGATGTTATCTACACGAGTCGGTTCTCTGTTTAATTGCTCGAGGTAATTTTCGGATAGTGCACTCAGTATAATGTCACTCGATGCTCTGTCCCTACCACCCGCCCTTAACATCTGAGTGTCCCAGTCTATATCTGGTAAATTGAAATCTCCACCTAAGACTATAACATGCTGAGAAAATTTATGTGAAATGTATTCCAAATTTTCTCTCAGTTGTTCTGCCACTACTGCTGCTGAGTCGGGAGGTCGGTAAAAGGAGCCAATTATTAACCTAGCTCGGTTGTTGAGTGTAGCCTCCACCCATAATAATTCACAGTAACTATCCACTTCTACTTCACTACAGGATAAACTACTACTAACAGCGACAAACACGCCACCACCGGTCGCATGCAATCTATCCTTTCTAAGCACCGTCTAGGCCTTTGTAAAAATTTCGGCAGAATTTATCTCTGGCTTCAGCCAGCTTTCTGTACCTATAACGATTTCAGCTTCGGTGCTTTCTATCAGCGCTTGAAGTTCCGGTACTTTACCAATGCAGCTTCGACAGTTTACAATTACAATACCGATTGCTGCTTTGTCCCCGCATTTCCTGACTTTGCCCCGCACCCGTTGAGGCAGTTGCCCTTTCTGTACTTGCCCGAGGCCATCTAACCTAAAAAACCGCCCAGTCGACGCCACACAACCCCTGCTACCCGTGTAGCCGCCTGCTGCGTGTAGTGGACTCCTGACCTATCCAGCGGAACCCGAAACCCCACCACCCTATGGCGCAAGTCGAGGAATCTGCAGCCCACACGGTCGCACAACCGTCTCAGTCTCTGATTCAGACCCTATCTGCCTTATCTTCCTACTCATAACGAATCGTACTCCCAGTACACAATTCTCTGCTGTAGATGATATTATCCTATCCTCATCTAAGCAGAAATCTTTATCTTTTTTCCATTTCACTTCACTGACGTCCACTATATCTAGACTGAGCCTTTGCATTTCCTTTTTCAGATTTTCTAGCTTCTCTACCAGGTTCAAGCTTCTGACATACCACGCCCCGACATGTAGAACGTTATCATTTCGTTGATGATTCATTCATTTTCTCATAGTCACCACCCACTTGGCAATCACCTGCCGAAGATCCAAATGGACTATTTAGGAATTTTTTGCCAATGCAGTAATCGTCACTTTTTCAGTTACAGACCACATGTCGTGTGGATACTCGTTGTGTTGCTTTAAAGCAGTGGTTTCTGTTGTTTACTGCATCCTCATGCCATGGGTCACTGCTGATTCTTCCGCTTTTAGGGACAGTTTCCCATCCCAAGGACAAGACAGTGCACTGAACCTCTGTCCGCTCCTTCACTCTCTTTGACAAGGCCGTTGACATAATGAGTGTGACTTCTTACGCCGGAAGTCTTCTTCCGTCAATGCTGAATATTAATCTAAAGCGTTGGAGGGTTTCGAACACAAGACCAAGACGATTTGATTACTAAAAGACGCTACCCTAAGCTATAGGGACGAAATAACTCACTTCTATAGAACATCAACCACCATCACTCCTAGATTTGGGCAACCCAAAGACTTCGAAATCGAACTATTCGTACGGGAAAGGTTCAGAATAGATCCACAGGACCTGATATGCTATCCACTACGAGTCGTGTGGTTTATCTTAAACCGATCATGACGCAGTATGTGATAAAGTTCTATGTCATCCTAAGAATGAGCTAAAATTCCAAGATTGTGATGCCAATGTGGGGACAATGCCAATAGATCACGCGGAACTTTGACTCCACACTATTAGGGTTTCTGATCTTCCGTTCGAGGTTCCGGAAGACTTCGTGGTCAATGCTTTACAGCCATACCAATACGTACTCAGCCATGTCGGCGGAAAGTGGACCACTTTTCGACATTCCCCGTTATTAATGGGAGTGAGGCAAGTTCGGATTGAGCTTACAATAGATGTCTCATTTTTCCATCTTATTGGTGGCTGTAGAACGATAGTATAAACGACGGGTTGCCCAATACCTTCTCGTGTCACGGCAGGGTGGGCCAAGTATGCTCAAAGAAGAATAACTAAAGTACCGACGGGCTAAGATATACCCCCACCAAAGACGGCGTCCATGCCTCTTGTACGTTACCGCCTTCCGAAAAGACCGCTTTGCATGTTCCATAGTACCAAATTACGGATGACGCATGGGAACAGATTACACAAGTGGACGACAATGCATCCACGATGTCAAGCGACGAACGCCCAACTGAGCAACTGCTACAGATGTAGGTGTCACGGGCGTGGAAACGAGTATGGAAATCGGCCGGCCGGTGACACCGACGGTCGCTCTTTTTCCCGATTTCCAAAACCACGGGGCTTCCAGACAGCGTTCGAATATGGAGATGGGTGTACAACAACAAAAACAGGGAAAGAAAAGAAGTCGCACACAATCGGATGATTGCTTTCTCCGTAAAAGGAGAGGATGAATGAGAACAGGTGTACGACACGACGGCACAGTAGAGAGTGCTGGTATTTCCGGCGCCGACCGACGTTACACCATCGAATGCGATGTGCTTCTCTCCAACGTCAAGACCTTTCGGGCAGATTCCTAGGAAGCCGAGAATTCTTCTGGGTTGTATGGTCGTGGCCCATGGAACTCTTCTATCCCTGACGTTTCGTCCAAAGCTACGTTGGACATCTTCAGAGGTGCTGAAGTCTTGCCGACTTTAGACGAAACGTCAGGGATAGAAAAGTTCCATGGACCACGGCCATACAACCTAGAAGAATCCTTGGCAGCTGAAACATCTGGTCGTGAAAGCCTTCATTGTATCATATCCCTAGGAAGTCCCAGAACTTGACACAGTAGGAACAGTCTGGTGCGTTTACCGATTTCCCTGCAGTGCTTTCAACTCGCAATGCAGAACTGCTGTGCGGGTCGCTCAGCTTTGCAGGCGCACCGGCCGAAGTAAGCATCCGCCGCCCCGTTTCCCTCAGCCAATCCAATCTGATAGTCATCCGCCACGCTGTTATAAGTGTTCCCGCCCTGTAAGCAAGGGCTAGTTCCATCTTCGCCAGTAGAAGATCGTCAGCATCACACCGCCGCTCGGACTCGACGTCGCCCTTGCCACCCAGGACAACCGCGCATCGCGACCCGCTGTTCCGGCTGTGGAATCTGAGGCTCGAGCTCCTTATACTGCTCGTGAGATGGGACTTTAGTTTTCTAAGTACTGTTGATATCTAAGAAGATATCGTTATCATTTGCAAGAGAACTTTTCAAGGATAGTCTCGCGCGAAGATTTATTAATGTTGTTCTCCAAGAAGTTTAAGTTTTCACAGAAGTTATACCTTTAATTTCAAGATGGACTTGTATGGTTTGATCTAGTAACGGATCACAGATTATACATTTGTGAAGAAAAAGAGATTGTGTCAATAAATAGATTTGTGAGTGTACTGACTGACTGTAAAACTGCCCCAAGCTGGGACACTTCAGTAACAGCAGAGGTCGAGCAGGTCCGGCCGCGAAAGTCGTCTTGGCACATCTAGGCCGATGACAGCTGAAATACAGCCGCCTGCAACCGTGGGCATTACGGTTGAGGCATCGCCCACCACAGAGCCGACGATTCCGACTCACTCACGCCACCGACGTGTAGTGCATCGATAAGTACAATGTGCACCTAACATGAATGCTCCACAACACTTAGGACGTCGAGAGGCGATCCGCACCACACCCATTAATACTTAAACCATACGATCACTGATCATGACGATCCTACTCGCAAATATACTACAAGTGACGGATATAGATAGCTCTCTTTCACAGTAAATATATGTCAACGAATTCACGTCCGTTTATGGTTACGCCAACGTGATGTCATCAGCTCCAGAAAACAGTAATAGTATAGCGATACTTTTTAAGGAAGGCATCGTAGCAGAGGACCTCACCTACCAACCATCGGCGCACGGACTGGTTGTGACTGTACTGGGAGTGGAGGCTTAGCCACATGTACGTGCCGTCAGGCACAGACAAATGAAGAGAACAACACGCTACTCCGCGAACCACTCATTACATCCCCGGCGGCGACTTCAGTTGTGTGCTGGTACCGAGGGATCAGTTCCCACCTTATAACCAGTGATCGGAATTGAGAACGTTGGTACTAGATTTGGAACTGGTAGATTTATGGGAGCATATCCATGGAGAACGAACATGATATATGCGTGTAACTAGCCACTCCGCCAGCCGCAATGATCGCGTCTACATCGTGCACCGCCTCCAACCTGACATCCATGATGCAGAACTAACGCCCGCCGTCTTCACCGATCTCTCGGTATATATCTGCACGATGTCCTTCCAAAGACAGCATATGTGGCCTTTGCAAAATAAATGTACGTTGGTGGTTGGATAAGGCGTGCATTGATTGCGTTGTGACGCGAACACTCACAATGCAGACGGAAGACTTTAAATTCCTGTCTCACGACATTACGAGAATGTAAGAAACAAGGAAGCCCTCTCCTGAATGACTGGTGGTGGTAAACGAGCCAAGGCAAGAACCACTGCTATCATGCGTTATCATCTGGGAGGAGCGACGGTCCGCGCGAGGACACTAAATCGGGTCGTTGACGAACACCAGTCGATGCACCGTGTCATTAATGAACATAAGCGGCGATGCAGAGCCCTAATACATACAACTGACACGAGGATGGCGTACAGGTGAAGACAAAAAACGACGTAGCAACTGCCTTTGTTGACTATTATACCCGATCATGCACTGTAGAAGACACGACAGGACGGCCCTACAAGACGTTATTCACACAGCTGAAAAAATTACGAGGACGAAGTGGTAGAAGTAACATGCAGGAGGGCGTCCAATAAGTCTCTTTTTACCTTTCAACAATTGGTGGCACCGTCTTGGACTGAAATCTGCAGCGAACTAGTGTTTCCCGACGTGCCACTACCTCTTGCCTTTGAAGAGGACCTGATCATCCAAATATGAAAATCTTTTGGTGGCGCACGACTTATAGACCACCGCCCACTAACACTACTTCAAGTGATTTTAAGATTTTTACCACACTGGTCTAGGGGTCTTGGGGTAGCGTCTTTGATTCATAATCAAAACGTCTTCGGTCCCGGGTTCGATCCCCGCCACTGCCTAAATTCTGATAAATAATCAGCATTGGCGGCCGAAGACTTCCGGCATAAGAAGTCAGCCTCATTCTGCCAACGGCCTTGTCAAAGAGGGCGGAGGAGCGGATAGAGGTTCGGGGCACTCTCTTGTCCTAGGGGTGGGAAATTGCCAATAAAGGCGGAAGAATCAGCAATGATCAACGACATGAGGATGCAGAAGGCAATGGAAACCACTGCATTAAAGACACGTAACGTGTATCCACAGGACATGTGGCCTGTAATTGAAGAAGTGTCATGATGATCTCTCCATTGGCAAAAGATTCCGGAAATCGGATCTCCGAGAGGGGACTGCCAAGGGGGAGGTTACCATGAGAAAAAGATTGAATAATCTACGAAAAAATAACGTTCTACGAGTCGGGGCGTGGAATGTCAGAAGCTTGAACGTGGTAGGGAAACTAGAAAATCTGAAAAGGGAAATGCAAAGGCTCAATCTAGATATAGTAGGGGTCAGTGAAGTGAAGTGGAAGGAAGACAAGGATTTCTGGTCAGATGAGTATCGGGTAATATCAATAGCAGCAGAAAATGGTATAACAGGTGTAGGATTCGTTATGAATAGGAAGGTACGGCAGAGGGTGTGTTACTGTGAACAGTTCAGTGACCGGGCTGATCTAATCAGAATCGACAGCAGACCAACACCGACAACGATAGTTCAGGTATACATGCCGACGTCGAAATCTGAAGATGAACAGATAGAGAAAGTGTATGAGGATATTGAAAGGGTAATGCAGTATGTAAAAGGGGGACGAAAATCTAATAGTCATGGGCGACTGGAATGCAGTTGTAGGGGAAAGAGTAGAAGAAAAGGTTACAGGAGAATATGGGCTTGGGACAAGGAATGAAAGAGGAGAAAGACTAATTGAGTTCTATAACAAGTTTCAGCTAGTAACAGCGAATACCCTGTTCAAGAATCACAAGAGGCGGAGGTATACTTGGAAAAGGCTGGGAGATACGGGAAGATTTCAATGAGATTACATCGTGGTCAGACAGAGATTCCGAAATCAGATACTGGATTGTAAGGCGTACCCAGGAGCAGATATAGACTCAGATCACAATATAGCAGTGATGAAGAGTAGGCTGAAGTTCAAGACATTAGTCAGGAAGAACCAATACGCAAAGAAGTGGGATACGGAAGTACTAAGGAATGACGAGACACGTTTGAATTTCTCAAACGCTATAGATACAGCAATAAGGAATGGCGCAGTAGGCAGTACAGTTGAAGAGGAATGGACATCTCTTAAAAAGGGCCATCACAGAAGTTGGGAAGGAAAACATAGGTACAAAGAAGGTAGCTGCGAAGAAACCATGGGTAGCAGAAGAAATACTTCAGTTGATTGATGAAAGGAGGAAGTACATACATGTTCCGGGAAAATCAGGAATACAGAAATACAAGTCGCTGAGGAATGAAATAAATACGAAGTGCAGGGAAGCTAAGACAAAATGGCTGCAGGAAAAACGTGAAGACATCGAAAAAGATATGACTGTCGGAAGGACAGACTCAGCATACAGGAAAGTCAAAACAACCTTTGGTGCCATTAAAAGCAACGGTGGTAACATTAAGAGTGCAACGGGAATTCCACTGTTAAATGCAGAGGAGAGAGCAGATAGGTGGAAAGAATACATTGAAAGCCTCTATGAGGGTGAAGATTTGTCTGATGTGATAGAGGAAGAAAAAGGAATCGACTTAGAAGAGATAGGGGATCCAGTATTAGAATCGAAATTTAAAAGAGCTTTGAAGGACTTACGGTCAAACAAGGCAGAAGGGATAGATAACATTCCAACAGAATTTCTAAAATCATTGGGGGAAGTGGCAACAAAACGACTATTCACGTTGGTGTGTAGAATATATGAGACTGGCGATATACCATCTGACTTTCGGAAAAGCATCATCCACACAATTCCGAAGACGGCAAGAGCTGACAAGTGCGAGAATTATCGCACAATCAGCTTAACAGCTCATGCATCGAAGCTGCTTACAAGAACAAAATACAGAAGACTGGAGAAGAAAATTGAGAATGCGCTAGGTGACGATCAGTTTGGCCTTAGGAAAAGTAAAGGGACGGGAGAGGCAATTCTAACGTTACGGCTAATAATGGAAGCAAGGCTCAAGAAAAATCAAGACACTTTCATAGGGTTTGTCGACCTGGAAAAAGTGTTCGACAATATAAAATGGTGCAAGCTGTTCGAGATTCTGAAAAATGTAGGGGTAAGCTATAGGGAGAGAACGAAGTGCTCGTATTAAGAAGGGTGTAAGACAAGGCTGTAGCCTTTCGCCCCTACTCTTCAATCTGTACATCGAGGAAGCAACGATGGAAGTAAAAGAAAGGTTCAGGAGTGGAATTAAAATACAAGGTGAAAGAATATCAATGATACGATTCGCTGATGAGATTGCTATCCTGAGTGAAAGTGAAGAATTAAATGATCTGCTGAACGGAATGAACAGTCTAATGAGTACACAGTATGGTTTGAGAGTAAATCGGAGAAAGACGAAGGTAATGAGAAGTAGTAGAAATGAGAACAGCGAGAAACTTAACATCAGGATTGATGGTCACGAAGTCAATGAAGTTAAGGAACTCTGCTACCTAGGCAGTAAAATAACCAATGACGGACGGAGCAAGGAGGACATCAAAAGCAGACTCGCTATGGCAAAAAAGGCATTTCTGGCCAAGAGAAGTCTACTAATATCAAATACCGGCCTTAATTTGAGGAAGAAATTTCTGAGGATGTACGTCTGGAGTACAGTAGTGAAACATGGACTGTGGGAAAACCGGAACAGAAGAGCATCGAAGCATTTGAGATGTGGTGCTATAGACGAATGTTGAAAATTAGGTGGACTGATAAGGTAAGGAATGAGGAGGTTCTACGCAGAATCGGAGAGGAAAGGAATATGTGGAAAACACTGATAAGGAGAAGGGACAGGATGATACGACATCTGCTAAGACATGTGGGAATGACTTCCATGGGACTAGAGGGAGCTGTAGAGGGCAAAAACTGTAGAGGAAGACAGAGATTGGAATACAACAAGCAAATAATTGAGGACGTAGGCTGCAAGTGCTACTCTGAGATGAAGAGGTTAGCACAGGAAAGGAATTCGTGGCGGGCCGCATCAAACCAGTCAGTAAACAGATGACCAAAAAAAAAAAAAAAAAACCACACTGATAAATACTGTAAATACGTGGTGTCACTTGACCAAATATCCCCCCCGACGGCACTCGGCGAATACCGCGAAAGCATCTCGACTACGCGGAGCTGTGAAATTACTTGACTTCGACCTAGCCTTTGACAGAGGCAGCCATATCTACATTACGGAAGTGATGACATGGAGTCCCTGCAGCGCTAAATCGCTACGATGACGCGGTTACTACAAGAAGCTATCTCTAAAGTGCTTATTAATCGCCGATTGTTTTAAGATGGTCCCTTATCCACGACCAGGTGAACTTGCCCTAGAACCACTTTTCAGCGACTTTAGCCAACGTTTGACGGGACTTACGATGCGGTGACACATGTCTCATTGCAAGGCTTATGCAGAGAATCTATTACAGGTGGTGCGGACTGGCAACAATATAAATGCGGCGTTGATCAATAGATATGACGCTGCTACAGGTAGCCTTATGAACGTAGACAAATCGGTCTCCTTGAATATTTGTATTTGATTATCTGCTTATTGCGTTGCACCCTAACAGATATGGGACAGTTAAAGTGTCTGGGGGAACGTCTTTACAAATGACGTGAGACGCACGGCTGCACGAAGTTCAAGAGCTTACTCCAAGCCGTCTGCAATGGTGTTTGAGCGTACGGGTTGCGCGCCTTAGATATGATTCAACGGGTCGCCTACACCAATGCCTGCTTGACGTCACGTATCCCCCACTACGCACAGGTTCTTTCGACGCCGAAGGGTAGATATAGATATTTCCTCAGCGGAGAACTATTTTTTAACATCCGGTATGATGTCCTGACCCTACCCAATGGTAGAAGAGGCCTCTGGCACGTACACTTTCACGATCGCACTGTGCCCCTTTATCTCAATGCGACATTGAAAATGTGTGTTAGACAAGAGCTGAGTATGTCGGGACTCTTGATGGACGACCTGGAACCGACTTCTCGAATTACGCCGGTGTTGGTAAAGAATGTTTCCCAACCGTTTTATCATATTGGACATTTTTTCCTTGCATACAGCCACGTTGCGACAGATCTCCATGTCAATAGACTGCCAACAGCGCGCAACGTCTAACAAATACTCACGTCAGGTATCAGGCCAACCCAGTGGAGGTACGGCACCCGACAGTTCACTGCCCGGTGATACGTTGGACAGTTCACAATACCAGCCTTCACACAGAAACACGAACGACATAGTACCGCCGGCCGGAGTGGCCGAGCGGTTCTAGGCGCTACATTCTGGAACCGCGCGACCGCTACGGTCGCAGGTTCGAATCCTGCCTCGGGCATGGATGTGTGTGTAGTCCTTAGGTTAGTTAGGTTTAAGTAGTTCTAAGTCCTAGGGGACTGATGACCTCAGAAGTAATGTACCGTAGTGCTCAGTGCCATTTGCACCATTTGGCACAGTACCTCCTCGCCATCTGTATGCTAAACTTCCCATCACGGCAATCGTGTCACGTTACAGACGAGGACGCCTACCGTCTCACGTACGACCCCTCTGCTGAAGTGTAGCATCTAGGGACGAAGATGATCTGCTTGCTTCTCCGTGTAGCACAAAAAGCCATTCACCCTACGATGTCCAAGCGGTGTATTACTTGTTTCGAGACGGCCCGTAGAATGTGCTGGACTTCTGGAACCACCAGCATGAACGACATACGGCTATTGTGTGCAACCCGAAACACTGACAATGTTTTTCTAATTTCCTGAGCAATGATTACCGAGAGGGATCCTTTGCCCTTTTATTCACGGGTAGATCACACCACAGAAGGACGTTAAAGAAGATGAATAAAAATGGATAACTACTGTATCCTGTCACGGATCAAGTTATGATTTTGCCGAATGGCTTTGAACGTCCATAGGGATTCCAGTATTGTACACGAGAGCACAAATTGCGGTCGAGTTGTGCTTCAAAGACTTTAGAACACAATTAATCGGGATGCAGCCTAACAGTCTCCTTAGAGAAGGATGGGAATGTCCGATGGTGTCACCAGTGCCCAAATTTATCAAGAACGTTTTCGTGCTGCTCATCGGTCTACGAATGGTCGTTTCCGACAGGGAGATGTGTTGAAATCAACGCTCCAGAGGAAGAGGTAATTGCGTTGATCCCTCTTATGCCATCCCCTAAGGCCTTTTCATGCCTATTCTAGACGGCGTTGTGTCTGCAATATTTTTCTCGGCCATTCATAAGAAAACCGCGCTATTTCAAAAATGAGCGTCGCTTAACAAACATGTTTTCCAATTTTATTGTCATCATCTTTAAACCATTTAAAGACGTCAGGCATCGCCTCAGACCTTTTGGTCGGCGATACTCTCTCAATGCCACACTTTCATTACCGCAGATCACATAAAACAGTTTTAGTAATTAGCTTTCTTTAAATTGCATGTATAGATGTACTAACAGTGCATGGTCTCTCTCCTCGATGCTGTTCACTCATTTTATAGATTGTCAAATGACAGCATGGATGACATACTTTCATTCAAACCGCGTACTGTGTCAGGTATGCTCCTGATGGCCAAAACTGGAACAAATTTTTTCCGGTGTAAATGGGTTTCACATTAACGCATTTGCGTACCTACGATATTTACAGCCCACACTGAACCTCCGTTAGCAGCTGCACTTTAATTATAGTCAACCTGAACTTGCCCAAACTTGTGACGTAGCCAGCCGTGAACAAAGGGACGCATAGACACCAACAAATACAGTTAGAAAGTACAATACAAAGTTCAGTACAGTTACACAGCTCTCGGCAGAGGGAGTGGACAATTTGGAAGAAATGTTTGTCTGTGTTTAAGTACAGCCTAACAGGGGAATAGGATCGGTCATGAACGTTATTTTAAATGACCTCAGCTTTCATCTGACCTGCTTTCTACACATTTCTTCCTGTGCGAACACATTCTATCAGCTGATTTGAAGGCTAATTGGATTTAGAATACTGAAAGTGCTCAGTCTTACTGAATGTGGTATGTATGTTTAATATCTCCACGTTAATAAATTTTGTAATTTCTGTTCTTTCTATTTGCTTACGCCATTGTCCCAAAGTTTTCGCAAGGTCGGCATTGTGCCCTTCCTGCCGCCGCCTAATACCCCCACCCCCCCACCCCCCAGTGTACCCCAGTGTAAACCATGAAATAGTGCGAAAGTGTTTCAAATGTCTGCGAGTCGTGTAACTGGGGCGAGATTTGAGGGGGGGATGTGGAAAACCGCCTAAAAACTACATTCATGCTGTCCAGCACACTCGTCGAGCCGCCAGGCGTATTCGATCCGGGGCCAGGGCACCTACCCGAGTCGCATTACCGCGGTCGGCTAACGTGGCAGGTTTTCTAATTTCTGTCCCATGACCGATAATTTATGTTTTACTGATTCTTCCTCTACTTGCATATTTCTAACTATTCGAAGCAGTAACTTTTATTTTAAAGAATAAGACACTTTATTCATAGTACATGTATCGTTTGAGGAACAGCTTGTACTACAAAATCATAGAATAGATTAAACTTGAGCGATGGAAAAATTACACCTAAAGTCAGGATCAAAGTCTAGAATTCGAGTATAATAAGGCAACGTCTAAGAGTCTAATTAAAATTCAAGATGAAATGATATTTATGATAAGATAAAGTGAACGATAACAACAGGATTTGCTGAATGGAATCAAAATTATACCGAGTACAGAAAACGGATTAAGGGTAAATTGAAAAAAGACAAAGTAACGAAAAGTAGCATAAATGAGAACAGCAAGGAACTTAAATCATGATTGTAGGTTACGAAATAGATGAACTTAGGAAATTTGCTCCTACGAAGAAAAATTATCTATGACGGACGGAGCAAGCAGAACATAAAAAGAGGAGTATCACTCGCAAAAAAGGCATTCCTGATCATGAGAAGTCTGTTAGTATCAAACATAGGTCTTAACTTGAGGAGGAAATTTCTGGGAATGTACGTTTGGAGCACAGCTTTGTATGGTAGCGAAACTTGGCCTGTGAGGAAACCGGAAAAGAAAGAAAATAGAAGCTACATATAGGTGGACTGATAAGGTACAGAGTGAGGAGGTTCTGCGCAGAATCGGAGAGCAAACGAATATATGTAAAACACTGACACGAAGCAAAGATAGGAAGATAGGACCTCTGTTAACACAGCACGGAATAACTTCCATTGCACTAGAAGGAGCTGTAGAGGAAGACAGAGATTGGGATATATACAAGAAATAATTGAGGACTTAGGTTGCAAGTCTACTCTGACATGAAGAGGTTGACACAGGAGGGGAATTTATGACGAGCCGCATCAAGCCAGTCAGAAGACTGGCGACCCGAAAAGGAAAAAAGAAAATTGTACGCACTACCTTATGCTGGCAGTACAGTTACACAGGTGAGGTACTTACCCTAACTTTGTGATTACCATATTGACAAATAGTTTTCCCATGACGTTCATTTTATATCAACATTACAACTAGGACAAAATTTTGCTAGAGATGTTTGTACTATTAGTATCCAATGAACCGCGCTATGGCCTCAGTTTTTGCGTTGCCCAACCAGTATAAATGTAGCCGTTAGTGCTACTTCTCATGTTGCTTTTAGACATTACATTTCTTTTCAACATCTTGCAAATGTTTATCGTAGCTTATACTCAGTTACAAACTAAAATAATGCTACATTCGTTACGATATGATTAAGGACACAAGGTAGTTTATCGGCTCCATATTTTGTGAGAATCAGCACCTTCTTCTTTCGTGCACTATTTCTTTTGTATGTGTTTTACAGTTTTATAGCTTCCCACGCCTAATGCAGAATACCGTCTAAACAATTTGCAACTGCTGTGAACATTTTAGGAGCTATTGATGTTGATAAAAATCAATAATTAAAAAGTGATTACCTAAAATACTGCTTCAGATTCAGATTTCGTCAAATCTAATAACACTCATGTGAAGGCGGCCACATTTTTACCAAATATCTATGCCAAGTTCGCTGAGACACTAGACGTACTTAATTCCGCGCATTAAGTTTAGCACTCATTATAAAATTATTATATCTCATATCTTATTTTTTAGAATATTTTTCTAATAAGAAACTCTTACCTCTCTGTAATTTAATTGAACTTGCAGTAACGTTTAGGTCTTCTAGATTGAAATGGACAATTGCAACTTACAGGAAAACAATTGGTGCAATACTTGACAAACATAAAGAGATATTTACACATAAATTCCGCACCCGAGAAATTACGAACTGTTATTTGAGTCAGAAATGTACCTCGGAGAATTAGTGCTACATTTCTCCATCTTGTAGCTTCTTCTTGAAATTGTTTTTTTTTTTTTTTTTTTGGTGCTTATTGCTTCATTGGTGAATATATACTAATTACATTTGTGTCCACATACTTCTGAAAAAATTATTACTGCATTCACTTGGCTGAATAATGTTACTAGGGAGATGAATACCATTTAGATAAACGAGTATCTAACTGATCAAAAGAAGTTATACGTACTTAGCAACAGAATTTACATTAAATTCGGGGCTACCGAGCGGTGTAGCGCAGTGGTTACCGTACTGGACTCACTTTCTGGAGGACAGCGGTTTCAACCCGCGTCCGGCCATCCTGATTCAGGTTTTCCGCGATTGCCCTCAATCGTTTCAGGCAAATTCCGGGATAGTTCCTATGAAAGGGCGCAGCCGTTTTCCTTCTCCATCCTTTACTAATCCGAGCTTGCGCTCCGTCTTTAATGACCTCGTTGACGATGGGACGTTAAACACAAACCTTCTCCTCCTCCTCCAAATCCAGTGTTAGAGGTAAAATTGTGGGGACAGGTTATTGTGATATTATTTCCTAATCAATTATTGACTATTAAAACAATTTTCTTTGGTGAGGAATGTGGCGAAATGTAAGCAAAGCGATGTTGTAGACTGCCTGAAAGTAACTGAACAGCTAGCTACTAGGAAGGATTTATTACAAGCAGCATCACTATTAACTCAAAGATTTGAATAGTCATTGCAGGACTAATACATAGGTTTTCTCATTAGCGTGAAATGCTTTGTTTTTAAACTAGTTACCCTTGAATTTTCGTTTATCGAATTTCTTGACGGGTAGCAGTATTAGTATTTAGTGCATACTAGCCAACATCTTGAATCACAAACATCTGTTGCACTGAAGCAAACAAGTTTCTGTAGGACGTAAGAAAAACACTTAAACAAAACGCAAATGAACAAGACCAAAGGTGATCATCTACAGATGCTGGAAACCAGCAGTTTTGCTAACATACACAATATATCCAACACACAGTATCAGTGGAAGCATAAATTTTGCTGTCGTTTTTCGAAATACTAACAGTTTGCCGTAATATGTAAACGGGAACGTGCAGCGTAAACGATCGTGACTTAAAAATTACTGATACAGGGGTCATTATTCATCGTAAACTCAATAAAGTAAACGTCTATGTAGTCAAGAAAAAGTGTGGAATTTAATAAAGTAAAAGAAACAATTTAGATTTTTCCCTCATTCAAAAGTACCCTGTGTCTTTAAATCGATATCGCCCCTGCATCCTTTGTCATTAGTCCCACATTATCAAGAGAAAGCTCGTGCAGCATTCGGAAATTTCGTAAATCACCTATTTTAGCTACTTTGCGAACAGGCAAGCATATGCATTCCTGCCGTACATTCTCATACAATTCTGTCAATGCATACATGGCCTCTCTGCTCGCGAATTTGCACGCAGATTTGGCAGGGCCGTGTCGGCAGCGGAACACGCCCACCAGCTGAACGCTCGCTAGGCCAGCAGCGTGGAGTAATTTGCAGGTGTGGCATTAATTTAAACGGGAATCCTGTCGCCGACGGTTGCTTACGTAGACGGCGCCCGTTTACTTTCCCGCTTCGCCCTCGGCAGGAAACGGGATTAAACCTGGCGTGACCCCCTAAGATTAATCATTGAAATGCTCGAAAACACGATGGCGAGAGCAATGGAAACCTTGGCTGTGTTTGTTTTAGGGGTGTACGGCAGAGGCAACTGCCCCGGTAAGCGCCGACCGCCTTAATGAAGGCGTTACCGGGCGTGCAACGACGCTTTCTCCGTAACCAACGCGAGAAATGTCTCATTACTCGCCTGTCAGCGCCGTATGTTTCCCCGTATTGTCTAAATATGCTAGTCCTTTCACTATTAATGGCGCAGTCCCGAGTTTCCTTTAGCTACTGCTGCAATTTTCTGTTAATTTAGAATATAATGATCATCATGTCAAAGAAATCCTCACCTTACATCCCTTTCAGTAACAAATCACGGCTAGCCATTATATGGCGAATTATTTATTAAATTATTTGGATTATGTGCTGTTGGATACAGATTTTGGGAATTCTGTGTTTTAAATGCTTATCTTTCAGTTTCACTGTTCACGACATGTCGTTCTTTACGATTGGACTTTTCTACTATTTGATGCAGATTTTGACAATTTTACGTATATAGCACTTGATTTATACTGTTATTTATGTGAACGTCCCATGTCACGTCTGTGTAGCTTTGAAGCACGTATTCTGTTATTAGTCATGAAACTTTTGCTTATTTGCTTGTTAGGGCGGACTAATTGAACTGCCATCACTTTTGGTTATTGGCTTCATTTCCTCTCCAGCTTTACGGCATTGGCACGTGCTTGTTCCTTAGATCCTCTCCATGCTGTGTTATGTGCCCTTTGACGGTGTTTGCGATGAATAAGGACCATAACGTTACTGCTCAGTCCGCTTTCCATAGCCTCACGGGTCATGCAGCCGCGTTGTATGAGCATTCAGTAGGTGCTGGTCTCGAATGTAGACATTTCCTTGTGCTTCGCTATATCAGATTGTAGGTTGATTTGCGCTTTCTGAAACACAGGGTCCTTTCTTACTTTAATATTGACCTAGGGCGTAACTTCCACCTGATATCCTATGTTGGTTTTCTTTTTTATAGACTTCGTGCATTTCCGGTGGCAATATCGGTACAAGAGTAGTTTTCCCAGCACGCGATTGAAAGTCGTGGTTCTTCTCAGCCACAATTATAAATGTTTCCTTACTAGTTGTTTGGGCATGGACATGACGTCCTACTATTGAAGAGAAAGCTACTTTTTAATAATTCATCTGATTCTTCTGTTTCCAAATGTTAGTCTTTTATTCTATAAAGTGTCTTAATTGTTCAGTAAAGTAGGTTAAAATTCTTGTTTTACTTCAGATTTCAAATACACGTGACGGTTGTGCTTAGATGCTGAAACTGTGGTGGTGCATACAGACTTCCGTCGTGCAAGATTTTATAACTTAGGCGGATTTGTTTAACATGAATATGAATTGAATACTGTAAGGACAAAAATGTCCTTCAAAGTATATTACCCTACAGAATAACATTTACAATTAAATACGTGTCAAACATTATGTCATTACTTACTACATCACCCATGCTCGATCCAATCTCACTTTATGTTTGCTTACAAACTTTGGTATTGAGGATGAAGAGTTTACCGTCACCAGTTCGACACAGATAGTCATTGAAACCGTTTTTATTCTGTTAATGTAAATATTTCTGTGCCTCAGAATGGAAAGCAAAATAAAGTGATTCACAAAAATATACACCAACTAATGATATTATCGTTTTCATTTGGACCACGATGTCATCAGATTGTTGGATGTAAACCATTCATCGAAACACAATATTCGTAAAATACATGTGATGTTGTGATACATAACGTCACAAAACAAATTGATGTTACATCACAGAACACAGTCGGCTTCAGGTATCGGTAAATTCAACACATGCGATTGACTTTACCAACTGGCGGCGTTTTCCGCACCAGAGCTCCATGCTGAATCTGCTTGAATGGGAAGTGGGGAGATATACAAAAACACATTTCAGACAAATTTGTGGTCTGTGGATAAGTTAGCACTTGATATACGTGACACCGCAGTACGACACTGCTCATTATAGTTTCAGAAGTCGGTGCTCTTATATTTAGTGACTCTGGAGGCATTTTATGTATCTTCCAATTGCAGAGAGTCGAGACGCCAACATAAAACGCGTGTCCTCATCTTTTCCAGAGAAGAGACCTTTGGAGCGAAGGGAACGAGCCGTATGAATATCAAGAGCTCAGATGGCAAACAAATACGAAGCACAGAAGGCAAAGCTGAAAGGTGAAGGAGTTTTTAGAGGGTACATACAAGGAAGAAGTACTTGAGGGCAATGTTATAGAGCTGCAGAAGGACGTAGTTGATGAGACGGGAGATATGATATTGCGAGAAGAATGTGACAGAGTTCTGAAAGACCTAAGTCGAAACAAGGCCCCGGGAGAAACGATATTCCGTCAGAATTACGGATAGCCTTGGAAGATCCAGCTATAACAAAACTTTTCCATCAAATGCGGAAGATGTATGAGACAGGTCAAATATCCCAAGACTTCAAGAAGAATACAATAACTCCACTTCCAAAGAAATCAGGCGCTGGCAGGTGTAAATATCACCGTACTATCAGTGTAATATGTCACGTTTGCCACATACTAACCCGAATTCTTTACAGAAAAACTGAAAAACCGGAGAAGCCGATCTCGTGGATGATCCATTTGGATTCCGGAGAAATGTAGGAACTTGCGAGGCAATATCGACCCTACGACTCCTCTTGTTAGATAAGGTAAGAAAGGCATACGTACGTTCATAGAATTTGTAGACATAGAGAAAGCTTTTGCCAGCGTTGACTGGAACGCTCTCATTAAAATTATGAAGGTAACAGAAGTAAAATATAAGGAGTGAAAGGCTACTTACAACCTCTGCACAAATCACATGGCAGCTACAAAGAGTCTAAGTGCATGAAAAGGAAGCAGTGATTGAGTAGGAAGCGAGACAGGGCCGTAGTCTACTCCCGATATTATTCAGTTTGTATATAGAGCAAGCAATGAAGGAAACCAAAGAACATGAGTTGAAGAACTTATAAGAGAGTTCAAGTTCAGGGAGAAGAATGAAAAACTTGGAGGTTGGCCGTTTGACACTGAATTCTATCAGAGACAGCAAAGGCAGATACAAGATGAAGGTCAACAAAAGCAAAACGTGAATAACGGAATGTTGTAGAATTAAGTCTTGCTCAGGGTATTAGGTTAGAAAACGAAACACCTCAAGTAGATTAATTTTGTTATTTGGGAAGCACAATAATTTATGATGGCCGAAGTAGAGAGTATATAAAATATAGACTGGTATTGGCAAGAAAAGCGTTTCTCAAAAAGAGGAATTTGAAACATCAGTGTAGGTTTAATTAAGGGAAAAAGTAATTTGAAGGTATTGTATGAAGTGGACCCTGTATGGACGTGAATGTGGACGATAAAGAGTTTAGAATAGGAGAGAACAGAAGATTTTGAAATGTGGTGCTACAGAAGACCGCTGAAGATTATTTGAGTAGATTACACAACTACTGAGGAAGTACTGAATAAAAGTGGGAAGAAAAGAAATTTGCGGCACAACATTAATAGACGAAGTGATCGTTTGATACTGGACATTTTGAGACATCAAGGGATCAGTAGTTTTCCCCTTCGCAGCAGTTCAGGTGTTTAAGTGTGGACACACGGACGCATAACAGTTAGTCTATATTGACAGATGTATTCCACTGAGTAGTACAGTTACGACTGTGTTTAAGAGGATACATATTAAGAAAACAGTCATAATAATATGTGCTGTTGTCTGCCCCTGAGAGATGAGTGGTCAGCGCGACGGAATATCATACCTAACTGCCCAGGTTCGATTCCAGGCTGGGTAGGAGATTTTCTCCGCTCAGAGACTGGATGTTGTGTTGTCCTTATCATCATCATTTGATCTCCATCTACACGCAAGTAGCCGAAGAGGCGTCAACTCGAAAGACTTCCACCAGGCGAAGGGTCTACCCGACTAGAGACCATAGCCACACGGCATTTATTATCTGCCGTTATACCATGTGCACCCTGTATTAACAAATAGAGATTTCCAAGGATACCACATGAGCACCATCAGGGCTACAACCGTCTGCCTACATCATGATAGTATACTATGGAATTAACCAAGGGCCTTCCAATATTCGTTTGTAGAAACATACTGATAAGGTAAAATATTATAACAACGTGCTTAAAAGCTTTTCGTTCTCCTTCGGAAAGCAGTACACTAGGGGTTATGTGTAACAAGGGATTGAAAAGTGCTTAGCAGGTTTCCAGAGGCACGCGGTACCAGATGCCTATGCCTAGGTCACGCAGTTCTCGTAAATTATGGGCCGGTTGGTTGTGCGCATTGTCTGGCTCCTGATCGGATGATCTCAGATGTGTTCTAAAGGGTTCAGATCAGGCGAATATAGTGCCCAAAATATCAAAGTCTATTCCCTGCTCCTCAAGCCAATGGAACTCAAGTTTGGCGTCGTGATACGACTGTAGATCCTGCTCGAAAATTCCATCGGCGTAGGAGAAGTCATACATCGCGAAGGAATGCAGGTGATCCGGAATAATGTTCATGTAATCCTCATCTGTCATGGAGTCTTCTGCTTCTACCACACGTTGCATGGAATCCCGTTTAAAAAGTACCTATATCGTAATACTGCGCCCACCGTGATGCATGCATCGAGCAGTCTTGATGGTGGGCTATCTAGACACAATCGCAAACCTGGTGTAACACGATGGAGATCCATCCTAGCAGGCGACTCATTTTCATTAGTCTGTGGTACGATTTCGACGGTGTCGCGCCGTCTACAATAGTAACTGACTATGTAATTGGGTGAACGCGAGAACAAGTACGGCTCGTTTGCTGAGGCGCTCCATGTTTAGCAGTGTGCGCTGAACGGTGTGTTCTGAAACACTCTTGCCTGCATCACCTTCCACAGATGCTCATGACAGCAGCATGCGAACAATCGACCTGCTTCACCGATTTCCAAATGTACGTTCCTAGGCGTCCGGCCATTACAAGCTGTCCTCTTTCAGAGACGCTTTTGACAGAGAATTTCCCCGTTTACAACCAACATCATCGATAGAATGATTCCAGTTTGTGTCTGGTATACTTACATACTTTCCTTACAGCATACGTAGTGAAACTCCATAAGGTGGCATTTATCTTCGGTGATCGTAATGTTTTTCTTATCCTCTGTTACACAGGTATCAGCTATCGATTAATAAAAGCTGTGGTTGGAAGTTTTGGGCTATTCCTGCAGACAGGATTAGAGTCACCATTCTCAATATAGAATCACGCATGTATAGGATAAGTTATTCCTGCTATCTACACTTACTTACTTACTTACTTTCTCCTAGGCTCTATAGCTCTTGGAGGGTGTTGGCCTGCGTTACTTCCTGTCATTCTGCCCGGTTACTTCTCTTTCGTCGTCTGCCTTCAGTCTTTGCTCTCTTCGACACTGACTACCAGGCTTAGTTCCCTTGTACCTCTCTCTAGTTGTTGACAGGCATCGGCCAGCACAGCATTGTGTCGTGCGAGTACTGCCACATCGTCTGCGTAGGTTAGATAATGCAGTAAACGATTAAAAGTGGCCCCTCCTCTATTTAACTCTATCTGACGTACGACTCTTTTAGGCAGAGGCTCAATAGTAGTGAGGAGATGATGTCACTCTGTCTCAGTCCCTTCTTCACTTCCACTTCTCTGGAGATTTCACCCTGCATTTTTACTTCAAACTTGGCTTCACTGAGGGTCATTATATCAAGTTTAACGAACTTCTTAAGTACTCCTGCCTCTTCTATTACTTTCCAAAACGCCACTCTTAAGAGGCTGTCATAGGCTTGTTTAAAATCGATATAAAACTAGTGTGTGTTTATTTGATTTTCATAACATTTTTCACGTAGTATGCGCAATGTAAATATCTGGTCGGTTGTTGACCTATTACTTCTAAATTTCATCTCATTTTTTATGCATGAGCCACATTACAGCCATTTTCCACTCTATTGGCAAGCTTTACATAGTGTTTCCCCAACATATTTCATAAGTTCCGCCTGATCTGATATTCTCCAGGAGCCTTATTGCCTTTTAAGATCTTAAGCCTGTATCACTTCCTCCAGAGAGGCCTCTGGTGTTACGAGCTCTAATCTATAATAAGTTACTTCCAGCAATTATTACTCTCCCCTACCAAATACCCTTCTTATTGAAGTATACGTATGACACCTAATGTCTCTTTCTCGTCGTGACAACTTCACGAGATATGTACTATCTAATCAAAAGTCTCCGGATACCTGTTAGTGGACATTATTATGAGGTGTGTCCACCGTTCGCATTTGTGACATCTTGAATTCCGCGGAGGACACGTTCAACGAAGATTCTGAATGTCTGTTGAGGATAGGCATCGTGTTTTTCCTCACGAGCCGAAACCAGTGTTGTTGGACGCTAGGTTCATGAGTGAAGTCGACTTTCTTTCACATATGTTCCTCTGGGTTCAGGCCATGACTCGGTTCACACCATTTCATTTCAGAAAAATTATTGCAACAAACCATTGCCTCACACACGCTGCTTTACGATAGGGTGCAATTTCATGTTGATACAAACAAGCATCATCTCCGAACGTTTCCTCCGCTGTAAAATTCATGTATAATCTGAAAATTGCTGAATAGATGCTAAGGAAAAAGTCATTGACTGGACGCAGAATGACTTTACCAGTCCAGTACTACGCGTTTGCCATCACCAGATAACTGTTAAAATAAATCACTAAATCACTTAACTACACACGATATAAAAATAGGCTACAAAATCGTAACAAACATGCAAAAAAAAAACACAACCGTAAGAAGACACATACCCTGGAACTGTAACCAAGAGGTCGACGAAATAGTTTGATGCACCAGTGGTGATAATAGCTACTTGTTATAAAGGTAGTAGACTTGAGCAGATTGACACCGAGGATACACATTCTAAACACATGGCGTTTACAAGAGTGTGTGCGGTGCTCTACAGTGCCATCATACGATATGACATATGACTTACAAACGTCATTAAAGCAAGAGACACACAACGAAATAGACAAAGTAGTAATAGTTTACAAAAGTCAAGTGTATTCTTATGAAAATTATATAGTAAAATATGCAACATTTTCATTGTGATTACTGACGAGAGTATGAATAGTCAACGCCAGTTAGCGTTCACATGTAAGTATGACGTTGCGTAGAGATATAGCTATAAATGGTGAAATATGCAAGTGTAGTTCCTAGACAACTGACAACGGTCAAAATAAAATCAACCTTGGTTGTAGCTGTCGATCGCAAAACATGTAACCCGAACAACGTCTTCCCCTGCCTGTTTCAAGTAGCGTCCGCAAGTGTTAAGGCAGCTGTATTCATTGTATGGCGTAAATACATACAGGGACTTACACAATGCCGACGTGTAAGTACAATGAAACAATATAGGTCTCTGTCAGTGGTGAGTGTTGAGTTGAGAATGTAAGCGCTAAAATATTTACATGCACTGCAAGCCGTAAATAGTTACAAGGAAATACCGACGTAGTGGTATAACAAAACAGTACCCAGCACAAAATGGCGTGAATAGAAACACAGTACTATATATTGGGAGCCGACATATTAGCACAATGAAGTACTGCATTATCTGTCTGTTATGAATTACGATTTTCGTATATAAGCGCTACAGTAGCTACGTGCACTGTTGGTGTCAGTAGCTACAAGGAATAGACATAAAGTGCCGACATACTGACACAACAAAACAGGTATAATTTTCTGCCTGCCCAAAGTGAAACGTAGCTTAAATAAGCGAAAGCATCTAGATGCACTGAAAGGCATAAAAATTTACGAAGAATTAGATATTTAGTCCCGACAGGCACAAAAAGAAAAGAAACATATTTATGAGAATCGTCGATGCAATATCCAGAATAATAATCAGAACAGTTCTACGTAGCATTTTCTTTATACCAGACGAAACAATGATATAACAGCCAGAGACTCCTGGTCAAGATTAAACACGAAGACCAAAAGCATAGTAATAAGCTGAACATACAATAAGTGTAGGTAATACGATAAGATGGAGCTCTTCGCCATCCTCAGCAAATTGCAGCCAGACGCATCGGAATTACGCAGGTAACAAGGTGGCCAGTCTGCTCTCGGGCTGTGAAGTACGCTCGGAATCGACTTCTGTAAAACAAAAATGACTGTAATTATTTCTTAAAATATTTTTACATTTTACGAATCTGACTAGAAGTAGCCACTGACTACGGCACAAATGCACTCAGCGGTGCATAAAAAACAACAGTTGTTTCCATAATACGCCGACCTGAATACTCATGCATTAGTACGGTGTTGTGGTGGCGGAGGGGGGGAGTGTTGCACCTAGATGTTAGCGGGCTTGTGCTTTTGGAACACAGACCTCAATCCACACAATGCCTTATACGGCCTCTGTCCCAGCAACTGAGCTACCCAATAATATCGCTTAAGTGTCCCCAAACTTTAATTAAATAAAATTTACCGAAAAGTCAACCGAAGAGAGCGAGATGTGTTCTAAAAATAACAGCGATCAATGTTGCACGCGTCGAAACAGTCCTTATGGTATACTACGCACATATGCAAGCGCTTTTTCCAGCCATCGAAACACATTTGATATACTATCTTTGGGATAGCTTTAAGCTCTCTCAGCGATGCCATTTTGATCTCATCTATGCTTGTAAAAAGAAAGCATTTTAAGGCTTTTCTTATTTTTTGGAACATTAAAAACTCACATTGAGCAGTATGGATCTTGAGGCATCATTATATTTTTGGTTTTGGCCAAAAACTAAGGAACAAGCAAGGAAATGTGAGCAAGTACACTATCGCGGTGCTAAAGCCGTGGCTTGTTTCGCTACAAATTCTACCGATTTCCTTTTTTTCGCATTTCTTCACGAAACCGGCGCTGAACTTGTAAGTAGAATTGCCTATTGATCTGTTGACCAAATGGCAACTTCACATAATGCAATATCCCATAAATATCGAAGAAAAGATTGAGCGTATTCTTTACATTTGATCGCACATGTCGAGTTTTTCGTGCTTGGCGATCCAAAATAATTGCGCAGGGACGACTAGCCTTAGTTTTGAGTCCTATACATGAACATTTTTTTTTATCTGTTTTGACACATTTCAGCAGTTCTGCGTCATTGGTAACTTCATATAGTGCCTCCTAAGCATCGTGCTTTCGCCACTGTTTTTGTTCGAAATTCAACGATTTCGGGACATATTTTGCCCATTAATTCTCATAACATCCATAAAAACATAAAAAGTATAAGGCAGTTGATGTGGACACACTTTTACTGACAACTCTTGCGGTGATTCGGTCATTACAATCATTTCTTTCAGTTTTCCTACAACTTCATGGATTTATAAAGTGCTGGGGAGTCTAGTGTGCTCGTCGTATTCAATATTTTCAAGGGCTTCTTACATGCGCTTATACAGCTAATCATCAGTATTTTTACTCACAGAATACTCACTAAAATACAATATTTAACGTTACTTAAACTTTCACGCCCATTATTGTGATCTTATACCAAAATTTTACAAATTGTTGTGACTTTTTTGGCAACTGGCTAAACAACTGATTTGGTTAACACTGTAAAGATGCTTTTCAGGAATATCCATCAATACTATAACGAAAAAATGTCTCAAATGTGAATAAAGCAAGTGCAAATGCAAGATTTTCCTTACTTTTAGAACACATCTCGTATACTTAACTAACGAGTTTTTCTGAGTTCGAAACCAAGTCCTATAAACGGTTTAACTGTTCATTTCGATTCACAATCCGACAGAGAATAAAACCATCTCCATTTACCTGACAGTTTGTAGTTGAAGAAGCCGACAGTGTCGACATAAAATCCCTTTAAAAAGTTGCGTAGCAGCGTTTTGCGAGCTATCTGCCATCTGAAATGCCAACGCAGGATGAGAAAACTCAGCGAAACGTGGAGTGTCTTGCGCACGATCTCGTATTTCGCAACACATTTGTAGCTTAAATGGGACCCAGGTTAGCCGTGCACTTCATTAGAAGAATATTTCAGTCCAATTACATTGCCACAAACAGTTGGCAAATTTAATTACGAAGCTTAAACGAATTAAGACTGATGTAATTTTATTACTTTGCCGTTGCAGAAAGGGAGCTCAGACTGCATAAAAGCTTTACGCGTATCTCTCTGACGTAATTCACGCAAATCGCCTTTTCAGGTTAACGAGGTAGATAATTTCAGCTGGATAAGGAGCATTTCCATTTCTCCTAATGTCCGTTTCCATGTGAATTCGGATAAATAAATGAAGAAGAGTTTCTTACTCTTTGCTACATTTCGCTGAACTGGTTTAAATTTAAACTTTCACGCTGAATGGGAAACATCGATTGATGAGTTCGATCTGCATACATGTTATGCGTCATCCAGTACCAGTGTCCTGTTTATTTTACTCATTTGATGTCATCACTGCTCAGCTTCATTTCATGCTGCCTCCATCTCATTTTGTGCTTATCAGTACCTGAAAAAAATGTGTGGAGGATCTGAATGTTTGTGGAGAAATGGCATTGCATTCTTCCTCAAGAACGAAAGCAAAAATCTAGTGATCTTGAATACTGTGGTCTGAAGCGACGTCAGTGTTCTGACTCCATTGGGTTCAAACGGGAATCTGGGCAGGCCAGTCCGTTTGAGTAATGTTATTGTCCACAAACCGTTGTTGATTCACGGTTGCTGGTTTATGACACCGTGCATTATCGTGCTGATGCAAGCAGTCACCATTTCTGAACTGTACCTCTACTGCACGTAGCACACAGTGCTACGAGATGTGTTCATATCCTTCCGTATTTAGCGTTTTTAAGAGCTGTAAGGGGACCACATCCTAATTACGAAAGTTACTTTCTTACCTAAACACTACCACCTCTGCACTGTAGACACTACAAACAACTTCAGGGAACTTTCTCCAGGTATTTATCAGTCGGATTGCCAGTGTATAGCGTTATTCGTCACTCCAAACCACCCGTTTTCATTTATCCGTTGTCCTACGGTATCACACCTTACACGACCACAAACGTCGCTTAGCGTTGATTTCAGAAACGTCTGGCTTATGATAGGCTCCTCGATGATTATACTCCGTTCTTTTTAGCTCCCTAGACTGCCGGTGTGGCTGAGCGGTTCTAGGTGCTTCAGTCTGGAACCGCGCGACCGCTACGGTTGCAGGTTCGAATCCTGCCTCGGTCATGGATGTGTGTGCTGTCCTTAGGTTGGTTAGGTTTAAGTAGTTCTGAGTTCTAGGGGACTGCTGACCTCAGATGTTAAGTCCCATAGTGCTCGGAGCCATTTTTTTTTAACTCCCTACCCAGTCATTGTGCTAGGTGGACTGCTAGTAGCACTTGGAAACTCACGAACAATTCCTCCTTCTCCTCTCATGCGATTTTTACAAACACTCTCCGCAGTGCTACCGACTACTTTCCGTCAGCACGTGAGGTCTTTTCGGTCCTGGTTTATCATTGGTTGCTCCTTCTCATTTCCACTTCACAGTCACATCACCAACAGTCGATCTGGCGAGCTGTAGAAGCGTTGATGGACTTGGGTGAACCTAATGGCAAGTTCATACTTTTGGATATAGTAAGTGGGTAATTTCCCAGCCTAAACAAAAAAGTATTATTGAGTGTCATGTAATATTTTGTCTAATGTAATATCTTGTACAGACACCTTTTATTAACCTGACACGTTCCAAATCATTACGAAGTGTCGTATTCATGATCTATGGAACAAGTACTAACTTAATATAATCTAATCTAAAGTCACTAAACTCTCCTGAATGAACGATTCTACTATTATTGCTCCCCTATCGACAATTTTCTATTTCCTCCGACCCCTCACCTTTTATGGCTCCATATATACTAGAGTGCCCGTGGGCAGTTTCGGTATTCGTAAGGGTGGCCGGTTTCCTTTGGAAATAGTATATTAGTGACCTTTCTCATATATTTGATCTTTGTCTAAATAGTTCAAAAGCCTCTGAGCACTATGGGACTCAACATCTTAGGTCATAAGTCCCCTAGAACTTAGAACTACTTAAACCTAACTAACATAAGGACATCACACACACCCATGCCCGAGGCAGGATTCGAACCTGCGACCGTAGCAGTCTCGCGGTTCCGGACTGCAGCGCCAGAACCGCTAGACCACCGCGGCCGGCAATCTTTCTCTGCTCCTCTAAACTGTTCCCTATGCTACTTAATACATAGTCAAATTAAATATTCTAGAATGCTCTAGATCATGTCGCATTAATACGTCCATCCGTCTAGTAATATGTATCTGTATACTGATTACTTGGTGTATAATTTCTAGTTTTTTTTTCGCTGCCTACTTCTCCTGTCCAGTTAATTTTGAGCATCGTATCTATAATACAAGTGTCTTGACCATTTCTGTTTCTGTGTTCTTAGGTAAATACGGCCATCATGTGTCACTTACAGTGCTGTTGCTAACATGCAGTTTCAGCTATTTCTCCCATAATTCAACGTCTACATTTAATATACTTCAAATCTTTGCGCGAAGGAAGCTTTCTTAATACTCGTGAATTTACATACACTCCTGGAAATGGAAAAAAGAACACATTGACACCGGTGTGTCAGACCCACCATACTTGCTCCGGACACTGCGAGAGGGCTGTACAAGCAATGATCACACGCACGGCACAGCGGACACACCAGGAACCGCGGTGTTGGCCGTCGAATGGCGCTAGCTGCGCAGCATTTGTGCACCGCCGCCGTCAGTGTCAACCAGTTTGCCGTGGCATACGGAGCTCCATCGCAGTCTTTAACACTGGTAGCATGCCGCGACAGCGTGGACGTGAACCGTATGTGCAGCTGACGGACTTTGAGCGAGGGCGTATAGTGGGCATGCGGGAGGCTGGGTGGACGTACCGCCGAATTGCTCAACACGTGGGGCGTGAGGTCTCCACAGTACATCGATGTTGTCGCCAGTGGTCGGCGGAAGGTGCACGTGCCCGTCGACCTGGGACCGGACCGCAGCACGCCAAGACCGTAGGATGCACGCCAAGACCGTAGGATCCTACGCAGTGCCGTAGGGGACCGCACCGCCACTTCCCAGCAAATTAGGGACACTGTTGCTCCTGGGGTATCGGCGAGGACCATTCGCAACCGTCTCCATGAAGCTGGGCTACGGTCCCGCACACCGTTATTCCGTCTTCCGCTCACGCCCCAACATCGTGCAGCCCGCCTCCAGTGGTGTCGCGACAGGCGTGAATGGAGGGACGAATGGAGACGTGTCGTCTTCAGCGATGAGAGTCGCTTCTGCCTTGGTGCCAATGATGGTCGTATGCGTGTTTTGCGCCGTGCAGGTGAGCGCCACAATCAGGACTGCATACGACCGAGGCACACAGGGCCAACACCCGGCATCATGGTGTGGGGAGCGATCTCCTACACTGGCCGTACACCACTGGTGATCGTCGATGGGACACTGAATAGTGCACGGTACATCCAAACCGTCATCGAACCCATCGTTCTACCATTCCTAGACCGGCAAGGGAACTTGCTGTTCCAACAGGACAATGCAGGTCCGCATGTATCCCGTGCCACCCAACGTGCTCTAGAAGGTGTAAGTCAACTACCCTGGCCAGTAAGATCTCCAGATCTGTCCCCCATTGAGCATGTTTGGGACTGGATGAAGCGTCGTCTCACGCTGTCTGCACGTCCAGCACGAACGCTGGTCCAACTGAGGCGCCAAGTCGAAATGGCATGGCAAGCCGTTCCACAGGACTACATCCAGCATCTCTACGATCGTCTACATGAGAGAATAGCAGCCTGCATTGCTGCGAAAGGTGGATATACACTGTACTAGTGCCGACATTGTGCATGCTCTGTTGCCTGTGTCTATGTGCCTGTGGTTCTGTCAGTGTGATCATGTGATGTATCTGACCCCAGGAATGTGTCAATAAAGTTTCCCCTTCCTGGGACAATGAATTCACGGTGTTCTTATTTCAATTTCCAGGAGTGTATGATGACTCCGTTCAAACCACCGTCTTATGTAACTTACTTTGTTGGCGGCAGAACTCTCTCAATTCTTTTTTGATAGTTAACACCGCAGTTTTCAAATAGAAATGTTACTACTTTTACCTCTTTTAGAAGTCAATACTTTCCTTGTTCATTTGTTTCACATAATGCTGATAATTTGCTCCAGCAAACAGCAACTATTTCGGTTGTGTTTTATCTGTTAAAAAAGCGCCACTGCCGGTTCGTATTTATACTTTAATCATAAAACAAATTTCAAGCTTTTTCTTTAAAAAAAATTTGACACTTGTTTCTAAATGACTCTTCTAGGATGAAAAACAAGTTCTAATTTCAACAGTGTGACAATGATGGCTCTGCTACAAGCTCACGATAAAAGGCAACTTCCTTGAAATGGTCACTGGTAACTATTGATTGTATTGTCTTTCTCGAATGAAAACGTTTGTATTTTGTTCGACATATTTACTCACACAATGCCTGCGGTCTTCATCACTTTTCAAGTTCAATGGGCTGCTTTCCTGAACGACACATAGCGCTTTTTTACTCACTTATATTAGAGGAGTAGAAGTACAAATTTGTTACAAGGCAAGTAGTCGTCAAAGATATGCGATACACTGATACAGCACGAAAATGCGGGACTTCAGGAGAAAGGAGGCATATGATAAAGGTACATTAAACTGAGACAAGTTATTTAGATTAAGAGAAGACACTGGTCAGAGAAGAAAGTAATGTTTAGGGATTTACTAGGTTCCTAAAATACTTTACAAAACAACAAAGAAAAATTTGCAATTAAGGAGTGTGCAAAACGACATGTGCCATTTGAATAGTGTACTCATCAATACATTACAAACGTGTGATATATTTAGGAGTATAAACAGAGTTAACAGATCTGTTTTATTTATAAGCTACATTTTTTATAAATGGTAGCTTAGTTGGGTTTCCTTTGCTTAATGTTTATAAATGATGATTTTTCCCCAGTGTACAAACTCTAGGGACTGACCGTTGAGAGGATACGCAAAAATAAAGGTCTAATGTACTTATGTCCTGAAACGAATGATTTCCATGTTAGGGAATACGTATTCAATCATTGTTACAGAGACTGTGGTTTAATATGAGCTGTATCACGCAGCCACAGTTCGAGTATGCACGGTTTCCTCCTAGAGGCCGGCCGCGGTGGTCTAGCGGTTCTGGCGCTGCAGTCCGGAACCGCGGGACTGCTACGGTCGCAGGTTCGAATCCTGCCTCGGGCATGGGTGTGTGTGCTGTCCTTAGGTTAGGTAGGTTTAAGTAGTTCTAAGTTCTAGGGGACTTATGACCTAAGATGTTGAGTCCCATAGTGCTCAGAGCCATTTGAACCAAATCCTCCTAGAGGTTGGTACTTTTCCTCATATGCTATGCCCTAGCGCTCTCTCCTGCCACAGTAATTGGTAATGTTGTGTCCGATTAATTTCTCTTGCTGACTCACATTGTAGTGGATGTGATACAGCGTTGAACACAGTTATCCTCTATTCGAATCGAGAGCTTACCGACATGGTATTTACTCACGGACAGGCAAATGGCAACAGGCGGCGGGCAGAAAGGTTGCATAATGAGACCTAAAACAACCACAACATTCAATATTTGCAACAGGTTACGCCACTTGTCTGAGGCAGGGTCGTTTCAGAAAGCAGGAAATCGTGAGAGATGACCCGAAATGTTCGGACACCAGACTTGGAGGAGAATTTGATTGACACTGTAGAAGGTTGCGACGGATTTTTTACGTGTGTGGGTGCGATGCACCAATTGCGACGGATTATACGTTGCTGCTGGAATGCAATTTCTTCCATAATTTTTGTTCACCTACCTCTTTACAGCAGTAGATCTTCGCACGTAAACTCCTGACTACAGCTACTTACGAGATCACAGAAAAGCAGTGTTGAGGAAGCTGTAACCTCATAGCTACACGCCAGAGGCCGCTATAAGTAAAATTTGCTGAAAATTTTCTATGTACTTTAAAGAAATGATTCGAAAATGTGATGTCACTCGTACTTAAAACATGAAGTTCAAATTTAAACCTTCAATATATCTTTATTGCCGTTAAGCAAGATCATCAGCCCACATTTACGAAAATTACTAAAGTTTCTGCTCACAGTTATCACCAAACCTAAAACAGCCAGAACATTTATCTTCCCAAATTCCGAAACCAGATTCGCAGACCTATAGCGATCAAGGATGAAAAATGTAATTGGGTATAAATACTGTGAGAAAGTAGATACAAATAACAGTCACTACATCAACAAACTGGACATTTATTACGCCGTTGCTCGTAATGGACCAAAACTCAATTTCCGACGGCATCATACCTTGTTGAAAGTTTGCATCAGCAAGCTGACTGTTCAAAAAGGAAACTTGCAATATCCGTGAAGTACTTGAATTGATTTTGCGACAGTCGTAACCTTGATATTATTAACACCATTATGAAACTCTTCTCGGACGAATGACTATTGCAGTACTACCAATGTTCTTTAGGAAATCTGGAATGACTGACCCAACTTGCTTAGAGTAAGAGAAGTTGCTCTCAGGGTCATACAGATGGTGAAGTATCCACAGTCACTGTAAATTAATAATGTTCACTTTCGAGCTGTGCCAAAATCTGTTGTCTAAATCGAACGTAGGAGCTCTGTTAGTAAGAATAAACCCGAACAAAATGGCGCAAATTTCACAACAATAACTATCATGTCTGTGGATAATTACATCACACCAGTGAAGAATCATGCAGATCCATCTGATGCAGAGTCCACATGCAGGTGAGTACATTAGCAGTTTTCGAGTTTGGTCTACTAGAGTTTATTACTATAATGCAGCACAAACCGTCGAGTATTGAAAGCGGCTTGAAGTGATCGGCGAAAAAGAAAACTGCCGATAACATGCGTTGGTCACAATATACGTGCTTTTTGGGCTGTATGGGCAGCGGGGTGGAGGGGGGGCTGGGGCTGGAAGCTGTAGTTGGGGGGGGGGCGGAGTTGGGGGACTGGAATTGAGGGCTGCACGTGAGGACTGTAGTTCAGAACTAGAGGTGGAACCTACAGTTGGGAACTACAGTTGGGAACTAGGGTTGGGAACTAGAGTTGTGTTCTGCTTTTGCGGGCTTGATTTGAGGGCTGGAGTGGGGGTGGGGGGGGGGGGCTGTAGTTGGGGCTGGAATTGGGGACTGGAGATGGAGACTGAACCTGGGGACTGAAGTTGACGACTGGAGTAGGGGGCTGGAACTAGATTTTGAGTTAGGGGCTACATTTAGGGGCTTTAGTGCATGATCGAGATGGAGGCTGGAGTCTGCAATAAGAAGCTGGAGTTTGAGGATGAATTTAGTGGTTGGTTTTGGGAACTGTCATTAGGGGCTTGAGTTAGGGACTAGTGGCACCCTTGAGGTTGAGTCTCAGATCTTGTCTATCTTACCATCACTATCTGGTGAAGCTATAACATTAGCAAGCTGATAAATCTTATATGATTTAGTCATGATTGTGGTATCGTGATGTTATCCAAATGTTGGGTTGCCCAGGTTCCGGCACATTGTGCAACATGGAATAGTTCTTCAATTGCAGGGCTTCTTTTGTTGCTTTAGGAGTTCAAAGGGTTCAAATGGTTCTAAGCACTATGGGGCTTAACATATGAGGTCATTAGTCCCCTAGAACTTAGAACTAGTTAAACCTAACTAACCTAAGGACATCACACACATTCATGCCCGAGGCAGGATTCGAACCTGCGACCGTGACGGTCGTGCGGTTCCACACTGAAGCGCCTAGAACTGCCCGGCCACATCGGCCGACGCTTGAGGAGTTGCTAGTAATACAGGTTCAAAGATGTATATATACAAAAGACTAATGAGTGTAGTGAGAAATGGGTCATCACGTTGAGAAGTCATCAAAAAGACTGATAAAAAAGTGGTTCAAATGGCTCGAAGCACTATGAGGCTTAACATATGAGGTCTTCAGCTGCCTAGACTTGGAACTACTTAAACCTAACTAATCTAAGGACATCACGCACATCCATGCCCGAGGCAGGAATCGGACCTGCGACAGTAGAAGCAGCACGGTTCCGGACTGAAGCGCCTAGAACCGCTCGGCCACACCGGCCGGCGACTGATAAACAAATTTAAAATTTTCATCTTTCGAACCATGGAAACAAAGTTGCTGTCAACATCCTGGTCATGATCCATATGCTTCCTACTAGAAACGAATTGGACGAATTGAAGAAACCTCCGAATGTGCCTGTCAGAATGAAGACACGTGACACACTGGAGATGGTTGGTGTATGGAGAGGTGATTGACGCAGGCTGGCAGCTGAGGAGTAATGGAAGTTCTGATACCAAAGACATCGTTTGCTATGAGACAAACTTGCTCATCCTAGATTTCACCGCCGACACCGTTTCACTATGACTCAGGCAGTTAGACATCTTATCAGTCAACTCCTCTCAACTTACCTACAGAAGACTGAGATACAGTATAGTGAAACCGTCAATAACAGCCACAAACAGACAGTTAACAATGAACGTGGGCGAACATAACCTCAACATCAGAACGGGAGTGCAGCCTTTGGTCCTTAGCGCCACCCAAGGAGCCAGGACAGGGTTGACATGGGTCAGCATGCGGCGGTGCTCTTCATGGGTGAATAATGACCCCTAGGAACAGTGAAGATGTTCTCAGCAACAGTGCAGCCAGGAGATATCACCAGACGCAGATTCCATCACAATTCCGTCTGTGGTGTCCAAAGAACGAGTAGGACAAGCCTGTGGACCGAGCTGCTGTGGAGTGCTTCGTGGAATACAGCACTTAAGAAACTGTAGTGAGTGACAATATCGAAACTACTGGTACTGTTACAGCTAATTGATATGGTTCAAAATGGTTCAAATGGTCCTGAGCGCTATGTTACTTAACTTCTGAGGTCATCAGTCGCCTAGAACTTAGAACTAATTAAACCTAACTAACCTAAGGACATCACACACATCCATGCCCGAGGCAGGATTCGAACCTGCGACCGCAGCGGTCGCTCGGTTCCAGACTGCAGCGCCCAGAACCGCACGGCCACTCCGGCCGGCTAATTGGTACGGTTATGACAAGCACTAATACTTCACCTTTTGCACTACATTAGCTATCACTTGTTGTCAATGTTTATATTATAGGCAGAACACCACAATTTAAGAAGTAAATAACGGCTTTTGTGAAGGACAGAAAAATATCAGTACATCAGTTGTACTACAATGGAAATATGTATGGGGTGATTTTTTCCACTGTGTAGAATGTGTAAGGATACATCGATGAGAGGATACGGGACGAAAAATTTCAAAAGTACTTTTGTCCGGAAATGCATGGTTTCCATGCTAGAGACCATTTATACAGTCATGCATTGTTACAGAGATTGCGGTCTAATATGTGCTGTACCAAGCAGCCACAGTAACAGTATGTACTGAAAATGGTTTCTATGTGCCACAACGCATGCTTGTAAGCGCCGTAGCATATTGTGTCTCACATCTTCACATCGCCCAGGCTGCATCCGATCTGTGCCAAAAACAGCATGTATGCGCCGCTCCAGTGTCTCCACATCTGTAATAGGCTCTGCATACACGGTACTTTTGAGAAGGCAACATAACCAGAAATCGTATTGGTTGAGATCCGGTGAACGAGCTGGCCATGCAACTGGACTCCCTCGTCCGACCCACACGATTGAGATGCGTTCGGACGTAAACGGCGAAGTGGGTTGGAGCACAATCATGTAGCAGCTACACAACCCTTCGAATCATCAATGGTTCTTCTTCCATCAAGGGAGGCAAAATCACCGGCAAGAAACGCCGATCGTACTGAACTGTCAGGCGACTTGGAAGGAAGACTGGTTCCAAAATACGGTCCCGAATTATTCCGGTCCACACATTCCGTGTGCACCGATGCTGATGATTCGCTGTTACCAAACCATTGATTATTATCCCACAGATGAATGGTGTGAAAGTTGAAGATATTACTCCGGGTATAATTAGATAGGATGGATGACAAATACCGGAATCATTATTGCCTGGTGAAAAAATCAGTGACAAAACTGCTCCCGCTGCAAAAAAAAAATTGTTGATTAGCTTTATACATCGCCTGAGTGGGTGGAATAGGCGCTCGCCGCTGTGGTGAATGCAGTAGGTGAGGCAGTGTGCTGGGGCGCCATCCGTGGAGCAACTCCGGTAGTGAAGGACCGTTGACGTAAGACGAGACGAAGAGCGGAAAAGCCTTTCCCCATGTGTGTTGGTTGCATAATGTGTTGGTTGCGTAACGTGTCTATGTGTTATTTGAGAGTCCGCACGAAGCACTCCAGTTATCCATTCGATTTAGGGTGTAGGCGATAGGGGTACAACAACTGTCATTGAGAATGTTCCACAAGGTCTACTGGCAGGCCAACTGCCTAGTACTGACAAGGCGGTCACCTTGTGGCGTCGCAACTAGTGCGCGATCGCCCATTTCTCTATTAAAAGCTTTCCTTCAGAAGGTATGTGGGCTGCAATGTAAGCCGGTAGAGTATTATACGGTCAGTAACGGACGAGTTGTGTCCTGCAGACTGACGTCACAGCTGTGCGTGTGAAAGAAGTGGAGCAGCGCTGGCAGGCCACTTACATTATACGAAACTAAAAATATTAATAACTAATAAAGGAATAACCTGAGGAACGACATATTTGATGTACAACCTTCTGTTGTGAAAACAAACAATATGTCAAAGTCTGAGATCAAAAATAGTGCATGTGCAGTATGTTCAACCTGGTACTCCCGGTCGAAAGCCTTGGAGGTTAGGTGGACTTGATGGAGGCGGTGGAGAAGTGAACGGAATGCAGAATTGTTATATTTCATAGGATGATTTGCTGTACGATGAAACACGGTGCCAGTGGTTGACAGTTTCCGGTAAGTATCAAAAACAAAAGTACTGTTTCTAGATGTGAATTAAAGGTCAAGGTAAGGTAGTGTATTCGACTGAAAATTATCAGACTGCTGCGAATTCATGTGGTCTAGTAGGGAACCACAAACCTCAGTGGGATCTTTATATAGTAATAAAGATCATCAGCATAAAGAAACCAACCAACAATTTTCACACCGTAAGATGGGACTCGTTGCACAAAATCGCTCTCGAACTTGGAAGGAAAAATGATTGCCAGACAGTAAGACAATGGAGAACCCATTGCTGTTCCCTGATTTTGAATGAATAAAGAGTCATGAAACTTGAAGTAATTATAATTGAGAGAAATTCCTAAGAATTTCAGCATTTCATTAATTTCGTCAAATGCACAATTACTACGGGTGTGCACATTTTCAACAATAATATTCTGAATTTGTTCCATAGGAACATTGCGATAAATATTTTAATATGTTAAGATGCAATTTCATCAGTGGGAATTTTCAACTCGTTTAGAATGGAAAATGGTTGTGAACGGTTGCTTAATGAGAAAAATTATGCTTATTAATATAATTGGCTACCAATTTTCCTGTATTCTAGACAACACCATTTCTGCCGTTAATGATCGGATGCGCTGGAAGACTTGTCTTCTGCAACTGGATAGCCGGCCGTTGTGGCCGAGCGGTTCTGGGCGCTACAGTCTGGAACCGCGCGACCCCTACGGTCGCAGGTTCGAATCCTGCCTCGGGCATGGATGTGTGTGATGTCCTTAGGTTAGTTAGGTTTAAGTAGTTCTAAGTTCTAGGCGACTAATGACCTGAGAAGTTAAGTCGCTTAGTGCTCAGAGCCATTTGAACCATTTTTTTTTTGTAACTGGATAACTGCACTTAATGTGGGTACTTGTGTGTTTATAGATATGAGAGATCTCTTTTGAAAAGAGAAGTGGATTTTATGTGTTTCTTCAGTTGCGCCAAAAACTCTGCAGTCGCATTGAATCTATTGCGAGAAATGTTCTCATCACGACTAACGCTTGCAACGTACTGAGGTCACTGCTAATCTGACGTTCGTGATCAAATGCAACAGTGCAAACTGCAGGCTTAGCTAGCATCTGCATTTATGTTCAAACATGTGTTTCTCGCAAGTGTGTCCGTACTTTTGTCCAGCCTTTGTAAGTGTAAATGAGACAATAGAGCGTTTGGAAAACCTAGACCCTACCATCCGACACTCCGAAACAAGTTCCTCGATATTCCATTCGTTCGATTTCCTTTGAGTTATTCTCGATTGTTTTCTCAACAGGTCTACGCTAATTTCTGTCATAATCCTTGACGATGGAAAAATTTCGCCAAGCTCATCACTTTGAGGATAACTGCTAGAGACTTTCGACCTTAGAGTGTAAACGGAGGGCAATGAATTACGCAGCTTCCTGCTGGCTGTGGGAGCCACATAAAGCTCTACGATTTCAGTGGACTTGAGGAGACTCAAATTTCGAGAACGCTTTTTATAAGAATGTTTAGGCTTTTGAATCAGAGCCTGAAATTCCTCTGTTAACATTCACAGCAGGTACAACTACGCTCAAATGTAAATAACGGACAAGCGCGTTACTGGGGCGTAATTGTTGAAAGGGGAAGGATAATCACGAATATGGTAGAGAAATACTGAAAAATTTCAAAACTGGTTGATAACTTCAGAGAAGTGGTGCGATGGCTGGGAACAATGTTCCTGAGACAATACAGGAATTCAGGTAACGCAGCAGCTGTGATGATATTTCTTGGAGAGAATTAGATGTTCAGATATTCAACAAAACAAAGCTTTTACTGTGCCTGAGCTAGTCGCAGTAATAACATGAATTTGTGAGTTTAATGAGCCTATTTATTTCTTGTTTTGGGAAAAAAGGTTTATTTTGTTTGTAAACATCAAGACTCAAACAAAAACTAAATGATTAGTCCGAGATTTAACGGTAGGTACTAAGTGACTTGCGTAATAGGAAAATGGTGAAGGGGAAAGATGTGAGCACAGAAATTATTATTAGGAGGTTTGAAATGTATTACTTAATACGTTGCTTTAATGAATTAAGAGTTGTGAGGGAACGAGTGACGTAATTTCTGAAGTTAATATTAACTCAAATTCTTACAGCAGTTGGACATTCTCGAAAACGGCATGACAATTTCTGAGATGTTAGCCTGCGTAATGTTGAACGCTTGTTACTTCTTCAGACATTTATTACATAAAGGAAAAACAAATACCTCTTACGTACCCAAATAAGAGAAATGTGAAATTCGTTGTAATTTTCGTTCCTTGGATTGTTAGAAAAAAGTTTCCAGTGCAAAACAATATAAAGAAGAAATTTAACAACTCAGATTGAAATATCTTGATGGTACACGAAATATACGAATAATGCTGTTAATTTTTGTAGTTGCTTGGTTTGTTAGGTTATTTTCACTGACAGAAATTATGAATCGACTAACTCATGCCTATGTGAAATCAGTATGTGGAACAATATTATCATCAGTCAGTACGCATTATAGAGCTCCGTCGGTTTCAGAGGAAGTTTCATATCAGCGCACACTCCGCTGCAGAGTGAAAATCTCATTCTGGAATGTAATTGTACTTTATGTGGACATAACAACCGGTTTCAGTTGCTATCGTTGTAATAAATCCTCTGAAACGGACGGAGTTCTATAAAGCGTACTGACTGATGATAATATTGTTCCACATACTGGTTGGAACCAACTCCTACGAATCTTATCTATGGCGTTATACCATATCAGTGTGTACACCATTCTGATTAAAATAGGGCTAAATCTAAATCAGTACTGATTATCTGTGTTACAGCAAAGTGCCTCTCTCCTATATGACAATTACCTGCAAAAAAGGTAACTATCAAGCACGATGACAAAAATGGTTTGGACACAAACAACACTATGTGTAATAAAAATTAGTGTAATATCTTTTTATATACAGTAGTTTCAATCACAAAAAAACTGAAGAAAGAGATAAAATATATATGATGCTAAGTAGCGCTAAATGGGTTGTAATTTGTGTTATTAAATTTAATTGTTTTGATACTGCAATTGCACAATAGATCTAAATAAGGTGCTGGTGAATTTCATAAACAATATCTTTCACTTTCTTCCCAAAATCAAACTCAAATTAAACATAATTAAAGGTACAGGTATTTGCATTTACGGTGACTATCTGTAGACTTATGTGACAGTAAATAAAATATTTTGACTGATAGACTACATAAACAGTTATTTGCAATGTATGCTACTCTAAAAGCATTGCTTTTATCTTTACAGGTGGGTTCCTACACATTCATCTCATTTGATATTTTTCTCATCTTATCAGAGTGGTGAGTTCAAACTATTTTCCTCATTTCCAGCGGTGTGAAAAGTCTTAAGTGATTAACAATAAGAGAACCAAAGCTATGTGAAATATGTTAAGTGACTAACAATAAGCAAACTACAGTAACTTAAAGTTATTGGTCATCGAGGAAGATGAAAGCATCCGTTTCAAGATGTAATTGAGTACATCTAATTAATATAGAGAGCGGAAGGTAACGAAGATGTTTTCCAGTCTTTAAAATTTGCCTGTTTTTTAAAAATAAAATATTTTGCAGTGAGCAAGCGCTAAAAGTTTTTAAAAGGGGCCGGATTGGCGTAAAAAAATTGTCACCGCTAACATGATTAGTTGCGGCACTATGCAAATTACTATGTGGAAAGTATCAGTGTCTTATTGGTGTGACGGCGAAATGCTGGGCAAATTGAAAGCGGTCCGCACGAACGACAAAGAGAGGCTAGCGGCTGGCGGTTCAGAAGCTATCCATGTGGAGAGTGTGACGTCATATAATCATGACTAGGAGCGCTGGGTCGCTACCTTTACAAGCAAAATTAGTACAGAATTTTATTACGTACTAATACCTAGTCGTATAAACAATCAAAATTAGTTTCAGTTGTACTTGGTCATTCAATGTGAACTATGCATTTTCGTTTTTACTTCTAAAAACTTCTACTTCTAAAATATTCAAAGTATAGCTTTCTTCTTTCTTATGAAGTATTTTTTTTAATTCTCTGAAGGGCTAGTGATGCTGTGCTCCTCTTCGCACAAGTATGCTGTTAATGCAGAAACCATCAACTGGTTTGCCCTATATATTTCTTAGGGCAATAGTTACATGTGATGCCTTACACACTCATTTAACTACATTTATTTACCACAGTTTCTTTCCCTGCTCCAGAGTTTTCTGCCTGGATCCGAAAATGTAAAATACTCTGGAATAGTGTTTTTAGACCTCACATATTCGCACTTTTTTTCGGATAGTGCAACTAGATATGGCATTCTACAAAAAATAGAGCCTGCCTTTATTTTCTCGGCTGGTCTAATCGTTATACAGTCAGTCCCACAAGAATGTGTACGCCAGAATATTAAATGTAACGGCCTCAGCCATATCAATGGTAGCGGTCTCGAATCTGTACTCAATACGCTTTTGCACAGTGTACAGATAAACAGTGTGAGAGTTTAATGTTTTGTTTCGTCAGCTTCAGTGTAAAATGAGTTCAAAAATGTCGAGTGCTAAAAAGAATGTGCAGTATTTAGTATAACGTCTTCTGAGGTCCGTTAAGAAGCTATTTGGTTCTAACTAGGCTTCAAGAGGATAATAATAATGATAATAATAATGAGTGTATGGCATTGGTGGGAGACCCCTCGCGGGGCGGTTCGGCGGCCGCTCTTTAACGCCACTACGGCGACTTGCGAGGGAATGAGGATGAAAGACACACAACACCCAGTCATCTCGAGGCAGAGAAAATCCCTGACCCCGCCGGGAATCGAACCCGGGACCCCGTGCGCGGGAAGCGAGCACGCTACCGCAAGACCACGAGCCGCGGACTTCAATAGGGTAATAATCTGAAACATCGCAGCCGTGTCTGTACAGAGTGGAAATTAGACAATGGGATGTCCACGATGGATTGGCCTGCAATGTCTCCGGGTGCAAATCCGATCAAAAATTTTTGGTCGAATTTAAGACGAAGCATAAAGGACATCTAATATATACCTTGAAGCAGCTGTCATATTAATCAGGACGATGTGAAGATCGTTACCGAGAGAATATGCACAAAATCTCGTGAAAAACTTGCCAAATAGATAATTGATACTGGCGACGATTTTAGAAACTATTAGCTAATTTTACGATTAGTAATAACATTTATTTTCATGTAAACGTATATTTATAACAGTGTCTTTAATTTTTTACGAATGTCGGCGTACACTTTCTTGTGGAACTGACTGTAAAATCTGCCTCTGATCCGCTATCGGAAGGAAAATTTTTCTTTTTAGATATACTTCTATTAATCGAATTAACAAATTCTGGATCGTACTTGTTATATACAGGCAGTCATCACACCCAGTGAAAGATAAATCGGCGGCATTCCAAACCATGTTCAACGGTATATACGAGGTCACCTTGCTAGTGAAGCTCAAGTGGCTGAATATGTCGTTTTTCAGCTTAAAACGTATCAAAACGGTTACGACCCAGAATTTGTTAATGCGGTTAATTGGAGTATACTGAAAACGAAAAATCTTCGTTCCCATAGCATCCACGTTATAGTCTGCCAGGATGTTTTTCTGTGCTGCTCAAAAGAGTGGAAGGCCCACAGATTCAAACACGTTGTAAAACTGAAGATGCTTGCCGTGCCCCAGAAGAGGGGAAGTTAGTTCTGGAAAGTCTTTTTAGCGTCTGAATGTGTTTCCCTGCCGAGGGAAGTGTGGGAACGTAAGCAGAGAAAGAGAAGCAGGTGACAAACAGAAGGAACACAGGAAGTCAGTTCTTCATTGGCGACATGGAGCTTGCAAAGTGAAGGAATTCCACCCCAAAAAAAGTCTGCGTGCATTCTTCCTTTCTTACTGTAAGAATATTAGGGGCATGGTCGGTACAGAGATCGTTCACAATAACAGAGCATAATAATTTTATTGGCCAGAAGAAGAACATGGGCCAGCCAATCGAGTGTTTGGCTATTCCCATGGGTATAACGGCGGAGAACGCAAAGAGATCGTCTTGATCGAAACAGCAGCAGAATAGCAGGATACTCCCTGGTGGGAGCCAGACTTGCAGCGCCGGTGGCAGCCAAAGGCACGCGCTTTCCGCCGCAAACGCACCGCCAGGCCACGAGAGATGCCCAGCCGCCTCCAATACGCCGCCCACTGCCACGAAATACACCTAGACGACCCCAGTGTGCCATTAGTTTCGCCGCCTACAACTCGATTAACGCCAGTACAGCGCACTATTACAATTTCTCACTTAAATCAGTCTCCCAGTTCCGTCTGTCTCATGGCAATTATTCTTCAAGAAACCTCGTAACAACTCCGAAAATTTTTTCGTTCAAAATGGGCACATTACTGCTTCCTTTTTCACGATTAAAAGTAATTTGTAAATTGCGTTTGAATGACCGTGGTGCAGAGGTCACGTTGGTTCTAAAAAGTAAATATTTGTGAATAATTTCATAAATTCTTGCGACTAGTGTTTTTAATCCATTTACATAATTTTCACACGTCGCACACAAGAGTAATTTGAAATACTGTGATTTTATTTTATTTTATACCCAAATTCCACACTCAAGCAGAATTTATGATATTATGTTTCCTTTCATTTAATTCGCAAATGAAACACTCAAGTGTAATTTGATACACATGGTGTATCATAAAGGCGTGGCCAAACTTTCAGGAAACATTCCACGCACGTAGGCGAAGAAAATATTTAATATGGAAAAGGGTCCATTTTCTGCTACTCTTCAACACGTTAAACTTGAGGAACACAAAGAGAAAGAATGTATCAGTACAGTACGAAACATTTTCGTTAATGAAATATTCAAAATTCCTGTCGCTAGCAAGGGTATTTGCATTAACCCCTCGTCGCATTCAGTCCGTGATGCCGTGGCCTGTCACTGGAGAAATACGTACTATTTCACGGCCTCTCGCAATACGGGCACGAAGACTTTGTACATCTTGTACCAGGGATCCGTAGACAAGAATTTCCAAAAGGCCCCACAAAAGAATCTGGTGGATTTAGGTCTCGAGAGCATGAAGACCACTTATCACGGAATCCATTACATACGAGCCTACGGACTGTACCTCTGATATGAGGAGAAGCTCCATTGTGGTTGAACTACATGACCCGTCGCACTCGTAAAGGCACATGCTCTGTCAGAGCGAAGTATTCTCTATGAAAGCATCGTACGTTTCTCCATCTAGCGTAGGTGGAAGAACATGAAAGCCTAACATACAGTCACAAAAAGTGCAGGTCAAAATATTGACAGAAAATCTTTGTTGATTATGTGATTCCACAATTTCCTAAAGATTCTCCACAGCCCACATTACGGAACAGTTTGACACTAAATTGAAACTTTTGGAACTCTCTTCGTGATTTCTCCCTTGTCTTCCTTGTCACTAATTTTTTCTCTTTCCACCATTGTGTGAACCATACAGCATGACTTTTCGGAGACTGTTAAGTATGATTCAAACTAGTTGTGTTTCCTATGATGAATGTCATTATGAAGATAAATAGAAAGTCAACTCTAACATGAAAATAAAGCTGTTTCGGACCTACGTCCACATAATACATTTTATTTCGTATGCGTGAGGAATGTTTCCTGACAGCTGGCCATAACTTTTCGTTTCATTGTGAATATTGTAGATTTTTTAAAAATTCTGACCATTACGGATCATTTGACACTATTTGCCCCTCATCTTCTCTAGTCTCATTTCCGGTAGTTACTCCCATTTTGTAAGACTATCGTGTACAGAACACTAATCAAAAACCCGAATATATAGGAAAGTATTCAATACGTTGGTATAAAATTGAGATATGTGAGATACATATACATCTTACACAGACATGCATCATACTACCATTACATATACCCACAAAACTTATCATATTTCAATATACAATAACACATTCAAACGCATGGAGACCAAAACCCTTTCAGTATTTGCCGTTTACCGAAGATAATCCAAACTACGATTGTTGTGTTGACTATTATTTATCAATATAAGTTCTCATATAAGGAATGTGAGTGAATAACGATCATGCTGTTCTCTGAATAGTAAATTCTGACTATGAGCGAAGAGTATATGTTATCTTCTAAAACTGTGAGTACATTTCAGACATTCATTTATTAAGTAGAATATCCACAAAATGTGGTGACGCTTTCTTTGCTTTCTACCTTGTGGGTTGCACTGGATGATGCGGCTTTAGGCAGCGAAACCGGTTGTGTTTTAGTAAACAACAATTTTACTGTTAGCGGAATTCTTCCCAACATCTCTTATACAGATTCGACAGTGTGACGGAAACAGAGAAAAACGCCGTAATGGACAGAAAAGAAATATCTCCTTTATACAAATTACAATGACAAAACTAGAGTTGTTGCACAAAATGTGTGGAAAACAGCTGTGTGCGAGAAGCGATTGTCAGAATCAATAAATCTTAGATTATCGAGATAGATGTTGTAGCGGATTATGATTGCATTAGGGTTATAGAACAGATGAGAAGTCTAGAAACTTTTCTTTTCTAATGAAAAGAGATGTGCTATAGCATGTAGATATACCTAAGTTATGTATAGATAACATGAATAGGAAGGAGCAGTAGGAATAAATTACTGTGGCAGCTAAAGACTACAGTGTTTGAAACATAGGACAGCCGAGGAAACACGCTATGGAAAACTCAAACCATAAGAAAGGATGTATCCTATAGTATATCTATACAACGGTGCTTCTGTGGAACAGGAAAAAGCAATAGAAGGAAAATATTGTCGGACTAGATAAAGTCAGTCAAATAATTCACGGTGTGTTGCGTAAGTAGTTATCATAGTAATAGAAATGAAAAGATTGGCAAATAATAGACAGATTTGTGAGATTGCAGCAAAACGTAGAAAAAGTAGTTACTTCAAAAAGGAATACTAAAAATGGCACTGAAGAGAAATGTTTTCTATTCACTGGTCAAATAGATTTTAATTCCAGTCTAGTTGACCACTAATATCGTAGTTCCTTTGAGAATGGAGCTCCCATGTGTAAATAAAGCTTCAAAGTCTGAGTACTTTAAAAATAAGTCACTGTGTGAAATATTTGACGTTAAGAAACAGTTTAGAAAAGATCTTAAATTACGCATATTGTTGGAATTCGCTACGTTCCCTCATTCTAGAATGTTGGATGAATATAGTCTGCGTAATTTGTGCTTCATTCTGAGAAAAACCAGCTTTTTCACGCATGTCATCGTTTATGATGTCATATCTGCTGAGCTATGTGTAATAGAGTGAAATAATTTTTCAGGTACATTCAGTGATATATTTCATGTGGAGTTAGTAGTAAAGACATAATAAATTAAAACGTCACGCGCAATGTTGAAGTTCTAATGAGTACTGTTTTCAGAAGACACTTTTTTTCCACTCATCCAAATATCTAGAGCTTATACCTCCTGAATTACGTATCGTAGGACGAGTACAATTTTGCAGATACATTCAGTGGTATACGAGGACGCTGTTTGCAAACTGTGTTACGAATAGAGTCGGTAGTAAAGAAATAATAAAATAAAACCTAATGTCCGATGCTGAAGTTCTGCTGCATGATCAGGAAAATTAAGTAAGCGGTAAACTTATTCATTTTCAGCTCTTTGTGACAGATGTCAGAGAGAAAAATTGTTTTATTGGACGGAAATACACTCGACGGAACAATGGTGAGTTGTTTACTTTGCTCCATGAGGAGACCGACTGAACACCATAAAACATAAAGTATTAGTTCGCTTTATTGCAACAAAGGTTAGAACAGTTACTAACCTTTGTACCAATCCATTTTCACAGCAATATTATAAGTATTTACAACTGCTGTGAACATGGTCACCTGATTCTGATAAGATACAAGTCTCTCAATCAGAGTACATTTAATCATAACTTTCACGTTGTATTCTGCCTTGTACAATGATCACATAGCTGGCGTATTAGAAGACAATGCAGTCGACGTATACGACGAGCGCGGGCTAGGCTGATTGGTCCTGTGCTAGACCAAAAGTACAATTTCTAATTTGGCGGCATAGCGGAACGTCTAAGAGCGTGACTACGCCAGTGTGCTCATCCGTCGATGCGGCTTGCCGCAATTATTTTCTCTTGTGGTTGCGTTGCGAGGTAGCAACCTAGCTTAGGCTCCTCGCTCTTTGGACGACACGACAAAAAGTTTCGATAAAGTCAAAAATTATGTATAAAGTTTGTTGGAAGTTGCTGAGGGCCCTCTCTGTCAACTACTGGATGAAAGTAAGTATGGTTTATGCGCTCCGTCAGTTCAAAAATGTTCAAATGGCTCTGAGCACTATGGGACTTAACATCTGTGGTCATCAGTCCCCTAGAACTCAGAGCTACTTAAACCTAACCAACCTAAGAACATCACACACATCCATGCCCGAGGCAGGATTCGAACCGGCGACCGTAGTAGTCGCAACCGCGAGACCACCTCGGCCGGCGCGCCGTCAGTTACTCCACCTCAAGACAACCACAGTGTCTAACTGTAACACTTGTCGTATTGTGTTAGACCTCTAGATTAAGATTATAACTCTTAATGAGTAGATTAAGATCGTATTTTACATTTTTGTATTCGTTAAGTAACAAACAAAAAAGTTCGAAAATTAAATTTTTATTAACCCTGGAATCCGTTTGTATAGGCAAACACTGAACTGGTAGTCGCTTAGTAAGAGGGCTACTCTTTTCAACATCCGACTGACCATGAAATTAAGACCACAGCGTAAATTCAATGAAAGCTTTGTACAGATGTGTTGCACCGTCGATCGTGTAACCCCGCACTTTTCAGTTCTGAGCACACAGTGAGCATGTGAAGATGCCTAGAACATAACTTAACTGTCATGCGTGACAGCAAAATACGACAGTTGTCTGGGACGTACAGATGTTCATAATGCAGGCGGTCAAGGAAGGAAGCGAGTGTCAGCTGATGAACTTGTTCAGCGAGTGACCAGGTGATTCGAAAACATAGTCTACGAAGGGCAAATCATGGCAAGTGAAAATGTTTTCCTCAGGCTTTGTTCTTCTTCATGACGATGCTGGCTGTACACTGCAGCTGAACCAAAGACGTCGTCGCAGTGTTTCCGATGGGAGGAGTTTCATCAACCCTCATGTAGCCCGGACCTGGTTCCCTCTGATTTTCATCTCTTTACATGAAAAGCTGACTACCGTGGACAGCATTTTGGAACAGGCAACGAGATGCAGCACAGCGCAGGAAATTGATGGAAAGCACAGGGTGTTGCCTTGTATGGCGAGGGTATGAAAAGTTAGTACTCAAGTATGTAAGTCGGAGCGGCGACTGTCTAGAGAAACAGCTACAAGATGTAGCCAAGTGTTGCAAAAAGAAAATGACGCCCTCATAATATACATAGTCCAACGCATATTACTTTACTTGTAAGTAGTGAAGTAGGTAATTATATATAAAATATGTCTGACTTGACCAGTAATTATTGTCTGGCTCCTGGAAGGGTGTATTTTAAGGAGTCACATGGCACATTTGATGGTTAGGTTCGTTGAGATGGAACTAGAGAAACCATTGACGCTTCTGAAGGGTGGGGTAGAAGACAATAACCATTCTGCACTTGGAAAATTTAGGCAATAGACGATAGGTATGACAGCGATTTATACAATTTATATCATCAGACAGAAGATGGTATTATGGTCACAATTAGGTGGTTAATGATAATAAAGGAAGGACTGATGTTGGACAATTGGGTCTAGGAATGCAGAAAGGTAGATCCAGTTAGCAACATACCTAGTAACTGGAAAGCATACATGAATCCTTAAGAGTTATAGGATTTTTCACAGAGAAAGGACACAAAGATTAGAAGAAATATTAGAAGGGACGATGGGTACAAGGTATTATCGGTGTTAGGGGAATTGGTACTATAGTCACGTATTCATTTGGAAAGGAATGATGCTGTGCTTGTTGTTTTCGGTTATGTTTGAAAAGTTCAGAAGAGGACAGCATGTGTAAAATAATATGCGATTGTGGTACTCCCCCATCTGGAAAAAGTCGCACAGAAGTATATGACCTATTGACTCAGATGAACTGTCGTTTTATCACTAACTATGAATTTAATCCGAAGAAACAACATATTCTTAAGATGCAGCAGAAATGAGGTTAGTGAAAAGCGTAACATGAATGTTGGGGAAACAGAATAATACATGACAGACAAAGCTAGAAGGACTTCAAGTACAGACTAGGAGAAGCAAACAGAGCATTTGCCATTAAATTTGGTGTTTCAGTATCTAATGTAGGCTACGTCTGATTTCCATAGGCCTGTGTTGGAGACAGTCATCGACTATGAGAAAAACGGAGAAGTTGAGAATGGAATCTGTTGAAATGTTGAGTCACAGAAATAACGTAAAAATTAAGTGCAGTGATAAGAAATGAGAATGTTGTTTGCAGGATCAGGAAGGTATGGAAGGATAGACATGTTGATAGAACATGTGCTAGGGCGTAAGGGAATTGTTTCCATTATTGTAGAGGGAACAGTAGAATACTGAAGTTGTGAAAACACATAGGTGAGAAAATATAGAGAGTGGTTATTGGCTGTAGTGTGCATACTGTAAGACCTTCAGTACACACACCATCAGATTATTTGACTTGTCGCTCTAACGAAGTAGGCGAGTGTCAGCAATATGTCTCGTGGTCTTACTGTGGCGTGTTTATCTTCTGCCGTTAGGTCAGACGATAGAAATGCCACTTGCACGCTTAAAGTAGCAGATTGACGGTGACCAACTTTAAACAGAACTTGATTAATTTTCACAGACATTTATTAAAATAATAAAAATCATAGACATTACATAACTTGATTCTGGATGTTATTTACAATTGACAATCTGAAGTTCCTTTGCTCTTCGTACGTTAATCTTATTCTCACATATTCTGATATTTGACAAAGTGTTTTTTCATTTATCTTCATGGCTATGTACAGAAATATGCTAATCTTATTAGGCGCAGACTGAAACTTGACTATAGACTGGTACAGACCAATGTAGACTGGTACAGACAAATGCAGACTGCAGACTGACTAATCGGAGGTCTGTACACACGTTATAATACTTTGCACGTTCAGGTATCACTGCGCGAGTGTGATCCACGAGGAGAAAAGGTTCTATGTTAGCAGCAATCTCATATTAATATGCGGAACGGCGGAAGCAGAATTAGGTCCGTCTCTAAGGCAGCGCCATCTCGTAGTGTGGAGACGGACGAGCGCTGCGCCTGCGCTGTTGTGCTTAGCGGGAGCACGCTCCAGTGGGAAAGTTGTGTACGTGCTGACTATGCAGAACTACGTACACAACACCGGTACAACAGGAAGTTGTAGTGGTACGCATCAAAAATTGTGTGCAACAGATGATCCAACATATTTAACATGTTGCGACAACATTCCTCCAAATTCTTTGAAACTAGTGAAGTAGCACTGACGACTTGGTAGAAGAACGTGATACCGAGGAGGAAGGGCGCCGCCGTACAACACTTCACAGTCATATCCTTTGTCCCCAGGGGGAACATTCCCGCTAAAGAGAAAAGGGCTAAGAGAATTACAAAAGGTAAACGCCCTCGGTCTGGTGCCATTGCCAGAACGGCCCGTCGCCATCCGCTGCCGAAATAGCGTAGCGCCGCGCCGACGCCGTCGGCGCCTGGCGGCGGTCGGTGTAACTACGCCATGCCGTCCTCGACGCCGGCGCGGCGGCCATTAACATAATGGCGGCAATTTCCGCCCCCCGGCCTGACGGTCGCCGCGTTGAGGACCTCCCCTGCTGCGACCATGCTGCGTCCACCGTCGCTACACCAGATAAGACTTTTGGGCCTGTCCGTCAGACGACCGGACACTGTCGCTTTGTAACGATCACCCGTGGTGAGGCGCTCCGCAAACAACATGCGCTCATACTGAGCCACCAACAGGAGTTGAGGACATTCAACATCTACGTGTATAATTTCAGTTTCTCTTATCTGTTTAATGCCGAGGTAGCGTGCTGGATGTGTGGCATTCGCGAACTGCAGTGCTGGCTCTGAGGGCTTCACTCAGCAGTGCGTCACCCACTCTGCGATCGTGGGCGACAAGTGTCAGCCAGGATTCTGGCAGATATGTACTACTACCGGAAGAGAGGCCCGCTCCTGAGCAGGTGGATAGCGGTGGAATCTCCTTGGCTTCGAACTGCTACCCTCTAAAGCAGACGTTTGGCTGCAGCTGTCGATACAGCTCATACGTCGTATTACACCGTCCTTCGATGCACACTTAAACCCTTGAGCTGATCTGAGGGAAATGGCTGCCCAAACTGGTGACAATTGTCCTTAAGCCAATAACGTTGTGGAGACTTGCGTGACAGCAGTATCGAAGAGGGTTCGGCCAGGCCACGTCCTCGTGCTAGAATCAAACGGAATTTCTAGTGGTTAGAGCCACGGTTATTCTACCGATACGTTGCTCTCAGACACGTAGAAATCAACACCATCGTGGCCCGCTGGAGCAGAAACTCCCCTCTGTCCAACCCGTAGTTGCACTGCTTTCCTACGACGTCGCTAAGATTTCGCGGCTCGTCCTGGCCGCCTGGTGGTTTGTAGAGTTTCCCTTATGAAACAAAATACCAGCGCTTGCCTGCTCACTTCACATGCTGCTACAATGTAAATGCTTTTCTCACTATAGCAACAAAATTCATTCTACTTGCACTCGCGAGCGCTTTGTAATCTGTTGTGACTAAGCAGCCATCAGGCCGTAGGTGAATGCTAATCTTCAAATCCTTTGCTTTCCACCACACACGATCTTCTCCCGCTGAGAAATTGAGATGAAAATACTGGAGATAAGGATACTGGGACCTTATTTGCAGTCCACACTAAGTCTTCTGATTGCGAAGACTCACCGAGGCGACTACTAACCAGCTAGATGGTGATCTTCAACCTTTTAAGTGCGACTATCCTTTGCCGAGTCCACTGAGAAGACGAAAATAATGGGACACTTCCTAATATCGTGTTTACATCCTTTCTCTCGTAGTTAGGGTAACTCATGTCGTCCGGCCATAACCACCTCGGACACCTTTTCACACGAGACTAGAAATGAAAGCTCCGCCAATCCACTGCCCTTTTATACCTTTGTACGCGAAACTATCGCCATCTGTATATGGACATGTCGCTACCCCATTTCGTTTGTTACCTCAGTGTACATGTTGATAATACCTACATGTTTCATGATCACATTCGCAGCCAACGACAGGATAGTTCCCGTTGTCATTGCCACGCCCCTCTATCTGTTATCCACACCCTGTGAGAATACTCGATTAAGCTGCGTAGCCGCGAATCAACTGGCTTAATAACTCTGTCAGTACGGTTCAGGTGGCGACGTCCAAGCAGCGTATCAGGTTTATCCTCTTGATCGAGAGAGTGGTTTATATACACTGATTTAACTCTTGTCGCCTTGGTGTCACCCCGTGTTTACCTCGTCTGTGACGTGAAAAGCCAACCAGTATTCTGCAGGGAATGATCAAGTGCCAGATGGGTGGGGAAGCTGACCTTCTAACTCAGGACTGGCCCCACTAATCCTTATGAGGCTTGAGAATGAAGCCTGTATTTCTTAGTGCTCGTGAGGAGCGGAATGACCTTCTACCGCGTACTCGTACTAGACCTGGGGGCTCCAGTATGCTTCAGACCTACAGACCTGTCCTATATCATTTCAGTTCTTCAATTTAGGACCTGTTCAATAAAATTCTTCTGGGTTTGAGGCCGCATTGTCATCTTTAAAAATCTGACGTTTCGGGGACTGTTGCAAGGCGCCTTCCTCAGGGTGTATTGCTAATTGCTGTATGAGCATTAGTTTGGATACTTATATACTATAGAGGAGTGCTTTCAATGGAGGTGAGGGTGAGGAGGCAGGGTATTAGGAATTCATTTTATTGGCCTTTGCATTAGGTGTTGTCATTGGTGGAAATGGGTGGAAAGTATCCAAACTAATGATCATTCAGCAGTTATCTATACTCCCCGAGGAAGGTGCCTTGAAACAGTCGCCGAAACATCGGAATTTTACAGATGACAATGCGGCCTCAAACCCAGAAACATTTTATTGACTATGACAGCGGACGCGGAAGCCTAAGTTTACACAATGACTTGTTGTTTCCTTCCTTGTGCTTGTTATCTCGCTTTCTGTTGTAACGGCGACCGGAACCGTCGCCGGGTTGAAGAGACGGAAAGTGCGGCGGGACCTGCAGAGCGGCCCGCGAACAACACCACCACGGGAGAGGACGCACACGACCAACAAGGGACAGAACGAACAACGATAAGATCGAAACGACGGAGTCACACGAAAACCTAACAACCACGTCCACTCGTACACAGAACAAGAAAGTAAATAAGCTGTCAAAGGCGGCCGGTCGGAGTGGCCGTGCGGTTCTAGGCGCTGCAGTCTGGAGCCGAGCGACCGCTACGGTCGCAGGTTCGAATCCTGCCTCGGGCATGGATGTCTGTGATGTCCTTCGGTTAGTTAGGTTTAATTAGTTCTAAGTTCTAGGCGACTGATGACCTCAGAAGTTAAGTCGCATAGTGCTCAGAGCCATTATGTCAAAGGCGAGGCGATGTGTCCGGAGACGTACGCCAGGTTAGACTGGCTGGCTGAGCTTTTTTTTTTTCCTTTATTGAATTTCGATTGCCCCCGAAGGGGGGCGGGCTGGCAGCAAGTCATAATTCCTGTAACACTGATGTATATGTTATTTCGATTCTTTTGTAAAGCCTGTACTACAAATGTTATCTGTATTGTTATGTTCTTTAATGATGCATTTTGTACCTTTGTAATTGTATTCTTATGTTATAAAATTGTAATTGACACCAGTTCATCATATTCTTAACTTGTAAGTTACATTTCACTGCACACGTTTCTGTTGGTCATAATATATGGACAATATGTGAGGAGTAGGGACTGATGGTGTTTGCACGTGTGTTAATAATTCAGCAAGGGACTGGATAACAGCATTGTTGGTTCTAAGGACAATTCCAAACAATTTGTGAGTGCACAAGTGGTGGTTTATGGACTTGCTATCTTCTCTGCAAGACTCTTCGATGGTGATTGTGCACCTGCACAGTCGCAACAGATGGCTGCTGGCCGTCTCTACAAGGACTACAGTGGGTCTGCATCTTTGATGGCCCACCAATACCATTATCTCTACCAGGACTACAGTGGGTCTACTCTGTGATGACCTACCTTCCAATATTCTTCAAAACTTCGACTGACTCTGCTGTGGGTTTGCTCTGTTGTGGCCCATTACCTGTCTGCTCTAAAGCCTACAGACTTTTGAAAACGTAAGAAGAAGATTAGAAAACAATAAAAAGGCGATAAAACGGTGACTTAATTTGTAAAACGGCGGAAAAATTGGGGAAAGTTAAAACATAAAGCAAAACGTTGGCAATGCTAATGAAACACACAGGAGTCAGACAAGTAACATAGTAGACAGACTGTGGTGTCACCGCCAGACACCACACTTGCTAGGTGGTAGCTTTTAAATCGGCCGCGGTCCGCTAGTATACGTCGGACCCGCGTGTCGCCACTGTCAGTGATAGCAGACCGAGCGCCGCCACACGGCAGGTCTAGAGAGACGTCCTAGCACTCGCCCCAGTTGTACAGCCGACTTTGCTAGCGATGCTACCCTGACAATTACGCTCTCATTTGCCGAGACGATAGTTAGCATAGGCTTCAGCTACGTAAGTTGCTACGACCTAGCAAGGCGCCATTACCAATTGATATTGAGATATTAAAAGCATGTACATTCAAGAGCCATATTCTCCAATTGTGGATTAAAGTTAAGTATTACATCAACTTCGTACTTTATTTATTAGACTCAACTCCTTTACTTGTTCCAGACCTCACGCCAGTCAGCGTGAGCGTAAACGCGTGCATTTCGGTCTCCTCTAGCTACAAGGTGTTGGCTCTTCGGCCAACACTTCACAGACAATTAAAAAACACGGCGACGCTGGCTGAGTGAGAGGCAGGCGCTTAAGTACGCTATCGGGGGGGGCCGCTATTGGCCGCTGGAATCACGTGTTCCACTGTGGCGCCCTTACAACATATTCGGGCCCGGAGGCGCGCGCCGCCACAGCTAACGGCGCGATGGTGCAGAGACCTCTCTAGGGGTCTTCGACGTCCACGACGTCTGGCGGGGATTCGAAATCCGCGGCGCGCGGTACCAGACTCTCTACTTCGGATGACACCGCATCAGACAAAATGGTTCACGGTCTTCTTCTTCTCCTGAAAAACAAATATAGCATCAACTTTCGAGCCTAGAGTTCTTGTTACATATGTAACTTTCTTAAACTGGGGACGAGTTTCTAGTCAACAGTATTTATTTCACGAAAGGCGTTCAATAAGTAACGCAACGCATTTTTTTCTCACGGGCAGCGTCGGCTGAAAAAATGCGGAATTTGTTGTGGGGCATCGTGAGATATTCCCGCTTCAGCCCCTGTAGTTTTATAAAGTTCCCTTTGGTGCCGGCGCTACACGTAGCCTTCAAAATTGCATCTGTAATGTAGGTGCGTCCCAGCAAGAGAGCTACCACTGAGTTACTTTTGACGGTAAAGCAGAGCATCGGAGATATTCATAGACCCTTGCAGAGTTTCTATGGGGACCTGGCAGTGAACAAAACCAAAGTGAGTCGTTAAGCTAGGCGTTTGTCATCATAGCAATAGGGTCGCCCAGACCTGTCCGACCTCCAGCGTGCCATTCAGTCGCACACAGCTGTGACTCTTGCAATGTTGGAAATGCGGACATTCTCACTCTAGTTATTCAGCTGCTCAGCTAGGCGTCTCTGTTGGTGGTGCTGACACACTTGTGCACCAGCTGGGATACTCAAAGGAGTGTGCCCGACGGGTTCCTCGCTTCCTAACAGAAGCACACAAAGAGCAGCGAAGGAACATCTGTGCAGAGATGCTTGCGCGGTACGAAGCTGATCGTAACAATTTTTTGTCAAACATCGCCATAGGTGACGAAGTATGAGTTCTTCACACTGAACCGGAAAGAAGCTCACGAAACTATAATGGACTATTAACATCCATTATACAGTCAGTATCTCTAATCTTCCGACCTCTACCTACTTGGCCCAATTAAAGTTGCACTCCCCGGGAAGTAGCACTTCGATGATGGGAAGGTTACTTACACTTGTCGCTATACGAGGTACATTCAAGTTCTAAGGCCTCCGATTTTTTTTCTCCGGACTGGAAAGAGATAGAAACATGCGCATTGTTTTATAATGAGGCCGCGTTCATTGTCAATACGTCCCAGAGATGGCAGCACAGTACGGCAGATGGAATTTTACCGCCAGCGGCGAGAATGAGAACTGTTTTAAATACTTAAAATGGCGACGTTTTCCTTACTTGAACAGCGTGCAATCATTCGTTTTCTGAATTTGCGTGGTGTGAAACCAACTGAAATTCATCGACAGTTGAAGGAGACATGTGGTGATAGAGTTATGGATGTGTCGAAAGTGCGTTCGTTGATGCGACAGTTTAATGAAGGCAGACATTGTGTGACAACAAACCGAAACAACCTCGGGCTCGCACAAGCTGGTCTGACGACATGAACGAGAAATTGGAGAGAATTGTTTTGGGGGATCACCGAATGACTGTTGAACAGATCGCCTCCAGAGTTGGCATTTCTGTGGGTTCTGTGCACACAATCCTGCATGACGACCTGAAAATGCGAAAAGTGTCATCCAGGTGGGTGCCACAAATGCTGACGGACGACCACATGGCTACCCGTGTGGCATGTTGCCAAGCAATGTTGACGCGCAACGACAGCATGAATGGGAATTTCTTTTCGTCGGTTGTGACAATGAAACCATTTTTCAATCCAGAAACAAAGCGCCAGTCACCTCAATCGAAACACACAGATTCACCGCCACCAAAAAATTTTCGGGTAACCGCCAGTGCTGAAAAATATGATGGTGTCCATGTTCTAGGACAGCGAGGGCGTAATCCTTACCCATTGCGTTCCGAAGGGCACTACGGTAACAGGTGCATCCTACGAAAATGTTTTGAAGAACAAAATCCTTCCTGCACTGCAACAAAAACGTCTGGGAAGGGCTGCGTGTGTGCTGTTTCACCAAGACAACGCACCCACACATTGAGCTAACGTTACGCAACAGTTTCTTCGTGATAACAACTTTGAAGTGATTCCTCATGCTCCCTACTCACCTGACCTGGCTCCTAGTGACTTTTGGCTTTTTCCAACAATGGAAGACACTCTCCGTGGCCGCACATTCAGCAACCGTGCTGCTATTGCCTCAGCGATTTTCCAGTGGTCAAAACAGACTCCTAAAAAAGCCTTCGCCGCTGCCATGGAATCATGGCGTCAGCGTTGGGAAAATTGTGTACGTCTGCAGGGCGTTTACGTCGAGAAGTAACGCCAGTTTCATCGATTTCGGGTGACTAGTTAATTAGAAAAAAAAATCGGAGGCCTTAGAACTTGAATGCACCTCGTAGATCAGTAGAGTGATACCATGCGAATACGGACACCCTACCTGGAAGGTGGCGTAAGGCCGTAGCACTGAAAGAGGTTTATAAGAAAATGAAATTCCTACAGCCGTCCTTATGATCTTATTTATTGTGTAGCTACCAGTTTTGGCATTTCAATACGCCATCATCGGACCTTAGTTCAGGCTGAAGTGGTTATCACGATCCATATATACGCTATATCAGTGGCCAACATAGTGGTTTACGCAGGATATCTGCAGCTGTGATGTCAGCACTCCAACCATCAGCTGATCTACAGTCAAACGGATGGGCATACAGAAAGAAGATTATATTGAAAAATAGGATTTTTAACCACAAGAGTGAGGAATAATATTGTTTATTGGCATCCTGAATGAAACTAACGTACTTACAGGAAAAAAAAGTTGCTTTACAAATTGAACGCCCTTCGTAGTATACAAAATGGTTCAAATGGCTCTGAGCACTATGGGACTTAACATCTGAGGCCATCAGTCCCCTAGAATTTCGAACTACTTAAACTTAACGAACCTAAGGACAACACACACATCCATGCCCGAGGCAGGATACGAACATGCGACAGTAGCTGTCGCGCACTTTCAGAATGAAGCGCCTAGAACCGCTCTGCCACACCGGCCGGCCTAGTAGTATGCAGATTTGGTGATATTTGTGGACTAGCTGTTACACCACACTATTTATTTTACTATGCTTATTTTGACTCTATTTCTCAGATAACAACATGAAAACGGCCTTGACGGCTGCATCTGGTGCTGGCAAAAGGGGTACTGGTACTGTTATTTTGTTCCAAGCATTGACAACAGTTGCAGACCCTGAACTATCATTTTCCACGTGCTGCACAAGGTATTAAAAGGAATTAATATACCGGTTGACTTTGCTTGTAAAGTACGCTCTCGATATTTCTACAGTAATCTCTCTTTCAAGGTCTGCAAATAAAAGTTGAATCACTATCTCCGTCACGGTTTCACGCATCTAAATAAAACTTTGACGAAACGTGCTGCTCTTCTTTGGAAATTCTCTATTTCGTCAATCAGTTCTGATGCGGATCGCAGACTGAAGCCGTCTTCAAGTATCGGTAGAATGAGAGCTTCGTGAGATACGTCCTCTGTATGAGGACTACACATAATAAGGAGTCTTGTAGTAAATCTCATTCTGTTGTCTGCCTTTTCTAAGATTAGTTTTACGTCATAGTTGCAATTCAAATCGCTGTTTACGCATACTCCGAAATATAATAGGTTATTCAAAAAGAATGCACGGATTTTTTCATTGCAGGAAACCTATAACAGATAGTATCACCGAACAGAGGAAGTTTAAAAGTTTTTACACAGCAGCGCTTTTAACCGCTTGTAGAAAGATGGCGGCTACACCACAAGAGAACTGATATTATATGTAGGAATTTGCGTGAAATCAATCCATTGGTCAAGTGCAACGCACACCATGCTATCTTTTCTCCAAGAAGTTGGCGTGCACAAGCTGATTTATAACTGGCATACAAAATTCTAGTAAGTTGGTTACATATGGAAAGGGATGAGCACTGTTCGCCTACGTACATCTGATGAAAATATCGAGCGTACGCGAGATGCGATCATACGGAGTCACAAGCCGGCCAGGTCAAAAACTTCAACTTCCTCAAACAACGGCGTAGAGTGTTCTGAAACGACGCCTGCATTTGAAGCGCTACAAGTTGTAGTTACTGCAGCACCTGCATCCTGGCAACCATAACATTAGGCACGAATTCTGCTTTTAAGTTCTCCAGGATACGGCAGAGGACATTTTTTTCGCATGACTTATCTTTTCGGGCTAATCGACGTTTCAGTAAAGTAGAAAGTAGACCGACAAAATGTAAGAATTTGAGGATCACAAAATCCTGACTTCGTCGCCGAATATGAAACTGACTCACCGAAACCGAATGTTATGTGCCGTTTCTGTTCAAAACGATTATGGACCTACGTTTCTTACCACGGAATTGTGGCAGGAATATACTTCCTGGAATGCTGCAAAATGTGCTATTTCCCCTCTGTTTAAGGAAGTTCCCAATGATTTCATTTATGGGCATGACGTTGCTCCATCTCACCTTCATCCTGAGGTGCTGCGTTATCCAAACAGCGCTATGCCATGACGTTGGATTGTATGGATAATAAGTTGCTGTTCATTGCTTTTGGACTACCAAGTCACTAGGCGTCACACTTTGCGATTTTTTCTGTGAGGCTGTAAAAAAGAAATAATCTTTGTCCCACCTATTGCAGCTACTCTTAAAGAGCTACGAAATCGAACTGTTGAAGCTGTCGATTCAATAAACAGGGACCTGTTGATTCATGTGTGGACTGAAATAGACTACTGTTTCGGTATTTCTCGAGCAACGCATGGTGCTCATGTTGAGTTTATGGTGTAGACTGTAGTGTCTGTGCGAACATACTACTTTGAACCTTCCTCTGTCCAGTGACATGGTCAATGTGCTTCTATCTTTCTTAGTTTATCTGTAATAAATAACTGAAATCTGTTTTTTTTTCTTTAAATCACATATGTATCCACGTGGCTGTTGCTTTCAGCAAGCATTTTGGAATCGTGCAGTTGTACATTAACAGGCCTTTAATGTTATCGATGGACAATATGTTTTTTTTTACGTTGAGGTTCAACGACCACTCCTAGACGAAGCGCCAGTTGCTGGTCTATCTGCATTTCGCTATAATTATCTAGCATTGCGACTTAAAAAATGGTTCAAATTGCTCTGAGCACTGTGGGACTTAACATCTGAGGTCATCAGTCCCCGAGAACTTAGAACAACTTAAACCTAACTAACCTGAAGACATCACACATATTCATACCCGAGGCAGGATTCGAACCTGCGACCGTAGCGGTCGCGCGGTTCCAGGCTGAAGCGCCTAGAACCGCTCGGCCACAACGGCCGGCTTGCGACTTCACTGTCTACAGTAGTATCGTTTGTAAACAAACTTACTGAACTTCCAGTGTTATTCACTATGATATTCCGTATATAACACATCAGTTTTCTAGTGATATTTGTGACTTCCTTGGTACCACCAACTCGCAACCGTAGACAGCAGGCCCGGATATAGGGAGGGACAAACGAGTATCTGCCCCGGGCGGCAATTTCAGGAGGCGCCAAAGTCATATTCTTGGAGAAAAATTCTTGTTCACAAAACCCTACCATTCTGAGTACGTTATTCATATGATTTTAAAACGAGTCCATGTTGTTTTTTGAACATTTTTAACACACTCTGAGTTCTGAATGAATCATAAGTTGATTTTTGAATTCGTGCGTAGTGCACGTGATCTCTCTGCCCTGTCGAATCTAGAAATAAAAAACTTTCCTGCAAGGGGACGTAACTGTACGAGCTAAATCAATAAACCGGAACGGGTGAATGCCAAACGTTCTATGTTTATATGGTTTATTGAGTGTGCGACTTATAAGAATTGTTATAACTGTACGCGAAATCCGTAAACTCAGGCTACCAGAGTGGTAATAAACGCATAACAGGAATAACAAGTAAGAAAGATTATTTATTATCTATTCGGTGTATCCTAGGAAAAATGAAATTTTTAATAGAAAATCTTTGATAATTAAATGAAATTCCTGCAAAAAGAACATTTACTTTAACAAAACTTATATATAATACAAAGAAAAAGTGAATAAACAAGCAAGAATAAAACTCAGATCGGTACATTACTATGGTCAAGCTGTAGTCCCCGGTTACCAGCGGCTTAAGCTCTAGTCTTGGAATAGCGCAGAAAACGCGTTGTACGACCATGTAATAACGCCTAACCGGAGAATAAATGCGGGATAACTAAACCGGTGACTCTCGAAGGGTTAGTGAAGTTAACTGGAGAACAAGTTACAGAATTAGTGATGACAAGATTGTTTGTTAGAATGAGGTAGGAGAAGAAATGGGGAAATCACACAAATTATATGGAAGAATATGACGATGCCAAATTTACATGAAAATTTCGTGCTACTATTTTTCGATCTCTTCCTTGAGAAACTGGAGCATATGAAGGAAATGTGGAACTTGTGAAACTATTTCGTAACATAAAACTTTGTGCTTCTAGTAGGCCTAGTAGGCATTTGATATTGGTACTTCGTGAATTGTATTCTGTCGTTCTACTTATGTAAATGAGGTAGATAATAATGACCATTTGTGCCAAAACAGTCTCGCTTATTTGGCGTGTGTCACAACCGCTGCAGTATTAGAAAGGCCTATTTCGTTTTATCTAGCAGCTAATGATAAAATAGACGCAATCAAATCGAGAAACCTCACCAGTCTTGGTACTATACGCCTTAACAGTTTTTTCAGTATTACACAACGACATTTGGATTTTTCATGTGGGAAAACCTTTGACGAACTTTGATGAGGTAATGGATTCTTTAGCAGAAAGGAAAGCATGTCATGTAAAGCCGTAGCAAGGTTAGAGAGAAAAAATGCTGGGATCTAAGGAATGAAGAAATGTGCCTTGCTTGTCTCTTGACTTTGATGATTCTATGTTTACTATATTTAATTTTATGTCACACAAAAGAGAAAGTTATTAGCTAATAGGCAATAAAGAATGAAAATTTTCTGGAGAATTCTTATTCTCCAAGTCACAAACAATGCCACCCAGTGTTAATTGTCAGTTTTTTAAGGGGGTAGTATGAAAAACCGGCCGAATAGGAGGTGGAGAGGCACCACAGGACATTTTAATTTTTCACTGTCCGGAATATAGCTCTGATGGCTTCCATCACAAAATATAAACGTTTGAATTCCACAGAGCAAAGTACACTGACGTGCGATAGAAGACCGCTATTTGAAGAGGCGTGGTATTGCATTGTGGCACGCTTAAGACCAAATAACATGTCTTACATTTCCTTGAACATATATGTATTAGATTTCAAACTCTTCAGAAAGATGTGAGATACAAAATGAATATATTTTGGAAAAACAGATTTTTTTTTAAATTTTTGACGTCATATCTCAAACGCTCGAGGGGGGGGGGGGTATGGGGGGGTTCGGAAGTATCGCAGATCCACGTCTGAGACAGTAATGTTACTGGCTGTCTATCTTTTAGATGTGTTAATGGAGGGCAGTGTAGGTGATAAAAGTTGTAGAAGAAGACCAACACTCGAATATAGTAAGCAGTTTCAAATTTATGTTGGTTGCAGTAGTTACGCAGAAATGACCAAACTTGCACATGACAGAATAACGTAAAGAGTTGGATGAAACCAGTCTTAGGACTGATGATCAAATCAACATTTAAATCAACTCAAGCATGTAAATGGATATGTGTACAAGCACTATATTGACTGTACTTCAATATTCGTGTCTTCATAAAAAGTGCAAGAAATGAACGAACTTTATGGTGCAGTGAAGTGCTTGTGTAACAGGTGACTTTCCCGCCAGCGGCGGGGTCACCTTATGTCTGTTTCATTGCCCTCGGAAATTTCCATTTAGTTAGCATTTTGGGTCACGAAGCACCGGAAGCGCTACTAATTGCACTCTAATTTGGTAATTATATGCGAATTACGTGGGGCTCCTTCCGCTGCAGCATGGCGAAAGACTTCCCTTTTCAGCAACTCCACAACACCTTTCTCACTTCCTCATTCCTCGATTGAACAATGCGGAGTAGCTCTGAAAGACCATTTTCAAATTCAGCAAAACCTTCTTGATCAGCTTTGCGAATCCATCTCTTTAACATATCCCAAGAAGCTTTAAACACTCGTCCTGACAGATGTTGTTTACTTGCTTTCCTCTTTTTATTGTAACTAAGTTTTCTGTTGATATCAGACAATGAATGAGAAACACTTTGTCATTTCTGTAGTTACAACAATGAAACTATTGAATATAAAATTTGCCACATCTTTTTGAATGTATGAGCGTCCAGAATCATTACTGTATATTCTAAATTGAGTGTTATGTCCCACTTGCCGCCACATAAGGGTATTTCTAACTTAAAAAAGAGACATAAATTGCATATTAAATTGTGAAATGCTTACAGAAAATTACAGGATAATGAAGTAAATCTAGTATGGTGAAACTTGGTGCTAGAGTTGGTAAACGGAACTGCTTCTCGAGTCTTCCTTGACAACCCTCTCTACCGTCACATACAACATTGATGCTCTACCTCCAAAGCGACCGCTGAAAGAGACCGGTTTAAGGAATTTGGAATGAAATTTCATTGATATAATTGCGAGAAGGTTTGCAGCGGAAATTTTTAACCACTGCCTGGGATTCACGTATGCTTGAACTTGAGCGAAAATATATTATGTAGTGAATATTGACGGCACCATAGTGAACCGCATTTTAAATAGCAACTACGAGGAAAAATGACTTTTCATAACACGCAAATAAGCAATGACATTTTTCGCCTAGGATTTAACGATTCGTTGATCATTGATTGTTGATATTCAGCTGTTCGCGTCTGTTCACGATGACGACTAACTGATAAATTTCCCATATTTGTAGATAGCGTGGTAAGATCGTATTAAGTGCTTACAGCTTATACACAAATTCAGTCTGTAACAGTTACCACCATTATTGGTCCTTTTTACTGGACTTATTTTGTACTTCTGTTTCCGGTGCAGGCATCAAAATAGTACGAGGCCCATTCACAGTCTTTCTCGCTTGTAACACAGTAGAGACAAACAATTCTGTGCAAAGTGTAATTTAATCCCAATAAACTGTCATGTGACTTCTCTACTAAGACGTTGCACCATTAGTTTCGTTGCGTTAACATATAGCATATGTTAAAATGAGATTTAATATTGTTAGATGGACCAGATACTTCAAAATTACACAGATCTTAAACTGTCTTGCACTTCACACGATATGCTCATCTTTCAAAGGAACTCTGATTTCCTCCGATATCCTCTCGTGTATTGGAGGCGTCGTATGTTCTCATCCCGGAAACACCGCCGAAGCAAAGAGAGAGACTCTGAAATTGAATATGAGACGAAGCGGCTATCGGGAATCTAGCGGTCTCATCTCAGAATCAATCAGGCTCCCGCTGGCCGAAGGAATAAGTGATTTCCCCAGAGTTTTCTCCTCAAACAACGCAAAACTTGTTACATTGTGTCAACATCCCGCCTTGCAGCTACCGGTCTTCTCACTGACAGAGCCCCAAGGGACGGTCACACACTTTGTAGCTTAATGGATGGCGATCGGATGTTCGGCACCTACAACCGCTACGAATACTTGCAACATGTGCAGAAGAATATAGGGAACCACTGTGTTGCAGTACACTGAAAATATTTTGTACGATACAACAAGTGAAAGCTTTAAATACTTTAACTTAGAGTAATTTACCATTTGAACTGCTGTTAAAGTAATATTTAATTTTCTCTACCGATTATGTTTATTGAATCTCTTCAGTGACAGGTATTGACTTCTTTCCCTATACGTACACGACAATTAAACGTTATTTGTCAACTGGTTGTTTACAGGCATGTTATGTAGCTGGCCGGCGTCGAATGGGCTATTTCTCATGTTCCTAATTTGACACATTTAGTTGCTACTATTCTTAGCAACATGTCGCCATGGTCGATATGCATCACCTGTAAGGGTCTGCCTATCTCAACAGTGATATAATGATGGTTATGAAGTACTGAAGTATATAAATGATCTGAAAAAGCAAATACGGTGAGCGTTTATCACATTTTTCTTTTTTGTTTCATTGTACCATTATATAATATAATTGAAAATTTTGTATGAATGGCGACAGTAGTGGGAAACGGCGGGACAGACTAGTGCCCCTGCGCCACGAGGAAGCCCTGGTAAGAAATTCAAAGTAACGGCTTGACCAGCCTTTGTTGCTAGTAGCCACGTTGGGAATATTATGAGTAATTAAAGCAAGGATCGGAAAATTCCTCCACCTCCACGAGACAACAGTCCTCTACTAAGCCAAGCCAACGGTGATCTCTAAATGTTGGGGAAAATAAGTTTGATACCACTTAATTAACGAATAATTTCAAGGACTTTCTGAGTATTATTCGGAGCGTCCGAAGGCATACATCACACGATTCGTAAATTAACGTACAATGTGAATCTACCATCGAATATACAAATAGCATTTTGTTGGGAGACAGTTTGTCAGGAAGGTTGGATAGAGCGGCAGTCTTTCCTACTGCAGGCTTAGTGGTAGATCGCAGAACAGCCTTTGCTCTACAAGCGAAATGAACTGGAAGTTAGACGAGGATTTATTGTCACACTAATTTAGATTGAGCTCAACATCAGCAGGATATGTAAGGGAAGTAGAATTTCTTATGAACAGCAAGGAAGGCACAGATTGTCCAGAACTAAATACTGGAGTGTAAGCTGATTTGAAAATTTCTGGCAGAAGAAAACTGTGTGCCGTACCGACACTTGAATGTGAAACATTTGTTTTTTTGGGGGAAGTGGACTGTCCAAGCCAGACTCATTCTGGAAACAATTCACCAGGTTGTGCCTAGGTCATGTCTACTGTTACGCGACCGTTTTCCCGAACTATTCCTTGATTGATGAAAAGACCGAAATAAAAACAGATCAAACCGAAATAATTAATCCCTAATGATATATGAAATACTCATCAATACCAGATATTGCCAGCGCTTAACTAACGTGGATTACAATTTCCTATATTCGACTGGTCGTACATTTAAATAAGAAACATTTGTGAAAACAAATCGTCCTTCTCTGTGAGCAAGGGGAGAACCGTGGGCAGAATTTATGGAAGGCAGCCATACATCTGCAAGAGAGAACATCGGGCAGTCTGGCTGGTTGTGCTGTGGGGTCAGCTGGACATTCTAATGTAAATGTAAACCAGCCACCCCCCCCCCCCCCTCCCCCGTCTGGTATACCGTTCGCCGGGTGCAAGTCTTTCGATTTGGCACCACTTCGGCGACTTGCGCGTCGAATTCTAAAGTCAGAATACAGATTGTATCTCTATTATGTGTCGGAACAACGGAGTCCGTTTTTGATGGGCAGTTAGCGGCAGGGGCGCGAAGGCCAATTTTGCCGCTTCGCGGCGTAGCCGCGAAGTCTAGGGCGCCTTGCCACTGTTCACGCGGCGCCCGCCGTTGGAGGTTCGAGTCCTCCCTTGGGCATGGGTGTGTGTGTTGTCCTTAGTGTAAGTTAGTTTAAGTTAGATTAAGTAGCCCAAGGACCGATGACCTCAGCAGTTTGGCCCCATAGTAACAAATTTCCATTATTTTCAGCACACAGATTGGGGACAGAACAGAGAAAGTCCGAATTTGTGGAAACACGTTGTTGTTGTTGTTGTTGTGGTCTTCAGTCCTGAGACTGGTTTGATGCAGCTCTCCATACTACTCTATCCTGTGCAAGCTTCTTCATCTCCCAGTACCTACTGCAACCTACATCCTTCTGAATCTACTTAGTGTATTCATCTCTGGGTCTCCCCCTACGATTTTTACCCTCCACGCTGCCCTCCAATACTAAATTGGTGATCCCTTGATGCCTCAGAACATGTCCTACCAACCGATCCCTTCTTCTTGTCAAGTTGCGCCACAAACTTCTCTTCTCCCCAATCCTATTCAATACTTCCTCATTAGTTATGTGATCTACCCATCTAATCTTCAGCCTGAGAAAGATAACACTGAAAGTGGAATGGAGATCAGAAAGTTTAGGCTGCATTTGAAGGTTGTGGGACACCGCCACTGATGGCAGGACAAAAAGTACAATGAAATGTAAAAAGAAACTACTATCGAGGAACCTAAATAATTTAGAAGTGAGAATGAGAGATGAAAAAATCATCAATTTTTACAGTTCTCCAACATCATTGACTGGAAAGAGAACTAAGAGAGAGAGAGAGAGGCTGACAGTAAGACACAATTTTACAGTGGTATGTCTTACGAATATTTTCGTTAACCACCTGAAATGTGAGTAAGAGACGGAGACTAGCGTCATTCAAGACAGATTCTTATTGGTTGACGCTCGGAATATGTGTCGTTCAGCCAGTCAAAATTACATGACGCAAGAAAATGCTTCTTGGAAGCTAACAGCCGACAGCTACCCTTCAACCAGAAAGGACAGAAACCGCCTTAGGCTGGTATTATGTGCAGGTGACTTCCCTGACGGACTTCACTTATGCTCTGATTTGGTAGTCTTGAACTTAAACACAGCTGCAAGTTGTAGGTACTGAGGTAATGACTGATTTTGCAGCCACTACAGCTTCCAGCTGCCGATTAACATGGTGACATCTAGCCGCAACAGCCAGGTGAACTTTAGGGAACGTCGAGTCATTTTCGGAAACTTTAATCTTCTTCTGAAGACGTCTTCGCAGTTAAAGATTCAACTTTTTTCATCTCCGGCCATACATACAAGCCCATATCCTCTTGTAGTGCTTTCTATGTTTAAACACAACCCTTATGTGATCACGGTATAGCTTACATTAATATAATTAGTTGCCCAGATGCACGTTCATTTAATCATATTCCATATACCTTGTTCAGGCTATTCATGACATTAGCTTGTCATTGTCAATGATTATCAAACCACTTTTCTTGCACTTTCTTGTAATAAACTGAATTAATTGTGATCTTTGTTCAGTTTCATCGATAACGAATTCCTTGGTCATCATTATGTAAGATATACTGGGACATTCTTACATATCTAATTAACAGCATAACCATTAACAAGCACCTCCTCCCATGAACTATTAAACTCCGCAGTGTTCCTTCTTCCAGGAATGCTTGTTCCACGAGCTATGCAGGAGAACTTTTGTGAACTTCTGAAGGTAGGATATGAGGTACTAGCGGAACTAAGGCTGTGAGGGTGGCGGATCGTGCTTCGTGCTTGGATAGCTCAGTCTGTAGAGCACTTACTCATGAAAGACAGAGCCTCCATGTTCGATACCTCGTCCTGCACATAGTTATTATTTACCAGGAAGTTTCAAGTCACAGAATTACTTATGTAGTGCTCGGTAATAAGATCAGAACTCAAAGCAAAATATCGTCAGAAATAACGGTTTCTAAAGCCAACTTCACATTCATAAGACGATGAGGACACCCATAAGAATTTCAGTATTTAAAGGAATGTATTGGAAACATCTAACAACCACGTGGTATTCAAACGCTGTAGTAGTTATACATTTGAACACGTTATTGTAAATCCAACAACATAAACCTTATATAAATTTAATATAAAGTAAGAAAGCAAAATCGAAGAGTGTAAATACACAACAGAAACAGATCATGCATGTTTCGCAAATGTAAAAGATTAATAGGTCCACTACTCAAAAATGTCTTGTTTTATTCTATGAAAATGTGTTTTCAAGATTAAAAATAGGTTAATATTGGTTTGTTATATCTCCTACAACTATGTAACAACAGTGTATAACTCAATTAGATTACATTAAAGCAGGATGTTGTTTCAAAGCAATACAGAATTTGTTTACTAACTAACCTACTGGTAGTGGTTGTTACGTAACCGAATAAAAAACTGACACAGCCCTTTAACAAACAACACCGACAAAGCTTAGATCCTCATGAACTGAACAAACCGAGTTTTTCCAAAGTGGGATGTTCATGTGGATATTACTAAAATGGGTAGCACCTCATGTGGACGCTGACTTGAAGTTCGATATCAAGTCCACTTACCCAGGTGCTGTTGGTAAATAAATATCTATGACTACTCGCCGGCCGGTGTGGCCGTGCGGTTCTACGCGCTTCAGTTTGGAACCGCGTCACTGCTACGGTCGCAGGTTCGAATCCTGCCTCGGGCATGGATGTGTGTGATGTCCTTAGGTTAGTTAGGTTTAAGTAGTTCTATGTTCTAGGGAACTGATGACCTCAGAAGTTAAGTCCCATAGAGCTCAGAGCCATTTGAACCATTTTTTATGCCTACTCTTTCCTGTGTTCTTTAACTCTATTCACAAATCATACCATAAATTTATAATTTCCTACTTCCTAACTTCTGTATTTTTCTTTAAAAAATAAATGTAATTGCTGAAAAACGAACAAAGGATAACACCAAATTGGAGACAAAAGAACTCCTCGCAGCCACTTCTACACGTGATGCTGCATGGCAACACTCCCCGTTGCCTCAACTACGTAGCACAGTTTTGCTGCTCGGTGTTGGCCATGGATACTGGCTAAGAGGTCTGTGTGGTGCACTATGGCCTGCATGAAGTAACAACATGATAGGCTCTAGTCATAATGCAGCTTTAAAAAACAGCTAGTAGTAGTAGTTGGAGGAACAGTAGATAGAGTTACGAGAGAATACGGGATCAGCAATATGCGTAAGAGAGGTAAAAGGCAAACTACGTTCTACAATAAATTTCAGTTGCTAATAACGAGAAAACTCTTTATAATTCATAGAAGCAATAGGTACACATGGAAAAGGCCTGCTGACATGGGAACTATCACTTTGATGGCATGATGGTCAGACAGAGATTCCAAAAACAGGTACTGGATTGTAAGCCATATCACAATTTTGTGATGATGAACAGTAGATTGTCAAGGCGTAAAAAACTGGGATATTGAACCACCGTGTAATTATTTTGTGCGTTTAAAGTTCTCTAAGCTTGTAGATCACAGGTGTGCAACCGGTGGTCCGCAGGCCGCGTCCAGCCCACCGCTGGTTTGAACCCGCCACGGGAAGAAATTCCAAGTGAACAAACAAAGTGTGTACTCTCAGAAACAAGTGTTTTGATGCGCAGTACGCTGGCGTGGCGTGTAGTGAAAGGGGTGCCATTCATGTTGGTGCCTTACCCCATAAATATTAAAGTCACGGACGCTATAAAATACTGAAATGATTCTGTGGCATTGATTGCCGGGAGGCCCCATCCGGGGAAGTTCAGCCACCGGCTTGGAAGTTTCATTTCATGTGACGTCACATAGGGCGAGTTGCGTGTCGGTGACAACAGAAGGATGGAGAGGACAACACAGTATCCAGTCCACGAGCAAATAAAGTCTCCCACCCGGCCGGGAATCAAACGTGCGCCCTTTGCATAGGGAAACACGTTAGCACTCAGCTGACCAGGTAAACACGGAAGCTATTGTATTGACTTCACGCGGCACGAGCGTTGCTGTCACGTCGTGTCAATGCGGTCCGTGAGCTTTACAAAATATGTGAATCCGGCCTTAGGGTCCAGAAGAGTGCCCATTGCTGCTGTAGACATTGTGATAACGAATACCACAGTAAGCTGTTCAGCTGAAGAGGAACGGGCAACAGTAAAGGTAACAGTCGCAGGCGTAAGGCGGCGGTACAAGGAAGGTAGCAACAAATCAATCTTGGGTAAAAATAGAAATAATTCAGTTCACGGACGAAAGAAAGAGGTAGAAAAATGTTGCGCAGAATCACAGAAGTATGGCAATATAAGTCACTTAGGAAGAAAATAAACAAAAGGTGCATGGAAGCTAAAGCGAAATGGTTGCAGGTAAAGTACGAGAGGAACGGGAAAGAAATGGTCGTCGGAACGACATATACACTATACAGGGTTTTCAAGGAAGGGTAGCTTCACCGTCACCAGGCGTGGCAGTAGTGCTCCAAGGAGATGCCCCACATCCGAACTGGAAAAAGCCGTACTGCATAACGTTGAAGAGAAACCGTCAACGAGTCCACCAGCAGTTTCTTACGCTGTTAATGAGTGCAGTTGTAAAACATGTATTGAGTCACGCTTGATCAATTACTTGTAAAAGTGGTTGCGTTAGCACGGAGATTGTTTCTAATTAAAAATATATCTACCCACTCCCCTCTACAAGCCCCAGAAGTTGGTAACGGCAATTTGTGAATACCCCGTATAGAGGAGCCAAAACAACAAATGAAAAGCAAAGGTGTCAAATTTCAGAGTGTAAGAGGAATTCCTTTGTAAAAGGCACAAGAAAGAGCGGATAAGTGGAGTGTATTGAATCCCTCGACGAAGAGTGTGAAAATGTGTATTGTGATGGACAAAGAAATGAGAGTTAATTTGGAAGACATATTGTAACCAGTTTGAAAATCTCAGCTTAAGACAGTTTTGGAACATTTAAGACGAAATGAAATTTTTATTCTGATAGTGTGTAGAATCTATGAGAGTGGGGACATTTCATCAGATTTTCGGAATAATTTCATCCAAATCGTCACGAAGATAGTAAGGATAGGTGAGAAAGCTTTTGTACAATTAACTTCACAGATCATGCATGAAATTGCTGGCAGGAATAGTACACGAAGAATGGAGAAAAAAAGTGAAGATAGTTTAGATGACTATCAGTTTAGTTTTATCAGAGGGAGAAGCATCAGTGAGGTAACTTTCACATTGCGCTACATTATTGAAGTAAAAGTTTAAAAGATCAAGACTCGGTCATACAGTTAATCTACTTAGTGAAAGTGTTAGGCAAGGTAAAGTAGTGCAAGACTGTCAGGAAAAGATATGCAAGTTTTAGGAGGGAGTCGGGTGACATACAATTTGCATAAGAAGCATAAGGGATCAATAGGAACCGAAGGCCATTTACGAAGTACCTGTATTAAAATGGATGTAAGAAGGAATGAAGTCTTTTGCATTTACTGTTCATTCTAGACATAGAAGAAACAAAGACGCAAACAGGAAAAATTCAAGAGTGACACTGAAATACACTGTAAAAAGGTATAAGTGATGTTTGACTTAATTCGAGGAAGAAATTTCAGAGAATGTTCGTTTGAAGCACGGCACTGTATAGAGGAGAATCACGAATTGTGGGAAAAACACGCAATCAAATAAAAATTTGAAACGTTTGAAATGTGGTGTAGGATGGTGGTTAAAATTAAGTAAACTGAGTAGATGCTTAATGAGGGGTTCTCTGGAGAAGCGAACAGGAGACGAACATCTAAAAAACATGACAAGAATAATGGAAACGACGGTATGACAACAACAGTAAGTCTCATGGTGCTTGAGGATTCTGTAGAGGCTAGAAACTTTAGGGGAAGACAAAGACTGGAATGTATCCAACAAATACTTGATGACGTTCGCTGCAAATGCTACTCTGAGATGAAGAGTTTGGCACAGGAGAGTCTTTTTTTTCGGTCTCCATCAAAACAGGCAGAAGAATGATGACCCTAACGAAAAGAAGAGAATGAAATGTAGAACACTTGCTGTAATGAATGGCATCTAAATTTAAACGGGGCAGAGCTAATATAATATACTTAACGAATAGAAAGAAGGGGACAGTACCAGATTACAAGGTAATTAGTGACTGTTTTGAGCACATCATGTTTTTAAATATTTCGGTGTAAGACTAAGATGCGATCCAGATACAAAATCAGTATTAGCGAAGACGAAAGACAAGCAAAGGAAAGTAGAAATGCCCTGGGAAGGTGCAATTGTGTAAAGTAAATCAAATATCCGCTAGTGCGACCAGTGTTTAATGTCCTTACTAGGTACGCAAAAGATCAGATATTGAAATCAGTGAAACGCCGTCCTGATGTAGCTGGTTGGTACACCACGCATGAAATTTAAATGGGAATCCAGGGAAGAAAGACGACGTAATAACAGTGATTATCTGTTTCGTAAATTTTGAGAAACTGTTTTCAGAAAACACTGTGTGACTACTTTGCTGCCCCCAGATAGGTTCATCGAGACAAAATATTATTACCACCGCCCACCGCGATATTGAACATTGCCTGGTGAGGGCCGCACTTGAAAAAAATCTACTTTGACAAATGCTAGTGAGCCGTGCGTGGCTCGTGTTCGTGACATATCTCATCTGACATCCTGTTTTCACTGTACTACCACCTCATTATCTTAATTCCAATTACGGGTGTCGCTGAGTTGCCGCCTTGCCTGCCCGTGAGCGGTAGCAGCGGCGTTTATCGATATAAGCCCTGGCGTATTGTCTTTGCTGACTGCTATTGCTTCCCGGTTGTCGTGTCTTCGGAGTGATTTCAAATCTGACAGTGAGTTTGGAGGCGCTAGCAGTGCAGTTCGGACCTGGCAGTGTTTGAGTTGGCACGCGGCACAAGTTCAGTCGGGGCGCGGCAGCAGTGAGATCCGGACCGCCATGACTCGTCCGACGGTTGCCGATACACATGATTCGAGTGGGGACGACTTTGATTGGTCGTCGGTCGGTCGTCTCGCCGGACGACGTGTATTCGGCCGGCGATCGCTTATGGGTTGGCCGTGTTGCAGACTCGTGATTCGTGCCTGTTACTGTACAGTCACTGCCGTTAGCATTGTCTAGTTCTTCGTGCAAGTCTTCGTGAAACTGTGTGTAGTTGGTGTGATTTTGACTGACAAGTTATTTTAAATGTTGTCGGCGTATTGGCCCTGAGCAGTCGGTCGGTTGGCGTGGAGCAGCGAGGAATTCTCGGCGGGGCGTAATTTGGCCGGGGCCCGCTGGCGGTCTCTACGCGGTGTCGGTGTGTGTGGCGCTGTCCCCATTGCTACGAGGTCCGTGGCTCACCGACCCTGGACACGAAAGTTGAGTTTCGATTTAACCTACCAGCAAGTCAAAACTGTTCACATTGTGGCGTCCGCAATTCGTTTTCGGCTGTTGGGATATTCCCACGACCTCTAAGTGGTTTTCAAGTTCGAAAATTCTAGCCACCCTCCGGTGGAGTTTCACTGTATTCTGTTATTTGAATTGAAGTGCACCAGCTGAATCTTCTGCCTTGTGGCCGTTAACATTCCGGTTACCTGCCTTGGCCGTTGACGTAAATTTCAGGCAGTGTAGTTTCCTCATCGTGTTGTTGCTGTCCAGCGCGGTGAGTAGTTTGATAGCTCCGTGTATGTTTGGCTGTGGGCGCCAATATCTTCTACGTTGTTCCGTTGAACTCCCTGTTGCGCCTTGGTCGGGTGAAGTGGACGTTATCTTGCCGGTGGGTCCGTTAACTGTCGGTCGGTTTGGTTGTCGTCGGATCATGAACGGTTGGCTGACTGCCTGTCTCACCTAAGCGAGCGTTAGTGTACGAATTACAGGCCGACCCGCGAACATCTGGGCTTCGTTGTGTGTACTGCCTTTTTTTTTTGTTTAATTGGTTCTTATTGTTGGTACCTCTATGGCTTCTAGCCGGTTTTGTGTTTTAAATTATTGTTTTACTCTTAAGGCCTTCAGTCTAGTTTACGGTAGTGTTTCACGTAAGCCCTTTAGCATTTAAAAAAAAATGAATTTTTAGTTCTTCGGCCTTCAGCCGATTTGAATTTAACTTGTTTACTTCAGCCTAACTAAAGAACTGTTTTAAGATAAGGCTTGCCCTTTAAATTTCTAATTATGCTTGCGTTTTAAGATATTGACCTTCAGCCGTTTAAAAAAATGGTTCAAATGGCTCTGAGCACTAGGGGACTTAACATCTGTGGTCGTAAGTCCCCTAGAACTTAGAACTACTTAAACCTAACTAACCTAAGGACATCACACACATCCATGCCCGAGACAGGATGCGAACCTGCGACCGTAGCGGTCACGCGGTTCCAGACTGAAGCGCCTAAACCGCACGGCCACACCGGCCGGCTCAGCCGTTTTAAATTAAAGTGGCTTTCGGCCGGTAATTAAGACCCAAACATTATACCTGTGTGTTTAAGAAATTTTTTGGGCTCTTGTAATGTTTGATCAAATAATAAAGTTGTATGTTCGAGTTTAACTGACAGCCCCTTATTTTGGCCCATTTCCACAGTTTAAACTATCTGTCCTGTCCTGCGGGATTAGCAGGGCGCATCAGGTAGGTTTTTGTAGTTCGATGATTAGGAACGAGGATCTCGGCAAGAGCGATGGCTGGTCAGCTGCTCGCGTTCAACTGTCTGAGCAACCCTGGAAAGTGTTTGATGGAAGGTGAAATCACAAGCAGGCAACAAAGCACTGAGCGTCCATGGCGTATCACAGAACGCGGAAGTCACAGGTTTGTCCGCTCGGTAAAATACAAGAGGCGGGAGTTTGTTGCAAATCTGCAATGACGATACAGGCATAAGTGTTTCGGAGCACATCGTTCCGCGCACATTGCTGAATAAGGGGTTCTGTCGCAGACAAACCCTGCGTGTTCTCATGTTGATCCAAACTGCATCGTCAATTAGGATTGCGTTGGGCACGAGATCATCGATGTTTCACAATGCATCAATGAATACGTGTATCTGTCGAATGGTCGTCTCTATTGACCTCAATGTTGACTGAACATTAAGCCTTATCTTCCTTTTTATTCCGATGAATCGCGTCTCTTGTTACACCAGCAAAGGTTCATGTCTAGACAAGCCAACATTCAGGGGAACGATTGTTCGAAAAAAAGCACCGTCCTAGGGATACACACCGCTAGTGGCAATATTATAATACGGGTGACATTCATCTGGGCTACCGTACAACCTGTCATAGCTGTGGACAATATGAACATCAAATACGGACCTTCAAGCCTGCTGTATTCTCCGGCAGTGATGGAATTTTCAGCAGAATAACTGCTCGTGTTACAGGGCCAGAAGAATGCTACAGTGCTTTGAGCAGCATGATAGTGAATTCATATTGATGGCCACTGAATCCACCTAATCTGAACAAATATGTGGGGCTCCAGAGCGCCAGTTCAGTGCCCAGTAATTCACATGAATTTATTGACCTATGCGTAGCCATCTGGTGTCATACACTTCCAGAAACCTACCAAAGACTAGTCGAATGCATACCCAGAATCGCTCACGTACAGTGTTATAATTGTGGACCAACATACTATTAAACACATGGTCGTAATGTTGCGGCTCGTCAGTGCATACAGGGTCTTTCACAGTTCCTATTTTGAACTTCAGAAGGTTTTAGAGAGGAATTTGTATGTATTGTTTTGATGAGAAAGCCGTGTCCAGAAATGTTGGTTACAATTGTTTGAAGATCGGGTCACTTCCAAATCTCTCACTTCTCGGGGCGCACCCTTTCGAGTTATTGAGCTCTGACCTGTGTGCTGTGTATGAGGCAATAGCATGGACAGTATTGTGAATACACAATATCAGGTTGTCATTTACGTAACGGAGGACATCTTCTTCAAATTCGAGAGTTTTCTTCATTCGTGAAACTCCACCGTCAAGTCTTATAGTTGCGAATGTACCAGTTTCTTGCAGCATTTGTTGTAGATGGACGAAAGTGGTAAGTGATTCATAATTACAACGAGTACTGAAGACGGCGCCATCTTCTCAGCTTGGGTGAGTTCCATGAGACGGGCATTTGAAACAGATCCCATCTTCAATCCAACTTTGTATTCGAATGGTATGTTTCCGGACATGGGTTTCTTATCTGTACCTTACTAAGCCCCCTCTACAACTCCCAGACAGCTATAAAAGCCATTATGAAACATTCTGTATATCTCCTAGGGATAGTCACAGTAACAGCGATTGGGCACATACAAACATTTGTACCCTCGATCAATTCGCTCACTGATTACGGCAGAATAATTATTTAAGCATTTATTTTTTTTAAATTAACACGGTTTTTACTCGGAAAAAAGTATAAAACGATTTCCGCTATCCCCAAACAGATTCATAGCCACTTGCAGATCCGAATAATAGTTACTGTAGATTTTTAATAGCTCTGTAAATTCCTGGAAGATTTATAACGCAAAACAAGTGGCATATACAATGTAAGAACGCACGAATAATTGAGCTGCTATTATTTACAGCATATGCTCGACGTTCTTTGATGTAAATCTTACAAGTATTTTCATAGCTATTAAAAATTCAGAACAACTTATTTTCACAACTATCTACATGGGGTTATGAATCTGTATGGGGCTAGGCGAAATTACTTTTTACTTTTCCGTCTGACTTGAAAAACGTGTAATATTAGAAACACATTTTATTTAAATGATTACTTTTTCACACATGTGAAATTAAACATGTGTAAAACATGTGTAAAATTAAACATTTTGATTAGACTCCACATTTTATTTACGTAACCGTACATAAACGTTTTACCCATTTTTTTCTGTGTAGGCAGTATGTCACATACCAGTTGTCTCTCCTAAAAGTCATCAGGTGCGTTTTCTCGGTGTTTCGGCAAATACTTGCAAGTTCGTTTCTGCACTTCGTATCTAGAGTCACCCCAAACATAACTACTTGTCACAGCATCCACCCGAAGCCCAGTGACAATAGAAATCGTCTGTTTGTTACCCATTAAAATAAAATTATTTTTGGATCGGAATTTTACCTGCCCATATGGTAGAAAGCTCCAACGTTTAGTACGTCATTCGTTTTATCGATATGAATTAACAGGGACAGTAAAACCAACAGTCCAGCAGTAATACAGTAGCGCTAGGTTCTCTGCGGGCCAGGTAGCTCTGTCCCTGTGGGAGTACGGGTGTTTTACTGTCCGTGTTAATATACATCGATAAAACGGACATCGGTGTACACCAATCTGGGGCCTCTCTATCAAATGCGCACGTAAAATTCCGCTTTAAAAATCATGTTGTTTCCAATGGGTAACGAACCGACGCTTTCCGTCGACGCCGGACGTCGTATGAGAGAAGTGATGAGCACTATCTTTTTGCACCGACCCCAGCTACACAATGGAACAAAGGAAATTGCAAATGTTTACCGAAACACTCCAAAGATACACCTTGTATATTGCACGCATTCCCTTCTCTCCCCCTCAGCCCATCTCGCCCCCTCCCTCTCTGCCCAGCTATGCCCCTCTGCTCACGAAGTACCTGGAATGCGTACTGATACTACCTACACAACACGTCGGTCCTGCAGGTCAATCGATATGTCAGGTGCTACCGAAACTTTTACCCGAAACACAGAGACCATTAAGAAAGTGAATTAATGTTGCATCGATAAACTGTTGTGAGTGATGTGTAAAATTTCAAGTCTCTATCTCATTGTATAGTTAGTTTAAAATGAATGGCAAAATTTGTTGTGAACAGAGACCAGAAAGCGACCTAACAAAAATGTGTTAAAATAGACAATACAGTGATGGAAAAAGTCATAAGACCGAAAAATAATTAATGTAGAGTAATGTAATGTTGAGAATAGATTTGTCTAAGTAATACATTTAAGTGATTCACATTGTAAGATTAGAGTTTAGTCTAAGTATGAGATAAGCTATTGCAAATGTGAAATAATGGTACATTAATAACTGGTCTAACCGCCTTAATGTTGAATTCAAGCATACAAATGTCCATGCATCGTGTTGGAGAGGTGCTGTATGTGAGATTGTGTGATGGAATTCTATGTCTGTAGCACTTCGTCTGTCAGCACAGGGATGTTTACTGCTGGTTATGGATAACACTTGAGCTGTCATCCGATAATATCCCATTTGAGTTAGACTGGAGACAGATTTCATAATCAAGCAGGCGAAGGCAACATGTCGACACTGAGTAGACCACCTGGGTTACAGCAGTGGTATGTGGGAGAGCTTTATCATGTTGGAAATGTTGTTCATGAATGACAGCACAATAGTTCGGATCAGCAGACTGACGTAGAAATTGCAGTCACAGTACGTGGTATAACCACGAAGTACTCCTGATGTCATACGAAATCGCGACCTGGACCATAACTCTAACTGTAGGTCCAGTGGACACGTTGGATGCAGGTCCTCAAATGGTCTCCTTCAAACCAACACATGGCCATCATCAGAAAACACAACAGACCTCCACTCTGCACTCCAGTGAATTTCAGGCCGTCAGTTGACCTTCTTGCAACCAACACATGGGCATCACCTGCATGGAGGCACAATCAGTTTCCATCCAAAAACAAAACCACCCTGCCCTCCAATAACTTCTCATTTGACATCGCTAAAGTCGCACATGGTGGTGGTCTGGGGTCAGTGGACGGCACGACACTGAGTATCTGGCTTTGAACTCTCCTTGAAATAACTGGTTTGTAACAGTTCTTTGGGTAACCGTGGTGCCAACTACTGCTCAAATTTCTGCTGCAGGTACAGTACGACACGCCAGAGACATATGCGGAACACGATGGTCGCCCCTCACGGTAGTGCCACGTGGCCGTTTGGAGCGCAGTATTCTTGTGATTGGATATTCTCGTGACCACCTGTGGTGTGCGTACTGTAAGACCTTCAGTACACACACAATCAGATTATTTGTCTTGTCGCTCTAACGAAGTAGGCGAGTGTCAGCAATATGACTCGTGGTCTTATCGTGGCGTGTTTATCTTCTGCCGTTGGGTCAGACGATAGAAATGCCACTTGCACGCTTAGTAGCAGATTGACGGTGACCAACTTTAAACAGAACTTGATTTTCCCACACATTTATTAAAATAATGACAAGCATAAAAATTACTTAACTTGGTTCTGCGTGCATTTTACAATTGACAATCTGAAGTTCCTTTGGTATTGGTATGTTAATATTATTCTCACATATATCTCTGATACTTGACAAAAGTGTCTATACATTTATCTTCATGGCTATGTACAGGAATATGGTAATCTTATTAGGCCCAGAGTGAAACTTGACTATAGACTGGTACAGACAAATGCAGACTGGTACAGACTGGTGCAGACAAATGCAGACTGACTAATCAGAGGTCTGTACACTCGTTACAATACCTCGTGCGTTCATGAATCACTGCACAAGTGTGATCCGCGAGGAGATAAGGTTCTACGTTAGCAGCAATCTCATTGGCTGCGTTACATATCAATACGCGGATCGGCGGAAGCACAATTTGGTCTGTCTCTATGGCAGCGCCAACTCGTAGTGCGGAGATGGACGAGCGCTGTGCCTGCGCTGTTGTGCTTAGCAGGGCACTCTCTAGTGGGAAAGTTGTGTATGTGCTGACTACGCGGAACTATGTACACAACACCACCGCTACCAGCTATTATATATAGTGGCTGCAGAATGGTTCAAATGATCTGAGTACTATGTGACTTAACATCTGAGGACATTAGACTTAGAACTTAACAACCTAAGGACATCACACACATCCATGACCGAGGCAGGACTCGAACCTGCGATGGTAGCAGCAGTGCAGTGCCAGACTGAAGCGCCTAGAACCAATCTGTCACAGTGGCCGGCTATAGTGACTGCATTCTTATTTAACATCAATTAATTTTTTATTATTATTTCGTTTGGCATCAAGGATACACTACTTGAATTGAACAGAAATGATGTTACTGGTAACACAATATGCATATACTACAAACAAAATAGATTACATTCATTTATGGTAATAAAAGTCTTAGATTAGATCGATAAATTAATAATATACATATGGATAAAAACACTAGGATGAGTTACATGTAAAACAGAAAACGTGGTTTTTATAAACAGTAATATTGACAAACAGAGCTACAAGTTGTAATAAAAACCATAGGTTAATATCTAAAGTATCTAGCCAGGAGATTGCTTCCTCAGAGACCTCATGTATGCTGGTCAGAGTTCCAGCATATTTCCGTAGGGGACACTCTGTGACTATGTGGTGTATTGTTTGTCGTTGGCGTCTGCAGTCACACTTGGCACTTTCAGCGATTCCCCCCTTACGCTTCAAGTCCTGGCATCTTCCGTGCTTGGTGCGTATGCGATTTAGGGTGGTCCATGACCTCCTAGGTAAGTGGAATCCAGGAGGGACTCGTGTAGGATCAGCAATGAGACCTGCAGAATAAGGATTGGCTGCGAACCATTCTTCCCGCCATGCTGTTTCTAGTTGGAATCCTTCAGAAGTAAGCCTTTTTCAACGTCTCCAGGAGGGTTTCCTGGACTTAAGACGTTGCCTTTGAGTGGCATCACAGTCCTGGTGTAGCGGTAACTCGGGATTCTTGGAGCATTTCTCCCATTCCCTTTTCAACGCTGCTTGACGTCGTAACTTCGGTGGTGCAATATTAGACAGAACAGGTAGCCATTCTGTGGGTGTGGATTTTATTGTCCCGGATACGCTTCTCATGGCTACATTCAGCTGCGTGTCTACCATGGCTGTATGAGCGCTGCTCAGGCATACTGGGTTGCAATATTCCCCAACAGAGTACTCAAGTGAGAGGGCAGTTGTTTTGAGTACTGATGCCTTAGCTCCCCAGCTTGTTCCGGAGAGTTTGTGTAATATATTGTTTCTGGTTATCATTTTTAAAGCTGTTTGAGTTAGGTGTTTTCTATATGTTAGCGAATGATCCAAGGTCACGCCGAGATATTTTGGGAATGGGTTATATAACAGCAACTGATTTCTGAAGGAAATCTGCTGTTTATAGCGAGCGTGCCTATTACTCAGATGGAAGGTGGAGGATTCAGTTTTATTTCTGTTTACTTTGAGTCGCCATCCACTAAAAATTCATCTAGAATTCGCAGATCCTGAGTGATAGTCATTTCTGAAGTTGTAAAATCGTTAGCTTGCGTCACCAAGGCTATGTCACCAGCATAGATAAATTTTCTCGCTTTCGTTTCTGGCAAGTCAGCGACATATAAATTGAAAAGTAGGGGGGCCAATACTGATCCTTGTGGTAGTTCGTCATTTAAATTGTATGCCTTGCTTACTTGACCTTTTAGGTGAACTTGTAATTTCCTGTTGGACAGCATGTTATTGAGTAGTTGTGCAATTCTTTTACATGGAATTATTCTTAAGAACTTAAGAAGCATGCCTTTCCGCCACACTGTATCATATGCTGATGTTAGGTCAATAAACACGGCCATTGTTTTCTTCTGGTCTTGGAAGCCCTTCTCTATGTAGGTTGCCAACGCTAGCACTTGATCGCTACAACTGCGGTCTCGTCTGAAGCCAGCCTGTTCTACAGGAATGTGTTTCAGGATAGTTGGAGCAATTCTATTATAGAGTACTCTCTCGAGCAGTTTATAGCAGACATTTAGAATTGCAATGGGTCTATATTCTTCAGGATTGTTACCAGATTTTGACGGTTTCAGGATGGCAATTATTTTAGTTTTCTTAAAAAGATTTGGCAGTCTTCCTGTTGCGAGAATTTCATTAAAAAGTGCAGTTAGCCACTGCACTGCACCTTGGTCAGCATGTTTAAGGAACTCCGGGTATATACCATCACAACCAGCCGCTTTACCAGATTTCAGAGTATCTAGGGCTGAAACAACTTCGGCTGCAGAGATTTTCTGTGCAAATTAGAAAGGCTGTGCTTGAGACATTTTAGACTTAAGCTCATGTTTTATTTCTTTGGCTTTCTGGTTGTTGTTGTTGCTTGGTGTTCTTGTTATATTAACAATCCTGGATGCTATTTTGTTAGGATTTATTTTGTCTGATAAGATATTAACTTTTGTGGCACTGCCAAGCTTTCTTAATAAATTCCAAGCTTTCTTACTCGAGTGTTTGAAAGACATGTTTTCAGTTAGTTCCATCCATTTCTTTTGCCTAGCTGAATCTAGGGCCGAAATCAAGTCATCTGCTACCTTGGTGTCTCGCGTCGTTTTAAATTCGTCATACAATTCTTGACATCTAGGGCTCCATCCAGGAATGTAGCTCTCTCTGTAGCCACTTGGAATATGTTTTCTGGCAATGGAATGAATTAGTCTAACAAAGCGGCCGTAGTGCCTAACTTTAGGTGGAATAAATTGAATAATATGATCAGTCTCTTCAGAGAATTTTTCCCATTTGGCTTTTTGGAAGTTCCATCGTGGCTTTGGTATAGACTTGACAACTGGGATTTCGAGTCCAATTTGCACCAGTACAGGACGGTGTTGGCTTCTAGAGAAATCACTGACCACATTCCTGCTGCTCTGCAAGTGTAATCCTTTGTTGTTAGTGGTAACGAAACAGAGATCGGGAGTGTAGTCCTGAGCCCATCTAGCTGAGCGGAATATCCCTTTGTCCTTCCCGTCCAATAGTAAGAAAAGGCGTTCCATTTCAGCCCATTCTGATACTTTCTCACCATCTTCATTCGTGGTTCTGTAGCCCCATTGTGTGTTATGGCTGTTGAAGTCTCCAATTACTATTCCTGGATGTGGAATATTTTGAGCAGCTTCATTTACCCATGGTTGTGCTGGGGGCTTATAGATGTTCACAATCTCTGTGTTGGCGACTTTCAGCCTGATGGTATGGATGTTATTTTCCGTTTTTGTTTGGACATCTGTTACCTCTTCAACATCATTCTTGATATATGTTGCAGATCCGTAACTTGCATGGTATGTCGCAGCAGCTAACGTGTAGCCAGGGAGCTTACACCTGGAATGGAGTTGGGTTTCGTCTGAGCAGTGGGTTTCCTGTAGTAGAACAACGTCCACCTTGTTTTCAATCAATATTTGAGTGAGACACTCACTTTTGCTCTGCTTGTTCCCTCTATGTTTAGCTGTAAGAGCCGGAGGGTATTTCCTAAGTCCTTTGTCAGGTAGTTCTTGGCAGAACTGTTTTGCTTCATTGCTATGTATCCTCTATCAGCTGGGATATCCTAAGGTAATTTGCAACCACCAGAGGTCCAGCAGCCTATATCTGTAGACTATTTAGCCGTAACTTAGTTACGTTGCCCGGGGTACACCACTTGGAGGCTAGTCTACTTTGTAACCACGTCCAGTCTCAAACGTAGGTAACACTCACGTCCGTTTACAGCGTGTATTTAAAGCAAACTTGATTTGATGCTCATAACGCACTACTAGCGCTACCCATATGCGAGTAACGCGAAATCGAATGGATCATCTTTCATATGTAGCCGGCCGCTGTGGCCCAGCAGTTCTAGGCGCTTCGGTCTGGAGCCGCGCTGCTCCTACGGTCGCAGGTTCGAATCCTGCTTCGGGCATGGATGTGTGTGATGTTCTTATGTTAGTTGGGTTTACGTTCTTCTAAGTCTAGGGGACTGATGATCTCAGATGTTGTCCCATAGTGTTCAGAGCCATTTGACCCATCTTTCATATGTAGAAACACGCCTACCAACTCCCTCTTGGTAGTAAGATTGTCCGTCAGCGTAGTACATGGATATATACACTCCTGGAAAGTGAAATAAGAACACCGTGAATTCATTGTCCCAGGAAGGGGAAACTTTATTGACACATTCCTGGGGTCAGATACATCACATGATCACACTGACAGAACCACAGGCACATAGACACAGGCAACAGAGCATGCACAATGTCGGCACTAGTACAGTGTATATCCACCTTTCGCAGCAATGCAGGCTGCTATTCTCCCATGGAGACGATCGTAGAGATGCTGGATGTAGTCCTGTGGAACGGCTGCCATGCCATTTTCACCTGGCGCCTCAGTTGGACCAGCGTTCGTGCTGGACGTGCAGACCGCGTGAGACGACGCTTCATCCAGTCCCAAACATGCTCAATGGGGGACAGATCCGGAGATCTTGCTGGCCAGGGTAGTTGACTTACACCTTCTAGAGCACGTTGGGTGGCACGGGATACATGCGGACGTGCATTGTCCTGTTGGAACAGCAAGTTCCCTTGCCGGTCTAGGAATGGTAGAACGATGGGTTCGATGACGGTTTGGATGTACCGTGCACTATTCAGTGTCCCCTCGACGATCACCAGTGGTGTACGGCCAGTGTAGGAGATCGCTCCCCACACCATGATGCCGGGTGTTGGCCCTGTGTGCCTCGGTCGTATGCAGTCCTGATTGTGGCGCTCACCTGCACGGCGCCAAACACGCATACGACCATCATTGGCACCAAGGCAGAAGCGACTCTCTTCGCTGAAGACGACACGTCTCCATTCGTCCCTCCATTCACGCCTGTCGCGACACTACTGGAGGCGGGCTGCACGATGTTGGGGCGTGAGCGGAAGACGGCCTAACGGTGTGCGGGACCGTAGCCCAGCTTCATGGAGACGGTTGCGAATGGTCCTCGCCGATACCCCAGGAGCAACAGTGTCCCTAATTTGCTGGGAAGTGGCGGTGCGGTCCCCTGCGGCACTGCGTAGGATCCTACGGTCTTGGCGTGCATCCGTGCGTCGCTGCGGTCCGGTCCCAGGTCGACGGGCACGTGCACCTTCCGCCGACCACTGGCGACAACATCGATGTACTGTGGAGACCTCACGCCCCACGTGTTGAGCAATTCGGCGGTACGTCCACCCGGCCTCTCGCATGCCCGCTATACGCCCTCGCTCAAAGTCCGTCAACTGCACATACGGTTCACGTCCACGCTGTCGCGGCATGCTACCAGTGTTAAAAACTGCGATGGAGCTCCGTATGCCACGGCAAACTGGCTGACACTGACGGCGGCGGTGCACAAATGCTGCGCAGCTAGCGCCATTCGACGGCCAACACCGCGGTTCCTGGTGTGTCCGCTGTGCCGTGCGTGTGATCATTGCTTGTACAGCCCTCTCGCAGTGTCCGGAGCAAGTATGGTGGGTCTGACACACCGGTGTCAATGTGTTCTTTTTTCCATTTCCAGGAGTGTAGATGCAGATGTAAGGTCTCTGGGCGTTGTCTGCAGAGAACACGTCATCAGAGACGAAGACAAATTGTAGGAGAAACTCTAGGGAGGCATCCACCGACAGCCCCTGGCGTGGTCGTTGAACGCAGACTGGGCAATACGGCGATCAGAGAGCCGGGCCTCTTGCCTTGTACGTCAGAGCATGGAGGCGAGCGGGCGGTACACAGTGTGAGGCGGCGGCTGGTGCTGGCAGCTCGCCCGCTGGCAGGCGCCGCCCGCCCACGCCAGCCCAGACTGAGTTATCGGCCGTCCAGCAGTCTGCGCTATGCTAACGTACGAGCCGGCGCCGTATCGCCGCGAAACCAGGTCACTGCCGCCGCAAGGCGCTGGCCCCGGCTAGACTGGCGTGTCCAGCGCTGCGGAAACCGCATTTCCTGCAGAGAACGTGGCGGCCGCGGCAGGAGGGCGGCTAGCGTGCTGCGTCTCGTCGACGTGGAGGTCTTCAGAGATCTGGACGGATCCCTGTTCTGACTTATTTGGCTTTTTTTAAAAGAGATGGGGCACCTCCACGCCCGCACCAACGTGGTGACCAAACCAAAAGTTCTACTGTCACCTCCGTAAACATGTTAGTTATCTAGTAGGTGGATCACAGGATGCTGGGCTGTGATGTTGTCCGTGCGTCTGGGTGAGGCTACGCATTAACACGGTCCATCGGGTGATAGATAGTGGACGAAACGCGAGTGAGGGTAGCGATTGGAAGAGCAGAGGGAAAAAAGTGCCATGGCTCGTGCCGTGGGAAAAAAACCTCTGCGACAGTGGGATGGGTAGTAAGAGCAGTAGTGGCTTACTAGCTGCGATAGTTCATGCAAGGTTGGATTTGTTAGTATAGGTATCATGCATCATTACCGTGACAGGCGATGGCGATGTGTCCCAGTTGCTGCGGCTGCTACTTTCCTGGAACAATCAAGATCGTTATACAGTAGTGGGAGATCGGCCATAGATCATCTCACTGTGTGGGGGATGTGTGGAGCTTGTTTGCATGCAGTGTACGGTACGGCTTCCCTGTATGGTGCCAGTTATTCGGCAGTGTATTTCAGCTGGATATCCAGTAAATGCGTCTGATTAACAGGGGCTCGCCTGTGCCGTTATGTTTGCGTAAGCTTGGCCATAGATGTTATGTCCTTGCAAGTATGTCTTTTGGTCTTTTATGTTTCCATCTATGGTTGTGGTCGTAGTTCCCCAGATTCAGAATAAACGGGTTCTGCGAATGTCTGGAGTTCCTGTATAGTCTTGTGGTGAGTTTGTGGATTACCTCCGTGAGAGTCTCAAGTCGGTATTCCCGGTGAAGGTCCGCGATGCGTGTGTATCGTGGAGCATTGCTTATGATTTTGAGTACCTTGTTTTGTATGAGCTGCAGACGGCGCAGGCGTGTAGGCGCAGCGTATCCCCAGACGGGAGCTGCGTACGTCATCAGGGGTCGGATAAGTGTCATGTACATGGACCTCGACACCCTTCTGTTCAGTGTGCTACGCCTGTTGAGCATAGGATAGAGCTGTTTGAGCCTCGCGCTAGCTCGGTTGGTCATGTGTTGTATGTGGTCCCCCAGAGTAATTTCCGGTTCAGCCAGACACCGAGGTATTTGACTTTCTCGCGGAAACGTATTGGACGTGCATGTAGAGTTATTGGTCAATGCGTGTTGCATCATATCATAGTAAAACCCTAGAAGTGTCCGTACAAAGTTTCGACCATTTCTGCGCTGCGACTAAACAGCTTTATCCTGAGGATGGTATTCGTTGGAATCCCATGTCTCTACATCTCCATCTGCATCTACGTGATTACTCTGCTATTCACAATAAAGTGCCAGGCAGAGGGTTCAATGAACCACCTTCAAGCTGTCTCTCTACAGTTCCCCTCTCGAACGGAAAACGGGAAAAACGAGCTGTTACATTTTTCTGTGTGAACTCTGATTTCTCTTATTTAACGTGATGATAATTTCTCCCTGTGTAGGTGGGTGTCAACAGAATATTTTCGCAATCGGAGGAAACAACTGGTGATTGAAATTTCATGAGAAGATCCCGTCGCGACGAAAAACGCCTATGTTTTAATCATTGCCACTCCAATTCACGTATCATGTCTGTGGCACTGTCTCCCCTATTTCGCGATAATACAAAACGAGCCGCCCTTCTTTGAACTTCTTTCGATGTCATCCGTCAGTCCCACCTGATGCGTATCCCACAGCGCACAGCAATACACCATAATAGGACGGACAAACGCTGTGTACGCAGCCTCTTTAGTATATCTGTTGCTCCTTCTAAGTGTTCTGCCCATGAATCGAAGGGTTTGGTTTTCTCTGCCCACAGCATTATCTATGTGATCGTTCCAATTTAGGTTATTTGTAATTGTAATCCCTAAATATTTGCCGGCCGGTGTGGCCGTGCGGTTCTAAGCGCGTCAGTTTGCAACCGCGTGACCGCTACGGTCGCAGGTTCGAATCCTGCCTCGGGCATGGATGTGTGTGATGTCTTTAGGTTAGTTAGGTTTAAGTAGTTCTAAGTTCTAGGGGACTGATGACCTCAGTAGTTAAGTCCCATAGTGCTCAGAGCCATTTGAACCTAAATATTTAGTTGAATTTACAGTCTTCAGATTTGTCTGACATCGCCTAATCGAAATTTATCGGATTTCTTTCAGTACTCATGTGAATAACTTGACACTTTTCTTTTTTCAGGATTAACTGTCACTTTTCGTACCACACAGATATCTCATCTAAAACATTTTGCTATTCGTTTTCGTCATCCGATGACTATACAAGACGGTAAATGACAGCATCATCTGCAAATGATCTAAGAGGGCTACTCAGATTTTCTCCTATGTAGTGGGATAAATCTCACATGGTACGTGCCGTAGGAGCTGTAAAAGCAAAGCAAGCTTCTGAGAAAGGTGCTACAAGAACATTCGGATTCCCTTGTACCACTTTGCATGGATTTCTTAAGCTTGATAAAATACGTGCGGAAGCGGTTCAAGAGACAAAGCTTGGAAGGAAACCGATCTTAAATGCAGACTTCGAGAAACATCTGGTTTCTTATCTCCTTGAGATGCAGCAAAATTCTTTGGGTGCACTTTAGCGGGTCTGAAAAGAATGGCATTTTTAGTTGCCCAGAGAAATAGTTTGACCATCCCTTTCAAAGGAGAAGAAGCAGGCCGAACTTAGGCTGACGTTTTTCTTGAGAGACACAAGGGCCAGCTGTCAAGTCGCAAACTTTGTGGAACTTCATATGCCAGAGCCTTAGGCTTAAGTAGTGAGAATGTGATGGTCTTATTTGATTTATTGGCAGACGCTTTCAACAAAGACTCATCCAAGAGACAGGCCTGTTCATTGTCCGAAGCAAAAATGGTTCAAATGGCTCAGAGCACTATGGGACTTAACATCTGTGGTCATCAGTCCCCTAGAACTTAGAACTACTTAAACCTAACTAACCTAAGGACTTCACACACATCCATGCCCGAGGCAGGATTCGAACCTGCGACCGCAGCGGTCGCGCGGTTCCGGACTGAGCGCCTAGAAGCGCTAGACCACCGCGGCCGGCCCGAAGCAAAATTCCAGAAGTGATAGGGATGAAAGGGAAGAAACAAATTGCAGTAACAGGGGCTACAATCACAGTCATCGCATGTATGAGCGCTTTGGGACATTATGTCTCGCCAATGATAATTTTCCCTAGAGCCATCATGTCCCAAGCTCTAATGAAAGGCTCCACCCCTGGTGCAATCGGTAGAGTTCATCTTTCAGGCTGGATTCAAAACAATTTTTTCACCGAATGGTTCGTTCACTTCACTGAGAAAACATGTCCGACTGAACAAAGGCCTATTATCCTCATGTTGGATGGTAATCACAGACACGTTCGAAATCCAGATGTGATTCACTATGCGAAGGAACACCGCGTGACTGTCATCTTACTTCCTCCACATTGCACCCACAAACTACAGACTCTAGATAAGACGTTCATGGGACCTCTGTAAACGTATTACAGCGAGGCAGGGAGAGTATGGTTGCATCACAATGGGCGTCCTCTCGCATCTTATGACGTTATGGTGGTTTTTGGCCAAGCCTACCTTCGTGAACCGTTACTTCTTCACCGACGCTGATTTCATAGCTGCTGATTTGGTCCCCAGTGGAACATAGACCTAAAGTTCCTGAATCACATGCTCCTCTACTTGCCATCTCTGGACCATCGACATCATATTCTTCTTCTTCGAGTTATCCTAATGTACAGTCACATCAAGCTCTAGCTATGCCAGTTGATGAAGCCATTGAAATATCTGTAAGGTTTCCAGGGACTTCTACAAATGCAGTTTCACCATTCGACATATCTCCTGTCTCCCACGTTAAGAATAGAACCACAATGCGGAAACGAAAAGCAGCAACCGCCTACCACATCACTGGAACGCCATACAAAAATCAGTTAACATAGTCACTTGACAACACTTCTGTCAAGAAGAGGTCGTTGAGTTTCTCTGGGGTTAGAGGACGCCCTGCGGACAGAGATGCAAAATCCAAAGGCCTTCAAAAAAAGAAAATTTGTTCCACAAAACTATCTGATTTATCATTGGACCTTCAGGATCCTGCAGCCCTCACCTCGTGGACAGCGATAATGACCTTGATGTGAACGAAGGGGATACGCTAGACTCAAGCGATGCAAGTTGCATCTCTTGTGATGAAAAATTCGCTAAAGTCAGGAGAGGAGAGATGTGGATTAAATGTGTTGCGTGACAAATGTAGGAAAATTAAGATTGTGCTGCCTCTGAAGGAGCTACTTATTTTTGCCATTACTGTAAATAATTTCAGATTTCATGTATAAATATAACATAGTTGCTTTTTGTAGACTCGTCTACCATTTTGTATTGTTTTAACCCATTACATTAAAACATTCCAAAAGATTTGTTGCACATTTTTGTGGATGACCGTATATGCACCCCCTATCTTTAAGTTCCATTTTACATGCTTCTTGTTAATCTTCGTTTTCGAATAGAAATAATGGATACTAATCATTGTTTCGCCTCTCATCATTTCTTAAACTTGTTATAGTTGTTCATCAAAGTATAAAATCTAGAGTTTTACAAAATAAGGTATCTTTAAGTCAAAAACAAAAGAGGGTCTTCATATTTATGCCTTTTTCGATACAGGTTACAATGACGTGGAGTGGTGACTGTACCGCGTTCAAAGATTTGCTTAGGCGCCAATAGGACTGGGAGTGGGCTAACGAAAAGCGGGATCACCTGCTCTTCACTGATCTACAGCTTAATCTAAATCTACGTAACACTCCGTAAGCCACAGTACGGTGTCCATTGGAGGGTATCCATTATCACAAATAGTTGTTTCCTTTCCTGTTCCACTCGCAGACAGAACGAGGGAAACACGATTGTGTATACTCCTCAGTATGTTCCTTAATTCCTCATATTTTATCTTTGTTGACATTATTGAATGTTGGTGACAGTAGGGTCGCTCAGCAGTGAGCTTCAGATGCCGGTTCTCTGAATTGTCGCAATAATGTTTCACGAAACAAGCGTCACCTTCCCTCCAGAGATTCCCATTTTAGTTCCCAAAGTACGTCGGTAACCCTTGCGTTTTGTTCATACCTAACGCTAAAAAATCTAGCAGCCCACCTCTGTATTGCTTCGATCTCTTCCTTTAATCCGACGATGTGCGGATCCTAAACATTCCAAAAGTACTGAATAACTGGTCGCACTAGCGTCCTATATACGGTTTCCTCTACGGATGAACCACACTTTCCTAAAATGCTCCCAATAAATCAAAGTCGACAATTCGTGTTGCCTGTCACAATCCACACATGCTCGTTCCATTCCATACCACTCTGCAGCGTGATTCTGAAAGTACCCTGATTTGACGACAGGTGAGAACACGCAGTGCTTACAGGAACACTGTCAAATATGGTCGTTTTGATGATCCAGCAGTTGTGGTGTGAGGGGCAAAACGTTACATGGGTGTACTGATCTCCAAATCTTCGAACAATGTACACTCTTTAGTAAACGTTATTGTGACACACTACTCCATCCCCAAGTGCGTATTTTTAGGGGTGCATTCGGCCTTGTCTTCATTTTAATGTATGGCAGTGCTCTACTGCATCGAACTGCAGGGGTGGAGGACCTCTTGGAATGAGAGGATATTTTGCGAATGGACAGGCCTCTCCGTAACGTCACAATTTAACTTCATCGGTAACGTCATAATTTACACAACGTAAAATCGAAAAGTACAATCATTGGCACATCACATTGGTGAATACAAATTTGTAAGCCGGCCGTGGTGGCCGAGTGCTTCTAGTCGTTTCAGTCCGGAACCGCGTGATTGCTACGGTCGCAGGTTCGAATCCTGCCTCGGGCATGGATATGGGAGATGTCCTTAAGTTAGTTAGGTACAAGTAGTTCTAAGTTCTAGGGGACTGATGACATCAGATGTTAAGTCTCATAGTGCTCAGAGCCATTTGAACCATTTTGAACCAGATTTGTAAATTATGAATAGGAAGATTAGAGTTTGACGTCCCGTCGACAACGAAATATTTAGAGACGGCTGTAATCTATGCCTAATACGGGTGCGTAAAAATATTGGGGATGTGTTGCTCCATATTTTTGTAGTGGTTCGTTAAAATAAAACGTCCCCTATTAGATAACTCGTCTTGCAGTCGATGAATGATAAGTTCTCCCTTGTAGATATGCTTCACACGAGTGTGAAATTGAATTAAAAAACTCCAATGTGGAGTGTATGTTTCGCAACGGCGTGTGGAGTATCGGGCAGGGTACGCGGGTAATAAGGAGAAGCAGAGAGAAAGGAAAGACTTGCAATAACATTTCTCACGGCGTTCTGGCGGAACGAAAGATCGAGTTTTGGCGTATAAACACACGTTTCCGGGGAGAAGAGGGCCGGGCAGAGTTGGGAACAAGTCGGCTAGCGCTCACACAGCCCGCCCAAGTTGCCGGCGTTACTTGGGCGCAACTTCGGGGATATGTTTTTGTTCCTCTTCCGCCGCCGTTTGAATAATACAGCAGCGGCGGATGTAAAGAGATGAAGAGCGACCACGCCTGCCTAAGCTGCGCATGGCGGCGTGCGGTGCGAACTAGCGACATGTCTATCTCTCTCACCGCGAGTATCAGCTTCTCTTCTGCCACTCCCGTAATTATACTTGAGTATTGCTCTTCAGTGTGGGATCCGTACCAGAAATAAAAACAGGTTGACAGAGGAGACAGAGAAGATCCAAAGAAGAGCGGCGCGTTTCGTCACAGGGTTTTTTGGTAGGCGTGATAGCGTTACGGAGATGTTTAGCAAACTCAAGTGGCAGACTCTGCAACAGAGGCGCTCTGCATCGCGGTGTAACTTGCTGTCCAGGTTTCGAGAGGATGCGTTTCTGGATGAGGTATGGAATATGTTGCTTCCTCCTACTTATACCTCCCGAGGAGATCACGAATGTAAATTTAGAGAGATTCGAGCGCGCACGGAGGCTTTCCGGCAGTCGTTCTTCCCGCGAACCATACGCGACTGGAACAGGAAAGGGACACAATGACAGTGGCACGTAAAGTGCCCTCCGCCACACACTGTTGGGTGGCTTGCGGAGTATAAATGTAGATGTAGATGTAGATACCATGACAAGTAGCAACTTCCAAAATAGCCTCCGCGATGTACTGTTTATTCATTTTCGTGGCTTGCATGGCAAGCTGTAATGATCCGAACATCTGACAACGAGCAATGACATACTCATAGGAAGTACTGAGTTGGAGCACCACCACATCGCGCCAGTTAGTAATATGACGGAAACTAATGTGGAATAAACAGAGGCTGCAGAGTATTCCAAATCAACAGTAATTATAGAATAGATAACTACTTTCTAGAACAGTGTTACAGGGGGTACTAAGAAAACTATCCAACATATCAAGGGATGATTGTACGCATCAAAACAAGAAATAAAGTCTTATAACTGTGGGTCCTACAAAGTATACGCCCTGATATATGACCACTTTTTTAGAGGAGGTGCTCAACATGATGTCCAGTCATCTCAGTGCATGCCTCTACCCTTCATTGTAAGAACTCACGCACTCTTTGAAATCGCCGTTGTTCGTTCTGAATGTGCGATTGTGTAGTGTCTGCAATTCGTTCATTTATGACGCTTCAATAAAAGATATGCAGACACTACCAACCAATTCCTTCACGTGTGCCCTTAACCAGAAGTGTAGTGGATGTATATCCAAGGAACAAGCAGGCCAAACTATGGGTTTTCAAATTTCCTCGTCAGGTGCCGACATAGAATACAGAGAAAATGTGCCAGTGCGCCATCACGCATGAAGCACATCTGTAGTCTACCCTGACATGACACATCCTCCAGCAAGATAGACAGCACGTTCTTCACAAAGAGGTGATAACGAACCCCTGTTAATATGTGTGGTAGCCTACCCGTATATTGATTGGGAATCTATCCTGATACGTTATTTCTTCAACCGCATGGGGATTTTCATCAGCCCACACATACTGATTATTGACATTTACAAAGCCATCTCGTGTAAAGCCTGACTCATCAGTAAACAAAATCTAGGAGACAAAAAGTAGATCTTCACCACACTGCCGCAAGAACCACCGGTAGAACTGAACTCTGGCAGGATCGTCCTGTGCTCGAGGTCCTGGACGTGTTGAATATGGTACGGATATAACAAGTACCGGTCAGACCAGAGGATAACTAACACCTTCAGCCGCTGCTCTTCGTCGCACAATAATTCCTGGATTGTCGTCCACAGCACCTGGAACACGTTCCTCCAGTTCAGGCGCGCGAATCGAACGAGGCCTTCCATCGTCAACTTCGTTGGGTGCTAGGGAACTTGTTTCCTCATGAAGATGGAACAGTCGTGTGAAAAGCTTAACAGACGGCACCATGGGTGCTGAGAATCGTTCATTATACACGTTATTGAATCTGTGTTAACTCCATCTGGTATACAATAGCAGTAAATCATGTCTACCATTTCCCTTGTCAAACAAAAGGCCTGCATTGCTATCTGAAAGAGAAAAAACATGTTGTACCACTGCAAGAACATCATAATAACATGTACTTTCCACGTGACCTGTAGGTAGGCCAAACGTCACGGTAGCCAACCAGAGTTAGGAGAAATGTACGCTAGAGTAAACATATGTAACAAGACTACAATATGAGGACACAACGTACATAGACCAACTCACTAGAAGGTTGAAATAGAAGATAAAATATTTTATGGAAATATTTCATTAGTATGCATTTTCAACGCTCATTCTTTGAAAATTGGTGTTTAACTTCTTGGTTAGAGATAAAAAAAACTGTTTTGAAAGCTGAACGCCTAATGCGGTGAAATAGAGTCAGAATGACCGCGAAGGAAAGAAACTTGAAGGCCTGGATCTTATACTGTAAGCACCGTTCAAGAAGAGATTGTCCGTAGTTTCACTCTTAAGCGGGTGAATTAGGAAATGAAAGGCTTTTTGGAAATATGTCGCTATTATGGGAATTTGAAGGTAGAACTACGAAAACTGAGATTTGGCTTCTCAGTTAGAAAATAAAAAAAATATATGTTTCAACATTTTTGAAAATTCAATCACTAAGGGAGTAAAATAGTGGGTGAAAGTTCTTTTGAAAATACATAATTACTAAAGACCTGCTAAAGGATTTTAAGGATACGTGTATAACAACTGATATCTCACATCTCGGTTAGAAATAAAAAAATTCATCCCCTCCGGGAGTGCAATACGGGATGAAAATTTTAGAGAAAATAGTTCGTTAATTTTAAAGCTGAATTTTTGAAAACTGGTTCTTCACTTCTCGGTTAGATATAGAGAAGTAGTTGTTAGGGGACGAATGTTGCTATGGAAATATCATCACAAGACAAAAACTTTGGACTTTAGCTAACAGAATCGCATTAGATCGGAAGTACATTCGAAAAAGGCCTTGCTTATGGTCATCATTAGCGTGAAAGGCTTAGAAGGTGTTGGAGAACTTGTGAACAATATAAAAGTTCGATTATATAGAAACAAAAAAAAATATCTCTGCAGGCCATACAGTCTACATGGGCAAAGCAGCAGGAGTTTATGTAGCAAGACTTGTTTATCTTGGTGGTTTACTGGTGGCGGATCCACCGGTGCCTGGTTTGATCCCTGGTGAAATATAAGACTTCCATGTGTCACTTATCACTTCTCTCACCTCTGACACTGCTTGTCAGTGTGAAAAATGCGGAGTTGTAACGTTTCTCAGAATCCTCCGTACAACTGGTGTTGTTATTGTAAGCTTCGAATAGGACAGAATTGGTCGTGTCTTTTCAGAGGAACCAACACAACAGTTGGCCTGATAAGTTTAGGGAAACCAAGGAAAATGTGAACCTGCAAGGCGGGACGGTTACTTGAACCGCCGGTCTCCCGGATATCAGTCCAGTGAGCCAATCATTATCCTACGTCGCTTGGTCTAAATCAGTGAAGGTCAGCTTGGTCCCGATGGACCGCTAGTGAGTGTTCTGATTTTCATAGTGGGCGGTAGGTGGTAAAGGGTTTTAAAAATAGTTTCATTAGGTTTTCAGAAGAACTGATATCAAGTATTGTATAAGTAATTATAATTGTATGCTTTAGCTTGCCGTAACTTTGTTTCATAAATTTTGTAAAGTAAAGCATTTCCCTTCCCCACCATTATTATGGAACCTACGTGCTGTTAGAAAATTTTAATACTGACTGATAAAAAGTCGACAGTAAGTAAAAAAGATGACTACCCCTTGTCTAGAGGCTATGACGTGTGCGAGAAAAGTAATGAGACTGGTAATACACCCAGCGATCTGCCAACCTGTGTTTCTCTGCTCGTGTAGACGGGTGAGTTCATCCCTTCCAGATGCTCAGTCCCGTTTCAGTTCTGTACAAACATTACATGATTTTAATTAACGCCATCAGTGAAGTTGTGTTTTTGTTGTGTGTTACGAACAGGGTAACGTACTCAAATTTTGTGTTAAGCTTGGGAAACTTGTGAGTATGATCCTTACAAAGTTGAAACAGGCCTATGGGGAACATTCCTTAACAAGAGCACAAGTTTTTTCGCTAACACAAATCTTTTTTGGAAGGCTGAGACCAAGATGCAGATGAACCTCGCTCAGGAGGAGCTTCAACGTCAAAAACTGACGAAAACGTCGAACGTTCCGTGCTCTTGTGAGATTGTTCCTCCAGAATTAAGTGTCAACCAATTGTTTTACAATGATATCCTTGAAAGGCTCAGAAAATGACTGAATCGAGTTGACCGGACTTTGCAGACGAGAGGATGTTGCAACATGACAACATCCCATGTCAGACGACCATTTTCATCACCGAAGTTTTGACCTCAAAAGCCTTTCCTGTTGTTCCACAGTCCCCCTTCTCATCTGATCTGAGTCTCTGTAACTTATTTCTTTCCCCAAAACTTAAAAATGTAGTCATTTTGGGGCTCTAGAGAACATTCAGGAAGATCTGATTGACATGCTGAAGGCCGTACCAGTTGAAGAATTTCAGCGCCTCTACCAAGACTGGGAACATCGATTCTGTCGGTGTGCAGCTACTGGAGAAAATTAATTTGAAAGGTACAGTACCTTTATTTGAAAAAAATTAAAACTTTTGTAAATAAAAAACCAGTCTCATTACTTTTATCACATTATTTTTCTCACATACCCTAGTAGTATGTATAGAGATTTACGTCTAGAGCTTCACATTTGTTAACACTCTACTTCAGAACTGAAGTATCTGTTCCATCTTTTGCTACTTCCACGGTATTGCAGTCTCCCTATTCGTATGTTCGTACCTCCATTTATGTCTCGTCTAGCAGATGCACGCCCCAAGTGCACGACTCGCTCATTCTCAATGACTTCCCCTTTCCTAACAAAGGCGCCTAACCCCCCTTGCCAGAATCTGCCCTTTGTAAACAGCGGCATTCTCACTAACAATGCTGCTTTATTTTGTAGAAACATTACAGCATCGGATCGCAGTGGAAACAGTCCCGGATTTCCGTGCCCGCTTTGAGGTTCTCAGCCCTCGTTACGTGTGGCACGATCCCAATGCACTCATGCTAATGAGCGACGCGTTATACGTGCAACGTGCACCATCCGCACATTGTGCTGTTTCTGTAAACATGGAGCCCCTCTACCTGAGCACACCTCCAACCCCTACGTAGGTACACTGCTCCGTGTTGATGTTCCCTTCCGATCCCAACGATCGCCACCAATCACGCAAATAATATTTCTCATACCTGCTTAGTTACCTGCCTTTCTGCATGTTTGAATAGAGTCTTTTGTTAGCAGTTGCTGCCCCAATTCCGTATCAGTGAGAAAGGTATGGTTAAAAGCTTAACAGAAAGCATACGTTATGGTGAGTCTCTGAAAGATTGCAGTGCAACTTGCAGAATTACTAAACAGTTTGTTAAATGAAGACAGCATTTTCCACCGGGATTGTTATTTGATGAGGAGTTCCTGTCCGCTATGTCACAGACACAGGGATTTCGCTTTTTATACCCATTTTAAAATGTAAGTCTATATGAAAAAGAATATGGTAAATAACGCCTTACGACGAACTATGTCCGCTACTCAGCACCACAAAAATGTGTCTGAGGGTTCATAGACTCTTGTGCTTCGTTACCAAAGAGAAAAAAATCTGCCTTCAGGGTCCAGCTGACTTATAACCAACATACTCCAGAAACGTGTACAAAAATATCCCGTTCCTTCATTACGTAGAGATCGAAAATAAAACGGGTGTTTCAGAAAAGAATGCAATTTTCGCACTGTTTAATAGAAAATGTCTGAGGATGGTCTCGAAAGTGAGAGCCACTTCACAACGACTTATGAAATAAATCTTATTATGGTACACCAGTTTCGTGTATTTTAGTTTTTACATTGTGTATGTTCTTCCCAGTACCGACCGAAATTTATGTAAATGTTAACTGAATTGCTTTTAATTTCACCAGGCCGCATATTTTTAAGTTTTTCATATTTGACCAGCAACCCTTTCGCTACAGCTTTCTTGCATTTCCTGTTTACTTAATTCCTAAGTGATTTATATTCTGTGCTCCTGGCTATTCCTTATCATTTTATATATCCTTCGTTGATCTGTTCGCCGCGATTTCTTCGCAGTTAGCTTGCTCGTACTTGTATTGCTCCAACTTCTGTGACTGCCCTTTTTGGATACGTCCTTTCCTCTTCACCTGTACTGCCCACTGTGATATTCATTATCGAGGTATCTACACCATCAGAGACCTTAAAACGCACATAATTACTGCCCATTAGTTCGGGATCCCATTTCTTTCCTCATCGATACCCTCTGCCGATTCTCCTACACATAACTCTACTCGGATTTGGTGGTGTGTTATTTCCTAGAAATCTGAGGCTCAGTCACTTAATGAATACACACATGAAAAAAAAAGTTTTGCATCACCCCGCTTCCCAGAACTCCTGAAGGTAGACCGGGACTGTGGATATTGTATTGCAGACACAGTTCCTTTGACTGTTCAGAGATGTCACTAAACCCGCCCAAAGATGTAAACAACCATGCATGAGCAGCGCCTATTAGACGGAGTGGCCCGACAGCCGATCAGTTCCATCCTGCACATCTTGTGAATGACCTCCTTCAGAATAGACGTCGCTCGACTAGAGTGGCCAGCATGTTCTTCAGACAAGAACCCTATCGGACACACCTGGGATAGATTGAAAAGAGCTGTTTATGAATGACGTGGCCCGCCAACCATTCTGATGGATCTACGCCGAATCGCCGTTGAGGAGTGGGACAATTGGGACCAACAATACCTTGATGAACTTCTGCATAGTATGCCACGACGAATGCAGGCAGGCATCACTGCAAGAGGACGTGCTACTGGGTATTAGAGGTACCGGTGTGTACAGCAATCCGGATCACCACCTCTCAAAATCTCGCTGTATGGTGGTACAACAGGAAATGTGTAGTTCATGAACAATCAAAAGGGCGGAAATGATGTTTATGTTGGTCTGTATTCCAATTTTCTGTACCTGTTGCGGAACTCTCGGAATAGGGGTGATGCAAAACTTTTTTTAATGTGTGTACATTGTCTGATCAAAAACACACGGAATTCACTATAGGAAGTCTTCTCAATTATGAAGCAGTGGCAGCAGAGTACTCAGTGAATTTGAACGTTGAGAAATCATTGGATGTCAACTGAGTAACAAACTTACTAAGATCTAGTAGACTTCGAGTACTGACGGACAGTGCCCGCGGATGGTGAACAAGAAAATCGCATGAATAGAAAGGAATCATTAGTGAGTTCCAAAGTGCTACCATTAATCCTGTTAGCACGATAACTGTGCGAAGGGGCATAAATAGAATGTGGTACAATGGTCGAGCAGCAACCGAATAAGCATCACTTGACGTGGAGTAAAGAACGACGTCAAAGGACAATCTCTGTAGGTCCATCTTTTCAGAGATGGTTGCGAGACTTGGCTGTTCGATACAGGATGTCAAATTAAACACATTTCAGCCGTCTAGTTTCCAAACTACACGCTTGAAATGTGTTTAATTTGATATCACAGGACAGTGGATGACTGGTAACGAGCGATTCGGAGCGATTAATCATGTTACAACCTGTGGCAATACTAGGGAAGGATTTGGATTTGGTGAATGCACGGAGAACGTCGCCTTCCATCACGTCGGTCAAGCGCGGAGAAGATGGCGTTACGGTACGGGGGTATTTCACGTTGTGCACTTATTGCATTTAAGAAAATTCTAAACGTGGAAAGATTTGAGAAATTTTATCGTTTTGTGTACCGCATACAGCACAGGAACGCAGCTAGCTCTTTATTCGGACGAAGTAATGGCCGCTATCGACAGGGGATCTCAAGTTGATTCAGTATTTCTAGATTTCCGGAAAGCTTTTGACACCGTTCCTTACAAGCGACTTCTACTCAAGCTGCGGGCCTATGTGGTATCGTCTCAGTTGTGCGACTAGATTCGTGATTTCCTGTCAGGAAGGTCGCAGTTTGTAGTAATAGACGGCAAATCAACGAGTTAAACTGAAGTGATATCAGGTGTTCCCCAGGGAAGCGTCCTGGGACCTCTGCTGTTCCTGTGTGGCAGATATGATACGCGAGTTGCGATGGAAGTCATTAAAGCAAAGACGTTTTTCGTCGCGTCGAGATCTATTTACGAAATTTCAGTCACCAACATTCTCTTCCGAATGCGAAAATATTTTGTTGAACGCAACCTACATAGGTAGGAGTGATCATCAAAATAAAATAAGAGTAACCAGAGCTCTAACAGAAATGTTTACGTGTTCGTTTTTCCCGCGCGCTTTTCGGGAGTGGAATGGTAGAGAGATAGTTTGATTGTGGTTCGATGAACGCTCTGCCAAGCACTTAAATGTGAATTGCAGAGTAATCATGTAGATGTAGTTGTAGGAACATTTCTTGGGCAATGACAGGGTACCCTGTTATTGAAAGGGAATGGCCTGTCCAGTTCTCATCTGAACTCAATTGGACACCGTTGGGATGGGTTAGAAACTCGACTTCGCTTCAGACGCCATCGTCCAACATCCACATATGTTCTCTGGTTTTGGCTCTTGAGGAAGAATGGGCTGCATTTCCTCCACCGACTGGAAAGCGTCCCCCGCCGATCTGAAGCCAGCATAAAGACGAAGTATGGGCGCACTCCATATAATGTTCACTAATAGGTGTCCAGATACTTCTGATCAGTTCGTGAACTTTCGTACTAAACATAACTTCTCATTCCTCATATTTCCGTAGCGGCGAATGTACACCATCGTCTTTGGCTAACTTGTTTGAGCCCTGCGAACGTGCACCTGTCAGTGTTAAGTCTGCCGTTGCAGTAAGGCGAGAGAGGTCGCAGCGTGACCTGGCGTTTTTGTTCGCGGTCAGGCAGCCGCGTTTCCCGCGTGCAGCGTTGAGGAATCGATGCCGGGCCGTATCGGTTGCCACGGTCCCCGGCGTCGGCCCGCTGAGCCGCAACTTCGGCTCCCATCTTGGCACCTTGTACGTGACGTGTCGCCGCCCACGCCGCCAACTTATAATGGATCGGCGGAGCTCGCCCACTGGCGATACACACAATTAAAAGTTCCCGGGAACAGCCGGTGGACAGCCGTTGAGACTCAGACGTCTTAGTTGGCCGCTAACACCCAGGACAAGTCCGTCATGTAACTCGCCGGCTAACGCAGGATCGTGAGCTGGTAACAGCTTCTTTTTTCTGATTTGGTAGCAATAGTGTGGATCAAGTTAATCCGATTTCATCACCTTGTCTTTGACTTCGTCATAGATTTTCTTCCAAAAACCTTTTAACTCGCGCAGTATCAAGGAGGAAGGGGGTTTTAAAGGCCATAGTTAGAAAAAATTATAATCGTGAGAGTTACAACACTTTTAAATTTTTGGAAATAACTTTTTTTTATTAAAATGTAGACTTTCACGGCCGGAAATGTCATGTCCATTACAATTAACCGGCCTGTTATGCCTTGGGTCGGTTGATGAATTCTGTGTCAATTCCCAACGTTTCGTCCCCGTCTGCGGAAGACATCTTCAAGGGGATCTTTAGCTCGATGGAAGGTCCAACACACCCACTGGCTCACTACTGACTGCCGCTAAATTCCGTGTCCGCGTGCTCCCACGCCGCGGCATGACGTCACGTGTTTTGAGAACGACAGTGCAATTTGCCGCTGTCCACTGCCGTCGATCGCCGTTGCCATCACCCAGTAGTGGACGGGTGGTACACGTCTTCTTTAACACCGGCGACCATATACCGTTTAATTTCACGCCCTCCTCTTTTCGATTGAAATTATTAGGGTGTTTAGCGATTTCTATTGCCTCCCTGTAGAGCCCTTCGTAATATCCGCTTGTGGCCGCTAGTACTTGCGTCTCTTCGAATGCAGACCGGGACGAAGCGTTGGAAATTGACACAGAATTCATCAACCGACCACGGCATAGCAGCCCGGATAATTACACTCCTGGAAATGGAAAAAAGAACACATTGACACCGGTGTGTCAGACCCACCATACTTGCTCTGGACACTGCGAGAGGGCTGTACAAGCAATGATCACACGCACGGCACAGCGGACACACCAGGAACCGCGGTGTTGGCCGTCGAATGGCGCTAGCTGCGCAGCATTTGTGCACCGTCGCCGTCAGTGTCAGCCAGTTTGCCGTGGCATACGGAGCTCCATCGCAGTCTTTAACACTGGTAGCATGCCGCGACAGCGTGGACGTGAACCGTATGTGCAGTTGACGGACTTTGAGCGAGGGCGTATAGTGGGCATGCGGGAGGCCGGGTGGACGTACCGCCGAATTGCTCAACACGTGGGGCGTGAGGTCTCCACAGTACATCGATGTTGTCGCCAGTGGTCGGCGGAAGGTGCACGTGCCCGTCGACCTGGGACCGGACCGCAGCGACGCACGGATGCACGCCAAGACCGTAGGATCCTACGCAGTGCCGTAGGGGACCGCACCGCCACTTCCCAGCAAATTAGGGACACTGTTGCTCCTGGGGTATCGGCGAGGACCATTCGCAACCGTCTCCATGAAGCTGGGCTACGGTCCCGCACACCGTTAGGCCGTCTTCCGCTCACGCCCCTAACATCGTGCAGCCCGCCTCCAGTGGTGTCGCGACAGGCGTGAATGGAGGGACGAATGGAGACGTGTCGTCTTCAGCGATGAGAGTCGCTTCTGCCTTGGTGCCAATGATGGTCGTATGCGTGTTTGACGCCGTGCAGGTGAGCGCCACAATCAGGAATGCATACGACCGAGGCACACAGGGCCAACACCCGGCATCATGGTGTGGGAAGCGATCTCCTACACTGGCCGTACACCACTGGTAATCGTCGAGGGGACACTGAATAGTGCACGGTACATCCAAACCGTCATCGAACCCATCGTTCTACCATTCCTAGACCGGCAAGGGAACTTGCTGTTCCAACAGGACAATGCACGTCCGCATGTATCCCGTGCCACCCAACGTGCTCTAGAAGGTGTAAGTCAACTACCCTGGCCAGCAAGATCTCCGGATCTGTCCCCCATTGAGCATGTTTGGGACTGGATGAAGCGTCGTCTCACGCGGTCTGCACGTCCAGCACGAACGCTGGTCCAACTGAGGCGCCAGGTGGAAATGGCATGGCAAGCCGTTCCACAGGACTACATCCAGCATCTCTACGATCGTCTCCATGGGAGAATAGCAGCGTGCATTGCTGCGAAAGGTGGATATACACTGTACTAGTGCCGACATTGTGCATGCTCTGTTGCCTGTGTCTATGTGCCTGTGGTTCTGTCAGTGTGATCATGTGATGTATCTGACCCCAGGAATGTGTCAATAAAGTTTCCCCTTCCTGGGACAATGAATTCACGGTGTTCTTATTTCAATTTCCAGGAGTGTAGAATGGACATAACGTTTGTTGTTTTACATGAATTCTTTTACACTGAAGAGGCAAAGAAACTAGTACATATGCCTAAGATCGTGTAGGGCCATGGCGACCACGTAGAAGCACCGCAACACGACGTGGCCTGGACTCGACTAATGTCCGAAGTAGTGCCAGAGGGAACTGACACCATGAATCCAGCAGGGCTGCCCATAAATCCGTAAGAGTACGATGGGAGTTGGTGGCCATCGGAAACGCTTACACTCAGAAGAGTGTTCTTGGAGCCACTCTGGGGCAATTCTGTACGCGTGGGCTGACGCGGTTTCCTGCTGGAGTTGCCCAAGTCCTCGGAATACACAAGGGACATGAATGGATGCATGTTATCAGACAGGATGCTCACGCACGTGTCTTTTGTCAGAGACGTATCTAGACGTATCAGGGGTCCCAGATCATTCCAACCTCACACGTCCAACACTATTACAGAACCTCCACCAGCTTGAACACCCCAGGCTGACAAGCCTGTCCATGGATACATGAGGTTGCCTCCATACCCGTTCGATACAATTTGAAACGAGACTCGTCCGATCAGGCAACATGTTTACAGTCATCAACAGTCAATGTCGGTGTTGATGGGCCCAGCCGTAAATCTTTGTGTCGTGCTGTCATCAAAGGGGGCACGAACGGGCATTCGGCTCCGAAAGCCCATGTCGATGATGTTTCGTTGAATGGTTCGCACGCTGACACTTGTTGATGGCCCAGCATCAAGATCTGCAGCAATTTGCGGAAGGCATTCATTTTTGTCACGTTGAACGATTCTCTTCATTCGTCGTTGATCCTATTCTCGCACGATGTTTTTCCGGCCGCAGAGATGTCGTAAATTTGATGTTTTGCCGGAGTTCTGATATTCACGGTACACTCGTAACATGGTCGTACGTGAAAATCCCCACTTCATTGCTACCTCAGAGATTCTGTGTCTGATCGCTAGTGCGGCGACTCTAACACCACTTTGAAATGCACTTAAATCTTGATAACTTGACATTGTAGCATCAGTAAACGATCTAACAACTGCGCCAGACACTTTATATCATATGTAGACGTTACTGACCTCAGCACCGCATTATGCCTGTTTATATACCTCTGTATTTGAATACGTGTGGGTTTACCAGTTCGGTGCTTCAGTGTATATTGCTGAGATATGCTTAACTCAAAATTAAAGTCTCAGTAGCAGATATCACTTTCCAGAATGACAGGCGTTTTTAATATTTCGAGGGTCCGGGCCTTCCTTACACATTAGTATGCCTTTAAAAATGTGGGTGTTTTTGCTAAAAGATATATTTAGGTTCTAAATAGTATGTACACATTGTTGTTGATGTTGTTGTTGTTGTTGTCTTCAGTCCTGAGACTGGTTTGATGCAGCTCTCCATGCTACTCTATCCTGTGCAAGCTTCTTCATCTCCCAGTACTTACTGCAAGCTACATCCTTCTGAATCTGCTTAGTGTATTCATCGCTTGGTCTCCCTCTACGATTTTTACCCTCCACGCTGCCCTCCAATGCTAAATTTGCGATCCCTTGACACCTCAGAACATGTCCTACGAACCGCTTCCTACTTCTCGTCAAGTTGTGTCACAAACTCCTCTTCCCCCCAATTCTATTCAGTACCTCCTCATTAGTTATGTGATCTACCCATCTAATCTTTAGCATTCTTCTGTAGCACCATTTTTCAAAAGCGTTCTCTTCTTGTCCAATCGATTTATCGTCCGTGTTTCACTTCCATACATGGCTACACTCCATACAAATACTTTCAGAAACGACTTCCTGACACTTAAATCTATAATCGATGTTAACAAATTTCTCTTCTTCAGAAACGCTTTCCTTGCCATTGCCAGTCTACATTTTATATCCTTTCTATTTCGACAATCGTCAGTTATCTTGCTCCCCAAATAACAAAACTCATTTACTACTTTAAGTGTCTCATTTCCTAATGTAATTCCCTCAGCATCACCTGACTTAATTCGACTACATTCAATTTTCCTCGTTTTGCTTTTGTTGATGTTCATCCTATATCCTCCTATCAAGACACTGTCCATTCCGTTCAACTACTTTTCCAAGTCCTTTGCTGTCTCTGATAGAATTACAATGTCATCGGCGAACCTCAACGTTTTTATTTCTTCTCCATGGACTTTAATACCTACTCCGAAATTTTCTTTTGTTTCCTATACTGCTTGCTCAATATACAGATTGAATAACATCGGGGAGGGCCTACAACCCTGTCTCACTCCCTTCCCAACCACTTCTTCCCTTTAATGCCCCTCGACTCTTATAACTGCCATCTGGTTCCTGTACAAATTGTAAATAGCCTTTCGCTCCCTGTATTTTACCCCTGCCAGCTTTAGAATTTGAAATAGAGTATTCCAGTCAACACTGTCAAAAGCTTTCTCTAAGTCTAGAAATGCTAGAAACGTAGGTTTGCCTTTCCTTAATCTATTTTCTAAGATAAGTCGTAGGGTCAGTATTGCGTCACGAGTTCCAACATTTCTGCGGAATCCAAACTGATCTTCCCCGAGGTCGGCTTCTACCAGTTTTTCCATTCGTCTGTAAAGAATCCACGTTAGTATTTTGCAGCTGTGACTTATTAAACTGATAGTTCGGTAATTTTCTCATCTGTCAACACCTGCTTTCTTTGGGATTGGAATAATTATATTCTTTTTGAAGTCTGACGGTATTTCGCCTGTCTCATAGATCTTGCTCACCAGATGGTAGAGTTTTGTCAGGACTGGCTCTCCGAAGGCCGTCAGTAGTTCTAAGGGAATGTTGTCTTCTCCCGGGGCCTTGTTTCTACACAGGTCTTTCAGTGCTCTGTCAAACTCTTCACGCAGTATAGTATCTTCCATTTCATCTTCATCTACATCCTCTTCCATTTCCATAATATTGTCCTCAAGTACATCGCCCTTGTATAGACCCTCCATATACTCTTTCCACCTTTCTGCTTTCCCTTCTTTGCTTAGAACTGGGTTTCCATCTGAGCTCTTGATATTTATACAAGTGGCTCTCTTTTCTCCAAAGGTGTCTTTAATTTTCGTGTAGGCAGTATCTATCTTACCCCTAGTGAGATAAGCCTCTACATCCTTACATTTGTCCTCTAGCCATCCCTGCTTAGCCATTTTGCACTTCCTGCCGATCTCATTTTTGAGACGTTTGTATTCCCTTTTGCCTACATCATTTACTGCGTTTTTGTATTTTCTCCTTTCATCAATTAAATTCAATATTTCTTCTGTTCCCCAAGGATTTCTACTAGCCCTCGTCTTTTTACCTACTTGATCATCTGCTGCCTTCTCTACTTCATCCCTCAGAGCTACCCATTATTCTTCTACTGTATTTCTTTCTTCCATTCCTGTCAATTGTTCCCTTCTGCTCTCCCTGAAACTCTGTACAACCTCTGGTTCTTTCAGTTTATCCATGTCCCAACTCCTTAAATTCCTACCTATTTGCAGTTTCTGCAGTTTTAACCTACAGTCCATAACCAATAGATTGTGGTCAGAGTCCACATCTGCTCCTGGAAATGTCTTACAACTTAAAACCTGGTTCCTAAATCTCTGTCTTACCATTATATAATCCATCTCATACCTTCTAGTATCTCCAGGATTCTTCCATGTATACAACTTTCTTTTATGATTCTTGAACCAAGTGTTAGCTATGATTAAGTTATGCTCTGTGCAAAATTCTACCAGACGGCTTCCTCTTTCATTTCTCTCCCCCAATCCATATTCATCCACTATGTCTCCTTCTCTCCCTTTTCCTACTCTCGAATTCTAGTCACCCATGACTATTAAATTTTCGTCTCCCTCCACCACCTGAATAATTTCTTTTATCTCATCGTACATTTCATCAATTTCTTCATCATCTGCACAGCTAGTTGTCATATGAACTTGTACTACTATAGTAGGCATGGGCTTCGTGTCTATCTTGGTCACAATAATGCGTTCACTATGCTGTTGGTAGTAGCTTACCCGCACGCCTATTTTTTTATTCATTATTAAACCTACTCCTGCATTACCCCTATTTGATTTTGTATTTATAACCCTGTATTCACCTGACCAGAAGTCTTGTTCCTCCTGCCGCCGAACTTCACTAATTCCCACTATATCTAATTTCACCCTACCCATTTCCCTTTTTAAATTTTCTAACCTATCTGCCCGATTAAGGGATCTGACATTCCACACTCCTATCCGTAGAACGCCAGTACTTTTTCTCTTGATAACGACGTCCTCTTGAGTATTCCCCGCCCGGAGATCCGAATGGGGGACTATTTTACCTACGTAATATTTTACCCAAGAGGACGCCATCATCGTTTAACCACACAGTAAAGCTGCATGCCCTTGGGAAAAATTACGGCCGTAGTTTCCCCTTGCTTTCAGCCGTTCGCAGTACCAGCACAGCAAGGCCGTTTTGGTTAGTGTTGCAAGGCTAGATCAGTGAATCATCCAGACTGTTGCCCCTGCAACTACTGAAAAGGCTGCTGCCCCTCTTCAAGAACCACACGTTTGTCTGGCCTCTCAACAGATACCCCTCCGTTGTGGCTGCACCTACGGTACGGCCTTCTGTATTGCTGAAGCACGCAAGCCTCCCCACCAACGGCAAGGTCCATGGTTCATGGGGGTACACATTAGTACCTCTTTAAGAAGTACATTGCTGTATAATTCAACAACAGTCAACGAATTGTGTTAAATTTTTTCTCAAATGTGCATAAAGGACCCCCTCCTCCGTTCCCCTTAGGAGAGCCCATTACGGAAAATGCCTAAGAATTCTTAGGGTTAATGCATAATTTTCAGTGTTATCCTTATATCTGGCAATTTCAATACGCATTCTTCCCATTTCATTTCTCGTGTATTATTTTTCGTTTCATTAGTTACACAGTTGGTTTTTACCTTAACCAGACGTCCTTGTATCTGTTTTTTCTGACTAACTGTCCTACATTGATTTTAACATTTCCATTAATGAATAATTTCACATTTATTTCCATTTAGAGAAATCTTGGGATGGTCGCTTGTAACCTTAGGTACTAGCTATGGTGGATCTAGCGGTTTGGTTGTCTAGGGCATGTACTGGTTCTTTTATGTATTGGTATTGGTATGAAAAGTTGGAGTTATTCTGGCTGCTTCACAACTGGAAAATTATTTACGTCAGTGATTCAGTTGTGGTACTTCTCGCTCTTAGTTTGCCCGATATAATCTTTTTATATTAAAAATCACCTCGAACTCTGTAAACTCCAGACACGTGAATTGTATTTTTATTATTGGGATTGGATTATGATAATTATGCTTATACGAAATTGCAAGGTTAAGGATATCCTTCCCGTCAATCGGGGATCAATAAAATTTAGTGTACTGACATATGACTCAATATTGGAAAAACATATTACTTTTACAGTTTCAAAGGAAGAACTGTTAATCAAGAGAACTCTCCTATATTTATATTTATTTTTTGTCTAAATTAGCAACTATTAAGATATTTATTGCGACTATGAGTCGTTATCATTTAGATCAGTGGCGCTGAACTCTGCACCAATTATCCCCTACAAAATTTTCATAAATTTTTGAAATCCATCAATTCATAAATGTACGAGCTGTTACAGAAAAACAATAGCGACACTTCTAAGCATTATTTGATTATATTTAGGTTAAATATTACATTGCCTTGTCACAAAATGGCTTCTTACACTACGAAGAAACAAAAGGGAAGAGGGAGCGATCTATTTGCAAAAGAACAGAGATTGCAATTACATTTGCAGATCATATTCATATTCATTGGTTACATAGTCTACTATTTTTCTGCGTACCACCACGGGCATTAACAATGCCATATCTGAAATTGGTGTTGTAAGCGGCAATTTTATCTATGAAGTTTGGTGGCAATGGATATACAGGGTGAACCAGAACTCGAACAACAAACCTTAGAGTTTGTCCAGGCATATCTTCTGGGTATTTTTGTACGAAAGATCCATGGTCTCTGGCGTATTTCTCCTCCTTACACGAGGCATCCCAACAACGTTTCACCAGGCAACGCCGGTCAACTGCTGTTTGTGTATGAGAAATCGGTTGGAAACTCTCCTCATGTCAGCACTTGTAGGTGTCGCCACGTTCGCCAGTCTTGTGCGAATGCTCTGAAAAGATAATCTTTTGCATATCAGAGCATCTTCTTTCTGTCGGTTAAATTTCGCGTCTGTAGCACGTCATCTTCGTGGTGTAGCAATTTTAATGGCCAGTAGTGTATTATTCACTACGACATTTATGTACTGTACCAAACCTACCGAACCGTAACTTCGGAAGAGCAAAACTCTAGCTGTTTGTCTTGTTTCCGTCTACTCACAGTACAGCTGTAATACCCTTTTTAACTCGTAGCCCTCTAATCTGCATTCCCTATTGCTGGATTTTGTCTAAGCATTTGTCTTGCGGCATTGTTAGTTGTGTGTTAACAGCGATACACACCAGTACTATGCCTAGATTTACCGATGAAGAGTTATTCGGTATGCTCGTCGTGTATGGAATGGAAAAGCTGAGCGGAGCTGTTCCCGTACCGACGGCAGCCACGTCACAGAACGTTATCTTCTGTTGGATACTGCGTTAGCCTGTCTTGTATGTTGTACGTTTTCTCGCCGTTGTGAAGGTATTTTCAGAGACTGAGTTAACGCACCGAATAAATCACTATATTATTACTTTATAACGAGTCGCTGGAGACCGTGTGTCCCTTATATCAAAACACTCACAACAGCTTCACCCCCAACTCCAACTACATCCGAAGCTCGAACACGGCATCTTTACGTTTCTCGGGTAAGTGGTGTACCGACTGAGCTACCAAAGCAAGACTCACGAGCAGTGTTTGGGTAGCTCAGTTGGTAGACCTATTGTCCGTGAAAGGCAAAGGTCCCGAGTTCGAGTCTCGGTCCGGCACGCAGTTTTAATCTTCCAGGAAGTTCCATATCAACATACGAAGGCTTGTCCGTGGAATTGTGGTTCGCCCAAAAGATATGCTGGGTGAAACCCTAATAGGTCGATGCAACCAAACAATTTGAGATAAATAAATGTCGTGTGACTAGGGCGTCCCATCGGGTAGACCGTTCGCCGGGTGCAAGTATTTCGATTTGACGCCACTTCGGTGACTTGCGCTTCAACGGGGATGAAATGATGATGATGAGAACAACATAACATCCAGTGCCTGAGCGGAGAAAATCTCCGACCGACCTGGACCCTTAGGATTGATAGTTTGTCGCGCTGACCACTCTGCTACCGCGAGCGGACTACAACTAGAGATTAAAGTAACGAACTGCTTCTATTGGGACCGTCGAGTAGAAAATGTAATGCATAAGATGAACCAAACACTTAGGGAATCCAACGTGTCTTTTAAGGGGACTGCCCACATTACGCCTCTCCGTCCTCTTCTCGATTACTGCCACGGGGTGCGTGACCGTTCCCAGATACCATGGTCGGAGGATATCGAGAAAGTTCAAATAATGTCACCTTCTTTTATATTACTGCAAACTAGGGGAGACAGTGACACGGATATGATGGGCGATTTGCGGTGGCACTTGTTTAATCAAGTCGAAAAACAGAAATTTTTGTTTCTCACTGAAAAATAGGTTTTGAGTCACCAAACGTGCACGAAGAATGCTACGAATTTTACTGTGAACAATACTAACTTGAAATTTAAAGAAAGTTTACACTATTTCATCGTAAGTTTCATAAAATTTATTTTGCAAATCGAGTTGCCTGAAGTATTGCATTTTTAAATGTGTCACTGCTCTTGTAGAGATGCAATGTGTTGATAATATTCTTCTCGGGTGTGCAGCCGGATCATAACGTTATCTTGACACAATAAAAAATGGTTCAAATGGCTCTGAGCACTATGGGACTTAACTACTGTGGTCATCAGTCCCCTAGAACTTAGAACTACTTAAACCTAACTAACCTAAGGACATCACACACACCCATGCCCGAGGCAGGATTCGAACCTGCGACCGTAGCGGTCGCGCGGTTCCAGACTGTAGTGCCTTTAACCTCTCGGTCACTCCGGCCGGCTTGACACAATATTTCAGCGGTACAACTGGCCGCCATCTTCAGTTAATAGTACTGGTACACGATCTCGCCCGGAAGAATCGTGTACCAGCACTCTTAACTGAAGATGGCGGCCAGTTGTACCGCTGAAATATTGTGTCAAAATAACGTTAAGATCCGGCTGCACACCGGGGAAGATTATTATCAATTATTACGCCGGGAAAGCCTTCGTAATCGATGCAATATGTTGTTTAATTCCAGCTACTCAGGAAAAAAGGACTGTTGTGGTAAAACAAGATAAATGAGAGCTCGAATTGTAAGACTTATGTCTTCCTTTTTCCCATGAACTACAAGAGGCTTAAAAGGTACCGTAATAGTATTACAAACCCTTAGGTATGAATTGCAGAGTAAACTTGTAGATTAGGATGTAGATGGAAATGCGAGTGTAGCGGAAAATTAGGCATTTCTTGCAAACCAAGTTTCATCACATTTATAAATTGCAGTAGCAAACAAAATTATGTGCTTGCAGGCGGTCTACCTCTATAGTTACAACTTAGAACCAGGCAATCGGAAACAAAATAAATATTTTGATCCACCGGGCAGTTGGACGTTTCTGAATTTGTGCCAAAACAGGTGTCTGATATGGGGAAGAAAAATGGAAGCTGGAAAATGCGCTCCAAGACAATAAAAAATAACTAAAAATAAAGAAATGAACAACGTACCATAAAGGTATTATCAGCATTGCAATGAAAGATTTAGATATAATTTACACGTATAGACAAACAAAAGATTAGACTTTCAGAAAAATCGGTTGATTTATTCAAAACAAAGAGCTTTAAAAATCGAACAGGTCAATAATGCGTTGGTCCACCTCTGGCCCTTACGTAAGAAGTTATTCGGCTTGGCATTGATTGAGTTGTTGGATATCCTCCTGTGGCATTTCATGCAAATTTATTTCCAATTGGAGCATTACATCGTCCAAATCTCGAGACGGTTGGAGGGCCATACCTGTTATGTTCGAAACGTTGCCAATTGGCGAGACAAACCGTAGAAACTCTGCGTATGGGTTTTATCTTGCTGAAATGTAATCCCAGGTGGGTTGCCATAAAGGACAACAGAACCGGGTGTAAATATCGTCGACGTACCACTCTGCTGTAAGGGTAACACCGATGACAACCAGAGGAGTCTTGTAAAATATGAAATGGCACCCTCTACAATCGCTCCTGGTTCTCGGATGGGCGACAGCCAGGAAGGTATCCCACAGCTGCCTAGGGCGTCCGCAGACACGTTTTCGGCCTGGAATCTGAGTGGAGTAGAACTGTCTTCAGTGATGATTCACGCTTCGAACTGAGCCCCAGTGACCAGTGAAGACGTGTCTTGAGACGCCCCGGGCAGCGGTGGGTTACTGCCCAACAGCAAGCAGTGAAAGTCTGGGGTGCCATTTGTTTCCCTAGCAGGACCCCCGTGGCTATCAGCGGCGTCACTACAGCACAGCAGTACGTCGATGATATTCTACACCCCGTTTTCTTGCCCCCCCCCCACCCACCAATGGTAATTCATACTGAACTTGAAGTTCAGCAAAATAATGCCCACCCGCGTACAGCGAGAGATTCTACTACTTGTCTTCGTGCTTGCCAAACCATACCTTGGCCAGCAAGATTAACGGGTCTCTCCTCAGTTGAGAACGTCTGGAACATTATGGGCAGGGGTCCTCCAACCATCTCGCGATTTCGACGATTTATATCCACATCTACATCTACATGCATACTCTGCAAATCACATTTAAGTGCCTTGCAGAGGGTTCATCGAACCACCTTCACAATTCTGTATTATTCCAATCTCGTACAGCGCGAGGAAGGAATGAACTCCTATATCTTTCCGTGCGAGCTCTGATTTGCCTTATTTTATCGTGGTGATCGTTCCTCCCTATGTAGGCCGGTGTCAACAAAATATTTTCTCATTCGGGGGAGTGACTGGAATTTCGAGAGAAGATTCCGTCGCAACGAAAAACGCCTTTCTTTTAATCATGTCCAGCCCAAATCCTGTATCACTTCTGTGACACTCTCTCCCATATTTCTCGATAATACAAAACGTGCTGCCTTTCTTTGAACTTTTTCGATGTACTCCGTCAGTCCTATCTAGTAAGGATCCCACACCGCGCAGCAGTATTCTAAAAGAGGACGGACAAGCGTAGTGTGGGCAGTCTCCTTAGCAGGTCTGTTACATTTTCTAAGTGTCCTGCCAATAAAACGCAGCCTTTGTTTAGCCTTCCCCACAACATTTTCTATGTGTTCCTTCCAATTTAAGTCGTTCGTAATTGTAATACCTAGCTATTTAGTTGAATTTACAGCTTTTAGGTTAGACTGATTTATCGTGTAACCGAAGTTTAACGAGTTCCTTTTAGCACTCATGTGGATGACTCAAACTTTTCGTTATTTAGGGTCAACTACCACTTTTCGCACGATTCAGATGTCTTTTTTAAGTCGTTTAGCAGTTTGTTTTCATGTTCTGATGACTTTATTAGTCGATAAACGACAGCGTCATCTGTAAACAACCTAAGACGGCTGCTCAGATTGCCTCCCAAATCGCTTATATATAAGGAACCGCAAAGGACCTATAACACTACCTTGGAGAACGCCAGAAATTAATTTTGTTTTACTCGATGACTTTCCATCCGTTATTACGTGATGTGACCCCTCTGACAGCAAATCACAAATTCAGTCACATAACTGAGACGATATTCGATAAGCACGCAATTTCACTACGAGCCGCCTGTGTGGTATAGTGTCAAAAGCCTTCCGGAAATCTAGAAATACAGAATCTATCTGAGATCCCTTGTCAATAGCACTCAACACTTCATGTGAATAAAGAGCTAGTTGTGTTTCACAGGAACGATGTTTTCTAAACCCATGTTGACTGTGCGTCAATAGACCGTTTTCGTTGACGTAATTCATAATGTTCGAACACAATATTTGTTACAAATTCCTGCTGCATATCAGCGTTAACGAGATGGGCCTGTAATTTAGTGGATTACTCATACTACCTTTCTTGGATATTGGTGTAACCTGTGCAACTTTCCAGTCTTGGGTATGGATCTTTCATCTAGCGAACGACTGTTTTATGTGACTGTTAAGTATGGAGCGAATGCATCAGTATACGCCGAAAGAAACCTAAGTGGTATACAGTCTGCACCAGAAAATATGTTTTTATTAACGCAATTTTAATGGAATTTTACAGGATATCTCTTAGGAGGACATCCGGCAACTCAGTCAATCAATATCAAGCCAAGTAATTGCTTCCTCAAAGGCCAGAAGTGGGCCAACGCGTTATTGACTTGCTCAGTTTGTGAATATCTCTGCATTGAATAAACCATCCAGTTTTTCTGAAAATGTAATCATTTGTTTGTTTGTACACATCACATTTACCGATTTTTCTTATTTCATTTTTATAGAGTGTATTTATTCTATTTCATACAGAGGATTGGCTAACAGCATTTGTACTCGTTGTTCAGGACCAGAATTTATCTCAAAATCGCATATTGTCGTTCTATAGGTAGATTTCCATTCATAGTTAGTTACGAAGGGTCAGGACCTAAGCAATAAGTGTTGTAAACCACATCAACATGTGTTTCACTGGACACGGTGAACTACAGGAAATGAAGGGCCTCCAGTGGGAATGTCGGCTCAGCGTAATCTGAAACAACACTACTGCGTAGAGAGATGGTAAGCCATATTTTAGACGCAGTCCGAAGCTCTGACACAGTACTTGGCTCTCTAAGAAGGAACACCAGATTTTTCCACCCCTCGGGTGCAGCGTTCCTAAGATAGTACCCACCGTATGAGCTCTGCTTTCTTGTCACGATTCGCTTGATGGCGGATAAATAGCGCCTTTCGTCAGAACAATCGAGTGGAACGAGATCGATATGGGTGGGTAGCGCCAGGCAAAGTGCTAGGAGGAACGTGACGCGTCGTACCGTCATCCGCGAACAACGAGAAACGTGAGTTCGGCGAGTTGAATTCTTAAAGAAACGCAGTAGATGGGGATCTCTCTGAAGGAGGCACATGTGTTAGGAGAGTCACATAGCAGGGGCCCTACTGACACGTCTTCAGCAAGTATACGTAAACACGTTTCTTAATAAGCGAACATGCTTATATTTTGGTAGGGAGTAAACATCAAGGTAGTAGTGCACATGCAAGACACATTTCATCCATGTCCAGAAATTAGCTTGGATCACTTTGTGTTAAACACTAGGATCAAGGCTGTTAATTTGGAATACTGCTGCAAATGTATAACACGATGGAACAAGATATACAACGAGGAATTAGGAAGGATTTGTTAAATTGCAAACGAGGTAAAACTAAGTCTAGTGCTTATCTCACTATTCCTCCATACATTAGATTAAATTATTGGCCTTGATACTATTGTTGTGTTCTTTTTCAATGTCTTTATTAAATTTATATCCATATAAAGTCACGTGGTTTATTAAGAGACTTGTATGTAAGATATGAGATTTTCTGTTTATTTTTCACAGTCTCCAGTTAATGAAAGATATATTTAAAATAAGTTTAAACGTTTTGAAACCAAATCGTTGGAGTTTCTGAAATAATTGGTGGCAGTAACAACCAGCTCGTAAAATGTGTAAGGAGATACACCAACACACTCTCGGAAAAATATCCTCCACACAATTACAAAGGTACCAAGGTCAAACAAGAGCGACTACTCTTGAACAATCACTTTAACTTGTGTCCAAGTTGCTGACAAGAATGATAAAGAGAAGCATGAAGAAGGAAATTTAAGCTCTATTAGATGACAATCCGTTCGGCAGTAGGAAGGTAAAGACACCAGATAGACAGCTTCGACGTAGTGATTGGTAATGGAAAAACACTATAAAGGTATGTTCATGGCATTTGTAATCTAGAAAAAGCCAGAATGAGAATTTCACTCTGCAGCGGAGTGTGCATTGATATGAAACTTCCTGGCAGATTAAACCTGTGTCTCGGACCGAGACTCGAATTCGGGACCTTTGCCTTTCGCGGGCAAGTGCTCTACCATCTGAGCTACCCAAGCACAATTCCTCGCAGGAGAGCTTCTGTAAAATCTCGAAGGTAGGAAACGAGGTAATGGGGGAAGTAAGGCTGTGAGGACGGGGCGTGAGTCGTGCTTGGGTGGCTCAGATGGTGGAGCACTTGCCCGTGCCGCGAAAGGCAAACGTCCCGAGTTCGAGTCTCGGTCCGGCACACTGCCAGGAAGTTTCATCTAGAAAAAGCGTTAGACAACATAAAATGCAGCATGCAGTTAGAAATCCTCTCTCAAATAGACGGTAGCTTTAGGCAAAGATAAGTAATATATAATATGAACAAGAATGAAGAGGGAAAAATGAACATGAACGAAGTGCTGGGATTAGAAAGAGTGTATGACAGGGATGCAGCCTGTCACTTTTACTGTCAAATCAGTACATCCAAGATGCAAAGATAAAAATAAAATAAAGATCTAGGAATAGAATTAACATTCATGATGAAATGATATAAAGATAAGATTTTCACATGCAGTTACTACACTCACTGAACGTGAGGAAGAATTACAACACTTGTTGAATGAATTGAAGAGTCTAATACATAGGTACTATGGATTCAGAATTGAGAGTAAACTGAAGAAAGACGAAAGTAGTGACGCGTAGCAGAAATCAAATTGGCGATAAAATAAGGCAAAGAAGTAGATGAAATGAATTTTCTACCTTGAAATCAAATAAATTCATGACGGGAGAAGCAAGAAGAACATAAAAACAGAGCTGCTTATACAAAGACGGCATCCCTGATCTAAAAACTTCTACTGGTATCAAAGATGGGCCTTAATTTCAGGAAGAGGATTCAGACTAGTTACATTTGGAGAAGAAGAGAATCGATAAATTCGACCTGGGGATTTACGGAAGGATGAGGGCTGACAAGAAATGAGAAGTTTCTACGCAGAATCGGTGAGCATAGAAATATACGGAAAACTTTGACAACAAGAAGGGACAGATGATGGGACAGGTGTTAAGACGTGAAGGAGTAAGTTTCGTGATGTTTGAGAGAGCTTCTGAAGTTGAAACCGTAAGGGATGAAAGGGATTGAAATATATCCATCAAATACTATAGGAGATCGGATCGAATGTTACTGTGAGGTGAAAAGGTTGGCACAGGAGAGGAATTCTTGGTGATCAGCGTCAAACGAATCAGAAGATAAAAAAAGCATAAAGTGGCTTCAAGAGGCAGAGTCCAGTCCAATAAAATAATTGTGTGTGTTTGATCAGACCTTGTGTGATAAAAATACCAACAGTCGGCTGCTAATGCAAGTACACGTCATCAAGATGGCTCAAAAAGAAAAAAAAAGTTCAGATGGCTCTGATCACTATGGGACTTCACATCTGCGGTCATCAGTCCTCTACACTTAGAACTACTTAAACTTAACTAATTTAAGGACATCACACACATCCATGCCTGAGTAAGGATTCGAACCTGCGACCGTAGTAGCAGCGCGGTTCCGGCCTGAAGCACCTAGAGCCGCTCGGCCACAGCGGCCGGCTTGACTCACATTTGACACGGTCACACACAGAGTGGACGTTCATTAAAATATTCAGATTACTCTTGTTGTTCACGTAATCGAGTTGAAATGTAGACTAGGTTAAAGCTGGCTTCATAGGCGAGGCTGGGAACTGATCTTTCTCAATGGTTACTTGTTCCGCCACTGACTTTCACCCGTCCTGTAATGCCAGCGTTGCATGAAACAGTTGCTTGCGGCCTTGACGCCGTTTCAGCTGACCTGCCTGTTAACCCGTGGTTTCCCATCTGATGGCCTCAGTAGCGGCGCTTGTGCAGAACGGTATCCGGGATACGATCAGTTCCCACGCGGTGAAAATAGTAGCACATTATAGTAGCTTCAGCAGCCCATATATTCATGGCAGTCTGCGCCGATGACGTTCACAGTAGCGTTTCGAATAGCACTGGTGGAGACACTGTCAGTCATACTAGGCACCTATCCAATAGATATTACTGTCATTAGGTTTTCTTTACTTTCTTCGAGAAAGGAACCTCCCTGATCTAAGAGAAATTACTCACCAGATAACCCGTGAGGGCCGAAAAGACTGGGTCAGTATAGCAACAGCTCACGCAATATATGACAAATTCCCGAACATCAAGTAGAGGATACCTATGAGCCATATAAATCCATCCAGATAATAAGCTTTTGAAAACAGCCACAAGTCGCATTTCGTATTTTCGTATTTACCACTTTCCCTCTTAAAATGAACTTGAGCATTATCAGGATATAAACTGTAAAAGATACAGACTGAGATGATACGAAAAACTTATATTGACGATATACAATCTACTGAAAATAGTATGTGTGATCAGACATAACATTGATTTTGTAAATGATGGAATGTCGAAACGCGTAGTGCGATTTTGGAAATAACAAAAAGTGTGCTCAAGACATCTAAAAGTTATTAAAGTGCATACAAATGGCCGCTTCGTCTTGCAGCGTTTCTATGACAATTACAGCCAATATTGTATAGCTTAACTTATCTGCTGACGTGTTGATGCAAAATTGGTCCGATTTAATGTCCATATTGTATAACTTTGTTCTAAGTAAATATTGTCGTCAGTATTATAGAAATAAGGGTATAATGACAAAGGACCTAGAAAATGAACTATATCAGTAAAGGTCTACGCAGATACCAGTAACGTTCATCTAGTCTCCCTAGAGACTAAGTTTCATAGAGTTTCGGATAAATACAGTACTAGTTAACTGTAATAGATGCGACGGTGATGCAATGACATCTCGGGTATAGCTCAGCAGAAAGTAGCCATCACCTCGTGTGCACCTAAACGTAAACACATGTTCTCATTTCTTTTGTGCATTTGTAATTCAGGCTTAGGACTTACTACTCAGGTCCGCCAGTGTAGCTGAGTGATCAACGTGACTGCGTATCATGCGAATGATCCGGGCTATGTACTGTCATGGACTTTTCTTGGTGCGTGGAGAGTAAAGGGGTGCACTTGGTTTCATGATGATAGCTGAGGGTTCCTTGACCGAGTAATAGCGGTTGTAGTTCACGAAAAGTGACAAGGGCCGGGAGTGCGGCGTATTGACCCCTCACCCGTATATACTGTCGTCTCGTACATTTGATAAAAACACAGAAGATTTTACCCATCGCCATCCTCAACTATTCATAGTGCGCTGAGAGAAACGCTGTGTTAGGAGAACACTAAAATAGTGTTAATGATAAGTGTCACGAACACACACATTTATAGACGAATACCGAACTCTGTACACTTGGCTCAGGCAGCAGATCCTGAAGTACAGTTAGTATTCCAAAAACTAAGGATTGATAGTAAACAGTTGTTGTCTCAGTAGAATGTTCACGGAGGACGGGCTAATGTGGACTCGGTAGATGCAGATGATGCGGTGCGAACTACACAAGTACAAGGGTGTCATCTCGGTACTAGAACTGACTTGGAACTGCCCGCTCTGCTGCGGCGCTGGTTTATATGACTTGAATGGCGGCGTCAATGCTGCGACTTGTTGGTGCGGCAATCGCTGGTCTATATGTCCTCTCTGGAGTGGATTGTCGACCTATCGACGCCTGCGGTGCTACGTGGTAGTGTGTGCTGCACTTACGATACCATATGCGATGACGATAATGACGGAGAATGATACGTTGGTCGGTCGGTGTGGCCGTGCGGTTAAAGGCGCTGCAGTCCGGAACCGCGAGGCTGCTACGGTCGCAGGTTCGAATCCTGCCTCGGGCATGGGTGTGTGTGATGTCCTTAGGTTAGTTAGGTTTAAGTAGTTCTAAGTTCTAGGGGACTTATGACCTAAGATGTTGAGTCCCATAGTGCTCAGAGCCATTTGAACCATTTTCGTTATACATACGTTAACTTGCGCAGGTTACTGGCGCAGCCTGTTGCTACAGACTTTCATTTACCATATGACTTTGCGGGCAATCCTCGATGTAACCATACTTATAAATGTTACAGATTTAAAAATTCTGAACGCAGTTGCCCATATTTCATTTTACAATGTTACACAGAAACATATTATAACTTTCATTATATAATGCCAATGTTTACCTGAATTATATGTAATACAAAATCTGACATCAGTTATGACTACGTCATTGAATTCTAGAACAACAAACCAATAATCCTTATGACGTTATGAAAGCATCTAGAAAACCCAGAGAATTTCATCTTTGATATTATTTCGCTCTGAATTTTAATGCCACTCTTGAACCTTTCTTTTATTTTAATTGATTCTTCAATGAACAGATTGAACTGTAGGGGGAAAAACTGCAATTCGTTCTTGGACTTCAAGTCTTATTCTCTCCACTTACTTCTTTTACATTTTGTGTATCACCCGTCTTTCCCTGTAAGTTATTCCTATTTTTGGCAGAATTTCGAACATCTTGCACAAACTTACACTGCCCAAAGCTTTTTCAATGTCGAGAATTCCTACGAGTGTTTGTTGATTTTTCTTCATTCTTGTTCCAGTATCAAACGTTAAGCCAGAACACCCTCTCTGGTGTCTTTGCTTTTCGTAAAACCACGATGATAATCATGTAACGGATCATCAGGTTTCTTTTCCATTGTTTTTTACATTATTGTTGGCAGCAATTTAGATGCGTGAGATGTTAAGCCAATTGTGCGATAGTTTTCGTAACTCTCTGTCCTTATCTTTAGAATATGTATTTGACTGTTTCTGGAAATCGTCTAAAACGGTTAATTGTGTTATCTTATGCTCCTAACACGCTTTCTTCCTTGCTTTCTTCTTCGTAAATTTCAATATTTAAGCAAAACTGAAATGAAATTCAAATAATTTTAAAGCCCGCTAAAACGCTCCGTTTGACTCGAGTTGTGTCTATGACAAAACTGGATAGCAGTCTGCTCATACCGCGATGAAGCAAATTGACCATGAAATCTTGTTTGTATATTTATGTTTCCCAAAATAGGTTCCAAACGGTGTGTGGTACTACATTATAAAAATACACCTATAAAAACTCCTTAAAAAAGGGTTTTTAAGTGTACCGAAGAATGAGAAGATGCATAAATTATAGTTGTAACTCTCTGGTAGAGATTCAAATGGGGTAGTTTATTTCCGTGAGGATCATTTTAATCTAAGGAAACACGTCGTACGAACACGTTGTGTCGCTTGTGGGGTAATATGTAGCTCGCTGGACTTCTGGTGCAATGTTCGGAACATTGATCCCCATTTAGAGCATTTTTTAAGGAAACTACTCTCTTCTTAATGCAGTTATCTCATCAGAAAACTAAATTCTATATCATATTATATTTTAGCTTCTAGTTCCATTTATTAGCTTCATTTTACAACTGATAAATTTGAGAGGAAGGACAAGGATTGAGTTACGAAACTGTATCTCATGCCTGATGTAGCTCTTGCTCTGAAGAGTCTGAGAAACCATTTAATTATTTACGACTTCCCAAACAAGGCTTTGAAGACAATTTTCCATTTGCAACGGCCTCTATTAATCTTCTTGTAAAGTTGTGCGATTTCGAAAAAGAGAAGAATTGAGCACTGCTTGGGACCTATGAGAAATATAATAAGACCAGGTCATTATGATAAAATGAAAGTTGGACCACCTTAAGCACATTTAGATAATAGTGTTTTAGCAGCAGTTAAGTATGCAGTAGAACAACAGATATTTCTAGGTTCTGCTGCGTCAACTATGTAGTTTCCGGTGGTTTTAATTAATGATCAGGGAGAACAGAAAGTTTGTAATGTGTAAACCTGTTGAACGTAAAAACGGTGACGCTCTGCGGTTTCCCACAAGTGTTATTACTCAGCGTGTAAATATAAAAAGTGACTGTACAGATACTTCGAAAAGAGTAGTAGTCCTGACAACAATAATTAACAATCAGAATTATTTTATGAATTTTCCGCTGTGTTTTATTGTGTAGACTTTCACAAGCGTCCCTGGGAAACGTTTTCAACATGTCCGTGCAGATAGACCAGTCCCAAATTCCCTCAGCCTTAAGACAGTTCTGCGACTTATTGCTGTTTCACTGTACGTCCATTCCAGTCACCATGCAATGCAGTTTTGACTTCTCTTATTTTCGAAATATAAAAGGCTGGATTGTTTTAGGAAAATAAAGTAACCATAAACGCATCAACTTTCGTAAGATTTCCACTATCAGCCAACATAAAATTTCTTTTCATTTTTATTGAAAAGATGTCAATAAGTTTTCTATCACTAAACAGCTAAACAGGTCGCATAAAAAGTACGGAAAAACAAAAAAATCCTCAGTTAATACTCCTATAGCTTCGTATTACACCCAGCCATTTTTATCACCAGAACTTCAGCCAGTTCCACAGTTTTCTCGATCACCTGACCAAATCTAGAATATCAACTATTTTTAAGCTTTAACTAGGTAAAAACAAGAAATATGTTTGAGAATACTCACCGAAAATGCTATATGATTTTTATAAAGATTCACAATAACAACAAACCCAACTATAATTTTAACATAGGAAAATAGCCTGTTCGGTGGATGAAATTTTCCGAAAGTTCGACGATATATTCCTAGTGTCATAGATTCTACAGACCAACCTGTACATTCATTGTTTCCAGTTCCTACAATGATTTTAGAGTTTCCGATTGACTTTTGCCTCTCCCTTCTGCTTTATTTGATCTCAAGACTTCCAGAGCTGTTTTAAATTCTGACTCTAATACTGGATCCCTTATGTCTTCCTTGTCGGCTCCAGTTTCCTCTTCTGTCACGAGAAAAACCTTCCCCTAAGGGACCTCCTATGTACTCTGTCCACTCTCCGCCCTTTCCTCTGAGGTTAATAGTGGAATTTGTATTGCACTCTCAATGCTACAACCCCTGCTTTTAATTTCAACGAACGTTGTTTTGGCTTTTCTGTTTCCTGAACCAGTCCGATGCTCATTTCTTTTTCCATTTTTTCATATTTTTCCTGCTGCCATTACGTCTTGGTTGCCCTGCACTTCTTTTATAACGAAGTGATTGTAATTCCTGTATTCCTGTTCTTCCCTGAACGTTTCTGCAGTGTCTCCTTAACTTATTAACTGCAGTATTTCTGTGAGACAAGTCAATAAATGGTATTGTAGGTTCAATAGCATATTTATTTCATTACAGAGGGAAGCAAAAAGTAACAACTAAAAATTAAATTAAAAGAGACATGAATATTTTCGTACTTACGTAGCTTCGTATTTATTACAATTTTTTAAACCAAGGGCACATAATAAATTTCCAAAAAATACATAAGAAAACTGTTTCCTTCATTTTTCAACGTTGAAAACTGTAATCGAGCCCCTTTTCCCTATCTTATCAAGAAATTTTCTTAAAAACCGAATAGATTGATTGATTGATTTATTTATTTATTTTGCAGTTCGTGAGCCACTGCTCCATATTAGCGAACCCTCCAGAGCCCTGAGTCACAGTGACTGGCTTGGCCTAATTTTTTAAGCATTTGTCTCTAACAGATATGCTTTACCCTCTACATTGACTAAGCCAAACCAGTAGGTGTTCTTTAAGTCGCTGACGCGCTTCCTTCCTCCATAGAATACGTTCTCAGCAATTTTACCTTTTGGCATGAGGATGATCGGCATCGTGTATGACGGAACCATTCTTTCTTTCCATTGGATTCTCGTTAGCCTCATTAACGCCCTTCTTTTCTGTAAAAGACAATATTTGAACACCTTCGGAGTAATTTTTCGAAATAATATGTTTGCTGAAATAGATTACGTATTACTAACAAAACAATGATGTCAGTGAAGAGCAGAATGACAAAATAAATATCTGAATAATGACGTAACAGTTGAAATTATCGAGTGCTACCTAGCCGCTGACCTCGAATTATACATCGTAAGTCACTAACTATTGCCACCTAGAATAACTGCGGAAGTATGATAGTAGCTGTAAGGTTTGTGGGACAAAAGTTGCATGAGACAACGGGGGCCATAATATGACGTTGGTTTTTCGTTGCTAGGTGGGTTCGCGTCAGAGATATGAAGGTAACTTCTTTTTTAATGCGATGCTATAGTTTGGTACTTATTTTCTGATACCGGTTATCGAGACGAATCCAATGATGCTTAACAGTAAGGTCTTTGAAGGTCAACGAAGGTCAAAAAGGTGGCGTGATCGTCCATTTACAGACGGTGTTCGAAGTGATGACTTTTGGACTTTTGGTATCAATGCAATGCTGCAATATTCTTATCATGGACTGAGTGGTATTTCTTATCACTTCAGCACTTGTCGAAGCAAGTGCTATAACAATTCTCTCTCGTACACTATATGATCAACAGTAGCCGGACACCTCCAAAACCGTACATATTTCATATCAGGTGCACTGTGCTGGCACGTACTGCTAGGTACTCCATATCAGCGACCTCAGTAGACATTAGACATAGTGAGAGAGCAGAATGGGGCGCTCCGCGGAACTCACGGACTTCAAACGTGGTCAGGTGATTGGGTGTCACTTGTGTCATACGTCTGTACGTGAGATTTCCACACTCATAAACATCCCTACGTCCACTGTTTCCGATGTAATAGTCAAGTGGACACGTGAAGGCACACGTACAGCACAAAAGCTACTGGCCGACCTCGTCTGTTGACTGACAGAGTCCGCCTATAGGACTGACAGAGACCGCCTACAGTTGAAGAGGGACGGATGTGTAATAGTCTATCCAGACCATCACACCGGAATTCCAAATTGCATCAGGGTCTCCTCCAAGTAATATAACAGGCGGGAGGGAGAAAACTTGGATTTCACCGTCAAGCTCCTGTTCATAAGCCACACATCACGCTGGTAAATGCCAAACGACGCCTCGCTTGGTGTAAGGAGCGAAAAAAATTAGACGATTGAACAATGGAAAAACATTGTGTGGAGTGACGAATGTGATGCAATGTGGTGATCCGATGGCAAGGTCTGGATATGACGAATGCCTGGTGAAAGTCATCTGCCAGCGTGTATAGTCAACACCGAATCAAAGGAAGGCCTCGGCGCTTGTTGGTGACGTCACGTCAGCTAGGCACGGCGAACGCCAGGTATGTTGCAGGCAGAAACGCCTGGGCGTGCTTATCACTTTAAATCTCTTGTTTTTGGACAAAATGTTTGTTATTGTTTTGGATTCTGCAGTTTTATTTAGATGAAAGATTTTCTTACTATCGTAAAGCTACAAATGAAGATCATAGTTCTGTATTACTGAATCCTGTCGAAACAAACGTAGATCAATATGAGAAGACGCTTTGTCTCATTACAAGCTTCGGAAATTTTAAATTCAAGTAACTATATTTACTTGATCCATTTTGTTATCGAAACTTACTCCAACCCCCTTACAATGAACTCGTTTCTTTTATTTATTTATTTATTTTCGTTTGACATCGTCACTGGAAATGTGAACGAATTTACATGTGTAAATGTCCAACTGTTGCCAATCATTAGATTACAGTCGTTTTCAACGAAAGTAATTCTAAACAGGAAACAAAATAGCTTCATACATCGAAAATACTGCTGAGCTTAAACTTTTTTAAACATGCACATTAGAGAAGATAAATATTCCCCTCTTGAAACTGAAAGGAGAAACTCTATAAGATAAAAAAAAATTTATTTGATAAAACAAGTATCTCTCTTATGCCTCTTCTTCTGTCCCCCACCCCCTCCCCCAACGTGTACAATCGCAAGATACTTCATTAACATTCAGTGCTCCTCACCCCATAGTCAACCAAGATACCTAAAGAAGAGCACCAATATGTTCACAGTTTCTTGTAAAAGCAACCCAGTACAAACGTAACTTCCTCAGATTTACAAATAAGGTAAAGAAGCACGAATTCTGTTGCTGCTAGACCATGAAGTTGTTTTTGTATGTCAATCCTTAAAACATGTGGAAATTAAAGTTCAAGACTACACTACTTGTTAAGAAGTGTAATGAGTTGCACAATTACTTGATTGCAGAAATCTCTCAGAACAATGTGTGTTGGTCAACTACCGCCAATAGTTTCACATTTTCCTGTGTCAGGGAGGGAGACACCACCATTGTGAGTATGCCTGCAACAGACCTGGCGTTCGCCGTGCCTAGCTGACGTGACGTCACGAACAAGCGCCAACGCCTTCCTTTGAGTCGGTGTTGGTATCGTGCCAACAGCAAAATTCGGAGGCGGTGGTGTTATGGTGTGTTTTTCGTGTCACTATTACAGCATAGGCTTATATTGATGTTCTGAGCAACTTATTACTTCCCACTGTTGAAGAGCAATTAGGGGATGGGGACTGCATCTTTCAACACGATCGAGGGCCTGTTCATAATGCACAGCCTGTGTCAGAGTGGTTACATGACAATAACATCCCTGTAATGAAATTGCCTGCACTGAGTCCTGACCTGAATCCTGTAGAACACCTTTGGGAAGTTTTGGAACGCCGGCTTTGTGCCAGGTCTCACCGACCGACGTCGATACCTCTCCTCACTGCAGCACTCCATGAAGAATGGGCTGCCATTCCCTAAGAAACCTTCCAGCACGTGACTGAAGCTGTCATCAAGGCTAAGGGTGGGACAGCACCATGTTGGCCGGCCGGAGTGGCCGTGCGGTTCTAGGCGCTACAGTCTGGAGCCGAACGACCGCTACGGCCGCAGGTTCGAATCCTGGCTCGGGCATGGATGTGTGTGATGTCCTTAGGTTAGTTAGGTTTAATTAGTTCTAAGTTCTAGGCGACTGATGACCTCAGAAGTTAAGTCGCATAGTGCTCAGAGCCATTTGAACCATTTTGAAGCACCATGTTGAATTCCAGCAGTACCGATGGAGGGCGAAACGAACTTGTAAGTCATTTTCAGACAGGTATCCGCATACTTTTCATCACATAGTGTATATCCTGCAAATAGCAAATATTATCCGAATACGGCGTATCCATTTAACGTGCCATTGACATGTAAACACTATTAGACAGTTTCGCAATACAACATTAGTAGGAACGTAAGACTAGTATCGTCGAATCAAGAGAATGGGAATGATGTATTCCTCCGAAGAACAAGTCGATAGCCGGCCGGAGTGGCCGAGCGGTTAAAGGCGCTACAGTCTGGAACCACACGACCGCTACTGTCGCAGGTTCGAATCCTGCCTCGGGCATGGATGTGTGTGATGTCCTTAGGTTAGTTAGGTTTAGGTAGTTCTAAGTTCTAGGGGACTTATGACCACAGCAGTTGAGTCCCATAGTGCTCAGAGCCATTTGAACCATTTTTTGAACAAGTCGATATGCTTCTCATTTACGGAGAATGTCATCGAAATTCAATGAGAGCTAGAGACTTACGCTCTGGAAGATATCCTCAACGTACTCTCCCTACACGTCCTACATTTAAATACGTGTATGATAAATTGGGTACAACTGGATCTTTAACGCATCGGAAACATATCCGGCAATGAAAGTTACGAACGGAGAAATGGAAACTGGTACTCTTGCCACTGTGGTTCGGGATCCTTGAGTTTGGCTCACGCCAGATTCCCCTGTGATTTCACGTGAACGAGTTGTTCGTGTTTTGCATTACCATTAATATCATCCTTAAAATATCAGTCTCCAAAAATTAACTGTTACGGATTGTAAGCCTAGCTTTGAATTCTGCCCATGGGCTCAACTACAGATTCAAGGGATGACACATTTATTAATTTGATTTTATTTACTGAACAGGCTACTTTCACGAACCATAGAAATGTTAATTTGCATAACAAGCATTATTGGGCAACTGAAAATCCATGTCGGCTGCGGCAAGTTGCACACCAAAAACCGTGATCGGTGAATGTATGGTTTGGGATTCTGGGGCATAGAATTATAAGCCTCTATTTCATCGATGGAAATCTTAATGGTAAGAAGTACACTACATTCCTGCAAGAGACATTACGTCTGTCATTGGAAGAAATACATTTAGGAACACACGGGTGTCCGGCACATTTCGCTGATGGCTAGAAATGAGTTACAGAGAGAATTCCCAAATTGTTGGATTGGACCGGGAGGAGATGTGTCGTGGTCAGCACGTTTCCCAGACTTGACGACTCTGGATTTTTTCTTGTGAGGATTCGTAAAAGACATTGCTTATAAAGACGTGCCATCTACACTTGAATATATACGAGAGAGAATTGTCAGATCATATGCTTCGATAAGTGCCGATGTTATAAGGACTACCACTCAAACCATGCTCTAATACCAACGGTCATCACTTCGAACACCTTCTGTAAATGGACATCCACGCCACCTTTGTGACCTTCCTTTGACCTTCAAAGACCTTACTGTTACGCATCATTGGACTCTATCAGAAAATGAGAACCAAACTATAGCATCCCATTTAAAAAAAAAAAAAAAAAGTTGTCCTTCATACCCCCGAAGCGACCCCACCTAGCAACAAAAAACTGACGTCATATTATGGCCCCCGCTGTCCCATGCAACTTTTGTCCCACAATCTTTTCAGCTTTTATCACACTTTCGGAGTTATTCTTGGCGGCAATTGTTAGTGAATCACCCTGTAAGGTGTTTGAGGAGCTGTCTGTCATGTCAATTTCTTCGATTTGTCGAGATTTTTTCAAGAAACTGCCATTCCTATTTATCGAGAAATTCGATTTATTGAGGTTCGCGTTATCTGGAATCGACTGTACACCCAGTTATAGGTTGAGCTTTACGGTAGTTCCATAAAAAATTCATGGTGTAATAGTTCTTGTCTTTCATCAGAACAGTATTTATAAAGCAATAGGCTCTCATTTACTTCACGAAGGAACAGTGTCCGCCGCTCGTGGTCTCGCGGTAGCGTTCTCGCTTCCCGAGCACGGGGTCCTGGGTTCGATTCCCGGCGGGGTCAGGGATTTTCACCTGCTTCGAGGTGACTGGGTGTTTGTGTTGTCCTCATCATTTCCTCATCATCCAGGAAAGTGGCGAAATTGGACTGAGCAAAGTTTGAGTAATTGTACGGGCGCTGATAACCACGCAGTTGAGCGCCCCACAAACCAAACATCATCATCATCATCATCACGAAGGAACAGTATCTACTGTAACATAAACTGCGATGATAATTAACACTATCTCACTTTTCCTGATAAGCTGGTATTGAAATCTTTATTTAGAAAAATGCAGATTTGTGTTGGTAAACAATCTGCGTTTCTGGAAGACGATTGTCAATTATTAATACTTTGCTTACAGTGGCCTCTTTGTGTAAAATTCTCTTATTTATTTTAGTGTCTTCTTTGCAATGCTCCTACATGTCAGTACATCAGTAGGTCAATCGCCTTCCATTTGCAGTTTAAAGATCTCTTCCCAAAACACATCGGTCACCTTACTTCAAATGCACCGTCACTCCGTGAATCGCGCTAGTGTGCCACTAAATGTAGTTTTTAAGCCTACAAAGAAGCGGGTAAATGTGCAATGATTGAAACAGCGGTTCTAAACAAAGGCTCGACAGTATACGCTGACCTTCAAGATTTTTCTGACAAACGGTATACCACTATATGAAATACCTGATCAAAATTATGCTAACACGCCCATGTAATGTTGAATTGACCAATAGATGTCACGAGAATCGGTTACGCAAATATAAAGGGAAGCGGGGGCTACTGCATAGTCAGTAGCTAGCAAAATCACCGTGCACAAGAGTTTAAAAAGAAAGGTACAATGCTCCAGTACTTCCTTTTAAGAGGCACAGTTCTTTAATCTAAGATAAGCGACGCGTGAGGTAGAGTAGAGCGCCGTTCCTGGATATTGGATGACAGTAAAGAGCGATTTGTAGTGATGAATCACGCTACATCCTGTGGCTATCCAAGGGAAGGATTTGGGTGTAGCGAATTTCTGGAGAAAGTTACTTGCAATCTGTGAAGAACCACGAAAGTGTGGGGCGTTTTTCTTGGTTAGGGTGTGATCCCTTTATTGAGCTTCCCTTAATGTGGAGGGCTAGGTACAAATTTTACAGCTCTGTGTACTGCGTGCAGTAGAAGAACAATTCGGAGATTATGATTGGTTTGTATCAGGATGACATTGTATCCCCGTTACCAAGCTACACCTGTGAAACAATGGCTTGCAGGAGACAAAATCCCTGGAATGCGCTAGACTGTTCATAGAGCTGACCTGCACCCAGTGGCTCGCCTTTGGGATGACTTAGAACATCGACTTGGAACAGATATTAAGAAATTTCTCTGAAAGTGTCCCTAGCAGAGTTCAATCAATCACAGAGGTGAAGGAAGGACATACCTCACAGTAATACGCATTAATAGGCGTACAGATACTTTCGACCAGATAGTGTACACCACATTTCGAATTACTTTATAGAACTCGCGGGAGTTCGTACGCACGTCACGTAAAAGTACCTTGTGGGCGAGGTAGGCGGCGCGCGTAGCGCATCGTCCTTGATTCTAAGAACGTGAGTAGAGATTGCGAACTAAGTGTTGCCAGTTCTGAGTTCACATGCGAAGGGCAGGCACACGTTCTGTCCAGTTAACTTCGTGGAACCTATCCAGCAGACACTCCCTAGAGATCCAAGGAACGCTTAATGTGGGGCGTAGGAAACAGTCTTATCTATTCCACTTTCCTTCGCATCTCTGTTCAGTATGACTGTAATGATGTTTGGTTGGATTTATCCTGGCTATGTTCCAAATATATCACCAGTGGCACCGGTATACTCTTTCAGGTGTGTGTCACGCTAGTAACCTTTGTCGGCGGACTACCGTTCGAAGTTGGATGGGTGAGAGCGGTGCTCGGCCATTTTGAGGAACCCGAATGTGTTCAAAACGCCCGAGATATTGAGCTGTTGAGTGCCATGGAGTTCCAAGTATCGCGCGTACTTCTGATCTACTTTGTTCATTTTGTGGTTTCCTATCCGACATAATTCATTAATTTCCAGAAAATCTTGAACCTGGTGGCATCCGTAGTGTACTCTTCACGTAGAGAAAGGTGAAAAAAACAGCCAAATCGGTTGCAATAGTACGAGGTTTAATCCAAACCGCTTGACATACGTTTCGACGATTTCAAAAACGTCTTCTTTAGAAGTATCAGTAATTAACATCCAAATGGTTAATATTATATACCGAGCATATTAAAATATAGGTATAAAGCAAAAGTGAAAATAAATCACAGACTTACAAAGAATTTTTACACTTACCGATTACGTGATATTGTGGAGATACGTTAGATATGCAGCTATAAGGCGCAAATGAAAATAAAATTCATCTCCAACACAATGAAACAACAAAATATAATGCTGACTGTCATTAGAAAGTGGTTTACAAATGCAACTAGTGAAGTGAAGTCGCATCGATTTTTTTTGAGTTGACGAAAATTTAGGACGCGAGAGGACAGCATACGTATGCCCAGAATAACTGCGCAAAAAAGCGAGAAAGACCAGCACTGAAATATAAAATGCTTACATTATGGAAATACTGATATAGGAAAGAGGGACTTAGTATACGCACGGTAGTATAAAAGACAATCATATGGCGTTTTATTTGGTTATCACACAAAAAAGTAGTTTCTAATTTTTTATAGAAACCAATGAATACAGTCACATATAAAACAGCTTAAAGCACATCATTTGTAAGTGAAAAAAAAGGGAGGAGGTTAGAGCAACAGTAAGTGAAATGTTGGGAAAGGATGTAAGGTTAGGGTGGGAAGAGGTTGGAATTTAACTAGGCACAGTCTGTCGCCATATATTCGCAGCAAAATTTTTTTGAGCTTTATTTTTATTCTCAAGTTCTTTATAGCAGGCAAAGAGGAGTTAGCTTGGGAATAATCGAGACTACAAGGACATAGGGAGAAGTTGGTGTGCATCGATGTTTCTGGGGCTTATTTCAGGTGTGCCATTCATCTTGTTTTATTTTGCACTCCCGGCGCAGGACGATTAATTTCAATTCGTAATGTTAAATAGAGGCTGTCGCCAACGAAGAAGGACAAATATTTATACTACCCCCCTTCCCCACCCCCCCCACCCCGTCTATTCCTTTATTTCCCTCATTACGATAATGAGACGACTCGAGAATTTAGTTCGCTTTCAGAAAGAAACAGACGTTTTTTGCAGCGAGCTCCCCCCTTAAATGATATCCTCCATTATATGCGTCGCAATTAGTATTAAAAAATGTGGCATAATTATCCTGTAATAATTTCACGAAGACGTTTATTACAGAATCCATACTTGGAGCAAGAATTTTATGCTCGAACCCGAATGAATACGAAAACGATAAATGGAAACTGCTTTACTGTGTTCAGTGTTTTATTAATCGGAAGAGTTTTTCTGTTTCCAGATTCCTGTCCACAAAGGGCCAGGCAAAAGGAATATTTGATAACTTCCCGTCGTACATTGAATATTCGAAGAAGTCAGCTGCTAAAATCTGTAATATTGGACTCAAGCAGAGGTATAAATAATAAATGAAAAAGTGAAACAAACTTCCAGCAAGGAGGAGACGTTTTAATGTCTATGCACTGTATGTCCTTCACGCCACATAACGTTGTACCGTTTCTGGCTCTTGCAACCGTGTTTACTTGATAATCATTCAAACCTTTCTACATGCTTTACTAGGGTGTTGACGTAGTAAAAAAATATTAGTATATATTATGTAGTATACGGCCAAAGAACGCAACACTTATTATTCACACTGTACCATAGGTCGGTGGGTTCCATTTCGCTGCCGTGGACCCGACACACGCTTTGAATGACTGTAGGGGTGCCGCTTGTGCTCCAGTACTTATAACTTCATAATACGATTAATATCTGTTAAATAAAGTGTCAGAGTGTTGCCTAAGCTTTACGAACTAATTAGAAATACCAGTGATATTAATGTGACAATAACATTTTAAAAATCAGAAAAGTTACGAACAGCCCGAATCACTTTGTATATTTTATGATTTTACTTTGTGCGACCAATGTCATATAAAACTTTTCGAGTGGTATAACCGCTCTTTGACTGACTGTATAACAGGTTGTGTTCCACAGTCTAGATTTTAGCCTTGGGCCATTTTCAAGTGTTACAAGTATTAAAAATCACTAGAAGTTTGTTTCAGTGGCTGCTTAGATACAGTGTAGCGAAGTATAAACCTGTGATTTGATCTCCTGGTTTACCCCACAACCATATCAGGTGAATAACTCAGGGTAATTCCCAGTGAATTTGCTAATTACACAGATGTTCTCGCATTTATTTTTGACCAAATTTGTTCATGTAATCGAAGATACATGTGTTGACGATGACTTGCGTTCTGTTCAAGTCTAATGATTTTGAATATTTGTAACACTTGAAAACGGCATAAAGCTGATATCTAGATTGTAAAACAAAATCTATTGTACTGCCAACTGGCGGTAATATATAAAAATAAAACTTGGTGCATTGTCACGTGGTCACGAACGACGAGCCATAACAGTGGGATGTGTAGGCTATGAGTAGAGTTCCAGTCTTCCCAGCGGCCGTTGAATCGTTTATTGGTGGGATACGTCATAAGAGTTCAGTTCTTGTTGGAAAATAACAAAGTTCGCACACAGAGTTTGTGACCAAAAAATTTGTTCATTTGAGCACGCACATTTATCAGATGTGTGGATTACTTTTGCGAGTGGATATGTAGATCACCTGCGTATTTTAGCACACAACTTCGTGGTAACTATTTTGTAATTTTAACCGACGCTAAAGTCGCGAATAAAGTAACTGGTATTCCTTTTAAATATCGGCTGCGTCATTTAATATCGAAGTCACGTATAGTAACATTCGAGATCAGGCAACAACACCTGATGAAAGTCAGATGCTTCTCTTTTCACTGCTCTGGGACAGTTAGTAGGAGGAATGACGCCAGGTCAGGAGAATTTAAAGAAATTTGCGATCACTCTCGATGGGCTATAAGATCCAAGATTGGACTGCAGTTTCATTACAGATGAGGCCAGTACCGTGGACGCAGTAGTAACTTTCTAGGGGATAGACTGTAAACCAAATGATAATTGAAAACCGCCACAATGTAGAATAGTTTTTCGTGGTACTTAATTCTTCAGCTCAAAAGAACACATGGACAGACTCTCAGTTATGCATTCAGCTTCATTTTCTTAACAGACATTATTCACACAGGTGCTAATCTAATACTCTGATGCAGATCTGTGCAATGTGTAATTTGTATGATATTCCTTTTATGTCTTGCAATCACGTCGATCGAAGTTACGAGTAACTAAAGTAAATGTGTATTAACTTGTCTGGTTTGCAGTCATTTCGCATGCCTCACATAATCTCCAGCTACCTACTATTTATCCTTTTACATACCAATTCAATTTCCCAAGTGAGTAGGAATCACACCAAAAGCCTTAAGTAGATAGTGTAGTACATACAATGACCGCAAGACAGCACTACATACATACAGATACGATGATGTGCTTTCAGAGTCACTCTTTATATCCAGAGGTATGCAGGAGCAGCACGTTAGACGTGTTTTTTGTCAGATCGAGACAGTTAGGCATGATTTTAAGAGCACAGAACTTCTGGCGTTCTGTGACCAATTTTATTGGAATTACGTACAATTAATGATGAAATGGAACTTTTGACGATGTACTAAACTATATCTTCACTTTGATAGCGCTGTGAATGTAACACGCCACTAACCAGTTCAGAACTAGATATCTTACGTCGGTATGATAATGTTCCTCGTCAGCAAATAATCATTTGGAGTTACTCAGCTGTTCAAGTCGTACGTGTCTGCTGAAAGAGTTCATTCATAGCCCACTGAAAATATGCGGTGAACCAGATCATTCCTTCGATCCCACTCGCATCTATATGAACTAGGCAACATTAGTAGAATTTCATTCGTATGACTGCCTCATAACGTAGTGTAAATTTTTTCGTGCTAATGAGCACAGCTGGACTGCGTTATTATAGTGTATGCTTTATCTATTTTAATTTTTGAATCATTACTCAGCCCTGCTCATTAAAACCCCTTTACACAAGCGTACTGTTTAATTTGTAATAAGGAATTTTATCAATTTTCCACAATTTTCTTCCCAAGGCACCATCTGCTGTGAGCGGCTCACACTGACTATACATCTCTAGTCTAATAATTAGTATTATTTGTGCAGCCTGAACAGGTACAATGGCGATTCTTACAGGTCTACATTTTTTTATGCATTGATGTAGTCCTAATCCCGTTTTTCATGTCTTTGGACTGCGCCACATACTCCGCAAGATAATCTACTCCCTCCTTATTTTGCAGCACGTAGCTTTGAAGCATAATCAGATTACTCGACTTGGCTGCCGCTTTGGCCATGTTTTGATTAATTTTATTTTAAGATTCTTAAAACTCAACAAGCGTAACAACATACTAAGGTATTTTACGTATTTTAAAGGCGACTTCCTGTGTACTCAACATTATATGAGGAAGCCGTTTTTCTTAAAAAGCATTTGTTGTGTGTATTGGTGTCTTTGATGGACTAGATCAGTTACTGGATTCTGAATACATTCTGCTATTATATACCATCTGTTTTTATTTTAAAGCGGCACGATCAAAAGAGACACTTGCATGTACGGCAGCCTATATGTTTAACAATTGTTGTGCCAGTAAGGTGGTTTTAATATTTTCTTTGGTAGTCCAAAGTTTTACTAAATCACCGTCATGTCTTTTTAAGAAAAGTTCGTATTTTCTTTGCAGGCCAATCTGAAGATGCCTTAAACAAGGCTAAACGCCCACCCTATCCACTGCCGGGATAGCGAAAAGCACGTAGAGCTGAAGACTCTTTCTCTGCAAGATAAATCTGAGTCAGCAATCGGATCTCGCCAAGCGACAACAACACTAAACGATGACGTTTTGAAACCAGACGAAAAATCAGTCAAGTCTTGCCGTAAAATAACCATAAAATATCAATAAGTTTCTGACCTAAGATCATATAATGCATGAAAACAAGAACAGTGGGTAAGAAGCAAACAAAAACCGTTAGCGTATCTCCACGCAGCCAGTTAGTACCTAAAGTTAGCAGACATTAGTAGCCGCCGTTGTAAATACTCCCAAGTCACTAAAACTAGACCGCGCACAATTAGGTGATCTTGCCGAGAAAGACGTCGTTTGTAACAATACCAATAGATTCTTATGGCGAATTATGAGTTCGCTAACTGACACCAGCCGTAACTTAAATTAGGTCTTCTGCTTCAGGCGGATACCTAACCCTTTTATAGCCAACGAACACTAGTCTGATCAAGAGTAAAAGTAGCCTTAGGCCATCAATACAGTATGAGCACGCTTCTCGCATTTCTCCTGTACTTTCCACATGGCTGAATTTAAATATATACACATACGTAAAATAAGCAACACAGACGAATACAGAACAAGTTCCTTCAGTCACGCACGGAGCTCTGTTCTAAAACCATCTCAAAATGCACAACGGCAGTCCTGAAGAGAGACACTAATCAACAGACAAAGAATACCGAAGCCATAATGGGAACACTCAAGACGAATACAGAGGAACGCAAGGCGGCGGCAATTAAGCACACCCGCACAAGTCCCACGAAAAGCATGAACATAAAAAATTAATACAACACCTGTGACTTCCAGCTTGTCCTCCCGTATGACACGCAAAACTTATTTCCTCGTCAATAAACGTTACCCTTATCGTACCAATGACATACGAAATCGAACAGATTTAAAACAGAAGGTACTTGGTCTCGACACAACTGCTAACACAAGACACCTGACAGACAAAACGAGCCACTGGCAAACATACTCGACTCTTGTGCCTAATCAGGGATCACCGTCACAGTGGAGCTGTAACCTAATCCCGAACAATGATAGATCAGGAACACACACGCCAAGCAGCTGACAGCAGCTTGTCGGTTTCCTGCCGCAGGAAGCAAATCCGATCCTCTTACAGATGGAACATAACCGATGCTAACGAGTACTTCCACACTTTTCAAGCCAATAACCAACCACTATGACAGCGAAGAAAACAATTCAGAGGCATACCGCATACCATCTAACTCTGTGCGGTTCGTCTCTGCGAGTGATAGAACACACTAAACGAAGGATCCAGTCACTGTTAAAGAAACCTAACACAGGTTATCAATCAGACTGCTAAAACCAGCTCTCAATGTACAGCTGCCAATACCATCCATCGGAAATAGACCTCAGACATAAGCCATGGTGTCTAGGCCCGCCGACAACTGTCCCTACTCGTCTCTCGCACATTAGACAAACGGCCGGCCGCGGTGGTCTAGCGGCTCTAGGCGCTTCAGTCCGGAACAGCGCGACTGCTACGGTCGCAGGCTCGAATCCTGCCTCGGGCATGGATGTGTGTGATGTCCTTAGGTTAGTAAGAGCCTACGGAATATCAGACCAGCTGTGTGGCTGGATTGAAGAGTTTTTAGCAAACAGAACACAGCATGTTGTTCTCAATGGAGAGACATCTACAGACGTTAAAGTAACCTCTGGCGTGCCACAGGGGAGTGTTATGGGACCATTGCTTTTCACAATATATATAAATGACCTAGTAGATAGTGTCGGAAGTTCCATGCGGCTTTTCGCGGATGATGCTGTAGTATACAGAGAAGTTGCAGCATTAGAAAATTGTAGCGAAATGCAGGAAGATCTGCAGCGGATAGGCACTTGGTGCAGGGAGTGGCAACTGACCCTTAACATAGACAAATGTAATGTATTGCGAATACATAGAAAGAAGGATCCTTTATTGTATGATTATATGATAGCGGAACAAACACTGGTAGCAGTTACTTCTGTAAAATATCTGGGAGTATGCGTGCGGAACGATTTGAAGTGGAATGATCATATAAAATTAATTGTTGGTAAGGCGGGTACCAGGTTGAGATTCATTGGGAGAGTCCTTAGAAAATGTAGTCCATCAACAAAGGCTTACAAAACACTCGTTCGACCTATACTTGAGTATTGCTCATCAGTGTGGGATCCGTACCAGATCGGGTTGACGGAGGAGATAGAGAAGATCCAAAGAAGAGCGGCGCGTTTCGTCACAGGGTTATTTGGTAACCGTGATAGCGTTACGGAGATGTTTAACAAACTCAAGTGGCAGACTCTGCAAGAGAGGCGCTCTGCATCGCGGTGTAGCTTGCTCGCCAGGTTTCGAGAGGGTGCGTTTCTGGATGAGGTATCGAATATATTGCTTCCCCCTACTTATACCTCCCGAGGAGATCACGAATGTAAAATTAGAGAGATTAGAGCGCGCACAGAGGCTTTCAGACAGTCGTTCTTCCCGCGAACCATACGCGACTGGAACAGGAAAGGGAGATAATGACAGAGGCACGTAAAGTGCCCTCCGCCACACACCGTTGGGTGGCTTGCGGAGTATAAATGTAGATGTAGATGTAGGTTTAAGTAGTTCTACGTTCTAGTGGACTAATGACCTCAGCTGTTAGGTCCCATAGGGCTCAGAGCCATTTGAAACAACCATAAGACAAAGAACGCGTATTACTGATGACTAACCGCTCACCATTTGCTAAACTGCCGCGTGCGGTAGCCTCGCTGTCTTAGGCGCCTTGCCACGGTTCGCGCGGCTCCCATCGTCGGTGTTTCGAGTCCTCCCTCGGGTATTCGTGTGTGTGTGTGTGTGTGTGTGTGTGTGTGTGTGTGTGTGTGTGGCTGGGTGGGTGGGTGGCTGTGTGTGGGTGTGTGTGTGCGTGTGTGTTGCCCTTAGACTAAGTTACATTAAGTAGTGTGTAAGCCTAGGGACATACGACCTCAGCAGTTGGCCCATAGGTACTTTTCAAAAATTTTCAAAAAAGTTCTAAACTGTTCACAATGGAGTCACTGCACTTGACACTGTGATTCATGGTTCATGAGGAACAAAAGGGCACACTTCACTGATTGCAAGACATCACCTTGCTGGTCCCTAAACATAAACTCTCACAACAGTGAAACTTCCAATATTAGGGAAAATGTGTAACCACGACTGAATGCCTGAGCAAACTAGTTAAAACTCTTGAGCTACTTATAAGAACACTAAACACAACATAAATTCTCTATATTACACATAACGGCGCGACAGAAATCCTGTCACATCAACAAGTAAATACCGCACACCACTGCAGGCCTCGGCGATATAACGAGGAAAAATTCACTGCACCTACAAGGGGTTGCCAACACTGCTCGCTATTTTCGCGCTATAACACCTCCCAAGAAAGAAGAATTACCCTTCCTGTAGAATTACCCTTCCTGGCTGCTGCATACACCATCTCACGAAAACAGCCGCCCGGGAGCCTCACACACATAGCGCCGCAACACTGGAGGTGGCGGGAGTTTTAAAATTGCGCGGTGGGCAGGTCCGCACAGAACAATTTAAATACACAGAACAAAAGTCTTTGCAGTAGAATTTGTTGCGTTGGGCACTACTAGCGTGGTGAGTAATCAGTTGAAATTCCAAAGAATAACAGGTGGGTACGTCGAGTCTTTGACGTGAAGTCACCTCACTTACGAAGTCAGCAATCAACTTTGCAAATACGGTTATCGTCAATTTCTCGTGACCGATGTTCCATCGAAGCGTTTTGTCTTACGTTGAGTTACACGGTGACGTGATCGCCAGCGTTGTTGGCTGATATTTGGACTAGCCAGTTATATAAAAGGCATCTGAAAATATACTTCAAACTAATGCATACTGCGCAATCAAAAAGTACTTGGAGGACCCACAGTAGATGTTAGTAGGTAAAGGAGTCAACTACAACATCTTGTCGCATGACGATACATAATCTCAGTGTAATACTCTTATAAATAAATGTGCTAAGATCTATGGTACATAATAGTAAAGTGTTATCATCCTCCTGAGCTCAACATCATACTGCTGGGAGGGGGGGGGGGGATGTTTACTCGGGTTACCAGACGGACTGAAGACGGAGACGCGCATTTTCGTGATCATGGAGTCACCAGCGGGCGTAAAAAATGTGTGCTTTGGTGCAGTCCAAAACTACGTTTCATGTTATATGAATATGGTGGAAATTTTATTTGATAAAAAGAAAATAGACAGTTGGGATCAACTGAATGAGGACACAATCTTCGTATTCGAAACGACAAAATTAGCTTTGATCATCCGGCAAACGCTTGGGTGGTTCCTTCAGCAAGGTTACGACCTACAGTCTGTCCTATCCTCATAAAACACATCTGTATACTCTATGTGAATGTATATTGGAGCTATTTACTTTCGTTGTATTCTGATGTCAATTTCTATATCATTGTGACAGGATTTCTCAATGAATAAACAAATAAAGTTCAGCTTGTATACCTGAACTTAGGTTGCACGACGTTACTGGGTGACGTAAGCACGCTGCTCCGATCAAACAATGATATGTTTAAATTTCGATCTCTTAATAACATAGTAATAGCACCTGCTAAAACAGGAAGTGAGAGAAGAAGAAGAAGAAGACGGGCAGTAATGGCAACAGATCAAACAAACAGTGGTGTTTGCTCTAGGGTTATTCTTTCTGATCATATATTAATGACGATAACAAATAAAATCTTTAACATCGGAATATATTTCTTGTCATCATAACGAAGATGAACCCAATTATACAACCGAATGTCATGATAAAAAAGAGCATATATCGTATGACGAAAAATTTCTGGATGTTTGGTAAATATGGATGAAATGCCTGCCCTGCACATTCCTATCTAGTTATACAGTGAAGAGTTCGGTTCTACGAGCACCTATTTATAGATTATTCAAGTAATATTACGTAAAGGTTCAATTTAAGAAAATCACTGTATCCAATCTCGCCTTGTCGTGTATATTCCTAAGTTTAGGTGCTAGAATCGTATTTTTGCTATTGATAGTAAACGAATGAAATATTCATACTTTCTAAAGGGAGAGGTGAGAAATTAGTTAAAAATTAACATTAACTGTAGCAACCTCAATAAAGTTAATCAAAATATCCACGGGTATGCTGCCGGTCTATAGTGTCCAACGGGCACAATATTTCGGCGATCAAACATGTCGCCATCATCAGGTGAACTGACGGACTGAGCTCCTGTGAACGTACCGGCACGGAGATCCGTACGCTATGGCTGCTCAGAGGGAACTGGGTTCGGTCGCGGCGGCGGCCGATTTAAATACCCTCCGCCCGCAGCGCGCTCCCTCCGCCGTCCGCGCCCAGCGCCACGGACGCGCGGTGGAACAGATTGCGACGGCGTCTGAGATGACGTCGGTGTGATGGCTCTGTCCGCCGTGGTCGTCACAACTATACGTCTGCTCGATTTACTCTTGATTAACCCGATCGCTGGTTCCCAAGCCTTGCTAAGATTATAGCCACAGTCCCGGTTTATGAGGTCGTCATTGGTGCGAATTTCGATGGCCTCTCTAACAACGCTGTCCCAGTATCTCGACGTCTGTACCTCCGCACGAGGATTCTGGTACAGACGTCGAGATACTGGGACAGCGTTGTTAGAGAGGCCATCGAAATTCGCACCAATGACGACCTCATAAACCGGGACTGTGGCTATAATCTTAGCAAGGCTTGGGAACCAGCGATCGGGTTAATCAAGAGTAAATCGAGCAGACGTATAGTTGTGACGACCACGGCGGACAGAGCCATCACACCGACGTCATCTCAGACGCCGTCGCAATCTGTTCCACCGCGCGTCCGTGGCGCTGGGCGCGGACGGCGGAGGGAGCGCGCTGCGGGCGGAGGGTATTTAAATCGGCCGCCGCCGCGACCGAACCCAGTTCCCTCTGAGCAGCCATAGCGTACGGATCTCCGTGCCGGTACGTTCACAGGAGCTCAGTCCGTCAGTTCACCTGATGATGGCGACATGTTTGATCGCCGAAATATTGTGCCCGTTGGACACTATAGACCGGCAGCATACCCGTGGATATTTTGATTATCAAATACGCCGGGAGAAACTCAAGAATCACTCAATAAAGTTATTTTTTTGTATGAGGATACCGGTTTCAGTCTGTTTTAGACCATCTTCAGACCTCGCACGCTGATGATAGATGTTGGCTATGAATGGAGCAGGCGCTACGACTCCACGAACGCTTACTACCATCACGGTTTGAGGTCCTAAAATGGTCTAAAAGAGACCGAAACCGGTAACTCCATATAATAAAACAAGATTATTGCAGCTGTAACAGTTCATGTTCATTTTAACTAATAAAAAGCAGCTGTATCCAAAAGAGATGTTCTCAAAATTACTGTGAAATTAGTAGTCATCGTCCCATTATCAAGGACTCGAATTGGAAAACTAAAGTTAATGAAAATATTTGCTTTTATTTTCAAAGGAATAGCCACGGTAATCACCTCAGTCGATACAGGAGAGCCATGAAACCCCAAATATAGATGTGCCAACAATGATTAACCTACACTCGTCCCTCGTCTGTATTCCAGTTTTATAAAAACCCAGTCATTACACCTGACAAGACAAATTTAAGATACGTAGTACCGGATAGACAAAAGTGAAAAATAATAAATTACACGACTAATGTAAAGAAGTATGTACCGCAATGATTAAGACACTACTCGTTTTCCAGGATACCGAAAGTCATATACATGTGGCCCTATCGACATGAAAGATTTCAGTCGTTTCCTCGACGCTTTAAAAGGAACGATTCCTCAAGCGGTGCCATGGGCGATAATCAACCCCTCTCATGCGCATCGAGCTGAGTACTGAGTCGTTTACGATTCTAATTTGGAGAAGACTTTGAATTCTACAGCACATCTCTCCCTCTCTCTCTCTCTCTCTCTCTCTCTCTCTCTCTCTCTCTCTTTCAAAAATTGAGCTACCTCCAGGCGATAGACTCAGAACCGTGATACTGTAGCATTAAAGATCTGCTCTTTCCGTGTTCTACTTTTAAGGAGGTACTCAAATATTAACACCTTAGTGTTCGTGGACTAAAGTTAATACATTACAACGTGGACATTCCGTCACGGCAAGAGATTCGTCTCAGTGGCTGCAAAAATCCTAGAGACGAGAGACATACAAGTGTCGTATGGTATAGCTAGGTGGCACACGTTACTCCAAAAGATGAAGTCCGTTGATGCGGCTGTTGATCGCGATAACGATGACCCTGTGCTACATGATATTTCTTCGGTGTACCACTTCAAAGCAGTATGTAAAACAGCGTGTATAGTTTCCCTTAATTTTACATCGTATTAATATGCAGAATGTCAACGATTTATAGTACATTACATGACGTTTAAAGTGAACATATCAGGCAATGTTCTTGTAGACAACTAGACTTAATCGTATAGTAACACAAATACTTGGATTAAAGTTAACGATATCTCATGGTACAATACATAAAAATATCTGAATGATTGCTAGAAGAGTTGGTGATTTAATAGTAAGCACATAATCGGTTACTACTAATTACAACCTTCTCGACATTTTTAAAAATAAATTTTCAATTATTAAAATGATGTTGTCATGTAACACACAAGCAGCTCAGACTTCAGTGGAAGATCCTTCAGGATTCCTACTGAATCTTATGTGGACATATGGTTCAAATTTTCACGTTTAGTTTCTTTTGCATTTGTATCTTCAGAGATCCAATCCTCCAAAAGAACTTTTTAGTTATATGAAGTAACAAAAAATATAAAATCGTGAATTCATTTTTGCTAATATCCGCTCAACAGTATATGATTTCAGGTTCGTACTTCTCAGGTCAGATACTATCGTTAGTTACACTATGTGATGACATTCCAGTTACCTTATATTTTGGTGATTCGGGTAAATTTTGTTTTTGTGTTTCTAATACAACCATTTTGTATAAATACAAAATCAAATAGGGGTAATGCAGGAGTAGGTTTAATAATGAATAATTCTAAATTAAAGTATATCGGATGTAAAATGAACTTAGTGTCATATCGTCATTATGAAGTATAGCTTGATTTCACTCGAACAGCAACGGAAAGAATCACAAAACTGTGAAAGAACTTGTCTCAGCTGGGACTTGCAGTTGGATGTTGAGAAACGATGAGTGTTACTCATCTGGCTCGGAGTATTTGTGTATAACAAAGATGCTGAGCTGCTAACATCGATTTGAGGCATGTTTATTTTTGTGCAATGTCAAAGCACTGCCTGGTTTTGAAACATCATTTATCATGCTGGTTTTTTACATAATAAAACAAACCTCAAAACGTAAATGAATCTAAGCTCTTTTATCTTAAAACTAACTAAATCCGCACTTATCGTAAAAATGGTTGTACACACACGTGTATGTAAGTAAGTATGTATGTTCACGTCTGCTGCTATACCGCTGGACCGATTTCAACCAAACTTAGTAAACGTATCACTTACTGTGTGGTAAGAAATTCTGCCCCTTAAAGCCACTTCACTGTCTAAAAGGCGGGGCTGGTGGTGAGAAAGTAGTATAGCCCATGTCTCGCGAACGCCCGTAATTAATTCATCCAGAATTTGGGAATGAGTGGACCTTGTGACTTTACACTTAACTCCAAGAAACTTTTCCTCACTGACAATCCCCGCAAGACGATGAAATGGGAAAGTTTATCAGTTACTACTTTATCGCTATTCACATAGTAAGTCCGCCGCATGAAGCATGATGTTTTAATTTATTTCTTCTGTACCTCTAATTCTATTCCCAACTCATTTCGCAAACAATATACGCATATGCTGCTGATGTACCTACAAAAATACGTCATTACATGACACATAGCTCAGGAGGTACGACGTCGTAAACACTGAGATGCATGAGAAATAGCAGCATCATATTTGACGTTACACCTCATTATTTCTTTACAACTAAACCTATTAACAACGAATTTCACAGAGAGTAGCCTCGTATACCGTTTGATACATCTGCAAAATTTTATCACTGCATGACACATAGTTCAGGAGATACGTCGTAACCACTGAGATTGAAACTTCTTTAAAAATTTTTACTAAATAGAAATCACTGAGGCGGTGAAACTTCTACGTTATTTAATTCTGAAACTGCTGTATGCTTACTCAGTCTTCTTAAATTGCTGAGTGAGATTGAATACTAGTGTCACTTTACTATTCTTTATCATTTCAACACTGACCCACAATATTCCAGCGCAACCCAATCTGACAGGTCAAAAATGATAACCTAACTTCAAATAATTAATACAAAAGAATGGCCCTGAATAAGAAGCAATCCTAACAATAACCTATACAGTCACTTACCTCACAAAAATCTTCATTATCCGAACTACTGCAATCCAGCTACCGCCAATACAGCCAGCTAAATAAAAGATTCTAACTACTGAAGGCTTTTATTACTAATAGGAACATGGCTAGCAAAGGAAAGGTTTTGTTGCTAAGCCAACAATATTTTTTTACCTAAATAATGTGACAACAAGTTCAAAAATTATATAATCGTCCGTGACATCCAGTTCCAAAAATTATATAATCATAAATAACTACTCATTTCAAACCTCCATCACTGTTGGCTTTTCAGCTCTAACAGCAAGTCCAACCAGCCACAGAGAGTCTCTTGCAGACTGCGCACAGCGCAGTCAGAGATTTAATACAGAGCGCCACATAGCGCTGCCAAGATACAAACACATGAAACTAGAAGGCGAAATTCGTTATAGGTACGGATGAAATACGTGCACAGATACGTCTGTAATATGTTAAATAGATCTGAAGTTTATTTGACATGTTTGCAGGCGGACAAAACCAAGGTTAAAAAGCTCATCCTGGATTCCTGGCACAATTTCAACCAAATTTGGTACGGAGAAGATTTACGATCTGGTAAAAAATACTGTGGGGGGTAATAATCACCAGTCCCCTGTGAGGTTACAGGTGATAACATGAATAGATAAGAGGGGAAGATGGTATGGACAGGAAGAGGTGTGAGGAGGAGATGGACTGAGATAGAGGGGAGGAGGAAATGGACAGAGAGTGGGGGGAGGACGTCATGGACAGACGGGGAGTAGCAGATGGACAAATGTCAGGGGCAACGACGGATTCTCAGCTGGTTGTAAAATATAATTTTTGTTGTTCAAGGTGCTTCGCAAACAACAGAGGCATATAAACAGATAGGTCTCATCTTCCTAGTTGGCCGGCCGCAGTGGCCGAGCAGTTCTAAGCCTTCAGTCTGGAACCGAGTGACCGCTACGGTCGCTGGTTCGAATCCTGCCTCGGGCATGGATGTGTGTGATGTCCTTAGGTTAGTTACGTTTAAGTAGTTCTAAGTTCTAGGGCACTGATGAGCGCAGATGTTAAGTCCCATAGTGCTCAGAGCCTAGTTTTCCAGAAGACGTTTGACACTGTGGCACATTATGGATTACTAACAAAGATACAGCCTTTTCGCAAATATCAGATGGTCCCGCCGGAGGTTCGAGTCCTCCTTCAGGCACGAGTGTGTGTGTTGTCCTTAGCATAAGTTAGTTTAAGTGGGGTGAAAGTCTAGGGACCGATGATCCCGGCAGTTTGGTCCCTTAGGAATTCACATACATTTGAAACTTTTTTGAATAAATGTTCGAAACACAGAGAAAGAAGAGCATGGGGTCTGATTGTTAGATTAGTGGTGAACTTGCAGATCTCATAAGAGAGTTTCATACAACACACTCGAGCGATCGTTTCTATTATTTCAGTGTTTGGAGTCCTTATCATGCCGACATGACAACATACATCGAACAGTTTAAGAGAGGCTCAGCTAAGGTCGTAACAGGTCGGTATAGAATGAAACAACAATTCACTATTACTAGTCGCTATTTATATAAGCAAGGCCTTTCGAAGGTGGGTTTACATGTGGTAATATGACATGTGAGTGTTGTGTTACAACTTTTGGGGTAACCTATAGCACAATGAAGGGGAGAAATGAAAGGGAGAAACAAAACAATACCACAGAGCATAACTTTATGAAACTCTTTGATTAAAAACTAAACAGTAAATCTAAATGTGAAAATAAAACAGCTAAAATACAATACCTCCGGTGGTCACAGGGCCCTTTCACTGTAATAATACGTCACATATAAACTGTCACACTTTGTAAACAAAGATGGTGTCTGGAACCTACTAGGCGCAAAGAATTTGTAACAAAAATAGAAACACTACTCCAAAGTACAAAAATAGTCTATCAAAACAACGCCTAAACAATTCTGGAGTTCTTTGGTTGCGATTATGTATACAAATGTAAGAGTGAATATTACAAGTGGTGTACAAATGCTTTTCCGTCAAGTTTGTATATGTTAAATGTCGTGCTCATTTACGCATGTAATCGTGTGGCATGTTGAAAATGTTAAGTGCATAAATTATGTTTCCAACACTGGCAAAATCAAACATAAATAACATTTTTGGCTAGTATTCAGAGATAGTGGATGAAAGGAGTGAGAGAAGGAGAGCAAAATTTTGAATATGCTAGAGCTCTGGGTTTGTTCATTTATATCTGTAACATGTCATAACTAAGTAAATGTTGAAGTAATTTATTGATGCCAAATTAAAAACACGCAGATAGATATATTCTTAATAAGGTGAACAGATATATGTAATATCAAGTAGACATGGCGTACAAACTGTGGCTTTTATTTGGATGGATCTATTGAGTATTGTGAATTAGGCAGTTCAACTATTCATTTGGAAAATATCAAAGAAAACATGCAAATAACTGAATCAATTCGTGGGAAATATGAAAGGAAAGGGAAAGAGAGAGAGGTGCAATAAGGGGGAGGTGCAGGAGATTCAGTAGTGACTGTAGGAGAGCAAAGTTTTCATTACTATAAGTTGTTAAGATTACATTCGTTACATGTTACAACTAAGTAAACGTTGAGTAATACATCGATCATGCTTACACCCTTAACTCACAGGTTGTGGTCTCCTAGACCGCGCGAAAATTTTCGAACTCGCTCTCCAAGGCCAGTTTTGGAGGAATGCTTTTATACTCCCTCTACCCTCCTTATATTGCCAAGCCTACGATGTTTTGTTGACTGTTGCGTTATCGCCTTCACTCTTTATTGTTGACACGTGTTACTGATAGGTGCTGGTGTCTCTCAGACCGCTCCTCGAGAACTACGTACCTATTTTCTTCAATACAGTGCTGCACAGCTCAAAGTGTGTTGGCACGAATGAGTCATTTTTAACTTTAACATTAATTTTGCATTAGCCGGTGATCACAGTACTGCTATCGAGCAAGAGTATCCTTCAGAGGAAGAACTTCAGGAAAGTTGTGATGGGGATCTGTCTGTTTCTTCAATGAAATACTTAAAGTGTCTATTAAAATCGAATGTGTTCTGAGTGGTGAGAAAAACGTAGTTCCCAGCAATAAATGTTAATTTGACAGTCTTCCTTTTCGTACCTATCGGGTGAAATTTATATCAGCAAATTTACACCCTGGAATTTAGTTTTATTTGGAAATTTATTTGCTAAAGAGATTGTATAATTTTTCAGAATGTAAATTCAATATTCTAACACTCTATTTATGTGTACTATTTAAAAGAACGACACAAAATTATGTGCTTTAGTGTGACAAATAGTAAAATGTTGCAGGCTTTTTTTAATGCAACAGAATAAACTAGAAGCATTTAAACGACACTTAAATAATTGTAAAAATAAATATCACATAGCATAAATTAAAAATTTCTAATGATTTTGTCTTAAATCTAGGTTTCAACATAGGGTTCCCAGGGACCCCATCTCGTGGTATACGTTACAGAAAAGTCACCACGCGAATTAATGGTTAAAATAATGTGCAGGCAGTAATACTAATTGAAATATTAACACAACATACACATTTCGTGTTAACGCATATGAACCCACTCGATGACCGCGGTTTAAATTTTTCAGATACGTTGTGGATGTAAATATACTATTTACTATAAACTTACTGTTTCATTAGATGTCTTCGATATCAGTAACAGTCACAGTGAAGCCTAATCTAAAATGTTCGGATTTATGTATTGGTGTAATAAATAAGAAAGTCTAATAGTAATTCCCGCTGAACATAAATGGGAATCCTTGTTAAGTGTAGACATCCTGTATTGGCAGAAGACTATCCTGTTATACTGTCACTGTTGCCTGTGTCATATACGAATCCTGAGATTACGATAAGAGGCATTTGCGCGAATGCTACAGGAAAGAAACTGATATGATTGGTACGATGTACTCTCCGCCTTACAGTATATAGTTACGTGCAGTTATTAAGCTGTATTGAAAGTTACAGATACTGATTAATAAATCGAAACGGCAGATGTTGCAGAAACATCTTGAGTGAATTTTCTACGATAATAGACTTAGATAAATAGACTTAGATAAATTAAAACATCATAGATGGTCGCAGTATGACTAAATACCGAAGTTCTTCCTCAGCTATCTTACCTTTGGGTCTGACTTATGGGCCTTTAGTAAACAAAATGGAGACAGTGACGATGCTAACGATAAATTAAACGGTTCTCTGTTGGCTAAAAGCGCACTGGGACTTGAAGCTTTCGCTGGTGACAGTCCGAGAGTAATATGTCTCCGTGGCTCGTCTGCGAGACAACGGGCCGCTATCAGTCATCTCTACGACGTCGTAATAGTAAATTTGCCGTCGCCTTGCGAGATGAATCCTTCGTAATGCTTGTCCGCGCGGGGAAATATAAATCAAACGAGCACTATCTGCATAAAGAGACGGCAGCGCCACCTCGCCCGCCCTGCAATAAACGAAGATAAATGGAAACTGGAAGTAGGGGATGTAATGAATTGTCTGGCGCTATTACCAAAAACAAGGCCGCGGCAAGAATGCGTATTGTTGGTGGAGATTATTTCCGTACATAATTGGGGCGGGGGGGGGGGGGCAGGAAACGTGGCAGCAGGTAAAGGTACGTGCTTTATCAATTTCCTTAAGTTACAGGTTGACCGGTAATAGCTAATGTACTATCTAAGAGCTTGAAAACAAAGTAACTGCAAATTGTAGGAGAATTTCAGTGGACTGTATTTCTACTAGCTCATAATGTAAATGCACTATCACCATGTGGAGGTATTGTCATTGATCAGAAGAAGCGAGAGGGTGATAGGACGTGAACTTCCATGGAAGTAGAGGGAGTTTTAGAGATTAAAAACTTTAGGGAAACACAGAGATTCGAATACATCAAACAAATAGTGAAGAACGAAGTTTTCGAGAGCAATTCATGGTAGACTCCAACAGGCCAGTCAGAAGACGAATGAATGAATCATAAACATATCATTCTACTCAATTTACAACACCCTTCTACGGCACAAAGGCTGAAATGTTTCGATTGTCTTCTTTTCCGCTTTTCCCACAGTCTTCGATCCACTTCCCTATAATGGTGAGTTCCAGACATACTTTCCCAAAATTTTCTTTATCAAATTAGGGCCTATATCGATGCTAGTGGACTTCTATTCGCCAAGAATGATATGTTTGCTTCTGGTTTCCTATGCGTTCCTTGCTTCGTCTGTGGTGTGCTATTTTCCCTCCAAGTAAGAAGTGTTTATTAACTTCATCTACATCGTGGTCCCCAGTTTAAATATTAAGTTTGTTGCTAATCTCATCTCTGCTACTCCTCACTGCTTTTGTCTTTCTACAATTTAATCTCAGTGCATAGTGTGTGCTCATTTGACTATTCATTCCACATAACATGTCCTGCAATTACCCTTCTTCACTTGGACTGAGGTTGGCAATGTCATCAAAGAATATCCAGCACGTTGGAATTATATTCCTCTAATGAACGTTTCTTCTCTTTCCGTCATTTCTTCTCCGATATACGTATTGGACAGTAGTGGCGAAAATCGGCATTCATGTGTAATATCCCTTTTAATCCGAGGGCTTGATTCTTGATCTTCAATTCTTACTTTTCCTCTTGGTTCTTGTAGATATTATGGCTTTCTCCTATTCTGCTAATCATTTTGGAAATTTCGTACTATTTCACATTGTAGAACGCATTTCACAGATCGACCACTCCCATGAACACATCTTGATTTTGCTTTTGTATGCATTATTAAGGTCAAAGTCAGAAGTTCCTCTCGCCTGCCTTTACCTTTCCTGAAGCCACTCTGATAGTCACCATGCAGATCTTCAAATTTCTTTTCCATTCTTCTCCATATTACTCTCCCCAGCAACTTTGATGCATGTGATCTTATACTGACTGTGCGACAGTTTTGACATTTATCTGTCCTTGCTATCTTCGGAATTCCGTGGATGATATCTTTCAGAGAGACATGTGTGATATATCGAGTCTATATAAACTTGAATAGCTTTTTTACTCACATGAATTCACTTTCGTATGACGCACGCCTAGCAACAGACGCAGACTGTAGTATAGGTCAATTTATGCTTTTCGTATGGCAAGGAACTGCTCTTGTATCCTACTTCTTTCCTTCGTCCTGCATATAGGATAGTACTGATACAGTAATCATTACATCATTTTTGTTTAAATTAGTGTCCTAATGTACATGTTTGATTCAAGAACTACTATAAACATGAGACATCTTCGATGAAAATAATAGATATTTACTCAAGGGATACAGCTGCTAAATTTGGTGGTGTCATTGATGCGTTTCCTTGATATTAGCGACTTGTGGGCGGATCTCTGCTTGTGATAAAAAAGTGAAAACCAGTGGTCTTTAAAACATCAATGAAAAGGAGGTACTGGACAGTTCATCATATTCGTATATTGCCGTCATTATTAACAACTCTAGCAGTAATTATACTGATTTTTTGTGTTCTGAAAGCCCCTACGTAAAAATGGTAGCACTGTCCTCCAAACACTGGGAGAACTGAAACGAACGATAAACGAATGAAGAAAAGCCTTGGAAACGACTGCGGAACGAACCCCACAGACTTGGCTTGGAAGACTGCCATTTAATCGCTGAGGAAGTGCGCAACGCAGAAACGGTGATACTACGTCATAAAACTGAACTGCACCAGTCGTGTAGTTCGGAAGATATCACAACAGTCCTTATTACCATTATTTTATTTTAAAAAGTCACACAACAAAGACCAACAAAGACTGGGTTTCCATCGAAGGGTATTTGATGCGCTAATGGCTTTTTCTGCTCAAAAGCTGTTATAGAAAGTCGATAAAATACGACAATTTATCTCGACGACTTTGTCCTGCATCAATCACCACAAACGCATAATGACTTGACTGGGCAGACTCTATCAGTGACGGCAGTTACCATAAACAAATATTTTTATACTTCTCATCACTACGGGAAACCTACTGTTTAAGTCGTCGCTTTTACGAGGGGACTTCAAAAAGAAGCGCATGTTCAAAATGGTTCAAATGACTCTGAGCACTATGGGACTTAACTGCTCTGGTCATTAGTCCACTAGAACTTAGAACTACTTAAACCTAACTAACGTAAGGACATCACACATCCATGTCCGAGGCAGGATTCGAACCTGCGACCGTAGCGGTCGCTCGGTTCCAGACTGTAGCGCCTAGAACCGCTCGGCGAAGCGCATGTCTTTCCACGCTAAGACCATTGCACTATAATACTATCGCACTGTCACAAGAGAAAGTACACTTTCCGGCATCCCTGCAGAAACAGTTCTGCTGTTTTACGGATACCAGTTACGTTATAGTGCGGGAATGAAATGGCGCGGCAACCGGAGAAGAAATCTAAAATAGGAGATTGTGGCATAGTACGAAGATCGTATGGGCAGAATATTTGAATGATGACGTTTACTCAGCGGTTCTCGGATGACTCCGTGACGAAGAAGCAGATTTCTATCGTCGAGGAATTGTACGACTGGTAGATTTTCAACCCGTCTTTTACGGACACTTAGTGACCGTTTTGTAAATCTGCGTGATGATTCTTTGTGTCTTAGTAGTGTAGGGCACCATTCGATAAAAGTTACTTACATAAGTTATTTTTTTAAATCACCTCTTACAAGCCTATACGAGTCTTGTCCGTCCGCAGCAAAGTGATTCGACTCATTCCCCGTCACACGATCCTGTCATTGCTTCATGCGATATGGTATCAATAGAGGTAGTCAGTTATTCAGTTACCGCAAATGAAAGTTACCAGACACGATAAAAAAAACTGGGATAGTATTTTTCCTGTGCACCATGCATAATTCCTAATTGGAATAATGTTACGGAACAAACTTATCGACCACTGAAAATCACAAATGTCAGAGGTGACTCGTTATCGCAGAACTGCGGGGAACTTTCAGCTTTGTATACTGGTGAGTTCAGTATCAGCTTTTACGTGGGCACGCTCTGAAGCGTTATGTCGCTTGTCAAACAACACATTTAAATTTTGCATTTATTGCAGTTCTCTGTTAAGAAGCTTCATCAATTCTGACTCTGCATAACACAGCACTCATAAACGGAGCAGCTACTTGACGCACGTAATATTATCGCTGATATGCATTAGCGATCGTCTCGACCTACGTCGCTCCTCTATATGAGGCGGATAGTTGTGTTTGTGGTTTACGTCATATGTTGTAGCATCTATTGTTTATCTTTACGTCGCTAACTCTGTGTGCTTTATTTCACGTCCTGCTACCGCTGCAATCGTCTGAGTGCATTCTGCTGCTCTGCATGAGAAGTTCAGACACGCTTTGCACTGGTGGCGCAAATAGCATGCCATAATGCAGATTGTTTTCTAGAACACGTATCCTCACTATATGTGAATTACTTTAATGTAACAGAGTTACGTATTTCCTTAATTCTTAATGATTCAGCGCGGAAAGCAGAGAAAGTAAAATTAATGCTAAAATTCTGCGTTTCTACACAGCAGAAAGTTTACATTTACAATTATCTGTATTTATGATCCACCACCTAGCTAACTAAATGGATTGTTTTTCGAATTATACTTTTGACAGTTGTACAAAAGATATTTTTATTGTACCTTGGAATATACTTACGATCTTAACAAATAAATAAAACCTTAAGAATGTAACAGTAGACTGAGAATTTAGAACAATTTAACTCAAAATTATTTGATAAGGAACGATAAAGGAAAGGACAGAATGTGTAAAATCCCATCGTTAGTGCCAATCGCTAGACATCGAGCCACTCGCCTCTGCGTGGTGTACTGATTTCTAATCCTAGTGGTTGATCGACCGTAGGGAAGTATCCCAGAATGAATGCCTTTCTACTCTGTTCTATTGTGATATCCATTCTACTCCAGTTGCGTCTGAAATCCTTGTATCGTCCTACGTGTGTGGTTGGTATATTCAGTTTATATTCCATCTAGTGATAGTACGTTTCTATGTCTGCGGTATAACTATTACAGACTTAATGTCCATATTGAGGCAATAGTCTGACACGGCTATAGCTAGTTGTAGTCTACAGAGGTTGTTTCTTTGTGTATCCTGATTTGGGAGCTTTTGGCCTTCATTCTGTCATTTATTAATGTTGTGTTGTGTGCCCCATTATGCTTCTAATGCATAGCTAATAAATTAGGACTTGTAATCGTTAGTGTCAGTGTTGTTTCGTCCTGCAGCGGATACTTGCCACTGGCGAGGTTCTTGTCGAGTAATTGCCTGTCTAGTTCACCTGCATTGTCTTGTTTCTATATATTCGTCACATAGTATATGTAATGCACATTCAGCGGCTCTGCTGAGGTCTCTCCATTTATCTAAGTCTCTTATCGAATTGGAATTTGTTTGCCGGGTCCGCATCTAGTGTGCAGTGTAGAATGCTCAGAGTTCCTGATTATCTACATTATCACTCTATTCGTTGTCAGAGATGTAGTGGATGAAGTTGCCTTGGATAGGGGTCCTGTCCTATCAAAAAGTACTGTTAACCCTTACTGGGTTCTGCTTGACGCATTGTCAAACACTCCTGAACATGGGGGAAGAAGAAGTAAATTCTACGATCTTTAACAATGATTTGCCACTCACGCCACCACTCAATCACACGCCACGGGTGTTAGTTGGCTCTTGTGCCTTAACTCTTCCCCTTCATTCCCATTTCTTTGTCTGGACTCTGAAGAGTCTCAGTTCCGTTTATTTTTATTTACTTATTTAACCTGAACAAATTGGGGCCTTCAGACTCTATCGTACATTGTACCAAGTTTTCACAGTTACAATAACCATTTTACATCACAGTGTCCTAAGAAATAACAGTGATTTTAATATGATAAATGGCAATAAAATGATTTGAGAATCTTTGGGAACAATGTTAATAAATGGAACTGGCTAAGAACTAACCAATATTGCCAGTACTTTCCCTACTGCTACTTCCATTAATAATATTAGTAATAAAAATAACAACAATAATAATAACAATATAACATAATAATAACGACAGTGGCAGGTATAAAAGGTTTGTAGGTATACAAAACAGGAAATTGAAGCTGACTACAACAGATTAGAACGCTGGAAAATGAGGAAGATCAGGTTGCAAAGAAGGATGTGAAGAGGTAACAAGTGCGTATCGAGACAACGGAAATCTTTATTGTTGCATCATGAAGTATGTCACTAACTATCGTTTGAAACTAGAGATGTTATTCAGTTCTCTAAAACAACGGAGGGATTCCTGCTACTAAATAAGTCTTCGACAAAGTGGCTGAGCGATGAAGTGAGACAGAAATAGTTTTGCTCTAGTGGGAATGGATGTTTCTGTCATGATCTTCAGACAAGAACGTCAAGGTCAAGAAGAGACATACAGGATAATGTACGTTGATAAGACAATAGAGTAGACAGAATCTACTGAAATCTCTTCGCTTGTCTACACGCAGCTACGATATCTGTGCATATGATGGGGAAATTTGATGAAAGAGTCAAACGTCATAAATGTATCGACACTAGCATTCGAAACCTGTTCCAGGTGCTGTGAGCTTTCCTGAGAATGTATCTGCACGATAATATCACTGTAATCAATAATTGGGAGTACAAGTGTTTATGCACAACTTTCTTTCTCAGACCAAGAGGGAACAGCTCGCAGTTACATGTCCAGTCCAATTTAAATTTTCGTCTATTATTATTGTTAGACTCTCTGCTGAGGGAGAGAAGTTGATATTTGTACCACTTAGGCTTAAAGATAGTTGGAATTTTCGATATTTCGGGCTAATGAGGCTAGAATGGCCAATCAGGCAGTTTGGGTTTTGGACAGGTTCAGCTTAAACCAATATTTGTGCTCATTTTGAAACGGCACTCAAGCTAGTACTGAAATCCTCGCTTGTTGCCTTCAGGGCTCATTTGTTTCGCACATAGACACAACTGGAGATCATCAGCATAAATCTGATGTTTGCAAAAGGACAAAACTGATGCACATCATTAACACACAATTGAAAGAGTATAGGACCTAATACTTAACCCTGAGGGACGACTGATATCACCGGCCTCCATTGTGACTTTATGGTACCAGACACGGAACACTGATGAAAAGTCGTCAGGTATGAGTGAGACCATTGCGCTGCACTTGGCGAGAATCATAGACTGCTAATCTTGGCGACAGTGTCAAAGGCTTTGCTGAAGACTAAGCAGCACAAGATAGTCGCCTCTCGTCAATCCATGGCAAGTTTGAGGTCATACTGTTATCTTTATTAAGGCAGATGCCGTGTCATGGCAAGTTTGAGGTCATACTGTTATCTTTATTAAGGCAGATGCCGTGTTGTGACGGAAAACTAATTGATATTTGTCTTGTAGGTAATTTATAGTTCAGTAGTTTGTTAGCTGGTCGTTGACTACATTTTCTAAGGCATTGGACAGTGTGGGAAGAATGCAAATGTACTGCGGCAGCATTCTACTTAGGTAGCTGCTTACCTAGTGCCTGTATCCAGGCCTCAGAGAAAACACGTGTGGTTAAGGATATCTGCTATAGTAGGCAGTAATGAGTCAACAGTAAGTTTCATCAGTTGGTCTGTGATGCCATCATGTCCAGTAGTAGCTGGTCTGATACGCTTGGTGGCTTGGTCGGTACTGCAAGTAATATGCTTTAGAGAGATTTTTTCGTGGCTACTGTCGACTATCCCCTTGAAGTGATCAGTGAGTCTCTGTTTCGCTTGTCGTTCACTTGTGGTTTTAAATACCTGAAGCTCAGGTGCTGATGGCCAAAGCACTTCTAAGAACTATATGGTCAAAAACTGAGAAACACATTAACACTAGAACAGAAAATAAAGTACATTGTAGAATAACAATGTTGAAAAAATCAATAGCACACCTATATAAGCAAAGATTAAATAGATATTTGATAGAAAATGGAACAATGAATGGCAGGGGATCAATAACTGTATGAAAAGAGCAGCAGATGAAGTACTGGGCAAACAAACCACCTGGAAACGAAAGAAAGGTTTGAGAATGTGGGACGACGAAACGGCCCTCAAGGATAAGCGTATAGCTAATAAACCTTACATATAGCTAAAAAGGGGTCAAGTTAGAAATACTATAAAATCTGCAACAGAAAGGAGCATACGGAGACAACTGGGAAAATTTCATGATTGATGTGGAACAAATGAGATACAAGACTTCGCTTACAAGTTATAAAGGAAATTAAATAAACCAGAAAGAGACAACACATGAATAGATGTTCTAACGAATAGATGTGCTAACGTTTGCTGAATGGATTGAGTATTATAAAAACATTTTGCTTCATCCTGAGGCAGACACCTCTACTAATCCTTAAGATATGATAAGAGGGCTAGTAAAAAATATTGATTTGCTTACTTTAAGAGAGGTAGGGGCAGTAATACAAAAAAAAGCAAGAGAATAAAAATTGTTTGGGACCAGAGGACATAAATGTAGAACACCTAAAGAATGAAGAGTTTTGGCTCAAACTCTGCCTTCTTCATCTATTAAACAACTACTGTCTTTTTAGGAAGATTCCTGGTAGATGGTTAACGGCCAGTGTCTCTTCTAAATTTGAGAGGAAAGAGGGAAACCAACAGACTACATAAGTATAAATACATTAAATTCTGCATATTATGTTGTACGCTGGTACTTTAAATAAATTATTAAAGCCAATAGTAGAGTCATTCTTGCAAGAAAGGCAGAATGTTTTCCGCAAAGGGAAAACTTCTATTAACAAGTTCTTCGTTATGAAACAGCTTATCGATAAAAGAAGGGAATTCAGTCTACCCAATTGTATGACATATAGAGATGTACGGAAGGCCTTCGACAGGATAGATAGGCACCAATTATGGAATATAATGGTTAAATGGGGCTACCGTCATACATACTAAGGGGTATAAGAAGTTTAGGTAATAGAATATGCTTCAGTCTCAATTTACGCTATTACAGTTGGGAAAATATCGTTATTAATCAGGCACTACGACAATGTTGTGTATTATAGTTCATTCTTTTTAACATTAGTATGTACGATACCCTACACAGATGGAAGGATCATGAACCACCAGGAATTATTTCAGGAAGGATCTCATTAAATATGCCAACATATGCTGATGACATAGTGATTATGCAAGACGCTTAAGATTATCTTCCAAGAGCTATCTATTTACTTTAAAGAATATAATTTTAAAATTTCTTTCTCAGAATCAGTGACCTTGACATTCCAGGACAAGCAGCCAGTAAGAGCAACGATTATTCTGGTCGCAAAATTTTATAATAGGTTGAGACTTTCAATTATTTAGGTGGTGATATCTCGTATGTTAACGGTAGACATATAATTAATAAATTAGGAATGTACCAGGCAATGTGCGGAGCTATTTAAAGAACACTGAAAACAGCATGGACCGAAACACAGCTGAAGCTAATCAAGGTGATGGCAGTACTCGTTATTCTAAATGGCAGTGCGACATGGAGGTTAACATAGAGAGACCACAGCTATATACAAGTCACAGAAATGAAATTCCTTATGTCACTGCTGCGACACACATGGTTTGATAGAATAAGAATCCAGGGTATATGAAATAAGTTACAAATATTAACAATTCATGATAAAATGGACAAATATTCTAGCAAATTAGATCAGCATCTAGAAAGAATAGACAACACAAGGATTCCCAAAGTGGCACTGTCATACAGACCTTTGGACCGAGAGATCTAGGAAAACCGAGGCAAAGAGGGATTGAGGCTGGCCCCTGAAAAGATAATGATGATAATGATGATGATGATGATGATGAATGTGAAATACAGATACAGCACGTCAACTGGGACAGTGGACTCAGTTGCAGATGTCAGTTCGTCTAAACTAAGGACACGCTGGTTCCTATATAGGACAACTGGTCTATGTCTGTTTGGTAATCACGTCGACAACATAGCGTCCGCAGACAAGCTGATGAAAGAGGTAGTTAGTTCTCGAGACCCAATTCCATAGTCATGGTTTGAAGAGTTATTTGACAAGACAAAGCGACATTTTGTGAAAAATTTATGCTCGCTAGTATACGACAAGAATGGTAGACACTGTGGTACATCTCATGAAAGACGTAATCAATTCCATTTTCCAGAAGGCTAATAGAACAGCATACATAGCAGCTAACAACAAAAACGCCCTGAGAAGTGTAGGGACCCCTAGGTGGCCTGTCCATCAGGCCCCCGAAATGCGGTGCGGTGGGAAGAGATGAAGCTTTCATGCCATCCCCCATGCAGAAACCTCCTTGATCTGACAGCACGTGATTAAAAAATGGCAAGATATTTCTCAAGATCACATTCGGAAGCGGTTTGCTTCCAAGCCACAACGAATACAAGTGTATTCGGGCCCGTGGGAATCACACCTCACAAATACTTCGATAACGGAACCACTTAGGGATGGAATGAAACTCTCAGCATTTACTACACGTTGTTGTTGTTGTTGTTGTTGTGGTCTTCAGTCCTGAGACTGGTTTGATGCAGCTCTCCATGCTACTCTATCCTGTGCAAGCTTCTTCATCTCCCAGTACCTACTGCAACCTACATCTTTCTGAATCTGCTTAGTGTATTCATCTCTTGGTCTCCCCCTACGATTTTTACCCTCCACGCTGCCCTCCAATACTAAATTGGTGATCCCTTGATGCCTCAGAACATGTCCTACCAACCGATCCCTTCTTCTGGTCAAGTTGTTCCACAAACTTCTCTTCTCCCCAATCTTATTCAATACTTCCTCATTAGTTATGTGATCTACCCATCTAATCTTCAGCATTCTTCTGTAGCACCACATTTCGAAAGCTTCTATTCTCTTCTTGTCCAAACTATTTATCGTCCATGTTTCACTTCCATAATGGCTACACTCCATACAAATACTTTCAGAAATGACTTCCTGACACTTAAATCTATACTCGATGTTAACAAATTTCTCTTCTTCAGAAACGCTTTCCTTGCCATTGCCAGTCTACATTTTATATCCTCTCTACTTCGACCATCATCAGTTATTTTGCTCCCCAAATACCAAAACTCCTTTACTACTTTAAGTGTCTCATTTCCTAATCTAATACCCTCAACATCACCCGACTTAATTCGACTACATTCCATTATCCTCGTTTTGCTTTTGTTCATGTTCATCTTATATCCTCCCTTCAAGACACTATCCATTCCGTTCAACTGCTCTTCCAAGTCCTTTGCTGTCTCTGACAGAATTACAATGTCATCGGCGAACCTCAACGTTTTTATTTCTTCTCCATGGATTTTAATACCTACTCCGAATTTTTCTTTTGTTTCCTTTACTGCTTGCTCAATATACAGATTGAATAGCATCGGGGAGAGGCTACAACCCTGTCTTACTCCCTTCCCAACCACTGCTTCTCTTTCATGCCCCTCGACTCTTATAGCTGCCATCTGGTTTCTGTACAAATTGTAAATAGCCTTTCGCTCCCTGTATTTTACCCCTGCCACCTTTAGAATTTGAAAGAGAGTATTCCAGTCAACATTGTCAAAAGCTTTCTCTAAGTCTACAAATGCTAGGAACGTAGGTTTGCCTTTCCTTAATCTTTCTTCTAAGATAAGTCGTAAGGTCAGTATTGCCTCACGTGTTCCAGTATTTCTACGGAATCCAAACTGATCTTCCCCGAGGTCGGCTTCTACTAGTTTTTCCATTCGTCTGTAAAGAATTCGTGTTAGTATTTTGCAGCTGTGGCTTATTAAACTGATTGTTCGGTAATTTTCACATCTGTCCACACATGCTTTCTTTGGGATTGGAATTATTATATTCTTCTTGAAGTCTGAGGGTATTTCGCCTGTTTCATACATCTTGCTCACCAGATGGCAGAGTTTTGTCAGGACTGGCTCTCCCAAGGCCGTCAGTAGTTCCAATGGAATGTTGTCTACTCCCGGGGGCCTTGTTTCGACTCAGGTCTTTCAGTGCTCTGTCAAACTCTTCACGCAGTATCGTATCTCCCATTTCATCTTCTTCTACATCCTCTTCCATTTCCATAATATTGTCCTCAAGTGCATCGCCCTTGTATAGACCCTCTATATACTCCTTCCACCTTTCTGCTTTCCCTTCTTTGCTTAGAACTGGGTTTCCATCTGAGCTCTTGATGTTCATACAAGTGGTTCTCTTATCTCCAAAGGTCTCTTTAATTTTCCTGTAGGCAGTATCTATCTTACCCCTAGTGAGATAAGCCTCCACATCCTTACATTTGTCCTCTAGCCATGACTGCTTAGCCATTTTGCACTTCCTGTCGATATCATTTTTGAGACGTTTGTATTCCTTTTTGCCTGCTTCACTTACTCCATTTTTATATTTTCTCCTTTCATCAATTAAATTCAATATTTCTTCTGTTACCCAAGGATTTCTACTAGCCCTCTTCTTTTTACCTACTTGATCCTCTGCTGCCTTCACTACTTCATCCCTCAAAGCTACCCATTCTTCTTCTACTGTATTTCTTTCCCCCATGCCTGGCAATTGTTCCCTTATGCTCTCCCTGAAACTCTCTACAACCTCTGGTTCTTTCAGTTTATCCAGGTCCCATCTCCTTAAATTCCCACCTTTTTGCAGTTTCTTCAGTTTTAATCTACAGGTCATAACCAATAAATTGTGGTCAGAGTCCACATCTGTCCCTGGAAATGTCTTACAATTTAAAATCTGGTTCCTAAATATCTGTCTTACCATTATATAATCTATCTGATACCTTTTAGTATCTGCAGGGTTCTTCCATGTATACAACCTTCTGTCATGATTCTTAAACCAAGTGTTAGCTATGATTAAGTTGTGCTCTATGCAAAATTCTACCAGGCGGCTTCCTCTTTCATTTCTTATCCCCAATCCATATTCACCTACTACGTTTCCTTCTCTCCCTTTTCCTACACTCGAATTCCAGTCACCCATGACTATTAAATTTTCGTCTCCCTTCACGGCCTGAATAATTTCTTTTATTTCATCATACATTTCTTCAATTTCTTCGTCATCTGCAGAGCTAGTTGGCATATAAACTTGTACTACTGTAGTAGGTGTGGGCTTCGTATCTATCTTGGCCACAACAATGCGTTCACTATGCTGTTTGTAGTAGCTTACCCGCATTCCTATTTTCCTATTCATTATTAAACCTACTCCTGCATTACCCCTATTTGACTTTGTGTTTATAACCCTGTAGTCACCTGACCAGAAGTCTTGTTCCTCCTGCCACCGAACTTCACTAATTCCCACTATATCTAACTTTAACCTATCCATTTCCCTTTTTAAATTTTCTAACCTACCTGCCCGATTAAGGGATCTGACATTCCACGCTCCGATCCGTATAACGCCAGTTTTCTTTCTCCTGATAACGACATCCTCTTGAGTAGTCCCCGCCCGGAGATCCGAATGGGGGACTATTTTACCTCCGGAATATTTTACCCAAGAGGACGCCATCATCATTTAATCATACAGTAAAGCTGCATGCCCTCGGGAAAAATTACGGCCGTAGTTTCCCCTTGCTTTCAGCCGTTCGCAGTACCAGCATAGCAAGGCCGTTTTGGTTATTGTTACAAGGCCAGATCAGTCAATCATCCAGACTGTTGCCCTTGCAACTACTGAAAAGGCTGCTGCCCCTCTTCAGGAACCACACGTTTGTCTGGCCTCTCAACAGACACCCCTCCGTTGTGGTTGTACCTACGGTACGGCTATCTGTATCGCTGAGGCACACAAGCCTCCCCACCAACGGCAAGGTCCATGGTTCATGGGGGGGGTACTACACGTTACGCGATGATTATAACGAAGTTTTGATAAATATAAGGTTTTTTTCTCATGCTGCAACAGTTTCCATTTCCGACATTACAGTTTGATTATCGTTGAATATCGAAGTTTTAAATTTAAACATACCCCTCCCCCTTCCCCTCACACTCATATTTAATGGCTTTGATTGGTTCTTAAAAATAGCACCGCATTTCCAAAGTAGTTAGGAATCCATGTTCCATTTTTCCTTGAAATATCTGCTACTAATCGTTACCGCAAAGGTATCCACGAATAAAAAACTACTATGAGTAATGGAGATGCATCACAATGTCTATACTCACGTAGAAACTGCATATTTCCTGTTCAGATCGTAGTAAAGGTAGCTTAGAACCAATATTACTTCCGCATTATCTCGTTTATGCGTGGAAAATGGGATAAACCTACTTTTCTATGAGCCAGTATCTACCCAAATATCTCTAATCTTATTCTCTTCCTTAGGTAAAATGCACCATAAAGAAGAAAGAATAATTGCACCCATCATTGTAGAATGCAGGTCTTCGAAAGTAACCAAAAAGGCTTCCCTCAAATGCTTTTGATTTCAGTTTCACGAATATCTCAGCTCAGGTTTGAACCTGTGACCGACCAAGAATGACGTCTTCAAATTTAGTCGATATTGATGTAAAGCCTATATTACAAGAACTCGAGACTCCAGAGAAACCTAATTAGTCGCACTAGTGTCTTGTACGCAACCTCCTTTATACAATATCCTTTATACAGTCTCCTTTATACAGTCGCTGTGCATCCCAGAACCATACGGATTTGTATTTTTACGCTTAGCTACGGGAAAATGATGCGCCACACTCCAGACGATCATCATAAAGCTTGGAAGTGAATACCATCATTTCTTCCTGTAGTTACTAATAATTATACTTCATTTATCCTCATTTTAAACCACCTACAATTCAGTACATAAAGTAAAAAATGTAAAAAAAAAATACTTTTTCGTTGTCAATGGCAACGTAAGCTACCTATCTCATTTGATAACTCGTTTACATCTAACGAAACCAACGTGGTCCTATTACGTTCCCTTAGGATACAACCACTATTGCATTTTGTTGAAAAATGGTTTTCTTTATGACGTACTGAATTTGATCAGTTAAAAATTCTTTTAGTCAGCCATACATCTGAGAATGTACATTGCATGATAGCATCCAGGTTTTCAGTCGTCAATCTGGTACATTACTTAGTGTTTATAACACGTAGCGTTTGAAAAAAGAGAGGTAATTCTCACCCGAGTGATGTTTATAAAACTTAGGCTTAATCTGAGATATGCTACGTCTCTTGGGTCTGTGTCGGACCACATCTACATCTGAATCTACATGACTACTCTGTTTTCACACTTAATTGCCTGGCAGAGGGATCTTCGAACCAGCTTCAGACTATTTGTGTACCGTCCCACTCTCTAACAGCGCTTGGGAAAATTTAACAATGTTTTTGTGTGAACTCTGATTTCTCTTATTTTATTACGACGATCATTTCTTCTAGTGTACTGTGCCAATAAAATGTAATCTTTGGTTTGACATTCTCATAATGTTATGTTTGTGATCTTTCCAATTGTTCGTAATCGTAATCGTAATTCCTAGGTATTTATTCGAATTGACAGCCCTTAAATTTGTGTGATTTATCGTGCAATCTATATTTAACGGCTTTCTTTTCGTACTCCTTTGGATCTCCTCACACTTTTCCTTACGAAGAAACCATTTCCACTTTTGGCACCATTCAGATATCGCGCTTAAATCATATTGCAGTAGGATTTCATCTTCTTATGACTTCGTAGATGGTAAATGACAGCATCATCTGCAAACGATCTAAGTGGGCTGCTTAAATTATCTCCTAAGTCCTTTATGTAGACGGAAACATCAGAGAGCCTTCCTTGTGGAACCCCGGACATCACTTCTGTTTTACCCGATGATTTTCCGTCGATTACCACGTGCTGTGACCTTTCTAACAGGAAATCAGGATTCCAAAACTGAAGCGATACTCCACAGACAAAAAATTTGATTATAAATCAAATTGTGAGGGATGGTGTCAGAAGCCTTCGGGAAATCTGGTAATTCCGCGACATCTTTTCGAGGCAGCCGATTGACTGGTTTACACCTACATACACTCCTGGAAATGGAAAAAAGAACACATTGACACCGGTGTGTCAGACCCACCATACTTGCTCCGGACACTGCGAGAGGGCTGTACAAGCAATGATCACACGCACGGCACAGCGGACACACCAGGAACCGCGGTGTTGGCCGTCGAATGGCGCTAGCTGCGCCGCATTTGTGCACCGCCGCCGTCAGTGTCAGCCAGTTTGCCGTGGCATACGGAGCTCCATCGCAGTCTTTAACACTGGTAGCATACCGCGACAGCGTGGACGTGAACCGTATGTGCAGTTGACGGACTTTGAGCGAGGGCGTATAGTGGGCATGCGGGAGGCCGGGTGGACGTACCGCCGAATTGCTCAACACGTGGGGCGTGAGGTCTCCACAGTACATCGATGTTGTCGCCAGTGGTCGGCGGAAGGTGCACGTGCCCGTCGACCTGGGACCGCACCGCAGCGACGCACGGATGCACGCCAAGACCGTAGGATCCTACGCAGTGCTGTAGGGGACCGCACCGCCACTTCCCAGCAAATTAGGGACACTGTTGCTCCTGGGGTATCGGCGAGGACCATTCGCAACCGTCTCCATGAAGCTGGGCTACGGTCCCGCACACCGTTAGGCCGTCTTCCGCTCACGCCCCAACATCGTGCAGCCCGCCTCCAGTGGTGTCGCGACAGGCGTGAATGGAGGGACGAATGGAGACGTGTCGTCTTCAGCGATGAGAGTCGCTTCTGCCTTGGTGCCAATGATGGTCGTATGCGTGTTTGGCGCCGTGCAGGTGAGCGCCACAATCAGGACTGCATACGACCGAGGCACACAGGGCCAACACCCGGCATCATGGTGTGGGGAGCGATCTCCTACACTGGCCGTACACCACTGGTGATCGTCGAGGGGACACTGAATAGTGCACGGTACATCCAAACCGTCAGCGAACCCATCCTTCTACCATTCCTAGACCGGCAAGGGAACTTGCTGTTCCAACAGGACAATGCACGTCCGCATGTATCCCGTGCCACACAACGTGCTCTAGAAGGTGTTAGTCAACTACCCTGGCCAGCAAGATCTCCGGATCTGTCCCCCATTGAGCATGGTTGGTACTGGATGAAGCGTCGTCTCACGCGGTCTGCACGTCCAGCACGAACGCTGGTCCAACTGAGGCGCCAGGTGGAAATGGCATGGCAAGCCGTTCCACAGGACTACATCCAGCATCTCTACGATCGTGTCCATGGGAGAATAGCAGCCTGCATTGCTGCGAAAGGTGGATATACACTGTACTAGTGCCGACATTGTGCATGCTCTGTTGCCTGTGTCTATGTGCCTGTGGTTCTGTCAGTGTGATCATGTGATGTATCTGACCGCAGGAATGTGTCAATAAAGTTTCCCCTTCCTGGGACAATGAATTCACGGTGTTCTTATTTCAATTTCCAGGAGTGTATATACTCTGCAAGTCGCAATACAAACCATGTCGGAAGGCGCTTTCTACAAATGACTATAATTTTATTTCCTTTCTTGTTCCGATCACAAGAGGAGCAAGGGACGCTTCCGTACGAGGCTTGATCCGTCTTATGTTCGATATCTTTACACTAGATGTACGTTGATGGCAGCAGAATCATTGGGCAGTCTGCCCAAATGACGGTTCTCTAAACATGCTCAACAGTGTTTTGCAAAAAGAACATCTTCTTCCCTTCAGATATTTCCATTTGAGTTCAAGGAGCATTTCTTTAATAATCACATGTTGATCGAAATTACCGATGACAAATCTAGTAGCACGCCCCCGAAATTCTTCATGATCGGCTGGCCGCGGTGTTCTGGCGCTGCAGTCCGGAACCGCAGGACTGCTATGGTCGCAGGTTCGATTCCTGCCTCGGGCATGGGTGTGTGTGATGTCCTTAGGTTAGTTAGGTTTAAGTAGTTCTAAGTTATAGGGGACTTATGACCTAAGATGTTGAGTCCCATAGTGCTCAGAGCCATTTGAACCATTTTTTTCTTCATGATCTACCTTTAAGCCGACCTGGTTGCGATCCCACAAACTCGAATAGTATTGAACGATAGATTGCGCTAGTGTTTTGCCACAGTCTTCTTTGTAGGTGAGGTACACTTTACTAGAATTTTCACAATAAACTGAAGTCATCCAATTGCCTTTCTTACAAAAGATGTTAGGTAGTCGTAGCATTTGGTGTCGCTTTGCAATATTACGCCTAAATATTGAATCGACACGACTGTATCAAGCAGCACACCACGTTAGGTTACAGTATTGCTTACGTTACCCATCTGCGTTGACTTACACTTTCCATATTTAGAGCAACCTACCTACCATCGCACCAAGTAGAAATTCAGTCCAAGTCATTCTGGATCTCCTACGGTGGCTCAGTGACACTAACTGGTGCGCTACAGCGTCATCAGCATACAGTGACAAATAATGGTGCTCAACCTATCCGTCAGATCGTTGAATTATACACACTTCATTTCACACTTTCCTTGAGCTTTCCTAGCGATACCTTTACCAATGATGTAAGACGTTTTGGTTTCTGTTACTTAAAAAATGTTCGAGCCAATCAGGTATCTGAAACGTATTGGAAGAGCTCTTACCTTCGTTAACAGTGTGGATTGCCGCACTCTGTCAAACGTTTGGCGGAAATATAGGAACATCGGATCTGCAGCCACTACTACGTAACCAGTAGCAACCACCTGACAATGTTACCACGAGAAATGATATGGCTTTTGCATATAGTGACCTGGCAGCAGACCAAATATCCATATAATCAAATTTGCTTGACATTTCATTTGTTAGATATATTCTATGTTATTATATTTCCGATTCTTGATTTCAATTCTTCTGTTTGTGACATATGACGGAAATTTATATTCAGTGGCACTAGATTTCTAAATTTTTCTGTTGTTCAGCGGCCGGCTGTTGTGGTGTGGCGGTTCTAGGTGCTTCAGTCCGGAACCGCGCTGCTACGGTCCCCCGTTTGAATCCAGCCTCGAGCATGGATGTGTGCGATGACCTTAGGTTAGTTAGGTTTAAGTAGTCCTAAGTCTAAGGGACTGATGTGCTCAGATGTTAAGTCCCATAATGTTCAGATCCATTTAAACATTTTTTTGTTTTTCAGTGGTATACTACAATAATCAAATGCCTCACCAAGATGATAAGCACAAAGTAGCTGTGTATTATAACCATACATACAATGCGTTATGTTGTCTTAAGCGTACAGTGAATCGATGCGAGGGATCTCTCTTAACTTGTTGTAGTTGCCTCTGCGAAACTAAGTTAGAATTTCCTTTCACTGTGTGGTTGAATAAGTTGTACTTCTCCCAATATGAAATATGGCTACCAACGTCCATTTAGTCGCAGTTTGTACTTAACTTGTGCACTTATTTACCATCAAGTGATATGTCATAGCGTTCATGTACATTTCGCATGGCTTGAAATTCCATGTAACATTCGTTGCATTTATAGCTGAATCAATAGTGCTGACAGCATGGCGGAAGTAATTCTCAGTTAGATTACTGCTATACTTGTAACGTTCCTCACATTTCACGAAGTTCCAAAACAATTCCGCTCACTTCTATTTGTTGCGGTAGCTGAGATATAACCGTGGAGAGCCCTCACTAGATTCACAGATAACTTTCACAAGTTCTCTGATAATATTTTAAGAGAGAATTCAGTGATATGAGGATCTAGCAAACTCCTTGTAGTAGTCGATTCTCGTTAGTTTCATGACACGGAAGGAAGCCTGGTTAATGTGACGTTGAGTGCACAGTCCTTTGTAAAATAATGGAGAGGCAATGCTATGGCCTCACTCAAGAAATATCCTGGCATTCGCTTAAGCACGGAAGAATTAAATCAGGTTTACTGGGAGAAATTGCTATAACAATTTGTTTCAGAATACTAGGTGTGGAAATAATTAGGAGGCTTTTTGTTTTTTTTTTATTCGTAGTGATCTGCTGGATTTGGAGAGCGTGTAGATTTATTTGTATTGGTGTTGTTGGGTACTGATTACAGCCCCAAAGTAAGTGCTTCGTGTTGCTTATCGACGTGATAGGCTGTGCGTGCTGTGTATGTGACGTAGGCAGCGTCGATATTACTCGACCACGATATTCCTGCAGTTGAACTCCCACGGCTGTTGTCGCAAACAGGTGGTACAGTAAACACGACAGTGGACAGTGGTGATTAAGGGAGACGCATCGCACTGTGAATGCTTACGGGACACTCGTACGTCGATGGGTTCAGTGTGTCCCCGTGAAATGTCACTATAAAAAATCACCATAAACCAACCCTAAGCGCCCACACTCCCAGGTGCCACAATATTGTGTCGACAAATATATTCCCCTCCTTCTTGTGATGACAAGGCCACCGGATGCCTCCCGATTACTGATGGTGTGAACCAGACCTGCCGGTATCCTGAAGGCGACCACTGTTGCCTGACAAAGTAGCGCGGCGGGGCAGTCACCGGCAGTGTAATACTTCTTTCATCATGAGAATAAACCTAATGCAAACCAACACGTAAGTGTTGATTGGTCGGTATCGTAGGACATGTACGCTGGTGTGGTTACACTCTTGTGTGTTAGATATCTTATTACCATGTTACTGTAAATCAGGCTTTAAGCCATTCTAATGTATTAAGAGCCATCGACATTTTTCTTAAGCATACTTCAGCTATATAGCTTTTATTTCAAAAATCCACTACAGCCGCAATCTGTGTAAACGCTAGTTGTGCTCTGATCGTCAGTTTATTAAAACGTTCTGTTAAAATTGAAGACGTTATTCACTGCTTCGTAGTGAAACATGCGCGTTGAGCAACAAAAGCGAGAAGCAGGTTCTTACTCATGTTTTTCTCAAGTTTACAGAAAAAAATCGGCTTTGAAGATTCGGAAAAACTTTAGTTACTAACGTGAAGTCTTATTTTTATTTTTTTTCTTAAGAAAACAAACGAAAAAGAAAGAAATAGAAAAACAATGTGTATAGCTTTATTGGTAGCATTGGAGAATGGTAACTGGGTATTCTGTGGGTCGCTGGTTCGAATCTCGTGTGGCCTTTTTCTGGTGTTTTTGTTCGTTCAATTCGAACAGTTTCATAGTTTAAATTTTAAATTTATGAAATATGTGCTAATTAAGGTATATGTAATTACCATTTATTGACGATAAATCACGTCTTCTTGGTTCTAATAACATATAATACACAAAATTCTTGTCTTCATTATAAAAAGTGTAACTTCTTTACCATCGACATTTTATAAAATATTTTAATTATATAGTTTAAATTAAGAAAACATTACAGATTAATATATGGGACAAAAATCAAAAATTCGAAGATTCTTTATTCCGTTGCTTTGCATCCCCGATGTAATCTCACATGAGCCATAATTTACCCACCATCGAACACACCGTAGACGTGCTGCATTTTGACAGCTGTTACCGTACCACTGAAATCTGAATCCAATAGAACTGATGCACAGCCTGTTTAAGAGATTTGTTGGGAGAAATAAGAAAACATTTCAGCTGCCACACGTACTGGAGCTAGTGGCCGACGCTTTTGTCACACAACGCTGCCGAACACAGACGTGAAGCAGAACAGCCCGTCATAGAAGAAGAGGAGAAACATGTGGCTTGGTGGATTCTGTTGTTGATTGCCGTTATCAACATAGCAGATGACACTTCCAGTACATATATACATTCCTAGTGTTCCAGAATATGAGGCGTTCAGAGGTTGTTTGCCGCGCAGGATTAGCCGAGCGGTCTAGGGCGCTGCAGTCATGGACTGTGCGGCTGGTCCCGGTGGAGGTTCGAGTCCTCCCTCGGGCATGAGTGTGTGTGTTTGTCCTTAGTTTAATTTAGGTTAAGTAGTGTGTAAGCTTGGGCAGTTAAGTCCCATAAGATTTCACACACAGTTTTTCGTTCAGAGGTTGCCAAACGACTGATAGTATGTAATTTCACTGACTTCAGTATTTACACTGAAGCTCCAAAGAAACTGGTATAGACATGCGTTTTTAAATGTGGAGATATGTGAAGAGGCAGAATACGGCGTCGTGATCGGCAACGTCTATGTAAGACAACAAGTGTCTGGCGCAGTTGTTAGATCCGTTACTTCTGCTACTCTGTCAGGTTATCAAGATATTAGTAAGTGCTATAGTCGGTGCACGAGCGATGGGACACAGCATCTGCGAGGTAGCGACGAAGGGATTTTCCTGTGCGAGTGTTTCATGAGTGTACCGTAAAATCAGGAATCCAGTGAAACATCAAATCTCGGACGGCGCTGCGTCCGGAAAGAAAATCCTGCAGGAACGGTGCCAACGACGACTGAAGAGAAACGTTCAGCGTGACAGAAGTGCATCCCCTCCGCAAATTGCTGCAGATTTCAGTGCTGGACCATCAACAAGTGTCAGCGTGCCAATCATTCAACGAATAATCGATACGGGCTTTGAGCGCCGAACGTCCAATTGTGTACCCTTGATGACTGCACGACACAAAGCTTCACGCCTCTCCTAGACGCGTCATTACCGACATTGGACATGTCGCCTGGTCGGATGAGTCTCAAGTTGTATCGAGCTGATGGACGAGTACGGGTATGGAGACAGACTCACGAATCCAGGGACCCTGCTTGTCAACAACTGTTGAAGCTGGTGGAGGCTGCCGGCCGCGGTGGTCTCGCGGTTCTAGGCGCGCAGTCCGGTACCGCGCGACTGCTACGGTCGCAGGTTCGAATCCTGCATCGGGCATGGATGTGTGTGATGCCCTTAGGTTAGTTAGGTTTAGGTAGTTCTAAGTTCTAGGGAACTGATGACCACAGCTGTTAAGTCCCATAGTGCTCCGAGCCATTTCAACCATTTGGTGGAGGCTGTGTAATGGTTAGTTGGAGTGATATGGGACTCTTAATGTGTCTAGATACGATTCTGACAGGTGACACGCATGTTAGCATCCTGTCTGTTGTCCGTTGTGCATTCCGACGCAATTACAGCAGGGTAATGCAACACCCTACACGTTCAGAAATGCTACAACGTGGCTCCAGAGATACGCTTCTGAGTTTAAACACTGCAGCTGGTCACCAAACTCCCCAGACGTCACTGCAGGTCACCAAACTCAAAAAATTGTTCAAATGGCTCTCAGCACTATGGGACTTAACATCTGTGGTCATCAGTCCCCTAGAACTTAGAACTACTTAAACCTAACTAACCTAAGGACATCACACACATCCATGCCCGAGGCAGGATTCGAACCTGCGACCGTAGCAGTCGCGCGGTTCCGGACTGAGCGCCTAGAACCGCTAGACCACCGCGGCTGGCGTCACCAAACTCCCCAGACATGAACATTATTGAGCTTATCTGTAATACCTTGTAACGTGCTGTTCAGAAGAGATCTCCTCCGCCTCGTAATCTTATGGATTTATGGACAACTTGCAGGATTCATGATGTCAGTTCCCTCCAACACTACGTCAGGCGTCAGTTGAGTCCATGCGACGTGGTGCCGGGGATTTCTGCGTGCTAGTGGGGACCCTATACGATATTACGCAGGTGTATCAATTTCTTTGGCTCTTCAGTGTAAATAATAATTGAAGCCTGTAATATGCTTTTACGGCACACATAGCTCACATGGAAAAATCACCCTGTGTGTAAGCCAGGCACTTGCATCATTATTGTTTTTAATTACAGTACTGTGTTAGCTAAGAACGGGAGCATGTTGTGTTTTTCATCTGGTGCCCTCAGTAGCACATCTACATAGTTTTGCAGTGTATTATTTCTTGTGATTTAAAAATTAAACGACATTGGAAGCTATATTATTTTTCTACTCGTCTCTTTTTATGGCTTAGCTGCTGCTGTTGACATCCCTGCAGTCTACTTGGACCAGCAAATTGGTCAGTGTTAAATACACCGCTAACGTTATTGTTCCCGTGTTATCAATGAGTGGTCGTGTGCCTAACGCAGTGCATAAAAATATTCATATTGTCATACTTTCCTATACTCCAGACTGCTTGGCTTGCGCTTTAGGTGAAACTACTTTCAAAGAGAATCCAGCAAACGCGGAAGAATAAATACTGTTTACATCAGGTTTACTTACGATGAACGCAGTGTGAGACTGGATGAAATCTTGTAGGGTCTGATCGGCTGTACTGCCTTCATGCTTCTTCATAACTTATGTCACGTAAGCCATTCCATGCTTAATTTCGTTTGCTGTTAAGTACTCAGAGCATGTTTTATCCATGGAACTGTGAGCACTGACAGTGTACACGCCAAAGAAGTGCTCTTTTAGGACATTCGTTAATATTCTGTGCAAGCAACACCCTGGTTTCATTTCGTTCGGCTACTGCGTTGTTTGCCACCATATCCATAACATAAACAGTTATAGCACTGCAGCACTGGGGAAACATAGGATGCTACTAGGTGCTGTACGCAGTGTATTTAACCGTAGTGTGGTCTCTGCTGTGATCTGAACGCAATTGCCCACATGGACTGGGGCCTCCTGTGGGCACCACCTTCCGTAGCCTCTAACAGTATCGCCTTACTGATACCGCCGGAATTTCACGGTCAGTTACTGGGAGTGTCTCCTCGTCTGACAGGGATGTGTACACATTGTGAATTATCCCTTGTGCTGTTGTTAGGCACATAATTACGAAAGCTGCCAAGTTGTTTAGAGAGATTACTTCAGTCTCAATAAGCGAGTTTGCGCTTACAGCTTTTACCGTCTCAGCTTTAACTCTATTTCTTACAGATAACAAAGTGATCAGTACACGGATTTGTATGTTATTGCCGTCTGTCTCTTTGTTGAGTGCCATCGGACGTTGGCTGCGAATATTTAGTCTTTGTGCTCTATGAATATTGCAAAAACTCCACTATCATGAAACTGATATACACTCTACGATTTTACAAATAAATAAATAAAAGACGTACCACGAAGTGGTTACCTATACCCGTAGATGTGATGTATGTCTATGGACAAACAAATGATTATAACTTCAGTTACTCAAGAGCAACAGAAAGAACTTCACAAACTGGACAGCTCAAAATCGGACATGACCACCTGTGTCCCTTATTCCGTTCGGCGTTAACTGAGTTCTTGGACGTTACACGGCCAAATTCTCTCCAACTGGCTCCTTAGATTGCCAAGAGCCCGAGATTATCAAGAGCTCTGCAGATAGTATTCCACACGTTTTCAGTTGAGGGGAGACACGGCGACTCCTCTGGCCAAGGCTGGGTTGCTACACCAAGTCTCCACAACCGCCATCAACGCCAACTGCGGTTCGTAATGTGCACCGTGCCAAGGACGCAGACAGGTGGGAGCAGTATTATGCTGCAGTAGACACTCTGCTGCGCTCGCATGGGACCTGCGGTAGTAATCTAAGACACGCTGACAGCTGTGGACCACCTACACCCCTTCATGCTTGATGTATTCCTCCCCGGCTATGTCATCTTCCAGCAGGATAAATGTCCGTCTCGAAAAACCAGAATCGTGCTACAGTAGTTTGAGGAGCACGGTAATGCACTCACGTTGATGTCTTGGCAGCGAAATTCGCTTGGTGTTAATCCAGTGGAAGTCGTTTGCGTCACTATCAGGTGCCATAGCCGCTGTTTGAGGAAATTATATGACATATATGTGGACATCTGGTGCGGCATACCACAACAGAGCTATCAACAAACTGTCGAGTCCATGGGACGCATAATCGGTGACTTATTGCGTTCCAAAGATGGACCAACAAGTTATTAAGCAGGTGGTCGTAATGTTTCGACTTGTCTGTGTATGTTTGGGCGCGCGCAAAAGTGCATTTTCAACACTTAATGTAATGTAAAAGACAGAATCATTTTAATAAATATGGACTTTTGCATTAGCTTATTTGTCATTTCTTTGTTATCTAGTTATTACATGTTTATCAGTGTGTTATTGTATCTGTTCCTGGCGGGCAGTCATTTGTGCGTAATTGGAGAGCTGTATGTACTCGGAGCCGGTTTGCCGAACGCTTTGTGTTAAAACATACTGCGAGGAAGAAGTAGCTGCACTCTGCCATGCTGTGGGAATGTGCAGTTTATTTTTTTTTTTTATCAAAGTCAGTTGTAACTCCCATAACCTGAAATTTAGAATATTAGACAAATTGTTTCGCCCCTTCATATTCTTTCTCCTTGTATGTAATTTGAAATAAGAGTTCATACATAACTGTGTGCTGTCGGTTTTAACAGGAGGTTTTTACTCGAAAGTTATACCGTGTCAGCTTATGATTATATTACTATTAAGGAATCTGAATCGTTTTAAAGTTTGTAATAACACCTGTTCGCAGATTATAGCTATGCGAAATACTGTCACTGAAGTTGTTACCCTCCTTCTCTTGCCACAAATACCAATCACCTCAACGGGTTAACCAGTTATTTTCAGTAACGTCGTTTATCAATGAGGGTTCAATTTGCGAAAACAATAAACTAGGCTCCAGATCAGAGAGAGGGGGAGGAGAGATGTACAGTGAAGAGATGGAGATTGAGGGGAAGAAGATATGTACATAGAGAGGGGTTGAGTAGGAATTGGAGAGAGAGAGAGAGAGAGGAAGGGAGCAGATGGTAGAGAGAGGACAGGAGGTGATAGGGAGGAAGAGATGGACAGTGGGAGAGGGGTAGAAGAAGACTAGGACATATATCCAGTTCTGAGACATATTCAACAGTTGGTACCTTATAAATATAAACGACTCCCCTGTAATATATGACAATTCAAAGATAAACGTTAGCACGAACTCGCCTAAGACGAACTCGCAGTTGACGCAAAAAATATTGACTCCGGCAGAAATGCATTAGTTCTTATGAAAGTTTTATCTGTTAGCACTCAGGCGTTACTAAATTGCTTTGTAAAAAAAAAAAAACAGAGTGCACGGTACATTTAAATAAATTCAATAATTTGTACATCAACATTTAGAACCGTATTAGAAGCAAACGGTGCTTTTAGTCGTAGTCAAATCGAGTTAGAATACTGAACAAAAATCTAGAGACGGTAGCACGCGGAACATGGAAAAGACGAAACAGACAGCTCTAAATCTATAGGTAAAGCTTAGCATTGTAGATGAAATGGACCGTGGTGCAAAGAAAAAACTATGTGTGCCGGACAGAGACTCGAACTCGGAACCTCTGCCTTTCGCCGGGGGCAAGTGCTTTACCAACTGAGCTACCCAAGCACGACTCAGGCCCCGTCCTCACAGCTTTAATTCCGCCAGTACCTCGTCTCCTACCTTCCAAACTTCACAGGAGCTTTCCTGCGAAACTTGCAGAACTAGCACACCTGGAAGAAAGGATATTGCGGAGACATGGTTTAGACACAGCCTGGGGGATGTTTCTAGAATGAAATTTTCACTCTACAGCGTAGTGTGCGTTGATATGAAACTTCCTGGCAGATTAGAGCACTTGCCCGCGAAGGGCAAAGGTCCCGAGTACGAGTCTCGGTCCAGCACACAGTTTTAATCTGCCAGGAAGTTTCATATCAGCGCACACTCCGCTGTAGAGTGAAAATTTCATTCTAGACTGCAGAGCAGTCTGGAGTTTCCAAATCTACTTTACGATAACAGTTGTAATCTGCCAGGAAGTTTCATATCAGCGCACACTCCGCTGTAGAGGGAAAATTTAATTTTAGATTGCAGAGCAGTCTGGAGTTTCCAAATCTACTTTACGATAATTAAGAATCTAGAAAAAAAATCGTATAATGCTGCTGCATCAGGTTTCGAAAGCAAACCTAAACGACTTCGCAGCGCTAAATATGAAGACATCGTGACGTTACTTCTAGAATGATTCAGTTATATGCGTGTATCTAACGTAGCTTTAAGCTGCCCTATGATTTGGTCAAAAGCAAAAGAGAGTTACAAAAATATGGGCATCAAAGACTTCAGTTATTTTGCTGGTTGGCCGTATCGGTTCCTAATGAGATATTCAATTCCATCTCTACAAATTTGTGGTGAAGCAAATAAAGTAGATGAAGAAAGAGCGAACAGTTGGTTGCATGAATTCGACCGGTTGAGGGAAAAGTATGCCTCGTTGGATGTGTTCAGTATAGATTATATTGGACTTTTCCACAAACTTTTTCCAAATCGCACCCTGGGGATAAATGGTGATAAGTGCCACGTTGGAGCACTCAGCAAACAGTTTCTAAATTTTGCCCTAGTATGTAATTCGCACGACGAGAGAAGTTTAGTGCCTGGGTTATCGGTAAGTCTGAGAAACCGTGTTGTTTCAAAACACTAGATATGGGCACTTTAAAGGTGAAGTGTAGATATCTAGGGTTTTGAAACAACTCTGATCATAAGAAAGGTTGTATCAACGGCACATCATTCAGCAAATGGCTTCTCCGTTTCAACAGTCAAATTGTTGCTCAAAGCAGACATGTACTTCTTACTTTGGACAGATATACTGCCCATAACGTACGGGATATGAAGTAAGCAACATAAACAGATTTTTTCCAACAAACGCGACTAGCTGTCTTCAGCCCTTGGACCAAGACATTACTTCTCTCAGGAAGAAAGCTTATCGCAAGTGACTGCAAAGAGCTGCGATTCGTGCTGATGAAAATAATACTGGAACTCCAAATTGGTTCTGCTTGACGCAATAAAAGCCATTGCAGCAGCCTGGAACTCTGTGTCGGCACATCAGATATAGAACTGCCTGGAGGCAGGCAACACTGAAGATGTACTCGAGTTAGACGATGCCACCCCACCTGATGAATGGATAGTTCTGCAAGACGTTGCGAACACTGGGATTAGTTTTGCGGAATGCATTAGTGCAGACGCCAATGTTGCCGAAGGTGAGGAGGAGAAGAATGCAGGTACCATTCCACCTACCCGTCAGGAGATGGTTACAGCCTTGAACAGTTTAGAACGATTTGGGTCAACATTCGATGCCTCTGCTGGGTTTACGGACACTATAGGTACAATTGGTCGTGAAATTACAAGATAGTTTCGTTCCCATGAACGTCAGCGAACCATGTTTCAATTTTTTCCTAGAACAGAGGCCATTTTAAAATGATTGGTACTGTCGAGTATTACGCATTGCTGTATTACTGTACATGTAAACGTATCAAAATCTGTGTTTTTCACTTAACACGAATTTTTTTAACATGAATTCTTGATTTTTCAGCTCCGTCGCATTTGTGGTAACGATAATATGCATACTACAACAGAATGAATAATAAGTAATGATCTTTAAAATATTGGTGATTTTCTACAAATGTTCTCAATCTCAACTTCAAACAGTTACAACACATTCAGTTCTGCAAATATAGAGGGATTACAATGATAGTTGATGAGGAAATAACAACTATCGTGGCAACTTCTAACATTGTAGGTGCCAGTATTGATGAGAATATAAACTGGAAGAAACACATTTTTGAACATCTAAAGCAATTTGGTCCAACTACATAAGGACTTCGAATAGCTGAAAATCTGGTAAAGAGGAAAATCAGTAACCTTACTTATACTGCGTATTTTCATTCAGTAATGTCGTATGGAATAATGTTCTGCGGTATACCACATTTAGATACGAGAGTTTTCGTTCCTCAAAAACTTCCAGTAATAATAATATATCATACTCACCCATCGTCACCTCATAGATATATATTTTTAATGATTTAGGCATGTTGACTATTGCTTCACAGTATATTTATACTCTCATAAAGTTTGTTTTAAATAACCCGCCACATCTCAAAAGGAATAATGATGTACATAGTTACAAAACCAGAAGATAGACTGACATTCATCATTCCACATTAAGGTAGCCCTTCGCACAAGAAGAGTACAATTTCTATCACCGATTTTTTTCGCTTCCCCAATGACAGACAACAGAGTTAATTCTGAAAACAAATTGAAAAAGGTTCTACTTGACAAATTCTTCTGTTCATGTAGTATGCAAATTATTGTGGGTCGGAATTGCTGATTAATATCTGCATTTGAAAAAAAAAATCTTTTATATTGTCAGTATGTAGGCATATTTACGTATGAATGTGTAACAAGAATGTATAATGACTTTGATAATCGTCTGAATGAACAATGGTAAATAAAATTAACTATGTAACATGAATGATTACCAATGAGATATGTTCTACGTAGTTGATGAGTGATCAACAGAAATCCGAAATTTAATTTCACAATATTTTCTTGTACCATGTTCCAGAGTATCTTGTGCGCTGATACTGCGCTTGGCGAGTGTTCAATCATTTTATGATGGGGAGCAAACATCAGTCAAAATGGTGGATGGAGACAGATGGTATCTTACGTAACAACGTGAACTGAGTTTAACCAGCCAGAGAGTTTCTTCTTGGATAGGACAGAATGTTCCAAATGGATTGCCTTAGAAAGGGTAAAATTTTAAGTGGCGAATAATAAATAGTTGTTATGGAACAAATAACATGAGATGAAGTATTGGTTGTAGAAGCATAAACATCGGGAAAACGCACTTTGTTTTTATTACTCGGCAACAGGGAAGCTGTGACATTTGTTTTACGAACTAAATGCGTGCATTTTTCACCATACTTACGGATTACAACTACCAACCGTTAGCAATGTGTAAATAAGAATTTTGAGACTAATGAACGTGTGACTACATAAGAGAAAAGTGAATTACATTTAAAATAACACTTTAGGATTAAAAAACTTAATTTTGCTGTCCCTTGACGTAGTTTATTCCAAATAAGGGGAATCATACACTGAAGAGCCCAAGAAATGGGTCACCTGCCTAATATCGTGTAGAGCCCCTGCGAGCACGAAGAAGTGCCGCAACACGACGTGGCATGGAGCGGCTAATGGCTGAAGTAGTGCTGGAGGGAACTGAGGCCAGGAACCCTGCAGAGCTGTCCATAAATCCATAAGAGTACGAGGGGGTGGGGGAGGGGGGGAGGTTGAGATATCTTCTCAACAACACGTTGCAAGGTATCCCAGGTATGCTCAATAATGTTCATGTGTGGGGAGTTTTGTGGCGATCAGGAGTGTTTAAACTCACAAGAGTGTTCCTGGAGCCCCTCTGTAGCAATTCTGGACGGGTGGGGCGTCGCGTTGTCCTACTGTAACTGTCCAAGTCCGGTGGAAGGCACAATAGACATGACTGGATGTAGGTGAACAGATAGGATGATTACCTACGTGTCACATGTAAGAGTCGTATCTAGACGTATCAGGGGTCCCACGTTACTCCAACTGCACACTTCCGACACCATTAAAGAGCCTCCACCAGCTTCAACAATCCCCTGCTGACATGCAATGTCCATGAATTCATGAGAGTGTCGTACACGTCCATCGGCTCGATACAATTTGAAACGAGACTCGTCTGAGCAGGCAACATGTTTCCAGTCATCAACAGTCCAATATCGGTAATGACGGGTCCAGGCGAGGCGTGAAGCATTTTGTCGTGCAGTCATCAAGGGTACACGAGTGGGTCTTTGGCTCCGAAAGCTCATACCGATGTTTCGTTGAATGGTTCACACGCTGACACTTGTTGATGCCCCAGCACTGAAATCTGAAGCAATTTGCGGAAGGATTGCACTTGTCTCACGTCGTCGTTGGCAACGTTCTTGCAGGATCTTTTCCACCCGCAGTGACGGAGATTTGATGTTTTATCAGATTCCTGATATTCACGGTACACTCGTAGTCGTACTGGAAAATCTCCACTTCAACACTACTTCGGAGATGCTGTGTCCCGTCGCTCGTACGCCGGCTATAACACCGCGTTCAAACTCACTTAAATCTTGATAACCTGCCACTGTTGCAAAAGTAACCGATCTAGAAACTGCATCAGACACTTGTCTTTATATAGGCGTTGCCAACCACAGTGCCAGGTTCGGCCTGTTTACGTATCTCTGTATTTGGGTACGCATCCCTATTCCAGACGAATTTACAGTTTGGTAAATTGCAGAATGCCTTCCGGAAATGAGGGAATACGGTATCTGTTGAGTTCGTCCATTTCCATAATTTGCGAGATTTTGCGTATGAAGAAGGCCAGCTGCTATTAACGATAGACCCGCTTCTTAGTACGTCATAATTTACTGACAGAAGCGTTTCTCTCTGAACGAGCAGCATTCAAGTAATATTGAAAACAAAGATTCATGTGTAGAGCCTCTGAAAAATGGTACTTTGAATACTGGGATATTGATACTGCTTCCTATTTACATTCCAAAGAAATCTCCAGTATTGGATAATCGCCATCGGAAGCTGCGCTGGCAACAAAAACATTAGCCCCGATTTGTGAAAAGAGGTCTGAGATTTCGTATTTCCAGCGGTTAATATTAAACACAAAACGAGAAAAACTTTCTTCGCTCAGAATGAAAGCTTCAGTTCTCCTTTGAAAGATAACGACCCTTATCCTACCGGAATATAACTGAATCACTACCTAATTATAATGTATCGCTGCAGTATCAAATACAGTCAGTAATAACTACAGCCAGGAATTTATTGGAGAAAATCGATACTGAATGGTCATACTGGATGTTGCCCGGCAAAAACACCGCAGACAAAAGCTGTTTGATCTCCCCGTCATTTGATATGTGTGCAGACGACGTTATTAGATGGCGGAAATGATAAACGGTATGTACACTGATGGTAGCTAAACGCTGTATTGTTCCATGACGGTGAAATCAATTTCATACCTTTGCAAACAGGAAAACGTACTCGCTTCCAACTACAGCACGTAGGTCTGTTCGAATAAATCTTCATTCGCTATTGTAAGAATAAAACAATTTAAAGTAAATTTCTTGCAATGAAGAAGTATTATTGGGAATAAGGTCTTGTCATATGTATGTAACGTCCCCTTAGAAGAATTGTATACGACTGTGCTTAAACTGACACACAATATTTTTAGCGCAACGCAATCTGACTTTCAAAAATCCCTACAAAAGAATGGCCCTGACTAACATTAATCTATACCTTTCACAAATCACTTACCTCAGAAAAATCTTCATTACTCGAACTACTGCAATACAGCGAGCGCCACTACTGCCAGCTAAATAACAGATTCAAACTACGGAAGGCACTAACTATTGATAGGCATAGTTAGCAAATGAAAGATTTTAATAGAGAACAAACAATGTATTTACCTTAACAGTCATAATATGTATAGTAGTTCATAATATCCAGTATTACAAATTATCAAAACTCCGCCATCTCTCTCCCCACATCCACCACTGCTGGCGGCTCACCTCCAACTGCGCAACGCTACGCGCTGTTCACATCCAGCTGCCGCTGCCCAACACTACAATGGCAGACAACAATGCAAACTAGCCACAGACTGCACACAGCACAGCCAGTGATTTTCAGATAGAGCGCTACGTAACGTTGCCAATAAGAAAACATAAACAGCCTACTTACAGTGGAACCATTCATGGGGGTGATGTATGGTAAAAATGATCTCACCTTTCGTGCTGTTGGTACATACCGAATTGTAGGAAGAGATTCCAGGTATATCGGCTGAGACTGAGCCACACCGACAAAATTAGGGAGTTTTTCCAGGGATATTTTCTGAGTGTTTGGTATGAGGAATCCACGGACTCTGGTTGCTCGTAACAGGGTCATAGCCCTTATCCACATTCATATGTTTATTTATTATTATTATTATTCACGTTTGGGCCCTACTGGACCACGCGAAGTACAATCACGGGGCATTCAGTTATTTTCTTTTAGACTTTCTCTCTGCCCAAATTGTTTTCATTCTCTCGGAATGAGCTCTTTTCCTTTCATCAGACCATGTGGTTCCAGTTTTCTTTGGTTTTTCAGCTTGACCAACTACCCAGTCATGAATTTTTTGCCTAAATAATTTTCTGTCTTGAATTTCATCTTTTTTTATATCTGCCTCTTTCATGTCCTCTTTTATAGCAGCAATCCATTTTATTGTCTCAAATTTAGCTTTACTTCGATTTTCGTAGAATTCCACTACTTGTTTAGTTAGTCTGGTAGCATCCATTCTTTTAATATGCCCATAAAATTTTAATCTGCGTTTTTTCATATCCGAATATATGCTGGTGTATTGTTGAATTTCACTATTTGCTCTTAGCCTGTATGTTCCTTCTTCAGTATATTTTGGACCTAGAATTTTTCTGATTACTTTTCTTTCTCTTTTTTGGATTTCTTGAATGTCCTTTTTTCTGTTTAAAATTAGCGTTTCAGCCCCATAAAGGCACTCTGGTTTTATGACCGTGTTGTAATGTCTCAATTTAGAGTACCCCGAGAGACATTTTTTGTTGTAGATGTCTTTTGTAAGTCTAAAAGCTGTCTCCATCTTTTGACAACGAATTTCATTTCCAATTTTTCCTTGACCAGTCTCTAAGATTGTTTCACCTAAATATTTGAATTGCGAAACTCTTTTGATTTTTCCATACTTAGTTTCCAAAAGTTTGGGTGCCAGTTTGTTGCTAGTCATATACTGTGTTTTTTCAAATGAGATTTGGAGACCTACTCTTTCTGCTGTTTCTTTAAGAATTTCTATTTGTTTCTGAGCAATTTGGATGTCCTGCGTTAGAATAACCAAGTCGTCTGCAAAGGCCAAACAGTCTATTCGAATATTTGTTCGTCCTAATTTCACTGGTTGGTCAATTTTGAACTCCAATTTTCGTTCGCGCCACTCTTGTATTACTTTTTCTAGAACGCAGTTAAATAGCAACGGAGAGAGTCCATCACCTTGCCTCACGCCTGTTTTTATTTCAAAGGGTTCTGAAATTTCTCCTCTGAAATTTACTTTTGATTTTGTACCAGTTAGCGTGTCTCTGATAATTGCCGTGGTTTTAGGATCCAGGCCTTGTTCTTTCACAATTTGGAAAAGAGATTCACGATCCACTGAGTCATAAGCCTTTCTAAAATCTACAAAGGTACAAACTAGTTTTTATTGTAAATTTTTTGATGTCTGAGAATTAGTTTGAGGACTAAAATCTGTTCTGGGCAAGATCTATTTGGCCTGAAACCTGCTTGATATTCGCCAATTTTCCATTCAAGTTGTTGTTGTGCTCGGTTCAGAAGACATTGAGAGAGGATTTTGTATGTGACTGTAAGAAGAGAAATTCCTCTGTAATCATTAACATCAGTTTTGTCTCCCTTCTTATGAAGTGGGTGAATCAAGGTGGTTTTCCATTCATCAGGAATTTTTTCAGTTTGCCAAATGTTTTGCATGATTGAAGTAATTTCTTTAACGGTTTTTGGACCAGCTGCCTTTAAAAGTTCTGCAACAATTCCATCTTCACCAGATGCTTTGTTGTTTTTCAACCTATGAATTTCTTTAATGATTTCCTCTTCATTTGGTGCAAGTGAAACTGGATTGCATTGTTGGGGAATTTTTGGTGGAAATCTTTCTGTGGGCTCGGGGCAATTTAGAAGATTCTTAAAATATTTAGAAAGTTATTTGCAATTTTCTTGGTTGTTAAGAGCCAACTGTCCATTTTCCTTCTTGAAGCAAAGATTCTGGGGTTGGTACCCCTTTATTTTGGTTTTAAAAGTTTTATAAAAATTTCTGGTATTGTATTTCTGAAAATCTTCTTCAATTTCTAAGAGTTGACTATTCTCATATTGTCTTTTTGTTTGTCTAATTAGTTTTGAAGTGTCTTTTCTAGTTGTCAGGAATGTATCATATGTGTCTTCTGTCTTGTTGCTATTCCATGCTTTAAATGTCTCTTGTCTGGCTTTGATTGCATGATCACAGTTTTCATTCCACTAAGCATGTTTCTTGTGTTTTCGTAAAGGAATTTGATCTTGAGCTGTTTTGATAATCTTGTGTTTGAGTTGTTCCCAATTTTGTGCACTTGTTTTGTCAAATTCGTCTGCTAATAATGATGGTTGGATTTTACTGGTGTCAAATTTGGGGATTAATGGTGTCCTTTTGTTGAAATTTTGGGGTTTTAGCTTTAGTTTCACACGGGTTAAGTAATGGTCTGAGTCAATATTGGCGCTTTTACGAACTTGAAAATTTAAAATTTCTTTGTGACATGGATACGAGATTGCAATATGGTCAATTTGGAATTCACCTATGTCCTTGTTAGGTGATCGCCATGTCTTTTGTTTTGAAGGTTTTTTCTTAAAATGACTTGACATAATTTTGAGATTGAAATTTCTGCAAAATTCTACCAGCCTCTTTCCATTTTGATTGGTCCATTTATGTGCAGGGAATTCACCGACCGTTTTTCTAAATTTTCTCTCTTTCCCTAACTGTGCATTAAAATCACCCATTAAAATCTTTACATAATTTTGAGGAATTTTGGAGACTGTATTCTCTAACACTTCCCATGACTTATTTACTTTTTCTGGATTTGTTTTATTCTCCTGGTTGATAGGCATGTGTGCGTTAATTAAACAGTACATTTTATTTGCACATTTCATGGAAATTGTCATTAGTCTGTTGTTTACTGGATTTACTTCGATTACGGAGCCAAGAATGTCTTGCGAAATTGCGAATGCAACACCCAGATGCGGAGTGTTTTTAAGAATTCTTTTGTCTGTTTTACTTTTAAACAATCGGTAGTTTCCAAAATCCATGGTATTCTCATCAGGTAACCTTGTTTCTTGCAGGGCTAAAATTTTGATATTTTGTTCTTTTAGTGTGTCTCCTAATTTATAGAGTTTTCCTGGTGTCAAGAGAGAGTTAATATTGATAGTTCCAAAAAATGTTTCGACCTTGGGCATGAGTCGGTCAAAAGACTTCGATTTCCTCTGGTTTGGGATATAGCGTTTCAGCCTAGTCTCCCCAGAATCCGATAGACTAGTTGCGCCACTGATGGCGGAGGATTTGTTACCACCTGGGGTAATTTTGTAATTACTAAAACGCTCCATAATAGTACTTAGAATCAAAGGGTTGAGCTCAGAAAAGCTCAGTGGTTAAGACTGGAGTGGTTAGTTCCAGAATTTGTATTACGGCCGCACCTCTGGTGAACACACGCCGACCACAGTGCCGCTTGTTACAAGTCAGACGCAAGGTGGATTTATTGTATTATGTGCCTCTTCCGCTAGTTCCACCGTACCGAGATTCGTTCTCTCCGCCTTCACTACCGTTGAGGTCTTCGCTGTAACCCTAGCAAAGGGGCCCTGACAGAGTACTATCACCCGGGCCAGGTGAACTCTGGTTTTTTAAACGAGGTTGTTACTGTTTATTTGTTATATATATATATATATATATATATATATATATATATATATATATATATATATATATATATATATATATATATATATGCAGACTTAAGTGATGAAAAAAAATTTATACTAACACCAGCATTCGAACCTGGTTCTGCTGCTCAGCAGACAGATGCGCTAACCAGCATGCCATCCTGGAATAGGGGCTTCGCCCAACTGTATGGACTACTTTCATACACCTCCCTCCTCAATCCAAATTCCCATTCACCCCTCAGCCTCCTTGGTATCCCCTCGAAATTCGAGCAGCATTGCACAGTTTCTCCAGCTACACTGGAATATCACCCTAGCATCGACTGAAACAGGAGACCTTGCCTGAAAACCAGGCATAGGTGCTTATTTATGGTTCCAGAGACCTTTCGGGGTCTAAACCATCTATGATGTATATCTGCAGACTGAAATGATGAATGAAAATATCTACCAAGGCCACAACTGCATCCTAGGTTTCCTGATCACTAGGCAGTCACAGTTTCATTCGTCCTTTCAGTCTGCATATGTACATCACAGATATTTGGGACTTGAAAAGATCTCTGGAACCATACAGCTCATTTTATTCTTATTTGTGCTGCACTAAAACTAGCGCAGCAACATCTTCAAACTTCCTTCAGTTTGATGAAATTACTGACATTCTTACTTGAGCACCAGACAATCTTTGTTGCTGGAGACCATATTTGAAGTTAATAAGGAACAATTTATGTGGTTACTTGAAAAATTGAAATGTTCTATATTTCTAAAACAGTAGGCAACAGCTTGTAATCTTACCCTCCCCTACACACACAACTTTGCACAAATTTGGAAAGTTTCCGACGCGAAAGATATACACAAGAATAACTTTTTACTTATCTTCATTATCTCGTTGTTGTTGTCGATGGCTCAAAGTCTTGTCTACTGCTACATTCTTGCAGCTGAAATTTGGATTTTGTAGGTTCTCGATGACTGAATAACTGATGACGATTTGCCTGTATTATTAGTGAATTTTATTCTTTGTCACATCTTTCGGCATCACACCGTTTCTACATTTTCCACATTAAAAAAATCAATAATTACATTATTGGTGACAAACAGAAAACGTCTATTTCCATCAAAGGCAACCCCTAGCACTACTTATATTCTGCAGCTCTCAGATTTTTCCAAAGATCTTACAAAACAAAAGATATTACAAACTTTCTTTACCAAAGAAGAATCTTCACCAAATTATATCACTATTTTATAAATAAATCTAGAAATAAATTTAATGATTACAGTTAGATAGTACACTTAATAATATGAATATTAAGTATAGGAGAAATTTCGTAATTTTTAAAAGAAGCGTTATTTTAATTGTTAATACTTAATGATTGTATCACATTAATTAACTATTAATTTTAGCTTGAAATATAATACATTGTATACAAAATCATATGACTTCTTCTAATGAAACATCGGTATCGGTTACCTGTATAAAAAAAAGATAATGTTAGAGGAGGGTGACTCATTATAAGCTCTCTAAATAAGTAATAAATGAAATGAAAATAAAGGCGCCAGTGTTAATAGTGTGCTCTGTGAGTCTTGTTTTGTAACGTCCATGTTTCATTCACTCATGGTACTTGCTGTGGACCAAAGTTTATTTATCAGCCTTAGGCTGTTTTGAGTAGTGCTCGGTTCGTTTCTGCTTTGGTACTTCCGACAATGTTAGTTGGTTGTGACACACACAAGGACTCATAGGTTTAGTGATGAAGAACTGGCCCGTATGCATCTCGTGTGTGGGTTCACTGAATGTAACGGAAGGGCAACACAACGACATTAGTGTATCTTGAGTTGTTACCACAGCGTCGGGACGGCAATCACATCACAGTACTTTTGCACTGTGCATGTGTGCGTGTCATCCAACTGCATAATACAGGATTTGTCAGTTGTGAAGGTAATTAGATCATTATTCTGTAATGGACCACTGCAAATCAAGGCTCCCTTACACCATAATACTAAGGAAATGATCCTGAAAAACCTCTGAAAGTTCGAGTTCACCCTGTATATAATCACATATTTACTACATTGCTGTACAGATGTTAAACGTCACACCTATGGACTGAGCTCTAGCTAAAACAATGACATTCCAGCTGCGTCTTAAGAGATATGCATGAGAAGGAAGCGGAGTCTCGAAAGATGGAACATTGTTAAGGCAGATACGGACATGTTACATCCACTGACTTCTTTTTATAGAAACACAAAATGTACAAGCAATATGTAATGATATTATAGTTATATCCCTGGAGTGAGTAATTTGTTTTTGAATGCTCTTCTGTTTGTGTGTATATAACAACTTTCACCAACATCACCTACATGGAAACACCGAACAACTGTGAGAATTCGAAGTTGTGACGTCAGCGAGGAGTGGGAAAGTCCATAGCTGTCTTGCATTGTATCAACAAATTATTGGGTACAACAAAACTCTTTTTGTTATGTGATCCTTACAAGATTGTTATTTAAGTACACACAAATTGTAATTCGTGTTACTAAGTTATGCCTGTGTCAACATTATATATATGCCTGTGTCAACATTATATACGTTCATGCAGTTTTATCATCATTACGGATATGAAGTGTTGCGTTACAGAAAGTAATGAAAATTATATAGCAAGAAGCAAGTATCCTAAATATGATGGAACGAGACAGAAATTGGTCCATTCAGTTCCAAAGCGGAATTTCGCATTTATTAATTACTCAGTGATAAGTTTTGATTCGAATGTAATTTAGTGATGCATGTTTTAGATTACGGTGTATTATTATTTGCCAGATTACTTGGTTTGAATATATTGCTATTAATGTTCTTCACTACTCATTTTCAAAGCTAGTGACATGATCTGGGAAGTATTTGCCACAAACGGCGAACCACAGCTGCTCTACTTTCAAAAGCACGATTTGATTCAAGTGCCGTGCCAGGCATATTTCCGATGTATCCAGCCTACCTATCTTCAGCTGCCGGATCAGCCAGAGAGGGACTGGAAGAAAAAGTACGTTGGAGGCAGCAGTACTGCAGAAAAGCATCAAGATTAGTGTAGCCACCGATAGTGAATATTTAAAAAGAAATTCATGTAACAACCTACTGTAACTGAAAGATGCAGTTAATATAATATCTTTACAGAAGAATTCGGAGAAAATAGTGAAAGAAAAGTATATTATTTTTATGTGGTTAGATCAATTTATGGATTTCCATTAATTAGTAGTGTATATAGTGACTCATAATCGTTTGAAAATAGATGTCTATTCGAATGAAGTTACATTAAACAAAATTCTATTAACTGAATTTGTTCTTGAAGTTGTACTGTTTGTATAAAATTGTGTGAATACAACCGACTGTGATGTCTCCGTAATATTGTATACAAATATTGTTTGGGTGTGTGTGATTGTTTTACTAAACAACTACCGTACATGTAAAAAGTCTCAGATGTTCATACACAAGAAAATAATGCATTTTTTCTAAGAGGTCAGTAGTTTTGTTTCCGAATATGCTTGTCATGTTGTATATGCTTTGCACGTAATTAATCGAAGTTACGCGTTCTTCATTGTTTTTGCCTCAATTCCACATAAAGAACTACATTGTTTTCTCTGTTAACTAACCTTATTCAAGTATCATCTCAAAAATCGCTCATTTTAAGAGCTACACAATTCTTTTGGTGCTGGCTGCCGTATTTTACCATCGCCGCTTGGCTATGACTTCACGATACGTTGTTTGGCCTCGTCTCTCGGTGGTGTTGCTTTCACGCGCTATTTGAAGCAATATGACAGCGTATGCGTCAGAAGCGTTACGAGACACTTTAGGCTTCAACACTACCGCAGTACTTTTAATCTTCTCCTTTTCACATTGCGCTTTTCGTTTTTTTTTTAATCCTAAACATATGATTGTAATTGTTTGTATATCTGAAAATAACTATAGTTTACATCCGAAACTAGTCATGGCTAAAAGCTTGGATAATAATGAAGAACACTTACATCAACGCTTGTCCGAAATGACATTTGTTCTTTTCTTCTTTTCAGCGTATTACTACTGCGATTCTTTCTGATTTACAAAAAAAATCTGAATTAGTTACAAAATGTGTTAACGCCATGAAATAAATTGAAATTAAATTAAATGTTATTTTGCTACCAGCACAGATATGTTTGTGGGGTGTAGATACACAAAACTACGCCATAAAAACATTTGCAACAGCCTCCGCGACAGCAAATGAAACCTCTCACTCAAAGTGAGTCGTATCGCGCTCTTCTGCAGCCGTGTGACGAGACAACTTTCTGAGGAACATGTTAGGCAAGCTACTGCTACAGCCAACCTCTACGCATTTCGTGGGGACGGATACCTAATTCCGGGAAGCGATATCCCTAAGCCATCATACAGAGGATGTTTTGCCAAGAGAAAGTATCCGGGCCGACGTGTGGAAGTGGCTGAATACCTTGATAGTGAGTGTTTACTCAGAGTCGCGTTGTGTAATAACGTGGAAATATGGGGCAACAGGTTTCCTGTGCCCTTCCAACTTGCTGCTGCACAAATGATTGCTGGAAATGGGTTCTGTGTGGAGTCCTGCTTTAGCGATTCGACCAACCGTTTTAGCATAGCAGTAAGCCAATGCCGATAATGCTAATGTTTTTCGGTGTTCTTTTGCTTTACTAATGTTCACCCGTTACTTACTTCCGTGGCAAAATTGAATCCTTGTTTGTTTTGAATACAAACACACAATATCAGTACCTGTAGTTTAATACAGTTTAGTGCAACACATTATTAATAAATTTATTGCTGGCTACAATATATTTTGTAGACAACATATACCTGGAATAAGTATAGAAGCAGCTTTTGTCGACAATATATAGTCATAGCTGTTTACACAAACGTTAAACTACTTTCGCCTGTAATAATGCTTCTGAAATTTGAAAAATGTCATGATTAACGTTTTGAGCTGCTGATAAAATTTTTATTCTGACAACCAGTCTCGATGGACTAAAAATCATCATGTTATTAAACGTACTTACACCATCACATTAAAAGTTATTTATTTCATTAAATACAAGAGGGACATCATTAACCCGTATACTGTTTTAGTATATAAATTCCTCTTACGCCTCGAACCCACACATGAAACAGTTTGCCATTAGTTCGCATCTTCTGTTTTTTCTATGTCACCATGGTAACGAAACAAGAACAAGACGTTTTTGCACTGGCAGCATTTCCAATACTCAAGTAAACCTAATGGCACGTGATTGTGATACTCCATTTACCAAACACTGGTGAGCTGTGAAGTGCTTTGTTTTGTCAGTACTTCTGTATCGAGTAGAGTCTTGGACAACTGTGAGAATATAAGAGGTCGGAGCAAAAAAGTGCAAACTGGATTACATGGTGAAAACTGGTGCCACAAGGAAAGAGTGTAATCTGCTATTGCAACACAACAAGCCATTTTGGATAAGCAAATAAGGTTTACAAATTACTTTACATCGAAATCTATGCAAATATCTGGATACCACTAATAAATACCCTGCAAATCTGCTATCCACTAACAATAAGTTTTTTCTGACCATTTTGTACAATTAAAGAATTGGTACCTAACTGCTACCACATTTGCTTCTTGGTCATAATAGTTAGTTAGAGAATCTACAACCTGATCATGGGAAAATTCTTTCGGAATGACGTTATGGAATAATTTGTGAATGAGGCTAAACACTGCTCTTCTTACTGTTGACAAAAAGAAATGTAGTTTCACAGTACTTGGTACGTTGTGACCAATGATTTAGGCTTGAGACCATTGCAAACACTCGATCAACTGCTCTTCTTTTTCATTAAACTGGTGAGAAGACGCTATGGCACTCAGTGATATAGGTGTTGTATTCTGAGCTGGGGAAGCTGCTTGAGTGGTGAGGAGCTGCCATATCGTGTTTAGCAGTGAAGATATTTGTTGGGTCTAAAACAGAAACATCTGTGTTAGCTGTGTTACATCTATCTCTTGCACATGAGGTGCCTTAGCAGGGGGTGGGAGAGGTGGGTTGCTCATATCGGAAGAGACAAATGCAACAAACAGGCAAGGCAAGCAATAAAAAGAAGCACACAAGCAAAGAAAATTTCAGTATATAAGAACACTGAGTAGCAAAAACATTATAAGAGACACTCTTAACGAAAAGACAATGCAGAATTAAGGCGCCGGCAAAACAGGAAAGAAAATCCGTGGCCGTCAGGCACTGGGTTCTTCTTAACTCTCATTGCCAATGCTGAATCCTGCCTAGTTGTCGGAGATGGTGTGTCTAGGAAAGCTGCTTCTCGAATCGCTAGACAACAATTCAGGCAAATCGTTTTAATGAATTTTATTACAAAAGGAAATGATTACAATACTTAACTTTGTGTTAAACAGATGTGTCGCAAGCAAATGGTGACAGATGAAATAAACAATGTTCTTCAGCATATACAATTCCTAAGTCGCTGGTCTTAAAGTAACTAATCTTGATGCTGCTGTAGAAGTCGGCCGCGTCCAGTCGGCGTGGCGCTTATGTTTCCTTCACATAGAGGTCACTGCCATTGCATTGCGTGGAGTGGGGTTGGTCAGCGTGAAATTGGCTGCCATCTTCTTCATAGCCTTCTCTGCTGTCTCGTTTCCGGCTGGCGTTTAGGCGATTGACTTCGTGCTGTAACAAAAAATATTAGACAACGAAATATTATCTGGAATTTTAAAGCATTATGTAACAAATAAAAGCAATAGATAACATTAGATTACTTCCTTTCACTTCCACACCGTTCCTGATCGCCAGACTTTTCAGTATGTCCATGGTTGTATTCCTAACCTCCCCACTAGGCACATGTTACACATTTCATGCTGATCCATTCATTGTTAATCTCCAGGCACCACTTCGTGCTACTCGCGACCACTGGGCTACATACTCTGCCCTCATTGCCATCGCCATTAACAACACTAATAAGATACTACGCCCCACATTTGTAGTGAAAAGACATGCTTAAGACATGAGACACATCGTCTTGTAAAGCAAACGTGAACGTGGGTGATTATTGTTGCGATTTTTAGTCCGAAGATGGCTTTAGTGCAGCTCTACATGGCTGTCTATCCTGTACAGTCACCTTCGTCTATGCACCACTACTGCAACTTACATTCATTTCAACCTGCCTACGCTATTAAACCTTGGGCTCCCTCCACAGTTTTTAGTCACCCGCTTTGCCCTGCATTGCCAAAATGAGGCTGTTTTGATGACTCAGCATGTTCCTATGCATCGAGGCGTTGTTTCCGTCGAGTTGTGCCATAAATTTATTTTCCATCCCAATTCCGTTCACAACCTCCTCGTCAGTTACTAGACCCACCCATGAAACACCGAGCAATCTGTTATAGCACAACATTTCGAGATCTGCTATTATATCCTTGTCTAAATTGTTCACCGTGCAAATTTCACTTCTGCACAGTGCTGCAATCGAGACAAATAGCTCCAGAAAACCTGTTTTGGTTTTACTAGTTTCGAATATAAGTCTCTTCTTTGGCTATAGTCAATTACTTTGCTGCTCAACAGCAAAAGTTATCTACTACTTTTAACATATAATTTCTTCATCTAATTACCCCAGCATCACCTGATTCAATTTGACTAGATTCCATTACCCCTCTTTCACTTTTGTTGATAACGATGCTTTCAAGACACTATCCATGCCCTTCAACTGATCTTCTCGAAATTTCTAATAGAAACACAATGTCATTGGCCAATCTCAAAGTTTTTATCTCTTCCTGAATTTAATTCTCTTTCCAAAGTTTTCCTTTGTTTCCCTTACTGATCGCTCAATGTTCATATTAAGTATCGTCTGGGTAGTCTACAACCTACTCTCCGTCCTCAGGCACTGCCAACTTTTTATGTCCATCTATACTTATAACGCCACTTAGATCTCTGCGCAAGTGTCGCTTCCCTGTATTTTACCTCTGACACGTACATAATTTCAGGAGTGTCTCCAGTCAACATCGTAAAACACTTTCTCTAAATAGTGGTCAATGTCCTACTATCGTTATACTTCCAATATTCCTTATTTTTACCCATTGTTGTGGCCAGCGTTTCTAGCATTTGTCACTGCTACAGACACTCAATATGTTTACATGCGACACTGCTTCTGTAAGACAAAAACAGAATTTTAGAAAGCGTTATTTACATGTTAAAGCGTGAAGCGTACTGCTAGATCAATCAGCTACTGGTTTTCGATCGTTAGGTTTACTGGAAAGTAACTGTTCCGCTTTTTGATTTAGTCCACACAGTGGCTGTTTCTCTCCAATTAAATGTTGGAGGTAGATAATTTCATGCTATCTACTTCTCTTGATACACAGAAAAGTCACTCCCTGCTGATCAGCGGAAAATTAAAAAAAAGAGAGAATACATACCCTGAAAACCCAACAACTCATGAACGTTTCAGAAACGCGAGCAAAAACCGATCTTGTAAGTCGAAATCCGGCAGCTAAAACCGGATTTCCAGAATCGATATTGGAATTTTTAGATGAGGAACCAAAAGTGGTGTAGGGAAATCGATTTACAAAATTCGGTTTTGGAAGTCTCATGTAACCACAGTGACTGTTTCTAACCTTCATACTAAGTGACTTGGAGTGAGTCTTACAAGGGTACTGTACGAACTTCCTCTCACCTTTACAATTCATATATACTGGGTGTGTAACCACGATTGGGGCTTCAACATATGTAAATAGGAAGACGCAAGTCTCATCCGTTTTCAGGACAATCGAGCATATAGTATCGTACTTTGTATGGTTGCTGGAATTCAACGAGTCAGCTGCCTAGCGAGTAGCTGCTTTGTTTTTTAAGCGCGAGGTGTCTAGATCGAATTTCGCTGTCAGTACTCATCTTGTTTTTCTTCAGTCCCATGTAATTCTAACAACACATATTCGTAGTACGAGTTGAAATTATGAGACGACCGAGAATCGTTTATGAATGTAAGGCAAGTTGGTTCTGCGATGTTGTTGTTGTGGTCTTCAGTCCTGAGAATGGTTTGATGCAGCTCTCCACGCTACTCTATCCTTCCCAAGCTGCTTCATCTCCCTGTACGTGCTGCAGCATACATCCTTCTGAATCTGCTTAGTGTATTCATGTCTTGGTCTCCCTCTACGACTTTTACTCTCCACGCTGCTCTCCAATACTAAATTGGTGATCCCTTAATGCCTCAGAACATGTCCTACCAACCGATCCCTTCTTCTAGTCAAGTTGTGCCACAAACTCCTCTTCTCCCCGATTCTATTCAATACCTCCTCATTAGTTATGTGATCTACCCATCTAATCTTCAGCATTCTTCTGTAGCACCACATTTCGAAAGCTTCTAATCTCTTCTTGTCCATACTACTTATCGTCCATGTTTCACTTCCATACAAGGCTACACTCCATACAATTACTTTCAGAAACGACATCCTGACACTTAAATCTATACTCGATGTTAACAAATGTCTCTTCTTCAGAAACACTTTCCTTGCCGCTGCCAGTCTACATTTAATATCCGCTCTATTTCGACCATCATCAGTTATTTTGCTTCCCAAATAACAAAATTCCTTTACTACTTTAAGTGTCTCATTTCCTAATCTAATTCCCTCAGCATCACCCGACTACATTCCATTATCCTCGTTTTGCTTTTGTTGATGTTCATCTTATAGCCTCCTTTCAAGACACTGTCCATTCCGTTCAACTGCTCTTCCAAGTCCTTTGCTGTCTCTGACAGAATTACAATGTCATCGGCGAATCTTTAAGTTTTTATTTCTTCTCCATGGATTTTAATACCTACTCCTACTGAAAAAAACGCGCACATGTGAAAATTCGGCTTTCACCACAAGTATGTCGCAATAATTATGGTTTTCCATATTTCTACGATCAGTACATCCTGAGCTTTCCAGTGCTTCATAGGTTACACGTAATACTTATACTATTGTAAAGATACAATGATATAAATAACGTGACTATACCGATTTGATCAAAAGTTGTTGGGTATCCTGTTTACATTTCTTGTCTCCTTACGAAAGTCTCTTTTTTTTTCAGGGTAATGAATGAGTCATGAAATAGAGAAAATCTTCACAATTATCATAAATCTGCTGTTAGAATTAGGTGCAAATAAAGAAAAATAAAAGTCAGGTAGGAAGATTCGATCCAAAAACAATCACGCTTTTGGAACTAAGCCCTTACTCCATCAGCTGCGGACTCCTTGCAAGGTAGTGACCATATAGAGTATATAAGCACGGCTAAAACCTTCATCCTCGATTTTTCTATTTACATATTGTAAGGCGTGTATATTTCTATTGTCTATTGCCAAACCACAATTTATGAGAGATGTTTATATTTTATTAATAGGATTAAGTAGGAATAATTAATATTTGTTATGGTGGAAATAATTGTGGTAGCAGGGAATGTCTGCACCAAAGTATTGTTGGCAGGAGAGACCGCACTTCAGCGTTTGAAGGAAGTCAGTAGTAAGCGAGATGTGAAGCGAGTCGGTAGCAGGTCTGAAGCGAGAGGTTGAAAGGAACGGTGTGCCAGCCAGCCACCAGCTATGATTTACAAGAGATTATAAACGGATATACAGAGACATCAGGTAACTATTATCATAAGAGAAACTAACATTATTGAATTACTTTTGAGAAACTCAAGACTACTGAAGCTATGTTTGCGCAATGCTAGTTGTAAGATTATTGTAAAAAGTAAGTCCCATTTGAACGTTTGTAAAATCATTTCATTCAGAATATAATTAATATCTGCTAGCAATGTTGCATTTCTGATTATAATCCATCCCAAAAACTACCAACGTAAGAATTTGGCAAATTTTATTGTTGTCAAGAAAAAGTTTAACCATGTCAAATTAATTAAATAATAACGTCAGCTTTGGTATTAAATACTGACGTCAGCTTTGGTAATAAATAGAGCCACTTATTATGACAGCCCACCAGCAGCTAATAGATTATAGTGAAACAGAGTAAGTATATTCATGTCGCAGTTCGATGTAGCAGTCAGATGGCGGTCCAGTAACAGTAAAAAAGGTAAGGAACAGTTTTGGGTTATTGCAGGTAACGACTGAGGGCCACGACGACGACACATTCTATGATTCGTCGAAATAGTCAGAAAATCACTTTTAATAAGCAGCATTTAAATTTGTATGCGAATATTGAGAAAGACAATTTCAATGGGAAGATTTCATTCGTTATTATTAAGCAAGAGATAGAAATCCTAAGGGAAGGTTTCATAGGTTATTGTAGAAGGGAAGGTTGTGTAACAAACGAGATATAGAGGAGACGGGAAGGTTCCAATATGTTGCAGTCCTAATCATGCCCAACACACGCTGTCAGTATGGATGAAACCGCTTAGAGAAATTCGAACGGCCTCCTTATTAGCTGGGTAGGAAATAGGTACTACACACACACACACACACACACACACACACACACACACACAAACAGACACAAACAGACACGCGCGCGCTCACAGAGAGAGGGACAGGCAGAGAGAGAGAGAGAGAGAGAGAGAGAGAGAGAGAGAAACTACATTCCGCGAGTGCTAGTAAGCGCGGCAGGAGCCGACTACGATAACGAGCGACTGTCTTCCGCCGAATTCCAGCGCGGCCGCTCGGTGTGTCGTCGTAACGTGAGCAGCAGCGCAGTGGGCGGTGTGTAGTACCCTCTGTGAGGGGGGGGGGGGGACATGCGGGCGCCGGTGGGAGGGGAGCCGCGCCACTGACGTGACGCCGCAGGCTACGCGCTACGTACGGGCCGCGGCTCTGGCAGTACCCCGAGGACTTAAGCGCGTTGCGTTCGGTTGGCAGTGCGTCGTGGTATCTATAGCAGGTGATGTGTGCTACCGGCCGGTGCGTCGTGATGGCGAGGATACTGCTGCTCTCCACCGTCGTCTTCGTTCTAGGTGAGTCTGCTGTCGCGTTACATTCACGCCTACAAATACCAGGGTGTATCGTGGTTCGAGTTTGTTGTTGTTATTTTTTTTCAATTTATTGGCTTTCGGGAGGTATCCATTCAGCCAGCTCAGCAGCGGAAAACTGTGACGATACGAACGTAAGGAGAACACAGTGTCCAGTGCCTCAGCAGAGACAATCTCCGGCTGGGAATCGAACAGTGTCCCGCCGCTTGGCAATCCGCTGAGTTAAACATTAACAGGGAAAACGTGTCGCAGGGTGAAATATTGTCGTAGTAGAAACGTATTTGTAGCGTACAATTTTTAGTTAATATTAACTGAGCACCAAGTTTATCAATGACCTGCCTAAAGAGGAAATCCAATGCTGCTTCGGCACGTTACATGTTACAATTACTATACATTTTTGTCAGTTAAAGGAGCTGTTCCGCCTGCCGTCATCGTATTTTGATGCATAGTTACGAAGTAAACACGTGTATACAGCGAGGTGATTTCCTATCTCCAATTCTTGTCAATAGTGTTCTTGAAAAAACATTAACAATTTTGAACGAAAAACTGAATGAAAATAAAATTTCACCAGGAAGACAGAGGAAACGAAATAAAACTATTGGAGTAAACTGTTTCGCATTAGCAGAGTTTGCGGCACTTCCTGAAAATTTTGCACCTGCTGTAATACAACTTAAATTTTTAGAAGAAATTTCCACTAACCACGGGTTACGAATTTCTGCAGAATAACAAACAAATTTTTAACAAGCACTGTAATTTCTGAAAACATATACTGGCGAAACAGAGAAGGTCAAAAAATTAAATATCTCTGGAAGATAATCTGAGAAAATGTTTTGGAGAAATCTGTTATAGGGGAAAGGACACATAAAATGGGAAAGGCTCGTGGTACAATACTCATACAATAAGAAAGGCGTGTCTAAAAATGCCGAAATCAGACGTTAAAATACGCTACTAACGCCAAAACGTCTATGTGTAAGCGAATGTCTAGCATTAAACCATAATTTAAATTAGGATTACGATAATGGTGAATTAGTAGGCCCACGGAAATCTATGGAAGGTCACACATTACGAGGTAACGACGAAATTTACAGAAAAATGGAAAACATACCAGAAGTAATGAGAAGGTGCGCACCTGACAATGGCGACATGTCTGATCGCCGAAATATTGTGCCCATTGGACATTATGAACCGGCAGTATACCCGTGGACTGTTCGAGCAACAAATACGCCGGGAGAAACTGAAGAATCACATAATATAAAATCTAATGAGAGAGCCGATAGTGAAACGTTTAGTGGACAGGTTTTGTTTATGGAAGGATTCATAGGCAGGACAATGAAACACAGTGATCTGAAGTACTCAGAAGACAAGAAGAAAAAGACACAGTGAACAAATGAAAAAGTACTGAAAAAGAAAACGAATAGAGAATTGACACTGGCGTATTGCCCTTAGTTGGCCCATACCAGTTAAAAAATACATGATAATTTCGAATGGCTGAGCAGTTTGATGGAAGTCTTTCAATTGGACATCACTTCGACGATTTGCGTTCAACGTCTTGTAAATCTTGAAAAGACTCTACAATTAGCTGCTTCACTTCTCCAACCATTTCAACGGAGTACTGTACATTTCATTTTTGAAAATACTTCTAGACAGGGATATTCGGAGTGGTATGGTCTGGTGATTTTGGAGACCAAGTTACAGGTGTCCGAAATTATGGGAAAGGCGACTTATCCATCTTGGGACCTTACTGGCAATTTTGGTGTCGTCTTAAATCAAAAGCAAACTTTGTCTGTGCTCCAGCTTACAACCGCTACATTTAACCACGTGTATAATTTGATCCCAGTTAAATTAGTTAGACCGTTAATTTGTTTAATGTTCAATGGATCACCTTCACGGTAAATCCTAATGACAAGGAACGAATAGTTTTTCATTCACATCACACATTAAATTGTAAATATGTCTACATGCTCAATATTTATAAGGTTGTTTCTTCTTTTTTTTTCTTAATTTATGGGTGTGAGTTATTAATTCCTACTCATCCTTTTTCCACATGACAATAATAGAAATTCTTCTACAGAATAAAATGTGTTGTCAAGGAAAAAGTTTTCATTTTTTTTTCAATTTTGACAATACTGTCCGACATACATGTTATATCACTGGATAAGTGGTCAAATATTTTAGTTGCAACAATGAGCACTCCCTTTTTGTGATACAGACAATCTTAATGTGGAGTAATGAATATCATTTTTTTCTTCTGGTATTTTAATTACGTACATCATTGTTCCTTCTGAATTGTAGTGGCTTATTTGCAAGAAACCTTATGAGGGTAGAAGAAGTGTCTTTCTGCCTGCTGCACAGCCTCGTCCGACAGGAATCGTCTACCGTTCAATTCATTTCTTAATCCACCAAAGGCATGGGGAGAAATGAAGACTATAGGACGAGTGCTCGAACGACTCCCACTTGATCATCTTCTGGCCTCCCAGATCCAGCGACCTCTTGTGCCGAATCGCGACCAGAAAGGAACTTGACGCACTACACGACCTCGGTGGATTCCGAGCGACATACGGTCCCTTACACATTCTTTATTCTCTGGTGGATGTTTACCGGTAATTGTCCTACGGCTGCCTAGAAACGAGTAACAGCACTTGGCCCTGTATGGTCGCACTTTGTAATATCGTTCCCCTACTTCCAGTGCAGGATCAGCCATGTAGCAACAGTTATCAAATGGCTATGGGCCCAATGCATTAGGGGCCTGGGCGTGGGTGTAAAAAAATCTATCAAGTTAGGTATAAAGGGCATTCTACCTACCGTCCAATGGAGAGGGAGCTGTCCAAATCTTCAATGAGTGGTAACAATTTTAGCTAATTTGTGAATGTGTTTGCTGGACACACCATACATTGGGGTCGCAAGTGTGACAGTACTACAGAACTTACAAAAAGATTCCCAAACGTTGTTAGAGCTAATCTTAATAACCCAATCAATTAGAACAGTCTTTATTGATTGCCAGTATGAAAGTAATTAATGGATATAATATTTATTTTATAAGTTTACTATTACAGTCATTCATTTCTTCTACAGTGTATTTACTTTACTTACGGTACATTTGATACGAGCCGTCTGGGATGAAGGTAGTTTTCTTGTTGGTAGACTATTGTTGTATAAAATGTAGTTTCGCGGTTCCTCCGTTCCTCTTGTGTTATGGTTTCTCAGCCTGGTGTTGAAAACTAACAGGATACAATACTATTGTTCAACGATAGTAGAAGATATTAAGGTAGTGAAATTTGACTCCAGGCAAAAGAGAAACAATGAAAAATAGGATAATCTTGTTTGTATAGAAGCTACCAAGTTAAGAACGAAACAAGTAGATTTTATGTGCACTGCATATAACAATGTAGGTACCAATTTTCGGTGTTTAATCTGATAGTAAAATGTTATCGTTATAGTTCAGCCACTTCCAAATCCACTAAAGATTTATTTACCACTGACACACCAGGGACGGGACTGACTTTTCGAAACAACCCGTTCAGCGGTGCAGGTGCAGGTTTCGGTACCAAGTTTCACATCTTGTAGCCAGTCATCCTGACGAATACTCGTATTCAATGAACTGTGGATGAAGCCCGACCAACAGGCATTACATGCATTGATCAAAAACGACAGTGAATTGAGAATGGCTAGCTTCTAGCTGAAATCTAGATCTGCCAATAAAATTTAAAAAGGACGACTGATAGCTGAAATCTATTATTTACAAGATAAATATATACCTTCACGGACTGGCATGTAGTTCTTGTTAAATTTTACTCATTAGTATATAATTTAGTGTCTGCGTCGATATAAATGAGTGAATTCTGAGAAGATTTTGCCGCTTGTTCATAGTTACAGCAAAATGGGGTGATACTGAAATGTGGATCTGAAAAATATATACGAAAACATCGCTATAACAAGTGTTATCTTTTACTGTTGACCGAAACTTTAGTTGGTTCAAATGGCTCTGAGCACTATGGGACTTAACATCTGAGGTCCTCAGTCCCCTAGAATTTAGAACTACTTAAACCTAACTAACCTAAGGACATCACACACATCCATGCCCGAGGCAGGATACGAACCTGCGACCGTAGCAGTCGCGCGGTTCCGGACTGAGCGCCTAGAACCGCTAGACCACCGCGGCCGGCAGTGAACAAGCCATTCTGCCTATGCTGGGGAATAATATGTTGTCAAACTGTCGTTACCAATTACGTTCGTAATTCCGTGTAATTGGCTCATTTAAACACTCCTCTGGAAACACACAGCCATCTGCTACCTATCATTACGTGAGCCGCCACCGCAGTTGTGACACTCGTATTAACGTCACCAAATAAGACTTTAGTCCCATGATCACTAAGCATTTGCCAGGCCCATCTCCAGGTATTGAGAACAATGTATATCTTTGTGTGCATCGGAATCCCTGATAGGAACTATGAGTATGGAATTCTGAAAGTCTTTAGTCTTACAATGCCTCTCTTTAATCTACCTTTTCTTCGGTTAGCCACTGACCTTTCTTTCTCTGCAATAGACCTATACCTGCTCCTTAAATCCGTTTCTATACTATACGACCTATTAATATCTTCATCCAAACACCAGACGTCAACGCACTCCTAAATGTCCACCATTCCCACCTCTCTTGGGATATTCACCTCAAGAACCTACTTTCTGCAGTCTGGATTATTCTGTAATTCTTATCTTCACCATGTCCTACTGTACACGTAAAAATGTCCAGTGTGTCACAACGTTCAGGACGCTAAATTGGGAGATGTAAGCCACGCTAGTCGAATTATCGACTCGCGTTAAGCTAACTTCAAGACATGCCCTACGGCAGTGTACTGCGACCATTGTTTTTCATGTTGTATTTTAATGACCTGATAGACAATATTAAGAACAACCTCAGACTTTTGTGCATATGATGCGTTTGTCTATAATGAAGTACTGTCTGAAAGTAAGCTGCTCAAATATTTAGTACTTCGTAAGATGCCAAGAGGCACAAGCATCTGCAACTTGCTTTCAGTGCAGAAAAAATGTGTGTACTTCACAAAATACAGATGAATTGTATCCTATTGCGGCGACGCGCCTCACCTTCCCTCACTTCCTCTAGTAACTGGAACCCAACGAAGGTGACGCTGTTCTACGTGGTCTCTGAAAGCATCTGACTCCACTTAAATGTGCGCCTCAAACAGTCTACATCAACATCTACTAAACACAGCTTATCACGCGGATGTAGCTGAAACACCACCCTGTCAACGTTTTCCACAATTCCTTTCTTCCCCACTTCTGCAGAGAACCCCTCATTCTTCGCCTTATCAGACTAACTAATATTCAACATTCCTCTGTAGCAGCACGTCTCAAAAGCTTCGATTCTCTTTTGTGGCGGTTTTCCCTCAGTCCTTGATTCACTACGGTATTCTGCTGTGCTCCATTCTCAGAAATAAATTCCTCAAAATAATGCCTATGTTTGATACCACTCAATCTCTAACAAAATAAACGTAGTATCACACTGTGAGCACAAAATCAATGAAGCCTCATTGTATAGTTCTTGAAATAGTGGGGATACCACACAGGTTAGGTTTGGTGTGTATCAGGTGGCACCCTTAATTGGAAGATTGTTGGCATAATGCAGTCAGCCCGCAAAAAAAATGCGAGCGACCCATACGAGAATGTAGCTAAAGTGTGTCGGACCAATACCAGACAGCAAGAACAAAAGATACTGAACGTACACAAAGCAGGTTTGCACGAATATTTAGAGAGCTATTTCACTTCCAGGAGACAGCTAAAGCATTGTGAAATACCTGAACTGACAGATGCCCAAATGGAGGAGGCAAGTTGGCCGCGAAACCCAATCCTCTCTGCTAAGTTACCAAAAAAAAAGTACTAAGTGAAGTGAAGATCTAGGGATATATCACAGCACCCTATCTACCTTCGGCACTGGATGGTAGGTATAGTTGTTGTAGCTGCAGTATCTGTGCTCTGGTGTTAAAGACCATCGTACCGGTTCTCCGGCCAATTTGAGTGTTGTTTGTAGACAGTTTTCCGCACCCATGCAGGCAGATACCGGTCTGATACCTACTGCCGCAAAACAAAAACTGTTAAAATTGTGTGTGCGTGCATGCTTGTGTGTGTGTGTGTGTGTGTGTGTGTGTGTGTGTGAGAGAGAGAGAGAGAGAGAGAGAGAGAGAGAATGGACTACTGTAATGTGATACGATTTAATTAAAATGCAGTTTTTACACAGCCACTGCCTCACTAAGGCAATAAACAATTAAGACATTTAGTACACTACGACTTAAGGAATTTGTCGCAGTGATTTTTTAACAACGTTTCAGTGCTCAATCTTTCTTACGTTTCTTGTAACTTTATTATGTGGAATCTTCGCACATAGATTCGAATACTGAAAGCTTTAACCACCTTTTTCTCATTTTACGAGCGTAAGCATCAACCATGAAATTTGCAACGAGTATCTAGTTCAGTGGTACAGATCACGAGGTTAATATTGATAAAGATCCTGTCACCGACAATTATTTAAATATAAATGAAGAGGCATCACAGCCCAGTGCTTATCTTGTAAGATAGGTTTAAAGATGAGAATACTATTTGTAGCATTTCTACACTTACAAAGAGCCTTTGGCAATACTAAGAGGACTGAACTCGTTGAAATTCTGAAATCAACAGATATTGCATACAATGAGCGAAATATTACTTGTAACTTATTCAGAAGACCTCTGTTGTTAGGGTCGAAGGTCAAGGAAGAAAAACAGGCGGTTATGAAGCATTTGTTCGCAGAGGAATTCGAAAACAAAAGTTAACCTTTACGGAATAGAGTTAGAAAATTTAAAGGATACCACTGACGTTGTAGTTCTGTCAGAGTGTAGTGGACTGGCAAGACAGCCAATCCACTAGGAGGAAGCCGAAAGGCACGCGTTTAAGCTCACGCAGGCTGGCGTGAGGTCTGGAACAGGACACGGATTTTATAGTAGCAAAGAACGTGCGTAACTACTGGAATACTTAACTTTAATTCATAATTGGTGAACATCGCTCTTGACGGTACATGTTTTATAGCATCAATAGTAACTGGTAATGGCGCCTTGCTAGGTCGTAGCAAATGACGTAGCTGAAGGCTATGCTAACTATCGTCTCGGCAAATGAGAGCGTAATTTGTCAGTGAACCAACGCCAGCAAAGTCGGCTGTACAACTGGGGCGAGTGCTAGGAAGTCTCTCTAGACCTGCCGTTTGGCGGCGCTCGGTCTGCAATCACTGATAGTGGCGACACGCGGGTCCGACGTGTACTAACGGACCGCGGCCGATTTAAAGGCTACCACCTAGCAAGTGTGGTGTCTGGCGGTGACACCACACAGAGTCAGAAAAGTACTTGGAAGATAAGTTGAATGATATTCATGGTATCTTGAAAAACTAAAATAAACGAAAAATAGTATTGTCTAATGAAGTAAGTTGATTCCTGTGAAATTAGATTAGTAAATGCAAGTGCGAAAATATTACATGCATTTGGCTACTTAAATAATTAAATAATTGACGCTGTCAGAAGTGAAGGCACATAAATTTATGTAAAAAAGACTGAAAGATACGGAAAACGAGTTTAAATCTTACTGTCTCTTTAACGAAAAATTTGTCTTTAGTGGACTGAAACGTGAACGATAAACAGTTCAGACAAGCAGAGAGTAGAGACAGTTGATACGTGGAGTTACAGAAAAATGCTACATCTATAAGGTATATAGTATAAGAATTGAAGAAGTACTAAGTAGACAAAATATTTATAAGGACATTTGACCTATATACAGGCCAGGTTCATAGGATACACCCTGAGGCACTACGAAATAGTAGTTTTTAAAAAGAATAAACCGCCATTTGACTATGTATTATTATATTTGTCTTTTACAATATACACATGACAGACATGATTTAATAACGGTCCAACAACGTTTAGCACTGTGCTTGATAATGGTATAATAGCGGAAATCTGGTTAGTACAAGAAATACATTTAATAATGCACAGTCAGATGGCGGTATACTCTATAAAAACTATTGAATGCCTGTGACTCAATGTCAACGACAATTTTTTACGAAATAGTACATTTCGTAACGGAAGGAAGTGGGGCGTTAAAATTTCGAAGGGCAAGCGAGATTTGAATACGGAAATGAAGTTCAAAAGGCTGTAGATTTTTAATAATTACACAGAAAAATAAGAGACTTGTAAGAGGTAGAGTAGGTGGAGAGCTGCACCAAACTATGCTTTTACTGGAGACTGCGACACACACACACACACACAAACACACACACACACACACTCACACACACACACACTCACACACACACTGAAAATACATACGGCACTAACGAATTTTCTTTCTATTCTCGCACCTTACTCCTTGTAAGTGAAGCTTCATCTACAATAAATTCTATTAATTTTGGTATTAACAAGGCAGTCTCTTTCGTAAAGCTGATGAGAGTACGATTTCCAGCAAGCAACTCGGTTGTTTCTGTAGTAAAAAGGGCAGTCGACATTGTGAAGGCAGCTGAAGACGTTTTTACAAAATAACTGAATACACTAACGTGCAAGCCACCAAAATGTCATCCATTCGAAAGGCTTTCGCAAGGCTGGGAGTCACATAATATTTATTTATTTAGTATTTTCTTCTAAGGATTGTGTTTATACTGTGAATGTGTAATGTCACTGCTAAGATTTAAATGTAATAAAGTAGTTTTATTCAGACTAACTGCTGGTCATCCACTTTAAAAGTGAATAGATGTAAAATTATGTCTGTAGCAAATGGAAAGAATCTTTCAGTATCTGACGACAAGATCGGTGGTGAATACGCGTATATTGGGCACGTCACATTTGGATAAGTATTTAGGAGTAGTACTTAGAAGCGATGTGAAATGCAAGGATCACGTAAACTAAGTATTAGTGGAAGCGAATGGGAAACTTAGATTTGATATCCGGATTCTAGGAAAATGCCATGAAAAACAAATCGCAAAGAAGGCTTTAGTGAGACCAGTTCTAGAGTACTGTTCCAAAATTTTTGAATCTTTATAAAGTGGGCATGAAAACAGACATCGAAATAATTCAGTGAAGAGATGCCAGGTTCGTAGTAGGTCGGTTGGTCCATTCAGAAGTGTAATGGAAAAGTTCGGGTAACTAAGATGGGAAGCCGTGGAAGATTTCTCGCAAAATCCTGTCAGTCAAGTTCGTAAACCTGTATTCAAATAAGACTTGAAGACTGTGCGTCAACTGTCCTGCAACTGACGTATATACAGCTTAGGAGTCATAAATGAGGTAAGATAGATTTCGGCGAGTGCAGAAGCATATAGACACTTTGATCAGAGCAATGCAACAGCTGCACGGCTTTGGTTGAAATCTGGAATGGAGATAGCTTATACCCTATATTAACATATAGGCTATCTCATATATGTATCTACCAATCAAAGGTGTGGGGTAAGAAAAAAGTGTTGCCTACTACGCATGAATAACCATAATTTATTCACCCAGTATTCGAGAATGAGAGCACTGAATGACTTCCAATAAACTTTACATGTAACATCAAACCTCTATGACATATTTTCTCGCTGACAACAGCCATAAAATGATGAATGGAAAAAAAAGTTTGTCGCTTACTACAATTTTGCTCTTCATGCAGTACAACTGTCGCATAAAGCGTGCCTTTTAATTTGTAACTTCTTTACTACCAACTGTATTGGCGACGTTTTTGCAGGCAGTATTCACACATAAAGCCCGCATCTCGTGGACGTGCGGTAGCGTTCCCGCTTCCCACGCCCGGGTTCCCGGGTTCGATTCCCGGCGGGGTCAGGGATTTTCTCTGCCTCGTGATGGCTGGGTGTTGTGTGCTGTCCTTAGGTTAGTTAGGTTTAAGTAGTTCTAAGTTCTAGGGGCTTATGACCACAGCAGTTGAGTCCCATAGTGCTCAGAGCCATTTGAACCATTTCACACATTAAACGGAAGGTACCAGCAATGTTATAGCATTCCATGACACATATTTCAGGAGAAGTAGCGTATGAACACTGAGCTGCGTGAAAAAATGTGGTATCATGTATGACCTTTAAGTTTATTACTTCTTTGCTACTAACTGTGTTTGCAACACATGTCGTAGACAGTGTACATATATACCAGCGGATGTACCAGCGAAATCATATCATTGGACGTCACCTAGTTCAGGAGATACGGCGTTGCAAACAATGAGTGGCGTCAAAACGAAACTGCTGGGCGAATTTCCCTACAGATGCAGGTGAAGCATGTATAAAATATGTTAAATACATGTGAAATATATTTGATATGTGCACACACGGGCAAAACCACAGGTAAAAGACTCATCCTAAACCTCTGGAATGATTTCAATCAAATTTGGTGCACATATTTGTTATGCACTGGAAATAATAAGTACTGTTTGGGTAAGAACCACCAGCTTCCTTTTGGGGAGGGGGTGATAACGTGAGGAGAGAAGGGGGAAGAAGGAGATGGACAATGGGAAGGACGAGATGGACAAAGAGACAGGGATAGGAGGAGAAACACATGGTGAAGGGAGAGGAGGAAAGATGCAGTGGAATGGGGGAGGAGAGAACAGAGAGTGAGGGGGTGGAGGAGGTGGATTGGGAGAGAGGGTGGAGGACATAGACAGAGAATGGGGGAAGGACGAGATTTACAAAAAGAGGACAAAAGGAGTAAATGGACTAATAGAAATGGAGTAAATGCATACCAGGCCACTTTTTTATAAGTAACTGTTATCTGTGGGGAACACCGTGGGGCGGAGGACATAAAGTCGATACTGGTATACTGTACCGTTGCACTATGAAAGTGGCTTCCGAAATACACGTGCACGCATACGGTAAGTCGGTGGAATACTATGCCGAAGGGAACGGGACCCACCGAAACAAAAGTTAGTTGACTGATACAGGAAAAGAAAAACTGCTGTTAACAATGTTAAGTGTTAACACAATCTTCGCTCGGTTCTTGGTAGAACAACATTATAATAAGTGAAAAGCACCAGTTTGCTTTTGTTCTACCAATATTACTTTTATCATTAATCGGTTTTCGCCTTACAAGGCCATCTTCAGACATTTACTGAGTACTGTCATCAAAGAAGTTACAATGTAACTTCTTTGGTGATAATACAATGTAACTTCTTCGGTGATAATACGGAGTAAACGTCTGAAGATGGCCTTGAAAGGCGAAACCTGATTAACGATAACAGTAATATTGCAGAACAAAAGCAAACTGGTGCTTTTAATTTGTTATAATGTTAAGTGTCATATGATTTGCCTCTGTAATGATTATCTGAAGACTTTAAATGAGGCCGTGGGAGTCTTGAACCAATTTCTATCCAAGTGTGTACTGTTGCCGTTGATGTTGACATGGTAAATAGTACAGTACATTCAAACTTGTATGCACGTGTGTGACGTGAACAGGTCACACGTGATGCAAAGTGGCTCCGCATGGGACGAGCTGCAGCCGAAGCGTAGGTGGGGCAGGATGCCAACAGTTAGCCTATCGCACGGTGTCAACAGCGACCTTGTCTCGTGCCGCTATAAATCCTTCGGCGCGCTTCGTGAATTTAGCGCACCGGGACCTCATTAAACATGGACTCGAGATAAGCGCATTTGACAGACATTATTAACGAGATCTCTATTGCGCCGAACTTCACAAAGAATTTAATATCGCAACTCACCGAAATGTTCTACGAACGTAAACAACAATTACATCTTCCTTCTCTCATTTATAAGTTCGTATCCGTTCAGGATCGTGGATGTCCATTTGAAAATCTTCCAAAAGTGGGACAACGCATGGCTTGTGGAGGTATGAAACGTCATAGTGTGCCGTTGATGTACGAGATTCTATAGATGACGAGTAATAACCAAAGCCGTGCAAGTGTGTCTGGAAACGTAATTTTTCAAATGCGTAAATCATTTCAGGTTTACTCTGCGTTGAACAAGAAAACCGAAGAAATCAAAGAATTTAATCGGTGTATCGCATGAGCCCATGTCTTATACAGCACGTGGCGTGCACATAGTGATTTTTTAGGTTAGAGCAAGTCATACTTGGTACCAGAAATGAATTGCTTGTTGTAATCGAAGACACATCAGCCTCGTTATTGTCAGAGAATCATCGCAGAACGAAAACTGGAAAAGTTAATATGATACAAGTACACTGCAGAAGCATCCAAGTAAAAGCCGCAAATTATTATCGCTTACTGAAGGTTATAATGCCCCGACTAAAACAAGGGACCAGTTGGTAGGACACGTTCTGAAGCATCAAGGGATCACCAATTTAGTACTGGGGCAAGCGTGAAGAGTAAAAATCGTAGAGGTAGACCAAGTGTGAATAAACTAAGCAGATTCAGAAGGATGTAGGTTGCGGTAGTTACTCGGAGATGAAGAAGCTTGCACAGTATAGAATAGCATTGAGAGCACCATCAAACCATTCTCTGGACTGAAGATCACAACAAAAACGCCCAGATGGTATTACGGACCGAAAGTTGGTTGAAATTGGAAGTGAACAGCAAGGAAATCCTACTTTCACAATGGAATAATTATCGTAACAATATGTTAGTCGCCAATAGTAGCGGCTTCTTTTTTGCAGTAGATATTGATAATACATAGAGATGTCATCACGGATTCCGAATGTGGATTAATCTGGGTCGAGATAAGCATTAAAGTTGGGATAAAAATACTAATCGAATGCTTTTATAGACGACCTGCGTCAGTAGCTGTAGTGGTAGAGCGCTTCAGGAAGAACTTGCAGTATTTCATGAATATGGATCCTGATCATGCTGCTATAATCTGGGATAACTTCAGTTTGCCACGTATCGATAGGGAGAGTCATGCTCTCAAAACTGGTGCTAGAGACTGCGACTTGTGTGACATTAATCTTAATGTCTTGTCCGGAAATTACGTCTAGCAGATAGTTAAAGAAGCAACTTGTGAAGACAAGGTCTTTGACCTCTTTCTTTTTTGTCGTCAGTCTACTGACTGGTTTGATGCGGCCCGCCACGAATTCCTTTCCTGTGCTAACCTCTTCATTTCAGAGTAGCACTTGCAACCTACGTCCTCAATTATTTGCTTGACGTACTCCAATCTCTGTCTTCCTCTACAGTTTTTGCCCTCTACAGCTCCCTCTAGTACCATGGAAGTCATTCCCTCATGCCTTAGCAGATGTCCTATCATCCTGTCCCTTCTCCTTATCAGTGTTTTCCACATATTCCTTTCCTCTCCGATTCTGCGTAGAACCTCCTCATTCCTTACCTTATCAGTCCACCTAATTTTCAACATTCGTCTATAGCACCACATCTCAAATGCTTCGATTCTCTTCTGTTCCAGTTTTCCCACAGTCCATGTTTCACTACCATACAATGCTGCACTCCAGACGTACATCCTCAGTAATTTCTTCCTCAAATTAAGGCTGGTATTTGATATTAGTAGACTTCTCTTGGCCAGAAATGCCTTTTTTGCCATAGCGAGTCTGCTTTTGATGTCCCATTGCTCCGTCCGTCATTGGTTATTTTACTTCCTAGTTAGCAGAATTCCTTAACTTCATTGACTTCGTGACCATCAATCCTGATGATAAGTTTCTCGCTGTTCTCATTTCTACTACTTCTCATTACCTTCGTCTTTCTCCGATTTACTCTCAAACCATACTGTGTACTCATTAGACTGTTCATTCCGTTCAGCAGATCATTTAATTCTTCTTCACTTCCACTCAGGATAGCAAAGTCATCAGCGAATCGTATCATTGATATCCTTTCAACTTGTATTTTAATTCCACTCCTGAAACTTTCTTTTATTTCCATCGTTGCTTCCTCGATGTACAGATTGAAGAGTAGGGGCGAAAGGCTACAGCCTTGTCTTACACCCTTCTTAATACGAGCACTTCGTTCTTGATCGTCCACTCTTATTATTCCCTCTTGCTTGTTGTACATATTGTATATGACCCGTCTCTCCCTATAGCTTACCCCTACTTTTTTCAGAATCTCGAACAGCTTGCACTATTTTATATTGTCGAACGCTTTTTCCAGGTTGACAAATCCTATGAAAGTGTCTTGATTTTTCTTTAGCGTTGCTTCCATTATTAGCCGTAACGTCAGAATTGCCTCTTTCGTCCCTTTACTTTTCCTAAAGCCAACCTGATCATCACCTAGCGCATTCTCAATTTTCTTTTCCATTCTTCTGTATATTATTCTTGTAAGCAGCTTCAATGCATGAGCTGTTAAGCTGATTGTGCGATAATTCTCGCGCTTGTCAGCTCTTGCCGTCTTCGGAATTGTGTGGATGATGCTTTTCCGAAAGTCCGATGGTATATCGCCAGACTCATATATTCTACACACCAACGTGAATAGTCGTTTTGTTGCCACTTCCCCCAATGATTTTAGAAATTCTGATGGAATGTTATCTATCCGTTCTGCCTTATTTGACCGTAAGTCCTCCAAAGCTCTTTTAAATTCCGATTCTAATACTGGATCCCCTATCTCTTCTAAATCGACTCCTGTTTCTTCTTCTATCACATCAGACAAATCTTCACCCTCATAGAGGCTTTCAATGTATTCTTTCCACCTATCTGCTCTCTCCTCTGCATTTAACAGTGGAATTCCCGTTGCACTCTTAATGTTACCACCGTTGCTTTTAATATCACCAAAGGTTGTTTTGACTTTCCTGTATGCTGAGTCTGTCCTTCCGACATTCATATATTTTTCGATGTCTTCACATTTTTCCTGCAGCCATTTCGTCTTAGCTTCCCTGAACTTCCTATTTATTTCATTCCTCAGCGACTTGTATTTCTGTATTCCTGATTTTCCCGGAACATGTTTCCACTTCCTCCTTTCCTCAATCAACTGAAGAATTTCTTCTGTTACCCATGGTTTCTTCGCAGCTACCTTCTTTGTACTTATGTTTTCCTTCCCAACTTCTGAGATGGCCCTTTTTAGAGATGTCCATTCCTCTTCAACTGTACTGCCTACTGCGATATTCCTTATTGCTGTATCTATAGCGTTAGAGAACTTCAAACGTATCTCGTCATTCCTTAGTACTTTGACCTCTTAGTAAGAAACTGATCTGGATTTCTCGAATCAGTTAACGTAGAGGAGGGTGTAGCGATCATAAGGCCATAATAACGTCTATGATAAGGAATGTTAAGAAAGTTAGGACAGAATTTTTGTTTACGAATAATGACAAGACACAAATACAGAGTTCCTGAGCAGTCAACAAAAATATTCAGTACTGAGGTGGAAGATATGGACCGTAATTGGTAAAAATTCACAAGCACCGTTCAGTATGCTATAGACAAGTAATTTCTAAGCAAGGTCTTAAGGGATACAAAGGGGTGTTTTAATAGCCGTTTCATAAACTACTTCGGAAACAAAGAGAACTTCAACAAAGAGCCTAGGAAAGTCAAAATCTAGCTGAATAACAAAAAATGAACGAAGGTGAAGAGAGTGAAAGGAGAGCAGTGAGACAAACGTTTAATGACTCTGAATGTAAAATTTTGTTAACCGATCTGACTAAACACCTCAACACGCCTTGGTCTTCCTTAAAATTTGTAAGCATCTGGGAATCATCTATTCAGTCACTCAGTGACCATAGTGACACCGAAACGATAAGTGACAGAGAGATAAGGTTGAAATACTGAATTCGGTATTCCGAAACTGCTTCATCGTGGAAGATCGAAAAGGTTCCTGCTTTTAATCATCATACGAACGTCGAAAGGGCAGATATTGGTGGTGGAATATAAAAAGAATAACAATCACTTGGCAGTGGAAAGGCATCATGGCAGACCAAACACCTGTAAGATTCTATAAAGATTATGCGAAATAACTTCCAGCAGCAGTTTATCATAGTTCTCCGGAGCAACGACCGGTATCTATCGAACGGAAGAAATCGCAGTTCATTCCCACTTTCAGGAGGGGTCCTTTGATAGATGAACATAATTACAGGCCTGTATCGTTAACGACAACCTGTTGTTATATGCTCATGTATTACGAAATTTTTCGAAAATGAAAATCTCTTCTATTAAAATTAACGTTGATTGCGCAAACAGGGAGCTTGGGAAACTGATCTCGCTCTGTTCCTCCATACGATCCACAGTACTGTAGACATCGGTGCTCAGGTTGATACCATGTTCCTCGGCTGCAGTGTAGGTTTTGACACTGCCCCGCACTGCCGTTTAGTGAAAAATAAGGAAGACCGTATCGGACAAGATTTGCAACTGGATTCAAGACTTCCTTGCTGACAGAACTCAATACGTCGATCTTAGATGAATAAAATCGACATCTGTAAAGGAAATTCCGGGAGTACGCCAAGGAAATGTGGTAGGACCGTTACTACTTACAGCGAATATAAATGATCAAGCAGAATGCGTCGGAAGTCTTTCAAGGAGGTACCAAACTGGCGGAACCGATTTCCAGCTGTACCTACAAGAGGACTGATGAATGGAGGAGGGACTGGTTGGTGACCCACACGAAAAGAAATCCAGTGCTGTACATTTACACTATTAATGACAAATTGCTGGAAACACTATCTACAGTAAAATATCGAAGAGTAACTGCACAGAGCGACCTTAAATGGAATGACCACATAAAAAAAAGAATAGGCAAAACACTTGTTAGACTGTGATATGTAGGAAGATTCTGAAGGAAACGTAGTTCATCCACGAAAGAAGTGACTTGCAATTCTTGAATACTGCTCTTCAGTCCCAAATCCTTACGGGGTAGGACTGATAAAAGAGATAGAGAACACCCAACGAAGACCGGCGCATTTCGACAGGGGATCGTTCATTCTGCGCAAGATTGCAGATTCTCAACTTATTCCCCTATCAGTAGTTACAAGAGAGGCGTTCTGCGGAAGGTAGAGGTTCACCATTAAAATTTCGTGGGAGTGCTTTCCGGGAAGAGTCGGACAACATATTACTTCCACGTACATACGCTTCGCAATATAACCACAGCGAAAACATTCGGGGAATTGCAGGTAATACAGTCATTACCGCCTGGAACTCTCCTCACAAGTCATTTGCAAACAGGAAAGAGAAAGGAGAGCAGTTAGTGCTACCAGAAGTAAGCTCCGTTACACACCATCAGGTGGCTTTCAGAGCTTTGATGTATATACTGGAAAGTGGCCACCTCATTACTGTTGCCCCACAAAATATGTAACTGTTGGACAATTTCGTAATTCATCGATGTGTCAGTGTTACATTTGTTTCTATTTTTTGCCGGCCGCGGTGGTCTAGCGGTTCTGGCGCTGCAGTCCGGAACCGCGGGACTGCTACGGTCGCAGGTTCGAATCCTGCCTCGGGCATGGGTGTGTGTGATGTCCTTAGGTTAGTTAGGTTTAAGTAGTTCTAAGTTCTAGGGGACTTATGACCTAAGATGTTGAGTCCCATAGTGCTCAGAGCCATTTGATCCATTTTTTTTGTTTGTTTCTAATTTTAGGCCATGTTCGCACTTGATTTGCCAACAAGGACCAATAAAACAAATCACAATTACTACAGTTAAAGACTATGACCCTGGGCGAACCGTTGGAAAAATCACCCAAATTTCTGAATGTCGTTTCCTGAAACTGAAAGCTATAGTGGAGGTTTACGGATATTCATCTAACCAAAGGCGCGGCGGTTTTCACACCGTAAAAATCATGGTGAAATGACAAGTATAGTGCATCTCTTTAATTTCTTCATTTAATACTTCTACTCTACTACTTCATTTAATACTTCTACAGTTTACAAAACTGACGTAAAATTAGAACATCAAGAAAAACACATACACAAGTTCAGTGTATGCCGCATGTAGAATCTGAAGATGGTCATTGTATGGCTGTGTCTTAAACATGTGATTGCTTTTATAAATAAACAAAAAAGAAAATTACAAAATTTTGTATCCCGCCTGGGAGGCGGCACGTGGGTAGGAACGGGAAAAGGTAGTACAAGTCGGTACTACAGGAACGTGGTTTACTGGTGCAAAAACAGGGTGATAAACCATTACATAACTTTGTACGTAGGTGCGATGCTGAAGCTAAGTTTCCTGGCTGGCTGCACCTGATGAAATGGGCTGAAGCAGTCACGGAGCTCGTAGACCTCGACAGCACCGGATAGAGGGCGCTGTCGTCGGTGTCTCTCGTATTGCCACCCTAGCAGAGCGGACCTACGTTGTGGCATCGAAGCTATCGATACCACACAAAATAATCAGGCACGCACTCCATATACAAAATGTCGTTTTCTCCAAAATAATTGATATGTATTTAGAAAACATAGTGAGAAAAATCAATACACCATACATGTATTCGTCTGAAGTAACCCCATGAAAGTTTCGAGATATACAGCAATTGTTCAGAAGTGTGCAATAGGAGTTTTCACCAAATGCGAACAATAAAAGTGCAGAATCAAGAACTAATTGTCTGTCTTAACAAATTTGAGGTTCAACGTAAATAACGAGGAAGCAAATGAGGCAGTGAATGGAATTTCACACCAGACATAAGTGTGTAACAGGAATAGACATAAAAATAAAATTTCGCTGACTATGCGATCCAATTGTCAAAAGCAGAAAAGAGTTACAAGAACTGATGAGTGGCTAGTAGTCCCTATTTCTCTAAATTTCGGCTGGAAATGAGCAATGAAAGGGCGCAGCGTACTAGTAACGTAGCCAGGATTTTTTTTCTACGCATGAAGCAAGATGAAGGCAGGAAGACGAAAAGTCTGGGGTCAAGTGAAGAAACCTTTTACTATCTAAAGGTGTCTTCTGGAACTGAGTATTGATAAGGAAATGAGATAGCAGTTTTTGTGTAGCATGGAATTCTACCGATGGGGAAAAGGGCCAGAGATGAACGATAGACTATGGTGCCGCAGAACAAGTTAAAAAACCAACGGAAGCACGAGGAAAACTAGCAAGAATAAATTAGGCACTATGTCACTGGTAAACCATTTCTAGAAGAAGAGGTCGAAAGTCCAACTCGACTGTTGACGTAAATAGGGAAAATTAGCGTGGCAATGAGGGAATAAGTTGAGGAACACAGTTTTGGGCTAAGATCTGGACAGATGGAACAGATTAACGGTACAGGTTGTTTGCAGCAAATATGCATAACTGAAAAATGACGGAGCTGATGATAAGGAGGCTGATGACGGCATGAAGATAGAGATGAAAATATCAATATAGGGAGGAAAATATCTATTCCAAATTTAAGAACATCCCCAGAGAACCACAAAATGTAACTGTCTGAGAGTACGCCGATTCGGAGAAATTTGATTATCCGCGAACTGTGAAAGTTCACATCACAGAAATCTCGTAGAACGGAGGAGACTGATACAGACGGCAAATTGCCGCTACCGAGCGGATCGCAAATTCCTGGCGAAATCCACGTGTGTGCTGTGAACAATTGGCTAATTAAGCGGGCTTTAATCTCATTATAAAGGAGCTATTTTACGTACGGTGCAGCAAGCCTGTTTTGTTGTGCATAATGAAAGACTGGACAGGGTCTGATTAATGAGGTTAAATTTTCCCCTCTCGCTTACTCACAGGGCTGCGTGTCCGTATGAGCGCTGTTACGGTATTCGGCGTATGCGTAAAAAACAAAAGCCTTTATCACCTGAGGCTGCCTTCCCACTGCATGCAAATAATTGTTAGCCTCCATCGCTCCGGACGAGCTGGTGCGGTGGTTAAGCCAGAGGGGCCGGCACTCGCGGAGAACAGTGTCCAGAGAACCAGCAGTCTATAGCCATTTAGGTTCTATCTGATTTCCATTCTCCTCTTCTGGCGAATATTGGATATTATTTTCGGAAGGAGGGCGAGTACTGCAGTGACAACGATTGGTAGCTAGTCACAACATCGGATAGGAGATACTTATCGTTGTTGGTGATCGTTCTTATCACTCATTGTGTCCAGAGTGAAAAGTGTTCGTCATTTCTTGCTACGCATTTCGGCGTTAGCCATAATAGGACCTGACTAAGGTAAATGTAAAGATAAAATGATGGCTTACTGTGAACTAATACATGACATGGCGAGCACGAAATATCGTGTCACGATTAGTGCGTACCGAAATGAATCCTGAAACATACATATAATGAATGAAGTCAATAACTGTCCCGTATATTGCAGCGATATGTACCACACGGTTCCTCGTGGCTGCTGAGTGAGGCGCTGATAAGAGATTTCTGCTAGGCACTACTATAATTAAAGGCGGATTTCCATTCCAATTCAACAAGAAAGATGAGCCATCAGTCTTATGACTGGTTTGATGCAGCCCCTCACGAATTTCTTTCCTTTATCAACCTCTCCATCTCTGAGTCTCACTTGCGACCTACGTCCCAGTTATTTGTGGATGTATTTTCCTCCACAGCTTTTACCTCTACAACTCCACCGTCTAGATCAGTGGAAGTTATTTCCTGACGTCGTAACTGGTGTCCTGTCGTCCAGTTCCTTTTTCTCGTCAGTGTTTTCTATATATTCCTTTACTCGTCGATTCGCTGGAGAACCTCCTCATTCCTTACCTTTTCAGTCTACCAAATTATCGACATCCTTCTGTAGCATCCCATCTCAGATACTTGAATTATCACCTGTTCCGGCTTTTCCACAGTCCATGTCTTACTACGATACAATGCTGCGTTCCAAACGTACGTTCACAGAAATTAAGGTCTATGTCCAGTACCCTGGCCAGGAATGCCCTTTCCGCTAGCCTGTATTTTATTTCCTATTTTCTCCGTCCGTCATGGGATATTTTCCTACCTTGGCAGCAGACTTCTCCGACTTCATCTACTTCAGGATCACCGCTCCTGATATTAAGTGATGCTTAACTGACAGTCTCTGCTGCCGACAGGTGTTGTTGATATACCTCGATGGGGACAGCTGAAAATGTGTGCCCCGACTGGGACTCGAACCGGGGATCTCCTGCTTACATGGCAGACGCTCTATCCATTTGAGCCACATAGGACACAGATGAATAGCGCGACTGCAGGGATTTATCCCTTGCACGCTTCCCGTGAGACCCATATTCCCAACTGTCCACTATTTACGTACGTATTGTACCTAATAAATATTTGCCCATGTATTCATTACTCGCGCACGCTAAGATGACGATTTCACTAAAGATAGCAATGTCATCAGCAAATGGTATCAGTGACATCCTTTCACCTTGAATTACAATTCCACTCCTGAGCCTTTCTTTTATTCCCGTCATTGTTTCTTCGATGTACAGATTGAACAGTAGGGGTGAAAGACTACAACTCTGTCTGAGACCCTTTTTAATCCGAGCACTTCTACATCTACATCTACATCTACATGACTACTCTGCAATTCACATTTAAGTGCTTGGCAGAGGGTTCATCGAACCACAATACTATCTATGTGGTGTTTCCAACTGAAGTTGTTCGTAATTTTAACACCCAGGTACTTGTTGAATTGACAGCCTTGAGAATTTTACTATTTACCGAGTAATCGAATTCCAACGGATTTCTTTTGGAACTCATGTGGATCACCTCACACTTCGTTCACGGTCTTCCGCTATCACTGTTCCCTCTTGTTTTTGCCCATTTCGTATTTTACCCGTCTTTCCCTGTAACTTACCCCATTTTTCTCAGAATTTCGAACATCTTGCACCAACTGATGTTGTCGAACGCTTTTTCTAGATCGACAGATCTTATGAACGTATCTTGATTTTCCTTTAGTCTTGCTTCCATTATCAACCGCAGTATCAGAACTGCGCCTCTGGTGCCTTTGTCATTCCTGAAGCCAAGCTGATTGTTATCTAACAGATCCTCAGTTTTCTTTCCCATTCTTCTGTATATTATTGTTTTCAGCAACTTGGAAGTATGAGCAATGAAGCTGATTGTGCAATAATTCTCGCACTTGTCAGTTCTTGCAGTCTTCGGAATTGTCTGGACGAAATTTTTCCGAAAGTGAGATGGTATGTCGCCAGACTCATAGATTCTACACACCAACGTGAATAATCGTTTTGTGGCCACTTCCCCTAATGATTTTAGAAATATTATTTATTTAGAATGTTACCTATCCCTTATACCTTATTCGATCTTAAGTCTACTAAAGCTATATTAAATTCCAACTCTAATAATCTCTTCTACATCGACTCCTGTTTCTTCTTTTATCACGGCATCAAACAAGTCTTTCCCATTATACCGGCCTTCAATGTATTTTTTCCATCAATCCGCTCTCTCCTCTGTATTTAAAGCAGAATTCCCATTCACTGAAGATTGTTTTGATTTTTATATATGTTGGGTCAGCGCTTCTGACGCTCATTTCTCATTCGCTTCTTCACAATTTTTAGGCAGCCAATTCACCTTAGCTTGCCTGCACTTTCCATTTACTTCATTCCTTAGTGACTTAGTGCACTTCTGAATTTCGTTCGATGTTTTTGTACTTTCTTGTTTCATCTATTAACTGAAGTATTTCTTCTGATGCCTGTGGTTTCTTCGCAGTTACCTTCTTCATACGCATGTTTGTCTTTCCAACTTCTGTGATGGCACTTTTTAGAGCCGTCCGTTGCTCCTCAGTTGAAGTGACTACTGAGATGTTCTTTATAGAAGTATCCTTAGCCTCAGAGAACTTACAGCGAATCTCTTTATTCCTTCATAATTCCATATCCCACTGTTTTGGCACTGATTCTTCATGACTAGCCTTTTAAACTTCAGCCTGCTCTTCATCATTATGAAATTGTGATCATAGTCTGTATATGCTCCTGGGTAAGCCCCACAACGCAGTATCTAATTTCGGAATCTCTGCCTGACCATGATATAATCTTACTGAAACCTTCCCGTATCTCCTGCCCTGCAAGTATACCTAAATCCCTTGTGATTCTTGAACAAACTATTCACTATTTCTAGCTAAAATTTATTCAAGAACTCAGTCAGTCTTTTTCTTCCCTCATTCCTACTACGAAGCACACACTCTTCCGTAATCCTTTCTTCTACACCTTCTCCTACAGCCGCATTCCAGTCTCTCATGACTATTAGATTTTCATCTCCTTTTAAATACAGAAGTATTCATTCGATATCCCCCTATACTTCCTCTGTCTCTTAATCTTCTGCTTGCGATGTCGGCATGTATATTTAAACTGCTGTTGTCGATGTTGTTTTTTTCGATTCTGATGAAAACAACCCTATCACTGAAATGTTCACAGTAACTCACTCTCTGCTCTTTCTTCCTGCTTCTAGCGAATCCTATTCACGATATACCATTTCTCACTACGGTTAATATTACACTACACTCATCTGACGCGAAATCCTTGTCTTATTTTTATATGACTTCATTGACCCTCACTAAATCTGAGTCGAGCTTTGGTATCTGATTTTACGGCATCCCTATTACGCTCAAATTTCTCACATTTCACGCCCCGACTCGTAGAAAGCAATCTTTTCGTTGGTTATTTTTTTCTCCTTGTCACCTCCGCATTGACAGCCCCCTCCGTAGATTTGAATAGGGGACTAGTCCGGAATCTTTTACCAATGGAGAGATCATCATGGCTCTTTTCAGTTATAGGCCACACGTAGTGTACATACATATTTTGCATCTTTAACGCAGTGGTTTCCACTACTTTCTGTATTATCATGCCGTTGATCATTGCTGATTATTCGCTTTTAGGGGCAGTTTGCACCCAAAGGGGAAGAGAGTAGGCTAAAACTTGGTCCCCTCCTCCGGTTTCTTGACATGGTCGTTAGCTGGGTGAGGGCGACTTCTTATGCCGGAAGTCTTCGACCTTCAATGCTACTCACATTTGTATTAAATTTAAGCGCGGTTCGGAACTGGGACTGAGGATGTTTCGATCACTAATCAGAGTCGCTACCCTATATCACGGGTTCACTTCTATACTTATAAATGATATAAAATCTTTTGTCATAGAATAAAAACATACAGCGTGACAGTTTTTGAACTATATAAAAATGTAAATTAGTTACCAAACTACGGCGTGCATACACTTTATTCAACATGTAAACGACACTGCAGATATCCGTATTTAGGTTGTAACATTTTCAATATATCCGCCGTTATTGGCGATGATCTGGCGCAGACGAATAGGGAAATTCCTCATGACCTGCTGAACTGTCGGAACATCGCTGCTGTCGATGACCCCCTGAATGGCTATTCTCAGCTCATCAGTGGCTTTTGGATTATTGTTGTCTTTAATATAGCCCCTCAAAAAGGAGTCGCATGTGTCTAGCTGCGGAGAATATGGTAGCCAATCGAGGCCCATGCCAGTGGCCTCTGGGTACCCCAAAACCAGGATGCGGTCACCAAAGTGCTCCTCCAGGACACCAAACACCCTCCTGCTTCGATGCGGTGGAGCTCCATCTTGCATGAAGGACATCTTCTCAAAATCATGGTCACTTTGGACAATGGGGATGGAATCATCTTTCAGAACCTTCATTGCACACCACGCAGTCACCCATTGAGGATAAATACTGCTTACAAACAGGGGATTCAGGGTGTAATGTTATTGCACCCATCGGCAGAAATTCGCTAGGAAGGATGTTTGCCTTGTTGAGGGCGTGCTCTAGCTTGAAATGATATGGATAGAGTACTTGCCGATGTAAAATGCTCCAAACACTGCTATGACTCAGGACACGCTTTTGGGTAGCAATCTTCCTTGTTGAAGTACTCGGACGTTAGTATGCAATGCGTAACGCCCTTTCCTCAGCATGGGGTATTATGAATCTGAGCTGTCCGTCTCGTACATGATGTGCGAAACTCCCGGTTTCTCTAGAGCGCTGATGTCACCGGCTAATTGTACGCCTGTCGGACTGCCTGACGAGAGGAAACGCTTCTTCATACAATCGTGGAACTTCAAGGCCACTGCCATTCGCTTTACCTTACATGAAGAACTATTTATCGTCCATGTTTCACTTCCATACATGGCTACACTCCATACAAATACTTTCAGAAATGACTTCCTGACACTTAAATCTATACTCGATGTTAACAAATTTCTCTTCTTCAGAAACGCTTTCCTTGCCATTGCCAGTCTACATTTTATATCCTCTCTACTTCGACCATCATCAGTTATTTTGCTCCCCAAATAGCAAAACTCCTTTACTACTTTAAGTGTATCATTTCCTAATCTAATACCCTCAACATCCCCCTACTTAATTCGACTACATTCCATTATTCTCGTTTTGTTTTTGTTGATGTTCATGTTATACCCTCCCTTCAAGACACCATCCATTCCGTTCAACTGCTCTTCCAAGTCCTTTGCTGTCTCTGAAAGAATTACAATGTCATCGGCGAACCTCAAAGTTTTTATTTCTTCTCCATGGATTTTAATACCTACGGCGAATTTTTCTTTTGTTTCCTTTACTACTTGCTCAATATACAGATTGAATAACATCGGGGAGAGGCTACAACCCTGTCTCACTCCCTTCCCAACCACTGCTTCCCTTTCATGTCCCTCGACTCTTATAACTGCCATCTGGTTTCTGTACAAATTGTAAATAGCCTTTCGTTCCCTGTATTTTACCCCTGCCACCTTTAGAATTTGAAAGAGAGTATTCCAGTCAACATTGTCAAAGGCTTTCTCTAAGTCTACAAATGCTAGAAACGTAGGTTTGCCTTTCCTTAATCTTTCTTCTAAGATAAGTCGTAAGGTCAGTATTGCCTCACGTGTTCCAGTATTTCTACAGAATCCAAACTGATCTTCCCCGAGGTCGGCTTCTACTAGTTTTTCCATTCGTCTGTAAAGAATTCGTGTTAGTATTTTGCAGCTGTGGCTTATTAAACTGATTGTTCGGTAATTTTCACATCTGTCAACACCTGCTTTCTTTGGGATTGGAATAATTATATTCTTCTTGATGTCTGAGGGTATTTCGCCTGTTTCATACATCTTGCTCACCAGATGGTAGAGTTTTGTCAGGACTGGCTCTCCCAAGGCCGTCAGTAGTTCCAATGGAATGTTGTCTACTCCGGGGGCCTTGTTTCGACTCAGGGCTTTCAGTGCTCTGTCAAACTCTTCATGCAGTATCGTATCTCCCATTTCATCTTCATCTACATCCTCTTCCATTTCCATAATATTGTCCTCAAGTGCATCGCCCTTGTATAGACCCTCTATATACTCCTTCCACCTTTCTGCTTTTCCTTCTTTGCTTAGAACTGGGTTTCCATCTGAGCTCTTGATGTTCATACAAGTGGTTCTCTAATCTCCAAAGGTCTCTTTAATTTTCCTGTAGGCAGTATCTATCTTACCCCTAGTGAGATACGCCTCTACATCCTTACATTTGTCCTCTAGCCATCCCTGCTTAGCCATTTTGCACTTCCTGTCGATCTCATTTTTGAGACGTTTGTATTCCTTTTTGCCTGCTTCATTTACTGCATTTTTATATTTTCTCCTTTCATCAATTAAATTCAATATCTCTTCTGTTACCCAAGAATTTCTACTAGCCCTCGTCTTTTTACCTACTTGATCCTCTGCTGCCTTCACTACTTCATCCCTCAAAGCTACCCATTCTTCTTCTACTGTATTTCTTTCCCCCATTCCTGTCAATTGTTCCCTTATGCTCTCCCTGAAACTCTGTACAACCTCTGGTTCTTTCAGTTTATCCAGGTCCCATCTCCTTATGTTCCCACCTTTTTGCAGTTTCTTCAGTTTTAATCTACAGGTCATAACCAATAGATTGTGGTCAGAGTCCACATCTGCCCCTGGAAATGTCTCACAATTTAAAACCTGGTTCCTAAATCTCTGTCTTACCATTATATAATCTATCTGATACCTTTTAGTGTCTCCAGGGTTCTTCCATGTATACAACCTTCTATCATGATTCTTAAACCAAGTGTTAGCTATGATTAAGTTGTGCTCTGTGCAAAATTCTACCAGGCGGCTTCCTCTTTCATTTCTTAGCCCCAATCCATATTCACCTACTACGTTTCCTTCTCTCCCTTTTCCTACACTCGAATTCCAGTCACCAATGACTATTAAATTTTCATCTTCCTTCACTGTCTGAATAATTTCTTTTATTTCATCATACATTTCTTCAATTTCTTCGTCATCTGCAGAGCTAGTTGGCATATAAACTTGTACTACTGTAGTAGGTGTGGGCTTCGTATCTATCTTGGCCACAATAATGCGTTCACTATGCTGTTTGTAGTAGCTTACCCGCATTCCTATTTTCCTATTCATTATTAAACCCACTCCTGCATTACCCCTATTTGACTTTGTGTTTATAACCCTGTAGTCACCTGACCAGAAGTCTTGTTCCTCCTGCCACCGAACTTCACTAATTCCCACTATATCTAACATTAACCTATCCATTTCCCTTTTTAAATTACACTCAGTATAATGTCACTCGATGCTCTGTCCCTACCACCCGTCCTAAACATCTGAGTGTCCCAGTCTATATCTGGTAAATTGAAATCTCCAACTAAGACTATAACATGGAGAAAATTTATGTGGAATGTATTCCAGATTTTCTCTCAGTTGTTCTGTCACTAATGCTGGTGAGTCGGGAGGTCGGTAAAAGGAGCCAATTATTAACCTAGCTCGTTTGTTGAGTATAACCTCCACCCATAATAATTCACAGGAACTATCCACTTCTACTTCACTGCAGGATAAACTACTACTAACAGCGACAAACACGCCACCACCGGTTGCATGCAATCTATCCTTTCTAAACACCGTCTGTACCTTTGTAAAAATTTCGGCAGAATTTATCTCTGGCTTCAGCCAGCTTTCCGTACCTATAACGATTTCAGCTTTGGTGCTTTCTATCAGCACTTGAAGTTCCGGTACTTTACCAATGCAGATTCGACAGTTTACAATTACAATACCGATTGCTGTTGTGTGTCGGCATGTTGCTTTGGCCTTCTCGATCGTCAGAACTGTGTCCATTCGAACACATGCGGGACACCATCAGACGACAACTCCAGCGATTAATCGTCCCTGTAATACCTAACAGTTTAACATGGAGCTCCATCCCACAAACTGACATCCGGCACCTGTACTACACTATGAATACAAATTTGCATGCTTGCCTGCAACATTCTGGCTGTTACACCGCTTATTAATGTAGTAGCGTTTTATCTCTCACCTACAATAACCTGTGATCTTACAACTTTAAACACATAAATATGTTACTTAGACAAATGTATTCTCGAAACTTCATTTCTCTACAATAATAATTTTTTTGTCTTGCGTTTCTTTTTCCTTCAGTGTATTACACTGTGCAGTCATGCTTTTACACGTACTGTGTGCTTGACCGAAAACTGTAGACGGGAACTTCGCCTTTTGCGAGTGCGAGTCTCGGTCCGACCAACTGTTTTAATCTGCCAGGAAGTTTCACACCATTCCGCTGACAGAACTTACCGTAGTTTAAATGGCTCTGAGTACTATGGGACTTAACATCTGAGGTCATCAGTCCCTTAGTCCCTAACTAACCTAAGGACATCATACACATCAATGCCTGAGGCAGGATTCGAACCAGCGACCGTAGCGGTCGCGCGGTTCCAGACTGAAGCGCCTAGATCCGCATGGCCGGCAGAACTGACGGTAGTCGAACAAAAATATGGAAACAACAGAAACACCTCACCATGCCTAATAAAGTGTAGCAAAACCGTTGACTTTCAAAACAGCTTCCAGTCGTATCGAAATACAGTCCCTGCATATTTTTCAAGGGAATCTTACACCGTTCTTCCTGCAAAATAGTGGCAAGTTCAGGCGACGATGCCGCTGGTGGAAAGCGATCACGCTCCATTCTCTCAAAAGTAGACCACAAATCCTCGATAGCATTGAGATCTGGAGGCTGTGGCAGCCAGAAAAAATGCAGTTCATTACAGTGCTTACATAATCAGGCCTGAACGATGCTAGCTGCGGGAGTAAGAACCCTGTTGTCTTATAACACAGCTTCACCAGTGGAGAATAAGCTCTGCGCAATATGCTGGATCAGCCACAACGGTCGTATAATCCTTGGCAGCAATGTGGCGTTGCAGAGTATACATGGGACCCTTGGGATACTACGATGTCGCTACAGAAATTGTCAAGTCAGAACTTAGAAATAGTGCAATACGAACTCATCCGACGAAATGTCTTCCTTCCATTGCTCCACATTCCACAGTTTATGGCTTCAGCATCATATTTACCTTTTCCGGACACTTGCATCACTGACGAGTGATTTTGGATTCCTGCTCGCCCTACAGTTCCCAGTTTATGGACCTCCCGTCATGTCGTTTTGGTGCTGACTGGGTTTGCGATTGCGACATTCAGTTCTGCAGTTACTTTTAAGCTGTTGTCCTCTAATCCTTTTCAATGACCATTTGTCACGATAACTCAACACACACTTTCGTCCGCATTATCACTTAGTAGATGATATTTTACACTTTGCCTGTATGCAGGATGCATCTGCCTCTTGAAACACCGGCCACGTGAGCTATCTAGGTTACGGGAGCACTCACCACACGTGCACTAGAAATACGCCCACGTTCGAAGTCGCTTAACTCTGACAAAAAGCACTCATTACTACACAGAACACTGTTGTGACCACGTCTGACACTTGAAACATATCGACGATATTGAACAGGTGCCATTCGTGGTCAAATCCAACAGCGGAGCCGGCCGGTGTGGTCGAGTGGTTCTAGGTGCTTCAGTCTGGAACCGCGCGACCGCTACGGTCGCAGGTTCGAATCCTGCCTCGGTCATGAATGTGTGTGATGTCCTTAGTTTAGTTAGGTTTAAGTAGTTCTAAGTTCTAGGGGACTGATGACCTCACATGGTAAGTCCCATACTGCTCAGAGCCATTTTCCAACAGCGGAACCCGCAAGTTTGTCTAGCGTCTGCAATTATGTTCAAGCATGCGTTTCCCGCGGCGTTACCATACTTTTGCCCAAACCCGGTAGTCGTTCAACAGGTGCAGGCAGATTGTCACTGGCCGGAGTGGCCGTGGGTTTCTAGGCGCTTAAGTCTGGAGCCGAGCGACCGCTACGGTCGTAGGTTCGAATCCTGCCTGGGGCATGGATGTGTGTGATGTCCTTATGTTAGTTAGGTTTAATTAGTTCTAAGTTCTAGGTGACTGATGACCTCAGAAGTTAAGTCGTATAGTGCTCAGAGCCATTTGAACCAATTTTGAGCAGATTGTCTGCAAGTATTGGTGTTCGATACAGAAGAATATTGTCGATATTAAGCACAGCTTCCAACTTTCTCATTTACTTGGGATTAAACATCTTCGACAGGGTCACTTACTGGGGATGAAACATCTTCGACAAGGCGGTGAAGATCCGCTATACGAATTTTGCCGTTGTCTAACTGCAAGCCGCAGAGTATTTGCACTAATACCATCTTCCGATGAAGAGACGTTCATTCTGGACATAACAACAACATTTGTAATTGACATTAGTTCAAAAATGGTTTAAATGGCTCAATGCACTATGGGACTTAACATCTGAGGTCATCAGTCCCCTACACTTAGAACTAATCAAACCTAAGTAACCTAAGGACATTACACACAGCCATCACCGAGGCCGGATTCGAACCTGCGACCGTAGCGGTCACGCGGTTCGAGACTGAAGCGCCTAGAACGCTCGGCCACACCGGCCGGTTTCCCTCATGTCCCAATGCATTCCAACGTTCCCAATACATTCCAACACTCAAATTCCTCCCAGATCTTGATATTGTGCTCTTCGTCCAAACGGCTACATGGGGACCCTAAAGGAGGTCCAGTTCTGTTCTTTGCCAGCAACTTCTAATGCTGTCGCACATGAGTAAGCGACGTCTCCGTGCCCTTCACAACTGGCGCTGTTTCGCCACTTACGTATCAGGCTCGCTAACAGCACTGAACATTGAAAGACGTTCGTTCATTTGAATACATCTTTCATTAGAGTGTAGCCTACTAACTAGATATGCTATCATTTTTGTGTGCCATCTTTATCATTTTGATCTTTGTCCCATTTCTGAAGGAAGTGATCCAAACAGCTTGTGTTTAATTTAATCCTTACTACCCTTCCATTATAAGTAGCCTTTATTTTTTGAACACTCCCTTTCTTAAATGAAATCTATTATCTTAGTCTGGCTGTCGGCTAAGGCAAAAATTCTGCTCTCTCGAAACTTAGAAATTGAGTTAGAAATGGAGGGCTGAACCGTTGGAACGCACGCGACAATAGCGGGGATCAGAATCGAAGAATAAGGAGAAAGACGGTGGCAGAGATCACCAGGCGTACGTAACATTGGGCACGTGGTTGGAACGATCTTTCCCGCCGAAATCGTGGGCGTGTGTTTCCATTGCTTACTGGAATTTCGCAGTAGAAATTTCGAGTTGTTTCGAGAGGATCTCCCCGTTAAAATAGGGGGACAAAGAATCCATACGCCGCGCTTTGAACGCGAAACCGCTGGGCCGCCGTGGTGTGGCCGTAAGCTACAACCGTGATTGGCCGCAAAGTGTGCCAAATAGTGGTTCCTTTCATGGGTGTAGAGTAATGAACGGGCAGTTGAAGACTGGACGTACTGCAGGCTGGATGCGTTGCAGACGCTGTTGACCGATGGGGACATGCTGTGCAGCTGTACCGTGAGGCAATATTTGTGAGGCAATGCGACTGATTCCTGTCGGACCGTTAGTTCTGTCGCGATCAGGATAGCTAGTAGTCACATTTCTTTGTTTGAAACTATTTCCGAATTTCAGCAATTCCGCGTGTGTCGCAAGCTAAACTTTTTACAGCGCCCTATAATAGGTTGAGCAGTGTCCTCGTTCTTTTGTTTAAGTGAATAGAATTAGGATCAGTCTTTCTTTCCGCCCTGCACTTGTCCCGTGTAAGTCGGTTACGAATTTTTCAGCTTATCAGCATCGCGAATTTCTATTAATGAGTAATATCAAACTCAGCAGTAATCATCTCTTTTGCAGGATGTTCGATCACGCACAAGCTTATAAAATCCTATTCTCTTATTCTCCAAGGGCATTTCCCGTGCTGATCACTTTGTCAAATCTGCATTTCGTAAGGAACAGTAACATCGTTTGTTACGCAACTAAACTTTCTTCGTGCACTAGTAATTTTCATAAGTCCCAAGGCTTAAATTAAATCTCTTACTTCAGACCTCACAAGCAATTTTCAGGGGCATCTGTCAATAGACTAAGATTTATATGAGGTACTTGCTCAGCCTGGTTTCTTCACGCTAAGGCCGCACTGTGTTGCCAGGTTCCGCTGCTTCAGGATAAATAAATTGTTTTACACACTTTCAGGGCAGAAATACCTCCTAGTTTAATTACCCACAATGCGGCTATTGCACTTAAGGGCCACGACACCAGCATCAGTGGACGTCATAAAAAAGCAGTAACGAACAGTAGTTAATGAGTTCAAGTCCCATTCCGGAATTTCTCAACCAGAATCACAGATTAAGATCAGTAGTTTACCATCGGATCACTTCTTAGGCAAGGATACGTAAAATTGTGCTAGCACCTAATAATTTGAATATCAGTAATACATTAGGACTAATGTCAGCCTTGGGAGAGCCAGTCCTGACAAAACTCTACCATCTGGTGAGTAAGATGTATGAGACAGGCGAAATACCCTCAGACTTCAAGAAGAATATAATAATTCCAATCCCAAAGAAAGTAGGTGTTGACAGATGTGAAAATTACCGAACTATCAGTTTAATAAGTTACGGCTGCAAAATACTAACGCGAATTCCTTACAGACGAATGGAAAAACTAGTAGAAGCCGACTTCGGGGAAGATCAGTTGGGATTCCGCAGAAATATCGGAACACGTAAGGCAATATTGACCCTACGATTTACCTTAGAAGCTAGATTAAGGAAAGGCAAACCTACATGTCTAGCATTTGTAGACTTAGAGAAAGCATTTGACAATGTTGATTGGAATACTCTCTTTCAATTTCTGAAGGTGGCGGGGGTAAAATACAGGGAGCAAAAGGTTATTTACAATTTGTACAGAAACCAGATGGCAGTTATAAGAGTCGAGGGGCATGAAAGGGAAGCAGTGGTTGGGAAGGGAGTGAGACAGGGTTGTAGACTATCCCCTATAATATTCGATCTGTATATTGAGCAAGCAATAAAGGAAACAAAAGAAAAGTTCGGAGTAGGCATTAAAATCCATGGAGAAGAAATAATAAACTTTGAGGTTCGCCGATGACATTGTAATTCTGTCACAGACAGCAAAGGACTTGGAAGAGCAGTTGAACGGAATGGACAGTATCTTGAAAGGAGGGTGTAAGATGAACATCAACAAAAGCAAAACGAGGATAACGGAATGTAGTCGAATTAAATCGGGTGATGCTAAGGGAATTAGTTTTGGAAATGAGACACTTAAAGTAGTAAAGGAGTTTTGCTATTTGGGGAGCAAAATAACTGATGATGGTCGAAGTAGAGATGATATAAAATGTAGACTGACAATGGCAAGGAAAGCGTTTCTGAAGAAGAAAAATTTGTTAACATCGAGTATAGATTTAAATGTCAGGAAATCGTTTCTGAAAGTATTTGTATGGAGTGTAGCCATGTATGGAAGTGAAACTTGGACGATATATAGTTCAGACAGGAAGAGAATAGAAGCTTTCGAAATGTGGTGCTACAGAAGAATGCTGAAGATTAGATGGGTAGATCACATAACTAATGAGGAGGTATTGAATAGAATTGGGGAGAAGAGGAGCGTATGGCACAACTTGACTAGAAGAAGGGATCGGTTGGTAGGACATGTTCTGAGACATCGAGGGATCACCAATTTAGTATTGGAGGGCAGCGTGGAGGGTAAAAATCGTAGAGGGAGACCAAGAGATGAATACACTAAGCAGATTCAGAAGGATGTAGGTTGCAGTAGGTACTGGGAGATGAAGAAGCTTGCGCAGGATAGAGTAGCATGGAGAGCTGCATCAAACCAGTCTCAGGACTGAAGACCACAACAATACAGTTTGCCGTCATTTCTACTTGTCACGGAGAAATGAAACTCTAATTTTATACAAACCCGTGCTGACAGCGTGTACGAAATTACGTTGACGTCCGAAATGTCTTCTGGGTGCTTAACTCTTTTAGGCAGGCAGTGTATTTACTATTCCTCCTGTCTAGTTTGACAAGGATGGCATCGTAAGCTCGACCAATGCCTGGAAGCGGTGTGGGTTAGTAGATACAACTGGGCAGCCACTTAACTCAGCCGGAACGGACTCCTTCCTTGGAGAGCACGTGCGTCCCGCCTCCCGCGTCACCCAGTGGTCGGCAATTATCCGCGAAACCCGAGCCGGCGCGCGCCAGCCGTCACGCTAGCCGACCCTGTGGAACGTCCCATGGTAGAACACTCGCAACCGTCGAAGGTGCCACATGAGCACAGTTTGTCAGTAGTGCACATTCTGCTGACAAACGTGACATTATAAGGCTATGTGAGGATGTCTTAAACTATTGTCGCGTAAGATATCTTCTAGATATCCTGACGGAACTGTCACGTTTACGACGGTGTCCTGTAAACTGCGTCCATTGAAATGTGCGGCCAGGGAAATTTGCGCCCAGTAAAGGCAGACTAAACTCGCTGTGCGAAGGCGCTTGCGTGATGTACTGAAGGTGGTGTCGTAACGTGGGCTTCGCGACACGTGACGTCAACGTCATGTTTCCGAACATCAATATTTTAGCAGTAAATTTTTGAGGTTAGGACACTTGTAAGGAGCGACATTTCTATGGAGTGATTCTTCTACAGAGAGCCGGGCTCTTGCTTGGCAAGGTACCCTAAGAAATCCAGTAGCGTAGGACAGTGTGCTGTAGCCTATGGCACGTCTTCAGAGAGGGAGAATGAATAGATGTAGTTGGATGTCATTTACCTGCGTTATCACTGAAACGATTTTGTGTCGAATGTCCTCCCGTATAGATTTCTATTCATTGATTCTCTCAAGGGGAATCCATTGGAAAATGGAAATCGTTTTGCATCAATGGGCGGGAGGCCCCTTACGGGGCAGGTCCGGTCGCCTTGGTGCAGGTCTTATTACATTCGACGCCACATTGGGCGACCTGTGCACTGGATGGGGATGAAATGATGATGAAGACAGTCCCTGAACGGAGGAAATCCACGACCCAGCAGGGAATCGAACCCGGGCCCGTAGAACGGCAATCCGTCATGCTGACCACTCAGCTATCGGGGCGGACGGAGTATCCATTGATGATTTCCTTGATGAGTCGTGGCCTTTTAGATAGTCTTGTCTGTCTTCATTAGCAAGTATTTTACAAGATGCAAGAGGCATTCAGCCGACTTGGTGTCGTTTCCAAGTAAAATCACGAAGAGGTAATCTCATTTCGTCCCCCAATTAGATGACAGAATTAAGGTGTTAATAGTTAACAAGGTCGTATTTCTCTCGCTTTTTTTCGGTAGCAAAACGTAGACAGTTAGAATAGTGTTTGTTTCTTCCCAAGAACTTGTAAGATCGGTGTGAAATATTGCCACTGGCTATGAAGTGCCCTAAACTATTTGTCAGTATTTACGTGTTTTCAAATGGTTATGGAGTTTTGTTCTTCACTGAAATTTCAGTATATAGGTTACAGATTCATAGCCCGTGGTCTAGGAGTAGGTCGGCATGCTAGTTCAGTGCGTTCGACCACAGGACTGCCCGCCCTCTGTAATTAAAACAAAGCTGAGTGAAGTGAAAGTCATGTGACGTCTGCCCCGACAACATGAACTAAAAAAAAGGAAAAATGATGAGTAATAACTTTGATTAGTAATCAATACGTACTCGATCCCGGGTTCGAACACTGCCACGCCTTAAATTTTGAAAAATACCACTAGCAATGGCGGCTCAAGACTTCGAGCATAAGAAGTCACCCTCATACTACCAGTGGCTTGGTCAACGAGGGCGCAGGAGCGGATAGAGGTTCCGGGCACTCTCTAGCCCTTGGGGTGGGAAATTGCCTCTAAAAGACGAAAGAATCAGTAATGATCAACGGAATGAGCATGCATGCATGTCCAAATCAACAGGCACAGCGGCAAATACAGTCGTCATGAAATACATGAAAGGCATTAGCAGTTGCAAGTATAGACAATAGTCAGCTGTGTAATCGAATGACGACACTGAAAATTTGTGCTGGAATGGGACCCGAATCCGCATTTCACACTTTTCGCGAGCTGTCGCCTTATGATACGGCTATCAAAATACGACTCACGGCCAGACACAAAGTTCCGTATGTCGTCAACCATGTGTCCACAGCCCGTACTCGTACATCCGTTACGTATGCTCCCGTAGAGTGGAGTGAAAGTCGCTTGCCCGGTGTTGACGGATAAGTACAATATTGTAGTGCCTGTGTTATTCCGAATTACGGAGCAATGGTCCTTCGGCCATTCATGCCGTGGTTAGCACACTGCACTCGCATGCGGGAGGACGACGGTTCAAATCCGCGTCCTAACATCCAGTTTGGGTTTCCCGTGATTTCCCTAAATCGCTGTAGGTCAATTTCAAGATCGTTCCTTTGACAGGGACGCCAGATTTCCTTTCGAATCCTTGAAACAATCCGAAATTATGCTCCGTATCTAATGTCCCCGATGTCGCTGAGAGTTTAAATCCTAATCTTCCTTCCTTCCTCTTTGAAAACATGAAAATAATTTTTGTTTAGTTATAATTCTTCTTATCGGTGTTATTACTCGGTAGAGTTCGGAGGGCAACGTATGTTGTTATATTTTGCGTATAGCAGAGAAACGATACGTTTCCGGACATGAGTTCGTATGCTAAATTTATCTGCCTTGTTCCTCACTACAAGTCCTCAAAGCCCTGAGAGGGAACTTAGTTACGCACTGTATAAGAGGGCAAATCGTAGACCGTTACGTCGACCACTGGTGGTGCACCTCTTCCGGCAACAGAATTCTTCGTTGCTGGTCATTTGCATGGCGGCGCTGACGTGCCGAGGACGGACCGTTTCCCTTGGACGTGGAGTCTGGGGTGCAGCTAGGCCGTGTCTTAGTGAGCGCATAGGTTCCACCAATACTTGGTAGCAAATTTCACAGATTTTTGTTTGAGCGCGAATTTCGTTGGACGCAGTTTTTTTAAATACGTTCATAAAAATCCCAGCCTAACGAAGGAACTGCGTTCCGATGCGTTACTAACCATCCATAGCGTTCTTTGAGGTTTACGTAGCCTATGTGCATACTAGGCTTTATTCTGGGGCCCTGCGCCGTAAAGGGGCCCACCACATAAAAAAACAGAAAAAAGTCTTTGTTTCAATGCTGTGGTGCGGTTATTCGCGAAAGACGTAGAGGTAATTGTCTCACATGGGTTCATTTGGCTGAATGACCGCAAAGTACAAGTTAAGTCTGGATACACCTCATAGACATCAGGCTCGTCCAGTGGCGTCTCGTGAAAGGAGTGGCACTTCACCTAGCGTAGCCACTAAGATTTTTAAAAGAATGGTTAACGGATTTTTGGCTGTGTGAAGCGATTTCGATCTCTCGGTAAGCAGCGAATCGAGGAAGCACATCGCTTCAGGCAGCAGCAGATTAACATATCGTCCGGATGCTGCTTAGAAGGCGCACTGAGTTGTGTGTGCAGGAAAATGGGCACTCCTCTGAATACCTCTCTTAAATTAACATTCCGCTACCAGTACATCCGCGTGATCACAGCCAATTATTTACATTATCTTGTAACTAAAATTTACAGAAATTTGATTTAATTTGATTTGTACACAGTTGGTTTAAACACATGAGCTTCAGCGCAAAAATATAATATTCTATTTAAAAAGTTACAACTCGTTGCTCTAATTCTCTGGACAATAATTGAACTAACTAAATTCATTACATCAGACAAAGAATGACGTTTATACATTTACGTATTCCTTTCCCTTATTATTTTGTAAATTACAGAGAAATATATCTTACCTGAAACATCTTATACGTATGATTATCCAATAGTTGCCCACAAATCACACACCCCGGCCTCTTAGCAGAGTCCCAGGTGCAGTAACTGATTGCTGCAGCAGCCTGGATGCGATTGACATTGCTATCAATCAGATATTGTTCGACAAAACACTCTAGCGCATTTCGAGGGCCCTAGAATGGTGATGAACTTGCTAGTACTTACTGGAAATTAACGCCCAAACCCTTCACTGAGTGATGCAGTACTAAACTGTGAAACTATGTTACCATCTGTAAACGAAAACATTATTTGTTAAAATGTCGTATAATACAACTTTTGTGAGGTAAGAACGCATTGTAGACACATTTCTGTTAATTTTCATTTACGGTATAAACAAATGGATGAACACGGAGCTTGTTTCAGATATCATCGTTCGAAATGTGATTCAGCATTGTTACCAGTTACCGATGTCAGAAACAGCATTTCGCCTAAACGCAATTATAATGTCTTCTTTTTCGAACAAATTACGCTTAACATTACTGGAACTGTTAGTCTTTCATACAATTCTCAAGGGCACGTTTCGGTGTACCAAGATTTCTATATACTGCAATGCATCAGCCCGGCTGCACGCCCGAGAAACTTTCAACCTTTCAATGTCTTAGATGTCAGTGACAGTTTTCTGGCCATGAATTTTTGATCTGTTAGTTCATAAGCTGAAGTGAATTCGTGATATGTGGTATATGTCTGATACATAGCTTTATTTATGCCTCTTCCGTGTATTGCGTGCATGTATGTAAAGTGCAGAGAAGTTCCACTGTTCTTCTCTTAAATTCTTACGATAATTTAATTTACTTGAATGTGTTAACTAATCGATGTACATACAAACTAAACAGACTAGAAGCTAGCCTTGCTAGACATGCTATTAATGTATTTGTGCCCCAATGTTTATGACATTATTATTTGTGCATTAGAGATCAAATACCGCCTCCTACAAAAATAATTTACCTTCGTGCTTAAGTTGACACAGTACAATCACGCTCCGTTGTTAGACACAGTCACTAAAAGTAATTAAACATTTTATAATTAAAAATTTTCTGTTTGTATTTGAGAACTATTCGCATGCTCCTAACATGTTGGTCGCACGATATGATTAATTAACGATATCTATGCAAGTATCCACAATCAACTGCAAAGGCTAACAATACTTTAATTGCCAGTTTGAATTTCACAAGTAAGGTCTATATATTCCACATCTGATAATTTATTTAATATGTGAACGAAGACTATGACTTTGGTTCATTTTATTATAGACAATCTATTTTGTCATTTCCAACTTGGCGTATGATGAATTTCTCGAAACGTGACGCCACAGTGAGATGTGACTTTAAGAACCACGCAGATAATTTGAAGCTCGAAACAACTTGAATGAAGAAGTACACTATATGATCAAAAGTATCCTGACATCTGACTGAAAATGACTTACAAGACCGCAGCGCCCTCCACTGGTAATGCCGGAATTCAATATGGTGTTGGCCCACCGGTAGCCTTGATGACAGCTTCCAATCTCGCAGCTACACGTTCAGGTGCCGGAAGGTTTCTTGGGGAAAGGTAGCCCATTCTTTACGGAGTGCTGCGCTAAAGAGAGGTGTCGATGTTGGTCGGTGAGGCCTGGCACGAAGACGGCGTTCCAAAATGTCCCAATGGTGTTCTATAAGGTTCAGGGAGGTTATTGTCATGTAACCATTCCGCCACAGGCCGTACAGCATGAACAGGTTCTCGATCGTGTTGAAAGACGCAGTCGTGGAAAGCAAGAAGGTGCTTAAAATATCAGTGTAGGCCTGTGCTGTGATAGTGCCACACAAAATACGATCACACCGTAACACCACCGCCCCCGAATTTCAATCTTGGCACTCCAAACGCTGGCAGATGACGTTCACCGTGCATTCGCCATACCCACACCCTGGCATTGGATCGCTACATTGTGAACCGTGATTCGTCATTCCACACAACGTTCTTTCACTGTTCAATTGTCCAATGTTTACGCTCCTTACTCCAAGCGAGGTGTCGTTTGGCATTTACCGGCGTGATGTTTGGCTTAAGAGCAGCCGTTCGACCATGAAATCCAAGTTTTCTCACCTCCCGCCTAACTGCAATAGTACTTGCAGTGGATCCTGATGCAGTTTGGAATTCCTGTGTGATGGTCTGGATAGATGTCTGCCTATTACACATTACGACTCTCTTCAACTGTCGGCGGTCTCTGTCAGTCAGCAGACGAGATCGGCCTGTACGCTTTTGTGCTGTACGTGTCCCTTCACGTCTCCACTTCACTATCGCATCGGAAACAGTGGACCTAAGGATGTTTAGGAGTGTGGAAATCTCGAGTACAGACACCCAATCACCAGACCACGTCAGAAGTCCGAGAGGTCCTCTGAGCGTCCCATTCTCATCTCACACGATGTCTAATGACTCCTGAGGTCACTTTTTGAAGTACCTGGCAGTAGGTGGCAGCACAATGCCCCTAATATGGAAAGCATATGTTTTTCGGGTTGTCCGAATACTTTTGATCACATAGTGTAGTTATTAGCACCTCTTGGCGGTTAAACACTTTATAAATCCAGAAGAAGTTACACAGCTTAACTGACGACTCGGACACGTGTGTATTACGGGTACACACAATGTTATAGTCGTGCGTGTACAGTGTATGATCGTGGTATCACGTGAAAAATCGTTAAGTCACGGCATCAGCCATAGGGGGCGAAAAAATCTGAGGATGGGTTTAACATAAGCCGAAACCGGTCATAATAAACAAATGTTATTGCGATCTCTACTGTTATTTTAACTAAAGTATAGCACCAGATCGGTGTACTCCGCAGACAATGTGGTCTAAGTTTATGGTCGTCCTCATCTTCCTAAAAAAAAAACTAAGATTTAACGTCGTTATCTAACATGGCTCTCATCCATTTAAATATGTGAAATATTTCTTCATTTTCACTTATTCTGTTTCAGTATATGTACTATCAAGCGAACTGTGACCATGAAAGAAGTATTGAATAAACAATAAAATCGTGACACTCTAGGAGTCAGAGCAGGGAATTTCGTATCAGTCTATAGTGGGGGGCAATGAAGTGAAATGGAAAGACGGATTTCTGGTCAGGGGAATATCGGGTAATATCAACTACTGCAGAAAATGATGTAGCGGGAGTAGGATTTGTATAGAAAGATAAGTCAGACAGCCGGCGCTTCAGTCTGGAACCGCGCGACCGCTACGGTCGCAGGTTCGAATCCTGCCTCGGGCATGGATATGTGTGATGTCCTTCGGTTAGTTAGGTTTAAGTAGTTCTAAGTTCTAGGGGACTGATGACCTCAGATGTTAACTCCCATAGTGCTGAGAGCCTTTTGAGCCATAAATCAGACACTGCGAGCAGTTCAGTGATACGATTATTCTCATTCGAATCGACAGCAAACCAACGTCAATAACAATTGTTCGGGTATACATGCCGATGTCAGGCAGAAGATGAAGTAGAGGAAGTATGTGAGGATATAGAATATGAGGATTCAGTATGAGATGATAATGTAATATTCACTGAATGCGTAACTAGGGGAAGGAATATATGACCGAGTTACGGGGGAATATGGGCTCGGTGGTGAATGTGAGACGAAAAAGTCTGATGCATGCAATAAATTTTAGCTAGTAGTAGTAAATTCACTGTTCAAATATCACAAGAGGAAAGTCTGGAGACGCGGTAAGATTACAGCTGGCTTGCGTCATGGTCAGACGAGGAAATGTTTCAGTTGATGGATGAAGGAAAAAAAGTAATAAACTGTTAGGAAAAGACAAGAACACAACAACGTAAGTGACTCAGAAATTAAATATACATGAACTACAGGGAAATGAAGCCGAAATGAGACGACATCGAGAAAGGAATGGTCGTCTTCAGGACTGATTCAGCATGAAGAAAAGGTAAAGTTATTTTAAACATAGCTGCGCAACAGCAACGGTTCCACGTAATTAGATTAAAAACAGCCGACCAGTTGCAAAGGATAAAGTAATCTTTACCTAGGTTTCGATAGATTTAAATCTATCTTCTTCAGAAGGCGGCCTGAGGAAAATGAACATCGTAATTTATATGAAAGGTGTACACATAAGTCAAGATTAGAGTTTAACATATATTAAGAGAATCTTGTGTTACAAAATATGAGAAGGATTCCTTGTACTTACAGTATTACATTAACATGGAGTGATATGTCATTGCCATTTTTACAAACATCTGCATAGCTCCATTAGTCCAAATAAAATATAGCCTTGAGAATAGGGTTTGTCAGATAAATAAAATTAAGTATATGGAAGTTGGAGAGCGCATAAGCTACTGAGTAAAATCGGCCTGCGTGGTAGCACTGCGGCCAGGGCAGGTGGCGCTCAGGTCGCGAACTATGTGCCGATTGGCATACTGAAGCAACATGTAAAATATAAATATTAATTGCGTCCTTAGATAGAGTGACAATAAATAAAAGGAAAGCATTTAACACTCCCATTATGACAATGTGGGAGCCACCTATTCCAACAACAAGGCCCATTTCACCTTCTCCCGCCTTGACACCCACGTCTAAATCCCTGTCATGGCGCGACAGCAACGTATCCTTTTCAACAACATCCGCTCCCTACCCGCCAACAAGAACCTCTTCCTGCACACCCTTGCCACCCACCGCGTGGATGCCTTCCGCCTTAATGAAGCCTTCCTCCAACCCCACCACACCGTCCACACTTCGCCCTATCTCCTCCACCGCTCCGATAATCCCCTCCCAATTGCGCGTGGCGGAGTTGCTATTGGTCACCGCCGCCAGATCCCCGTTCAGCTCCAACCTCTCCTTCCCGACCCCACCGAAAACCTGATCCTTAGTCTCTTCTTCCCCGGCCTTACCGTTACCTGTGCCACCATTTATGTCCGCCCCAACGCTCCTCTTCCCTTCGACTTCCTCTCCCACGTCGACCGTACCTTCTCCTCCTACGTGATCGCCGCCAACCTCAACATCCATAGTCGTTCCGCTGCCCAGTTACGGCGGTGGCATCGGTTCCCTTTAAGGCGACCTCATCCCCATCCCCCAGAACACCTGTCCCGAATCCAACTCCACTCCCAATGTTATTCTCTCCTCCCCCAACCTCCTTGGTCGCATAACGGTGGATGTCCTGGAGCCTATTGGTAGTGACCATCTCCCTGTCCTCCTCACCATTTCAGACGGACGTCGCCCCCGACCCGACCCTCATAATGACCCTCCCCCTAAGTACGTCCATGACTATTCCCATGCCGACTGGAATGCCTACCGGGATACCCTCTTCACCCAGGTCGATAGCCACCCTTTCGCCTACCACCACCCCGATGATGTCACCCATGCTGCCTCCTTTCTCCAGCGGACCTTGTCTGAGGCCATGGAGGCCCACGTCCCTACTGTCGCCATCCACCCCCACCGTCCTACCTTACCCCCACAGGCCGTCCTCCTCCTCCATGAATCCCGCCGTCTCTACCATGCCTTCCTCCACAAGCGTGACCCGAACACACTACGACGCCACCGGCAACTCCAACGACACATTCGTAATTTGCTCGCGGCTAAGAAACGCCGGGACTGGCGACAGACATGCACCCGTTTAAATGCTACCATACCAATCAACTCGTCCAAGTTCTGGTCAGCCTTCCGTCGCCTTACCGGAACTAAACCCTCCCCCTACTATACTCTTCTCCATGATGATCACCCCTTCCCTGACACCCTTAGTAAGGCCAACCACTTTGCCTCCTACCTCTCCGATGTATTTTCCATCCCCGATGATCCCCAGTTCGATTACTCCCTCTTCCCGGATATCCGCGATCGAACTGACACCTCTGTCCCTCCCCTCGCTCCTGGTTTCCAGTACTTGGACAACATTACCCACACGGAACTCAATGCCCCTATGATACATAGGATCTCATTGATACACTCCACACAAAACGCAACACTGCTCCTGGTCACGATAGTGTCACCTACCGTCACCTTCGTGAAGCTCCTGTCTCTTTCCTCTCCACCCTGGTCAGGCTCTACAATGTAGTCCTGTCCACCGGTTACTACCCCGACCTGTGGAAAACCTCCCATATCCTCATGTTCCTTAAACCTGGCAAACCGCCGTCCGCCGTCTCCTACTACCGTCCCATCAGCCTTACCTCGGTCTTCAGCAAGGTCCTGGAATCTATCCTGACCCGAGGCATCCACCAGTATCTCCGCCAGCACCGCCTCCTTCCTGTTACCCAGTGTGGCTTTCGGCCGTCCCTCTCTTCCGACGACCTTCTCCTTCACCTCACTCACCTCCTTTCCGAACAGCTTAATTCCCGTCACTCCGCAATCTTCCTGTCCCTGGACCTCGAACGTGCCTATGACCACGTATGGCATTCCAGCCTCCTCTTCAAGCTCCAAACCTTCGCCCTTCCCATTAACTACGTCCGTCTGATCGGCTCCTTTCTCTCCCGCCGTCCTTCCTATGTCACCGTCCATAACACAGATTCCAACACCTTTTTCCCCTCTGCTGGTGTGCCCCAAGGCTCCGTCCTCTCCCCCCCTTCTGTACCTTTTGTACACGGCGGACATGCCGCCGCCGTCAGCCCCCGTCTACCTTCTCCAGTTTGCCGATGACACCACCTTCCTTGCCCTTGCCCCCACCCTCCAGCGCTCCCAACACCTTCTCCAATCCCATCTGGACCTGTTCACCGCTTGGTGCAACCAGTGGTTGCTCAAGGTCAATCTCTCCAAAACCCAGGCGATCATTGTGGGCAAAACCACCCCTTCCTTTCGCCTCCTTGATTTCTATCTCACCATCTATGGCCGTCCTATAACCCTCACTCCCACCCTTAAGCACCTTGGCGTCACTCTCGACCGTCGCCTCTCCTGGACTCCCCACCTCCGGACAATCCAAGCCAAGGCACGCTCCCAACTCAGTCTCCTCAAGCTCCTCTCCGGCCGTACGTGGGGTCTGGACCCCTCCACCATCCTCCACACCTATAAGTCCCTCATCCACCCTATCCTTTGTTATGCCCATCCAGCTTGGATCTCCGCCCCCCTACCTTTTATAAATCCCTCCAAATCCTTGAACGTCATGCTTTCCGCCTCGCCTATCGCATCCATCTCCCCTCCCCCACGCGGATCCTGTACGATCTCATCCCCTTCCCCCCCCTCCTCCTTTTCCTTGAAAGGATACGGATCCTGTACACCTCCCGCAAACTCGATCCTCCTCACCCACTCGTCTCCCCGCTCCTCTCCCACCCCCACCCGCTGCCGCACCTGTATTCCCACGTCCCACCCGGTCTCCATCTCTCCACCCTCGTTACCCTCTCCCAAGGTGGCTTCCGCCAGCTCCTCCTCCCTGATGATGTCCTCCTCCCCTCCATCTACCCCTCCTACCAACTTTGATCCTCCCTCCCTCTTCCTGTATCTGTTCCTTTGGGCACCCTCCATCCCTTCCCCCCTCCTCCCCACTTCTCCCCGGGCCTCCCCTCCCCTGTCCTTCTACTCCTCCTCCCCTCTCTTCAGCCATTGGCATCTCTCTGTTCTCCCCTCTTCACCCTCTCCACCCACCCTCACCCTGCTTCCCTTCTTGGCAGGTCCCCGGACTCGCACATGCTACGTGGACTTTCGCGCGCCGGAGATCGTCGCCATCTGTGTCTCGTGTGTGTGACGTCGTTTAGTGGTTTTAGTGTCCGCCGTCACGCTTCTCCGTTCACTTGTGCCATCGGATTCATCAGTGTTCTGTGCGCCGTGTCAACATGTTTTCAGTGTCTTTCTCGTCGAGTGTGAACGGCTCCGTGTTTTTTGTGTGACTGTGACCACTATTTTTTGCCCGTCACTATGTTCATTTTCATTCTCCATTTTTTGTACTGTGAAAATGGCTCTGAGCACTATGGGACTCAACTGCTGAGGTCATTAGTCCCCTAGAACTTAGAACTAGTTAAACCTAACTAACCTAAGGACATCACAAATATCCATTCCTGAGGCAGGATTCGAACCCGCGACCGTAGCGGTCTTGCGGTTCCAGACTGCAGCGCCTTTAACCGCACGGCCACTTCGGCCGGCTTTTGTACTGTGATTGTCAACTCTCTGGCTGAAGAGCGGCGTAGCATGCCGCTGCCAGCCTACCTGTTTGCTCAGGTGTTAAAATAACAATAAAGTAAAAAAAAAAAAAAAACCTTGACTTATGTGTATACCTTTCATATAAATTACGATGTTCATTTTCCTCAGGCCGCCTTCTGAAGAAGATAGATTTAAATCTATCGAAACCTAGGTAAAAATTACTTTATCCTTTGCAACTGGTCGGCTGTTTTTAATCTAATTAAAAGGTAAAGTAATGTGTTTCCTGAAGTTTTCCTAGCGGATCGAATATTTGACGATTTTATATTGGTATCCGGTATATTATTATCTGGTGTACCGACGTATCGGCAGAGAAGCTTTCATACATTCTCAAGGTGAGTCGCCTGCACGATTTCTAACGCACAGTACACTGTGGGCTAAACTCATATGCGTCAAAGGTAGCACAGTTGGTAACACGAGCATTAGACACACATAAAACTTCAGACTTTAAGACTAAAAGAAAGAAAGCGCAGAGTCAGAGAATCCTCAGCGCTTAAGAAGTATTTGGTTCATTACACCTAGAACAATATTTCCTTGCATAGAGCAGGCGTGAAATGTGGAGTTTCCATGATTTTTCCGACTGCAAACCCTCGTCTTGATTCAGCAGGCTATCTGTTAATTGTATTTCCATAGCTTCTTTGACCACTGAATCCCAATAGGATGTGATTATGGCCAGTATCTTAGCTTTCCCCTAATTCCTAACGGCCAGTGGATATAGTGTTCAGCCACTGCAGATTCATTGGGCTGTAGTAGACGAGTGTATCGCTAGTGTACAATGCAATGGTTTCTTACAGTGAGTACTGTTCGTACCTTCTACCGCACTCCCCTAGGAATTTCGTATAAACCCGCCTTTCTTCAAAGCAAGTTATTCATAACAATGGACCAAATGGACTCTAAGACAGAAAAAACCCCAACGCATCAGAAAGGAATTATCCAAAGTGCAGGGAGATCAGTAGATGAGATGTACATTACAGATAAACAAATTATTACAATTTCAGTGAAACTGAGTTCATTTAAGGGAATGTACATCACAAATTGAGCAAATAAATAACGTGTTGGTAAACTTTTGACCCTTATGCAAGAAGTTATTCTGCTTGGAGTTGGTAGAGTTTATGGATGTCCCCCAGAGATACATCGAGCCAGATCTTGTCCAACTGGCATGTTAGATCGTCGAAATCGCCAACTAGTTTGAAAACCTTGCCCATAGTGCTCCAAACGTTCTCGATTGGGCAGAGATCCGGCGACCTTGCTAGCCAAGACAGGGTTTACCAATCACGAAAAGAAGCAGCAAAAACTCTTGTAGGATGCAGATGGAGATCATCTTGTTGAAATATAGGCTCAGGATGGTTCGCCAGGAAGGGCAACAAAATACGGCGTAGAAAATCGTCGACGAACCGTTGTGCTGTAAGGGTGCCGCGAATCACAGCCAAAGGGGTCTTGACATGAAATGAAGCGGCATCCCCCAGACACGACTTCGCTTCTCTTCCGGATTCAGTTCGAAGCGGGGGTTATTACTGAAGGAATTTGTACTCCATTCATTTAGATTCAAGAACGAAGATGCAGGGCATCCGTATTACAATCAGAGTGTTATCGAACTTTAGCAGACGCAGGATCAAATAAAGCAGAAGTGAAAGTAACATTCCTTCGGAATTTCTGAAATCATTGACGAAAGTGGTATCGAGAATTAGTATGTAGAGTCCATATGACTCGAGAGATTCTGTCAGTCTTTTGAAAAAATATTATGCACATAATCCGAAAGATAGCAGATAAGTGTGAGAACAATTATGTTAACATCTCAGGAATCTATGTTGATAACATTAAAAATATGCAAGAAATTGAAAAAGGAAATTGAAGATCTGTTAATTGAAAATGTTTGGTGTTCTGGAAGATAAACGTCCAACTGGCAGTTCTGAAGTTGCGCTTCGTAATGGAAGCAAGACTCAAGAAAAATCATGGCTATGTTGACCTATGTAAATCATTCGACGGAGTCAAATGGTACAAAATGTTCAAAACTGTAAGCAAAACAAGAGTAAGCTATAGCTATAGGAACAGTGTAATACACAATATGTACAAGACACACAATGCAATAGTCAGAATGGAAGACCAAGAAGCATACTGTCTTTAGCCCCTACTGTTCAATCAATACATCGAAGACGCAATGACGGAAGTAACGGAAAGTGTCAAGACTGGGATTAAAATTCAAACTGAAAGCATATCAGGGATAAATTCGCTGATGGAAATGCTACCCATAGTGAAAGTGAAGAGAATTAAGGACCTGTGTAACGCGTATAGAATATAGATTGAAAGTATCTGGAAGAAAGTGCCGGTCGTTGTGGCCGAGCAGTTTTAGGCGCTTAAGTCCGGAACTGCGCTGCTGCTACGGTCGCAGGTTCGAATCGTGCCTCGGGCATGGATGTGTGTGATGTCCTTAGGTTAGTTAGGTTTAAGTAGTTCTAAGTCTAGGGGACTGATGACCTCAGATGTTAAGTTCCATAGTGCTCAGAGCATTATTTATTTATTTATTTATTTATTTTTTAAGAAAGACGAAAATAGCGAGGGGCAGTAGAAATGAGAGTAACGATCCACTTAACGTCAAAATTGTTGACCATTTACAGGAATTGAGGGAAGTTTACTACCTACAAAGCAAAGTAACACATGACGAAGAAAGGAAACAGAGAAGGCAGACTAGTACGGGCAAACAGGGCAATCCTGGCCAACAGACGCCTACTAGTATCAAACGTAGGCTTTTAGCAAGGCATTTATGTGAATATAGCTACGTCCTCAGTTATTTGCTGTGGATATATTCCAGTCTCTGTTTTCCTGTTTTGTTTTTGTCCTCTACAACTCCCTGTAGTACCATGAAAGTTATTCCGCGATGTCTCAACAGATGTCATACCCTCCTGCCCCCTTTTCTTGTAAGTGTTTTTCGTACATTTAGTTCCTCGCCAGTGCTCCGGAGAATCTCCTTATTCCTTACGTTATAAGTCCCCCTAATTTCCAACATTTTTCTGTAGAACTACATTTCTAGTACTTTGATTCTCGTCTCTTCCGGTTTTCCCACAGTCCATTTCTATCTACCATATAATACTGTGCTCCAAACGTACATACTCATAAATTTCTTCCTCATTTAAGACCTTTCTTTGATACTAGCAGCCGGCTTCGGTGGCCGAGCGGCCTAGGCGCTTCAGTCCGGAACCGCGCGACTGCTTCGGTCGCAGGTTCGAATCCTGCCTGGGGCATGGATGTTTGTGATGTCCTTAGGTTAGTTAGGTTTAAGTAGTTCTAAGTTCTAGGGGACTGATGACCTCATAGTGCTCAGAGCCATTTGAACCATTTTTGATCTCATTTCTGCTACTTCTCATTACTTTTATCTTCCTTCGATTCACTCTCCATCGATATTCTATGCTTAATGCATTCAGGAAATCCTGTAATTCTTCTTCACATTCACTAAGGGTAGCAATGTCATCAGCGAATGTTGTCATTGATATCCTTTCTCCATGAATTATTCTTCCACCCTTGAACCTTTCTTTTATTTCCGTCATTGCTTCTTCTATGTATAAATTGAACAGTCGGATCGACATACTACATCCCAGTCTTATACTCTTTTTAGTCCGAGCACTTCATTCACAGTCTTCCAATCTTATTGTCCCCTCTTGATTCTTGTACATTTTGTGTAATATACCCCTTTCCCTGTAAATTACACCTGTTTTTTCAGAATTTAGAACACCTTGCACAATTTTATATTGCCCAATGCTCTTTGTACATTGACAAATCTATGAATGTTTCTGTTGTCAGCCGAACGTCAGAATTGTCTCTCTAGTGCCTTTTCCTTTCCTAAAGCCACACTGAACGTCATCGAACGCATTGTCAGTTCTGTTTTCCTTTCTTCTGTATATCTTTCTTGTCAGAAACTTGGATGCATGAATTGTCAAGATGATTGTACCATAATTCGCGCACTACTCGACCCTTGCAATCTTCGGAATTGTGTGGATCATGTTTTTCCGAAAGTCAGATGGTATATGGCCAGACTCCTACATTCTACATACCAACGTGAACAGTCGTTTTGTTGCCACTTCCCGCAATGATTTTCGAAATTCTGAAAATCTCTATTTTAAATTCGAATTCAAATGCTGGCTCCCCTATCTCTTCTATATCGACTCCTGCTTCATTTTCTATCATCATACGCTTCTTCCCCTTCATAAAGGACTTCCATGTTCTCTTACCACCTGTTCGCTCTCTGTTCTGCATTTAACAGTGGAATTCCCATTGCACTCTTAATGCTACCACCCTTTTTTTTCATTTCACTGAAGGTTGTTTTGATTTTTCTATGTGTTGAGTCAGTCGTTCCGACAATCATTTCTTTTCCGATTTTTCCCTATTTTTCATATAGCCGAAATGGCTATGGTCTTTGCTTCCCTGCTCTTCCAATTTATTTCATTCCTACGTGACTCGTTTTTCTGAATTCCTGAATTTACCAAAAACTTTTGTACCTGCTTCTTTCATCGACCAACTGAAGTACTTTTACTGTTGCTCAAGGTTCCTCCGCACTTAACTTCTTTGCTCCTATGTTTCTCTTTCCAGTTTCTGCGGATGCCCTTTCTAAAGACGTCCATTCCTCTTCAACTGAACTCCCTGCTGAGCTTTTCCTTATCGCAGTATCTATAGCCTCAGAGAACTTCAAGAGTCTGTCTTCATTACTTAGTACTATCTCATCCCATTTCCTTGCGCATTGATTCTTCCTGACTAGTCTCTTAAACCTCAGCCTACTCTTCATCACTGTTAAATTATTGAAACTTAAATGGGATGATAAGATAAGAAATGCGGAATTCTCCACAGATTCGGCCAAACATCGACACTGAAAACACGCACATGAAGAAGGGACACAGGATGATACAGCAGGTATTACCATATCAGGGGATAACTTCCGTAGAACTAGAGTGAGCTGGGGTGGGGGGGGGGGGGGAGGGAATCTTTAGTGTAGGGTAGAGAATCTAGTACAACTTACAGAACCAAATAGTTCAAATGGCTCTAAGCACTATGGGACTTAACATCTGAGGTCATCAGTCCCACAGACTTAGAACTACTTAAACCTAACTAACCTAAGGACATCGCACACATCCATGCCCGAGGCAGGATTCGAACCTGCGACCGTAGCAGCAACGCTGTTCCGGACTGAAGCGCCTAGAACCGCTCGGGCAAAACGGCCGCCCCTACAGAAAGAATTCAAAATAGAACGCATGAGATTACGTGCCTAAAGTTAAACGAGTTTTTATAGGATCTGTATAGGAAATTTGTTCACTGTCTTAGATATCGAAAAATTATGAGCAAATTTCTAAACTTGTGTGAACCATTCAAATCTACAGGCTGGCACGTCCTATACTAAAGACGAACGAATAGTCAGTCCTTCATATAATCTGCAGACAGTTCTGCTAAGAGTCAATATTCGTGAAAATATTCGAACTAGAGTAGGATAATTATGTCTTTCAATCACATCCTCGGGTGTCGTCAGACATATTGTCTTTATACTGCGTCGCTAACTTATTGAGCCGGAGACCACAAGGAAACTCTTATAACAGCACTCACGTCAAGGTCGCACTGGCGTGTGACACAGCGATGGAAAACATTTCAAGGTCGGAGTGACTCAGTGCCCGCCTTCCGTTGTAGCTAAGTGACGTTCTGTTGATGGCAAAAGGTAAGGGGAGGGAGGAGAGGGGGAGCTTAACCCTCCAGCAGGTGCGTCAACTTTCATGAAGCCACTAGTCGCGATGTATCTCGTGGATACATGCGACGACTTTTGTCGTTTTTTTGTTTGTTTACAGGTTCTTTTTCTTTTGTTTTTGTTTTAAATTGCAGTTGCCTTTATTGTTACAGATTTTACAAATATAGAAGTGAACATCAGGCTCATTACACTTTCAAATTAACAGAAATATTTGACATTTTGTAATGGAGAAGTACATGAAATCCTTTTAAAAATTGAATTTATTATAGATACAAATAAATTATTGAACTAATCAAAGCATGTCTTCTTTTATTGATTGCTCTCTACAGAAATACATTGTTCACAAATTATTGTTGCGTGCTCTTGCAAACAAAGATGTGTACCGCATTTTTCATATGTATACATGCTGAGACAAGTCTTTTTTGTCTCCCGGTAGCATGGCTGGCACCTTTTTCTTTTCTTGTTTTCTGATTCCAAGGATTGTTCAGCGTTTTCTTGCTCTTTAGATTTGTACTTTACTAGCATTGACTTTATATCATCAGGTAGAGTCATAATAAGAGCTCTTCTTTTGAGATGATCTTGCAGTAGAGTCAGAGCCAAAGTTTTGAGGTACTCGCGCCGATTTCAGTATTTATTCTTGTTGCCCAAGAAAATTACTCTTGAGTTGATGCCTGCAACGTTGAACAGGTGGAAAAAAATCACCATAGGCCATCTTCTTGTTGACCTAGCTACATTATAGGTTGCACAGAGTTTGTCAACTACATCAACTCCAGATTTGGTGTCATTATAGTGCAAAATAATTACTGGTTTTTTCTCTAAACCTTCCGAAACCTCACTTGACGATACATGCATACTCGAAAGGAGGGCTACAGTTTTCCTTTTTCTCGGGACACAAGGGTTTCATTCTTGCTGTATCCAAATACGCTATCATATTGCTGTCTACCTTTTGGTGCTACGAAATTCGATGGCAGTTCCTTCTTGTTTTTTTCTAATTGTGCCTACAAACTACAGACTCCTTTTATGCAGTTCTCTTACTAACTCCAAACTAGTGAACCAGTTATCTGCTGTAATGTTTCTACCCGTCCCATATATTGGTTCGGCAAGTCTCAGAACTACTTCTTTGGCGGAGTTGTTATTCTGAAAGGGTCCTTCTGGTTGTAATCCACAATATATTTCCATGTTGTAAGTATAATAAAGCTTGGCATCACATAGGCAGGAAGTTTTGATGCCATATTTAGATGGTTTGGATGGTATGAACTGGCGAAATCCACACCGGCCTCGAAATGCTGGTAGCTGCTCATCAACTGTGACGTTCTGACCGAGGGAGTATGTGTCTTGCAGTTATTCAAACACATGGTGAACATTTCCCTCACGGCTGCTAATTTGTCTGTCTTGCGCCGTTCTTGTCTTGTGGCTCCATCATCAAAACGAACACATCTTATTAGGAACAGGAAACGTTTTTCGGACATGCTCATTCTAAAAATATTCAGACCAAGGTCATCTGCTGTCCAGAAGTCGTGAACATTCTGTCGCCCACCACGGAACACACCAGCAAGGTATAACAAGCCAAGAAAGACTTTTATTTCGATTGCGTCTGTGTCCTTGCAGTCACTCTCGCGAGCAAAGTTTCCTTTTAGATCAGCTATACGCCTGTTAGTGTTGACCACAATTAGATCTAGGTTATCATTACTGATGAATAGGCTCCAGCAGTCAATTTCAGTTAACATTTTCTTTGCTTCTCCAACTACCCCAGGCAGTTTGGTTAGTATATTATGAGGCCGTGTCTGCGTTGCTTTCCGAGGCACTTTCCTCCATTTAATTCCATCCGTACCTAAAATAAAAGAATAAGTACATTACACCATTATTAGATATTGTTATTATTACATCTGAAAGCATATTTATTGTCTTTTCTAATCACCAAAATAGTAATGTTCATCAGTTTCCTGCGCTTCATTATTTTCCTCTTCATCAAATTCATGATCTTTGTCTGAGTCTACAGATCGTGTTTCGAGTATATCTTCGGTTTCTGAATCAGTTTCTGCAAGATCATCTTCATCTTGAATGGATACCTCGTCGTCGAGAAGAAGGCGATGTACTTCTTCCAAATCCTTAGGATTTTCTAGATCATATCGTTTACTCATTTTGAAAGAGAGTACACGTAGCTACAACGAAACGTTGCTTCATTTAGAAGACAACAACGCAACTGCCGACTTGCGTACGGTGCAAACAATGCAACAGCTGCAGTCATTAGCGGCGACAAAGCGTTACCCGAGTAGGCGCGCTGTATCTGAGAGATGCAGGCAGTACACGTTCCGACACGTGACTCAATTATGACCTTGTCAGTATCGGGATAAGACGGAAATTCCTGTGAAGCAATAAGAATGGTATGACACAAGATGTCGTGTGCCAGCAAACCGTTACCACTGTTCATTGCGGTAATATTAGAGAAAAAGTAGGTCATCTATCTCACAGATACACGCGCGACTGTCGGAGGGTTAAAGGAAAGCGATAATACAGCTGACCCGACGCCTCTTACGCAGCTGACCCTTTTCCGCGCTTGAAGACAGCGACGTGCAGCTCAGCTATATGAAACAGCGCCGTTTCTGCACTGTCGGTAAGTGAGTAGGTTACATGGTCAAGAATGTATGTTATGGAACTGTTCGTTCGGAAATATCTATTTCTACGCCTGTTGTGAGTTATAGATTTGAAATAGCTCAAATGTCTCTGAGCACCATGGGACTTAACAAAAAAATGATTCAAATGGCTCTGAGCACTATGGGACTCAACATCTTAGGTCATAAGTCCCCTAGAACTTAGAACTACTTAAACCTAACTAACCTAAGGACATCACACACACCCATGCCCGAGGCAGGATTCGAACCTGCGACCGTAGCAGTTCCGCTGTGGGACTTAACATCTGAGGTCATCAGTTCCCTTCACTTATAACTACTTAAACCTAACTAACCTAAGGGCATCACACACATCCATGCCTGAGGCAGGATTCGAACCTGTGACTTTGGCGGTCGCGCGGTTCCAGACTGAAGCGCCTAAAACCGCTCGGCCACAGAAGCCGGCTATAGATTTTACATATGGTGGTACATCCGTGGGACGTGAACTTCACACCAGGAAGCCGCACTATTTATGAGAACAGTGATCTATTTAGTCCCTCCAGGCTTCTCCATCTCCTTTCCAGCCCATAATTTTCGTATCCATAATAGCATAAACACAACTCTATGTATTATACACCGTTATTCCGTTACGTTAGACATGAAATGCACAATAACGATCACCATGTAGTGCTCGGTAAATTATTTTCCCAAAATAGCAGTTTTCATCTCTAATTGAGAGAAGAGTGAATTCCCGTTTTTTTTCCGTAAAGCAATAGTGTTCTCACCACAGAGAACATGTTACGCTGATAACATGTGAACAAACTGCGTGTGCTAGACCCAGATTCGAATCAAGATTGCTGCCTTCAGAAGGTAGTGTGGTGTTCTAGTACACACTGCCAGCAAAATACACACATCTTTAGATCTTGATCTGGCTCGTAGATTTAACGTGTTACCGTATCTCGTAACCGATTCAGTCCTACGTCCCTAGATTGCTGTGTAATCAGCAGTCGCCGTCAAACGTAAGCTCTGTAACAGTGGTTTCGGGTGGTTTGGAGGATCTTATGGGCGCCCAACGGCGAGGTTATCAGCGCCCTAATAATGATTAAAACAAACGAATGTGGATAAGAACGAAAACTGTCGTAGACGCATGCACACGAAATGACCACACAATTACTCTATCGCACAGGCACTCCCACATGCACTAAAACTAATGAAGCGGCAAGATAGCTAATCAAGAAATAAGAACAAAGGGAAAACTAAACGCAGAAGAGCTAAAAGAACAGCACAGGGAAATGTGAGTGGCTGACCACTTACAAAAACTTGGGTGAGCCAGGGACCCTGTTGACACATTAAAAACATCTCCCCAAAATCTTGTAAAAAACGTGGGACAGTTCACAAAACCTTAAGACTCGAACCACATTCGTTTGATCATTGCATAAAACAGACTGCAGATCCGCCGGAAAATCCGCTGCAGGCCGCTGGACAGCAAATAAAATAAAGTCTAATGAAATGTGGTGCACCGTAATCTGCACTCCATAAGCACCACACATCGGAGGGTCCTCTCGCCGGAGTAAAAATCCATGCGTCATAGGGCTGTGGCCGATGCGAAGACGAGTAAGGAGGACCTTGTCCCGTCGACGTGGCTGGAAGGAAGTACGCCACGGCCGAGTTGTGGGCTTGACGACACGGAGCTCGTTGTCGGTCACTTCTAGCCACTTCCCGGCGACACAGGACTTTACACCGCAACAGCGAGGTGGGGGCATGCAGGGGGATAGCACACTGAAAGATCTGACGGTCACGACACGCCTCCTTGGATGCTAGATCAGTCCTTTCATTTCCCAGAATTCCCATGTTCCCTGGTACCCAGCAGAAAGACACCCCCTTCCCCAGTAGCTATAGTTAGAGGAGGGCGTCCTGGATAGTCTGGACTACTTTATCTGCTGGGTACAAACACTGGAGAGAGTAAAGGGCGCTCAAAGAACAGACGAGAAATCTAACACTGGGAGAATGTCTCATCTGCTCCAGTGCCCGCAAGATTGCATATACAGGGTGTTACAAAAAGGTACGGCCAAACTTTAAGGAAACATTCCTCGCACACAAATAAAGAAAAGATGTTATGTGGACATGTGTCCGGAAACGCTTAATTTCCATGTTAGAGCTCATTTTAGTTTCGTCAGTATGTACTCTACTTCCTCGATTCACCACCATTTGGCCCAATTGAAGGAGGGTAATGTTGACTTCGGTGCTTGTGTTGATATGCGACGCATTGCTCTACAGTACTAGCATCAAACGCATCAGTACGTAGCATCAACAGGTTAGTGCAAATGGTTCAAATGGCTCAGAGCACTATGGGACATAACATCTGAGGTCATCAGTCCCCTAGAACTTAGAACTACTTAAACCTAACCAACCTAAGGATATCACACACATCCATGCCCGAGGCAGGATTCGAACCTGCGACCGTAGCAGTCGCGCGGTTCCGGACTGCAGCGCCTAGAACCGCGTGGCCACCATGGTCGGCCCAACAGGTTAGTGTTCATCACGAACGTGGTTTTGCAGTCAGTGCAATGTTTACAAATTCGGAGTTGGCAGATGCCCATTTGATGTATGGATTAGCACGGGGCAATAGCCGTGGCGCGGTACGTTTCTATCGACACAGATTTCCAGAACGAAGGTGTCCCGACAAGAATACGTTCGAAGCAATTGATCGGCATCTTAGGGAGCACGGAACATTCCAGCCTATGACTCGCGACTGGGGAAGTTCTAGAACGATGAGGACACCTGCAATGGACGAGGAAATTCTTCATGCAGTTGACGATAGCCCTAATGTCAGCGTCAGAGAAGTTGCTGCTGTACAAGGTAACGTTGATCACGTCACTGTATGGAGAGTGCTACGGGAGAAGCAGTTGTTTCCGTACTATGTACAGCGAGTGCAGGCACTATCAGCAGCTGATTGGCCTCCACGGGTACACTTCTGCGAATGGTTCATCCAACAATGTGTCAATCCTCTTTTCAGTGCAAATGTTCTCTTTACGGATGAGGCTTCATTCCAACGTGATCAAATTGTAAATTTTCACAATCAACATGTGTGGGCTGACGAGAATCCGCACGCAGTTGTGCAATCACGTCATCAACACAGATTTTCTGTTAAGTTTGGGGAAGGCATTGTTGGTGATGTCTTGATCGAGCCCCATGTTCTTCCACCTACGCTCAATGGAGCACGTTTTCATGATTTCATACGGGATACTCTACCTGTGCTGCTAGAACATGTGCCTTTACAAGTACGACACAATATGTGGTTCATGCACGATGGAGCTCCTGCACATTTCAGTCGAAGTGTTCGTACGTTTCTCAACAACAGATTCGGTGACCGATGCATTGGTAGAGGCAGACCAATTCCATGGCCTCCACGCCCTCCTGACCTCAACCCTCTTGACTTTCCTTTATGGGGGCATTTGAAAGCTCTTGTCTACGCAACCCCGGTACTAAATGTAGAGACTCTTCGTGCTCGTATTGTGGACGACTGTGATACAATACGCCATTCTCCAGGGCTGCATCAGCGCATCAGGGATTCCATGCGACGGAGGGTGGATGCATGTATCCTCGCTAACGGAGGATATTTTGAACATTTGCTGTAAAAAAGTGTTTGAAGTCACGCTGGTACGTTCTGTTGCTGTGTGTTTCCATTCCATGATTAATGTGATTTGAAGAGAAGTAATTAAATGAACTCTAACATGGAAAGTAAGCGTTTCCGGACACATGTCCACATAACATATTTTCTTTCTTTGTGTGTGAGGAATGTTTCCTGGAAGTTGGCCGTACCTTTTTGTAACACCCTGTAATTCTGCGTCACAGATGGTAAATTCGAGAGGCAGTCTGACCTTGAGGACACGATCCGGGAAGACGACATAGCAACCAACGGAGTCACTCTGTTTAAACCCAACCATAAAAACAGGTACATGGTCGTGGTGCTCAGATAAAACGGCAGAAAAGACCGCATTAAAAATGAAATCAGGAGTGCTATCTCTCCTGTACCGCACCAAATCTGAAAGCACTCTAGGCCGCTCCAGTAAACAGGGTGGCAGACGGTTAAAACCCTGGACTTGGGGTCACACTGGCGCCAAACCGAGTGACTCCAGCACATGCTGCACACGGATCGCAAACGGCATCGTGGCTTGTTGACGGTTGGAAAAAAGGCGGGTGAAGTTGGAGCTGCGAGGAACATACATGGTTGGCTCACGTGAGCAGCTGGCGCCGGATGGTTAGTGGCGGTTCCCACGCTTCAGCACAGAGGCTGGGTATGGGACTGGTCCGATAAGCGCCCGTGGTCAGCCGAATTCCCTCACGGTGGACAGCATCAGTGATCCGCAAAGAAGAGGGCCTCGCTGACCCATACACCGTGCACCCATAGTCCAGCCGCAAGCGCCCAAAAGCCCGATAAAATTGGAGGAGACGCGCCCTGTCCGCTCCCCAAGATCTGTGGCTAAGGCACATAAGGATGTTCAGCGCCTTCAGTGTTCGGGCTATTAAGTCTCTCAGGTGTGGCAACCACGACAATCTGGAGTCAAAAATGAGGCCCAGAAACCGCACTGTGTGTGTAAAATGTAGGATGGAGACAAATTAAAAAGACGGCGAGAAGGATTAGCTAATAACTGAGAGCGACGATGTATCGTACTTAACAGCTGAGTCAGCACTGTTGCACGTGCTGGTTGTCCCCGCCGCATCTAAAGAACAGGGGGATCGCTTCTGTGCATTCAGGAGGATACAGATTCGAATCTCCGTTAGACATCCCTGATTTAGACATTCCATCGATCAGCTTGCCTACGATGTCAGTTTTCTACCAAACAATATGATAATCTCCACCAGTGCTTCTCTTCTCGCGCTTTACCAATAGACAACCAGGCCCTTCTACCTGGTTCGCAGCTCGTGGTCGTGCGGTAGCGTTTTCGCTTCCCGCGCCCGGGTTCCCGGGTTCGATTCCCGGCGGGGTCAGGGGTTTTCTCGGCCTCGTGATGACTGGGTGTTGTGTGATGTCCTTAGGTTTAAGTAGTTCTAAGTTCTAGGGGACTGATGACCATAGATGTTAAGTCCCATAGCCCTCAGAGCCTTCTACCTGAAATGAAAACAATAGACAGACAGTAGTTCTACGATAGTCAAAAAGTGCAGCAAGCACCATTAATAAAAATTGTTGCAGACACTTCAAATTACTAATCCTAGCTTCATTCAAGGTATCTGTCGTTTTTGTTTCCGATCTTGTTGACGATATTAACCGAAACGCGTGGTTTTATAAGGTTTTTGAGATCCAGACTAAACATTGGTTGTAAGTACCATCACGCACAAAGAGTGTTTACGTTCCTTGTGGGACGGTTTTTAAGAGACCGCTTCTTCTAATTTGGTATCGCGTTGGAAGCGGTACCCGAAGTGACCCACAGCGATTACCGCAGTTGACACAGGCAGCTCGCAGTTGGCTGACACATCCTGCCTACGGCAGAAGTCGCCCTCCTGCAATAAGCGGCCAACGAGATAATAGCCCGGTGCAGTCTCCGCCTATCCATGACCACTCTGCTCGGGTTACTAGCCTGACGCGTCGCGATCTAATCATAGCCCCGCCATACAACACTGGCATCCGAATTATTTATAGAACGTTGCGTACTACTACCAACACCAAATGTGTTCTTACGTCTTGAAACTTAATATACACTCCTGGAAATTGAAATAAGAACACCGTGAATTCATTGTCCCAGGAAGGGGAAACTTTATTGACACATTCCTGGGGTCAGATACATCACATGATCACACTGACAGAACCACAGGCACATAGACACAGGCAACAGAGCATGCACAATGTCGGCACTAGTACAGTGTATATCCACCTTTCGCAGCAATGCAGGCTGCTATTCTCCCATGGAGACGATCGTAGAGATGCTGGATGTAGTCCTGTGGAACGGCTTGCCATGCCATTTCCACCTGGCGCCTCAGTTGGACCAGCGTTCGTGCTGGACGTGCAGACCGCGTGAGACGACGCTTCATCCAGTCCCAAACATGCTCAATGGGGGACAGATCCGGAGATCTTGCTGGCCAGGGTAGTTGACTTATACCTTCTAGAGCACGTTGGGTGGCACGGGATACATACGGACGTGCATTGTCCTGTTGGAACAGCAAGTTCCCTTGCCGGTCTAGGAATGGTAGAACGATGGGTTCGATGACGGTTTGGATGTACCGTGCACTATTCAGTGTCCCCTCGACGATCACCAGTGGTGTACGGCCAGTGTAGGAGATCGCTCCCCACACCATGATGCCGGGTGTTGGCCCTGTGTGCCTCGGTCGTATGCAGTCCTGATTGTGGCGCTCACCTGCACGGCGCCAAACACGCATACGACCATCATTGGCACCAAGGCAGAAGCGACTCTCATCGCGGAAGGCGACACGTCTCCATTCGTCCCTCCATTCACGCCTGTCGCGACACCACTGGAGGCGGGATGCACGATGTTGGGGCGTGAGCGGAAGACGGCCTAACGGTGTGCGGGACCGTAGCCCAGCTTCATGGAGACGGTTGCGAATGGTCCTCGCCGATACTCCAGGAGCAACAGTGTCCCTAATTTCCTGGGAAGTGGCGGTGCGGTCCCCTACGGCACTGCGTAGGATCCTACGGTCTTGGCGTGCATCCGTGCGTCGCTGCGGTCCGGTCCCAGGTCGACGGGCACGTGCACCTTCCGCCGACCACTGGCGACAACATCGATGTACTGTGGAGACCTCAGGCCCCACGTGTTGAGCAATTCGGCGGTACGTCCACCCGGCCTCCCGCATGCCCACTATACGCCCTCGCTCAAAGTCCGTCAACTGCACATACAGTTCACGTCCACGCTGACGCGGCATGCTACCAGTGTTAAGGACTGCGATGGAGCTCCGTATGCCACGGCAAATTGGCTGACACTGACGGCGGCGGTGCACAAATTCTGCGCAGCTAGCGCCATTCGACGGCCAACACCGCGGTTCCTGGTGTGTCCGCTGTGCCGTGCGTGTGATCATTGCTTGTACAGCCCTCTCGCAGTGTCCGGAGCAAGTATGGTGGATCTGACACACCGGTGTCAATGTGTTCTTTTTTCCATTTCCAGGAGTGTATTTCGAAGTCGGGAGCGAAGGGTTGTCGATTAATTATTCGACACGGATTTTAATGTGGGGAGTGAGGAGTGAGAGACCACTATATTCGTTGAAACAAGAGGTTTTTGGAAATTATGACGAGAACTGTCATTTGAAGCAAAAGATTCATCTGGACGTATGCCCTATTCCGAAGGGTTTTCGAGAGAGAACACATTTAATGTACATTGTACTTTAACTTCTGTATTATTCGATACATTGTCAGATTTATATGTTTACAACAGTTAGAAAACATTACAATGTACATTTTACAAAGCATCATTTGAAAAACATATATATTTTAACACATGCGCCTTTAACGTTATCGTACACGCCACATTACAACTAGTTTGGAGTTCACAACAACTGTTCGAATATCCCACTGTCAAATTGAATGCATTTGTGCACTCCTGGAAGAACAAGTCGTGTTGCTCGTCTGAGTGTCTCTCACGTTCTCTAATGAGAGCAACAGCGTCCATGATGCGACCAAGCATTTCATCTAGCGTACTCACCTCTCATTTGTACACTTCAGACTTCATCCAACCCTATAAACACAAATCGAGTTGCGTATGGGTTGGCGATCTTGGTGCTCAGTTAATTGTACTACCATGGACAACACAGCGAGTAGGGTAAGAGCGGTTGAGATGTCCTGCCATGCGTCTTGTAAAGTATGGAGCGGCTCCTTCATGTTATAAGTACATTGAAGGCCGCGTGTCCATTTTGCAAGCCATATTAGTAATTTTGCCCGCCATTCGCTCTTCTGAAATGCCTGGCCCTATCAATACGCTGTCGATCATGCCAAACCAAACACTGATCTAAAAACGAACTACGAAATTAGTTTCCGCTGCAGTGCGGATTTTCCTCACCTTTGATGGGTATAACGTATGTTGATGATTCCATTCCATGCAAACGTGGCTTCACCAGCGCACAGTATTAATGGAAGCAAATTACGATTGTTATTCAACCAGCGACGAAATGGAAGAAGTCGTGTGGCACTGTTGTCAACGTGAAGATTGTGGACACACTGTATGTGAAATGGGTACAAGTTTTCCGCACCTAACCTTCGCCATACATTTATTCGTTGGACATTAGTACGCGCCGGTAGTATGACCACGCTGAACCATTTCAATAAGTGTTGTTGTCGCTGCACAGGTTTTGAACTGCACTTTTAGAAGAAAAATTGGAACTTGGAAGACTACCTATTTTAAGCATTGTGCCACCGAAAACCCTGGTAATTTCAGCGTATCGGAAGGCCCCGTGGTATTTTTAGACAGCAGCAGGAGCACTACCATCTCAAAAGGCGTAAACACACACCATTTCTGCACATTCTTTATTAATGTAGTTACGTTGCATTCTAGCCAGCCCGAAAAATCATTGTTAACCGATGCTTCTCTCTGATACACTTCCAGATTCCTTGCTCTCTTTCACCCACAATGTGCTACGGACAGCTGCACGTTCGTCTGGGAGGTTTAATGGCAGAAAGACATCCCGAGCAAAGAGAATGAAGTAAGTTACCTTTAATTTACGTCTATGGTCACAAACTTTTTGTTAACAGATTACCGGTTTCGGTCTTTAATGACCATCATGAGATCTCTTTCATAAAAACAAAGTCCTAATGTACTGTTTTTATGAAAGAGATCTGATGATGGTCATTAAAGACCGAAACCGGTAATCTGTCAAACAAAAGTTTGTGACCATAGACGTAAATGAAAGGAAACTTATTACATATACGTGTCCCTGTTTTTTCGCGACAATGTCGTAGCTTCTGGAAAGAGAATGAAGGCAACGACGTACGTTGAGGTAGAATAAAACGTCAGAGCCACTGGGTGCGCGGCACTGGCCAAAACCAAATCTACATCAGAAATATTCTACACTCCTGGAAATTGAAATAAGAACACCGTGAATTCATTGTCCCAGGAAGGGGAAACTTTATTGACACATTCCTGGGGTCAGATACATCACGTGATCACACTGACAGAACCACAGGCACATAGACACAGGCAACAGAGCATGCACAATGTCGGCACTAGTACAGTGTATATCCACCTTTCGCAGCAATTCAGGCTGCTATTCTCCCATGGAGACGATCGTAGAGATGCTGGATGTAGTCCTGTGGAACGGCTTGCCATGCCACTTCCACCTGGCGCCTCAGTTGGACCAGCGTTCGTGCTGGACGTGCAGACCGCGTGAGACGACGCTTCATCCAGTCCCAAACATGCTCAATGGGGGACAGATCCGGAGATCTTGCTGGCCAGGGTAGTTGACTTACACCTTCTAGAGCACGTTGGGTGTCACGGGATACATGCGGACGTGCATTGTCCTGTTGGAACAGCAAGTTCCCTTGCCGGTCTAGGAATGGTAGAACGATGGGTTCGATGACGGTTTGGATGTACCGTGCACCATTCAGTGTCCCCTCGACGATCACCAGTGGTGTACGGCCAGTGTAGGAGATCGCTCCCCACACCATGATGCCGGGTGTTGGCCCTGTGTGCCTCGGTCGTATGCAGTCCTGATTGTGGCGCTCACCTGCACGGCGCCAAACACGCATACGACCATCATTGGCACCAAGGCAGAAGCGACTCTCATCGCTGAAGACGACACGTCTCCATTCGTCCCTCCATTCACGCCTGTCGCGACACCACTGGAGGCGGGCTGCACGATGTTGGGGCGTGAGCGGAAGACGGCCTAACGGTGTGCGGGACCGTAGCCCAGCTTCATGGAGACGGTTGCGAATGGTCCTCGCCGATACCCCAGGAGCAACAGTGTCCCTAATTTGCTGGGAAGTCGCGGTGCGGTCCCCTACGGCACTGCGTAGGATCCTACGGTCTTGGCGTGCATCCGTGCGTCGCTGCGGTCCGGTCCCAGGTCGACGGGCACGTGCACCTTCCGCCGACCACTGGCGACAACATCGATGTACTGTGGAGACCTCACGACCCACGTGTTGAGCAATTCGGCGGTACGTCCACCCGGCCTCCCGCATGCCCACTATACGCCCTCGCTCAAAGTCCGTCAGCTGCACATACGGTTCACGTCCACGCTGTCGCGGCATGCTGCCAGTGTTAAAGACTGCGATGGAGATCCGTATGCCACGGCAAACTGGCTGACACTGACGGTGGCGGTGCACAAATGCTGCGCAGCTAGCGCCATTCGACGGTCAACACCGCGGTTCCTGGTGTGTCCGCTGTGCCGTGCGTGTGATCATTGCTTGTACATCCCTCTCGCAGTGTCCGGAGCAAGTATGGTGGGTCTGACACACCGGTGTCAATGTGTTCTTTTTTCCATTTCCAGGAGTGTATTTCGGCATGTTTTGCTTCAGATGAGCGTTGCTATCATATTTCTGAATATTGAATTTTCCTCCTGGGATACCCTGTATAATGATGCCGTGGATTAGCATTACACTCAGAAAAGATTTCAGTAGCTGATGAACATTTTGTTGAAGGTTCAAGGTTAGCATTTCCTTCGACCTGTGATAGGAGGGTGTTTGTGGCGTCATGTTTTTCACATCATGGCAACTTTGATGATCGTCATTACGTCACAAAATCATGAATTACCTACTGGATTCCGTGTGTTTAATCGCAAAATATCCTATTTCTTCAACTTATATTTTGGCCAGAGGAGCACGACGAACCGAACCTAACACGTACTTTAGATATAGCGGTCTTGTCGAGTAATGACGCAATGGATCGTCAGGGACTTTTTAGCCGAACTCTCGGCCAGCGGGCAGTGGTACAGATGAAATCCCAATAGAGAATATTAGGGAGGTGGCTACCAATTTAGGGCACTTGGCTTACAGTCAAAGGAAACCTCCGGAAATATTTAGACAGCAGCAGTCGTGAAGGCGGGGGGTGAGGGGGAGGACAAGAGGGCGGGAGGGGAGGGACGGGGTGGCGGGGCGAGCATGGAGGAGGGTAGGACTGGAGGTAATATTTTTAATTTAATTCTTGAACTGAATGTTCTAGATAAAAAATTGAAACTTAGTCAATGTGAAGGCGTAATTGTCCATATAAGTAATAAAGCGAAGTACATGCTCGACACATATATCTAATCGTGGAATGGGGAGTGATCTTTTGTGTTTCGAAGAAGAGGCTGCAGCATTCGCGTCCTCCCATTTAAACCAGTGGGTGGCGCCACTGCGAATGTGGCCAAGATAGAAAAGGCAGCGACAGAGAGGGAGGCAAAGAGCTTTGTGTTTAGAAGCTGATCATTGCCAGGATATCGAAGAATCAATAGCAACTGCACTGTAACAACCTTGTTGCGAACTGATCAAAGAAAGCGCCTGGTCTGGCGCTATCTCTGGATTGAAACCGCTATTTGAATTAATTAAATCTTTCACCCAACGAATTTCCATTGTACAAAAGTGGTGAGGCTTTCGCGCCAACGTGGTAACGTATTGTTTGTAGGTTCGGGATTTTGTCAGACGCTTGTTTAATGATTTTTCCGACATTTCGCCAGCAACAGTTTCATAGTCTTCATCCACCAACAGCAATGGAGGGTGACTCTTTCATTCTGAAGATTCGCTGTCCATTGCTGTTGGTGGGTGGTGATTGTCTTATGTACCTGTAACGCCAACGTCTGACGGCCATTCCTCTGTCATCACCGTTGTGGTCCTCCCTTGTTACCCGTAATGTTGACGTGAGTAGTCCACTTAATCCAGTGTTTGCCAAAAACCCCTGTGGAGCATTTGTAAAGACAGGCGCTGCACTTGACACCTTAGAAACCTAAGACGTGGCACTGATACGTCTATAACACATTCGTCATGTGGAGCGTATTATGAGGAACAGCTCGGTGACTTCCGAAGACATTTAAACAGTCTCCATCACAACACAAATGGAGCGAGGTCTGCACTAACCTTCAAATCACCATTCTATCCAGAAAATAGCACTGATTAATTCACTAGTAAGGCGAGAAAAATAAAATGTGAGCCATAGAAACTTAGACGCGACATACAACAAGTGAAAGCGTACTGAAGAACAATCGGTATCTCATCAGTTTAACGAAATGTTACACTCGGCTAAGTGACACATTGGAAGAAAATATATCGGTTACGGCTTTTCTGCCATAAATCCTCGGTGCGACGGACAGGCTATTGAAGCAAGTAATCTTTTTACTACCCTATGACCAAATGCTTTTTATCAGAAACTTATGAGAATTTTCAGCACAAGCATGGATTTATAATATGATATATGACGTTACATTGGTGCGCCTTCTTCAGCGAGGTATGTGCGCCTATTTATAATCTCGAGGCTGGATTTTACATAGTTTCTCTTTACTTGTATTACAATTGCTCACAAATGTGTTTAGGAGTAGATAATAGTGCACTACACTGAGTGGCACAGTGCTTGATGTATGTATTGCCAGATGCTGTGTAATGCGCGTATTTGGTAAAACATTTTTTGGTTATAGCGAATATCAATTCAAATGGTTCAAATGGCTCTGAACACTATGGGACTTAACATCAGAGGTTATCAGTACCCTACAACTTAGAACTACTTAAACATAAGTAACCTAAGGACATCACACACTTCCATGCCCGAGGCAGGACTCGAACCTGCGAGCGTAGCGGTCGCGCGATTCCAGACTGAAGCGCCTAGAACCGCATGGTCACAGCAGCCGGCGAATATCAATTATTGGATGTTTAATTAATAAACGTTTTTTGTACAATTTCTTTAGATGAGAAGATGGTAATTTAAACTGATAAGATTAGATGTTTATTCATGTATTTATTGCGATATGGACACGTGAAACTTCTCTGGTACGCCAGCCGATGTGGTCGAGCGGTTCTAGGCGCTACAGTCGGGAACCGCGCGACTGCTACGGTCGCAGGTTCGAATCCTGCTTCTGGCATGAATGTGTGTGATGTCCTTAGGTTAGTTAGGTTTACGTAGTTCTAAGTTCTAGGGGACTGATGACCTCAGAAGTTAAGTCCCATAGTGCTCAGAGCCATTTGAACCAATGACCAAGGAAAGGACCTCCTTATTCGGGGCTTGCTGCCACGGGATGGTAGCTCCGCAACAGTTCAGTATTGACGAGATGGATAATTGTTTATTTCGTCTGTCTCAGTTTCATTGATATAAAATTCAGCTCTAGTGGTTACCCGTTTCAGGCTCCCCACTAGACTTTGTTTCTGTATCGAATTAGGCCCAACTTTACCTCCAACTCTATAAAAGTCTACGTATTACCATAACAATGTCCCCACAAACTGTTATCCAACTTAGACTCGTATGCTAACCTTTGACTAAACATAACCTAATTTGAACTGAACTGTAACTTATCTGAATGCAATTTTCGCCCGCATCTCGTGGTCGTGCGGTAGCGTTCTCGCTTCCCACGCCCGGGTTCCCGGGTTCGATTCCCGGCGGGGTCAGGGATTTTCTGAGCCTCGTGATGGCTGGGTGTTGTGTGCTGTCCTTAGGTTAGTTAGGTTTAAGTAGTTCTAAGTTCTAGGGGACTTATGACCATAGCAGTTGAGTCCCATAGTGCTCAGAGCCATTTGAACCATTTTTTGCAATTTTCGTATACTAAACACGTAAGTGAAGTACAGCAATTATCTGGCCCTAATCTAAATTTTCATTTATCTCGCGTCTTGACAACAGAAGCTGGAACTAAGACGCCTCATTTCGGTTTTAGAAGATTGATAAACTTTGTCTTGGAGCGCTTTGGCTCGGGGATGTCATCTTGATTCGTCTGAAGTTCTGGTACCTCTTCTTGTAGTTCTGTTATTTATTTATTTATTTCAAAAAATAGGCCAGCACGGTTTTGCGCCAGCGGTGTGCCCAGTCAAACAAACTATGGCGTCAGAAAGTTAACATTCAGATTATGTGCCTCAAACAAACACACATTATAATGAAAACTGTGCTTTATCGAAATAATTACTTACTTATTCCATGTGAGATAATGCTTCCCCTCAAAAAAACAGTGCGCTGACGCCGGAGAAAGTTTCAACAAAATCTCTAAAGTGGTGTGGAAGGAAAAGGAACAGGCGTCCGCTCATGAAGATTGTCTACGATTGCCCAGAATGGTGGCTGACGGGGAATCTCAGCGTTATCAGACAGCAGTAGTCGCAGAAATTTGCGAATACCCGTTTGTTCGACATATCTTGATTTACCCCACTATTCTGTACACTTCGCAGTTTATTTATTATAAAATAAGATCAAAAGTTTCCGTTAGAAGGCCGTGCAGTCCATAATAGGTATACCAGCTAGGCAAAATCACCGTGCTCATTGAGGAAATCATCCCACTGCCTCAGCAGGTTGAAGATACCCGTTTGATAAAACTCTGTGTTTTGTAATTGCCCGCTGTGTTTTGTAATTGCCCGCTGCTCATCGTCGTCCTACAAAAATCGTAGAGTTCTCAAGGCCTTTCATAGTGAATCGAGGTTGAGCCTACAGAGCGTTTGCTAGGGCGTCTCGCACTTCAGTTGGCATATGTTCTGCGTTTCATTTGCGATATAGGGTCGTGCGTTAACATGAAGTAGCAGCACCCCTTGTCTTAGTTTTCGACAGACTAACTGCCACATAAACATTATCCATTCTCCGATGGATGTCTGCCGGTCTTAGTCCTTCGGCAACCAAGAAAAGAATAACATTGCGTTGCTCGTCTTTGGATGCATCTCGTAAAACGTCTCCATATTTCACGTTTTCGCATTTAACGCCACGCACATCGGAAGGACACGAATGCCACAATAATCCCATGCCCAAATGACGGTGCTCATACACCTGCATCGTAGCGGCGCTAATTTGCATATACGCTGCAGCAACGTCCTCAGACGCAAACTTTTTGATCACCCCTTATTAAGGTTCGTTGCCTCAATCGATAGAAACGGAAGGGTAATTTTATTTCCCATCCGTCAGTCCGTCCGTCTGTTAAGACCACTTTTTCTCAGGAAAAAGTAGACTTATTAAGTTGAAACTGATGCCACATACTAAGGTACATGGTCCCCTGTTATTAGATGCTAAGTTAATGCAGTCAAAAGTTACGACCATTTATGTCACAATTATGATACAAACTTGTTCATTAAAACTTAATGGATACTTTCCTTGATATATAATCAAGAAATTTCGCAAATACAAGGGTTTCACAGTACGAGTAAAGGAAAACAATCAGAAAGTTTTTCAAAAAATGGTTCAAATGGCTCTGCGCACTATGGGACTTAACATCTAAGGTCATCAGTCCCCTAGACTTAGAACTACTTAAACATAACTAACCTAAGGACATCACACACATGCATGCCAGAGGCAGGATTAGAACCTGTGACCGTAGTAGTCGCGCGGTTCTGGACTGAAGCGCCTAGAACCGCTCAGCCACCATGGCTGGCAGAAAGTTGTTAATTTGTAATTATATCACATGAAAAAAACATTTCTTTTGTCAATAGTTTTCCGATTTCAATGTAGAAATTAAAATGTTCTCGAAAGTCTGGCAATCCCTGGGCAAGATACTTGCCAGGAACGATGTAAAAACCGCTGAGATCCTATACTGCCGGGAAAGGATGAACTGTCCGTACACATCAGTAATTTCTTACGTAACCCCTAGCTCATGAGTCCTACTTGAACTAGGCCAATTTTATAATGGTACACTGAATTTGTCAGTGCCATATTTTTCTTCAACATTAATATAAGTAATAGTTTCCTATAACGCATCATTTTTAATAAACCTAAACAAAAGAAATCTCGCTCTGTGTACAAGAAACTGCAGAAGGCAGTTACATAGCGGGCGGGGAAGGGGGGGACAGATAGGTCTGCCAGGTGCGCAGATCAATTTGGTGCGGATTTACTCTTAAAAGAAGCAGTGCGTCCGACTCACATCGTCTACTGACCTAGCCTTGGCACGGTGTACTATCTGGGATGGATTTAGAGGAGAAGACACCAGCACGAGTCAATTTTGGCAAACATACAGCAGCAGAATCAAATTGTTCAAATGGCTCTGAGCACTATGGGACTTAACTTCTGAGTTCATCAGTCCCCTAGAACTTAGAACTACTTAAACCTAACCAACCTAAGGACATTACACACATCCATGCCCGAGGCAGGATTCGAACTAACGACCGTAGCGGTCGCGCGGCTCCAGACTGTAGCGCCTAGAACCGCTCGGCCACTCCGGCCGGCCAGCAGAATCAGCCAGTAGGATCCAGTGTTAACTTCCACATAAGAAAGACTGCAACCGGAGCTTGGGAAATTTTCGTGAACACTCGTAATGTGTTGCCATAGGTGTCGTACTTCCTGTATGCTACATAGGCTGGAGGAAACACAGTGGATCACGCAGCTTAAGGTGATGGAACGAGGCCTCTGGCCGGTGGCGCCAACAGTAGGGCGGATAGCTGTTGCCGGCCAGCCAGCCGACGAACAATGGGCGGGCCCGTTAAACGCAGATAATGCCGGCCCGCGCGCTGAATAATGCATCGCACCGCCGGCAGCGCCGCAGCCGCGGCCGCTACGCGTCGCTGCACCGAGCCGTCCCGGCGCCCGCGGCGTTATTCTATCGACTCTCTTCCGCAGTAGTCGATCGGAATGCAGTCGACTCCTCGCCAGCCGCGACTGTTTCACCACTAGTGCATCCGGGGTATCGAGACTCTCACAGTCTGAGAAATCGACGTCCTTCCGGTTTTGATACATCCTGCGTCCCTCTGATTGAAGAGATTGGTAGTGTATGTTTCAAAGGGTTTTGCTACTACCCTCAGTTCAGCTATAGCTAGTCCTGCATTCGAGAGATTTTTGTACCATTTACTTTATGCGTATGAGTTCATGTTTTTAATAAATGAACACAGCACACTACTACATACGGTATTTACACTACAAACCATTAAGCATCACCGTGTTACGTCGTAGCACTATTCCCATTTTTCATTCCTATTCCTTTCGCGTACTGAGCAAAAGAATAATCTGCACCTACATATATATTCAGTAAACAGCCATACGGTGCGTGGCGGAGGATACATTGTACAGCCACTAATCACTTCCCTTCCTGTCCACTCGGAAGGAGAGGGAGGAAAAAAAAGACTATCTATATGCTAACATGCGAGAAATTTCTCTCGTGTACATCGGCGGCATTACGATTTTCTAAATTTTCTCATCAGCCTTCTTTGAAAATAATGTAGCGTTCCCTCCAGCGACTCCCATTCGAGTTCTCGAAACATCTCCGTAATACCTGAATTTTAATCGAATCTTTCGGTAGCAAATCTAGCAGCCACCTCTGAATTGCTTCTATATCTTCCTTTAATCAGAGCTGGTGGGGATCCCAAACATTCTAGTACTACTCAAAAAGGGGTCACATTAGTGTTATGTATCGGGTCTCCTTTACAGATGATCACACTTTCCTAAGACTTCCCGAATAGACAGAAAACGAACTTTCGCCTTCCCCACCACAGTCCTTCATGCTTGTTCCATTTCATATCGCTTTGAGACGTTACGACTAGATATTTAATCGACCGCACTGTATCACGTAGCGCAATATTAATTCTATACTCGAACATTACAGGTTGGTTTATCGTACTCACCTGCAGTAACGTACGTTTTTCTACATTTATAGCTAGTTATCATTTATTCCACAAACTATAAATTTTCTCTAAATCACCTTATATCCTCCTATAGTCACTCAACTTCGACGCCATACCGTACGCCATAGCATCACCAGGAAACAAGCACAGACTGCTTCTCACCATATTCGTCAGAAAACAGCGGTCCTATCGCACTTCTCTGGGTAATCCTGAAGATTTCCCTGGTGAACATTCTCCGTCTATGACAATGTACAGGGCTCTATTAAGAGGCCACTCACTTATCTAGGAAGCTATTCCGTATGCTCGTACCTTCGTTAACAGTCTGCAGTGGGGCACTCTGTCGAAAGCTTTTTGGAAATCTAGTAATATGAAACCAGACTGTTGCCCTCCGTCCATAGTTCGCCGGATAACTTGTGATTAAAGGATAAACTCATTTTCGCACAAGCTATGCTTTCTAAAACTGTGCTGATTTGTGGACAGGAGCAACTTAGATTCAAGGAAATTTCATAAAATCGTACGAAGAATATCATATAAAATATGACTGTACATGCTTGTTAATTTTATGTGCTTCTGTAAGCGTCCTAATCTCTCTTACTCTCATGATCGCTACACGACATATACTATGGGGACAGTACATTGATGAGACGAAACATTACGATTCCTACCCACTGTGAGGCTGCATTTCGCCTCGTTTCATTGTGGGTTCGTGGCAGACACGAATCGTGGATCGTTGTAGCGAGGATCCAGGCCGCATATAGAGAACCGATTGCCATAAGAGACTTTGACAAAGGGTAGGTTGTTATGGCCACGCATCTGGGCAACGGGCATCTCGGAAACGGTGAATCGCATCCGATGTGATAAGTGCTGCTGTCGTGAGCATATGTGTGGGAAGTGGTTGAACGAAGGTGAAACTTTGAGCAGGCGACTAGGTGACTTACGCCAGCGCCTCAACTCAAAACATGGAGGTTGGAGATTGCCCTCTCTGTAAAGGGTAGACGGCGATCTTTGGCACATCTAACGCCGAAGTCCAGTTTTGGTGCAGGAGTGTGTTTCGCAGCTCACCATTAGGTGCACATTGTTGAACGTGCTATCCCGCATAAGATGCTCCCTACGTGTTCCCATGTCAACCCAATGTCATCGTCGAGTACTATTGAAGGGGGCACGGAACCATCGGCATCCGCCCCTGGAACAATGGTCGATGCCCGTTTCCGCATAAGACGTAATCCAGACGAACGGCTACGCAAACCATGCGCCACACAGTGGATAAGGCTGGTGGAGCCAGTACACTATGTCTGGGCTAGAGGTACAACAACAGCTTATAACGAAGTAACTCAACATTTTATGTTTTTGGTTAAATACGAAATCGATATTAACACTCTCCTAGATGTGATGCTCGCTATTTCATGAACAGCGCGGAGTCTTATACTCAAAAACGTTCAAACATATGTCAATTCCTAAGGGACCAAACTGCTGAGGACACCAGTCCCTAGACTTACACACTACATAAAATAACTTATGCTAATAACAATACGCACACCCATGCCCGAGGGAGGACTTGAATCTCCGGCGAGAGGGGCCGCGCAATTCGTGACACGGCACCTCAAACCGCGCTGCCACTTCGCGCGGCTAAGTCGTATGCGCATGCGCACAAATGTTTACTGTGCAGCAGTTTGACGCATTCCTGACAGTCAACATATGGACGCCACTACGAAACGTGGAATGTGTGCTATGGTTAGTAGAGTTAAAATGTGCAATACATATTTAGCGACATGCAAGAAGAGAGTACAACGAGAATCTTTCGACAGGTAAATCCGTTTATCAGTGGTAACAACTGGGAAACGGAACATTCGATATAAGATGATGGGAAACGTCCTAAAACGCAAGTGAATGAAGAGACTGTGGAAGGTGTGCTCGAAACATTGCTAGAAAGCCACGTAAATCCATCAGGAAATCTAGTAGGGAAATAGTCATCTCAAGTTCGACGGTGCGCGATATTGTGCACAAATGTCTCTGGTTGCGTGCTTAAAAACTCCAAATTTCCTACCAAATTAAGCCCTAGGGTCACCGTCGGTGATGTAAGTTTGCTGTTGAAGTGTAGTGCGTCGTATAGACGAAAACAATGGCTACACCTATGCAGTAGTGTTCAGTGATGAATTTACCTTCCACGTCTATGGCAACGTTAACCGACATAACTGCCGAATATTGGAAATTGAGACTCCAGGGGAAGTGATTTTGTACGAGAGAGACACACCAAAAGTTAACTTATCGTTTGGATTACATATACATGGTGTGATTTGTCATTTTTTTCTTTTTCGCTCATGGTGTTAACAGTGATAGGAAATACCTCTTTCGACTGTTTGGTCGAATGTTCCACAGGTGCCTTCCGACGTCATTTCCCAGTAGAATGGTGTCCAACCCGCTCCCTGAGATGTTACCTGAACTTTGGATCGGAAGGGTGTTTGTTGGAGGCTGGGGCCCCGTTGCGTGGCAACGTAGGTCTTAGTGCAAGGAGGTTTATCAAGAATATTATTTAGAAATGAAAGGTTCGAGATCTGGTAGATTTTAGACAACAGTTCTATGGCACATGGCCATTGCACCTATCATGCTGCCGGCCGCTGTGGCCGCGCGATTCTAGGCGCTTCAGTCAGGAACCGCACTGCTGCTACAGTCGCAGGGTCGAATCCTGCCTCGGGCATGGCTGTGTGTGATGTCCTTAGGTTAGTTAGATTTAAGTAGTTCTACGTCTAGGGGACTAATGACCTCAGATGTTAAATCCTAGTGCTTAGAGCCATTTGAACATTTGAACCGTCGTGCTAACGAACATCTGGCGAAAAGTGGAGTATCGTTTCGATATCTAGCGACCTATAATCGGTGCCACCATTGAACTGTACCTCCATGCATAAAAGTGTTTGAGCTCCTAAAATTAAATTTTCACTCTACAGCGGAGTGTGCGCTGATATGAAACTTCCTGGCAGATTAAAACTGTGTGCCGGGCCTAGACTTGAACTCGGGGCCTTTGCCTTTCGCGGGCAAGTGCTCTACCGACTGAGCTACCCAAGCACGACTCATGCTCCGTCCTCAAAGCTTTAATTCCGCCACTACCTCGTCTCCTACCTTCCAAACTTCACAGAAGTTCTCCTGCGAACCTTCCAGGAGTGCTAGTTCTGCAAGATTCGCAGGAGAGCTTCTGTGAAGTTTGGAAGGTAGGAGACGAGGTACTGGCGAAATTAAAGCTGTGAGGACGGAGCGTGAGTCGTGCTTCGGTAGCTCAGTCGGTAGAGCACTTGCCAGCGAAAGGCAAAGGTCCCGATTTCGAGTCTCGGTCCGATACACAGTTTTAATCTGCCAGGAAGTTTCTGTTTGAGCTCCTGTCTACAGTGTTGGACATATAGTCATAAACGAGTACCTCTTGCTCGGATATCCTGTATATGATATGGGAGAAGGAACATGAAACTGGGCTTCTATGGGACCTGTAGCGGAAATCGAAGAGACAATGGCAGCTGTGGACAACGTGAACATTGAGAATCACCCATATTCTGTCGTGCTGTATGTCTTCCCCGACGGCGATGGTATCTTCCACCATATGACACTAAAGGCTGCTACTAAATCAGCAGTACACCGATAACGTTACGCCTGTGGAAGGATTTTAATTTGTGAGCATGACATAGAAAGGTATCGGATTGTTTCTCGTTTCTTCCAAGATTCCTATCAAAAGGAAACGATAGAAAAACAAACGGGTATTCAACCAAGGTTCTGTTAGTAATAAATTAAACTGTAATTACGCCGAAAGAAACCTTCGTCAGCCTAATTAAGCAAAGTACGAAGTACTGGCACCGATCATAAAGGAAGATGACTATTGTGATTGACTTTACTTGACGCTGGCGTTATGCTTTGCAAATAAGAAACCCAGCAGCAGCGCAATTTATCAAACGATGTAATGCTAACTTGGCATGAACGACACAAAATTAATATTAACCGTTTTTGCAACGACTGGCTGTCAGTAAGCTTACTACCTGTGTTAAAGCAGAAGGCTAATGATGATTGTAAGTAAATGATTTACTATTGGTGGAGCAGTATTAACTTGGACATGATAGTTCTTTCAACATTTAAGTTATTGGAAAGTACTGTATTATTTATTGTGACTATTATTTTCATTCTCAAGTAGCATTCACTTCTTTATACTATTCAGCTCAATTCGGAGCCGTGATACATTGATCTAGTGCAGTTTGCATACACTGACGAGCCAAAACGTTATGAGTTCCGGATTAATAGCTTGATTGTCCGTCTTTGGAACGAAATGTACCACTGATTCTGCGTATCACGGATCCGACCGTTTGTTGGTAGGTTTGTGGGGGTACGTGGCATTATATGTCTACTCACAGGTGACGTAAATCGGTAAATAACGGGCCGCTGATTTACGTACGCGGCTAGATGATTCCCATAGGATTTACATCAGGCGAATTTGGTCGCCGAGATATCAACGTGAGTTCAATGTAATGTTCCTCAAACCATTGTATCACAGTTCTGGCTCCGAGACACTGACAATTGTACTGATGGGAAATGATATCGCCGACGGAGAAGACAACAAGTGTGAAGGGGTGCAAATGGTCCGCAGATGTCAGCGTGTCTTCGATAACTACTACAGGTAGTATGCAAGCGCAGTAGAGTGTCTCCCTTATCATAATACTGCTCCCAGCAGCCTGCGCCCGCCTCGCGCTGCACGCTTCGAGCCACCATTCACCTCGAAGGTGGTATTTGTGGAGACGACCATCGACCTAATGTAGCAAAATTGTGATTCATTCGAAGAGCCGACACGTTTCCATTAATCGATGGTCGGATCCCGATGGGTCCATGCCCAGTGCAGTCGTCATTGACGATGTCGTTGGGTCAATATGTGAACACGGAGCGGAGCTCCACGTTCAATAACGTAATACTAACGATGGGCTCCGAAATAATTGTGCGTGCGCCAGCATTGTGCTCTTTCGGCAGAGATGCCACAGATCGTCGTCTATCCTACTTTACAGAGCAGACCAGTCTCCGAAGCCCACCTTCGGTGAAGCGTCGTGGACGTCTAACCATGCAGGGCTTAGTGGTAGTTTCACTGTTCACTGTCCTTCTACCTCTTTCCGCAGGTGCTCACTACAGTAACACGTGGACATTCGACTAGCTTCGCCCTTTTCGAGACACTCGTTCACAGACTCTGCGTAATAATAATAATTGCTTATCTCAATGGGTTTCCCCATTTGTAGCCCATATGCTCGCTAGAGTGATACCTTGCCCATTTCTGCTCCGCTTACATCCTTTTATACTTTTGTTAGCGCTTCTTGCCGTTCTTCTTACCTCGTTCAGATCACAAAGTGCGAACACTTCGCTTGCTTGTCACTGACGGACTCTTGCCACAAAGGCGCCTTTCAGTTCGACCGCCAGATCCATATTTTCTATTCCTGTCAACCCAGTTTCGTTGCAGAGGAGCTTCCCCCCATGTTTTACGTGATTACAGTCCTACATCCCCTATGTGTGACCAGATTTACAAGTAAAGTTTTAACTTTTCCATTCTTTTAGAGCATATTACGTTTGAATATACATCCATACAATAATAACGATTTCGTAAAGACTCACAATTAATGAATAAAACATTTACACAAATGTTACATCAAAAAGATTGGATATACAGAAGCCACATTAAGTAAAAACAGACGATGAAGTTAGATGAGACAATCACAGGTAATATCGATAATAATGTTACAAGCAGAATAACTGTCCGCATCGTGCTTGGAACCACCTTGATGTCTTCAGCAACAAGTTTACCTAGTATAAATCGGATGGACACTGCCTGAGTAGCAGTCGGACTTGACTTCTGCACCCACAAACCAGCCCTTTCGATGTGGCGCATACGCCGATGATGCGATGTTCTTAGCACGGACTGGTGACGAAATACGAACGGCGCTTTCCTGGCTACAACAGTATGGGGCGGTGGCAGGCAGTGTGATCAGCCACCGGAAATCACGCTACATGGAGGAGGGAAGATGCATGCCTGCAGAACTGGATGTATCCCTAACAAAGGTCCCAGTGTTCAGATGTTTAGGATTATCGCTCCATCGCCGTATACAACGACGGCTGCCTCTTCGTATCGTAAGGTCTAACGATGACTCCGCACAGAGGTTCGCCTCAACAAATGAAGATCGTTGGACATTTTGCAACGCCACTCAGTACGTCAATGGCTTCTCAACTTAACCATTACGCGCACGTATTAACGATGTCAGACACGATGGCTGCCAGAATACAGGCAGTGTTTCTACACGTGGCGAACGCTGCGGCCGTTTTTAAGATTCGTTTTGTTACTCTTACTTTACCCTTCCACAAAGGACGTGTTTGACTGACTCACGTGAAGCACAGAGCATTGGTGCTGTACCTTCATTCAATGCGACTACTCTGGCTTCCACCAACAGACAGTCTTCCTGTCATCCTGATAGCAGACGTCGCCCGCCCACACACTGTGCCCACCGGTACCTATAGGACATTTATCGCCCTCGCTATCACATACTATGACGTTTCTCGTGGAGCACAGCTATATGTTGGGAGTTATTCCGGAGACACGGAATCCGACAGCAAAGATGTGTTATAGTGTTCTCCAACGCTGGAATCCGGCTAACGACATTGTACGACGCCACCCGCAGACTGACTGGACGCAGGTTTGGGGGGCCATCCACGCACCCTTCCTGTAGCTATACTGCGGTCGACGTGGTATGTGGTCACTAACGAGAAATTTCCCACCCGACGAAGGCTACATGCCATTCACCTAACTGACGACCCTATGTGCCCCCGCTGCGAGATAGTAGACACGAACGAACACAGACTGAATTGTGGCCCAGCACACGAGTGTTGGAAACTGATCCGCCAGATACTGGCTTTCCTGCTGCGCCGCCCCTATGTTTTGAGGGTGCCCCTGGACCTCTTTCATCACGACGCCGTCTATTTCCCGATGACCCGGATGAATGCGGTAAACTGTGTACAAGGAATAGCGATACACTACATGTACCAGGTCGGCGAAAAGGGAGTACTCGATTTGTGGCGGTACATGGTCGACGAGTTCCTGGTCTTAACGAACAGAACGCAATACCGGAACCTTTTTTCTAACTATTTAGGATCGTCATTCATGGACCATCCGCACAGTTGGGGTGTGCCGGGTGTGAGAAGAAATTGACTTGCAGACGTCATGTTTCCACAATTCCCCTACAGTAACAGAAACAGTCTCTGTCTGCAGCGGAACCGGACACTCCGACGGTTGATGACTGGTGATGCCCATTTCAATGACGACCGCCTCTTACTGGCTGCCCGCTTCGATAAGACCATCCCAGCGGGCAAGATGGCCCTTTTTAGTTCACATTATCGGCATAATTTTTGGCGTACGGCTCCCTTGATTTTGTTATTATTGCAAAAAAATAGTAACACAGAAAATAAAATGTGATGCTGCCTTCGGTAGTAGGAGGAGCGAGACATCGTGGCCAGGTCTCGGAATTCGACCCCCTACCCGTCTTGCTTCCTCTCCTTCGCAGGAGAGCTTCTCTAAAGTTTGGAAAGTAGGAGACGAGGTACTGGCAGAAGTAAAGCTGTGAGTACCGGGCGTGAGTCGTGCTTCGGTAGCTCAGTTGGTAGAGCACTTGCCCGCGATAGGCAAAGGTCCCGAGTTCGAGTCTCGGTCGGGCACACAGTTTTAATCTGCCAGGAAGTTTCAATAAAGAAATGGTAAGGTGACGAAGTTTCGGTCCGCACACAGTTTTAATCTGCTTGGAATTTTCATATCACCACACACTCCGCTGCAGAGTGAAAATCTCATTCTGGAAACATCCTCTAGGTTGTGGCTAAGCCATGCCTCCGCAGTATCCTTTCTTACATGAGTGCTTGTTCTGCAAGGTTCGCAGAAGAGCTTCTGTGAAGTTTGGAAGATAGGAGACGAGGTACTGGCAGAATTGAGGCTGTGACGACGGCTGGTGAGTCGTGCTTGGGTAGCTCAGTTGGTAGACCGCTTTCCCGCGAAAAGCAAAGGTCCCAAGTTTGGGTCTCGATCCGGCACACAGTTTTAATCTGCCAGGAAGTTTCAAAAAGTTTTGTTGTGTCAAGGGTCGTATTTCGTAACTGACAGTTGACAGTCTAGACATAACATACAGACCTGTTGCAAAAGATCTACAATTCCTTAGTTTTGAGCGGTTTTAATGACACAGCAGGGAGCAGGGAAAAGAATATCCGTCCTTGCACATATCGCCGCCCTAAATGAGAGGAGCATGAAAGCATCAATTTTCGGAACGGTTCCACTATCAGCATTCACAAAATTCCTCTCTATAGATACTTAAAAGTAGTAAACGTGTTTTCCATAATTAAATAGGTAAGCTATTTGGCGAAATAGTACGTAAAAACATAGTAATTGCGGCTAATACTCCTGTAACATATACTGTATGTAGCTTCGTCCTACTACTAGTCCGTGACGTCACCACAACTTCGGGCAATAACATAGCGTTTTCGAGCAAATCTTGATATTTAACGGTTTTCAAGTTTCAATTACATAAAAATAAGATATATTTTGTAAGAATATTGACCGTAAATGCGATTTGAATGTTACAATCACTCCCAATAACAACAACCCTAACCATATTTTTAACATAGAAAAATTGCCTTTGATGTGGATGATATTTTTTGGAAGTCCGACAGTGCGTCGCCAGTCTCATAGATTCTTCGCACTAACTTGAATAGTCTTTTGGTTGCCATTCCCCCCAATGATTTTAGAAATTCCATTAATGTCATCTGTCCGTTCTGCTTGGTTTTATCTGGAGCCTTCCATAGCTCTTCTAATTCTAACTCTAATACTGGATCCCCTATGTCATTCTTCTTCTTCTGTCAAGTCTTCCCCATCAGAGTTGCCTTCAGTGTTTTCTTTCCACTTTCTCGTTCCTTCCTCTGCATTTAACAGTGGAATGCCCTTTTCACTCTTAATGTTAGCACCATTACTTTTAATTCCACTCCAAGTGTGTTACGGCTTTTCTATATCCTACTTCTCCTGCAGTCATTTCGCCTTGGCTCTATTTGACTTTCTGAGTTATTTTTATTTCTGTGCTGATGTCCTTCCCTGAACTGTTTATACTTCCGTAGATCATTTGAAATATTTCTTCTGTTAACAAAGGTTTCTTCGGAATTACCTTCCTTGCAGCTATGTCTGACTGTCCAACACTTGTGATCACCCATTTTATAGATATCCACTCCTCTTCAACTGAACTGTCAACTGTAATGTTCCTTATCGCTGTATCCACATTCTTAGCGAACTTCAGATGCCTCTCACCATTTCTCTGTACTTCACTGTATCACTTCATCACACCGTACTTCATCCGTACTATTTTCTTAACCTTCAGTCTGCTCTTCATCATCACTATATTGTGATCTGAGTCTAAATCTGCGCTTGTGTTCGCGTACAAACTCATATCTGATTTCGGAATCTCTGTCTGACGATGACACAATTTAGCTCGATTCTTCCAGTGTTGCCAGGTCTTTACAACTATACGTCCTAGACTTGTGATTCTTGAACAAAGTATTCGCTATTACTGTCTGAAATTTGTTGCAGAAGTCAATTATTCTCCTCTCCCATTCCTACTGCCAAGTTCATATTCTCCTCTACCTTTCTTGTATTCCTTTCCCTACTACCGCGTTCAAGACCCCTTGACTATTAGATTTTCACCTATCTTTGCAAACGAATTAACCATTCAATATCGTTGTATATCTCTTCATCTTATGACGTCGCCATGTATACCAGGCTATTGTTGTTGATTTTTATCTGCTGTCGAATTCGATCTACATGACAGCAGCTTCTAAGTGGTGTCCCCAGCGGATGAAAATAACTGCAAGCTTCAGAAAATATTTTATATGCACTGCATCCGCCGATGCTTTTTTATAGTACCTCACATGCAATGAATAGCTAGTAAAGTAGTTCGATCTGCCCAGTAACATTATTAGAGAATATTGCATAGTCCAACTTCTCCATTATCCTTTGTTCGTCTAGTTTTTTACATAATGACAGCGTTCTCAGAATGACTAAGAACTCTGGGTTCATCTATGATTAATTAATGACATAATTCTTGTGAGTACAAGCCTTCAAATATTTTTTATGTAATAGCGCAGATTTGCAGTACAGTTTATAATTATGTTTCAGTTCTTGTTATTTAAGAATTGAAATATATAGGCTGCAGCTGAAGATGCGGCTATTAGCTGTGAAACCGGTAATGTGGTCAGTTAAAAGCCAAATGTTACTCGCTGTCAGCAGTGTTTTCAATCATGATGACTACTAGCTTCATACTTCGATCTGGTGGGGCCAGGAAGTGCACAACTGGCTGGAGATCCAAGTTGGTGGGCTTCCTGTAGGGTGAAGGGGGAGGGGGGCACGGTTGGTCCTGACAGGGTCGCCATTTCCCGCTAGAGCGGCTCGCGCTCTGACGTCGGCGCCCCGTCAAAGGCGCCGCGGCCGCCGTGACGTGAAAGGCTGTGCCGGCTCGCCTGCTCAGATAGCCGCCGCCGCCGCTGCTTCCTGGGCCACTTCCGCGCCTCACCGTCCCCACGTGGCGCTGCGGCCGTACCAGACCGTCACAGAAACCGCACTCACCCAGCAGCTGCCACTCATACGAAATTACTTTCCCGTTACGTCCGTGTATCAGCTCCAGCTGAATGAGGTTACCCTCGCAACTGTACCTGTGGCCCTACAAGGACCTTTGAGTAACAGCATGGAAAAATTGGAGTGACTTTGTTTCCGACACTATGTATCATTTTCGATGATTCCTCTGTTTTGTGCTGTTTTCAGCAAGTAAGTTTGGTACTCAGCGTAGAGCTATTGGAAGCAAACCCCCTACCACAAAAGTACTTGCCGTTTTGAAGTAACAGGCTTACATGGAACAACTCTCTCGTCACAAAGCCAAGTGAACTACAACATAAATAATTTTGGCAACCCAGTAAGTGACTTGAAAATGTCAAAAATCAGTCTTGACTGCAGTAAAATATATATGGGTAATGGGAAAGATTTCGGTAAAAATTTGGCTGTCTTCAGACCGCATTACTTCAAATGTAAGTATAGAATGAATTTGGAGAAGCATTTGATAATAATACCAAAAACTAAAATATATAAAATACAGTCGAACTTAAAACAAAGAAGTATGGAGACAGTGTTGGTAGTGTGTCGATATGCACCAACCAGCGGAAGATGATTTCTGAGCTCAGGCGGCGACTGGAGTTAAAATGTTCTACTTCCAGGTAGACACGTAGAGAACCTTGACATATATTACAGACTCCTCATAGAACGAGGTTTCATCCAAAATTGAACGAGCCCGATGGTTATCACGAGGTTGGCGTAGAAGTGTCGATAAACAGATTTCAGCCAAAAATCAATTCAGAGCTGCGACAGCGACTGACTGTTAGGGGTTAATGGCATGCACTTAAGAGTGCTGTAGGAATTCATGTCATGTACCACAAATGAACGTGACTTACACGTAAGGTAAGTTCAAATGTTCAAATGTGTGTGAAATCTTATGGGTTTTGCTAAGGTCATCAGTCCCTAAGCTTACACACTACTTAACCTAAATTATCCTAAGGACAAACACACACACCCATGCCCCAGGGAGGACTCGAACCTCCGCCGGGACCAGTCACACAGTCCATGACAAGTAAGGTAAGTGTTTATAATATATGTTGCGTGAAAGGTAGCATTGCGACCGAAAAGTGACGTAAAAATGTCATAGATCCATCATGGCTGCCATAACTAAAGAACATGAAAATCATTAAATAATTATTTACAGTAGAGTAACGCTAAAAGTTATGATAAATTTGATAACAGTAATTAAAAGCATTAAACTGTGATCAAACTGTCATAACACGTCATACATCCATCAAGGCAGTAAAAAATAAAATACATAAGCCCTAAAAAGTTTAATAGAAGCTGTGAAATAGTTGTTTACGCTTACGTAACATGTAGCAGTCACGAAAAACTCTGCACGAAAAGGCCTCAGAACTCCCTGTTTGATTCCACCATCTCTGCCACCGACGCATCTTCGTTGAGCACGTTAGAAATGTACCTCCAGAAATTTCAATCAGCCTGGCGGTTGCTCTAGAGTCTGAGGGTTAGGCCACCATTTCGACAAACCTTGGATGGTGTTTGTCCGCCTTCAGGCGTTGTACCAGCAGTCAGGCTAAATTGCTGTCGAAGTTTTTGACGGGTGCTCAACAAAGTTGTGTAGGTGGCACCGACAGTGTTGCCGAACTGGGAGATCCGAGGCCTTTTTGTGTCGATTCTGACTGGTGGTGTGTCTGAAATGTTTTCTTCGACCTAAAAAAAAAATGTCAAAATGTGTGTGAAATCTTATGGAACTTAACTGCTAAGGTCATCAGTCCCTAACCTTACACACTACTTAACCTAAATCATCCAAAGGACAAACACACACACCCATGCCCGAGGGAGGACTGGAACCTCCGCCGGGACCAGCCGCAGAGGTGATGATTGCAGCACCTCAGACCGCTCGGCTAATCCGGCGCCGCCCTCGACCTCCGTATAAATAAATAAATTAACAAAAATACGTGATTTGAACGTTGGGTGAGCGGTTCTGGCACTCATCGCAGTGAACCCACCTTGCAGCTCACATAAAGTTCTGAGCTGTGCCCTTTCTCCGTATGTGACGACACATTGCTGTTAGTAGCATCGCTGAGGCCGAGGGTGACGTTACAGGCTTCACGCTTCTGCGTCATTACAGAGGAATGTTGCAGACATCTCCGAGTCAAGTTTTGAACTTATGCGTTGCAGTAGGAGGTAGTTACAGGGTTTCGAAAAACTGATCCCTTAAGGTTGTTGCATAGTGTATTGCTTGCTGAAGAAGCTATGATTTAATAGCTATTGTGTTTCGAAATTATTCATCAGTTTTTCTGATTTACGTAGTGTTTTCTCGAATAAAAAGAAAATGTTACACGATCCTACTATCTCATTTAGTACCGTAGTTATAAGATTACCCTGTATGTTTATTGCCCGAATTCTCTAACTATAAACTGCTGAATGAGGCCAACTGATAATTTCAAATATCTAAGCGTTTCTTTTGCGCAGCTTTCGATATTTCCGTGTAATCCTAATGCTTCGTGGGGATGTAGCCTTCCTTCGATAACATTTTTGCTCTCATAATCAAATTTAAAACAACAGTACCAATACTGGGGAAGAAAGATGGTACAAGCGAATACCTCCAGTAGAGACTTATTAGAACATAAATTTATATTGTATGTTAACTAACATCTCTCTCCCTGTCTCTCTCTCTCTCTCTGTCTTTCTGTCTCTCTCTCTCTCTCTCTCTCATGTTATAAACGCTCTTCTTGCTATTGTCAGTGTGTAATTTTTGTCTTCTCTATTATGCTAAAGTCAGGTATTTTGCTGCCTACATAGAAAAATTCATGAATTTCTTTTAGTGTTTCATTTCCTAATGCCTTCTATCATTTTGTTTATCTTATAAACTCTTTTCAAGATGCTACCCACTCGGTTCAACTGATATTCCAAGTCCTCCGACAGAATTCCTAAATTAATGCAAAACCACAGAGTTGTCATTCCTTCTCCTTGCAATTAAATTCTGTTCCTAAATTTCTCCTTGGTTTCCTTGTATTCTTGTATTCTGCACAGAATTAATGACACTGGGGATGGGTTGCATTTCCCGATCAGCTACCGCTTCCCTTTCGTGATATTTTACTGTTAAAACTGGAATCTGGTTTCTGTACAAGTTGTATAGAATTTCTCGCTCCTCCTGCCTTGAGACTTTTAAAGAGTATTCCAGTCCAAATACCGTAAATACAGGTTTACTTCTCTTTATTACACTTGCTAAAATAAGTTGTCGAATGCGCTATGGTGGGGTAGGATGAGGTACCACAGGTCTTGCGCGTTCGTGCACTTCTCTGGAAGTCAACATAATCTTTTTTTGCAGGTTCGGCTTCTACATGTATTTTCCATTCTTCTGTACTTAATTGACTTCAGTGTTTTACAACCATGTCTTCTTAAACCGATGGTTCTGTAATATCCATATCTGTCAACATCTGCTTCTTGGAAATATTTATTATGAAATTCATCTTTTAGGCTCAGGTTATTTCGTCCACTTCTAGTTTTAATTCTGACGCTAAGAAAACATTTTCCCACATCGCTGTAGCCTTATTACTTCGTAAGAAGACTGAGGGAACATTGTTGGCCGTTATTCGAATAGTGACACTTTTCAAAAATTTATGCGACCAAAATGTAAATGGTGTAAAAATTATTAAAAAATAAACGTACGATGTTATTTTCAGAAGTAGAGCAACCAGCCACTTTTTGTCTACTTTTATTCAAGCTAATACGCGTTTCGGTTTTTCACCCATTTTCAGGTAGCGTAACACGATGTACACACACGTAGAGACCGAGCGAAGTGGCGCTGTGGTTAGCACACTGTACTCGAATTTAAGAGGACTGTGGTTCAAACCCGCGTTCGGCCATCCTGATTTAGGTTTTCCGTGATTTCCCCAAATCGCTTGACGAAAATGCGGGGATGGTTCCCTTGAAAGGGCACGGCAGACCTCCTTCCCCATCCTTTACTAACCCGATGGGGCCGATAACCTCGCTGTTTGTTATCCTCCCCCGAATAAACCAACCAATCATAGTCGTTCATGTTACACAAGACTTCTCCTCTTCTATCTTGCTTAAAACTACCCAGTATCCGCCTTGCGGTCAAATGATATCTTGGTTTACATCTGAAAATTATATTTATGCTGTAAACAAAACATAACATAGATACAATTTTCAGATGTAAACAAAGATGTCTGGGCTATTTTGGTGCAGGGTAGAAGTGCTAACTCTTTGTGCCACATATATACACGCGAACATCGGAATAACAAGGAGAATAGAAACCAAGTACACCTAACCAGCAATACGTCATAAATTTACAACTTGCTAAATGTACCAGATAAAAACGTTATTTCGCAAAGGGCAAATTCAGCATGCTTTTTGCTGCCGATGTTTTACGATGTTCTTGCTAAAGATACAAATACGTATTATAATAACGGAAGATTGTGAAAGGCCGAAACCCGTATTAGATGAAATAAAAATACATAAAAATGGGGTGGTTTCTGTATTTCTTAAAATAATATAATCCACAGTCTTGGCCGGCCGGTGTGGCCGAGCGGTTCTAGGCGCTTAAGTCTGGAACCGCGCGACCGCTACGGTCGCATATTCTAATCCTGCCTCGGGCATGGATGTGTGTGATGTCCTTAGGTTAGTTAGGCTTAAGTAGTTTTAAGTTCTAGGGGACTGATGACCTCAGATGTTAAGTCTCATAGTGCTCAGAGCCATTTGAACCATTTTTCCACAGTCTTGGAGCAAAAATTGAGTAAAATGAGTACATTATTATCAATGTACGAAATCGAGTTTATTTTACGTAACGTATTGTAGCATTGGTTAGTGTCAGGAATGTACGGATACAAACTTCAAAAAATATAATTTCAAAAAGACTTTCGTGTCTGGTATTACCGTACCTCCCCTTCTGTTGTCGGTCGTGTGTCCGCTGGTTTGATGTTGCGCGATAGTGGTGGGTAAAAAATGGCGTATCTGTTACAAATCACAGTGACTGAGGTGTCGCAGATATCCCAATAATAGGTTTACAGAATGTGGCTGCGGTTTCGACCACAACTAGAAGTCGCAAGAATTAGCAACTAAAAGAAGCATCTAATATTCAACGGTATGTGCCATCTGTTGGCCGAAGTTCGTACTGCCACTTACTACTGTCATTCTTTGCGACACGCTATCGAGTTTAACTGTAATTTCCTTAACAAGTCGCAACCAAAAGTCGCAAGTAGAATCTAAAAAACAGCAGTTAACATTCGATGCCGTGTGCCGTCTGTTGGCCGACATTCGTACCTCATTTTCAGAACCTTGTATTTCACGATATAGATGTATATCATACTTATTGGTTAAAGAAATGAACCAAGAAGCTAATGTGCTCCCAGAAAAAGTTTATACTTAGATGAGAATTGGTGCAGCCGCCGAATGGGACTGATAGATAACGCTTGTAGTAATAGACAGACCTATATTCTAGCCTGGAATTTTCGTGACGTCTTTAAACACACTTTTTATCTTAAAGTTTCAAACGCAGAGTAATTTCAGAAAACATATTACATAATGGGCAAGGCTCCGATGGATATTCTGATGCGGATTACACACGTATATCGTATATAAAGTACTAAAAATGCAATCTGTGGTTTGCTATGTAACTTTTACGAAATGTTTAACAACTGCATTCACAGGACGGGATATTTTCTTCAACAGTAAAGTGAAAAACTTCTATATTTATTTTAAAATGCTGCTATATAACAACCCGCAATGTCAACTTTTAACTGGAAGATCAGTACTCTCCATTGTTTTCACTTGCACAGCGTCAACCTTAAAAACACGCAACTTTCCAACCAAACCTAGACCTTGCGCTACTATACAGGTCAGTCTGTCATCAGAGCCAGCATTTCAGGATGGGGGAGACTGACGGACCAATATCACATTCAAGCTAGTCTTTATCAACAGCTATACGACAGACAATTTCGGACTGTGGTATTGCTTAAATAAGGCGAGAATAGAATTTTCATGTTTAATTCATAGTGTCTTTCATATGTATTTATCATCGCTCTTAAATCGCATTATGACTTCAATAGCACACTGTTCCAGTACTCATTGTAGGCTCTTATGTTATCAGTTATGGTTCCTTCACGTTGCAAGTTTTCAGAAGATATGTTGGATCTTCACGATTATCTCTCCTAGATGTGAATGAATGCATAGAGCAGCCAGTCATCGAAGGGGGAACTGTGTCTGGAAAACCACGAGGGTTAATTAACATTTCAAATGCTACTAATTACTATCAGTATAATTCACAATGTACAACTGCTAATATTTCCGGCAATGAAAGCAATTGATAGGGGGCGGAGGGGGAGGGCAATGGGGGCGATTGGAGTGGGGGTGGGGTGGGGGGAGATTTCACACTGCATTCATCCACAAACTTAGAAACTAACCTTACTTTTGACGAACACTGTCTAAAGACACTGTGGAAACATTTCCAGTTCTGCTGCCAATGATATTTTGAATTGCCGCTGTATCGAGTGGTTGAGAATGTGGTTCAGATGGCTCTGAGCACTATGGGACTTAACATCTCAGGTCATAAGTCCCCTAGAACTTAGAACTACTTAAACCTAACTAACCTAAGGACATCGCACACATCCATGCCCCAGGCAGGATTCGAACCTGCGACCGTATCAGTCGTGCGGTTCCGGACTGTAGGGCCTAGAACCGCTCGGCCACCGCGGTCGGCTGTGGTTCAGATAGCGGTGAACCTAATAACGTGGTTAGCCTCTGTATTCTAAACATGAGCTCTTATTGCACTGTGTGGAAACTTATAATACTCAGCATCACACAATTAATATTTTCACGCCTGTTCCTTTGATACGAAATTAAAGGCAAATAAAGAACAAATGTAAAACCTGCTTACCACTGTTTTACTGAGAGGAAATTGTCTCTATGCCTCTGTGGGCAAATGTTACATTCGTATATCATGTAACAACTGTGGAAGAACAGTTGCAAATATTAACAATACCATCTCAAGCACTTTTTGTCAGTTGCGTTACTAAAACGTTAGGTCCTGAGAAGTAATCGCCTTTACATGCTAGAATATACGAGGGCTGGAACTTAAATAGTGGCAACTATTTATTTACAGCTCGTACAAAATAGATACATATTTCAGAGTTTTACTGACCTTCAAGGTAGTCGCCATCATTGTGTATAACCAATTGCCAGCGATGTGGAAGTGGTAGGGTACACTTAGCAGTGCCAGTTGCGTTGACAGTTAGAGCGACGTGGTCTATAGCCCGACGAATTTGTAGCAGTTGAGCGAATGCCGTGAAGTTATTCTTTCAGTTTAGAAATCGTGTTGAATTTATGAGAGCTTAAGTCAGGGGAGTGCAGTAGGTGGTATATCACTTAGCAGCTCCATCAGTCAAACAAATCAGTAACAGCTTGCACTCTACGTGCTTGAGCATTGTCCTGCAAAATGATGGTCAAGTCCGGTAGAAAGTGTCATTGCTTCTGTCTCTAAACTGGTCGTAGGTTGTGTTCCAAAAATGAACAGCGTAGAGACTGAAGTAATGACACTTTCTGCAGGAGCTGACCATTATTTTCCAGGACAATGCTCAAGCACGTACAGTGCAAGCTGTTCAAATTCAAATGATTCTGAGCACTATGGGACTTAACATCTGAGGTCATCAGTCCCATAGACTTAGAACTACTTAAACCTAACTAGCCTATGGACATCACACACATCCATGCCCGAAGCAGGATTCGAACCTCTGACCGTAGCAGCAGCGCGGTTCCGGACTTAAGCGCCTAGAACCACTTGGCCATAGCTGCAAGCTGTTACTGATTTGTTTGACTGATGGGGCTGCTAAGAGCTGTACCACCTACTGCATTCCCCTGACTTAAGCCCTCGTGAGATCAACTCGATTTCTAAACTGAAGGAAACTCTTTGCTTCAGAGCTTTTACAAATTCGTCGGGCAATAGACTGTGCCGCACGAACTGTCAACACAATTGGCACTGCTAAGAGTATCCTATGATTCCCACATGGCTGGAAACGGTTTACACACAATTCTGGTGTCTACTTTGAAGGTCAGTAAAACTTTGAAACACGTATCTACACTACTAGCCATTAAAACTGTTACACCAAGAACAAATGCAGATGATAAACGGGTATTCATTGGACAAATAGATTATGGTTCAAATGGCTCTGAGCACTATGGGACTCAACATCTTAGGTCATAAGTCCCCTAGAACTTAGAACTACTTAAACCTACCTAACCTAAGGACACCACACACACCCATGCCCGAGGCAGGATTCGAACCTGCGACCGTAGCAGTCCCGCGGTTCCGGACTGCAGCGCCAGAACCGCTAGACCACCGCGGCCGGCCACAAATAGATTATACTAGAACAGACATGTGATTGCATTTTCACGCAATATGGGTGCTTAGATCCTGAGAAATCAGTACCCTAAATAACCACCTCTGGCCGTAATAACTGCCTTCATACGCCTGGGCATTGAGTCAAACAGAGCTTAGATGGCGTGTAGAGGTACAGCTGCCCATACAGCTTCAACACGACACCACAATTCATCAAGAGTAGTGACTGGCGTATGGTGACGAGCCAGTGCTCGGCCACCATTGACCAGACGTTTTCCATTGGTGAGAGATCGGGAGAATGTGCTGACCAGGGCACCAGCCGAACGTTTTCTGCATCCAGAAAGGCCCTTACAGGACCTGCAACATACGGTCGTGCATTATTCTGCTGAAATGTAGGGTTTCGCAGGAATCGAATAAAGGGTAGAGCCACGGGTCATAACACATCTGAAATGTAACGTTCACTGTTCAAAGTGCCGTCAATGCGAAGAAGAGGTGACCGAGACGTGTAACCAATGGTACCCCATACCATCACGGTGCGTCATACGCCAGTATGGCGATGACGAATACACGCTTCCATTTTGCGTTCACCGCGATGTCGCCAAACGCGGATGAGACCATCATGATGCTGTAAACAGAACCTGGATTCATCCGAAAAAATGACGTTTTGCCATTCGTGCACCCAGGTTCGTCGTTGGGTACACCATCGCAGGCCCGCCTGTCTGTGATGCAGCGTCAAGGGTAACCGCAGCCATGGTCTCCGAGATGATACTCCATGCTGCTGCAAACGTCGTCGAACTGTTCGTGCAGATGGTTATTGTCTTGCAAACGTCCACATCTGTTGACTCAAGGATCGAGACGTGGCTGCATGATCCGTTACAGCCGTGTGGATAAGATGCCTGAAATCTCTACTGCTAGTGATACGAGGCCGTTGGGATCCAGCACGGCGTTCCGTATTACCCTCCTGAACCTACCGATTCCATATTCTGCCAACAGGCATTGGATCTCGACAAACGCGAGCAGCAATGTCGCGATACGATAAACCGCAGACGCGATAGGCTACAATCCGACCTTTATGAAAGTCGGAAACGTGATGGTATGCATTTCTCCTCCTTACACGAGGCATCACAACAACGTTTCACCAGGAAACGCCGGTCAACTGCTGTTTGTGTATGAGAAATCGGTTGGAAACTTTCCTCATGTCAGCACGTTGTAGGTGTCGCCACCGGCGCCAACCTTGTGTGAATGCTCTAAAAAGCTAATCATTTGCATGTTACAGCATCTTCTTCCTGTCGTTTAAATTTCCCGTCTGTAGCACGTTATCCTCGTGGTGTAGAAAGTTTAATGGCCAGTAGTGTATTTTGTACGAGCTGTAAATAAACAGTTGCCACTATTAAAGTTGCAACCCTTGTATTTCTTGTTTGCATTGACACAGTTCACTTTTTACTTGCGTTTTATGACAGTAATAAATTGCAGCTATCGTCTAAGTCCCGGAAATCGTATAACTTGCATAAATCGGTTAAGTCAGAAAAGTTACAGAAGCAGCACTGGTGGAGTGCGGAGTCACACAACTTGTGAGTTCGTCAATTGCGATTCTGAACTATGAAAAATCGCAACTAAAAATTGCAGTTAGCGAAAAGTAGCATTTAGAGAAGCCCATTCCCGTCGCCGGACAAAGGCTGCGCTGCTGCCCCTCAGTAAGCACCACGTGCCGTCCTGCCATGCGTGGGTGGCCCATCTCCCCCGCCTTCCTCCTCTCTGCAACTCCTTCTCCGAGCGAACCGGATGCCGCCGCCAGATAGTGGACAATCTCACCTCACCTCAGCTCACCCAACCTGTTTGCCGGGATCTTTTGATACACGAAATTTTATACTAACTCATTAAATCAGTTTTCATATAAGGAATCACAGGAAAAATAATAAGCCAGCAGAAAAAAACCGATGGTGTGTAATTAAATGCACCTGTAAAATATAGCAAGGTTGGGTTGAAAAATGGTTCAAATGGCTCTGAGCACTATGGGACTTAACTTCTGAAGTCATCAGTCCCCTAGACTTAGAACTACTTAAACCTAACTAACCTAAGGACATCACACACACCCATGCCCGAGGCAGGATTAGAACCTGCGACCATAGCAGCAGCGCGGTTCCGGACTGAAGCGCCTAGAACCGCACGGCCACAACGGCCACCAAGGGTGGTCAATATGCTAAAAACACAGAGCACCACACCCTTACGACACACGTTAGAACAGAATCTTGGCTCACGCATGGATAAGCCTGAGCATCTGTATTGCACAATCTCACATAAGCGAAAGAGTAGTTGTATAATAATCACGTTTCAAAAGATGGAATAGTAAATTACAGTTCCAGTGATATCTATCACTACCCTATTGCATAACTAATTCCTGTGGCAGTCGGTTATAATGTACTAATATACTACAGCGCACCATAAATATCGTACTAAAATACTGCCATTTCTCTTCAAATGCGAGCCGTAAATGGGGATAAAATTGCGCCATTGCTCTTCGAATGCATGCTGATATGCAACTAAAATGGACAGAAACATTTTATCACTCCCTCCATAGTAACTAGAAGCCACTGTGCAGTGTTGATATGATGGTTAGTCACACTACAATCAGCTCAGAGAAGGGAGTTAGCTGCTTTCGGCTATGGGTGCTCTGCTGTGAAGTCACTCCTTCCATCATTATGACTGCTACGTTGCTCATAGCACTCGGTCAGTATTTTTCTTTGGAACTGTGTAATGTACTGTGCAAATTTAGAGTATGCTTTTAGATGATCAGTTGTGATGCCGCTGATACTGTGTGCTCATGTGCACTGACAGGCAATTTGTCAGCTCTGGTCCGATTTCTGCTGCTAACAAATTTTTCTTCATTTATTATATTCGTCCCATATCCAGGGCGAGTCAAAAGTCCTTGGACACCTTCATAAGTTGGAAGGTTAAAGGAAAATTGAAATGTGATGATGGAAACATAAGTTTGATGTGGGGCTTCAACTTTTGGAGTGAATGTCATTCATGGACGCCATCTTGAAATCCGCCATTTTGGATTCAAGTCTTTTTTTTTTTTTAATGAGAAGGAGGGTGTAAGACACATCAAATAAGACTCGTTTGAACTCTGGAATTTAGTGGTGTAATTTGTTTTTGTCTATCTTGTACAGCTTACATTGTTATTAATGTTCAAAGTTGGGAAATTACCTTCATACCGACTGCTACAAAACGTGTTCTACGTGTTGTCCATCCCATGCAATGCACAACTGTAGTCGCCGCAACCACATTAATAACTTCTAAACTGTACAAGATAGACAAAAACAAATTACACCACTCAATTCCAGAGCTCAAGCGAGTGTTATTTGATGCGTGGTACACCCCCTTCCCATTTAAAAAAATGACTTGAATCCAAACTGGCGGGTTTCAAGATAGCGGCCATGAATGACATTCACTCCAAAAGTTGCGGCCTACGTGAAACCTATGTTCCCATCACCACATTTCTATTTACCCTTTAATCTTCCAAATTACGAAGATGTCCCAGGACTTTTGATTTGCCCTGTATTTAAACAGTACAATATACATGTAATTTACTTAAGATTACTACCCTTGTAAATCAGGTAGCTAGAGATCACCACATTGTAGCAGATTCGTCAAATTTTGCACGGGCCACCACTAGTTATCTGATAATTCGATAAACTTAACTGTTTAATTATACATTAATATCAATTTTTCTTCTCCACCTGAACACCAATGTGTTGCCTAGGTACATGGCCATAGGTTTGTGGAGGTGGATCGCTTAATATCCGCTGATCTGTTGTACTAAGAAAGCCACAAGATGGCATAAATCACTAAGGTCCGGAAGGAATGCATTCAAATTTTTGCTGCAGACGCGCTGTTGCGGGTGAGGACGCATGCCACACGCTCATTTTTCTCTTGGTGCCACGACAGGTTAGCCAACATTAACGCCAGAAGGTCTGGCCGCCCCGCCGGCCATGTATCACAGAAGCCGTCATCACCACCACTCCCGGTAACGTTGGCTGTAGTGCAGGCACAGTGCCATGCTGTCTCAGAATCCGTAAAACTATAGAGAAACGCCCCCTGGCCACCACTCAGCCACAGACTTCCGACGATACGACTTTGTTACAGATCTTACGGCAATAGTGCAGAAACTGCCAGCATATTTATTTGACATGAACAGGCTTATATCACCTTGGAAACCGTCTTGTGTGTGAATTCAGAACAGTAGCAGCTAGACCGCGCCGCGAAAGTATGCTCGTGCATACTTCGTTCGTCTTTCTTAATGGAGTGCCCAGTTTGCATCGCGATCGCATTCACCGATGCTGATGTGGTTAGATCTGTCCCGCTAGCTCCCGTTTGCGCCCATATCCTGTATTTCTCATGGCCAAATATGCTTTCTCTTCACATTACTTAAAACCTAGGGCTAATAGGCCGTGGTCTATAAAACTTTTTCCTAACGTTTTATCCCCGACTGTGGGGATCATCTTCAGAGGTAAAGGGGCGAATTGCAACCAGAACTCGAGGAAGCAGTGTAGAGGGCATCAGATTCCATCACGTAACGTCGGCTATGAAATTATCTCTAGTAATGCCAACATTCTCGATTGAAAGTAATGGATCATCGTTCTTACTAACATTGACATCAAAATTTTATCTAATTTATCACCTTCCGCTATTGTGTTAAAATTATTACTGTATCTATAGATCTCAGTAACCTCTCTATACATACGCCCATGTTACTATATGACGCTCGTCTCACTGAATTTTATTTCGTGAAGATCCTCTTGGTATACATGTTCCGCTACGGCCGATTATTTTCAGACGAGAAACTTCAGTTTCAAAGAAAAATACTGATCTAGTGCTGTGAGCAGCGTAGCATGTATAGTGCCAGACAGCATGACGTCTCACCAGAGCATGTGCAGTTGGAAACAGACAGATGCGTTCCTTCTCTAAGCTGATTATAACGCGGCTCGCCATAGTTTCGGCACTCGACACTGGTTTCTAATTACCACAGAGAGCCCGCAACAGAACATGTTTTCGTCCATTTTATCTGCATACCAGCATGGATTCGAAAAAAAATGGCTTAATTCTAGTGTTATTTTCGGCTCACATTCGAAGAGAAGTGGCTAACTTTAGTGCGATGTTTGACAGTGTTCTGTAGCACATTAGCGCGCGATTACCGATTGCCAGCACTTTTACCTGTTGATAGGTCTGTTACACAGTAATACAGAGCAATCCTGAAAAAGAAATGATGAAACTCGGTCTCATAGCTAGGGAAAAGAGAAAACCGATTTAATTTTAGCAAACCCCGGTATCGTCTTTTGCAGCATACGTTGTTACGTTTGTTAATTATAAATTTACTGTCTGACCGCATAGTTTTCATCTGTTGCTTAGAAATTTATATAGTGCAAGCCATTGTAGACTATGTGGAGGAGGGTGGGATGAACGATGGTCGGTAAACCTCTGTATTATCTCCAAAATATCGGAATTTCTCCCCGTAGTTAATTTGCAAGAAATGGGAGAAGTAATACATAGCCTAACTCTTCGTGGAACGTAATGACATCGAATTTTAATAGTACAATGCCTGTCTTCTAGTATCTGCTTGCGAAGTTTGTTGATCGTCTCCAAAATACTGTCACATCTAACAAATGATCCCGTGATAAAACGCGCTGCTCTCCGTTGGATCTTGTCTACTTCGTTTAATCTAAAACGGTAAGATCCCAGAGTGCTGAGTCATACTCAAGAATAGGTAGAAAATCTGTTTTGAAAGCTCCTGTTTTGGTTAAGACTACGTTTTTTTAGGCATTTCCCTATGAAAGCGTGGCATAAACTTTTTGTGCCAGGAGCTCGTTTTGCTTGGGTCAGTCAAGACGATTACTCCTAAATAGCTGCTGTACAGATAATCATTGTCGTAATGATCTTGTACCGTAATAGTAAATTGTCAATTATTTTCAATCAATATAATACACATATGTGAAACGGGAAACAAGAAAAACAAAACTGTAAGTGTAAAATAATAACTAAAACATAAAACAAAAAAGTAAAACAAGTTTCAATATTGAACTTTCACATATTTTAATTAGGTAAGTTGGAAATACCAGTAAATGATCATTTATTTAAAACCACATAATAGTCTCCCAATGCGACGCAGAGGTCTGAAATTTGGCTCAGAGGTGCCTACAACCTCTACAATGGAGCAAAAGCGTGGCACCCTGAGGCGTCAGACTCAGACTCGATGACGCCTCAAACAGGTGTCAACACATGTGAAAAAAGATCAGAACTCAGAAGTTCACGTCTGTTGTAAGGTCGGTTAACGATGTCATACTGGCAAAAAATTTCCCCGGTGCTACTGTGGACTTGTCGAACGGTGTAGAGGTAAATCGAATAATCAATGACCTAAATAAAAGAAAGGTGCAAGATGGAATTAAAATTCAAGGTGAAATGACATTAAATAAGATTCTCTGATAACGTCCCTATCCTCAGTGAAAGTGAAGAAGATTTACATGATCTGATGAATGGAATGAACAGATTAATAAGTACCGTATGCGTATTAAGAGTAAAGCGAAGAAAGACGGAAGTAATGAGAAGCAGCATGAATGAGAATAGTGAGAATCGTTAGACGAGGATTGATGATCACGGAGTAGATAATGTTAAGGAATTCTGCTACATGGCAGCAAAATAACCTTTGATGGCGGAGCAAGGAGACCAAAACAAACTAACAATGTAAAATAGGGTACTCCTGGTCAGGAGAAGTCTACTAGTGTCAAACATATGGTTGAGAAAGAAATTTCTGAGGATTTACGTTTGGAGCACAGCATTGTATGATAGTGAAAGATTGACTGTGGAAGAACCAAAACAGAAGAGAATCGAAGCATTTGATATGTGATGCTACAGAAGAATGCTTTGAAAATTAGGTAGACTGATGAGGTAAGGAATGAAGAGAATCGGTGAGAAAAAGAATATATGGAAACACTGACAAGAAGAAGGTACAGTGTGATAGGATATTCGTTGAGACATCACATAATAATTTCCATGATACTAGAGAGAGCTATAGAGGGTAAAAACTGTCGAAGAAGACAGAGATTGGAATGTAATTGTTAACTGAAGACAAGCTTCCAAGTACTATTCTAAGACGAAGAGATTGGCACAGGACAGGAAATCGTGGGTGGCCGCGTCATACCTGTCAGACCAATCAAGAAAAAGAAAGATCGCCACACCTCTTTTACCGACATACCACCCCAGCTTTTGACTTCTCCCTTATGGTGGTTAGAATCGTGTTGAAATCACGCGGTTCTCTTATGGATGACCGAGGAAAACGAGCACCATCGCTCAGAATCGACCAGAAAATGTCTCACAGACTGGCATAAAAGGCATCAATGAAACCACCCCTTTCCTTGGAGCTTTGATTCCCACAATCTTCGCGTTCAAAAACGCCAGTTCGCAGAACGATGATCTAGGGCACGACATGCTTGATTACTTTGATACTGCTGATGGTCCGTACGTATCAACCCTTCGCTAAGGACGTTGTGAGGCTGCATCCCCATTCAACGTGATCGCGCACGTTCGGAGCGCAGCGACACTGCAATTTTGGTTCTCATGTACAGGTAAGGTGCGCTTGGGACCGTTCAAAACTATTCGACAAAATTTTAACTGATCCGAAGCAGTAAAGTGTGCTTATATATTTTCAGCTCTCAAGTTTCACTTGCTCTTGTGGCGTTATCAGGAGAGGGAGGAGGGGATGAGACACAGACATATGCGTGAATAAAACGGCAAAGGGTCCTCTTAACACTTGGCAGTTATGTAACACACTCGGTACATTTGCCCACCTTTATTGAGAATGCTAAAATTGTACCTTTACAGCAACAACTTGCAGGCTGGTATATGGAGTCGAAGGGGTGTGAAGGGGTGGCCGAGGGGTTGTCGAAGTGGCGACATCTTCGGAGGACCCTTCGCTTTTTATTCACGTATGTGTCATTGTCGCATTTCTCGTGTTCACGCCTCTCGACGAACATTTATTTTTGAATTCATGACATCTTTTTTGACGCCGCTACGGCTTGGCTACCCTGAAGTTGCTGTTTATCTCATTCTTAAGACATTTATATATCTGTTTTACTCACTTTCGCTAAATATTTTTTATATTACCTCTGTCAACGATCAGTTGGAATATTTCATCCGTTACCCAAGTGCTATGGTTGCCCGTCCAACATTTGTGATTGCCCTTTTTATAGAAGTGCACTCCTCCTCATCTGAACTGTCTAGTGTTCTTTATTGTATCTACATCCTTACCGAATTTCTCGTGATTCCTTCCAAATTGGTTCTTTTGACCGATTTTGTTGAACGTCGGTCTACATTTCATCGTTAATGAATTATGATGGAGGTTGTTGGGATGTTTAAGGGGGACTAAACAGCTAAGGTCATCAGTCCCCCAATGAATTATGATCTGATGATATCTTACAGGTGGGTATGCCTTGCAATCCAAGATTTGATTTCGGAATCTCTGTTTGACCATGATGTAAAGCACCTGAACCTTCCCGTTTCCCCCGGACTTTTCGAAGCATAACGCCATCGCTTGTGATTCTTGCGTTTTCGCAATGGGCTTCTGAAATGTATTGCAGAACTCTTTTTTTTCTTTCGGTGCTACTGGCAACCTCATATTCTCTATAACCGTGTTTCAACCCCCTGTGACCACTAAAGTTTAATTCCCCTTCAAATACCGAATTACGCATTCAGTATCCTCATGAACTCTCTTTGTCTCCGTGTTTTACTTGTGACGTTGGCATGTACATCTGAAGTAACGTTGTTCACAGGCATCTGGGAATTTTGCACCATAAGCCGCAAATGCCTTAGGGAGGGCGGTGATGAAAAACACACGCTATTTCAAAAATGCACCATACCAACAGTTTTGGAGATACGGAAATGAAATTTTGTACCACGCTTTACATGAAAGTAAAACATTTACATATAAAATCCTTTGAGTATATATATTCAACTTTCTTTTGAATGAAATTTGAAGTTTTATTTTCAAAAAATAATGTATGTTCCTTTTTCTCAGAAAGTATTTAAGATTTTTCTACAAACATTTCTCTGTCTCATCTCTTTATATGTTGTAAGCCTCTCTCGGGATTAGCTCAAATAGGAGAATTTTCGTAATTGTTTATTTATAATTCCACAAGTACAATTTTCAATTCATGCAAAATTCCAAGCACTTAGGCCCATATCTCAGCTTGCAATCAGAATTTCAAAATTTGCTCTTTATACGTTTATCAGGTTCACAGAAATATGAGCACAACATTTCATAATTCTATCACTCATAGAATCTGAGGAAAAGGTACATAAACTTAAAAAACATACTTTTCAGGAAACGCAATTTAAAGTTCAACCTAACATTTTTCCTTATGTCACTTCTTCAGAAGGCACGATATTTGTACTGTGAGTCGTCTTTTCCTTCAAGGCTTCTCTTCTGGTTTCTTGTTGTCTGTCTTCTTTCCTTTACCAGGTCTTCAACTGACTTTTCAGCCGCAGAGACCACCTGTAAATCTATTTTTCTCAGGACGTCTTGAGTAAAATTTCCTATCTTGAAGCTCATCCTTTCTAATACCTTCATCCTATTGACGTTCCCATCATTAAATACAATAGCTGCATCATAAGTTGCAATTCTGACAACTGTAGCAGATGCAAATGTGTTTTTAGTGCATCGTTACCATATGAGTGAATTTAGAGTCTCATTTGGATTTTGGGCTTTTCCATGAACACACTGTTTCAGAATTGCAGGATCGGCCAGAAACCTGTAAGTGGCCTTCACAAAATCCAGGATACAATTTGGAAGCCTCTCCTTGTGAATGTAGGGTTTGTTATCCCTCTTAGCTTGGCGTGGCATGGAGGTCGCATCACTTTTTTAAATAATTTTCAGGCACTTCGGATGCTATTTCAACATCGAACTTATTGTCCATGAGTTATACTAACAAACAAAAAATAAGTCGAAACTTGGCATTTTTTTTGGCCAATTTCATCTACGTCCGTCCCCCCTCCCCATTAAGTCAGAGCTGCGACTATGGAGGATATAGCAGAATGTTGCAGTAAAATAAATAGATTGGCTATCATTTCACAATCAATCTCATCTTGAAACTTCCTGGCAGATTAAAACTGTGTGCCCGACCGAAAATCGAACTCGGGACCTTTGCCTTTCGCGGGCAAGTGCTCTACCATCCGAGCTACCGAAGCACGACTCACGCCCGGTTCTCACAGCTTTACTTCTGCCAGTATCTCGTCTCCTACCTTCCAAACTTAAAAGAAGCTCTCCTGCGAACCTTGCAGAACTAGCACTCCTGAAAGAAAGGATACAGCGGAGACATGGCTTAGCCACAGCCTGGGGGATGTTTCCAGAATGAGATTTTCACTCTGCAGCGGAGCGTGCGCTGATATGAAACTTCCTGGCAGATTAAAACTGTGTGCCTGACCGAGACTCGAACTCGGGACCTTTGCCTTTCGCGAGCAAGTGGTCTACCATCTGAGCTACCGAAGCACGACTCACGCCCGGTACTCACAGCTTTACTTCTGCCAGTATCTCGTCTCCTACCTTCCAAACTTAACAGAAGCTCTCCTGCGAAACTTGCAGAACTAGCACTCCTGAAAGAAAGGATATAGCGGAGACATGGCTTAGCCACAGCCTGGGGGATGTTTTCAGAATGAGATTTTCACTCTGCAGCGGAGTGTGCGCTGATATTAATCTGCCAGGAAGTTTCATATCAGCGCACACTCCGCTGCAGAGTGAAAATCTCATTCTGAATCTCATCTTGAATTAAATACAGCTCCCGTAATCATGTTTTGCGCTGTCAGTGTGGGGCCCCAATCGACTCCTTTCTTGCTGAGGCCCAAAGCCTTGGTGCGGCTCTATTGAGACACGGCGAGCATTGTTTGGAACTCACAGGCAGAGGGCCAGAGACCAGAGGTGTGTCGGGCACTTGAGCTGTGGGCGCCGTCTTACGGGCTTATCGCACGCTGACTCTGCCCAATGGACGTCGACCAGCAGCCGGCCCCTGACGGCAGCAACACAGGCCCTCGCCACACGAGGCGCCGACGCCGACACGGAAGCAGAACGCTCACGCGATACGTATTCCGTGTTTGAAAAACATTCATCAGCAGAAAGTACTGATAGAGGCTAGGGACCCACGACATAGCTACGAGGGTCGTTCAATAAGTAATGCCCCATATTATTTTTATATGCCAGACTTCAAGAACAATATAATAATTCCAATCCCAAAGAAAGCAGGTGTTGAAAGATGTGAAAGTTACTGAACTATCAGCTTAATACGTCACAGCTGCAAAATACTAACGCGAATTCTTTACAGACGAATGGAAAAACTGGTAGAAGCCGACCTCGGGGAAGGTCAGTTTGGATTCCGTAGAAATGTTGGAACACGTGAGGCAATACTGACAGTACGACTCATCTTAGAAGAAAGACTAAGGAAAGGAAAAGCTACGTTTCTAGCATTTGTAGACTTAGAGAATATTTTTGACAATGTTGACTGGAATACTCTCTTTCAAATTCTGAAGGTAGCAGGGGTAAAATACAGGGAGCGAAATGTTATTTACAATTTGTACAGAAACCAGATGGCAGGTATAAGAGTCGAGGGACATGAAAGGGAAGCAGTGATTGGGAAGCGAGTGAGACAGGGTTGTAGCCTCTCCCCGATGCTATTCAATCTGTATATTGAGCAAGCAGTAAAGGAAACAAAAGAAAAGTTCGGAGTAGGTATTAAAATCCATGGAGAAGAAATAAAAACTTTGAGGTTTGCCGATGACATTGTAATTCTGTCAGACACAGCAAAGCACTTGGAAGAGCAGTTGAACGGAATGGACAGTGTATTGAAGGGAGGGTATAAGATGAACATCAACAAAAGCAATACGAGGATAATGGAATGTAGTCGAGTTAAGTCGGGTGATGCTGAGGGAATTAGATTAGGGAATGAGACACTTAAAGTAGGAAAGGAGTTTTGCTGTTTGGAGAGCAAAATAACTGATGATGGTCGAATTAGAGAGGATATAGAATGTAGACTGGCAATGGGAAGGAAAGCGTTTCTGAAGAAGAGAAATTTGTTAACATCGAGTATAGATTTAAGTGTTAGGAAGTCGTTTCTGAAAGTATTTGTATGGAGAGTAGCCATTTATGGACGTAAATCATGGACAATAAATAGTTTGGACAAGAAGAGAATAGAAGCTTTAGAAATGTGGTGCAACAGAAGAATGCTGAAGGTTAGATGGGTGGATCACATAACTAATGAGAAGGTATTGCTAGAACTGGGGAGAAGAGATATTTGTGGCACAACTTGACTAGAAGAAGGGATCCGTTGGTAGGGCATGTTCTGAGGCATCAAGGGATCACAATTTAGTATTGGAGGGCAGCGTGGAGGGTAAAAATCGTAGAGGGAGACCAAGAGTTGAATAAACGAAGCAGATTCAGAAGGATGTAGTTTGCAGTAAGTACTGGAAGATGAAGAAGCTTGCACAGGATAGAGTAGCATGGAGAGCTGCATCAAACCAGTCTCAGGACTGAAGACCACAACAACAACGTACCATTAATGTACATAGACAAACGTCCTTGTTGGTGATTCACATTTCATATTTATTCTGTACGCCGGTGAAGTTTCGAATCGTTCTGGCAGATGGCAGAGCCATAGTACAGCGTCAAAATGGCGTCTACATACGACTCACGTTACAAGCAGCGCGCTGTTATTGAATTCTTGTGTGCAGAAAAAGAAACCGTGGTGAACTCCCATAAACGTTTGTTTACAGTGTATGGCGATGCTTCAGTTGATAGGAGTACAGTTGGGCGATGGGTGAAGGAAGTTACATCCTCAGGAAATGCAGAAACAAAGCTCGATGGTCAGCCACACTCGGGACGTCCTCTCATAGACACTGCTCTAGACTTTCTGAATGGCGCGGATGCAAAAATTCGTGGCGAACGGCGCACCACAACTCGGTAATTGGCTCTACAGTTCTTGGTCAGCATTGGAATTGCGTCTGAAATGACCGAGTCTCTCGGATATTCAAAGATATAGCGATTGGTTCCACGGATGCTCACAGCGGGCCACAAGATTCAAAGAAAGGCCATTTCATCTGAATTGGAGTGTCCTCTCATAGCCACTACTCCAGACATGCTGAATGTTGCGGATGCAATTATCCGTGATGAACAGCGCCTCACAACTCGGAATTGGCTCTACACTTGTTGGTCAGCATTGGAAGTGCGTCTACAATGACCGAGATTCTCGGATATTCAAAGATATCGCGATTGGTTCCACGGATGCTCACAGCGGACAACAAGATTCAAATAAAGGCAATTTCATCTGAATTCTTGGGGTGCTTTGAGGCCGACGGAGAGGCCTTTCTGTCACGGATCGTTATGGGGGCGAAATCTGGTTGCACCACTTTGCGCCGGAAACAAAAAGCCGGTCCATGAAGTGGAATAATCCTCATTCACTACAAAATAAGAAATTCAAGACAACCAGCTTTGCCGGTAAAGTCATGGTGACAGTCTTCTGGGATTGTGATGGCGTTTTCTCGTGAATGTGATGGAAGACGGTCAACCATCAATTCAGAGGCATACGTGAAGACTCTGAATAAACTCAATAACCGCTTCCGATGTGTTGGATTGGACAAGAATCCAGCAGAAATCGTACTCCAACACAATAATGCATGCCCATACACAAGTCTGAAAACTTGGGAAAACGTCACCAAATTTGGTTGGACATCACTGCCTCATCCAACATACAGTCCAGACCTGGTACCCTAGGACTTCCGTCTTATAGGGCCGCTTAAAGACAATAGGGTTAGCACACTTTGAAGATGACGAGAGTATCAGTCATGCAGTGGAAACATGGCTATGCCTACAGGACAAGAGCATTTACCAGTAGGGAATACATGCTCTTCCACAAAATTGGCGTACGGTCATAGAACATGATGGAGGGTACTTACAAAAATTCATGGACAAGGCATGTTGATGTACATTGTCACCAAGTTCTGGCTCTTAATAATAAATATGTTCTGAGAGAAAAAAATGTGGATCATTACTTATTGAACGACCCTCGTAAAAGCACAGATATTTTGCTGGTCAGTAATATTAGCCCATGAAAGTGTCCGATAACGAATATCGGTACCAAGAGGTATCTATACCTAAATCTCATAAAAGTACGAGGGCGTCCATCAATCGAAGCAACACTTTTTTTCTCTCGGCCAATTCCGATAGCAAAACAGCTGGATATCGTATGGGACAGCTTGAAACATTTGCCTTGCAGACCATATATTTTCTTTAACCTCCCATAGGAGGCGGCGTTATATGTAGCCTTCAAAATAGCGTCTTCAACGGTGATGAAGCTGACTTCCTTTTGGCAGAAAACCAGAACATCGCAGATATTCATAGGCGCTTGCATAATGCCTATGGAGACCTACCAGCGAACATGAGCACAGTAAGTCGGTGGGCGAGGAGTCTGCCATCATCGCAACAAGGTGCTCAAACCTGCTTGCCGGCTGGCCGCACGCAGCTGTGACCCCTTCTAAGTTGCAACGTGCGGACACTCTCATTCGAGGTGATCGACGGATTACAGTGAAACATTTCGCTTCTCAACTGGACATCTCTGTTGCTAGTGCTCACGCAGTCGTCAACCAGTTGGGCTGCTCAAAGGTGTGGGCCCGCTGGGTTCCTCTCCCCCTAACAAAGGACCATAAAGACCAACGAAGGACTATCTGTGCGGAATTACTTGCACGTTACGAGGCTAATTGTGATAATTATTTGTCGAACATCGTCATAGGCGATGAAAAATGGGCTCACTACTTGGGACAAGAAAAAAATGGCAACGCACGGAGTGGCGACATACCACCTCTCCTTCGAAGAAAAACTTCAGAACCGCACACTCGGCCTGTTAAGTCATGGCGACGGTCTTGTGGAACTTAAGGGCTTATCTTATTCGATTGCCTTCCTCAACGAAGTGTATTGCACTGCCATCAGGACATGAAGGAACGACGTCAGCGTGTTTGTCGCCACTATAGTGCAAACGAACTTCTCTTTCTCCACGACATAGCAAGGCCCCACATAAGTCAGCACACCCTAGACGAGCTCACAAAACTTCGTTGGACTGTTCTTCCTCATCCACCTTACAGCCCACATCTCACGCCTTCCGGCCTCCATCTGTTTGGCACAGTGAAGGATGGACTCCATGGGAAACAGTGTGTGGATGATGGGGAGTTTGTTGATGCAGCAAGACGCCGGCTCCGACGTCGACAGTAGAGTGGTACCTTGCGAACACATATGCCCTGCCAGTAAGGAGGCATTGATTATGTTGAAAAATAATTTTTTGTAGTCGAAACAGTGGCGAATAATATGGTGTATATTTTAGGGGATTTTTCTAGAGGTAATATTTGAGAAGGATATTTAACTTCTCCAAACCAGCCAGGGGAATAAAAATATTCCAACAGTGATTGTGGATAAACCATTCATAATCCTCCAGGAAGTATCGATCTGAAACTCAGTTTTCTAGAGCACATTTCTTCCCCTTGGTGCCGGATTTAACATCAATGAATAACATTCTCTGTGGTGATCTGAACAATTTTGTTCATTTCAAATCTGAGGTGGCAGTAGACGATCTCATGGGCCTACCTTCAGTAACTTGCCGAAACAATCTTAGACGTGCTTTATCAAGTCCCTACTTGTTTATTCCTCCATACACGCCCTCACGTGATGTCCAAAAAGGAAGAAACATACAGGTGTAATAGCTGTAGGACATGCATCATCTACAAAATCGAAAGCACCCGAGAATAAGAATTATTATCTCCAATAAACTAAAGTACGATCACAATTTTCTATTAAAGGGGAATAAATCATAATCCAAACAGCAACTTACCCATTGAATATACTTACGGAAGAAGAAAGTGCAACCTTATGGTTTCAAACACAGAACATGTACACCATGTGTGGAGGAAGCGTCCTTACAGCAGAACTCTTAATTCAGTTCTGCAATAATAATTACACTGATTCAGTCTATGAATCATAATGAAATCATAGCCCAGGCAGGCAATACCTGGGTTGATTCTTTGACGCTATTATTTTCCCCTTTCTCCCTGTCAACGTTTAACGGTCCCGTTACAGTTTAACGTCCGTCGACAGTGCGGTCCCATAGTCGACGGCAAGTTAAAACGTAATCTCCTTGAATTTATCGAACGTCAGCCTCATGTTTATTTATTTATCTATTTATTTATTACCTCAACTGCTCTACGTTCAGATCCTTTCTTATCTCGGACCAGGATTTTACACGTTCGAATCATTTTTGTATCCCCCTTTGATTTAATAATGATAATAATTATAATCTTTTGAATAATTAGAATAATGGGTGTTACAGAAACGGGAGAATGATTTGCAAATATCTGGAGATATTTGGCATAACTGTGGTGGTTATGAATTACGAATAATTGTAATACTGTTATTACTACTACTGCTACCACTACTACTACTACCACTACTACTAACTACTACTAGTCCACTATTACTACTATTACTATTAAGAATAATAATCACCATAAAATAATATTAACAATAATAATCATAATAATAATAATGACAGCAGTAACTAGAAATAGAATCATGTGGAATACAAGAAATGAGGTTGTACTACAGTATAAAGCGAATTCTGGGAAAGCATACTTACTCGTAATGTTCTCTTTCACAGCAAACGACTTTGGTAAACGTGAAAAGTCTAACATTAGAATGTGTAAATAATATTTGTCAGTCTATTAACTATTCAATTTCTTCATTGTCTCACATGAAGATTACAATAACTTTTTTTTTCCTTTCAGGTGGGTTCACTTCACTGTTATTCATCCCTTTACATATACCAGAAAGCAGATGAGTGTGGTAAGTACAACTCTTTTACTTGACCTAGCAAATTAACTAAGAGTATGGCAGTTACTGTTAGCAGATAACAGTAAATAATTACCATTTTTGTATGAAACATTGCAAGTTACAGTACGTATCTGACTTTGGAGGCTTTTCTTACTGGCACCCAGTAGTAACTTAAGGTTACGTTATACTGTAATCACTTTTAATAACGCAGGTACCTTACACATACAGAAATAGGATTATTTATTTTGGTATATATAACTGGTCACCATTTCGTGTTAGGGTCGGGTATTACTAAAGCAAGGAGAGCATTCGATTATGAGGGTTGACATGTTGACAAATCAACAAAAGCATTTACATACATAGTATGACAGCATGGTCCGAAACATGTAAATTATTTTCGTAACACACATGCTAGAGAAAACATTTTGCGAAGAAATTCTAACACAAAGGTACAGATTGACAATTATTGAACTAAATTAAATAAAATCGTCTCAACTTCTGCATGGTCTGCGTTAGGCTCTTCAAATTGTGCGATTGACCACGGGACATGATGGGAAAAAAATGGTTCAAATGGGTCTGAGCACTATGGGACTTAACATCTGTGGTCATCAGTCCCCTAGAACTTAGAACTACTTAAACCTAACTAACCTAAGTACATCACACACATCCATGCCCGAGGCAGGATTCGAACCTGCGACCGTAGCAGCCGCGCGGTTCCGGACTGCGCGCCTAGAACCGCTAGACCACCGCGGCCGGCGACATGATGGGAATTGTATGGCTTGGTTTAGCGACGAAGTCCACTTTCATTTGGATGGGTTGGTCAAAAAGCAATATTGGCGCATTTGGGGGACTGAGAGTCCGCAACTCGCGATCGAGAAGTCTCTTCACCGTCAACGGGTGGCTGTGTAGTGTACAATGTCCAGCCACGGAATAATCGGTGGCATATTCCTTGATGGTGCAGTGAATACCGAAAAGCACGTGAAGGTTTTGGAAGATGATTTCATCCTCATAATCCAAAGTGACCCTGATTTCGTCAAGAAATGGTTCATACAAGACGGGGCTCGACCCTATCGAAGCACGAGAGTGTTTGATGTCTTGGAGGAGCGCTTTGGAGACCGCATACTGGCTCTGGGGTAGCCAGAGGCGACTGGTATGTTCCTCGATTCTCCGGATCTGGACACATGTGACTCCTTTTTGTGGGACTATTAAAGACAACGTGTATAGCAATAACCCCAAAACCATTGCTGAGCTGAAGCCGTTAGGAGGTCATCGACAGCATTGATATTGACAGTTCTGCGGGTCATGCAGGATTTCGCTATTCGTCTGTTGAATAAAATGTGTGCACGCCTTAGTTTGTAACTAATTTACGTTTCTTTCATATAGTTCAATAATTGTCACCCTGTATCAACACATATGAAGAATTTTAACACTGATCATTTTCCTGAAAAATTTCGTGCGTTATAGTAGCGGTACAACATATATGGGAGGTCAGATTATTATGTACTAATCCGTCACGATTATCTTCCTTGGAATAAATAAGGGAACATAATACAACATACAAGTGGGTGATCTAGTGGAGTTCACTGGAAACTGAAATGTGTGGTTAATTGAAACGTGTTACTCGATGATACAATGGAAACCGTTTGTGTTAAAGTCACAAAAAATTATGTACAGGCACATATTCGCAAGACATGTTACCATATACGACCATGCCACAGACACTAAGCGCTTTCGCACTTCAATGAAGATACTCACCCGGAAACTGCTTAGGCCTTTCTAACACTGTACGTAAATACCATGTGTTAAGTGAATATTCAAGAAGCTATAAAAAAGGCTGTCTTTGTACTAAGTTCTGATACCGTTAATGCAGAAAGTTGGAAGAGGACATGTCATTGCCAGAGAGTTAGGTTGCGTCTCTTGTGACCGTTTGCCCTGCGTCAACTTTCATTGTTCTATTGCAAGCGGTTTTCAATTTTCCTTTGACTAACATATGTAAAGTCGTCACCTTTGAGAGAGCATAACGTCCTCAAAAATCACTTTCTCCCCTCTATTCTAATCGTGTTCCCCTATTTATTGGTGTTAAATAGCCTTCTCACGGTGGGTTAATGTGTAATAATAAAACATAGCGAATAATATCACGAACAGAAAAATATCTCATCTGTCGACATAATGCATGACACTTCCATGAACTGCGACACAAACCGTGAATCGCTGTAGTAGTGATGGAACAATATTGTGAATATTGTGGGTGCAGAAGAAACCAGTGACCAAGAGATTTCACCATAATCACTCGTGGAGGTCGCCAGATCATGTGGATTGCACTTGATTGTCATTCAAACGAATCATTCTGGAGACTGGCATCGTTGACACACACTCATGAGCTATTTATTTAGAAATATCACGTAACAGGGCGCAGCTACCCGTTTCGCCTGATGACGACAACAACACGTTAAAACATGCATTTTGCAGGACGTTGCGGAAGTTGGGAAGCCATCGTGTTCGATGATCGCTCGACTGTCACTCGCTGCAGATGCTAGTTGAATGAAATTGCATTTACAATCCAATGGGCCCTCAACGTTCAAGTTAAGTAATATAATGTAATATACACCACGTTGTAATACTATACAAAGTTTTTTGAGTTGAAGGAGGAGAGGAGAGGAGGTGGGAATGGAAAGTGAAGGAAATAATGTTGTCAGCTATGTCGGGACTATGTGCGGAGTCAGTGGCGACGAGTGGAAATGTGTACCAGACCGCGACTCGAACCTGGGATCACCTGCTTAGTAAGCAGTTGCGTTAAGCCGGACACAGTGTTTATCGCAAACGGCCGGCTCACACTCCCACCCAACACCACCTGTCTGCAGCCCCCTCCATGTCCTCTAATTTTAGATTCCCACTGGAGGTCGAACGTGAAGGTTGCGGATTCTTTTTTCATCGAGGCGACATGTTCGAAATAACAGATACCATACGTTTATATAGCAATAGAGAGTGGTGCATATAGTCAGTCATCTACTTCATTTGCGGATGGAACCGGAAAGAGCATGAGAAGCAGTGCAACAAACTATTCTCCGCCTTGTACCGTACTATGGCTTCCGCAGTTTGTTAGTAGATACACAGCTTTCATAACAAACATACTGCTTGTTACATAGTTCTAACAGTTTTGTTTTCATATTATGTAATTGTAAAATTAGGCGTTCGTTTGTTGGACACCCTGAATTTATGCCTTACGGTAGTACCGGTAAAGGACCATCCATGAATTATGTCACACGAATTTTGTAGACCTCACCCCCTGCTTGTTACACGTGGCCACTTTTGCGTGATCCACCTCCGTGGTGTAACGTAATATATTTTGCAGATTTAAATTTTGAAACTATTAAATTAAAACACTACTTCCAAAATAATAATTATGTATTTCAATATAAAATCTTTACTTTCGTTAAATCAAGAATAAATCAAATGTTTTAGAAAATTTACAAAACATAACAAATAAAATAAACGGGTACAATATTTAATCATCTTGCGCCCAAAGCTTTTACCCCATCCCTTCATATTATTTATGACTGCCGTAGCAGTCACTTCGTTCTCGATTTGGGTAATGTGAGCAATATTCGATGCGTCCACATCACCTTCACCAACCAAATAGTATCTTCATCGTTCATCAAAGAAAGAACTTCCTTTGTACGTATTGCTGCAATTCTTTGAGAGTGAGTGTGATGATGATGTTTGGTTTGTGGGGCGCTCAACTGCGTGGTTATTAGCGCCCGTACAATTACCCAATCTTTGCTCAGTCCAATTTCGCCACTTTCCTGGATGATGATGAAATGATGACAACAACACAAACACCCAGTCATCTCGAGGCAGGTGAAAATCCCTGACCCCGCCGGGAATCGAACCCGGGACCCCGTGCTCGGGAAGCGAGAACGCTACCGCGAGACCACGAGCGGCGGACACCTTTGAGAGTGAGTGTTCGTAATGGGCAGATCCTCTTGTTGCCTCTTACGTGATGAAAAATATAGTCCACAGATGTCAAACGATCGTTTAAATAATTGTGCAGTGACGCTGGGAAACAGACATGGTACGGAATGGGTTCAAATGTGACGACGCTCGAAGATCGAAAGGTAGCTGGAGTAACAGTGGGGACAATTTACCTTCAAAGACATCATCTGCTACGGGCATGTACCCGTCTGAAGTTTTTAAAATCAAAACAGGTAGGGGTAAGAACCTTTCTCGCCACAGGCTACGTCGTCACGCATCGCTACACGTGACAAACTCGCATTTTACAGTTTGTGAAAAATATTGTGATTTGCTTACCAAGTAACATCATTTTTCAGTGTCTTAGCCGGTACGATATCAACATTGGCACAATATATTCGGCAACCTCATAATAGTCATGAACGAACAATAGGCTCCAAATATCAGCGATCACAATGCTGCACTTTTTCCCGGAGCGTTGTTGGCAATGTAAATAGCATCCAAGTCAAAATATTCAAAATATTGTACACCTCGAAATATAATTTCCGCGTATCGGGGATTTTCGTCGGGACCACCATCACAAGTGGGGAACACGGGTTTTACAAAACTTAATCGAGTTATCGTTAACATTTCTAAGGCTTGTAATTCACAAGCCTATGTACGTCTGCGGAATGAGTGTCTACACTAGAGGAAGAATATTTTCTACAACTAATCGCTTAGAATATGGACTGGATAAACTAAAAAAAATCACAAATTAGTTGGCCCAAGAGAAAGCAAGTGCGTCACTGTACTGAATGATATAAACAATTCAGTACAAACGAAATCACAGCGGTGGTGGTTTCTGCCAAAGCCTCAAAGGCGGTATTGAACTTTCGGCGTATGTCAAAGGCACCCGACGACGCGCAACACCTTATGTGCAGCAAACAACACCGTATGTGAACAACAAACACTTCACGTGGCTGGCAAGTACCAAAAAATGATACAAACAGATTTAATCATTATTAAATAATAATTTTAGAATTGGGAATGGTTTAAAGTGTTTAATTAGAATTGAAGTTTAGAGCTGTAATATGAAAGAAACGTTATACTTGTAACGTCACTAATCTTTTGACTACTCGTTGTCCCCACCTCCTACCCCGCCCCACCCCTTCCTTTTGACACGATGTCCCTCATTGTTGACGCTCTCCATGCCCCTTCACGTGGGACATAATTCATGGATGGTTCACAAACCAATAACAACTCCCCTATCCCACCCAACCCACCCCTCCAAAAGGCCCGCAACCGGTTTCTCTTAAGAATCCAAATCTATGTGTTAAAAGTGTACCTCAATAATGATGAGGTCATTTGTTCCTGTAAATACAGTGAATGGTACATATGTAACCTCATGCCGGTGCGGAAGTTTTACTGCATGAACGGTGAAAATGTAGGATGCGATATGCTTTTTTGCGTTCCGAATTTAGTGGGTGGTGTCATTACAAAGGGTTTTGGAAAAGTTTGAAATTATGTATAAAGTTTCAGGGAAGTCGTTGAGTACTTTCTCAAATACTGAATAAATGTAGTCTGTATAATTTGCGCTCTGTAACTTCAATAATTGACTCATTGGGTTAGACCTTTAAGATAAGAGTATACCTCCTAGAGAGTTACAGCATTTTACGTTCAGTTCAGCGTGAATGATATACTAAAGATCAAATTCCTGTTGCCCTTGAAACCCGTTTGATAAAAACTCTGTGTGGGCATGTGACCGATCAACCCAATTAGTAATGTACACCTAGCAATACAAAGAATCAGTTTTTCGAAACCCCGTAATTGTCTCCCATCGCAATGCAGAAGATTGAGCTTTGGCTCAAAGATGCCATCAAGCTTCGTACGTAATGTTGCAAAAGCGTGGCGCAACGCGTCGTCATCCCCGGGCTCAAACGGCGAGGTCTCAAGTGGTGGCATAAAGGGTATGAGTCAAACTACCCCTTCCTTTGGAACGTCGGTTCCCACATAATTCGCGCTTTTTCAAGTCGAAACTGCGTAGCATATTTTGAATAAGCGACGTTATAATCGCAGTACAGCTGTTCGTTTCAAGTTCCATTTTTCAAGTACTTTATGTCCGGCTGCTGTCCCACCGTTCTCGATGGATTACCAGAGGCATTCCAGAGGGCTTTAGGCACCTTTGAGCCGAATTTTAAACTTACGCTTTACAGCGGGAGCGAATTACGCGGTTTCGAAAAAGGCCCCTTGAATTGTGTTGCGCGCTGTAGACGGGAAGTCAGAGGATGCCTCAAAGCTTGAGCGAACTCGGCTGCAAACGCACAGTAAGCACCTGTTCTGGTGCTCGTGTCCCACACGGGGCGTGCCGGCAGGGGCGGCCGCTCCGCCAGGAGCGCTGAAACGTGCCTGAGAGCGGCTGCGTGCGGCCCCCGTTATTCAGACCAGCAACGTCCGCCTCCCCTTCTTCCTCCTCTTCCTGGCCGCTACACATTACACCGGCTCACAGCGCTTCCGGCCGCCGCCGCACGCCGCCAGCCGCCTCTGCAAAGTGGCGTTTTATGTCGGCGCCCGCGATAAACAAAGTTTATGCGTATCGATATGCGTAGCTCCGCCTCGTCGCTCGCTCCCTCTCCCTCTCCCTCCCCCGAAATCTTAACGGCGCGCACCGCTGCGCCAGCCAGTGAACAGCCCTCCACACTCTGGATAAGCCCTCAGTTATTTTTGCCTGTCCGTCGACGAGGTGCTGGAAAGTCAGAAGGATACGTTATTGGCGGACGTATTCAATTCTGTATCGCGTTCTCTTTAGTGATACAAGTGCCCTGTCTCACCAAAATTATCAGGACACCCCTACGTAATACGGAATCTACCGTTAGAATCACGAGAGGCACACCCGTCAGTGTGACGGCGGCGTGGGTTGATTTGCAAGGCGGGGGGAGGGGGGGGGGAGGGGGGCAGGGGGGGGGGGAACTGGGGTGCAAACTGCAAGGTATAAATGTATTTGAGAGGATTAGTTTAATAAGTCACGGCTGCAAAATACTAACGCGCGTTCTTTACAGACGAATGGAAAAACAGGTAGAAGCCGACCTCGGGGAAGATCAGTTTGGATTCCGTAGAAATATTGGAACACGTGAGGCAATACTGACCCTATGACTTATCTTAGAAGATATATTAAGAAAATACAAACCTACGTTTGTAACCATTGTAGATTTAGAGAAAGCTTTTGACAATGTTCACTGGAATACTCTCTTTCAAATTCTGAAGGTGGCAGGGGTAAAACACAGGGAGCGAAAGGCGATTTACAATTTGTACAGAAATCAGATGGCAGTTATAAGAGTCGAGGGACATGAAAGGTGAGCAGTGGTTGGGAAGCGAGTGAGACAGGGTTGTAGCCCCTCCCCGATGTTATTCAATCTGTATTTTGAGCAAGCAGTAAAGGATACAAAAGAAAAATTCGGAGTAGGTACTAAAATCCATGGAGAAGAAATAAAAACTTTGAGGTTCGCCGATGACATTGTAATTCTGTCAGAGACAGCAAAGGACTTGGAAGAGCAATTGAAGAGAATGGCCAGTGTCTTGAAAGGAGGGTATAAGACGAACATCAACAAAAGGATAATGGAATGTAGTCTAATTAAGTCGGGTGATGCTGAGGGAATTAGATTAGGGAATGAGACACTTAAAGTAGTAAAGGAGTTTTGCTGTTTGGGGAGCAAAATAACTGATGATGGTCGAATTAGAGAGGATATAAAATGTAGACTGGCAATGGCAAGGAAAGCGTTTCTGAAGAAGAGAAATTTGTTAACGTCGAGTATTGATCTAAGTGTCAGGAAGTCGTTTCTGAAAGTAATTGTATGGAGTGTAGCCATCCATGTATGGAAGTGAAACATGGACGATAAATAGTATAGACAAGAAGAGAATAGAAGCTTTCGAAATGTGGTGCTACAGAAGAATGCTGAAGGTTAGATGAGTAGATCACATAACTAATGAGGAGGTACTGAACAGAAATGGGGAGATGAGGAGTTTGTGGCACAACTTGAGTAGAAGAAGGGATCCGTTGGTAGGGCATGTTCTGAGGCATCAAGGGATCACCAATTTAGTATTGGTGGGCAGCGTGGGGGGTAAAAATCGTAGAGGGAGACCAAAAGTTGAATAAACTAAGCAGATTCAGAAGGATGTAGGTTGCAGAAAGTACTGGGAGATGAAGAAGCTTGTACAGGATAGAGTAGCATGGAGAGCTGCCATCAAAGAAGTCTCTGGACTGAAGACCACAACAACGGCAACGGCACAAGTGACGCTGACGAAGAAAAAACGGGTCCTCAAATGGTCGTTATGTATAAGAGCTTGTCGTCGGACTCTTTTGGGAACATTTAATGCATTAATAAGGGAGTTGTCTGCCAATGACGAAGTTTCGATTAAATATCATTGTGAAATGAGTAAATATTAATTTTCTAATCTCTTTGGGCTATATGTCTGGCTGTGTACGAAAATGTAATGCAGTTATGCGGGATGCCGTGCCAGTTCGCATTGACTGACAAGTAAGACTGAAATATCTCGCAGTTGGAACCGCTGCAATACACGTATTGCATTTTGAAGAGAACTATTTCAAACTATTCATGGTATCTACAGTAAACAAGATACTGTGGAAAGTAAGGTTTCTGCTTGAATAGTTCAGCTCTGTTTTTATTTTCAGGGTTAGTCAAGGTTCTGAGAGTGCACAGGTGCTATAAATATGCGTTTGTTTTACCGGTATATTACATAACTTTGTAATCAAAATTTGTACTACTGTGCAGAAAAGTCACTATTCAATGATAGTGCCAGTACGAGTACAATTATCGAAAAAAAATTTTAAGGTTCCAGAGTAGTTTAAAATCTTTAAAACGAGAAATAAATTTCTATTTCAGGATGATGTTCTGCAGTAATATGAATCCCAGCAAGTTCACACTCTCAATTTCAATACTTTTTTATCCGTTACGTCAATCTCAGCGATGTTGTGTTGTTCTGTTGCAAATAAGTGCTTATAAGGAGTTGCTGAATGCTATATTACTATCGCACTGTTTAAGAAGATTTTGCCACGTTAGAAACAGTTTGTTTATTTAGTTGAAGGCTGAGCCCTTCAACTTGGGAAGATACAAACTTTCCATGTATGTAAACAAAATATTCTAGATCTGTGCTGTCGAGCGAATCAGGGTAGTTGCTGTAGCTCATAGACAATTTTTGTGGGAAGAGTTGCGGGGGGAGGCTAGGAGGGGGGGGGGGGGGCAGGAGAGAGAGAGAGAGAGAGAACCGGCACAATGCTACAAAGTAGAACGCCTTTCAACTTTCGTAGCTTACGCGAATGTTGGCATGATAGTGTTCAGGTAGCGTGTTTTGACCTAAGCTGACTTGTACGAGTGGTGGTGTGGGGATGACTGTGTAAGAAATTAGTACATGTGGAAACACGGTTTTGGGCGTTTGAATCAAGGCAAATGTGAGTCTATGAGCGCTAGGTGATGCCACGTAAGCCTTTCTTCCTACAGATTAATGACTTTTTGGTGATCCGTGGGTCTGCAATGGTAATGTCGAAGAATTTTGCGTCAGCAGATGAGACGTAGCATGTAACATTCCCATAGTTCGGTAGCTCTAGATTTAGTGGTCAATTGGTAACTTCGGCTGGATACGACGTTCCTGAGGAAACCTGTAGACTCCCTTTCTTACAGAACAGAGATCATTTGCTAGGGCTAGAGGTCGTGTCAGGTGGAATACTGTAATGTAAGCTGCAGTAAATATCTTTTTCAGTGTACTTATCTGTTACAGATCGTATCTACTAATTTTATTTCTCTGGTATATGTACAGATTGCACCATTTTTGTTTAGCGACCTTTCCACCTATCTCATCAGCTCCCCTTAAAGTAGTGTATCGACATCTACAAGCATACTCTACAACAACTGTGTATAGCAGAGAGTACTTTCTGTCGCATCGGTTACTGGGGCTCCTTCAGGTTCCACTCACGTATGGAAGGAAGAAAGTTGCATGAAATGCCTGTGTGGGCTCTGTTATTAGTCTAATCGCGTCCTCGTGATCACCAAAGCAGCGAAACGTCGGGGATTGTAGTAAATTCCTAAATTTACTGAGTATTTACAAGCGTGCTTCATCGGGATAGTTTGCATCTATCTTCAAGAGTCTGCCACTTCCTTCAGAATCACCGTGACACTGGTCGTACGACTGTTTTGTAAGCCATACGTTCCGTACACTGATCGCATTTTATCTGTTTTCTACCTGTGACCCGAAGTCAGCTCACTGCTTTACCTACAACTAAGCCATTGACATCCCTCATTTTCGTATCTGTGCTAATTTTTATACTTAGGTATGTGCTGGAGTTGATTGACTCATATTTTACTCTTTTCCTATTTTCGTTTTGTAAGGTGCACGATTTCACGTTTCTGAACCTTTAAAATCAGTAGCCATTCTTTGCAGCAGTTTGAAGCCTAACATGATCCGTCCACAAATTTGTTCAGCTTCTGCGAAAAATCTGTGGTTGCTATTAATAATTTCTGCAAATACATGGATGTTAAAAACGCACATTTTTTTCCTGAATATACACTCCTGGAAATTGAAATAAGAACACCGTGAATTCATTGTCCCAGGAAGGGGAAACTTTATCGACACATTCCTGGGGTCAGATACATCACATGATCACACTGACAGAACCACAGGCACATAGACACAGGCAACAGAGCATGCACAATGTCGGCACTAGTACAGTGTATATCCACCTTTCGCAGCAATGCAGGCTGCTATTCTACCATGGAGACGATCGTGGAGATGCTGGATGTAGTCCTGTGGAACGGCTTGCCATGCCATTTCCACCTGGCGCCTCAGTTGGACCAGCGTTCGTGCTGGACGTGCAGACCGCGTGAGACGACGCTTCATCCAGTCCCAAACATGCTCAATGGGGGACAGATCCGGAGATCTTGCTGGCCAGGGTAATTGACTTACACCTTCTAGAGGACGTTGGGTGGCACGGGATGCATGCGGACGTGCATTGTCCTGTTGGAACAGCAAGTTCCCTTGCCGGTCTAGGAATGGTAGAACGATGGGTTCGATGACGGTTTGGATGTACCGTGCACTATTCAGTGTCCCCTCGACGATCACCAGTGGTGTACGGCCAGTGTAGGAGATCGCTCCCCACACCATGATGCCGGGTGTTGGCCCTGTGTGCCTCGGTCGTATGCAGTCCTGATTGTGGCGCTCACCTGCACGGCGCCAAACACGCATACGACCATCATTGGCACCAAGGCAGAAGCGACTCTCATCGCTGAAGACGACACGTCTCCATTCGTCCCTCCATTCACGCCTGTCGCGACACCACTGGAGGCGGGCTGCACGATGTTGGGGCGTGAGCGGAAGACGGCCTAACGGTGTGCGGGACCGTAGCCCAGCTTCATGGAGACGGTTGCGAATGGTCCTCGCCGATACCCCAGGAGCAACAGTGTCCCTAATTTGCTGGGAAGTGGCGGTGCGGTCCCCTACGGCACTGCGTAGGATCCTACGGTCTTGGCGTGCATCCGTGCGTCGCTGCGGTCCGGTCCCAGGTCGACGGGCACGTGCGCCTTCCGCCGACCACTGGCGACAACATCGATGTACTGTGGAGACCTCACGCCCCACGTGTTGAGTAATTCGGCGGTACGTCCACCCGGCCTCCCGCATGCCCACTATACGCCCTCGCTCAAAGTCCGTCAACTGCACATACGGTTCACGTCCACGCTGTCGCGGCATGCTACCAGTGTTAAAGACTGCGATGGAGCTCCGTATGCCACGGCAAACTGGCTGACAGTGACGGCGGCGGTGCACAAATGCTGCGCAGCTAGCGCCATTCGACGGCCAACACCGCGGTTCCTGGTGTGTCCGCTGTGCCGTGCGTGTGATCATTGCTTGTACAGCCCTCTCGCAGTGTCCGGACCAAGTATGGTGGGTCTGACACACCGGTGTCAATGTGTTCTTTTTTCCATTTCCAGGAGTGTACTTCAACATCTGATTACGGCTCTACATCCAAGATAACTTTTCTGCGTAATCCATACCAAGAAATCCTCAACCTAGTCACAAATATCTCCTAATGCCCCGTACCATGGTAATGTTTATAATAACCATAGATATGGTTCTGAGTCAAATGCTTTCGGGAGATCAAGAAATGGTAAGCCTACCTGGCCGCTTTGATTTAGGGCTTTCAAGACGTCATGTGAGAAATCTGCGCATTGGATTAGACATGATCGATATTTTCGGAAACCTTGTTGGTTGGAAAGGAAGGTGTCATTCTATTCTACGTGCAAGGGTTGGACAAAAATATTAAGTCAATTCCAACGTGAGCAAATTCTTGGTGCCCTTGTGGTGGGTGTTGCCATAATCAACAGAGCAGGAGTGTTTAATATTTCAAGAGGCAACGTATCGAAGGTTTATACCGCATGCAGGGAAGAAAAATAAGGACAACAGCTGCAAAAATCATTGCAGAACTCATTTCGCACTCAAAAACTCAGCCCGCACCAAAACAACAGCAAGGGAGTTTCCTAAGCCGGCAATTGTAGGACGAAGTGGAATTCCAAAACGACACGACAGTGATGCAAATGTTTGTAACGTGGAAACGTGGTGCCGGAGCCATAAAACCTAGACTATGGAGTAATGGAAGAATGTAATTTGGTCGGGTGAGTCTTTTTCCACACTGTTTCCAGTTTCTGGTTGAATTTACTTAACAAGAGTGAAACGTTGCGGGGGTTCGGTAATGACTAGGCAGGTATAGTGCATGGGCACCATAGTTACTCCGAAAGTTCGCATTACGCCCTAAGGTTACGTGACCATTTTGGCTGATCAGGTCCACCCTATAGTAGCATGTTTATTCCCCCATGGTTTTCTGTGCTCCAAGCACCCTCGTTCATAAACACGCATCGTCCAGGACAGGTTTTCTAGGGAGAAGTATCAATTGTCGCACCTACCCTGCCAGTCGCACCAGGTCTCAGTATTATTTACCGTTTCTGCTCTACATTTGAGAGAAGGCTGAGTAACCCCTGTCCACGTCTGTCATCGTTACCTCAACTTGCCACTATTTTGCAGGCCCTTGAAAACCACATGGGACCTATATTCATCCATTCCTAGAAGACTGAAAAATGTTTTGTGTTGGATCCACCTGAGGCGAGTGCCGAGGAATATGTGGGCGCTAGACAGAAAGCAGAAATAATTAGGAGCACAATAATTTTACTGAACTTGATCAGTGAGTGCGAGAAAGAGCCCGTTGCACAGGCAGATTTGTCGTAAATACAGTCAGAGACAGCCTACTACAAACTGCTGAGCTTTCGGCTGACTCCGCTCGTAAACTGTTAGTAGACTGGCTGGCCTCGTACACGTTCTACCATTCTAAAACAAAAGGATGTGAAGGATATCGGACGATCGTTTCGAGGATAGTTTCTGATACCCATTTTGTATATATGGGTGAGATCTATATTTCCTTTCAACTATTGGTCTAGGGTTTTGGTTCTACATCTACAGTACTACTCAGTAAATCATTCTTAAGTGTTGGCAGAGGTTTCATAGAGTTATTTCCAGACTATTTCTCGATAATTTCACTCTCGAATATCTCGTGGGTAAATGACCTAAATCTCTGCGTGCAGGCTCTGATTTCTCTTAATTTATTGGGACATCATTTGTTTCGCATTCGAAGCGGAAATTCGCTGACTGAAATTTCGTGAAGAGAACTCGACACAACAAATAAGTCCTTAGTTTTCATGTATCTCATCACTGACACCCTCTTCCGTATTGCGTCGCATTACAAGATGAGACGTTGTTCCTTGAACTTCTTCAACGTCCTTCATCAAACCTACGTGGCAAGGAACCGATACCGCGCAGTAGTATTTTAGAAGACGATGCATAAACGTACTGCAAGCAGCATCTTTAGTCGATTTGTTGCATGTTCTAAAATTTCTGCCAATGAAACGCAGCCTTTCGTTTGCCTTCCTCAAATCGGTACACGATGGTTAAAGGATGGGTTAAGTGAGCGTGAAATTCGGTATAGCGTCTCAGAAAATACAAAACCGCTTTAGCTGCATGAAAATTCTTTTTAGTGAACTAACGACTGGTTTCGTGGACTGACAACCGCATCCTTCGGCGATCACCTACATATGAACGTATAGCCATAACATGTATTCGCCTACAGTATAAGTCTACAATCTTAAAATGTAGCTGTGTAGAGGGTACTCACATATCTCAGGTCATAAGGAGAGCAACACTGGGGTTTCATGGAAGACCCAACATCTGCCATCAATTTATAGCAGAATCCAAGCCATCAGAGAGGGGGAATGCCATAAATATAAGCTACAGATAACCATCGGATCCCCGATTAACTGCTAAGACCTAATAAAGACACTGAAATGCTGTGCGACAACCGATGAAACCACGCAAACAATATGTAGTTGAGCAGGAAGTTGAAATATAGGATCAGGCACAAACAATTAATCGAAAATGCAATTTTGTCATAGTATGACATGGTTGGAGACCGTGGCTGTTATTTGAAGACAAATGTTGATGGTGCTGAGACAGCAAACAGCCTCAAATTTATTTTCAGTTCCTTTATTCAAAGGTTTCGAATCGTTATGATTCATCTTCAGAGGGTTTTAGTGCTTTCATTACAAAGTTTTTCTTTTTACAGATCAATTGTCCTAAAGTATAAACAATACATAATTATAAGTACGCCACACAGATGGTTGCGTTACAGATTTTCGTTGGATGTGACTTCCGTGAAATATCGGTTTGGAGTGTTTGTTTTAATGACATTCTTCCAACAGATGTGAATACATTCCCACTCGATTCTTATCGTTGCACACGTAAAATTTTTCTCGCTGAACGCTTTAGATTTGTCAGAGAAAAGATTTATAGCACACACTACATGTTTTGAGACAAGACAAAGTGCTTACAAATATATGAGTGACAAAGATGTTATGATATATCGTAACATCATGAAGATGTCCCATGTTTGGAAAAAGATCATAAATTCACTAATCCAACTGAAACGCCTTTTACACGAGAACAGGGAGACACTGATTTTGTGAGCTTTAGAGGGAATACTGTTACATTAATTACGAAGTTGATACAGTTGTTTCGAGTACTGTATTAGTAAAACAGTATATTACCTATTTACATTCAGCATCTTGAGAATTGTAGCAACATATGAATTTGCTACTTGATGTTCAGATAGGCATAGGAATATTATTTGCTTTGGAGGCTGGAAAATAATTTTTGGAAATTTTTCAGGAAAGGTTTGTTAGCTAACTCGGTTTGTTCATTAAGGATATAGTCTGAGGTTCTGTGTGTGTGTGTGTGTGTGTGTGTGTGTGTGTGTGTGTGTGTGTATTTGAATTTCTTCTAATATATTCATAATGACTCCTTTTTCTGCTAGATGTAAAATTTTTAAGTTGTTCTCAATTTTTCTCACTTAATGGTTTTCTTCAGCAATATGAGCTGCAAAAGCAGATTTTTTCACATTGTCAAGCCTTAAAGCATCAAAGTGTTCTTTGTATCTAACTTCAAAACTTCTGCCTGTCTGTCCAATGTAGAATTTTGGGCATGTATCGCATATGAGTTTGTATATTCCTGATTTACCATAGGGGCTCTTGGAGGTATTTACATCATGGGTTACTTTTTGTTGTAATTCATTATTTGTAGAAAATCTGATTGAGATATTTTTCTTTTTAAATAAGTTTACTATTTGGTATGATAGTGGACCTATGTAAGGGAGAGTGCGTATTTAGGTTTGGCTTCTGTGGCACACTGATTTGGCTTTGAGTGCATGTTGTGTGGATTGCTGTGAAGTGAATCTGTGGTTTTTTTTCTGTATTTTGTTGTAGAGTTTTTCTATTATTATGGGTTTATATCCATTGTTTTGAGCAACTGTTTTTATTATATTAATTTCATTTTGTTGGTCTGTGTTACTCATTGGTACTTTTTTAATTCGGTGTACCATCGCCCTGAAGTATGGCATTCTTTTTTTGTTGGCGGGGGTGGCAAGATGAGTTGTCAATACGGAGATCTGTGGTGGTAGGTTTTGCATAAATAATAAATTGGTGTTTGTTGCTACTATTGCTATTGTTCAGGTCAAGAAAGTTAATCGTTTTATTAGTTCCGTGTACAACTGTGAATTTAATATTTTTGTGCATTTTGCTTAGACCTGGTGCTAGTATATCAATTTCATTGTTTGTCCCATCAAGAAGCAAGATTGTATCATCAACATATCTTCTGTAGTAGATTATTTTATTTGAGATGTGCTGGTTGGTTGAGAAAAATTTTTGTTCTATATGGTTGATGTAAATATCAGCCAATATCCCAGCTAAGCTACTTCCCATTGCCAAACCATCATGTTGTTGATACAGTTTGTTGTTGAAGCTAAAGTAATTATGCTCTAGAATAAGTTAAAGTATTTCTATGAGTTCACAGATCTCTGCAATACTAATTTACTTATATTTAAGCAGATTGTTCTTCCCTATAATGTTAATTGTCTGTTTGACAGGGATTTTCGTGTATAATTAATGGAGAAGTTGTAATGTAGTAGTATAATAGTTCGGAACATTAATAATGGAACCAGTGATAGGTCAAATGCAGGATTTCCACTTTACAAAAACCAGTACCTAGAAAGAAAAAAACTCTGCTGACGTGGAAAGAAACAGTAAAAACAGTGAACCCGATTGAGGAAGCTCACTATTATTCAAGTACTCAATCCCTCAAGTTCCAGCGGACACCACTTTGAACAACCTTACTAACGGCGTGAAAGTAATCAGCTAACTACATCTACATCTACATTTATACTCCGCAAGCCACCCAACGGTGTGTGGCGGAGGGCACTTTACGTGCCACTGTCATTACCTCCCTTTCCTGTTCCAGTCGGGTATGGTACGCGGGAAGAACGACTGCCGAAAAGCCTCGGTGCACGCTCAAATCTCTCTAATTTTACGTTCGTGATCTCCTCGGGAGGTATAAGTAGGGGGCAGCAATATATTCGATACCTCATCCAGAAACGCACCCTCTCGAAACCTGGACAGCAAGCTACACCGAGATGCAGAGCGCGTCTCTTGCAGAGTCTGCCACTTGAGTTTGCTAAACATCTCCGTAACGCTATCACGCTTACCAAATAACCCTGTGACGAAACGCTCCGCTCTTCTTTGGATCTTCTCTATCTCCTCCGCCAACCCGATCTGGTACGGATCCCACACTGATGAGCAACACTGAAGTATAGGCCGAACGAGTGTTTTGTAAACCATCTCCTTTGTTGATGGACTACATTTTCTATGGACTCTCCCAATGAATCTCAACCTGGTACCCGCCTTAGCAACATTTAATTTTATATGATCATTCCACTTCAAATCGTTCCGTACGCATACTCCCAGATATTTTACAGAAGTAACTGCTACCAGTGTTTGTTCCGCTATCATATAATCAGACAAAAAAGGATCCTTCTTTCTATGTATTCGCAATACATTACATTTGTCTATGTTAAGGGTCAGTGGCCACACCCTGCACCAAGTGTCTATCCGCTGCATATCTTCCTGCATTTCGCTACAATTTTCTAATGCTGCAACTTCTCTGTATACTACAGCATCATCCGCGAAAAGCCGCATGGCACTTCCGACACTATGTACTAGCCAATCAACTGCTTCATAGACAAGAGTGCACTCACAGCTACGGAAGAGACGTAAACAGGAAGCTGCCCGAAATGGACGGGCTAAATTCAATACAGTATTTTGCAGGGACTCCTTTCATCGGTGCCTGGAGCTTGTTCCAATTTTAGCGATTTTGGTACGTTTCGTTGGATAGGCCGTGTAAACCACATGTCGGATGTTGATGATGGAGACTGGATGATTGTGTATGTAATAAGGGCTAGAGACTTATAAAGCACGAGCGGCCCGTCGCGACGACGCAGGGAATGCCAGCCTGTTCACTTGGCTGTGACAGAAAACAAAAGGCCTGCCGGCCGCAGGGCGGTGGCCGAGGCGTTCGGTGGGCGGTGAGCGCCCTAGGTGACAGGACACATATTGCGGCCCCGGGCGACACCCGACCGGCCGCCTATATGAAATTCCTGGCCGGCGGCGGCGGCGGGCATGCAAAGCGTGGCGTGGGTGGCCCTACAAAAGGCGGCCTCCCGGCCGCCGCGCCGCGGGCCAGCCCACCAGCACCACCAGGGCGGCCACTCACCGCAGGTTCACCACAGACCGCCAGCGGGAGCCGCTCCGCCAACAAACGAATCTCGCCTCAATAGTGAGTCAATGAGACACTGCCAGCCGGCATGCTGCGCTTATTACTCTGAAGCGCCAAAGAAACTTCGATAAGCACATATGTTAACAGGCAGAACACTGGACTCGCATTCGGGAGGACGACGATTCAATCCCGTGTCCGGCCATCCTGATTTAGGTTTTCCGTGATTTCCCTAAATCACTCCAGGCAAATGCCGGGATGGTTTCTCTGAAAGGGCACGGCCGACTTCCTTCCCAATCCTTCCCTAATCCGATGAGACCGATGACCACGCTGTCTCCTTCCCCAAACCAACCAACCAACCAACCAACAGGCAGAATATGGCGTTGAGGACGGCAACGCCTACATAACACAACACGTGTCTGGCGCATTTGTTACGTCGGTTACTGCTTTCACAACGGTAAGTTATCAAGATTTAGGTGAGTCTAAACATGGTGTTATATGGTTCTAAGCACTATTGGACTTAACATCTGAGGTCATCTGTCGCCTAGACATAGAACTACTTAAACATAACTAACCTAAGGACTTCACACATACATAACCGAGGCAGGATTCGTACCTGCGACCGTAGCAGCTGCATTTCAGTCTGGAACCGAGCAACCGCTGCGGTCGTAGGTTCGAATCCTGCCTCGGGCATGCTTGTGTATGATGTCCTAAGTTTAGTTGGTTTAAGTAGTTCTACGTCTAGGGGACTGATGACCTAAGATGTTAAGTCCAATACTACTCAGAGCCATATAAAACATTTTCACAGAGTTCCGTGCTCAAGTTGCCACGTAATTGTGATTTATTTAGTTTCATAAACGGAAAAATATGTTGATCGAAATATTGTACCACTGTAGCAATCTTGTTTTGGAGTCTTGGAAACTCTACCTGAGACAAGCACTGTAGATGTCCTGGACAGTTTTAACGCAAAAACGTTTGCCCTTAAAACTGGAATTACCTTGAAGTTCAGTCAGTTACATCTGCACATGCATAGTGCCGTTTTCAACGTGCGTGGCAAACGGTCTCGAAAACAGCTCGGAAACAGCTGTAAGACTGGCAGTGTCCTCAAGATCTTCATAAAACTATCCTTGTAATTCTTTCAAGGCCACGATGAATTCTCCAGACCTCGCATTTTCTTTAAAGCCGTTGAGCTAATGGGACTGGACTGCCATCGTCAGAAAGTGCCCCTTCTACAGCGCGATTTTCTTTTTAAATGCATCCACATCAAAAGTTCAGCAGTTAGCTTGCAATGTCTTTCTGTTGGCAATGTGCAGTCAAGTTTACACTCCAGTCTGGATGTTCCAATTTTCGGTTTTGCACGCCATTGTCCTTCATAAACTCCACAATATCGAGTATTAAATCGAAAAATCTTTCCAGGTGTGCCCCTTGACTTAACAACATACTTTTCAGTAATATATGAAATCCATTGAACACTGTTGCAACCAACAATGGAATAATGCATTTGGTTTCAGAAATGTTACTATTCTTACCATCAATTCCTTCACCTGCTCCAGGCTTGCAAATCTAGCAAAATGTGTATTTTGACGTACAGGACTATGCATCCCGTTGTTGAAAATTGTAATTCTTTGCTATGTCATTTTCAACTAAATCCTTAAATTCTTTCTGCGTGTTACTGTAATATCGCTTCATAGCAAATACGTAGTACCTGTCCCTTATGTGAAATGAGAATCCTCATCCCTCTCTTCTGTCAGTTCCATTCATTGCGAACATAGACCACTAGAATGCCTCTTTTTGTGCAAAAAGCCACTGCACTTGTGAACATCCTTCACCCACAGAAAATCACACATCTGTAAAATCAACAGAAGGAAGTGAGCTACATTTGAAAGGGAATATGAATCCGATGTGTTTGATCTCTGGAAGAAGTTTGTATTTACTAGCGACAGTAGATTTGAGATTTCAGATGGGGGGTAACAATGTGGAGAAGAAAGAAAATAAACAGCCTCAGTTAAACATGGAAGAGGCATAGTACTTGTCTGGGGCTCCATGATTGCAAATTACTTGGAGAATTTGTGTTTTATTGATGGAGTGATCACAAGGGTTATATAAATGTCCTAAAAATACACCTGTCCAGAAGTGCAAATACTACCGGTCTTTCTGCGGATTATAAAGAGTGGAACAAATAAAAATGGCCGAGAGAACACAGTTCTAGCATACAAAGAAAGACAACAGAGGAAAGGAAACACATTGGTAACCTGACTATAACAGATGTCGACAGTGACCACCATTCGTCTCTTGACACGCTTGGGTCCTGGTCAGCAAGTTGCTGAAGTCTGATCGATGCAGGACTGCTGGAATTACTGCATTCCCATCCCACATTTTCTGCTGCAGTTCTTGTTGCGATACACCTTATACTCGAGGGTTCCCAACACAAAGTAATCGCACACTGGCTACGTGGCCAGCTGGGGCCGCGAACAAATTGGCCTCTGATAACAACTCCGTCAGGCGTGAAGATTGTTAAATATTCTCCAAGGTTCGGGTAGCTGATCCATCCTGTTGGAAGTAACTGTATACATTTTCCTCCATCTTTAAGGCTGCCACATATATTTTAAAAATGTTGGCAATGCAACGCGCTGAAGTAAGAGTTTGATGAAAGAAGATGGGACCAGTAATGCAGCTTGTAGACCTTCCACAGCAGATCCCAACCTTTTGATCATGATATGGTGTTCCGTCGAAGTTATATGGATTCTCTACTGCCCATAACCACTGAGACGAAGCCAAGCATCATCAGACATAAAGAACAGTTCCATATCCCAGCCATTCATTGTTATCTCAGTGAAGAGCCGCTCGCAAAACTGGAGGTGCTGAGGAGCTTCTGCTGGTTTTATTGCAAGAACTGCAGAATCTCGGTAGGAATGCATGTGCTAGTGGAGTATTCCTTCGCATGATCGATGTCCTGCGACAGGCGTCGGTTGGATTTGGTAGGACTCTGAAGCATTTTATGGTGAACAGCAGCTACATATTTTAGTGTGTGGTCAGGTTTCGGAATGTTTTTTGAATTGTTCAAAACAGATCCTGTCCGACGCCACTTTCAGACTAAGCGCTGCATGGCACCCTTTGCTGGTACTTTGGCACGATTTAAGTTCTCAGTGAACAAGTGACCATACCGCTTCCACGACTTTTTTGTCACGGAACTTACCACAACAAACACCCACTGCTCCACTGTGAGTACCGTCGTTCCCTTTGCACTACTCCAGTCGAATTGACACAGCTCGCACAACGCTCTGAGTCTCTGGGGACCACGTCGCGGGCTTATACTTGATGTGCGCGTCACGGGGCGTTGTTATATACACACATTTACGTCCAAACGCATCCATTCGTCCGGACCACTTATTTGCCTCACCCTGTATTTTCACACAAAATAATGATCCAAAACATAGCTCTACAAGGCTGTGGTTGTTATATAACCCTTCCCGCTTGATGCCGACACCAAAGCAATCCCCAGACATTAATCCAACAGAGAATTTGTGGAATTTACTCGACAAGACTCTGACAAATCGTCAGATATCCAACAGAAGTGATTTAAACAAACGACGTAAAATTACAGTGCAGATAACAGAACCTCTAGTGAAATCCGTGCCAAAGAGAAAGTAAGAGATTATAAAGAGGAAATGATGGCCTACTAACTACTAGCCATAACAGTCTATGTTCAGAGGTTTATTTTCAGTATTGCAGACGAATACTTATTTTGCATCCTAACTGCCTATCTTTACTTCTGAATGTTTTGCCATGTTCGTGTCAACTGATACACTATGTGATTAAATATATCCGGACACTGAGTTGAAAATGACAAGTTCGTGGCGCCCTCCAGCGGTAATGCTGGAATACAGATTTGGTGTTGGCCCACCCTTAGCCTTGATGACAGCTTCCACTCTCGCAAGCATACGTTCAATCAGGTCCTGGAAGGTTTCTTGTGGCATGACAGCCCATTCTTGACGGAGTGCTGCACTGAGGAGACGTATAGATGTTGATCGCTGAGGCCTGGCACGAAGTCGGCGTTCCAAAACATCGCAAAGGTGTTCTGTAGCATTCAGGTCAGGACTCTGTGCAGGTCAGTCCATTACAGGGATGTTATCGTCGTGTAATCATACCGCCACCGGCCGCGCATTATGAAGAAGTGCTCGATCGTGTTGGAAGATGCAATCGCCATCCTCGAATTGCTCTTCAACTGTGGGAAGCAAGAAGGTGCTTGAAACATCAAATGAGGCCTGTGCTGTGATAGTGCCACGCTAAACAACAAGGGTGCCAGCATCCTCCATGAAAAACACGAACACACCACAACATCACTGCCTCTGAATTTAACTGTTGACACTACACACTCTGGCAGATGACGTTCACCGGGCATTCGCCATACCCACAGCCCGTCATCTGATCGCCACATTGTGTACCGTGATTCGTCACTCCAAACAACGTTTTTCCACTGTTCAATCGTACAATCTTTACGCTCCTTACACCAAGCGATGCTTCGTTTGGCATCTACCGGCGCCATGTTTGGCTCATGAACAGCCGCTCGACCATGAAATCTAAGTTTACTCACATCCGGCCTAACAGTCATAGTACTTGCAGTGGATCCTGATGCAGTTTGGAATTCCTGTGCGATGGTCTGGACAGATGGCTGCCTATTACACATTAGGACCCTCTTCGGCTGTCGGCGGTCTCTGTCAGTCAACAGACGAGGTCGGCCTGTACGCTTTTATACTGTACTTGCCCCTTCACGTTTGCACTTCACTATCACATCGGAAACAGTGGACCTATGGATGTTTAGGAGTGTGGAAATCTCCCGTACAGGCCTATGACACAAGTGATACCCAATCACCTGGCCACGTTCGAAGTCCTTGAGTTCCGCGGAGCGCTTCATTCTGCTCTCTCACGATGTCTAATGACTACTGAGGTCGCTGATATGGAGTACCTGGCAGTAGGTGGCAGCACAATGCACGTAATATGAGAAACGTATGTTTTTGTGGGTATCCAAATACTTTTCATCACATAGTGTAACTGCGATTCTTTATTGTATTCATATTTTCGCCGATTAATAAACAAGTTCATGTCACTGCTGTACTTCATGCATAAACCATTTTTTAGACGAATATTTTACTTGATACCCTTTGGCGGTATCATAGTCAATAAAAACAGGGATGATAGTGTGCTCTGGCAGATGAGATTAATAGAGCCTTCAATAATCACGGCTCAAACTGTATATGTAGTACATGCATGCATACACATGGTTCGGGTACTTTTTACAATTATGTTTTGGGTCTAACTTTCCACAAACGGTTAATTCACCCCTTCCCTTCACGACGAACGTGCAGACTGCTATATCGCAAACAGCAAGTTGATCGTAGCTTCGAGGACAGCGCACTGTAGTACCACGGTAGATGCCACAAGGAGAAATAATGAGTCTCTGCTACAAGTTACCTGCCACACCTCCTGAAGCTCGAGGGAAATGGCACTGCACTGGCACGAACCAGCAGTTCAGTTCTCTCTACACATGCAAGCACGTCTACTCTTACGGGAGGATTATCGAGGACGACTACGTTGTTACTCGGATTTGTAGTGTATTTTGTATGTAGGGTCTGTACGCTGGTCGCCAATCACCGACTGAGATTACAAGTTCATTCAATGTTTCGAGCCTTTCAGAGACGGAATTGTGCATGTGTGAAATTCGCTAGCAAACTTGCAATTGTCAAAATATAAATACACAACAGTCAGAGTCATTTTATACTCATGTATATCAGAGCTACGGAATTCACTGCAGCGTCGCACCTCACGCAGATTCGTTGGAAGGAGTCTAGCCCCATAAAATAATTGCATAACGTGAAATGAGGCGAGCTTGGAGGAGAATGGTGCAGTGTTAAATCCATACGCCTCCATCGTTAAGGCAGCTCATTGTTAAGTGCCGTGTTGAAAAATGAAATTTTCGGTACGTTATGGCGGCTCTTGCAGACTCCAAGTTTACGATATATTCAGGAACATTATTCCTGTACCAACATATTCTTCTAAAAAGAAATGACCGTATTTTCTCGGGATGACTTTGAGGGTATCTCTCGTCTTAGACTCTGGTATGTGGTCGCTATGTTACCCATATTGTTACATTGTTATGGTTCATATTACCAATTAAGTGAGACGTAGCCTTTTTACTGTGTAGAAAACATGAAACTGTCTTCTGTCTGTCCGTCCAGATCAATGTGCAAACTCTACCCATCATTGGTCGTAGTAACTGATACCTCTATTGTCTGAAACACAAACGGGCAGTTGCTGTACACAGCGTTTCACATTACATCATCTCTGTCACTTTGCAAAGCTGGCTGAGCGCGTGGTCGTATGATAACTAAGCCAACAAAGTGGTATTTAAGATGGAATTGAGTTATCTACTTATTTTATGAAAAATTACATCATGTGTAAAATGAGCAGTGTTAAACCCGCGAGCTTTGGTGGCCTGCAGATTCTGCCATCTATGTGAGGAGATGGTACCAGAGAATGGAAGTAGGAAGGAAAAATTATTGACTGTAGTGGACGGCGAGTGGTTTGTGAGAACGAAGGTAGAGGTTATTTCAGGGCCATTGACAGTCATTTACATAACAAAAAGAATGTCTTTATTGCGGCTGCCGGTATACGGTGTGAGATTCCAAAGAGGATGGAATAATTCCATACGCCAGTCTCAAACAAACTGATGTAACCGCCATAGCAAGTCAGTAAAACACTGGTAGCGAGGATACAGCGCGTCCTTGCAAGTGTGTGCATGGGTAGAAAAAGGTGCGTTGTAGAAGCGTAATGTTTCGACCGTACATTGGACGCGTAAATTTTGTCTACATTTCTCATTTAATTAAATGTACAACGTGATGTTAATTACAAGCAGAAATACAGTACTGACGCCCCACAATATTTATTTTATTTTTCGTTGCGAAACGGCTTTCATCTTTCGGGTCTTAAACTCTAGTCAGTCAACACATCTTTACAGAATATGTCTTGTTATGTGCGCATATAAAACTGATGCATTCCAATATATATACAATATATAAATAGCCTTCAAATGTTTACATATCTTTCGAAATAACATTGCGAAGGTAAAAGCTGCTTTTGATGTATCGTGTGTGCGTGTGTGTGTGTGTGTGTGTGTGTGTGTGTGTGTGTGTGTGTGTGTGTGTGTGTTTGTGTGTGTGTGAGGGGGGGGAGGAAGGAGAGAGTGGCAGGGAGGGAGGGAGGGAGGGAGGTAGGGTGGGAGAGAGGAAGGGAGGAAGGGCGAGACAGAGAGAGGGTGAGATTGAGAGGGGAAGCAACAGGTAGATAGATACATAGATAGAGAGAGAGGGGGAAAGGGAGAGAGAACTCTCTGCAAAACGGTATTGTTGTATTTCCTGGCACTATTTGGTCACTACTTTTTTGATGATGATGATGATGTTTGCTTTGTGGGGCGTTCAACTGTGGATCATCAACGCCCATAAAATGTTCCAGTTATTACACAGCCCCATTTTTTGTACATAGTCCAGTCTAACCACTGTCACGAATGATGATGATGATGAAATAATGAGGACAACACAAACACCCAGTCCCCTGGCAGAGAAAATCCCCAACCCGGCCGGGAATCGAAACTGGGACCCGGTGAACCAGAGGCAGCAGTGCTAGCCACTAGACCACGAGCTGCTGACTCTACTTTTTTGAGATTATTGGATTCATGTGCGCTTGGAAGAAATGCTTTGTGCTTTTCCGCACTGAAAGGGTGCACTCCAAGTGTGGGCTCAAGGTCCTGTAGTCAGTAGATGGCGGTCACTCAATTTCAATGGGAGAGGCGAATCTCCGCGGAGACACGGACAGATTTCGCGGAATTAAAGCTGACAGTAGAAGGGGAGAATATGGGCCTGGTAATAGGAACGAGAGAGGAGAAAGACTATTTGAGTTCTGCAATAAATATCTGTTCAAGAATTACAAGGGAAGGAGGTATACCTGGAAAAACCTGGAAAATACGGGACGAAGTCTGTTAAACCACATCACTGTCAGATAGAGATTCCGACATGAGATATTGGATTGTAAGGCGTACCCAGGAGCAGATACAGACTCAGATCACCATTTAACAATGATGAAGTGTAGGATGAAGTTTACAAGCCTGGTCAGGAAGTGTCAGTGCGCAAGCAAATGGGCTACGGATGTACTGAAGAATGAAGAGACAAGCTCGAAGTTCTCTGAGGCTATAGATACAGCGCTAATAAATATCTCATTTCACAGTTCAGTTCAAGAGGAATGAACATCTCTAAAAAGTACAATTACATAAGCTGGAAAGGAAATCCTTAGTAAGGAAGGTAACTGTGAACAAACCATGGGTCACACCAGAAATACCTCAGCTGATCAACGAAAGAAGGAAGAACAAAAATGTTCGAGAAATTCAGGAATACAGGAACGAAAGAAATAGGAAGTACAAGGAAGCTAAGGGTGCAAAAACAGACATAATGTATTATGGGATATCAGCAATCAGTGATTTTATAATGTTACTTAAAATCCGTTTTGATTGCAAAAAATGTGACGTAGCTTGTGAAAGTTGCTGGATTTGGACGGGTTACTCCTGTAACTGAAATATCAGATCTGAAGATGGTTCTGAATGAACCGAAACCGGTCATATGAATAATAAAAAAAAATTTTTGCAATGAAGACGGATTTTAAGTAACATTATAGAAGCTAAGGGTGCATGAAAAAAGTGAAGAAATAGTAAATGAAATGATTGTCGGAATGATAGATTCAGCATATAGAAAAGTCAAAACAACATTTGGTGAAATTAAAAGCATGGGTTATAGCAATAAGAGTGCAGTGCGAAATGCATATGTGGAAAGAGTACACTGAAGGCATCTATGAGGCGGGAGACTTGTCTGACGACGTGATAGAAGAGAAAACAAGAGTCGCCATTGACGTGGTTGATGATGCAGTATTAGAACTGGAATTGCTCTTGGACGACTTAAGATCAAATAAGGCAGAAGGAATGGATAACACTCCATCGGAATTTCTAAAAACATTGGGGAAAATGGCAAAAAAAAAACTATTCACGTTGCTATGTACATTCTGTTAGATTGGCGATATACCGTCAGACATTTGGAATAAAAATTATCCACACAGTTCCGAAGATAGTGAGAACAGTTAAGTGTAAGAATCGTACAAGCATAGCTCATACTTCCAAGTTGCAGACAATAGTAATACAAAGAAGGTTTTAAAAGAAAATTGAGGATTTGTTAGATGATGATCAGTTTGGCTTCAGGTAACGTAAAGACAGCTGAGAGGCAATTCTGACGTTGCGGTTGATAATGGAATCAAGACTAAAGAAAAATAAAGAAACGTTCATAGTATTTGTCGTGTCGATCTGAAAGATAAAGGTTCGACTGTATAAGTTAGCACAAGAAGTTCGAAACTCTGACAGAAATAGTAGCAAGCTATAGGGAAAGACGGGTAATGTATAATATGTATTAGAACTAAGGGAGAACCATATCATCGGAAGAACAAGGAACGAGGTATTCGGATTAAAAGGGGTGTAAAACAGGGGAGTACCCTTTTGCGCCAACTGTTCAATCTATACATCGAAGAATCAATGACGGAAATAAACGAATGTTTCACGTGTGGGATTAAAATTCAGGTTTAAAGATTAACAATGATAAGATTTGTTGTTTACATTGCTATCCTCAGTGAAAGTGAAGAAGAATTACATGAACTGCTGAATGGATTAACGGTGTAATGAGTACAGAATACGGATCGAAAATAAATCGAAGAAAGACGAAAATAATGAAAAGCAGCCAAAATAAGAAGAGCGAGAGACTTAATATCAGGATTGATGGTGACAAAGGAGATAATGTTAAGGGATTATGCTACCTAGGCAGCAAAATAATTAATCACAGACAGAGAAAGGTGGGCAGCAAAAGTAGACTAGCGCTGGCAAAAAGGGCATTCCTCGCCTAGTGAAGTCTACTGGTGTCAAACACAGGCCTTAATTTGGGGAAGAAATTTCTGAGAATGTGCGTCTGGAGGACAGCATTGTATGATAATGAAACATGGACCGTGGGAAACCCTCACAGAAGAGAATCGAAGCGTTGTGCTACAGAAGAATTTTTAAAATTAGGTGGACTGTTAAGGTATGGAATGAGGAGAATCGCTGCAGAATTGGCAAGGACAGGTGATGGTAAATCAGGGAATAACTACCATGATACGAGAGGGGTAGAGGGTAAGAACTGTAGAGGAAAACAGAGATTGGTCTATCCAGCAAATAACTGAGATCGTGGATTGCAAGTGCTACTTTGAAATTAAAAGGTTGTTGGTGGAGGGGAATTCTTGCCTCCCGCACAAACTAGTCAGAAGAATGATTACTTTAAAAAAATGGCATTACGGCCTGCTTCGGGCTTCTGTGAGCAGGGTCAGAGCTAGATGAATGCAGGTGATGGCGTACCGCCACTACCGTCGCCAAAGGATAATTGAGTTCCACAATTTTTGCTTGTCGAGACAAACAACAAATTTTGAGACGCCACAGTGCTGCCTCGCTAGTTTGAGAAATAAGGTTGCTTTCGCTCCTAAATTTTGGGCACCCGGTCAAATTCAGCTACTCTGCTATCGTTCATGGCACGAAGAAGACAACCATCGCGGAGATACTGCTGCAGCCCAGTACCAACTTCCTTTTTGTTAATATACATTTTATACGCCAAGATTGGAATTTTCCTGCTGTGTTTATCTGTTTCTTTTTTCCGTAAAATAAGAGATATTGTTTCCCATCACATTGACAACAGCAGTGACTGGTCCCTCCATATGGAATTTTTGGAAAGCTAGGCAGTCGAGAGCCGTGAATTAAGATTATGGACTTCTGTGACCCGGGCCACCGTGCTGAGCGTTTACTCTGCGAGCCGCATCTGGTGTCGACCGGTGAACGTTAGCTGTTCGTGGCGAAATGTCAGTGTTGCGGTAGCGTGATCCACACTCTGAACCGCTCGTTACTTGCTTACTTTGCCACGCAGCTTGTGTTGCTTAATTTGATTATATGTGTACAGAGCGAGGTGTGCGCAGTGGTTAGCACACTAGAGTCGCATTTGGGAGGACGACGGTTCTAATCCGCCACTCAGATTTAGGTTTTCGTGATTTTCTTAAATCGCTCAGAGGCAAATGCCGGAATGGATCCTTTAAAAGAGCACAGACGATTTCCTTCCTTATCCTTGACACAATATGAGCTTATGCTCCGCCTCTAATGACCTCTATCCGACGAGAAGTTAAACCTAATATTACTTCCTTTCTTAATTCTATTATAATTTGAGCCTTCTAAAATGGTTCAAATGGCTCTGAGCACTATGGGACTCAACATCTTAGGTCATAAGTCCCCTAGAACTTATAACTACTTAAACCTAACTAACCTAAGGACACCACACACACCCATGCCCGAGGCAGGATTCGAACCTGCGACCGTAGCGGTCGCGCGGTTCCGGACTGTGACGCCTAGCACCGCTCGGCCACTCCGGCTGGCTGTGTACTCCACCTCGCCTTACCATTGTGTAGAAAGTTGTACACAACAAGTGTGGTGTAGGGTAATACTGTGTTGGTGTTATTGTGGATGAAGGGAAGGGATAGGTGAAATTACTACTGCTCTCGAATATCACAGAGGGTGCAGCTGACCATAGCTTCGCTATCTGACAGTACGATTACTTTCAAAAGTCGGCGATGTAAAGAGTTAGATTAGTGCCCAGTTAAGGAGGTGCAGGGTGAAATTACCACATCTGCGAGGGTGGCTGTGTAAAGGAGTGCGCGAAAATAGAGTGAAATGCCGCCGCCAAACCGTAGCCACGCTACCTGTCGGGTCCCTAGCAGGCGATTTACTGCGATTTAGGTCACTCAAGAGAAAATAAATATCTCTTAATCTCGATCACAACGTACAAGGAGACATCACCAACTCAGCCACGTGTTTTATGGAGAAAGAAACACATACAAGATATCAGACCCAGTAGTAGATCCCGCGCGATAATTTGGGTCATTATTCTGACAGTACGCATTACGACCTTCTGAAAGCACAGCTTTTAAACACGCGCGCTTTGCTTGTTTACGTAGCGTTCTCGCTTCCCGAGCACGGGGTCCCGGGTTCGATTCCCGGCGGGGTCAGGGATTTTCACCTGCCTCGAGATGACTGGGTGTTTGTGTTGTCCTCATCATTTCATCATCATCCAGGAAAGCGGCGAAATTGGACTGAGCAAAGGTTGGGAAATTGTACGGGCGCTGATACCCGCGCTGTTGAGCGCCCCACAAACCAAACATCATCATCATTGCTTGTTTACCACTCGCTCCGCCCTATTGCGCCCGCTTAGTGCCCGAGCGCGCAGTGCTGTAGAGTGGGCAAGAAGTTCGTATTTACAGTGTTGGTTCGTTTGTTGATTTGGGGGAGGGGACCAAACAGTGAGGTCATCGGTCCCATTGGATTAGGTAAAGATGGGAAAGGAAGTTGGCCGTGCGCTTTCAAAGGAACCATCCCGGCATTTGCCAGGAACGATTTAGGGAAATCACGGCAAACCTAAATCAGGATGGCCGGACGCGAGTTTGAAACGTCCTCCTCCCAAATGCGAGTCCAGTGTGCTAACCATTGCGCCACCTGGCTTGGTGTTTTACGGTGTCAGTGAATCAAGAGGCGATAGCCACATTGCAGCGTTTCAGAAGAGCTGCTCAAAGAATGAGAGCTGTTGAAATTCTTGACTGGTAAGCATCATTATGTGGCTACTCGACTATCTTTCATACAAGACTATCCAAAGCCTATGAGGTTTGTTCTGTGTTTTATTTATACCTTTCAGTTTCATTGCAGAGATCAGAGAAAACTTCACGCAGAAATACGTGCTAGATACAGAGAAAAATAGTGAAATGGCATTCGCTTCTTATTTACTAGAGGCTGTCTTTCACCATAGTCACATCCGTTGAACAGTGTCGTTGGCACAACTGGACAAGGATGTGAAAATTGGGAAGTAAGTAAAGATGAAGCCTACTTTGAAGACGTGATAAGGTCGTATACCGCTTTGTCGCTGTCCGTAACAGAGGAGTTTATAAGACGAGCTGTCGCTTTTCGAAAAAGTGGAAAGAAGGATAATCTGGCTATCAGGACCGCCAATGTGAACTTGACATTATTAAAACAAAAAAAAAAGTGATCTGTACATCTGAAGTCGATTCCTTGAAAATAAGGGTATGCATCGACAGAATCTTTACGAGGTAACAAACTCTGCCTAGTTAAATTCAATAAAGCATCCAGAAAGAAGATGAAGGGCCACTACGTTAATATACACTCCTGGAAATTGAAATAAGAACACCGTGAATTCATTGTCCCAGGAAGGGGAAACTTTATTGACACATTCCTGGGGTCAGATACATCACATGATCACACTGATAGAACCACAGGCACATAGACACAGGCAACAGAGCATGCACAATGTCGGCACTAGTACAGTGTATATCCATCTTTCGCAGCAATGCAGGCTGCTATTCTCCCATGGAGACGATCGTAGAGATGCTGGATGTAGTCCTGTGGAACGGCTTGCCATGCTATTTCCACCTGGCGCCTTAGTTGGACCAGCGTTCGTGCTGGACGTGCAGACCGCGTGAGACGACGCTTCATCCAGTCCCAACCATGCTCAATGGGGGACAGATCCGGAGATCTTGCTGGCCAGGGTAGTTGACTTACACCTTCTAGAGCACGTTGGGTGGCACGGGATACATGCGGACGTGCATTTTCCTGTTGGAACAGCAAGTTCCCTTGCCGGTCTAGGAATGGTAGAACGATGGGTTCGATGACGGTTTGGATGTACCGTGCACTATTCAGTGTCCCCTCGACGATCACCAGTGGTGTACGGCCAGTGTAGGAGATCGCTCCCCACACCATGATGCCGGGTGTTGGCCCTGTGTGCCTCGGTCGTATGCAGTCCTGATTGTGGCGCTCACCTGCATGGCGCCAAACACGCATACGACCATCATTGGCACCAAGGCAGAAGCGACTCTCATCGCTGAAGACGACACGTCTCCATTCGTCCCTCCATTCACGCCTGTCGCGACACCACTGGAGGCGGGCTGCACGATGTTGGGGCGTGAGCGGAAGACGGCCTAACGGTGTGCGGGACCGTAGCCCAGCTTCATGGAGACGGTTGCGAATGGTCCTCGCCGATACCCCAGGAGCAACAGTGTCCCTAATTTGCTGGGAAGTGGCGGTGCGGTCCCCTACGGCACTGCGTAGGATCCTACGGTCTTGGCGTGCATCCGTGCGTCGCTGCGGTCTGGTCCCAGGTCGACGGGCACGTGCACCTTCCGCCGACCACTGGCGACAACATCGATGTACTGTGGAGACCTCACGCCCCACGTGTTGAGCAATTCGGCGGTACGTCCACCCGGCCTCCTGCATGCCCACTATACGCCCTCGCTCAAAGTCCGTCAACTGTACATACGGTTCACGTCCACGCTGTCGCGGCATGCTACCAGTGTTAAAGACTGCGATGGAGCTCCGTATGCCACGGCAAACTGGCTGACACTGACGGTGGCGGTGCACAAATGCTGCGCAGCTAGCGCCATTCGACGGCCAACACCGCGGTTCCTGGTGTGTCCGCTGTGCCGTGCGTGTGATCATTGCTTGTACAGCCCTCTCGCAGTGTCCGGAGCAAGTATGGTGGGTCTGACACACCCGTGTCAATGTGTTCCTTTTTCCATTTCCAGGAGTGTAGAAATCAAGGGCGTTTAGCTGCAATGGACGCGGGACTAAAAAGTTTAAAACCTTTTGGTTCGATGTACGTAAAAAACATGAAATTGTGTTGTGAAAAGTAGCCCATGCTACTGCAACTGAAAAGCTGGGTATTGGGACAGACATAATTACTGTGCATGAAGACTTTTTCGCTAACACCAGTGCTGTTATGGAAACGGTCGGGAGACAATACATGTACAATATGGATCAGAGTGGTTTTGACTTACATATCAAGCCCTGTTCATCTTTTGCTATAAAAGGGATGAAAGACCTCATCCCCGTCGTGCAGTCAATAACGGGACGCACTGCTACACAATAACGTCAACGGGATACGCAGATAGACACTTGCTGTCGCGTCTGTCTGCGGTTTTAAAAAGAGCTGACCGGGTCTTTTGGACTCGAATCAAAGTTTTTCTCACGCGGACAGTATTTTAACAGTCGCTTGGTTCGAATACATCCAGCAAATAATTGAGGATGCACGTTGCAAGTGCTGCTCTGAGATGAAAAGTTTGGCACAGAAAGGGTAATTCGTTGCGGGCCGCATGAAACAAGTCACAAGACTGATGACACAAAAGAAAAAAAAGTAATTAAACGTCCTCGGAGAAAACGACACAACTCAACCTTGACAATAAACTTAGTCCTTTCTTTTATTTATATTGCACGTGTAAAAAGCAACATAAAAATGTTCAAAGGAAAGAGATGCCTGGCACCAACTACATATTAGAAATTGCGGACTTCTACACGATGAACAAAGCACACTTACCAATGTAAAATCAGTATTTCACTAAATGTTTAAAGTGATGAGGTAGGCCACTGGTGTAGCCAAGCGTCGCAGAGCCTCGTCATTCCTTATCTTATCCGTCCATCTAATTTTCAACATTCGTCTGTAGTACCACGCCTCAGATAATTCGATTTCCCACAGTCCATGTTTCACTACCATACAATACTGTGCTCCAAACGTATATTCTCAGAAATTTCTTCCTCAGATTACAGCCAAGTAGACTTCCCTCTGCCAGAAATGCCCTCTTTGCCACTGATAGTCTGTTTTTGATGCCCACCTTGCCCCGTCCATTATTGATTATTTTGATGCCTAGGTAGCAGAATACCTTAACTTCATCTACTTTGTGACCATCAATCGTGACGTTAACTTTCTCGCTGTTCTACTTCTCATTACTTTCGTCTTTCTATGATTTACTCACAACACATATTCTGAACTCCTTACACTGTTCATTCCATTCAGCGGATCACCTAATTCTTCTTCATTTTCGCTTAGGACAGCAATGTCATCAGCCAATCTTATCATTGATAACCATTCACCCCGTGTTTTAATCCTAATCTTGAACCTTTCTTTTATTTCCGTCATTGCTTCTTCGATGAACAGATTGAACAGTAGGGGCGAAAGACTAAATACTTGTCTTACACCTGTTTTAATCAGAGCACTTCGCTCTTGGTCTTCCCCTCCTATTACGCCCTTTTGGCTCTTGTACATGTTGTGTATACCCGATTCTCCCTATAGCTTACTCCTATTTTTCTTAAAATTTCGAATATCTTGTACCATTTGACATTGTCGGATGTTTTCTCCAGTTCGATAAATCATATGAACGTGTTTTGATTTTTCTTTCGTCTTACTTCGATTACCAAACGTAACTTTAGAATTACTTGTCTGGTGCCTTTACCTTTTGTTACGTCAAACTAATGGTTACCTAACTCATCCTCAATTTTCTTTTCGGTTCTTCTGTTTATTGTTCTCGTCAGAGTACTGCATTACCCGTCCAATATCCTTATATACTTTCTCCATCTCCTCATCCCCAGCTTACGACGTCGGAATGTACACCTGAATTATTGTTGGCCGTGTTGGTTTTATGTTGTTTCTAATGAGAACAATCCTACCACAGAACTAACCACAGTAGCACGCTCTCTGCCCTGTCTTTCTCTTCACATCGAATCCTAATCCCGTTACACCATTTTGTGCTGATGTTGATATTACCCTATACTCACCCTATCAGAAATAGTTGTTTCGTTAACATTTTACTTCACTGATCCTCACTATATTGAGACTGAGCCTTTGCATTTCCCTTTTCAGATTTTCTAGTTTCCCCACCACATCCAAGCTTCTGGCCCCTCCACACTCCGACTCGTAGATTCTTATGTTTTCGTTTGTTATTCAGATCTTTTTCTCACGGTCACCTCCACTTTGGCAGCGCCCTTCTGGAGATCCAAATGGGGGACTATTCCGGAATCTTTTGCCAACGGAGAAATCATCTTGACACTTTTTCACTTACATACCATATGTCCTGTGGATGCACCTTTTGTGTTTTTATTCCATTGCATGTCTTTGATCATTGCTGATTTTTCTGCCTTTAGGGGCAGTTTCCTACCCCAAGGGCAAGAATGTGCCCTGAATCTGTGTGCCTGAATCTCTCTCCGCTCCTCGGTCCTCTTTAACCAGGGCGTCGGGAGCCAGCCGGAGTGGTCGTGCGGTTCTAGGCGCTACAGTCTGGAACCGAGCGACCGCTACGGTTGCAGGTTCGAATCCTGCCTCGGGCATGGATGTGTGTGATGTCCTTAGGTTAGTTAGGTTTTATTAGTTCTAAGTTCTGGGCGACTGATGAACTCAGAAGTTAAGTCGCGTAGTGCTCAGAGCCATTTGAACCAAGCCAGGGAGTCGGCAGAAAGAGGGAAACTCCTTGTGCCAGAAGTCTTCGGGCGCCAATGTTCATCATTTTTCATCATTTAAACGGCGGTGGAGTTCGAACACGGGACCGAAGACGTTTTGATTACTAATCAGAGACGCTGCCTTCTTTTTTTAAATTACTTTTATTCCTTGAACTGGTTCGGGGCGGACGTCCCATGACATCCCATGACAGCCGTTTACCGTTAACCCATATATATTACAGATGGCATTTATCCTGCTGAGCTACCATCTACTTGTACTTTGGCTAACAACATTGCGGTATTCAAACAACATTGCGTACATACATCGATACTACTTTTACCTATATAATTTGACGTCGCGCGAGGCTGCCTTGAATTGTAGCATCTCACAATTAGACACATGAATTATAAGAGATTACAAGTGCTGATATAAGCGGACAGGGCTTGCAGAGTATTACGACCTACCGGGACCGCCGTGACGGATAAAAGTAGGTATTAAAGCTGCGAGTTTTGAGGCGGCTGACGCAGCTCTTGCCTTACGGTCCATTGCCAGGTGGAACAACTCCCAGGCCTTCACAAAGGAAAGACCCACGTTGCAGCCAGCGGCATTGGGTCTACCGGGTGGTAATGGCAGTCAGTGGCAAGTATTGGTGAAAGTACCGTGTTGAACAGCATTGACTAGGAAAGCATCTTGATTCTAAAGGGTCCAACCGAACACAGCCGTGTCTCCCGAATGATGCTCTCTTAGGCTCTCTCCCAGGCTTCAACATAATTTCACTCTCTCGACAAGACATCTCCTTTTCCACTTCTTGCTCTCACTGTTTCTTCTTAAATGTCGCAGGCAGTGGTGTGTGGCGTTACAAACTTGTGAGCTGCATTATCTTTAGTGTCGAAGCTTCCACCAAATTCAGACAAAAACGCAGAGTGATCGTAATTTCCATTTTGGGCTGCCACGTGCTTCTGCTCACAGTAAAAACTGCTTCTCCGATAGCCGCGTTCGTAACGTTTCCCTATTTTTTATCGAGGCCTTTGATGTAGCTGCTGTGCACTATCGCTGGTGTTTTCCAGAGACTGGCGTTTCTTATGTCTAAGTTTGCGACTTAGTACTTGAACTGTCGGAAAACGGATATATCCAGGAACTCCTTGAAACTGAAGGTTAAAGAATCTAACAGCTATATAAGTCTATAAAACAAAACATGTAACCGGAATTTGTGACCAGCAGATTCACATGCGGAATAAATGAGGCATTATTTGGCAAAAAGCAGAACATTTGATCAATTTGCATTGATCCAGTAAGGCATTTATACCTTTATTCCAGCAATAGACCACAAACTCATACAAGAAGAAGTTAATACTGGCCTGTGACCAAAGTAGCAATGGACTTCATAAAACTTGCAGAAGAGAAAAAACACCGTAAGTAGAATGAGATTTTCACTCTGCAGCGGAGTGTGCTCTGATATGAAACTTCCTGGCAGAATAAAACTATGTGCCGGACCGAGACACTAACTCGGGACCTTTGTCTTTCACGGGCAAGCGCTCTACCAGCTGAGCTATCCGAGCACGACGGGACGTGAATCGCGCTTGGGTAGCTCATATGGTAGAGCACTTGCCCGCCAAAGGCAGAGGTCCCGAGTTTGAGTCTCGGTCGGGCAAACAGTTTTAATCTGCCAGGAAGTTTCAACACAGTAAGTAAATTGTACACTACATCTAAAACGACAAACGGTTTTTAGTCTATAAACAACAAAATGTAGAAATGTTTTACGCTACCATTTTTGCAGAATGACCACTGCAGATGCTTTGCAAATAAAAGCGAAACTCTTCTGATGGAAAACATTCTTAAATTGTAGTAATCTTAAGATGGGGAAAAAACAATAATAAGTTGATACTACACAAATAATTTTACACACACTCATCTCGTCTTAGGTGATGTTACTCCACCAACAGTATGCCAGACAACTACTATGTAAGAGACAAACATATATCAAGACCGTCAGTCAGCTCCTGACGATTACGTTGATCAATACCTTCCTAACATGGCACGGTCTGAACGAAGAGAAAATGTTTCATAATATTGATACCGTCGTGAAAAAAAAAATCACACAGCCTGGTGTAGCCTGCAGAATGAATCTTTCAGTCCTTAGTGGACAGTACGTTATTTTTAGGAATATAGTTGACTGAAACTGTCGGACTAGACTCGAACCCCGCACTTTACCTTTCACAAGCACTGCTCTTACTTACTAAGCTGTCCAAGCACCACTCATGACCCGCCATCAGAGCTCTGCTTACAAAAGTACCCCTCTACTTATTTCCGAAATTCACAGAATCTCTGCTGCACATATTTCGAAACAAACGCTGCCAGAAGAAAGAATATTGCGGAGAGAAAAAATGTTCTGGGTTCGAGTCCTGGTCGATCACACACAATACGCAAGAATGGTTCAGTTATTGTCTAGTTTCGCCGCTATTCAAGATACTTTTACCTCGCACGTATATACGCTGTAACAGGATGTTATTTATATTCATACGTGTACCAATACTTTCTCGTTGTCACCATTTCGGTACTCTCTCAGCTGATCTGTTAAAACGTGGTACAGTATACAAGTAAAGGAAGGCTCATCTATTTGTCAGCCAAGTACCGGCGTAAACTATCCCATGGCTTCATATTAGGCGCCGTCTGCGCCGTACATACAGAGCAGGGTACAAATTGAGTTGCCGGATTGGGGAGGCGCTGCGGGACAGGTTTTATGGACTACATCGCCGTCCGGGAATGGGCTTTCACGAGTTCGTGAAGTCGTAACTCGGCCGCCTTATGCTGCTGATGGGTTACATCCCATAAAGCGACGTGGAGGACAACGCTGTAGAGCTTTACACTGCGATACATCTACTATTACTCCACAAATTTCATGAATTTAACCCGTTTTATGTATCATGAATATTCGTGAGAAAGTATGTAAGCTGCCACTTTGTCGGATAGGGACACAACACCCGAGCACTTATGGTTAACGTTTATTAATAACCTCGTATATAACCATACATTTATGCATCGGTTTCGGTTACTAAAACCATCTTGAGATATGAAGGAACTATTTGTGTACTGTATCGAAGTTTCAAGATCATTCATACTACAACAGGATTACATTTCTGTGTACCTGGAATCAAGACTTTTAATAGACGTTGCATGCTAATAATTTATTAATTTTATTGTTATGAAGAACACAAAGTAAATATTTTCTGAGGTATCGGTGTCTAGAATAGTGGCATTGTTTTTAAACCAGCGATGTTACAAAAGGGATGCACGAAAATGGTTCAAATGGCTCTGAGCTCTATGGGACTTAACATCTGAGGTCATCAGTCCCTTGACTTAGAACTATTTAAACCTAAATAACCGAAGGACATCACACAGATCCATGCCCGAGGCAGGATTCGAACCTGCGACCGTAGCAGCAGCGCGGTTCCAGACTGAAGCGCCTAGAACCGCTCGGCCACAAATGCCAAGGGATGCACAACATGACAACTGACGCAGATAGATACTACTTACACTAAACTAAAATACTGCGCCAACATCAACAAGAACGGTTACTGTTGCAGATACGTAAGTAACAGGTGAATATAAACGTGTTGTGTGGCTCCTAATGTAAGCGAGAAACAGACGAGCGAACGGGAAGTATTTCTACGCAGTAATGGAAAATACGTATAGTGATGAGGAACAAGTTACAAATTCAGAGACTAAATAAATATGTAGGACTCCATCTCCCAGCGCAAAAATGTGATACGATCCTGCGATCTTTCACGATTCCAATTATCTAAATGGACCACTGGAGCAATTTTCTGCATACGTATACACAATTGATACTGCTACATAGTTCTCTTTCATTCTTTCTATTTATTACTTGTTGTACTCTCAGGATTATTGTTATCTAGGAGCTAATATTAATAACATTAATATTTATTAGTACTTAAAAGATGGTACCGTGAATCATCAGAGTGTGTTGCAATGAATTTTTTTTCCAAAGAACTTTTACGCGTGCACGCAAATATGTAATAAACCTTACACGATAAATTAGTCATGCTGAACAGTTGTGTATTACTCACATCATCTAGTTTCAAGAATGTTCCTTGACATTAGATACAAAATTGGTTTTTAGTTGCACCATCTGCATTAAAAAATTAAAACTGAAATAGGTTAAAAGCATTTAAATACTTTGTATGCAGATGTATGCACGATCAGGAGTCCAAGTCGCATACACTGGGAGATTATAATTATTACAATGCCGCTAGTGACGTGTAGCTACTCACGGATGTCCAGTGCGGGCTGTAATTACCGTATGGCAGCGAAATGTGGTAGATTTGCTAATACGTTAATGCGGAACTGACTCACGCAGGAAAATCATTAGTTTTAATTTGGCCACCAGGTGGAAATCAGGCGCTGTACAGTGTTTGTATGACGGTATGACATCCATGCCATCATTTGACAATCCAGTAATGTCAATGAACATTACGGCTACCGAGAAGAGAGACGGTTCGCTGTTAGAGAATCCGTTTTACGTAATTGCTTGAGTACCTAGCTTGCGCTTGTGTGTAATGGAGACATTTAACACTTATAATGTCATCTCTCTTGGACGCCTATGTGCTACGTATGACATTTTTGTAAAGCTTGCGTGTTGTAGGCAGCTATTAATATCACCATTGCCTGCCTTGATGTTGTAACCGGTATGTGTCCTAAGATCCGATGATAGCGCCTTTAGTTTCGCCGAAACCGGTAATCATGGAATAAAAAGTATTACTGCGATCTTGGCTACCAGTTTATTGTTTTAGGACCAGTACTCATTAAGAGGTCTCTACGACAAGGCTGCCCACTTTCTACCTATCTCCTTGCAATCGCACTCGAGCCACTCCTCGGGGGCCTTAACCATCGGCTATCGGGTATCACGCAGCGGGACGTCGCCTTTCAAATGGCTCTGAGCACTATGGGACTTAACTGCTACGGTCATCAGTCCCCTAGAACTACTTAAACCTAACTAACCTAAGGACAGCACACAACACCCAGCCATCACGAGGCAGAGAAAATCCCTGACCCCGCCGGGAATCGAACCCGGGAACCCGGGGGTGGGAAGCGAGAACGCTACCGCACGACCACGAGATGCGCGTCGCCATTCGCTATAGTGTATACGCTGACGACCGGCTACTGTTGGTTCGTTCCAATGACGAAGTTCAAAGCGTACTAACCTGGATCGAGCGATACGGACAGGCCGCAGGCAGTCTTCTGAACATCATCACGTCAGCGGCTTTGGATACTGGGCGTGGTCTCGGACCGGAAGTCCTCACTCCCCTCCCACCACTTTCTGATCTGCGATATTTGGGAATCACGTTCACGAAGGATGCACGCTAAACAGCTGCACCAAACTATTAACGGTTACTACAGATCATACGTGAGATGGCGAGCCAGAACCTGCTCCGGGACTTGAATCATCTATAACGTGTTGAATACTTGAACCTCTACGTGGCATCAAAACTCAATCATGTGGCACAAGTCCTCCCACTACCGATGAAGATGGGTCAAGTCAACATCCTTCTCTCGCGGTTCGTTTACTACAGGTTATGATGCCAGTCTCTTCCTTCCCGCCGGTGTTGGTTGCGTACGTCCCACCACAGCCCTCCCATGTGTCGACCTTCACTGTTGAATACAGCTACGTCATTTCGAACCTCCCAGCCACAAGTCCACAATGGCGAGACATTTTTATACCAACCTTCTGCGTGCTGTTCCACATAACGTGGTGGAAACCAAGTACCCTACGGTTCATTGGCCAAGAGTGTGGAAAACGATACACCACAACTTTCTGTCTACCACAGTGAGTTCGAAGTGGTATCAGATTGCCAACAAAATATATGCGACACGACAGCAGGTTCACTCTATTAGACTAACAGACTCCCCTTATTGTCCAGATTGTCACCTCTTGGACACCGATGAACATCGTTTTACATGCGTGCCGTCGTCCGGAGTTTGGCGACTTAAAAAAGTATATTTTAGCTTGTTACCTCCGGGTCACGCCTGATATGATTAATCCACAGACCTTCCTCTGTCCAGATGAATCTCACTTTACCGCCACAACATATGTGCTTACATGGTTTAATGGACTTCCTGTCGCTTGTATCTTTAGCGACGGAGAGAAAGAGCAGCTCGATTACTGGTGGTTCCTAAAAAATGCTCACAATACCATCGAACGCTCACCGATACAACGTAAGCTCTCCGCAAATTATTTACGCAGTGTTTCCGTTAACTCCCCACTCAGTTGGGGAGAGCCAAGCAGCGGTTAATGTTCTGTGCCGCATCACACTTCCGGCTGAACGTACTGCCTTGTCAGCAATGCGAGAAGAGACAGGCTAATTCATGGCTTGCTGCTTTCCTTGAGGCACTAGCGAAGCAGAATAGTAGAATGCCTCCGTTCCAGATACCCTTCAAAGGCGCTGTTGAACATATCAGATATCGATGGCGATGTACCAAATGGAACCAGGTACGTTTATTGAAGAACTTTTTCGCTGGAATTGCATTAGTGCTTTACATCTTTATTTTTTTTGTTTATTCTTGAATGCCATCTTTGTTGTTGTAACATTCACTTTCTAGAATTATCATTTGTACACAATTCCTAAATATAATCATGTAAAAAAAATCCAAAGGGCGTGGGTTCAATCCCCACCAAGGATGGGTTACATTTTGTTTCTTATAAATGTAAAACATGCGTTCTCTCAATTTTTTAAAAAAAGTGGGTAAGGAGTAGTAAGAAAACGTAAACAGAAGATCCCTTCCTTCTCTTTTTGCCTCCTTCACCTAAAAAAGGGGTGGGGTAGTGTCTTCATAATCAAAACGTCTTCGGTCCCGGGTTCGAATGCCACTGCTGCTTAAATTTTGCTTAACATTCAGCACTGGCGACCGAAGACTTCCGGCGTAAGAAGTTACCCTAATTCTGGCAACGGCCTTGTCAAAGAGGACGGAAGAGCGGACAAAGGTTCAGGGCACTCTCTTGTCCTAGGGGTGGGAAACTGCGCCTAAAGGAGGAAGAATCAGCAATGATCAACGGCATGAGGATGCAGAAGGCAATGGAAACCATTGCATTAAAGACACATAACGTGTATCACATAACATGTGGCCCAGAATTGAAGAAGTGTCTTGATGATCTCTCCATTGGCAAAAGATTCAGGTACAGTACCCCATTAGGATCTCTGGGAGGGGACTCCCAAGGGGGAGGTTACCATGAGAAAAAGACTGAACAATCAACGAAAGGATACGGGCGCTGATAACCTCGTAGTTGACAGCCCCACAAACCAAACATCATCATCATCACCATCATCTTCAACGAAAGAATAACTTTCTAGGTGTCGGGGCGTGGAATGTCAGAAGCTTGAACGTGGTAGGGAAACTAGAAAATCTGAAAAGGGAAACGCAATCTACATGAAGTACGGGTCAGTGAAGTGAAGTGGAAAGAAGACAAGGATTTCTGGTCAGATGAGTATGAAGTAATACCAACAGCAGCAGAAAATGGTATAACGGGAGTAGGATTCGTTATGAATAGCAAGATAGGGCAGAGAGTGTGTTACCGTTAACAGTTCAAATGGTTCAAATGACTCTGAGCACTATGGGACTTACCATCTGAGGTCATCAGTCCCCTAGAACTTGGAACTTAACCTAACTAACCTAAGGACATCACACACATCCATGCCCGAAGCAGAATTCGAATCTACGACCGTAGCAGTCGCACGGTTCCGGACTGAAGCGCCTAGGACCGCTCGGCCACAGTGGCTGGCCGTAACAGTTCAGTGACAAGGCTTTTCTCATTAGAATCGACAGCAAATCAACACCGACAACGATGGTTAGGGTACATATGCCGACGTCGCAAGCTGAAGATGAAGAGATAGATAAAGTGTATGAGGGTATTGAAAGGGTAATGCATTATGTAAAGGGGGATCAAAATCTAACGGTCATGTAGAACTGGAATGCAGTTGTAGGGGAAGGAGTAGAAGAAAAGGTTACAGGAGAATATGGACTTGGGAGGAGTAATGAGAGAGGAGAAAGACTAATTGAGTTCTATAACAAGTTTCAGCTAGTAGAAGCTAATACTCTATTCAAGAATCAAAAGAGGAGATATACTTGGAAAAGGGCGTGTGATAAGGAAAGATTTCAGTTAGATTACATCATGGTCAGACAGAGACCCTGAAATCAGATACTGGATTGTAAGGTGTACCCAGGAGCAGATATAGACTCAGATCACAATACAGTAGTGATGAAGAGTAGGTTTAAGCTTGTAAAGACGTTATTCAGGAAGAATCAATACGCTAAGAAGTAAGATTGGATTCGATTGGATTGTTTTGTGGGAGGAGACCAGACAGCGAGGTCATTGGTCTCATCGGATTAGGGAAGGACAGGGAAGGAAATCGGCCGTGCCCTTTCAAAGGAACCATCCCGGCATCTGCCTGGAGTGAATTAGGGAAATCACGGAAAACGTAAATCAGGATGGCCAGACGCGGGATTGAACCGTCGTCCTCTCGAATGCCAGTCCAGTGTGCTAACCACTGCGCCACCTCGCTCGGTAAAGAAGTGAGATACGGAAGTACTAAGGAATGATGAGATACGGGTGAAGCTCACTAAGGCTATAGATACAGAAATAAGGAATAGCTCTGTAGGCAGTACAGCTGAAGAGGAATGGATAGCTCTAAAAAGGGCCATCACAGAATTTGGGAAGGGAAACGTAGATACAAAGAACGTAACTACGGAGAAACCATGGGTAACAGAAGAAATACTTCAATTGACCGATGAAAGGAGGAAGTACAAAAATGTTCCGGGAAACTCAGGAACAGAGAAATACAAGTCTCTGAGGACTGAAATAAATAGTAAGTGCAGGGAAGTTAAGAAGAAATGGCTGCAGGAAAAATGTGAAGACATCGAAACAGAAATAACTGTCGGAAGGCAGACTAAGCATAAACGAATGTCAAACCAACCTTCGGTGACATTAAAAGCAAGGGCGATAACATTAAGAGTGCAACGGGAATTCCACTGTTAAACGCAAAGGAGAGCGCGTATTGGTGAAATGAATACACTGAAAGCCTCTATGAGGGGGAATATTTGTCAAACAGGAGACGATTTAGAGGAAGTATGTGATCCGGTATTAGAATCAGAATTTCAAAGAGCTTTGGAGGACTTAAGATCAAATAAGGCAGAAGGGACAGATAAAATTACACTAAAACTTCTGAAATCATTGGTGGAAGTGGCAAAAAACGACTATTCACATTGGTGTGTAGAATGTATGAGTCTGTCGAAATACCAGTAGACTTTCGGAAAAGCATAATCCACACAATTCCGAAGACGGCAAAAGCTGACAAGTGCGAGAATTATCCCACAATCAGCTTTACAGCTCATGCATCCAAGTTGCTTACAAGAACAATATGCAGAAGAATGGAATAGAAAATATGAGGATGCTTTAGATAATGATCAGTTTGGCTTAAGAAAAGGTAAAGGCACAAGAGAAGCAATTCTGACAGTGCCGTTAATAACGGAAGCAAGACTAAAGAAAAATCAAGGCACATTCATAGGATTTATCGAGCTGGAAAAAGTGTCCGACAATGTAAAATGGTGCAAGATGCTCGAAATTCTGAAAAAAGTAGGTGTAAGTTGTATGGAGAGACGGGTCATAAACATTATGTACAACAGCCAAGAGGGAATAATAAGAGTGGACGACCAAGAACGCTGCTCGTATTAAAAAGGGTGCAAGACAGGAATGTATTCTTTCGCCCCTAGCCGCCCACTGTGGCCGAGCGGTTCTAGGCGCTTCAGTCCGGAACGACGCTGCTGTACGGTCGCAGGATCGAATCCTGCTTCGGGCATGGATGTGTGTGAGGTCTTTAGGTCGGTTTAGGCTTAGGTAGTTCGAAGCCTAGGGGACTGATGACTTCAGATGTTAATTCCCATAGTGCTTAGAGTCATTTGAACCATTTCGCCCCTACTGTTCAATCTGTACATCGAGGAAGCAACGATGGAAATAAAAGAAAGTTTCAGGAGTGGAATTAAAATTCAAGGTGAAAGGATATCAATGATACGATTCACTGATGACATTGCTATCTTGATCTTCTGAACGGAGTGAACAGTCTAATGAGTACAGAGTACGGATTGAGAGTTAATAGAAAAATAACGAAGGTAATGAGAAGGAGAAGGAATGAGAACAGCGAGAAACTTATTATCAGGATTGATGGTCACGAAGTAGATGAAGTTAAGGAGTTCTGCTATCTAGGCAGTAATATAGCCAATGACGGACGGAGCAAGGAGGGCATCAAAAGCAGACTAGCAATGGCAAAAAGGGCGTTCCTGGCCAAGAGTATTCTACTAATATCAAATATTGGCCTTAATTTGAGGAATAAATTTCTGAGAATGTACGTCTGGAGTACAGCATTGTATGGTAGTGAAGCATAGACTGTGGGAAAGCAGGAACAGAGGAGAATCGAAGCATTTGAAATGTGGTCCTACAGACGAATGTTGAAAATTTGGTGGACTTAAACAAGGTAAGGAATCAGGTTCTGCGCTGACTCGGAGAAGAAAGGAAAATGTGGAAATCACTGATAAGGAGAAGGGACAGGATTATAGGACATCTGTTAAGACATGAGGGAATGACTTGCATGGTACTAGAGGGAGCTTTGGAGGACAAAAACTGTAGAGGAAGACAGAGATTGGAATGAATCCAGAAATTAATTGAGGACGTAGCTTGCAACTGCTACTCTGACAGGAAGAGGTTAGCACAGAAGGGGAATACGTGGCGGGCCGCATCAAACTAGTCAGACGACTGATGAGCAAAGAAAAAACCGTACAAGATCCAGACGGTGCAGAAACTGAACCTCACGATCAGCAGAATTTCACTGAATTTGTTCTTCAGTTTCTGGAACGGATCGAAGTTGGTGACGTGTGGCCGAGAGTGACGATGCACATTTTATACTACAGGGTGCAGTGAACACACAACTGCCGGATTTAGGATACTGTCAAACTGAGTGTTGTGCACGAGGAGCCACTGCACTCGCCGTATGTGACTGTGTTGTGTGAATACACGACCACCCTCATTCTCGTTCCATTCTCTTTTGAAAAGGCTACAACCAGAGGGCGTGTCGGGAGTACCGTGACGTTATCGAGATCTCTTTGCACAGCATGTTATTCCAGTTTTGGAAGAGAGTATCTACGTAGAAACCACTGTTTTCATACAGGAAGTGGCGGTACCTCACAGTGAAAGATCTCCTTAATGCAGCGTTCAACGACTCCGTTATTTCGAGAGATTTTTCAGAGGCATAGCCTGCGAGATCACCTGATCTCTATCCATGTGATTTTTGGCTCTGGGGATATATAAAAGAATTCTTGTACCAGGGACACGTACAGTCTCTGCATGATATCAAGGCCAGTATACTGGAACACAACATCACGTCGTTTTACGGATGCAGCATCTCGTCTACGTCTTTGGTGCCCATACTGAACAAACTGTGTAAGCGGTGGTTAATAACAAAATCAACATTATGTCTTGCTTGATCTTTTCTGCCCAATGTCTTCCTTCCATATGGAAACATTTCTATACGTCTTTCTTGCATTCACAGTGCCAGATTTGCTCCTGGTGGCCAAATTTAGAAATTATTTTTTCTAGCATTAATCAGTTCCACAGCAGTGCATTAGAATATCTACCAAGTTTTGCTGTCATACAATAGGCACAGCCCACGCTGACCACTGTGAGTAGCTCCACATTAATTATAACTACCCGTTTTTGGAGATATAAAACGGGGTAGTCTCAGTCGCAGATAAAGTAGGTAGCAGACTTCGGTTCACTGGCAAGATATTGTAAAAAATGGTGTTGGTCCACTTATTTTTCAAAGAACTATTATTAACTGAAGCCTCTAGTAGCATAAAACAGCACACTACGTACAGTTCCCGTGTGGAGCGCTTTGGGATGTGTAGACTAACTGCAGAAAGCGCACATGAATTGAAGCCGTTATTCTACCTCCGACTTGAATGAGACGAAACCCTACTATACGGTACATTGGAAAGTACCCTCTGTCATGCAAATTACAGTAGTTTGCAGATGTAGACGTAAGAGTTTAATGAATTTGCGGTTTATTATGATACAAAATGCGCTAAGTTTAAAAGCAAAAAGTTGTCAGAATACCTCTTACAGTATAATGCTGGCTTGAGTTGGCTCGAGAGAGAAGTTCAGAAGTGGAAACCAGCGAGCGTAATGATATATGGCAGCCGTGTTGAAAGCTAATAATTAGCGCTGCTCTTGCAAATGCATTCATTATTATACACGGCCAGCGTAGGTACACGTGTTCACGTAATTAGGTTTCGCAAATTAATTCAGGGCGCACTGGCCGTGCTACACGCTACAGCATTTGTTCTGAAACTTCATTTACACTCGTGATTGTCCTGTTTGGTATCCCTTCATATGGCACTTGCTTAAATTAACCTGCACGCTTCACTAATTTTTGTATTCAGTATTCAAAATTATAGGCTTTTGGCAAATGAGAAACTAAACAAAGCTAACTTTCGTACGTTATTAACTCGTGTTTCGTAATTTCATTTCAACTAAAATAACATCCCTGGCATTGGAAAGTACCATGTTTTATCCGCCTTTCGTGCCACAGTCAGAATTCTGTCTTCATACGTGAAACATAATCTACTAACTAGTGCTATTATAAGTCAGAAGATGCATTTCCAAAATTGTGAGTTATATACTCGTATATTCACAAGAAACTATATTTTAGTTTTTTTACTCCATGATAAGAAGATAACTGACTATCCCAAACACGGATGAACTTAGCGTATGACACGCAGATGTATCATAACATATTTTACGATATTTCCAAAGCGAAAGGTCATTTACACGGAATTTAATGTGTTTTAAAACCGTTTTGTGCAATATTTGTAACACTTTTTTCTTGTATAATAGGGGCAGTTAAAGGTGACACTGTAGTTTAATTGCAGTTGGTGTAAAAATAAACTACGTAATTGTTTAAAATTTAGCTGTACCTCTGTGATACGTGTTTGATAATTTCCAATATGTCCAGAAACGTTAGTTTTCTTCCTTGGTAGATGAGTGTAATAATTGGTAGTGTTGATTTCCACTCAAAACTCACTCAGATAAAGATGTCTCTCATGTGAAGATGACGTCACCGTCACATATGTATAAGGGGCGATTAAAAAGTCGCAGTTTAAGGGCGATGCCAGAGCGTATATGCATCGTAGCGCTACTACGATGCGGTTATACACTCCTGGAAATGGAAAAAAGAACACATTGACACCGGTGTGTCAGACCCACCATACTTGCTCCCGACACTGCGAGAGGGCTGTACAAGCAATGATTACACGCACGGCACAGCGGACACACCAGGAACCGCGGTGTTGGCCGTCGAATGGCGCTAGGTGCGCAGCATTTGTGCACCGCCGCCGTCAGTGTCAGCCAGTTTGCCGTGGCATACGGAGCTCCATCGCAGTCTTTAACACTGGTAGCATGCCGCGACAGCGTGGACGTGAACCGTATGTGCAGTTGACGGACTTTGAGCGAGGGCGTATAGTGGGCATGCGGGAGGCCGGGTGGACGTACCACTGAATTGCTCAACGCGTGGAGCGTGAGGTCTCCACAGTATATCGATGTTGTCGCCAGTGGTCGGCGGAAGGTGCACGTGCCCGTCGACCTGGGACCGGACCGCAGCGACGCACGGATGCACGCCAAGACCGTAGGATCCTACGCAGTGTCGTAGGGGACCGCACCGCCACTTCCCAGCAAATTAGGGACACTGTTGCTCCTGGGGTATCGGCGAGGACCATTCGCAACCGTCTCCATGAAGCTGGGCTACGGTCCCGCCACCGTTAGGCCGTCTTCCGCTCACGCCCCAACATCGTGCAGCCCGCCTCAAGTGGTGTCGCGACAGGCGTGAATAGAGGGACGAATGGAGACGTGTCGTCTTCAGCGATGAGAGTCGCTTCTGCCTTGGTGCCAATGATGGTCGTATGCGTGTTTGGCGCCGTGCAGGTGAGCGCCACAATCAGGACTGCATACGACCGAGGCACACAGGGCCAACACCCGGCATCATGGTGTGGGGAGCGATCTCCTACACTGGCCGTACACCACTGGTGATCGTCGAGGGGACACTGAATAGTGCACGGTACATCCAAACCGTCATCGAACCCATCGTTCTACCATTCCTAGACCGGCAAGGGAACTTGCTGTTCCAACAGGACAATGCACGTCCGCATGTATCCCGTGCCACCCAACGTGCTCTAGAAGGTGTAAGTCAACTACCCTGGCCAGCAAGATCTCCGGATCTGTCCCCCATTGAGCATGTTTGGGACTGGATGAAGCGTCGTCTCACGCGGTCTGCACGTCCAGCACGAACGCTGGTCCAACTGAGGCGCCAGGTGGAAATGGCATGGCAAGCCGTTCCACAGGACTACATCCAGCATCTCTACGATCGTCTCCATGGGCGAATAGCAGCCTGCATTGCTGCGAAAGGTGGATATACACTGTACTAGTGCCGACATTGTGCATGCTCTGTTGCCTGTGTCTATGTGCCTGTGGTTCTGTCAGTGTGATCATGTGATGTATCTGACCCCAGGAATGTGTCAATAAAGTTTCCCCTTCCTGGGACAATGAATTCACGGTGTTCTTATTTCAATTTCCAGGAGTGTATAAGTAGGCAAAGCCTTAGTGTGACATTAAAGTCTTTCCGACGTGCGGGCAGCAATTGAGGAAAAATGCGCTATGGCGACGTTATTGCCAAATGCTTCCAAACAGGGCCAACGTGCTGTTATTCCTGTTTTGGCTGCCAAAGGGTAAACACCGGTAGATATCCATCGGAGAAGTAAGAGTGTGTGTGTGTGTGGAGCAATATGCCTGTCGGAAACCGTCGTCATGGTACCGTGTTGCTTCATGATAACGCACGGCCTTATATCGCAAATGTCATAAGGCACCCGCCCTGTGGTCCTCATCTCTCCTCATGCGGTTATCACGCCTTCGGTCCCTTAAAAAAGGCCTCGAAGGGTCGTCGATTCCTGTTGGACAAGGATGTCCAGCAGGCAGTGACGGATTTCTCAACGTGGCAGAATATAGTGTTGTACTGTAAGTGTATCCTCAACATCGTGCATCAGTGGGATGATTGCCTCAGTGGTCAAGGTGATTTTGCCAGTTTGGCATACCAATTTTAGAAAAATGCGAATCCCAATGTATGTGAATTCCTAAGGGACCAAACTGCTTAGGTCATCGGTCCCATGACTTACACACTACTTAAACAAACTTACGCTAAGAACAACACACACACACACACACACGCACACACACACACACACAGACACACACGACACATACACCCATCCCCGAAGGAGGACTCGAACCTCCGGCGGAAGGGGCTGCGCAGTCCTTGACATGACGCCTCTAACCGCGCGACCACCCCGCGCAGCCCAATTTTAAACTCTACAGCCTTCGAACGGAAACTTATTCTCTATTGCCCCTTAAATATGAAAACAGTGTCATGATAACTTACAGTATTACAATAACTTTCGATAAAAATTCTTTGTGTGTCACCATGTTCCACAAGCATCGGAGAAAGATTCAATGAAGACTGTAGTTAACAAACCTAAAACTTGTAGTTCATTGTGGCTAAGAGATATGCAATCAGCAAATGTTTGTTACTGCATCCGATGTTACGTTATCTGTCTTCTAAATAGATTCAAACCTCACTTCATTTGGAACGTGGTAGATCAGGAGAGATGTCTTTAAATACCAAAACCGCTTGTTGACAATAAGAACCAATCAACACTCGGTGCAACGACTTAACTGAGTGATACACAGTGATAACGATTATTCATGGCACAGAACAGAAAGGCATGAGGAACACTACACGCTCTCGTAGTAACCCGCAAGGTCAGGACAGTGACTAACGGCCTGCAGTGTATGTTTCGTATGGTTGGTTGGTTGGTTTGTTTGGGGGAAGAGACCAAACAGCGAGGTCATCGGTTTCATCGGATTAGGGAAGGATGGGGAAGGAAGTCGGCCGTGCCCTTTCAAAGGAACCATCCCAGCATTTGCCTGGAGCGATTTAGGGAAATCACGGAAAACCTAAGTCAGGATGGCCTGACGCGGGATTGAACCGTCATCCCACCGAACGCGAGTCCAGTGTGCTAACCCATGCACCACCTCGCTCGCTTTTCGTATGGCTGCAACCACTTCCAACCACCACATTGCTGCTTCACCATTTTGTGTACAGAAGGTCAAGAGGTGGGGAGTAAGCTCCTTCATAAAAAGATAACGTTCTTTTGAAAGGCCGCACACGAAACACAGTTCTTTATATGCCGCCAACATATACTTACCTCTCAACTCTCAATGGTATTTTTAGTGCCACACGCACAAGTGAGTGTATCTCCTTGATGGCAGCAACACCATTCCTAAGACCTCAACGACCTTCAAGAAATTGTCATTGACTTGCGGCATCAACGTGGAAGAGAACACAAATAGGCTACTCGGATTGTGGTAGTAACACGCAAACCGCCAACGCATAACCTGCTGTATTAAGTTCAGTATACGGAAGAAGGTCAGTTCCACCGTTCTTGTGTGATCAAGCTGTTGCTCATTCTCTGGAGTCCATTATAGCGGGTTGTTCTTCCTTCCGCAAGCACGTGCGAAGTAGGAAACCTGACAACTGCTCTAAGGTAAGCAGCAAACTTACCCATAAGAGGCCGGAGATCGGCCAACGGCAAACCACCCCTGCTAGGAGCTTGCTCGAGCGATAATACGGGTTTCCAGCTGTTCTGAATGCACACTTTCTGAGTGTGGGACTGATTTCGGTCTTTTGACAACACACTAGCACAGCGAATCGGAAAGAGCTCAAACTGTTCTTCTGAATACAACACAATTTGCCCATAATAACGAACCGTTAATGAAAGACAATAACGGAAGTGTGAAGGATCTGGGAGAGAAATTGGCAGAAGAGGAGAAAAGAACTATTCTAGTAGATATCGATAAACTGTAGCTCTGCTTTTGAAATTAATTGATTTACGTAGATTCGGTGACTGAAGCATGAATCACACATTGTCTGTATGAGCAACGTCGTAGTGGTGGTGGTTTGCAGCTGTAGACCTTCCGCTTCTTCTTTTTTATTTTTTTTAGTCTGTCATTTGACTTGTTTGATGTAATATGCCGCAACTTAGCACAAACGTGCAGAACTATTTATTGCATCGACTCCAATCTCTGTCTTCCCATACAACTATAGCCCCCACTAGTACCGTGAAAGTTATTCCTTGATGTCACAATACATGTCCTGTTGTCCCATCCCATTTTCAGATAAATGTTTTTCGTAGTCACTCTTCGTGCCTATTCTGTGGAATTTTTCAACATTGTTTCTTAGCACCACATCTCAAACGCTTCGATACTCTTATTTCCAGGTATGCATGCAGCCCATGATTCACCTCCACACAACGCTGTGCATCAGATGTACATTATCAGAAATTTCTTCCTGAAATGAAGTCGGATTTTTTGATACTAATAATTTTTTTGATGAGTAATGCCCCTTTGTTCTGTTAGTTTGCCCTTTATGATATCCTTGCTTGATTTGTATACATTATTTTGCTTCAAGGCAGCAAAATTCCTTCGTCTACTTCGAGACCACAGATTTATTTGTACATTTGCAACTAAGCTCTTCATTACTTCCATCTCTCATCAGTTTACTTTCTATTCATTAGGCTATCAATCCACTTTATCATATCCTGCAATTCTTCTTCGCTTTTGGTGAGATTAGTGACCGCTTCGTAGGTGGTGATCAGGGCCAACTGCCTTGTGGGGGACCACAGTTCGACTCCCGCCTGGGGGCAGAGTGTTGTGTTGTCCTCATCATCATCGACGTGAAAGTCGCCGAAGTGATGTCAAATAAAGAGACTTGCACAATCCCAGCTCGGGTGTTTCGGCCGAAAAGATGTTCCATGTTTAAATGTGTGTGAATTCCTAAGGGACCAAACGCCCCAGGTCATCGGTCCCTAGACTTACACACTACTTAAACTAACTTAAAGCTAAGGACAACACACACACATCCATGCCGGAGGGAGGACTCGAACCTCCGGTGGGAGGGGCCGCACGGTTAGTGACATGGTGTCTCTAACCGCGCGGCCACTCCGCGCAGTGGCCAACAAGATCATATATCATTTCACTCCATTGAGAGTAGCAACGTCGTTAGCGAATTTTATCAATGAATTATCTTCGTACTGAATTTTTATCCGACTTCTGGGCCCATCTTTTATTTCTATGATAGCGTCTTCGAGGTGTACATTGAATAGTAGGAGAGGTAGAAAGGATTGTTTTTCTACACGTCATTAATTATTTTTTAATCTTATTGTTCCGTCTTGGTTCTTATAAATACTGTGTATCACCCGCCATTTCTTATAGGTTACAATTTTTGAAAATTTCTAACATATCGTGCCAATTTACTTTGTCGTACGCTTTCTGTGAGTTAACAAACCCAATAAATATGCCTTGATATATCTCAGGTCTACCATCCATAATCAAATGCAATGTCAGAACTTCCTCTCTGATGACTTTGCCTTCCCTAAATCCAACCTGACTGTCGTATAATAGATACTTAATTCGCGTTCGTTCTTCTGTATATTGTTCTCGTAAGCAACTTGGATGTTGGGCAAACTGTGCCATCGCCCTGCACGTATCTGGCATTTCTAAGTTCTAGACGGTATTTCTACGAATGTCTGATGATATGTCTTTATTATATGAGATTCTTATCGGAATAGTAGTTTGTTTGTCATTCCTCCCAATGATTTTACAAACTCTCAGTGATTGTTATCTATATATACCAGTTTATTTGATCGCCAGTCTCAGTGAAACTATTGTTGTAATAGTGGGTCCCCTACGTCTTTGAAATTGTCTTCGATTTCATACTTCCACTGAGTCTGAAGAGTCAAATGTTTGTGTTGTATATATGATTACCATCAATGGTGGTCCTGTGGGACCACGTATCAATACTACACCACGGTCGTCAAGTTTCCATTTGGAAGCGATAGCGGACGCGCGGGATACGATGAACACAATAGTGCGCTCCAGCTGAGCACTGTACCATAAATGCCCTAGGCCACCGTGATGTGGGACAGGTGGCAAGAGCCACTCAACTCACTGTCACTTGAATCTATTTTGCTACAACAGCATCGGTCGTGCTTAGTACAGCGAGCCTCTTTCCTGTTGACATTGAAACTGCTGGAATCTACTTCTTGCTGCATTATTTGTAGGAGGTCCCTGTACGCTTCGATAAATATAACTTAAGTGAATCTTCTGTTTGTTGTGTTAATTTGTGTGCTAATCATTTCTGCTCCTGCCTAGCTTCCGTATGAGGGCAGTTGCCTCTACTCTGTACTCCAAATGGTACAAATGGCTCTGAGCACTATGGGACTTAACATCTGAGGTCATCAGTCCCCTAGAACTTAGAACTACTTAAACCTAACTAACCTAAGGACATCACACACAATCATGCCCGAGGCAGGATTCGCACCTGCGACCGTAGCGGTCGCGTGGTTCCGGACTGTAGCGACTTTAACCGCTCGGCCACTCCGGCTGGCTGTGTACTCCACCTCGCCTTACCATTGTGTAGAAAGTTGTGCACAACAAGTGTGTTGTAGAGTAATACTGTGTTGGTGTTATTATGGATGAAGGGAAGGGATAGGTGAAATTACTACTGCTCTCGAATATCACAGAGGGTGCAGCTGACCATAGCTTCGCTATCTGACGGTACGATTACTTTCAAAAGTCTGCGATGTAAAGAGCTAGTTTAGTGCACAGTTAAGGAGGTGCAGGGTGAAATTACCACATCTGCGAGGGTGGCTGTGTAAAGGAGTGCGCGAAAATAGAGTGAAATGCCGCCGCCAAACCGTAGCCACGCTACCTGTCGGGTCCCTAGCAGGCAATCGGGGGTGGAACAGGGAGATGTATGTAGGTGCGATTGTAAGGTGAACAGACAAAGTGGGAAAGAGCTGGACCCAGGAAGGGGGAGCAGGAAGTTCATTCATGTGTCCTCGAACACATATATGGACAAATCCATGTTGTGTGTTTCTGTGTGTGGGGTGTGGGGGGGGGGGGGGGGCTTTCACTCAGAGTTCTGCTCTGCGTGCTGCTTCATCTGACCCATTTACCATATAACCACGCAGCACCCGAATAACACAGCGAACGTATGTCAATGTATACGAGACTAACATACAGATCTGTGAGAGTGGAAGCAGGTTGAGGCTGGCTAACAAGTGGACAGTCCCCAGACACTGATCCATTTGACTGATTAGGCTCAGGGATCACAGAACCTGAGAATGCGAGTCGAGCTAATGCTAGGCCACACAGCGGCCAGTGCGACTTACTGTCCGGTTCACAAAAACGGCTTTAGTCGGTGTCTGCAGACCGAGGCACGTGCTGTCAAGTGAACTAGCGAAGGACCATTCGCACGCAAAAGCATTCCTTGGTCTACACATTGTAATGCTTAGATTAAGTGAAGCAACATTCCTGATGTCCTCAACTTCTTGTTCAGTCGTTTTAGTGCCTCAAACACAGAAGGAAATATCGCTTATTTCCTGTGGATACTCCTTTCCTGAAACCACATTGCAAGTCAGACGGAAAATTATATGACAGATAGCAAATTATGAGTAGTGAGATACGCCACTATAGCGGTAGCAAGGAAATTGCCCGGGACTTAATTACATCGTCTTTTTTCCCCTATTTATTAAGTGGTTTCATTAATGAGCAGTTCAGTGTCAAGAAACGGATCACTTCTCAGAAAAATATTGGTCTTGTGACTGGGTACGGAGATGATACTTACACTACTCCTAATACTACATGGTCTGTTAATATAGTGATGTAGACGTTCCTCTCCACTGATTTAATAACACCGCTCAAAAAATGTTTATCTTTCCTTGATTTCAAGCGTCAGATTCTACTAAGTTATGGTTGAGAAAAAACAATATATGGTGAGGAAAATTTTTTATTAGCTCTAATTACTCTTATACAATAAGCGAAAGCGATCTGTTTTAACGGATTGAGAGAAAGTGATACAACGAGTTCTAAATGGGTTGAAGAATATGTGGCAGTTAACTGTGTCTGAAGAGAATAATGTGGTGGCTCTATGAGATTCTTCACTTTTGCCTCTTGTAAGTGGGTTCCAGATCCTCTCTACGTGCAGACATGTAGTAATCTGCAAACAGTACTTCATTCCAGTAGCCCTCAAATCTTTGCTCCATTACAGAAACATCCCAGTTAAATCGTTCTCTGTGTTCATCAGTGACAACTCCACAAAAGGTTTTAGCATCTTTTTCGTCAAAATCAGACTCGGGGAATGTGGAAGCCTTCTTGGGTCATTTTTCTTCAACATCGATTTCATTTTCTACTTGAAGCGCATAACTTTAAAGGCGGAGTAAGAACTCGTAAACTCTATGAGTGTGTAATAGGTCAAATATCAGATGGAAGATTATGTTGTTGACCTATTCCTCTTGTTTTGGTTGGCAATACTGCCTTTATAGGTACGGCCTAGAAGACATAGTAGTTGTATGTAAGATCTGTAGATTTCCGAAAAACCATAGGCGGAGCAAAAAGCCATAGATAGTTTTTTTTTTTATTTTTCAGCAATTCTCGACGTAAAACCGAAAAAGAATTATTTACTTATTTTCGTGGCATCTTGATTCATCAAATTGTGCCTCTTAAAAACGCTCGAAACAAGAAATTATGCACTAATGAAAACACAAACAAAGTTAAACTTACAGTAACAGCAACAGTGATAGTGTTTATAACTTGCCTAATATCGAGTAGGGTTCTCTCGAGCAAGCAGAAGTGCCACAGCACGACGTGGCATGAACTCGATAATGTCTGAAGTAATGCTGGAGGGAACTGCACCATGAATCCTGCAGGGACGTCCGTAAATCCTTAAGAGTATGAGGAGATGGAGATCTCATCTGAACAGCACGTTGCAAGGCATCCCAGATATGCTCATGTCTGGGGTGTTCGGTAGCCATCGGAAGTGTTTAAACTCAGACGAGCGTTCCTCGAGCCACTCTGTAAGAATGCTGGATGTGTGGCATGTCGCGTTGTCCTAGTGGAATTGCCTAAGTTAGTCGAAACAGGATGCTTACGTACGTTCCACCTGTCAGAGTCGAATCTAGACGTATCAGGGGCTCCATATGACTCCAACTTCACACGCGCCACACCATTACAGAGCCTCCATCTGCTTGAACAGTACCCTGCTGACATGCAAGGTCCATGGATACACGAGGTTGTCACCATACCCGTGAACGTTCATCCGCTCGTCTGACCAGGCAACATGATTCCAGTCATCAACAGTCAAATGTCAGTGTTGACGGGCCCAGCGACGTGTAAATATTTGTGTCGTGCTGTCATGACGGGTACACGAGTGGGCCTTTGGCTCTGAAAGCCTATACCGATTATGTTTCGTTGAATGGTTCGCTGACATTTGCTTGTGGCCCAGCACTGAAATCTGGAGTAGTTTACGGAAGGGTTGCGCGTCTGTCACTTTGAATGATCCTGTTCAGTCGTCGTTGGTCCCGTACTTGCACGATATTTTTCCGGCCGCAGCGATGTCGGAGATTCGATGTTTTACCGCATTCCTGGTTTCACGATACAATCGAGAAATGATCGTAAGGGAAAATCTTCACTTAGTCGCTACCTCGGAGATGCTCTCTCCCATCACTCGTGCGCCAACCGTAACACAACGTTCAACCTCACTTGAATCTTGATAATGTCCCATTGTAGCAGCAGTAACCGATCTTACAACTGTGCCAGAGTCTTGTTGTCTTATATAGGCGTTACCGACAGCCGCGTCGTATTATGCCTGTTTACATTTCTCTGTATTTGAATATGCATGGCTGTACCAGTTCTTTGGCGCCTCAGTGTACAAACAGCTGGAGAATGTTATGTTTTGTCATTTGACAGGTGTGACAACTCCAGAATCGGAATTCTCTAGAAACTGAAAAATATAGTCTTGGGGAAAAACATGACATGTTATTGTATCTGCAAAGCGACAACTAATCACTCGTTTTCATGGTGATTTTTGAATTGAACAGGTGGAAATACATGATCATAAGCTATTTTTGAGCCCAGACCATTTTAATTCTTGGACACTGTAAAAGATTCAATCTCATCTTTGCATGTTTCCTGTTGCTGCATATTATATACTTGTCTCGGAGCAGCAGTTTTTAAAAGTTCTGCATACAAGTACTTGATATTGACAGGAAGAGGCTATTAAATATTTTGTACAAATCTGCTTGATTACTAGCAGTTTCATTCTCACACTTTCTGCATTGATACCCTTGTCACAATTGACCATGTGGATTTAAATTAGTTCTGAGAGGTTCCTGCACTGTTTTAGTCTGTCCGTTGACTTCCTTCGGTATCGTCTGTTACGAAATTCTGTAAACCGGCTCAAACAGTTGTTAACTGTAACTGAAACTGAACGTTTTTTCATAAATTCTAAGCTTTATACATTTCCAAAATTTATTTCTCCGACTCAATTCACTAACTCGTCGAGAGTATTGTGTACTTGGCGCCTTATCAATTTTCACAAGTTCTTAGCTCAGTACTGGCTCGGCATGGTCGTCTTCGGCATACTTATTCACTTGTTTCGGAACATTTTAATCCAAATCTTTAGTGCCAAATGGCTGCTCTACGTACTTCTAAGACTTTGATTCTTTGTATTTTCTATACTGTTATCCTGAAGTCTTGCCTAAACTCTTCCTCATTTAAAATTACACTATTCGTCTGCTTTCTTTCAATAAATATGTCATACATTTCGCCCGTTTTCGTCTGAATTTATGTGACACGCCACTTTCTGTCACTTTGAATTATAACGTTTATTTATTCGATGATACAGGGTACATTGGAACACTGACCGAATGCTATCGGATTGTTCACACTAAAGATGAAAATTTACATGACACTGTCACTCATCATACCATATGGATATCTCGTCGAAGTCATTTCAGTTTCTCTATGGTAAACTGCATACACTTCTCCACCCCTATTCCCTCCTTATTCAAAATTATGTGAAATTTAACAGTTGTGACTCACATAACATCTCTTTCTGTTTTCAGTAGCTACTGAATGTTAGCTGTGTATTTGTGGAAGAGGCTTGCTAGTACTGCTTATTTCAAAGTACAACATGTCATTGTACTGGCCGCTTAACTCAGAACTAATCCTACCAACTTTACAAAGGCCTTCACTCTCAATAGAATGAAATGAATACTGAAGCAGTCGGGACTTTGTGCTTTTGCTTTTAAATCTCCAGTGTTCGCATTGCAGAGACAGCAAATCCGTTATTACTGAAAAGAAGAAGAGTTATGCTTCCAACCCAATTGAAACGTAAATGCTACAGGTCAAAATAGGTACACAAGATTAGCAAATATTTGTTATTCGCTGATAACATACTCTTCTTTAATGAAAATAGATTAAAAATTTTGCCAAAATTTACACGACGGTCATACATTATTGTAAAGAAAGAAACAAACGTGTAAAAATTTTGACGAATGAATAAATAACTAATATTAAAAATACGTCCATTTGTTTGCGCATGTTCGATGGAAGAAGATGGAGGGAAGAGCCACGCAGAACCGAAGCTGACGCAAGTTGATGAAAGTAATAATTTGAAGCTCGTGTCAGAGTGAAGTGGATAAAATATAAATATCACGTGATACGACAAATGTGATAAATATCAAGTTATGTTACAAGATGCTTAATAGTATTAGTACTTGATCCAATGTATAGCACATGTACCATGAGCAGAAAACTTAGTTACAACAACTCTTTCTGAGTACAGCAGAATACCTTGATGATGCACCACGTTTGGTTATCCGTCTCAGAACCTAACTGACTAGCAGAAGGTAGCGTGAACGAAAACTGCTGGATCATTGTCACAAGTGTCAACGATTTCCATTTTTTCAGCATACTGTTGTCACAGGACGTACGTCTATACCAAACGTCCCCAATACATGCCAGTACGGTGCTGCTCAACCAGGGCGTAGCCAGTTCGTTTCTAGGCGACGGAAGAAATTTTTCATGCTGACATAGGTTCATCTGATATCCCGCAAATGTCCTGCATTAACTTCACACGTCTCCAGACTGTCTCATGAAGTGATGACATACCAACTAATGAAGGAATATTATGGGCATTGATAGTGCGACAAAAATTGTCGAGAAAGCCACATAAGAACGGTATATGGTTATATGGTGTCGGTTTCATTATTGGGGTGCAGGACCATGTAATAGCCGTCTATCACCGGTAGAATCTAGCAGACTGAGACCTGCTTTAAAACGCCCTACGACAATTGTTCACACCGCATACATTCACATTATGCCCTTTCCCACAACTATCCAGTGACGTTAAAGTGACCACCTATCACAAGCATCAATAACCACCTTTTGCAGCACAGGCCACTGCGACACGTGTAGGATCACAGTCAGTGAGGTACTGGAAGGTACCGTCAGGAATGTGAAGCCATGCCTACCGCAGTTCCGTGGACAGCTGAGCTAGGACTCTCGGCTGAGAATCCACGGTGCGAAGAACCCGATCGACATTCTCCCACGGATTCTTGATTGGGGTTAAATCTGGGAGTTTGGTGGTCAGAGGAGAACGGAAGTAGTATCCTGGTACATTTCGAACCATGCACGTAGACAGCAAGCTTTGTGACACGTTGCATTGTCTTACAGGTAGGTGCCATCGTGGCTAGGAAAAACAACGGGCACACAAACATTCTGTTTACTGTAGGCATACAATCTCAGTAGTGATTATCAAAACTTCAAGGTCGCCACCGGATAACAATAAAAATCAAGATAATAAATCAAGGTAAGTCAAGATTTATTGCTATAAGCATGCTATTTACAACTCCATTAGGGAATCAAGAGTAAAAATGCTAAACCAATCACTCATCATGCCTAAATTTACTACTACGCAAAATCCTTTAAAATAGCAAACTCACTGAATAACGGTCAAATACCATAAGTTCGACTTATACTAACCCCTTCCTTTCTAATAACAATGACTCTGACTGATAGTTTATAGGAAAACGTAAGACTAAACGATCAAGGTAACAGATGTGCGACACTTCGCCATTGCTGCACGTCACTTCACTCAGAATTATCTCAGACCATCTCTTGCACATCCGCAGCAACCTACGAGAGGTCAGCAGGAAGTGTTATTCGATCTCCATATCCCCAGAGAGCCTCGCATAACCTGTGATTGTTTAGTTAATGAGAAGTCAGCACTTCCCTCCTCCTTATTCAAGCCTTTAATACTTTTTTTAATATCAGCTGCATGATGGATAAGAATAGAAAATCTCCCCCCCCCCCCCCGATCAAAATTACTTCTTGGAAAACAGACCCTCTTTGCCTATACATACTGAATGTGACATCATTTTTGTGAGTAAATAAAAGATGCAGAAAATCACTGACACTCAATTCAAATGCCAGTTCGCGAGTCTTCCATTTTGTATTTCAGCGTTTTAGGCTGCAAGGAATTATAAAGTGTCAGCAAACATCAGCAGCTGAAGGTCTTGAAAAGGAATTCAGCAGCACAGTCGAAACGTCGATCTTGTTGAAGGATTTTAGGAGCAACATTACGCTGCCTGAAAACCTAAAAGATTTCAGTTTCCACAAATAAATAATGATGAAGTGAAAAATTCTGCTTTCACACAACAAATTCTGTGGCTATAGAGCCAGTACAGAGAATAAACATTTGGAAGTTGACAGGAACAAGCTAATCCTAGTGCATCTGCCCTCCTCCCCTCTGTTTGTCCATCCTCTCCTCTATCCATCTCAATATGACCCCAATCATGCTCATCAGTCAGTGTAGCCTCTGCAATGCAGTTCAATAGAACAGGCCAATACGACACCAACAACATGCCTATGTTACAAGGCAGACTACACATGATGGGTTTGATACTCATTCATTTGTCCATGACATACGGACCACCATGGAATGTAGCTCAATAATGTATGGCGATACCATTCCAGCACAACACACCTGTCATCCAGGGCAGCCTAAATGTGAAGACTAAGAAAACTATTTCTTGCCTCTGACATGTAGGCTTCCCTGCAAAGCAGGTTTATTTGATGGACCAACACTGTTTCCACACAACATACTTGTCACACAGGGTAGCTTACATGCTAAAAGCTCGAAAAAATAATATTTTTGCCCATATCCTCACTCCTGTTTGAGCTACGAGGTTATAAACCCATTAGTGCTGATACTGGAAAGCGCACAATCCGCTTCAGAGTGAAAATCTCTTTCTGGGAACATCCCCCAGGCTGTGGCTAAGCCATGTCTCCGCAATATCCTTTCTTCCAGGAGTGCTAGTTCTGAAAGGTTCGCAGGAGAGCTTCTTTGAAGTTAGGAAGGTAGGAGACGAGATACTGGCAGAAGTAAAGCTGTGGGGACGGAGCGTGAGTCGTGCTTGGGTAGCTCAGATGGTATCGCACTTGCCCACAAAAGGCAAAGGACATGAGTTCGAGTCCCAGTCCGGCACATAATTTTAATCTGCCAGGAAGTTTCAGTGCTGATACTGATACTTATGAGTCCAGCTGTTACTGTAGCAAATTTGGTTGAATTCTATTCAGAGATTTGGGAGGACGTAGAGAACAAACACACATACACTCAGTTTTATTTAAATAAAAGAACAAGATATAAAGTATTTGCATCTAATGTTCAGGAGTGATGTATCAAGGCAAGGCGAACAGCTTTTGTTAAAGATGAAATGTTCACTGATGCTTCCTGGAGATCATGGGCATCCTTTTCTATTTTTTATGCCTCTGGGAGGCGACAGGTCGTAGGCAGCCTTCAGGACATGTATGCATTATGTGTGTTGTGCTTCCAGGTCTTCAGACACACATTTTAGGAAATAACTCTAGCATTGCTATAAGTTCTTTTTTCATTTTGTCTGTCATAATCAGTTTTGAGCTAGAGCTTCGTCTCCATTACACAGTACGAAGTACTGAAATAAAGACCAATTTTACAGAATCTTGTGTTGATTTCTTATTATCCTTTACAAGCATGAGTCAAGTAACCTCCTTCTGTATGAGACTGAACATCTGATAATTAATCAGTAGCCTCAAAACCGATTGTTGTGATCTTCAGACCAAAGACTTGTGTAACGCACCTCTCCAAGATGGACTGCCCAATCCAAAGCTTATCACCTCACATGAATACTTTAATCAACATCCAATACCTGGGCTTCAGTCCTCCTCTACAATTTCTACACCCTTCCACCCTTCCCCATGTTCCTACACCTAGCAGAGTTGTTAGTACACTGGACCTGCATTCAGCAGACGATGGTTCCTTGCCAGATCTAGCCGTCCGGGTTAAGGTTTTCTGTGATTTCCCTACATCGCTCCTAGAAAATGTCAGGCTGGTTGCCCTGGGAAGGTTGTGGCAGATTTCCTGCTCCATCGTTACCTAATCCGTGCTTGTGCTCCATCTTTAGTGATGGTGCTGTCGACGGGACATTAATCCTCAACTACGTTCGTGAGGTAATTTATTACCCCTCGCGTCGCTTTTTCTTTACAATACCGTTCCTTTTGCAATGGTGCCACACCGCTTCTATGTAATCTTACTACCAGGTGTACTTTTACATTGTGCAGGCGTGTGCTAACCAGCTACCCTAGGTTTGCACCAGCTGGAGTCTAAATCTATCCCACGCAGCTATTAATGTTGCTTTTTTATTTTTGATCAATTGTTTTAGACAGAATGGAATTACCTTTAAACGAGGATCAAATTTTGGAATTAGTTTATGAAGACTATGATTCATTGGTTACACCAGACACTTCTCGCGGTTCTGCAGAGTTTAGTGACAATGAAACAGAAATATCTGACCATGAAACTGGCAGTGAAATCGACTATGAATAGGCAGAAGAGAATGTTCGCAACGAAAACCAGAAAATAGTAAAACAATGTGCTACATTTACGGAAATAAGAATAGCATGATAATGCACCGAGATTTTGTAAAACAAGATGGCTTGGCATTGCCCAAAGAAAATATGAGTATCAATGACAGTAAAATGAATTCCAGACATTTTTCTAGGGACTTTCAGAATGCGATAAACGTAGATCTTTGCAAAACTTTTGAAAATGATTGCAAAGTCAACGAATCTGCAGTGCCAGTCGAAGTGGGATTGAGCCAGTCAAAAAAGTCAAAGATGTCATGACGCTACATACGTGCAGCTATTAAACACAGAAAAACAACCAAAACTTGTTCTAAATACCAAACATACGTTTGCAAAACGCATTAGGTCGAGGAAAAAGTCTGTCTTGATTGTGATAAATGGAAATAAGTGCTGAGTTGTTCCGTTCATGTACCAAGTTTCATGTTTTCTTCAAGCGGATCACAAGCTGAACATTCTATGGTCCACCGTGCGAAAACGGAAGCGAGCAGTTGTGAAATAGTATCTTCAGAGCAGTTCTAGGCTGTCGTGGATGCAGACGGTAATCACATTTGTGTGTAACCAACAACATTAATCCTGTACGCAGTTAGCAAATGTCACCCTCACATGTGGAACTTTAAATGAGTTTCTTTCAATGGTTTCTTTGTTATTTCTCTTCCGCATGTCCTTAAAAAATATTTTCACAAAATTTGTCGTCCTACAATCACTAGCTTTTCATGGGGCCCTCTCAAGAAGCGAAAGTTAAATTACAACCATCTGTATTTAGTATACAACGCATAGTTTTTCCCGTTCCTAGATGTAGGACTACTATTTGAAGAGGAAGGGATTGCGTTAGTCTGTGTAATTTGCAAAGGATCCTTCCTACCAATTTCAACGTACCTAGTGACAGATTGAGAAGCTGTGTCAGTTTCCACTGATGTCATCTTGGCAGGACCTGAATCTTCAATCACTGAGTTAGTGTTGTTATAAATCACATCCTACAGAATTACTTTCAAATACGGGATCTCCGACGGCATTCTACGTACTGAAACGTGACTATTCTGGTCTTGTCTGTTACAGTTCTCATCCGCTATTTCCCTAATGTCTTCATTGCACTCTTCAATCCTATTAATAACAATAATACTCTCATACTCTCCATCACAGTTATTGCCTTCTGATTTCCAATTCACTTTATTAAATTCTTCAGACTCATAGATACCAATACTCTCTTTCCGACATCTGGAATATCCTTCTTGTCCTTTATTACTTTCTTCCTGATTTCGATGACATTGCTTAGTCCGCCTTTTATCAGTAACTACCCTCGTATATTTTGTACTAAATCTAACACTCAAATCATCACGAATCTGTTCCATATCTTTATCAATCTCTCTGTCTGATAGCTCTAATCCAGTAATAAAATTGTTCATATCACTAATTCTTCGCCTCAAGCTGGCTACGTCCTCCCCTAACACATCTTCTAATTCCCAGTTTTTCCTTTCCCCTGTAACTTTATTTCAGCTTCAGTTAACCTGTCTCGGCTCGTCATTAGCCACCATCCACGAGTACATTTCTGAAACGTAAACAAGGGGTGAATGGGGTCTATCCATGACGGACTAGTCTCGTCCATCGTAACAAAACAGAGAAACAAATAGAATGCTATCGAACACAGAAACTACAAATTACACAAAAATCCAAGAATTAATAAGAACACAGAAAAATGTTAGCAATCAATACCTCTATCAGAAAATATAAATTCCAAGAAAAATTGAAATGTACTCTCCAGAGTCTCAGAACTGCAAAAATGAATGTTGTGTACAGCATTCACCATAGGTTACTGACTGTGTATCATTACAGGGCTAAAATAGCATTCTATGAATACAGAAACTTAAAGAAAACGTCTATACGGTAAAAAATCAAATAAGCTAAAAAATTTGTGGTATGTTGTTGCACAAAATTTTCCTTTTCACTCATAATATTATACAGCGCACAAATACTTAGTACGTGAAAATATAAGGAGAAGATCAAAGCATATCAAAAATATTTCATTGTAAATGCAGTTGAGAAGCAGACCCTTTCCATTTAAATGCGAAAACAAAAAATTGTCGTATCCTTAGGAGAAAGGTAGACATGTGAAATTTTCTTAACATATAATTCTACTATTGTAACTGAATACACGTGGTGCAACTATTACGTTTTACTTGAAAACTGTATAACTTTTACATTCCGATTACGTTTTCTGATCGAGAATAGTCTTAGCTTCCTACTTTTGAACACTATCATAACTGTGCAGATTGCTCTCGACGTATGATAGCAGTTAAATTGGATCTGATTGTTCGGTAAATAAGTTGAATATAATGACTGGAAATCAGTAATACTCCGAATGGCGTTCTCGTAAAACAATCACATACATTGGCTAACTCTTAGGTATCGAAAACCTGTCCTTTTCGAAAACCGTATCTACAGAATTTACATGAAAAATCTGCAAGTGAAAGCTGTTCCTCATTTCATATTAGATGATCGTTTGTACTCTACATGGTCTTTTTCTTTACCTCGCAACGAATAACTTGACTTTACTCTGACTGTACACTGCAAAAATGTGCTTCATTCGGCTGCCTTCCTAAATTAAACTTTTGACTCTTTCTGAAAATACGGTTCAATGCCCACAAAGTAGTGCAATGTGTGATATTACAGGTTTAAGACGTGTATCATTCCTTAAAAGTGTAAGGATAAGCATCATGAAATATTTATAGCTGATAAAAGAGAAGTATTCTGTAACTATAATGAATTCGAACTAGTATGTACAATAACCTCATCTCGGCATTTTCATTTAATATAAAAATTACTTTTGGACAGAATATTACATATTTGCGGCATTATCAAGTTAGGAGACGATCTAGATTAATGTAAACACAGAACCAAAACGTCATGCAGCCAAGATCACCACTGTAAATCATTCATTAGATGACTGATTTCGGCAAACTCCGTTGCCATCATCAGATCCTCTGTACTAAATTTCACAGAATCTTTATGAAACGCATGAAATAGTTACTTTATGTTTGACTTTCTGATATACTAACGTTCTCGTATTCATGAAATATCACTCTGTGATATGACAAGGTATAATATCTAATTGATCAAGATTCAGAGAAGATCTGACGATGGCAATATAGTTTGCTGAAACCGGTATTAACAATAAATGCTGTACAACAGCGATCTCAGCTGTTTGAAGCTGTACTTCTACGTTGACACAGAACATTGAAATTACGTAAAATTTACTCTTTCCTTTTTTTTAAATCACTCTGGATACTAATACGTAAATATTGTTAAACACAATGAATTCTTACACTACAGTACTTCACTATTATCTCAGAAAATAAAACTTAGTGCATTTTACGTTCTTGCAAAAGTGTTCTCTCTCTATGAAATCACTTCAGAATCATTATCCTCAACCGCATCAGGGGGCATATAGAAAAAACTGATTCTCTGGGCAGTATGTCTGCCAGCCAAGCTGGTCACTCCTCTGCCATGTCAAAACTCTCTCTCTCTCTCTCTCTCTCTCTCTCTCTCTCTCTCTCTATATATATATATATATATATATATATATATATATATATGTGTGTGTGTGTGTGTGTGTGTGTGTGTCACTCATGTGTTTAGACATGCAAAAGGTGCAACATTTCTAATAAACTGTCAAATAGACTAAATAAACTGTCATTTCACATCATATGTACATCATGTCTACCATCTTCCCTGACAGCTCGTGGGTTTCACATATTTCCAATGGTATGCTACAGCGACTATGTAGCCCGCTGTTATACACTGAAAGAAGCAAGAGCAAGCCTCGTTCGCTCGTACAGTAATTGCAGGATCTCCAGCGATAGTTTCGGAATAGCCAACTGCGGCATTTCCTGTCCGCAGCACTTGTGAAATGCCGTAAAATTTTAATGGCGATTCGAGAACGTGACAGGCAAACATCATTCTACCCTACCCGGGCATTATGCTATTTTATGACCCGCCGCGCTGTTCACAACTGCAACGCACTCCCTACCCTTTTATAGCGGCCTTTGGAGGGGTAAACGCAGTATAAAATCGTCCCCAGGGACAGAAGTTATTGACTGCAGTTCTTACAAAATTTGTTGCGCATTGTCATGCTAACACCCTATCTGTAATAAGCCGTCAGCATTATTGCAAGTGAATCCGTGATTAAAACAGTTATGTGGATTTCTCAAATCGATAAAGAGTGAATGTCGGTCGTGAAACCGAAACCGCGTATTAACTTTTTTCAAGTATCTCTCTTTTACGCCTCCTCGTAAATAAAAGATTTTCAAGCGACTACATAACGATTCATTGAAGCATGATCATCAAATAAAAGTTAGTGTCGTGTATTATATAAAACTGATCACATGAATAATTGTTTTTTAATTCGGTGCTTTTTTTGTTCTATTCCTGGCAGGATCGGCTAATGAAGGGAAATCATCCATGGATAATCTAAACACAATTTTTTTTATTAAACCTGTATCCACGTTATCCTCCTGCGAAACCATCTTCAGTTGTTCTAAAGAAGAAAGGAAATATTGAGTACCATCTTCCACAGAATCGTGCAAACCTTGTACTACGTCGTGTAATACCAGTCCTTTGTCTATTCATATTTTAACGGTCTGTGCATTGTACCTTACACGGAACCAGCTCAGCATTTCCTCCACCAAACTGGAAAACTAAACGAAATCAGCGGTCCAATGTATTACAGAGCTAGTTGTTAATTCAGTATTCGGGTCTAGTCCAGGAGTGGCTCATTTCTCAGTGTGTCATACAAACATGCAGCACACTAACCTATACAAGCTACCATTGAATAACAAAGAAGATGTTAGGAAGTGAAGGCAACATTTTGCTACCTACGCTGTTTTTATTTAGACTTCTTCCTTGTTCCACGCTGGCCGCGGTAGCCGAGCGGTTCTAGGCGCTTCAGTCCGGAACCGCACGACTGCTACGGTCGCAGGTTTGAATCCTGCCTCGGGTATGTATGTGATGTCCTTAGGTTAGTTAGGTTTAAGTTGTTCTAAGTTCTAGGGGACTGATCACCTTGTTCCACGCCTACGTTCGACTTCTCAAGTGATTATCGATTTTTGAGGTACAACGACCTGTGGTATCTATGACATTGGTAGCGTATTCATTTCTTGTGCTTACGTTTGTTTTCGTGTAAAAACTTGTCTATAATTAATTGTTTATAATTTTTAAAAGTTGAATAGCAAGTACACTGTTTTTGTTCTACTCACTTCTGCTTATTTCAAACTAGTTTTTGGCTCATTAGACCATCTTCAGGAAATATCTGACTAGGGTCTGAAAGGGACACTGGTTCTTCAATAAGTAACGGAAGAATCAATACATAAAACTGTTTATCATATAGTCGGTACGCATAAAAAGCCCAAACAGGTTGAGGATCTAAGAGGAAGTCTAAAGAGTTCAGATGAATTGTAAGACTTCAGCTAACCGTCAACTCCGGAAGATCGTGAAAAGAAAAAAGTAGCAACACGGCCCAAATGTCGATCTAGTAAAAGAAATAGAGAAAAAACATGACAAGGGCTAAAAACCTATAGGTGTCTACCTTGAATGTATTCGGGAGGACGGCGGTTCAATCCTGCGTCCGGACATCCTGATTTAGGTTTTCCGTGATTTCCCTAAATCGCTCCAGGCAAATGCCGGGATGGTTCCTTCGCTAATCCAGTGAGACCGATGACCTAGCTGTTTGGTGTCTTTCCCCAACTAACCCAACCCAACCAACTCTACCTTCAATAAATAAATTTATTTAATAATGATGCTAATAAATGCTGCAAATAAGAATATCACCTACTGCTAGACAAATAGTTTCATAGCCGGTTTCGCTAAGCAAATCATCATTTTCTTGGAGCGTGAAAAGGCTTTGCTTCTTCACGTTTCCTTATTATAACGCCATGATCAGTTTGAATACGTGTGAGTCCTAGTCGTCTTTCTTTCGAAAGTCGCTTATTTGCTGTTGTTATAATCCCTGAATTCGTCTTCGATCCCTGATGACGTGATGAAATGTATCCCTCCATCCACTCATAGATGAGTTTTTAGTCCTCAGTTCTTCCAGGGTCATTTCAGCATTTCCCTTGATGTCATCTAACCACGTTCTCCCTGGTTTTCCCCTATATATTTGATCTTCTCCGAGCATTATAAGTTGCTCTAGTGAATCTACTGCTCCCATTGTATGTTCCTCAAGTGCCTTAATTTCATGTGCATTATTTTGGCCTTCAAAGTTACTTCTCGTGTCATTTTTTCGGGAACTTTTTTACTCTTCATGAGTGAAATCATCAGGTTCCTCCTTCAAACCTGCATTTCAAAAGAATGGATTTCTTATGTGCATGAATAGTTTCACTGTCCAAATCATCCGTACAAATCGAGATACAGGATCACAGTTTCGGCCGTTTCTATTTTGACTAGTAGCGACAGTTTCTTTTCCTTTAGCAACTCCAGTGGAGTTTCTAACTCATACCCTGTTCTCATTACGTCAGTGCAAGAGCTGATTTTTGCTACCATTATCTCAGTAATAAATACACTCCTGGAAATTGAAATAAGAACACCGTGAATTCATTGTCCCAGGAAGGGGAAACTTTATTGACACATTCCTGGGGTCAGATACATCACATGATCACACTGACAGAACCACAGGCACATAGACACAGGCAACAGAGCATGCACAATGTCGGCACTAGTACAGTGTATATCCACCTTTCGCAGCAATGCAGGCTGCTATTCTCCCATGGAGACGATCGTAGAGATGCTGGATGTAGTCCTGTGGAACGGCTTACCATGCCATTTCCACCTGGCGCCTCAGTTGGACCAGCGTTCGTGCTGGACGTGCAGACCGCGTGAGACGACGCTTCATCCAGTCCCAAACATGCTCAGTGGGGGACAGATCCGGAGATCTTGCTAGCCAGGGTAGTTGACTTACACCTTCTAGAGCACGTTGGGTGGCACGGGATACATGCGGACGTGCATTGTCCTGTTGGAACAGCAAGTTCCCTTGCCGGTCTAGGAATGGTAGAACGATGGGTTCGATGACGGTTTGGATGTACCGTGCACTATTCAGTGTCCCCTCGACGATCACCAGTGGTGTACGGCCAGTGTAGGAGATCGCTCCCCACACCATGATGCCGGGTGTTGGCCCTGTGTGCCTCGGTCGTATGCAGTCCTGATTGTGGCGCTCACCTGCACGGCGCCAAACACGCGTACGACCATCATTGGCACCAAGGCAGAAGCGACTCTCATCGCTGAAGACGACACGTCTCTATTCGTCCCTCCATTCACGCCTGTCGCGACACCACTGGAGGCGGGCTGCACGATGTTGGGGCGTGAGCGGAAGACGGCCTAACGGTGTGCGGGACCGTAGCCCAGCTTCATGGAGACGGTTGCGAATGGTCCTCGCCGATACCCCAGGAGCAACAGTGTCCCTAATTTGCTGGGAAGTGGCGGTGCGGTCCCCTACGGCACTGCGTAGGATCCTACGGTCTTGGCGTGCATCCGTGCGTCGCTGCGGTCCGGTCCCAGGTCGACGGGCACGTGCACCTTCCGCCGACCACTGGCGACAACATCGATGTACTGTGGAGACCTCACGCCCCACGTGTTGAGCAATTCGGCGGTACGTCCACCCGGCCTCCCGCATGCCCACTATACGCCCTCGCTCAAAGTCCGTCAACTGCACATACGGTTCACGTCCACGCTGTCGCGGCATGCTACCAGTGTTAAAGACTGCGATGGAGCTCCGTATGCCACGGCAAACTGGCTGACACTGACGGCGGCGGTGCACAAATGCTGCGCAGCTAGCGCCATTCGACGGCCAACACCGCGGTTCCTGGTGTGTCCGCTGTGCCGTGCGTGTGATCATTGCTTGTACAGCCCTCTCGCAGTGTCCGGAGCAAGTATGGTGGGTCTGACACACCGGTGTCAATGTGTTCTTTTTTCCATTTTCAGGAGTGTATTTATCGACTTCTTCAATGGCGTCTCTATCTACCACTATATTAATCGTCGTTCCTGTTGTCAAAATACTTGTTTTCTTCACACCTAGCTTGAGGCAAACTTTTTCATTTTCTTTTCTTATTTTGTCCACTGCCTGCTATGAGTCTTGTGTCATCCACATATCTTGAGTTGTTGAAAGAATAGCCCCCAACACACCTGCTGACAAGAAAAGAAATAGACATCATTGTTTGACTGTAATATTCGTTCCGAAAGTTTCTTCATCTTTTTGCTATACTGTTACTGTTGCTTCTTGGTTTTTGTACATGTTAGCTGTATAAGGTGCTCTGGTACTCCCATAAAGCCTAGTGCTTCAGTACTTTCTGCATTCCTGGGTGATTACACAGTCAAATGCTTCGCTGAACTCTGTGACAAACATGCATAAGTTATGTGATATTCCCTGATCTTCACTATTATTTGTCTTACGTTTGATGTTTACTCTCTTGTGCCTCTAGATTATCTGAACCCATGTTGCTCGTTTGGAAGATCTCTTTGCATGTACAGTTTTAATCGGCTCTGGACTAGCACAATACCATTATTAATTCAGTTGCTTCATTCCCTGTTCTTTAGTAGCCTTATTTCGAGAGTATTGGGCCCTGGAGCTCTTCTACCAGCAATTTCTTGTAGGGACCCATAATATCCCGACTGTTCTTGTATGGGTTTTCAGAAACAGTTTCCATCTGCTAACTACGTCATTCCTATCTGCATCTCATCAGATACTTCAACCACCCAGATACTTTAAAGAATCAAACCGAAACGTGTAAAACACTGATAGACTGCAGTCCCTGCACTCCGTTAGTTTGTCACGCATCTCATTGTTTGTGATGTTATATCCACTGAATTATGTGCCGTACATTGATATAATTTTGCTGTTAGAGTCAGTGGTCCATGCAGATACCGAATGTAAAATGTGGTGAAAAATAGTATTACCAGTAAAGAAACGAATAAAATCGTCATACTCGATGCTGAAGCTTTGCTGTAAGAGCTCCGAAATCATAGCAAGAAATAAACTTTTTCTTTATCATTTTTTGTGGGGGTGTCAGCAAGAAAATGATACGAAAAAGTCTGAAATTACGCGTAAAGTTTCTTGGAAGTTGCCAAGTGTTCATATTCTTAAATACTGGAAGTACTGCGAAATTTGCGCGCCGTAAGTTAAGCTGACTCTAGTCAGTTCTAAAGGTCGAGTCTTGTACCGTAGGAAGATAGGGAGAGGATGTTGTTACGGGTGGCCGGCATTCTCTTTCTACAACACAAACCCACGCGTGGATCAATACGTTTCTTTATTTACAAGAACGTTTAATTTTACTTATCTTGCATAGAGTCCATGTTCTGTGGTACTAGCTCATCAGTAATAGTCCTCTTGTAGAGTATATCGGTGATCTGGCTACTACAAACTTTAGCCTCGCTGCTAGTCTCGATCTGGTCGCTATGCACTGTCGTAGCCCGAGTGAGTCAGTGAGTCAGTGACTTAAATGACTGAGACCTCCGTTCAGCGGCGTATATATATGCTGTCGGGAAGGCGCTGGTGGCACGTTGTCTGTCGATGTGTCTCTGGCCTCTCGCGTGATAGGTGCGCTTGATCCAGCACGTACTATCGATCTTCGCGCTATATCTTTGCCGACCGATGTGCTGGCAACGCTTACACCGGCGCACTAAACATTAATATCTCTGTCAATGTGCTAAATATTTAATTTATAGCTATACCTGTTAATGTGGAGATGACGACAGCGTTTAAAACTCTTGAATTTGGTCAACAATTGTACCAGTTACTCAAAATCAAATTTTTATTGACGACACATGGAAGCCGTTAGGTAAACCACCTGCAAAAATAAACATTTTCCTTATCATTTTTTGTGGGGGTGTCAGCAAGAAAATGTGACTCGCGGACCATTTTAGCAACTTAACGAAATTCCCACAAATTTACGCGCATGCAGGACACAGTTGGAAGCCGGCTATCATCCGAAGGTCATCAGTCTCCTGACATTCACCTTTATTAGCTGCATGTACTGAAATATGTCTTCCTTTACAGTTTCAGCCCGCTACAGTTCCCCCAACTACCATGGAAGTTATTCTCTAATATCTTACCTCACGTCCTTCCATCCTGTCCTACCTTTTTGTTAGTGTTTTCCATACATACCCTTCCTCGTCAATTCTGTGAAGAAGCTGCTTATTCCTTACCTTATAGTCCACCTAATTTTCAATATTCTCTAGTAGCTCCACATCTTAAACGCTTCAATTCTCTTCTGTTCCAGCTATCCCACAATCCATGTTTCACTACCGTTCACTGCTGTGCTCCAAACATACCTTGTCAGAAATTTCTTCCGCAGGTTAAGGCCTATGGTTGATAGTAGCAGACTTCTCTTGGTCAGGAATGTGCTTTGTGCCTGTGCTAGCGCGCTTTTATTGTCTTCCTTACTTCATCCACCACGAATTATATTGCTTAACTTAGTCCACTTCATGATCCCCAGTCAGCAACTTGGATGCATGAGCTGTGTTATGTTGATTATACGATAAGTCTTGTAGTTGTCGAATCGTGTAATCTTCGGAATTGTATGGATGAGGTTTTTCCGAAAATCTCATGGTATATACATTCTACACACCAATGGAAATAGTCGCTTTGTTACCAATGCCTCCAATGATTTTAGAAATTCTAGCGGACTGTTATCTGTTCTTATTTGTTCTTAAGTCTAGAAAATCTCATTTTAAATTCTGATCCTAATACTGGATCGCCTATCCATTCCCTGTCTACTAATGTTTCTTCTCACGTCATCAAATAATTCCTCCCCCTCGTACAGGCCTTCAGTGTACTCTTTCTACCTGTCCGCTCTCTCCTCAGAAGTTAAGAGTGAAATTCCCATCGCACTGTTAATTTTACTCCTTTGCTTTTAATTTCACCGATGATTGTTTTTACTGTTATATATGCTTAGTCGATTCTTACGACTACAATTTTTATTCGATTTTCAATTTTTTCATCCAGCCTTACCTTCCTGGCATTCCTGTTTACTTCATTACTAAGTGATTGATATTTCTTTATTCCTGAAGTCCTCTCAACATTTTTGTACGTCCTTCCGCCGTCGATCAACGTAAGTATTTTTTTGTTACCCATGGTTTCTTCGCAGTTACTTTCCTTGTCTCTATGTTTTTCTTCCCAATTTCTCTCATTGCTCTTGTTAGAGATTTCCATTCCCATTCAACTGAACTGTCTACTAAGCAATTCATTATCGCAGTGTCTTTAGCCTCAGATAACTTCAAGCGTATCCCTTCATTTCGTAATGTTTCCATGTCCCATTTTGTTGGGGCATTGATTTTCCTGACTAGTCTTTGAAACTTCATTCTAGTCTTCATCATTACTAAATTGTTAGCGGAGCCTCCATCTGCTTCTGGGTCTTACTTAAGATCTGGTATCTGATTTCGGAATCTCTACCTAACCGTGATGTAATCAAATTGGAATCTTCCCTTGCGTGCCGGCCTTTTGCAGTTACACCTTCTCCTCTTATGGTTCCTCAACAGAGTATTCGCTATAATCATCTGAAATTTATTGCAGAATTTAGTCTTCTTCCCTCTCAATCCTACTACCAAACCCATATTTTCCCGTAAGCCTTTCTTCTTCTCCTTGCCATGCAACCGCATTTCAGTCTCTCATGATGATCAGATTTTCCTGTCCCTTTACTTACTGAACTACCCATTTAATGTCGTCGTACACTTTCTCCACTTCAACATCTTCTGCTTCTGACGCCTGCATACATATACGAACTATTGTTGTCTGTGCTGGTTTGCTGTTGATTCTGATGAGAAACACCCCCTCACTGAATTGTTCAGAGTAGCTTACTCTCCGCCCTACTTTCTTATTCATAACTAATCCTACTCCTGGTATACCTTTTTCTGTAGCTTGACGTTACTCTATACTTGTCTGACAAGATATCGTTGACCTCTTTCCATTTCACTTCACTGACCCCCCCCCCCCCCACACTATATGTAGACTGAGCCTTAGCAATTGCCTTTCCAGATTTCCTAGCTGCCCTATTACGTCAAAGCTTCTGGAATGCCACCTCTGCTCTTAGAACGATAAAATTTCGTTGGCTAATCAGCGTTTTTCTCATATTTACCTCCCGCTTGGAGATGACAATGAGGGACTAGTCCGGAATATTTAGCCAATGGAGAGATCATCATGACACTTTTTCAATTACGGGCAACACACATGCTGTCGATACTACCTCTTTTCAGAACGTCAAGCAAGGCAAGGGTCGAGGCCATCCTCGTGACAGAACTCAATCAGCTGTGAATATTGGCTATTAGGTGGAATTTAAGGCAATCAGATGTAGACGGAATGTTCGAGAAAGATAATGATGCGTGCCGTATGCAACCAGTTATGAGTGGGACTATGCTCTTGGTATGTATGAAGGAAAGACTCTTCATGAGAGTATAAAGGTACTGTGATAGGCAGAATACAATGAAAAATGGCCGAGGGCCGGTAGGACTCGCTCTCTCAGGGTTCCATACAACCTTAATTGCGTACACAAAGAGTTGATGCACTTCGGGAATCGAGGATCTTTTGGGCGTTAACGACACTGGTACTGGCACGATATCGGTACTGGGGATTCCAGGTCGTTTTAATTTCAATTTCGAAGTCAAATAAGAAATGACAAAATATATATTTTTCACCTGCTATAATTATAAATTAACAATTTTCTGATTCTTTTCCTTTTCTTGTACCGTGAAACCTTTCTTATTGCAAGGTTTCGTGACTGTATCTCAAGGGAAGGAACCTTGTAAGTTGCAATGAGTGAGCTTGCGAGTATCAAAATATGCGACGTAGATGGCTGCAACTTTTGGTTGCATTGACTTAGTAGTAGTAGTAGTAGTAGTAGTAGTATCTTATTCTGCCTTGCGGCAGGTCTTGTCATGGATTAAGCCTCTTCCAGTTTTGTCTGTCCATAGCCAGTTTTTTCATTTCTGAATATTTGTCTCCTTTGATATTGTTCAGCATCTGATATCTTCTTTTTCCTCTTCCTCTTTTTCCCTCCACCATTCCTTCTATTCTTTTCTTCAATAAACAGTCCCTCCTCAAACAATGTCCAATTCAGTTCAGTTTTCTCTTCTTGACTTAGTAGCTAATGTTCATTATACCGCCAAGGCAACGTAGATCGTAGCATGTGACATAAATTTCAACTTGATACGTATCAGTTTCTGAGAAAAAAAAGGGATCTTAATAGACAGACAGACGACCAGGCAGTCTGATAACAAATGACAATTTTTTTCATTGATATAATTACAAATTAAAAATTTTCTATTATTTTTTTCCTTCGGTTATACTCTAAAACGCTGCATCTTGGCAAATTTCTTGATTCTGTGTCACGGGAAAAACTTTGCAGGTTTCGTTCAGTGGGTTTGCAAGTGTGAAAAAAGGTCACAGTAACGGCCGTATCTTTTGGCTACGTTGACATTTATTACACAGCCAAGAGACTACAGACCTTAGTATGTGTCATAAATTTCAACATACTACGGCTACCCGTTCCTGAGAAAATGGGGACCTAACAGACGGACGGGTGGTCAGTCAGATAAAAAAGGACAAAATTTTTGGGCGTGATATAATTAAAAATTCACAATTTTCGGATTTTTTTTCCTTTGATTGTATCGTGAAAACTTGGTGTCTCGTCATTTTTTATGATTCTAGGTCAACCGGAAGTATCCAGTAGGTTTTGATCAGTGAGTTTTTCAGTATCGAATAATGTTACGTAAATGGGCGTATCTTTTGACTCATTGACTTAGAAGCTACAGTTTTTTCCATCGTCGAGAGATTGTAGAACTTAATACGTGACATAAATTTTAAGTTTATACAGCTACCCATTCCTGAGAATGTTTTGAACGGACAGGCAGACACCCAGACGGACAGACAACAAAGTATTTCTACAAGGGCTCTGTTTTTACCGACTCAGGCACAAAAGCTTAAAAATCAGTAATAGAGTATCTGGCAGTGAATGAGTAGCAAATGGCTGAGTCTCCAAGAGGAGCCAGCAACAATGGTAGACAGCAGCAGTACTTCATCCACGAAAAAGTGTTACTCGGTCAATACGGTTTGCTCATGAGTTTTCTTACAGTTATGTTATACAGGGTGTTACAAAAAGGTACGGCCAAACTTTCAGGAAACATTCCTCACACACAAATAAAGAAAAGATGTTATGTGGACATGTGTCTGGAAACGCTTAATTTCTATGTTAGAGCTCATTTTAGTTTCGTCAGTATGTACTGTACTCCCTTGATTCACCGCCAGTTGGCCCAACTGAAGGAAGGTAATGTTGACTTCGGTGCTTGTGTTGACATGCGACTCATTGCTCTACAGTACTAGCATCAAGCGCATCAGTACGTAGCATCAACAGGTTAGTGTTCATCACGAACGTGGTTTTGCAGTCAGTGCAATGTTTACAAATGCGGAGTTGGCAGATGCCCATTTGATGTATGGATTAGCATGGGGCAATAGCCGTGGCGCGGTACGTTTGTATCGAGACACATTTCCAGAACGAAGGTGTCCCGACAGGAAGACGTTCGAAGCAATTGATCGGCGTCTTAGGGAGCACGGAACATTCCAGCCTATGACTCGCGACTGGGGAAGAGCTGAAATTGACGAGGCAATTCTTTGTGCAGTTGACGATAACCCTAATGTCAGCGTCAGAGAAGTTGCTGCTGCACAAGGTAACGTTGACCACGTATGGAGAGTGCTACTGGAGAACCAGTTGTTTCCGTACCATGTACAGCGTGTGCAGGCACTATCAGCAGCTGATTGGCCTCCACGGGAACACTTCTGCGAATGGTTCATCCAACAATGTGTCAATCCTCATTTCAGTGCAAATGTTCTCTTCACGGATGAGGATTCATTCCAATGTGATCAAATTGTAAATTTTCACAATCAACGTGTGTGGGCTGACGAGAATCCGCACGCAATTGTGCAATCACGTCATCAACACAGGTTTTCTGTGAACGTTTGGGCAGGCATTGTTGGTGATGTCTTGATTGGGCCCCCTGTTCTTCCACCTACGCTCAATGGAGCACGTTATCATGATTTCATACGGGATACTCTACCTGTGCTGCTAGAACATGTGCCTTTACAAGTACGACACAACATGTGGTTCATGCACGGTGGAGCTCCTGCACATTTCAGTCGAATTGTTCGTACGCTTCTCAACAACAGATTCGGTGACCGATGGATTGGTAGAGGCGGACCAATTCCATGGCCTCCACGTTGTCCTGACCTCAACCCTCTTGACTTTCATTTATGGGGGCATTTGAAAGCTCTTGTCTACGCAACCCCGGTACCAAATGTAGAGACTCTTCGTGCTCGTATTGTGGACGGCTGTGACACAATACGCCATTCTCCAGGGCTGCATCAGCGCACCAGGGACTCCTTGCGACGGAGGGTGGATGCATGTATCCTCGCTAACGGAGGACAATTTGAACATTTCCTGTAACAAAGTGTTTGAAGTCGCACTGGTACGTTCTGTAGCTGTGGGTTTCCATTCCATGATTAATGTATTTTAAGAGAAGTAATAAAATGAGCTCTAACATGGAAAGTAAGCGTTTCCGGACACATGTCCACATAACGTATTTTCTTTCTTTGTGTGTGAAGAATGTTTCCTGAAAGTTTGGCCGTACCTTTTTGTAACACCCTGTATATACAGGTTGGTCCATTGATAGAGACCGGGCCGAATATCTTACAAAATAAGCGTCAAACGAAAAAACTACAAAGAACGAGACTTGTCTAGCTTGAAGGGTGAAACCAGATGGCGCTATGGTTGGCCCGCTAGATGGCGCTGCCTTAGGTCAAACTGAAATCAACTGCGTTTTCTTTGTTTTTTTTTTTAAGTAGGAACCCCCATTTCTTATTACATATTCGTGTAGTACGTAAATAAATATGAATGTTTTAGTTGGACCACATTTTTCGCTTTGTGATAGATGGCGCTGTAATAGTCACAAACGTATGGCTCACAATTTTAGACGATCAGTTGGTAACAGGTAGGTTTTTTAAATTAAAATACAGAACATAGGTACATTTCAATATTTTATTTCGGTTGTCCCAATGTGATACATGTTCCTTTGTGAATTTATCATTTCTGAGAACGTATGCTGTTACAGCGTGATAACCTGTAAATACCACATTAACGCAATAAATGCTCAAAATGATGTCCGTCAACCACAATGCATTTGGCAATACGTGTAACGACATTCCTCTCAACAGCGGGTAGTTCGCCTTCCGTAATGTTCGCACGTGCATTGACAATGCATGTTGTCAGGCGTTGTCGGTGGATCACGATAGCAAATATCCTTCAACTTTCCCAACAGAAAGAAATCCGGGGACGTCAGATTAGGTGAACGTGCGAGCCATGGTATGGTGCTGCGACGAACAGACCAACTGTCATGAAATATGTTATTTAATACCGCTTCAACCGCACGCGAGCTATGTGCCGGACATCCATCATGTTGGTAGTACATCGCCATTCTGTCACGCAGTGAAACATCTTGTAGTAACATCGGTAGAACATTACGTAGGAAATTAGCATACATTGCCATTGATAAAATGGGGGCCAATTACCCGTCCTCCCATAATGCCGCACCATACATTAACCCGCCAAGGTCGCTGATCTTCCATTTGTCGCAGCCATTGTGGATTTTCCGTAGTCCAATAGTGCATATTATGCCGGTTTACGTTACCGCTGTTGGTGAATGACGCTTCGTCGCTAAAGAGAACGCGTGCAGAAAATCTGTCATCGTCCTGTAATTTCTCTTGTGCGCAGTGGAAGGGCTGTACACGACGTTCAAAGACGTCGCGATGCTATTCCTGGTGCATAGAAAAATGGTACGGGTGCAATCGATGTTGATGTAGCATTCTCAACACCGACGTTTTTGAGATACCCGATTGTCGCGCAATTTGTCTGCTACTGATGTGCAGATTAGCCGCTACAGTAGCCTACTTGGGCATCATCATCATCATTTGTTGCAGGTCGTGCTTCACGTTTCACAGGTGGCTGAACACTTCCTGTTTCCTTAAATAACGTAACTATCCGGCGAACGGTCCGGACACTTGGATGATGTCGTCCAGGATACCGAGCAGCAAACATAGCAAACACCCGTTGGGCATTTTAATCACAATAGCCGTAAATCAACACGATATTGACCTTTTCCGCAATTTTTTTTTCTTTATTGTTATTTTTAATCCCGTTACAGGCAGGTCATCAGGGGCATAGTACGCCGATCTTCGGCCACAGAAAATACAGAACATACAAATGAAGACAATTACAGAAAAAAAATACGATGGATATCTAAAACGGAGACAGTCACTCTTAAAATACATGGAGCCGTTCACGGGCGTAGAGTCCAAGATAAAATTTGTTCAGACACGTAGACACACACCGAGATAAAAATTGTCACACGCGAACGGAGGAGCACAAGACGGATAACACTGGAACACTTGAGCATGAACGACGGCACGCACTGAAACACGAGGCGATGATCTCCGGCGCGAGAATGTTCACTGAGCGTGTACGAGTCCGGTGACCTGCCAAGAGAGGAGGAGGGGAGTGGGAGAGAGAGAGGGGAGAGCAGAGATGCGAAGGGCAGGGGAGAGAAGGGGGAGGAAGGAAGGGAGGAGGCGGGGATAGGGGTGGCCCGGGAGAAGAGGGGTGGAGGAAGGGGGGATGAAGGGAAAAGGAGAGAGAAGGGAGGGAGGGTGCCCAAAGAGAAAGCACTGGAAGGGGGAAGGGAAGGATCAATGTCGGTAGGAGAGGTAGATGGAGGGCAGGAGATCAGGGAGGGGGAGCTGGTGGAAGCCACCTTGGGAGAGGGTAAGGAGGGTGGAGAGATGGAGAGCAGGCAGGATGTGGGAATACAGGCGCGGCAGCGGGCGAGGGAGGGAGAGGATGGGTGAGACAAGCAGGTGAGGAGGATCGAGTTTTCGGGAAGTGTAGAGGATCCGTATCCATTCAAGGAAAAGGAGAAGGTGGGGAACGGAATGAGGTCGTACAGGATCCGCGTTGGGGAGGGGAGACGGATACGATAGGCGAGGCGGAGAACATGGTGTTCAAGGATATGAAGGGATTTATAAAAGGTGGGGGGGGGGCGGACATCCAGGCAGGATGGGCATAACAGAGGATAGGGGGGATGAGGGATTTATAGCTGTGGAGTATGGTGGAGGGGTCCAGACCCCACATACGGCAGGAAAGGAGCTTGAGGAGACGGAGTCAGGATTGTGCCTTGGCTTGGATTGTCCAGAGATGGGGGGTCCAGGAGAGGCGACGGTCGAGGGTGACGCCAAGGTACTTAAGGGTGGAGGTGAGGGCGATAGGACGACCATAGATGGTTTGATAGAAATCAAGGAGGCGGAAGGTAGGGGTGGTTTTGCCTACAATGATCGCCTGGGTTTTGGAGGGATTGACCTTAAGCAACCAGTGGTTGCACCAAGTGGTGAACCGTTCAAGATGGGATTGGAGAAGGTGTTGGGAAATCTGCAGGGTGAGGGCAAGGGCAAGGAAGGCGGTATCATTGGTAAACTGGAGAAGGTGGACAGGGCCTGACGGCAGCGGCATGTCCGCCGTATACAAAAGGTACAGAAAGGCAGAGAGGACAGAGCCTTGGGGCATACCGGCGGAGGGAAGAAAGGTGTAGGAATCCGTGTTATGGATGGTGACGTAGAAAGGACGTTGGGAGAGAAAAGAGCCGATCAGATGGACGTAGTTGATGGGAAGAGCGAAGGTTTGGAGCTTGAAGAGGAGACCGGAATGCCGTATGCAGTCATAGGCACGTTCAAGGTCCAGGGAGAGGAAGATACCGGAGTGATGGGAATTAAGCTGTTCGGAAAGGAGATGTGTGAGGTGGAGGAGAAGGTCATCGGAAGAGAAGGACGGCCAAAAGCCACACTGGGTAACGGGAAGCAGGCGGTGCTGGTGGAGATGCTGGTGGATGTGGCAGGTGTGGATGAATTCCAGGACGTTGCTGAAGACCGAGGTAAGGCTGATAGGATAATAGGAGGAGACAGCAGACGGTGGTTTACTGGGTTTAAGGAACATCAGGATATGGGAGGTTTTCCACAGGTCGGGGTAGTAGCCAGTGGACAGGACCACATTGTAGAGTCTGACCAGAGTGGAGAGGAAAGAAACAGGAGCTTCACAAAGGTGGCGGTAGGTGACACGATCGTAACCAGGAGTAGTGTTGCGTTTCGTGCGGAGTGTGGCAATGAGATCCAGTGTAGTGATAGGGGCATTGAGTCCTGTGTGTGCAATGTTGTCCAAGTACTGGAAACAAGGTGCGAGGGGAGGGACAGAGGTGTCAGTTCGATCGCGGACATCTGGGAAGAGGGAGTAATCGAACTGGGGATCATCAGGAATGGTAAAAACATCGGAGAGGTAAGAGGCAAATTGATCGGCCTTACTAAGGGTGTCAGGGAAGGGGTGATCATCATGCAGAAGAGGATAGTAGGGGAGGGTTTAGTTCCGGTAAGGCGATGGAAGGCTGACCAGAACATGGACGAGTTTATAGGTAGGGTAGCATTTAAACGGGTGCATGTCTGTCGCCAGTCCCGGCGTTTCTTAGCCGCAAGGAACTTTCGAATGTGTCACTGGAGTTGCCGGTGGTGTTGTAGTGTGTCCGGGTCACGCTTTTGGAGGAAGGCACGGTAGAGATGGCGGGATTCGCGGAGGAGGAGGATGGCCTGTGGGGGTAAGGTAGGACGATGGGGGTGGATGGCGACAGTAGGGATGTGGGCCTCCACGGCCTCAGACAAGGTTTGCTGGAGAAAGGAGGCAGCATGGATAACATCGTCAGGGTGGTGGTAGGTGAAGGGGTGGCTATTGACCTGGGTGGAGAGGGTATCCCAGTAGGCATTCCCATCGGCACAGGAATAATCATGGACGGGAGGGTCATTACGAGGGTCGGGGCAGGGGCGACAACCGTCTCACATGGTGAGGAGGACAGGGAGATTGTAGCTACCAATGGGGTCCAGGACATCCACCGCTATGCAGCCAAGGAGATTAGGGGAGGAGAGGATGACATTGGGAGTGGAGTTGGATTCAGGGCGGGTGTGCAGGGGTATGGGGACGAGGTCGGCTTGGAGGGAGGAGAGGAACTGATGCCACCACCGTAACTGGGCAGCAGAACGACTATTAATGTTGAGGTCTGCGGCGATCGTGTAGGAGGAGAAGGTACGGTTAGTGTGGGAGAGGAAGTCGAAAGGCATAGGGGCGTTAGGATGGACATAGATGGTGGCGTAGGTGATGGTAAGGCCGGGGAAGAAGAGACTAAGGATCAGGTGTTCGGTGGGTTCGGGAAGGAGAGGTTGGAGCCGAATTGGGATCTGGCAGTGGTGACCAATGGCAACTCCGCCACGCGCTATCGGGAGGGGATTATCGGATCGGTTAAGGAGGTAGGGTGAAGTGTGGATGGTGTGGTGGGGTTGGAGGAAGGTTTCATTTAGGAGGAAGGCATCCACGTGGTGGGTGGCAAGGGTGTGCAGGAAGAGGGTATGGTTGGCAGGAAGGGAGCGGATGTTGTTGAACAGGATACGGTGCTGTCGCGCCATGACAAGAATTTACACGAGGGTGTCGAGACGGGAAAAGGTGAAATGGGCTTGGTTGTGGGAGTAGGTGGCATACATTTTTAGGTGGAAGACGGAATGGGCAGCGAGGGATATCTGTTGGAGGGTGTGGGGCGCTGGAAAGGGTGAACATTTTGGAGGACGATGGTAAGGAATCTGATGATGTCCTCAGCGGTAGGGTGTGCGAAGTGAATTGCCAGGAGGGGTGGGGGCGTCCAGAGGGCAGACAGGGATGATAAGTTCAGAAGTGGTAGGAGGGGGTAGGGCCTTACATTTCTGGGAGTACATAGGAGACAGGTTACAGGTGTTACAAAAGGGAGGGGACTGGAGGGTGGGGCACTGCTGTAAGAAGTGTGCTTGCTGGCAGTGTGGGCAGGTGAGGGCCTTGGGGCACTCAGATGTTGGGTGTGCATTATACTGCAAGCACCTCTGGCAGCGGAGGGATTGGGGAGGGGAACGGGAGGGGACAACGTAGTAGCGATGGTTAAAGAGAAGGGCACCCTCCTTCAAGAGATGGTCTATGGAGGGGGCATGTTTAGTAAAAACCCGCATAAGGCAGGTGGGGCCAGCAGAGTTGTGTATGTGGCGAACTGCACGCACCTCCAGATGGGGATGCGCCTTGAGCTCCGCCAACACCTCCTCCTCCGTGATCGTCAAACGAAACCAAGTGATCATGGCGGTGAGGGTCGGTGGGCGACGTGGGGGTTGGGGTTGGTGGGAGGGAGGTGGTGATGAGGCAGGGGTGAGGGAGGCATTAGGGCCAAAGCGGGTGACAGGGATGTGGGTAAGGATATCGGTGTGAAGGGTAGGGCGAGAGGAGGAGGTAAGGACTGAGTCATAGCGAGGCATGAGGAGGGAGATAGGGGCACCGGGAAAATGTTGGCGAATGAAGAGGGTGAGGTTCTGGGCCTCAAGAAGGGAGAGATCAGGATGGGAGAGGAGGTAGCGGTAGGAGGCGGGGGAGGAGGAGGAGGAGGGGGCAGGAACAGGTGGGGAGACATCCATGGCATCCTGGGCAGGGGAATGGGGACGAGGTGGAGCCTTTTTAGGTGCAGAGGAGGCAGGGGTGCCACTGGGGCGTTTGACGGCGGCGGAGGAGGTGTGGGCGATGGGAGAAACTGGAAGGTGGCATGGAGTGGCAGGTCCCGGTATTGAGTCGGCGCTGGAGATGGTGAGGATGAAGGCGATGGCGATGGTGATGGCGATGAGGGAGACAACAAAGAGGGCGAAGTGAAAGTGAAGTGTGGGCTGTGGCCCTCCGGGCCACCACCCTAGTGGGGTCCGCGGAAACGCAAGGAGCAGAGGGAGGGAGTGGAGGCAAGGAATCAGTGGAGGCACAGGAGGGAGGATCCAGGGATGGGGCAACAAAAAGTGAGGGAGATGGGTGAGTGAGGAGTGGGGGGATGGACTGAGGGGGGGGGGGTAATTGGGCACATCACATGAAAGTGGTGGCGGCGATGGTGGGAGATGTGTAAATGATGGCAGTGGTGGTGGCTGTAGTAGTGGTGGTGGGGGTTGACATTGTGACAAGGGGAAAGACACTGGACAGGACAAAAAGACAGAAGCAAACGACAGACGGGCAAGGCGACAAAAAAAAACAGAGGAGAAGGGAAGTAGACCGATGAAGAGGACTGGGGCCGAAGCCCCACACTGCTGCTACTGGCGGTGGGAGGGAGGGGGGAAGCGACCCGGCTGGCTGGCCGGCAGGGACGCCACTGCTGCTGCTGCCGCTGCTGCTGCTGCTGCCGCAGGCTGGCTGGCTGGGACCACTCCAGGCTGGGACCGCTACTGGCTGGGACTGCTGCTGGCTGGGACTGCTGCTGGCTGGGACCGCTGCTGGCTGCTGGCTGGGACCGCTGCTGGCTGCTGGCTGCTGGCTGCTGGCTGCTGGCTGCTGGCTGGGACCGCTGCTGGCTGCTGGCTGCTGGCTGCTAGGCAGGACCGCTGCTGGTTGGAAGCGCTGCTGGCTGCTGGCTGCTGGCTGGGACCGCTGCTGGCTGCTGGCTGCTGGCTGGGACCGCTGCTGGCTGGGACCACTGCTGGCTGCTGGCTGCTGGCTAGCACCTACAAAAACCTATCGCTTCGATTAGATCCGGAATGGCACAATCGAAGGGCGGTATCCTTTCGAATTACCGCCAGAGATGCTTTTCCGCAATTAGTAAACGGTCCAATTTAACATGGGTAATGTATCACGAATCAAATACCGTCCATACTGGCTACGAACTTATACGTTTGTGACTATTACAGCGCCATCTATCACAAAGCGAAAAAAGTGGTCATCTAAATCATTCATATTTCTTTACGTACTTCACGAATATGTAATAAAAATGGTGGTCCTATTTAAAAAAAACGCAGCTGATATCCGTTTGACCTATGGCAGCGCCATCTAGCGAGCCAACCATAGCGCCCTCTGGTTTCCCCCATCAAGATAGACGAGTTTCGTTCTTTGTAGTTTTTTCGTTTGATGGTTATTTCGAGAGATATTTGGCCCACTCACTATTAATGGACCATTTGATAATAGGCACAAGTAGTTTTATAGTATTTTTCACCTGTGAAATAGGACAAGGAGAAACTGATTAGTAGTTTGACATTCGAGGGTTGGATCCTCTCACTTCCTGATCAGGGACTCACACTGCCTGGGCAACACTCAGGGTGTATCTTCGACGTGGAAGAGCCCCAATCGTGCCTGTCGTGTTGTTGCCCATCTGCACGCCTTTACTGCTGCCCGCCGTTGGTCACCGCTGCCCGCCGGTGCTTGCCGCCTGATCGCCGCCGCCTCCGCCTGGTCGCCGTCTCTCGGTGCTTGCTGCTGTTGCCGCCAGCGCTGCTGCCGTCTCCCTGTGCTCGCCGCCGCCCAGTGCTCGTCGCCACCGCCTATTTTAGTCCCCACTCCTGTCGCCCGTGAGAACTGCCTGCAATCATGAACACCCCAACTACCACCATCATCTACACCTCCCTGTCACCTGCCCCCACTGTAACATCATGGAGTGCTTCCTCTGGGGTTAACCCGTCTGATCCGCCTCCCCTACTCACAGTCTTCTCCCCATCTATCTCCTCCTCATCACTGTATCCCCACCTGCATGTCACTCCTGCTCCTACCCTGCTCCTGCACCTGCTGCTGCTCTTACCCCTGCACCTGCCCCTGCCCCTGCTCCCAACCCCCCTCCCGCTCCTATCGCCCGCCGAGACGGCTTCCCCCCCTCCCCCCTTCAACTACCACTGCTTCTCCTGCCCGAGTTACCGCCCGCAGCGCCACGGTCGCCACCACAGAGCGCTCTACCCACTCACCCGGTGCTACTGCCTCACAGGAGCGCCCTGTCTCCCACCACCTCCCCATCCATCCAGTCCCTCATCTCTCCTCCCAGGCAACACCCGCAAAACAATCTTCCAAATGGCCCAGTGGCGACACCTCCTGTACTCCCTCATCCAAAAAGCCACTGACCAATCCACCTCCCTCTGACCCTGCAATGGATACCACCCCACCTCCCTCCTCTTCAGCCACCTCCCTGTATACTTTTGTCCTAGCCAATGCTGATACGAAATTCCTGGATGCTTGCACCCTCACCCTTGAAGTCTGGAAGTACATCCCCAGTGCACCCATCATAACTTGTCCCTAGCAGAGACTCTGTTCTCATCAAGTCTCCCTCTCCCTCATTTCATACTGATCTCCTCTGGCGCCTTCCCCAAATCACATTTGGGCCCCATGCATTCCTCAACCCATTCCTTATATTCTCCTCTCCTCGTCAGCACCAACCGCCTTGTCTTCCGCCGACCCTCACCACTGTCATCACTAAACTCAGCATTGTGATCACGGACGCTGAGGTGTTGGCGGAACTGAACGCCCACCCTGCCCTGGAAGTCCGCTCGGCCAGCCATATTTACAACTCCTCTGGCCCTACTTTCCTCATGCGTATATTTACAGAGTCCGCCTCTTCTATCAACCACCTCCTCATGCAGGGAGCACTGATTTTCAATCGCTGCCACCATGTAGACCCGTCCCGTTCCCCTCCTGAATTCTACTACTTCCAGTGCTGCCTCCTATACAGTGACCACCTCACCCAAAACTGCAAGAACCCATCCTCTTGCTCCCCATTGTAAGGCCTTCCCCTTCCTTAAACAATGTCCCAACCGCGCCTCTCCCCCTTCCTGCAACACCTGCAATGAACCTCACCCTACCTATTCCGCCAAATTTAAAGCCAAACCCCCTCCCACCAACCCTGGAGTCACTGCCCCCATTCGCTCCATCGACCCACCCACCTACCCTAACAATTCCCTCCACCCTCCTCCTACAGCAGAAGACATCATCCTCTTCCTCACCATCGACCTGCAGAACATCCATCCCTTCCAGCGCCCCCAGACACTCCAGCAGATTTCCCTTGCAGCCCACTCTGCTTTGCACTTGAACACCTATACCACCTACTCCCACAACCAGACCTTTACCTTCACCCACCTTGACACCCTCGTTTAAGGCCCTCTCTCCCCTCCCCACATCCTTCCCACCTCCAACCTCTTGGCACATCAACAGTATCGTCTCCTCTACCTCAACATTTGCTCCCTCCCTGCAAACAAATACCTCTTCATGCATACCTCTCCTAGCACCAGGATGACTCCTTCATCCTTAATGAAACCTTCCTCCAAGTCGACCATGTTGTCTGCACCTCCCCCTATCTCCTTCACCGCACAGACAATCCCTTTCCACTAGCCCGAGGTGAGGTCGCTATAGGCCACCTCAAGAATCTCCCTGTCCAGCCACAATCTCTTTGCAATGACCTGACCGAACACCTTCTCCTCAGCCTATTTTTTTCCTCCCTCGCCATCACCTGTGTCACTATCTATATCCTCCCCACAGCTCCTCTCCCCTTTGACTTCATTTCCCATGTTGACCATACCTTCTCCACCTATGTGATCGCTGCTGACCTCAACATCCACAGCCATGACCCTGCCACCCTTTGGCGGTCACATCAGTTCCTTGCCACCCTCCATGGTGACCTTGTTCCTCTCCCACAGCACACCTGTCCTGAAAGTAAGTCCACCCTCGACATTATCCTCACTTCCCCCAACCTCCTTGGTTGCATCACCATTGATGTCCTCGATCCCATCGGTAGTGACCACCTCCCTGTCCTTCTCACCATCTCCTCTACCCATCCCACCCCTGCAGCCACCCGCCCAGCTGCATCTCCAAAGTCTGTCCATGACTACCACCGTCTCAATTGGGATGCCTACCGGGAATCCATTGCCTTACAGGTCGAAAGCCACCCCCTCACCTTTCACCACCCTGATGACATCACCCATGCCTCTTTCTTACTTCAAAAGTCCATCACTGACGCTGTGGAGGCTCATGTCCCTACCAAACTCATCCACCCTCACCGCCCTACGTTTCCTCCACAGGCCGTCCTTCTTCTGGGTGAATCCTGCAGGCTCTAACACTCCTTCCTCTGCACCCGTGACCAGGTTACTCTCATCCGCCACCGGCAATTACAGCAACACGTCCAGAACCTCCTTACAGCAAAGAAACGACGGGACTGGCGCCAGACATGCACACACCACAACTCCACCCTCCCTGTTATCTCCTCCAAGTACTGGTCAGCCTTCCAACGCCTTATTGGTAGCCATCCCACCCCGCCTTACCCCATCGTTCATGATGATCTACCCTTTCCTGACAACCTCAGTAAGGCTAACCATTTTGCTTCCCAGCTATCTGAGGTCTTCTCCATTCCTGACGATCCTCATTTTGATTACTCTCTCTTCCTTACCGTCCTTGACCCCACTGACTCCTCTGTCCCCCCACTCGCCCCTAGCTTCCAGTACTTCGATCAGTTACCCCCCTCAGACATCAACACTTCCATCACCACACAAGACATCACACTCGTCCTCTGCTCCAAACGCAACACAGCTCCTGGTCATGATGGCGTCACTTACCGCCATCTCAAGGAATCCCCCCCCCCATCCTTCCTGTCTGTCCTTGCTACCCTGTACAATGTCCTCCTCTCCACTGGATTTTACCCCAACCTGTGGAACACTTCCTATGTCCTGCTGTTCCCTAAACCTAAAAAACCCCTGATACTTCTTCCTATCGTCCCATCAGCCTCACCTCCATGTTCAGTAAGGTCTTTGAGGCCATCCTCTCTCATCATATTCACCGCCACCTTAACCACCACCTCTTCCTCCTTCCCGTTACCCAATCTGGCTTCCAGCCTTCCTTCTCCAACGACGCCCAGCTCCTTAACCTTACCAATCTTCTTTCCCTCCAACTTAACTCTCGTCACTCAGCGATCTTTGTTTTCCTTGATTTCCAGAACGCCTATGACTGTTTCTGGCGTCCCAGGCTCCTCTTCAAACTCGAGACCTATGCTCTCCCCATCAACTTCATCCGTCTCATTGCTTCCTTCCTCTCCCATCGTCCCTCCTATGTGACTATCCACAATTCTAACACCCGCACTTTCTATCCCTCTGCTGGCGTACCCCAAGGTTCTGTCCTTTCCCCTCTCCTCTGTCTCCTGTACACTGCTGATACGCCCAAACTTCCCTCACCCATTCATCTTCTCCAGTTTGCTGATGACACCGCCTTCCTAGCCCTTTATCCTACCCATCAACGGTCCCAAAGTACCCTCCAAACCCACCTCCACCATTCACAGTTTGGTTCAACCAGTGGTTCCTCCATATCAATCCCTCCAAGACCCAGGCAATCATCATAGGCCGCACCACCCGCTCCTTATGCCTCTATGATTTCTACCTCACCATTTATGGCTGGCCTATCCACCTCACTCCTACCCACAAATACCTTGGCCTCACACTTGACCGCCACCTCACCTGGACCCCCCATCTCCTTACCATCCAAAACAAATCTCACATCTGCCTCCACCTCCTGAAACTCTTGTCCATCTGGACGTGGGGTCTGCTTCATTCCACCATCCTTCACACTATAGCAAATCCTTGATCCACCCATCCTCTGTTAAGCCAGAGTAGCTTGGATTTCCGCCCCTCCCCAGTTCTATAAAGCCCTCCAAATACTCGAATGCCATGCACTCCACCACGCCTTCTGCCTCCACCTTCCATCCCCCATGCGCATCCTCTACGACCTCATCCCCTTCCCCCACCTTCTCCTTTTCCATGAACACATCCACACACTATATACTGTCCGCCGCCTTGATGCCCCTCACCCCCTCGTGTCTCCCTTCCTCTCCACCCCCAACCAGTTGCCGCACCCTTAACGTTGTGTCCCACAATCTCTCCATCTCCACACCCTCCATCTCCTTTCCCAATGCAACTTCCACCATCTACCCCTCCCACATGATGAGCTTCGCCCTGACATCTACCCTTCCTACCAACTCTAACCCCATCTTCCTGCGTCCTCCTCAGGGCTCCCTCTCCTCCCCCTCCCTCCCTCTGAGCTTCTTCCCCCTCCTACTACCCCTCCCTCTCTTGTGCCCCCTTTCAGTGTCTCTGCACTCTCTCCTGCCCTGTTTTCCCTCTTCATCTCCCACTCCACATGTCTCCTGCCTCTTCGTGTACCCGCTGACGCCCATACTCTCTTCATCCCACTGCTTCCCCTGCTGCCCCTCTGCCCCTTGCTCTCCCCTCCTTTTCCCTCGGCAGGTCCCACCTGACAGTTTTATTCTTTGTGCTACAAGTGGGTTTTAAGTGTGTTGTACAGGAGTGTTTTTATTACTGTGCATGTCCGTTCAGTGCCTTCTCTGTGTTTTACGAATCGCCAAGTGTGTTTTTTAACTTTCTGGTGACTTTTATAGCTGTCCCCCATGAACGTCTCCATGTCAGTCTATTTTTACCTCCATTTTCTCCCATTACTCTGTTTTATGTTCCCCTTTTTTATCGCCTTATGTATGTAACATTTTATTCTTATTTTAGTTGTCATGTCACTCGGCTGAAGAGCGGCGGTTTGTGCCGCTGACAGACCTCCCCTGCCCATATGGGGCAGGGGAATGAAATCACAATAAAGGAAAGAAAACTGATTTGTAGTGGTGCCATGAGACCAAGTGGCCATTGAATGAGTAGACTTCACTCGTCTCTGAGCTAGGCAACCCAGACAGTGCACGTAATAGTGACTGGAACAAGAAGCCCATTAGCTCTTCTAAACTAGTGATGGGGAGTCCATTTGTAATAGTTGAAAGGGATTTCGACCGTCAAAATTGGTGTTAAATGTGGCTTACACATTAAAGGGTGACCAACCCAACTTTGCCACCTGATACACTCCTGGAAATGGAAAAAAGAACACATTGACACCGGTGTGTCAGACCCACCATCCTTGCTCTGGACACTGCGAGAGGGCTGTACAAGCAATGATCACACGCACGGCACAGCGGACTCACCAGGAACCGCGGTGTTGGCCGTCGAATGGCGCTAGCTGCGCAGCATTTGTGCACCGCCGCCGTCAGTGTCAGCCAGTTTGCCGTGGCATACGGAGCTCCATCGCAGTCTTTAACACTGGTAGCATGCCGCGACAGCGTGGACGTGAACCGTATGTGCAGTTGACGGACTTTGAGCGAGGGCGTGTAGTGGGCATGCGGGAGGCCGGGTGGACGTACCGCCGAATTGCTCAACACGTGGGGCGTGAGGTCTCCACAGTACATCGATGTTGTCGCCAGTGGTCGGCGGAAGGTGCACGTGCCCGTCGACCTGGGACCGGACCGCAGCGACGCACGGATGCACGCCAAGACCGTAGGATCCTACGCAGTGCCGTAGGGGACCGCACCGCCACTTCCCAGCAAAGTAGGGACACTGTTGCTCCTGGGGTATCGGCGAGGACCATTCGCAACCGTCTCCATGAAGCTGGGCTACGGTCCCGCACACCGTTAGGCCGTCTTCCGCTCACGCCCCAACATCGTGCAGCCCGCCTCCAGTGGTGTCGCGACAGGTCTGCACGTCCAGCACGAACGCTGGTCCAACTGAGGCGCCAGGTGGAAATGGCATGGCAAGCCGTTCCACAGGACTACATCCAGCATCTCTACGATCGTCTCCGTGGGAGAATAGCAGCCTGCATTGCTGCGAAAGGTGGATATACACTGTACTAGTGCCGACATTGTGCATGCTCTGTTGCCTGTGTCTATGTGCCTGTGGTTCTGTCAGTGTGATCATGTGATGTATCTGACCCCAGGAATGTGTCAATAAAGTTTCCCCTTCCTGGGACAATGATTTCACGGTGTTCTTATTTCAATTTCCGGGAGTGTATATTTCCGAAATGAAACAAAATGTGAAAAATGCTTTGCCATCGTTTTCACACGATTCACAGGAATTCATAATCTCTAAAAGTGAGCACACGTCACTTTCTACACTAAGTTACGTTCCTTTTGGCACATGCTAATTTTTACTGCCAACGGCCTTGCCGCAATGGTAACACCGGTTCCCGTCAGCTCTCCGAAGTTAAGCGCTGTCGGCAAGCTGTGTGCACTCAGCCTTTGTGAGGCAAACTGAGGAGCTACTTGATTGACAAGTAGCGGCTCCGGTCACGAAAACTGACAACAGCCGCGAGAGCGGTGTGTTGACCACATGACAGTCCATATCCAGTGACACCCCTGGTCTTTGAGGATGACGCAGCGGCCGGTCAGTACCGTTGGGCCTTCCAAGGTCTGTTCGGTCGGAGTTTAGTTCTTTTGTTTCTTCTGCCGAAATGAAAACTAGAGGTAGAATCAGTAAAAGCGGACTTTGAATGATCCGAACCTTATACCTTCTGGAATACTTAGACTTTAAATAAGGAGAACGGTGCCGCATTTCTTGTCGTAATTCTGAAATTCCGTAATGCAGGTTGCAATCACTCTCATGCATCACTCAGCAGGTCATGGCATAGAATGTGGCGCCATTGCCATCCTTTTAGCGTCTACCTATTTCAGGAGGCATGGGGTCTAGAACGATGGAAACAAGTCTACCGTTACGAACCGTACCTCTATTTTTCACTTTCATAGAAAAAAGTATTTGCGTCATTTAAAAAAATGCAACTTTGTTTTGAAAGTGAGATTTGTTTTCATTTATGGACTGTACATTCCTGCCCAACGTGTGATCCTCTGACATAAGTACATCCCTGGCCAATTGAATTTTTCACTTTTTTTTTTTTCAGAAATACGTGAAGTGGCAGAGTTAGAGAACTTGAATTTAAATGTGTCTAGTGGTAAATAAACCTGTTAAAGAGTTCATATCATTTTGCAACCACCATCCCTGTCCAAGATTCTTCTCTGTTCCCAACAACAACCCTAAACAACCAAGCGGGTTCTACACCATTATAAACAATAATGTCGTAGATCTCTTGATTGCGCCACACAGGCCTCCCAAATTCTGTACTGGTATCTCAGATTTGTGTTGGGATGCGAAGGGTTGCCAGTTCATTCCCGACCACCAGCAACTATATGGTATTAGTATAGAGAGCAGAAGCAGAACCCGGCTCTCCAAATCTGGTGTATGCACAGTCTGCCGCTTTCTTGCACTTCTGTCTGTCTGAAAGGACCAGTGATCACACATACGACCAAAATGGCTTTAAATATAGCGTGATGTGGTTTCTGTCTGTGAAGGTACTTGCTTTGTTATGGCCGTACAGCCTCTCGACCGTTTCCATCTGCTTGGCCATACAAAAATTCTACCTCTACTTGTTCCAGACCACTGTGCTGTTTACAGTACTCTGCGCCAATCACACAACCTGCGACACACTAGGAACACACGGCACGTGATCAACGGAACTGTCATTCGTCAGCACCACCTATCACGTCAACTATGCTTTTATGGACACATGTTCATAGGACCTTTTTTCCTCTATTTCTAGTCAGGAATCCGTCACTGCAGTTTGTTGGTTTTATTAATGTTCACTCTGTATACGATTTCTGGAAGCTTCTCGAAACTCCTTATGTTCCTTATGTTTGAATATTTTGGAATATTCCACGTCCATCTAGGAGTTGGCCGGCTGGTGTGGCCGAGCGGTTCTAGGCGCTTCAGTCTCGAACCGCGCGACCGCTACGGTCGCAGGTTCGAATCCTGCCTCGGGCATGGATGTGTGTGATGTCCTTAGGTTAGTTAGGTTTAAGTAGTTATCAGTTCAAGGGGATTGATGACCTCACATGTTAAGTCCCCTAGTGCTCAGAGCCATTTGAACCATTTTTGAACCATCTAGGAGTTGTGATTGTCTGTTGCTATTCATAATAAACATGTTTTAAGTACTAATTGTAAGTGTGCATTGACGAACGAGCTTTTAGATGTAGGCGTGAAAGTGGTAACATAATGACAATATAAACTGTTGTGGGTTATATGAAATTCAAATTTCCGCCGGTGATCTTGAAGCAAGAGAAAGTCTGAGTGAAGCTCGCCACTGCTTCACGTCGCCGTGTTGTGCGACGCGTCACGATCTCTGAAAGGACGCGGCACGTGCCAAAGTTTCGCTGTTTTTGCGACCGCTGCTGCCGAGACACGTCCCCCAGCGGAGCCGCTACGGCAGTGCTAGCCCAGGCCATCACGGGGGACGGTTTCTTCTGCGCTCCGTGGGCGAGCACGATAAGCGAAGTTTACGTCGCACCGAATCGATGCCCGCGTCCCGTGCGTCAGCGCGGCTCGCCGCCCACACAGATAGCGAACGGTAGCTGGGTCCAGCGTCCGCCATAGAGGCGCTTTGTCTTCGGGACGAGAAAAGCCTCCACCGAAACAGGCAGCAGATATGGGTCTCCGCCGAACGGTTTTTCCTCATACTGCTTGCACCTGAATGTATAGCGCCCCCCAGCAGTGCTGTAGAACTACCGCAGGCTACCGTAAGTAATCATAGACCACGGTAATTTTTCTAGTAGCGTTGCTCAACTGAGATCGTAACCCTGTTACCTGTGTGTTGTGTGCGCCATACCCGTGAGGCGCTACCTAATTTTGATCATTTTGTTTGCAGACATACAGCGTTTTACTGGCCCGCCTGGGTAACCGAGAGCGCTAACGCGCTGCTTCCTGAACTCGAGTAGGCGCGCCGGCCCCGGATGGAATCCTCCCGGCGGATTAACGACGTGGGCCGGTGTGCCAGCCAGCCTGGATGTGGTTTTTAGGCGGTTTTCCACATGCTGCTAGGTGAATGCCGGGCTGGTCCGCACGTTCCGCCTCTGTTACACTCGTCACAGACATTTGAAACACGTCCGCACTATTTTACGGTTTACACTAGACGCAGACAGTTGGGGTCCACTGATTCCGTCCTGGGGGGTACGGGGTGGCGGCAGAAAGGGCATCCGGCCATCCCTAATACTAACACTGCCAAATCCGTTGTAATCACAACGACCCTTCGGTCGCTGCGGGACTATGGCGTAAGTGAAAGAAAGAAAGACATTCAGTGTTTTACTAGTTTCCCTGGTAACTAGGAGCCATGAAATGTCTAGAAACTGAGTGGTGATATCGCTTTCTGTCTGCTACTTAAAAACAAACAGTATTTTCAGAGAAATTGAAACAGTGTTTGATTCAGATTTTATTGGGAAATAATCGATTTGTAACGTGAAACAGCGTGGCGTGTAGTAAACATAGAAAAACATAGATTTATCATATAGTGGTAGAAAACGCAGTTTATTGAAAAAAGATAAAGTTAAAAAAACACACTACGAAATGATGTCAAACATTGCTTCAGTACTTCGATGAGCATCTATGAAACTGTTTGCGTTATTAATAAACAATTTTCGCACTTTTCAACAATAAAAGGGCAACTCATGCTCATATCATGATGAAGGAAGTTATATTGAGCACAAAATAACAATAATAATTATACAGAACTTTTTTAAATTAGTGGATGTTAGCTGTACTTGATCGAAAGTTTCTGTCTCTCTCTCCCTCTCTCTCTCTCTCTCTCTCTCTCTCTCTCTCTCTCTCTCTGTCTCTCTCTCTCGCTCTCTCTCTCCCCCTCTTACACATTCAGTTATGTTTCTTTCCCTACCAATGCTACGAATATTACCGGTAGTCCTACCATTTACTACTCATTACTACCGCATTGTAGTTTAGGTAGAGGGCAACTCTAGATCCGAGTATTCAGTGTGCACGAGAGAGAGGCACTGAGCTGGTCAGGCTGCATATGCATACTCGTTCGTAGACAACAGTAAGGCGTTACTGTTAATTCAATCTTATTGTACTGTTGTAAAAAAAATTTATCGGTTTGCTTGCCGTGTCAGATTTTGATAGGACCTGTCTTCCGACCACCTAAGAGTACAGAGGAGATGTTACGCCCGGTTGAGGACAATCTAGGCCTCAAGGTTCCAGAAATTTATAAGCTTCCACGTGAGTTCTTAAGCAAATGCAACATAACGCTAATACTACATCAGATGTTGGGAACGAGAACCAGCAGTCCACAAGCACAGCCTTAAAAGTAAACGCAGAGTAATGTTTTAGGAAACTGAAATATTTCCCACGCCTCTGAAACTTTTTGTTTTCAGGTTGTTTCATTCCGTTTTCCAAGAGGAGCGACGGTGGACTGGTTGCGGAGCAACACTCCATTCTTCTGTCAAAAGAGATGAGAAAGTTAAAAAAGTGGAATGAAAATTTCAATAGAATGAACTATATAAATACGTTTTAAAACACGTAAATGGTTGGCTTTTGAGTTATGGTATTTACATTAAAGCGAAGGGCAGGTCTGTTTGACATTTAAAAACAATGTGATACGGTAGTGTAATTTTCGGTTTGTACTTCTGCGATGCATACACGCGACCGTATCGATTTCTGGCATCAGTGCGCCTTTACACAAATACAAATTGTTCTGTAGTCCGAGATGGCAGGAGTGGATAGCGATTTTAAGAGTGCGCCAGGAGAGCCTTACTGGTGGTTTCAACGACAGAGGGCGAAGTAAGCCATGTAGCGCTTATTGGAAGCGCAGCAAGTGCTACAGCGTCGTCTTAAGCCGTGCTGTCAAACGTCAACGTGTGTGCTGAGGTCAACGTGCTGCTGAACGCTCAGAAACGAAGGGACTTGTGCATACGGTACGTGGGCCCCAACGTGGAATACGCGATCACAACGCACTCCAGCGGCAGTTGCGGTATGTTTCTATTTCGTAAAAACACTGTTTACTAAACGGGTGCTCTATTAAAACAAACATTTCCTCCATTGCCCATATGTTAGCCACATTGTTCTATATGCAATATACACAAATAAAAACTTTAAAAACTTCAACATCCATGTACATATCTTAAGACGAAAGGGAAAGTACCATGTCCAATCAGTAAGGACATCGGCTTCTAAACGTTCCATACAGTGCGATACAAATTTTGCAATAGTTCTCGACATAAAATAAACATTATTTCACAATTCCCACATTTTAGTAAAACCCCAAGGACATTCTTACTTGATCCCTGTTCCTACCCAGTAGCAGACTTTGCCACACGTGAATTACAAACCTAAAAAGATATTTCGCTCCTTTTTCTTTTACAAGTTGCGCAAGCTGTCCTGTAGATTAAGCCAATCGAACAAACTCACTCCTCGAAGAAAAAGGTGAACTTATATTCACATAACATCAAATCTTATAGTATATACTTATATTAATCTAATAATAAAGCATCAACCTATTAAAAACGTGAATTTTAGGGAAAAAATTTTTGGAAGTAAGTAGACACGAACCGCCGCCGCAATTCACATCCTTTTTTTTTTTTAATTCCACAAAAACAGTAACAAAAATGGCTACAACGAAATGACATAAATAAGGTGACAGATAATTGCAGTCATAAATTACAGCATTCAAAAAGCAGTCGAGCAACCCACTGCGCTAATTCAGTACAATTGCGGGACGTACATTTCTAGTGTGCTTCAATTTCCTAAAAGCATTAATCGTACTATGTTACTAATTGAAATTTAACTATAACAAATTGTAGCAAGAACAATGCGTTTTTGGTGGATCCTAAGTGTGTCGTTGCCTTCAAATGGCATGCTCTCATAACACGCAAGTTACAATAATTCTTTTGCCACGAATATGATGTTTCTCATTCTTTTATTGCAACGAATCACACAGTTAACAACGGGTTTTCGAATGATTCTCAATTTGCTGGTGCTCAGAAAAGGCATATATACGTATAGGCTTGAAATGAATGCCAATATGGCGCCTCACAACTCCGTGCTGAAGGGAGATGAAGTGCAAGTGACGTACGTGGTGTTGTGCCATCTGATTGGTCAACGCTCAGACGCACGCTCAGATTATCTGACATGCTATTGCTCTGCACGTTCGGAAAGACCCCCGAACGTGCCATACTACGTTATGACGTCAGAAACTCGGCACGCTCAACGTTCGGTGGCACGGTCCGTGTGCCGACTGCTTTAGTGGTGGTTCGGCGGCCCGGAGGTTGCTGCTTAGTCGGCGGATGGCGGGAAGCGCATCACGTCGGAATTAGTGCTTCGCACTGCTACTAAATTTGGTGAGCGTCGGCTTTCAGTCTGAAATCTGAACTGAGTTACTCGCCTTGCCTGGAACAGTAATTCCTCCGTCTGTGATCGACTCCGGTCGCGTGCAGATTCATCCGAAAATTAAACTGCAAGACTCGGGAGCGTTTTTCCTATTCTTTTCTGGGGCACTTTGGATATAACTTTGGATATAACGCCGAACAGTTGCTTATCATTGTCTGCAGTGTCACGAAACTGTACCCTAGCAGTGTTCGGCAAATTTCTATGTTACATGTGGCTAATCGGACGCCTTTCTGTTGTAGATATTACGGGCTGTGTAAATCATATTGAACTATGTGTATGGTATTCTAGAGAAGCGATGACAGCTTCATGAGACTTTGTAATTGTGGGTGCATGTTCTTAGATTCTACTAGCTGAAATTTGCAAGTAAAGAGAGTTAATTAATTTCTGTGATTATAAAGCTACGTTTAACTTGGTTCAAATAGTTCAAACGGTTCTGAGCACTATGGGACTTAACATCGGAGGTCATCAGTCCCCTAGAACTACGAACTACTTAAACCTAACTAACCTAAGGACATCACACATGTCCATGCCCGAGGCAGGATTCGAACCTGCGACCGTAGCAGTCGCGCGGTTCCGGACTGAAGCACCTAGAACCGCTCAGCCACCGCGGCCGGCGCTACGTTCAACTGTATTGTTCCAAATCACCTCATGTTCAAGAGGCAGGGTGGACATAAAGTTGGTTAAGATGGATAATGATAATTTCCCCTTTCCAGAGTTTGTTCTTATCTTGGGACTGTAGTAAAATGAACCGTGTACCAATGTATCTGATACAGATGAAAGGTTGATTTGTGTGCGGCTGCATTAGCGTACATTATCCTTCAGTAAATTGAAATTAAATTTTGTTATCAGTTTTTCTGGTGACTCTCCTAACGTTGGATTTCTGACGACTGGTTTGGTTGAATTGCAGTTAACTTACTCACATCTCACTATGCCTATGACAGTTACGTTGCTCTAATGTGAAAGTTATTCTGAATTTAAGCTTAATTTTTTTCAAAAAGAAGACCTTAGATGATTTGAATTTTTTAAGATTATTGCTTCTAATCTTTAAGGAAAAGGAAAACGTGGTTAGTTTAGGATTTCAATAATTACCTTTAAGTATCTTGATTGATCTTAAGCTTTCTAGTAGGTTATTGGTACCGATGTTTAAAAAAAGGGGGAAATTTTCGAAGTTTAGAACTTTAGTCAACATTCTAAAAAAATTGCATTGATTTTAATGTTTTAAATATGCGATTGACCTCCATTTAGGGGGAGCGTGGACAGTGGGATGGTCGAGTGGTACTTCCGGGTAGTTAAAGTGATTACGGAGCCATTTGTTCCAGCTGGGTCGAGTTGTGGAGTAGGTGTAACGTGGAAAATAGTTGGTAGAAAAGTTTCAAGATTTTAAACATGGCTGCAACAGCAACTGTTGAAATTCTTCACGATAAAGGATGACAGCCAAAAACAGTTGCAGGATAAAAATTTATTAAAATTCTTGACCAAGGTTTCGGTACATATAAATATACCTTCATCAGAAGTAAAAAATCTAAAATTACATCATGCAATGGAGATTAATAAAACAATTGTGCCAAAGGCGTCGTCAATAACTAAGACATTAATTATTGACGACGCCTTTGGCACAATTGTTTTATTAATCTCGATTGCATGATGGAATTTTAGATTTTTTACTTCTGATGAAGGTATATTTATATGTACCGAAACCTTGGTCAAGAATTTTAATAAATTTTTATCCTGCAATTGTTTTTGGCAGTCATCCTTTATCGTGATGGTAGAAAAGTATTGATAGCTAGGATGGGGACCAGACCATGGCCAAGAGGAGGTAGGGAAAGGTAAGGATGGGGCAGGGGACGTAGCGGGGACCTGAAATCGGAAAGGGATAAGGAGCAGCGGGTTAAATCTGATCGGAGGGATAGATGTCTGGTCGAATATAGTTATCAGGAAATGGTAGTCTGTCGAAACTGAACTGGGAGAGGATATGTAGAGCTTATTAGTGGAGATGTGTTGATATTTGTGCGGCAACCTACAAATATTTGTCATTAGGAAGAGGGGAGGGGGGGGGGCAGGAGGAAACAAACAGGGCTGTTGGTGTCGACTTTATGGAAAATATCGGTATATGGAAGTGTTCAGTGTTGATGCTTTTGCCAATTGGAGCTCTGTTTTGTAGAATTCTCATGTGTCCTCCCGTGTCGCGTCGTAATTCCTCTACGATATTTTGGCAGACAGACTCGCTATCTTCAGGTGGCCCCTGTTGACTGCTGCTCCACTCTTGTCGACATCCTGTATATTCTAGCCGTTATCCCGTGTATCGTTGTCCGTGTGGCCACTGCCTTGGATAGTGGCGTTGGTGGGGATAGCAGCGCCCGACTGCGAATTCTGGCCTGCTGTGTCCGTGTCGTCGCTGTCGGATGCGGACCTCCCTGAAGGGGATTGCTTTTCTTTTCCTAGGCTCAATGCAGTGCAGAATGGTAGAGTTTTTCTCCCTACCATTGGTCTTTCCCACTGCACAGCCTCCCATTACGTCGCTTCTTCCTCTCTTTCCGACCATTCTATTCAAGTCTGTCATAATTACCATGCTTACTTGCCTTCCGTTTCTATCATCGATTTCCTCCATCTGCTGACATATTTTGTTCACTTACTCTTGGATTGAATCTGATGTTGTCGTAACCAGTGGCGACATTGGATTTAATAACGGTACTTCTGAATTACTTCATTGATATGGAAATGATACGGCTTTCGAACTATCTATTAGGAACAATCTTCTCCATCCATTTTCTAATGCAAATGACAATGCTGGTCTAAAGTGGCTGCCTTCGTTTGTGAGGAGAAATCGAACTTCTGTTCCAAGAGATAACATCTTCGGGTCTATGGGGGAAAACTGATTTTTTTCTTTTGTCCTAAAAACAGAACTTGAAAAAATAAATTGCAGTCCGGGCCGATTTTGAAGTATGATTGATCCGGGGCTACAATCCTACAATCCAAAAATGTGTAGATTATTTCGTTGAATCGCGATTCTGTAGTTGATAAACTTTCATCTGAAGGGAGGGGGAAACTCAATACGATGGTCACCTACATGTCGGATGCTGCTCAGTATATTTCCGCCTGATCGTTTTCCCCAAAAACAGATACGATATGTCCGTTATGAAACTAGCTGCTACTAGACCCGCGATGGATCCAATGAGAGCTATTCTTTCACTTCAGCTAAAGATTTTACCGATAAACTTGGCAAGGGAAAATCGTATAACATTTGCGTGATCCAAGGTGCCCAGGGGCACCAGCCATAACACGCTTGAACAGCTATAGTGCGCGCGTCACGAAAAGCAACGCTCAAGCGATCTGTAGCAGCCACGCGGGATTTTAAAGTTCACCCAAAGAACGCCAGGCGCCGCATCAAGAGCTACAGACCACTATGTACTTCGCAGGTAATAGCAAGAGGTCAGTGGCTGCATCGTAAGACCACGCCTATATCCGGCCACGAGTTACTAGGAGGCAGCACATCTCTTTCTGGAGAACAGCTGTTAGAGAAAACCCAGGGACCACTGCGAACGGTTCCTGTTGGCCAGAGCTGGCCGATTCATGCGCCTTCTGCTTGGAGTCCCTCAATTAAGCTCTTGTCACATGCCATCGGCAATTAGAGCGGCGCTCAGCGACTTAGCATTCTGCATTGGTAAAAAAGTATTTCTTAGAGTGTCAGTCTTTTCAGTGCTGCAGGGAGTTAGGTGGATCCAAATCGGAACTGTACTTTGGGACCAACGAAATTGTGATGAAACGAATTTTTGGTTTTCGGAAGGACAATAAAGAATCTATTGTGCTCCTACTGGGACATTCTCTCAATTAGGAAAAACAGACAGATTTTGCTATCTGCTTGCTAACGAAAGTAGTCAGAAACTGCCTCTTGATGTAGCGTTTATGAAAGATTTGGGAAGTTTCTACATGCAAGCGACTTACAGGGGGCTCTGCGTAAATAATGGCAAGACAGTGAAAAAATGTGAAACACACCACCGCCGGGAATAACTTATGTGAGAACAGCAACAACATCTAAATCAGGGGGTTTAGCGGTCTTTGAATTATGCTGTTTTCACCGAAACTGACGTTCTTGCTCAAGTTGGCAGCAATAGGCCAGATGGAATAAATACAGACACTGACTGAAATTCTAACTGAAGTTGGCAACGATAGACTACAAGTTATAAACACAGGCAGTGAACTGACTCTCGTTGAAGTTACCAACGACATACCTGAAGGAGTAAATACAGGAAGCGAACTGAAATTCTTGCTAAAGTTGGCAACAGCAAGGCAGAAGAGATAAATTTAGACAGTGAACTGACGTTATTGCTGAAGTTGACAAGAACAGGTCAGAATGAATAAATACAGTGAACTGACGTTCTTGCTGAAATTTGCAACAACAGGTCAGAAGTGGTAAATACATTGATCTGACGTTCTTGCTGTTGTTGGCAACAACTACCCAGAAGCAGTAAATATAGACAGTGAATTGAAATTCTTCCTGAAGTTGACAAAAACAAATCAGAATGAATAAATACACTGAACTGACGTTCTTGCTGAAGTTGGAAACAACAGGTCAGAAGGGATAAATACAGGGAACTGACATTCTTGCTGAAGATGGCAACAATAGGCCAGAAGGGATAAATGCACAAAGTGAACTGACATTCTTACTGAAGCTGGCAACATCTGGTCAGAAGGGATAAATGAAGACAGTGATCAGAGGTTCTTGCTGAAGTTGGCAAGATCAGGACAGAAGGGATAAATGCAGGGAACTGACATTCTTGCTGAAGTTGGTAACATTAGGCCAGAAGGGATAAATGCAGACAGTGAACTGATATTCTGACTGAAGTTGGCCACAACAGGTCAGAAAAGATATATACAGGGAATTGACGTTCTTGCTGAAGTTGTCAACAACTGGACAGAAGGGATAAATGTAGACAGTGAACTGACATTCTGACTGAAGTTGGCAACGACAGGCCAGAAGAGATTAATACACACAGTGAACTAACGTTCCTGCTGAAGTTGGCAACAATAGGCCAGCAGGGAAAAATACAGACATCGGAACACAGCCCAACTCTAATATCCACGAAGTCTTCCGTATTACGGATGTGAGTGGATGATAATGTTCCATTTACATGTTCTGTTGACCAGACAGATACTGTTTCTATATGCATTTCATCCAAGGACGAAAGAGCAGCACCATATTTTCGGCACCATATATTCTTGAGCCCACATAAGAAGAAACCGGAACATTTTTTATCTTGTGCGTGGCTCGAGAAGTAATGCTGCACAAGACAAGAAACTCTCCCCTGAAAATGAGTAGTACGTTATGGGAGAAGGCACAAGGTTTCATTTCATAAAAAAGCGACGCCTCAGACCATGGCCACATGGTGAACGCACACACTATGAACATCCGGCGCACTTTCTTTCCAAGAAAATTACTCAAGACAGTTTCAGAAGGAAGGAATGTGAATGTCCACTACCTGTTTCCACTGGACCCAAAAATAGAGTGATGAAGCCGACGCTGTAACAGAAAATTATGTCTCTCATTTAATATTTTTGTCTCATTAACAGACTTTATTTCGTGGTATTTTCATTAGTTGGTCTGATATAAAAGTGTTTCGTGGTAACGAGTATTTTCAAGTACCTGTGAATAGTATTATTTTGTTCTCTTTAGTCATTTCTTTGTTTTTTTACAGTTGTTGTTTTTAGTCAAGATATATTACGATCCTCTAAAACATGTTTTTCACTTTTTTAATAAAACTTTTTAATTACTTTTCTGTTAATCTTTAAATCCAATTTGGCTCGCATAACGTGTGCTAGTAGGTGATACTGGGAAATAGGGTAATCGGATGTAGGAACACGGTTTCTGAAAATTCCATTTTCAGTTTTCTTGAACTAAGTTACTCAAGAACGATTTAGAAGATACTTTATTAATACAAACAAATGCAGGATACTTATTTGTATTACCTATTGCTTATCCAGCTCATATGTTGACATGGGTGGAATAATCAACAGAAAACCAAGTCGATATTTCCGTAACTGTCCTAACAGTTCATCTATTCTACAAGCTTTCTTTGAAACGGGAATCGCCTTCCACTGTTTCCAATCATGTGGAACGTTTTATCCGTCCATCGACCTCCATTGGCATACAACAGAATGCTGGTGGAACATGAGCTATGTCTTACGTATTCTCTGTTTAGAATATAGTCGGTCACAGCGTGCAAAACTGCACACGTGCATGATATGCTGGACGTTTGCAATCCGAAGTTCGGCCCCTCTCTAATTTGCTCAGTCCTTTTCAGAAGTACACTATGTGATCAAAATTATCCGGATGCCTGGCTGAAAATGACTTACAAGTTCGTGGAGCCCTCCATCGGTAATGCTGGAATTCCGTATGGCGTTGGCCTACCCTTAGCCTTGATGACAGCTTCCACTCTCACTAGCATAGGTTAAATCAGGTCCTGGAAGGTTTCTTGGGGAATGACACATCATTCTTCATGGGGTGAGGGAAGGTATCGATGTCGGTCGCTGAGGCCTGGCACGAAGTCGGCGTTCCAAAACATCAGAAAGGTGTTCTATAGGATTCAGATCAGAACTCTGGCAGGTCAGTCCATTACACGGATGTTATTGTCCTGTAACCACTCCACTACAGGCCGTGAATTATGAACAGGTGCTCGACCGTGTTAAAAGATGCAATCACCACCCCCGAATTGCTCTTCAACAGTGGGAAGCAAGAAGGGGCTTAAAACATCAATGTAGTCCTGTGCTGTGATAGTGCCAGGAAAAACAACAAGGGATGCAAGCTCCCTCCATGAAAAACAAGGCCACACCATAACACCATGGCATTTGAGTTTTACTGTTGGCACTACACACGCTAGCAGATGACGATCTCCGGGCATTCGCCATACCCAAATCCTGCCATCGGATCGCCACATTGTGGACCGTGGTTCGTCACTCCACACAACGTTCTTACACTGTTCAGTCGTCCAATGTGTACGCTCCTTACACCAAGCGAGGCGTCGTTTGGCAATTACCAGCGTCGTGAGTGGCTTATGAGCTGCAGCTCGACCGTAAAATCCAAGTTTTCTCACCTACCGCCTAAGTGTCATAGTACTTGCAGTGGATCCCGATGCAGTTTGGAATTCCTGTGTGATGGTCTGGATAGATGTCTGCCTATTACACATTACGACCCTCTTCAACTGTCGGCGATCTCTGTCAGTCAACAAACAAGGTCGACCTGTACGTTTTTGTGCTGTACGTGTCCCTTTACGTTTCCACTTCACTATCACATCGGAAACAGTGAACCTAGGGATGTTTAGGAGTGTGGAAATCTCGCGTGCAGACGTATGAGACAAGTGACACTCAGTCACCTGACCACGTTCGAAGTCCGTGAGTTCTGCAGAGCGCCCCATTCTGCTTTCTCACGATGTCTAATGACTACTGAGGTCGCTGATATGGTGTACCTGGCAGTATGTGGCAGCGAAATGCACCTAATATAAAAAACGTATGTTTTTTTGCATTGTTATGCAGCGTTTCTAGTTCAGCATGGCATTCTTCACTTTGCGAGAATAGTGGTGACAGCGCTGTTTATCCTTTTGCTATTTGTTCGTGGTAGAAAGAAAGTTCACATTCCCAATGGCTTTTTGCACAAAAAGAGGCAGTCTTGCGACCTATCGTCACAAGCATTCAAAAACAAATGGAAATTTGTAGACCCGGAGAGCATAATGAAATAGGCGGTATCAGCAGTAAACTTTCTGAAGTCCTATGCATTACTTCTTTGTCTGCTGCAATCGTTTTCAATTGAACTCACCGAACAGTATGGAGGCTTTATATATTACTGCAAAGTACATTTTGTAAGTCAAGGGACATACCTGGAACTAGTTTTCGATGTAAGAACCGCTATTGTAGAACTTGTGAAGGAAAAATGAAAGCCGGAATGAAAAGCACAAGATCCAAAATGGATAGCAGACCTCGCATTTTAAGTGTACTTGACACAAAGCTAATTGCCCGCAGTTAAACAGTGCAAGGTCAGAAACAACTATTTCCAATTTGAGGGAATAGCGTTCTTCCATAAATTCACTGGCGCCAAAAACAAACGTGAGTTTGGAAGAATTCATTGCGGCACTGAAAGAATTACAAGGATAGTTTTCTAATCGTTTTGAGGACATTGCCAATCTTACACCGTTTTTTGAGCTGTTTTAGAGGTCACTTATCGTCTGAGTCTAATGCGCCCCTGTGCACTGCAAATGGAAGTTATCAATCAGAAATAAAGTAAAATTCTTTTGCGTTGGCTCTGAGCACTATAAGACTTAACATCGGAGGTCATCAGTCCCATAGAACTTAGAACTACTTAAACCTAACTAACCTAAGGACATCACACACACCCAGGCCCGAGGCAGGATTCGAACCTGCGACCGTAGCGGTCGCGCGGTTCCAGACTGAAGAACATAGAACCGCTGGGCCACATCAGCCGGCCTCTTTTGCGTTGAAACTGTCCAGGAGTTCTATGTTGTTTTCCTCAGGAAGAGTCTTCATATCTTTGCAATAAGGTTGCACATGTGATGTAACATTTCGATCAACACACGTGTGCCTAAAGCTTTTTGGAACTGTGAATTTAAATAAGTCACAACTATCTATGTTGTGGAGAAGTATGAGATATGAAACCACATCCCATAAAATGCGACTGTACTGCCATCTAAATTCAGCGTGTTTGCATTTCCCCATATCCCTTATCCAGCTCAAAGAGCTTGATGTGACAGTGGGGGAAGTATGCAGGGAAGTGAGAGAACTACGTTCACGCGCGAGAGCGAGCACTACACATGTGCAGAATTCTTGGCCTTTCCTAATGCAAAAGCTGATAGCCATCCTGCCAAGTCGGGTGTACTTCACTCTATTAGCAAATGGTTCAAATGGCTCTAAGCACTATGGGACTTAACATCTGAGGTCATCAGTCCCCTAGACACAGAACTACGTAAACCTAACTAACCTAAGGACGTCACACATATCCATGCCCGAGGAAGGATTCGAACCTGCGACCGTAGCAGCTGCGTGGTTCCGGAACCGCTAGGCCACTGTGGACGGCGGTACTCTTTTAGCAACTTTAGTTGAATTTCTGTCCCGTCGTCGCCCATTTCGATATTTGTAGTTTAGACGTTCGTGTGACGAGTGAAAGGAAGAGTCGATTATCCACATAAACAACCTACTAAATATTCCCAGTTGGTAAAAACTGTGCCCCACTTCCCGAATGCCGTGATTTTTAGCTGAGAAAAACGAACAGCTTACCCCGCCCTCATCAGTAAGGAATGAAAGACGCAAAGAAAAAAGAAACAAAGAGAACGAAACAAGGATTTGGTTCTTATCTGTGTCATCCCCTGTATGAGTGTCGTTGTGTTCAATGCATAGCTGGATAGGCGGCTTTGATCGGCTTACCGTCTTGAATCCCTCATACGGCAAATAATATCAGTCTTCCAACTATCATATCTTTTCATTTACCTATTTATTTACTTATTTTAGATAAATCATAGAATTAAATTTTCATCAAACCTCATAAAACAGTATTGTTCAAAGAATCGTGTCAATAACGAACATGTTATTTGTTATATCGATATTGGATCACGTATCTGTGAAATTCACTACGATGGCAATGGACTTCCCATGGCGAAATTACATTTCATGTACAGCTTAACACTGAGCAAATATTTTGTGTAGTCCTTGCAGTTCATTAGCGATGACATATTCCGCAAATTAACAGAGACATCGCTTGCAGTGCTGCATTTGCATACCGCAGTGGTCCGAAGTATCTTTGTACTTGACGCTCGAATTGCTTTCCCGATAAATTTTGCAAACGCTCTCTGATGCCGTAAACCAGTTACGGCTATTTCAAAGGTGTAGTATTTGTTGATTGACAGACAGTTGCTGACGCATCAGAACGGTAACGCACAAATGTATTACAGACAATTTTATCTTGGTAGAGGCAGCGTTCATCACAGTTCAAAACGCAGCGAGAATTACACGTTGGGTAATGAGGCTTTAATCTGCTTAATGCTGGACGCCGTTGAGTTTAATAGGCGATCATTAAATTTTGTCTGTTCTCTGAATTGCACAGTTTACAGAAACAACTATCCCTGAATTAGCTGATCTATTGAGACCAGCTATTTTCAGGCTTTTCCGACAAAGTTCATTCATTACCGAGCAACAGGAGAATCATTGTAAAGGCACGTGTATGCGGGTGATACAAATTGCATATTTTGACGGATAACACACTGACAGCCTTCCTCGCAACCCCGTGTTTGGCGGTACTGGCGTCACTTAAATTACCTAGGAATTTAATCTGGAGTCATTTAATCTTGCGATAACAAATGCAACGTTCTATCTACTCATTAAGAAACAAAATCTGCATATACGTGATTTTTGTTATATGTGGTGGTGTGCTTATTAAGTAACATTCCTTTCTGGTTTTTGTTGTTCTGGTCTTCAGTCCAGAGACTAGTTTGATGCAGCTCTCCATGCTACTCTACCCTGTGCGAGCTTCTTCATCCTCAAGTACTTCCTGCAACCTACATCCTTCTGAATCTGCTTTGTGTATTCATCTCTTGGTCTCCCTCTACGATTTTTACCCTCCAGGCTGCTCTTCAGTACTAAATTGCTGATCCCTCGATGCCTCAGAACATGTCCTACCAACCGATCCCTTCTTCTAGTCAAGTTGTGCCGCAAATTCCTATTCTGTTCAGTACCTCCTCATTTGTCACGTGATCTACCCATCTAATCTTCTTCTGTAGCACCACATTTCGAAAGCTTCTATTTTATTCTTGTCTAAACTGTTTATCGGCCGTGTTTCACTTACATACGTGGCTACACTCCATACAAATACTTTCAGAAAATACTTCCTGATACTTAAATCTAAGCTCGATGTTAACAAACTTCACTTCTTCAGAAACGCTTTCCTTGCCATTGCCAGTCTACATTTTAAGTCTTCCCTACTTCGACCATAATCAGTTATTTGGCTCCCCAAATAGCAAAACTCTTCTCCTATTTTAAGTGTCTCATTTCCTAACCTAATTCCCTCACCATCACCTGCTTTAATTCAACTACACTCCATTATACTAGTTTTGCTTTTGTTGATGTTCATCTTATATCCTCCTTTCAATACACTGTCCATTCCGTTCATCTGCTCTTCCAGGTCCTTTGTTGTCTCTGCCAGAATTAGAATGTCATCGGCAAATCTCAAAGTTTAATTTCCTCTCCATGGATTTTAATTTCTACTCCGAATTTTTCTTTTGTTTCTTTTACTGCGTCGGGTATAGGTTACAACCCTGTCTCACTCCCTTCCGAACCACTGCATCCCCTTTCATGCCCCTCCCCTCTTACAACAGCCATCTGGTTTCTGTACAAATTGTAAATAGTTTTTTTTACTCCCTGTATTTGACCCCCGCCACCTTCAGAATTTGAAAGAGAGTATTCCAATCAACATTGTCAAAAGCTCTCTCTATGTCTACAAATGTAGAAACCCAAGTTTGTCTTCCATTAATCTATCTTCTAAGATAAGTCATAGGGTCATTATTGCCTCATGTGTTCCACCATTTGTACGGAATCCAAACTGATCTTCCCCGACGTCGGCTTCTACATGTTTTCCCATTCGTCTGTAAAGAATTCGTGTTAGTATTTTGCAGCTGTGACTTATTAAACTGATAATTCGATAATTTTCACACCTTTCAACACCTGCTTTCTTTGGGATTGAAATTATTGTGTTCTTCTTGTAGTCTGACGATATTTCGCCTGTCTCATACATATTTCTCACCAGATGGTAGAGTTTTGTCATGGCTGGCTCCTCCAATGCTATCAGTAGTTCTAATGGAACGTGGTCTACTTCTGGGGCCCGGTTTTGACTTAGGTATTGGAAGTTATTCTCAAGATAACTGTAGTCCATCGAAATGTTGTTCTCCGGCCCGACGTGTTGCTGCTTAATTCTTCGTAGGCTACAGCTCAGGAAAAGAGTGGATTGATCGTGATAGACCATTCGGAAACTGTCCATGCTATGATAGTATTCTACACTGCATTCTGGTGAGCATTATCCATCCTATGAAAACCTGAAAAAGGAGGAAAACGCTTCTGAGGACAATAAAATTTTGCCGGAAACATTCTAACCGTGCACAATCCCTTGAATCGCTACCCGATAATGACCGTTTGCAGGTCTATTCCGTTGAGCAAAACGTCGGGATTCATGCAAGATGTATCATTTGAAATAGCACCGTCGATATCTTTTCACATTAGCAATCGGTGTATTTTTCTGTATTCTTCCTATACAGTAACAAATCTCGTTTGTCTCCAAGTTATTACAATTTTAGCAAATCTTTAAACTTTCTGAATTCCAAATTTAGCAAACAGACTGACTTTCAACGATTCACTAAGTTAGCTTCAGACCAGAACTTACTACACGTCTACTTCATCGGAGAACTATCACGAAAGTTTCCTCTGATAATTCGCTATCGCTTATTACTTAAATCGCAGTCCGAAATCAGGGAGTGTCCGTTATGTTGAAATTTTAGAATGGTGTAAATATTATCATTGTGATACTACTGTCTGTAACTCGATGACGCTTATGGCGATACATTTTCGTGACGTAAGAGTATTGAAAGTGGCGCAATGTGACTGCTGAAAGGAGCAGAGCGAGTTAGTGGAAGTGAGTGTTTCGCTCCTGCGTTTGCAGGAAAAAGAGAAATCGGTGTTTGTGGGAGCGCTCATGTTACTGTTAAGGTATTGCCTCCGAAACTTCAACAGCTAGTGCACTAGCTGTACATTTCTGACGTGATATCAAACGTTTCGTATATTTTCGTTGTTATGGAGATGAAATTTTAGATTTGTCTGACGTCTTTCAGCTATATTTCGACATACACCTCAAACAACATGTAATACAGTTGTTAATATTTCCTTCTGAAATTGGTGTTTTTATAAACATTGAAACCGGTAAAACAGTTAACAAACCTTCAATTTTGCAACTGATTTGCTATTTACTATTTCTACAAGAAGATTTCATCCTATGGTTGCTGCTCCAGACAAGAACACAATTTTAAAACTATACAAATTACATATCAAACCAACGACATCGGGAGACCAAGCTCTACTAAATGGATGCAGAGGTAACACTACGTTCCACAAACCTTAATAAAACGATGATAGCGACACCTTTAAAGCTTAAAAATCTAAAAAGTAGTAGATGGAGTAAAAGAATACAGGTATCTCCGAACATTATACTTAGTAAAATGACGTAACCCACGCCGGTGAAATGTATAAAACTAATGAGTAATGAATGTGGTAAATAACCTGATCCCCGACGTCGTAACAATCTCATATCAGTGTCCACAAGTAATGAAAAGCTTCTGTCTTCCGCAGAACAGAAATACCAGAACGAAAATACGACCAGCATTTAGTTCGCGTGAAAAAACATTGGTACCAATTCGCTGCTAGCAACGCCCATCAGTTGAGCTTAAAGCACAAAAGGGAAGATATTAATTTCATTCAAACGCCCGCCTCCTGATCCTTAATCTACACAACAATGAGAGCGTTCCACCACCACCTGCTGGATAAATTGCGAAAGCGAAATTTTCAATGCGAATTCTGATTAAAAGAGATTAATCCCGCAAAGCATCTGCGCCATGAATGCAAGGGGTATCGTTCAGTAGCGAATAAACGTCTCATTTCATTTGTGGGGAAAACATTTAATTAATTCCCTTCCAATAAAGGGAACGTGTTTTAATTTGGTGCATGTGTAAATCCTAATCTGTGTTCCCTGCAGTAAAGCCGTAAACGCTTATTGCTCCGTCAAATTCTGTTAAAAAAAAGGCGCCCTGAGAGTTACTGCAAAACAGACAAAACAGAATCTCGAAACACCAGCAGCTGTCAATAGTTAACGAGACAGTTTTATGTTAAACTAATTCTCTAAATCTTGGCGGGAAATGAGCGAACCGAAGTTAGGGGTGCTGGAAGAGGCTAATGCGAATGGGACATTGGATGCGTAGTGTCGTTTGGAAAGAATTGACTGTCAAGTTTTTCATGGAGGCTGCGTGAGATGCAGACTACATAATCACGCAGCTAAATAAAACCTTTTACCAACTTCCAACTTTTTTTTCGATGCCGCCGCCATTCTCTAAACATTTTATGCACGACGGCTAGAATCTGCTTGCGACATGTATAAGCTGTGAACTGTAGACGTTCCCAGTAGTTGCAAGGGAAATATTTCTCACATATTCTTTAGCGGGAATTTGAAATAAAAAATTAGTTATGAATGGAATGGAAAAACTGGTAGAAGACGATCCAGAGAAATGTAGATCTGGGATTCAATGTTTACCCTACTGTTTACTAGAGAAGATGTCTCGAGGCTGAAAAAAAGGTAAAACAACTTTATAGCATTTGTAGAAAACTTTTGACTGTGTTGAGTGGAATACACGTCTTGAATTCTGAAGGCAGCAGAGATAAAATACAGAGAGCAAAAGTTATCTACAACTTCTACACAAACCAGACTGCAAAGCGTCGAAGGACGTTAAAGAGAAGATTTAATAGAGAGGGGTAATTGTTATTTAATCTATACAGCAAGCAAGGAGTAAAGTAAACTAACAGGAATAGAGTTCAGCGTTTGATGATGACATTATAATTCTGTCGGACGGGAGATGACCTGAAAGAACCGTTGAATGGAATGGATAATGTACTGAAAAGAGGTTATAACTTGGAAATCTAGAAAGATAAAACAAAGATGATGGAATGTAAGGTAATTAAACCAAGTGATAGTGTTAGAATTAGATTAGGAAATGAGATACTAAAAGTAGATGATGAGTTTAACTATTTGGGAAGAAAATTACAGACGATGGCCGAAGTAGAAAGGGCATAAAATGCAAAGTGGCAACAGTAGAAAATACAATACTGAAAAAGAGAAATTTGTTAACAGTGCACATAAATTTCAATGTTTCTAACCCTTTAAGAAAGCGCTTGTCTGGAATATAGCCTTAAAGATAAGTGGAATGTGGACCACATCAGCGCAGTCAAGAAGAGAATAGTATTGCATTAAGTGACTATGAGTCGATATTTTCGACCTAATAAAGAAAAAATTGTTTTAGAATTTTATCCATAGTCTACAGCTGTATTTCTATTTGTTGAAATAATAAACAATCAGTTCCAGTTCCACGAAAGAAATTTTAGTTCCTTTACTGGTCTGAGGCACCTAGTGGGCTTACTTCGAGGGATATAAGTACCGCATTGTTTCCCGCTAATAATGCTCTAATTATAACATTCTGAAGACGGGTACTAGATGCTTGAAACTGGTAAAGGAAATGAAATATCTTCTGTGGAACTTGATGCCGATTATTTCAACAGAAAGAAAAAGTTATTACATAAACAAAAATCTTTTTAACACAACACGTTTTTGAAGGTGACTAAAAAATATAAAACAATTTTTTCTAGGACTATACAGATTCGTAACTGCGTACGTATAGTTTTGAAAATATGTCAAAGGAATTTTTTATAACTACAGAAATATTTGAAAAATAACGGAAGATGTGGGTTGCATGCAATAGAATAATAGTCTGGAGGTGAAATATCTGAGCATCAGTTACGAACTGCAAGCGCCCAACGTTTTTCGCTATAAATCTTACAAGTATTTTCACAGACATTAAAAATCCACAACCACGAATTTTCAATACTATGTGTATAGTGACGGGAATCACACGGTGCTCGGAAAAAATATTTTACTATTTTTAGTCTTTTTTAAAGAAATAATACCTTTAAACTTCATTTAACGTAATTGTTTTATGCTTTTTAGCCATGTGTGTGTGTGTGTGTGTGTGTGTGTGTGTGTGTGTGTGTGTGTGTGTGTGTGTGTCTGTGTGTGTAATTTTCAATGGATTACAAACGTCTTCATAATGTTGTCCGGCAGGCTTGTGTTACATTTAAGGTTCATTTCAATGTTTTTACACCCGATCCAATGTAAAATAGAAAAGTGTTACATCCATCTGCTAATAATATTCAATATGTTAAACACTTATTTTCCTAAAAAATTAAACTAAGCTGGCCAGTGTGGTCGAGCGGTTCTAGGCGCTTCAGTCTGGAACCGCGCGACCGCTACGATCGCAGGTTCGAATCCTGCCTCGGGCATGTATTGTGATGTCCTTAGGCTAGTTAGGTTTAAGTAGTTCTAAGTTCTAGGGGACTGATGACCTCAGATGTTAAGTCCCATAGTGCTCAGAGCCATTTGAACCAATTAAACTAAGAAGGAAATCATATTACCCTCCTGCTCACACCAGACAAAAGAAAGGGCATAATATTGCATTGTCATCCAGGTCTGAGCTATCAAGAAGGTTTCGTTTCTCTAGATCACCAGCAAGTTAGTTTAATTCTGTTCAAATTAGGGCCTGAACAGGCAAACAGACATAAAAAAGTACTCCCGCCATACCACAGACACGAAAGCGAGTTAAGATTCCATTGTAATCCACTGCTGAGCGATGTAGAAAGTTTCAGTTCTCTAGCTCATGGGGAACTTCGTCTGAAATCAGTTGATAAATTTGTACTGAACGGACAAACGCACAGGTAAACAAAGCACCCCCCACCACACACCAGACACGAAAGCAACTTAATATTGACTTGTCATCAATTCTGGGCAATGTAGAAATTTTAAAGTCTCCAGCTCATCTGGAACTTAGTTTGAAACCAGCTGAATGATTTGTGCTGAGCAGACTCAGTTATGAACAAAGTAGAAAACTTGTGTCTAGCTCATCCAGAAGTTAGTTTGACATCAGTTGAAAAATTTGTACCGCACTGAAATACTCGCACACATAAAAAGTGAAGTAACCCCGCCACACACCAGACACTAAACCGAGTAAATACTGCATTTTCATCCAGTTCTGAGCTATTTATAAGGCGTCAACTCCATAGTTCACCGGGTTATTAGTCTGAAATCATTCAAAAAATTTGTGCCTGCAGACAGACAGAAAGAAAGTACACTTCACCACACACGAGGCAAAAAATGGAGTTAAACTGCACTGTCACCCAATTCGGAGCTATCTAGAAAGTTTCAAGTCTGTAACTCATCGGGAAGTTAGTATTAAATCAATTGCAGAATTTGTGGCGAACAGATAGACAAAAACCTAATTACCCTCCACCGCACGCCATACAAGAAACTGAGTTAATATTCCATTGTCATTCAGTTCTGAGCCATGTAGAAAGCTAAAGTCTCTAGCTCAACAGAATATTGGTTTGAAATCAGCTGGAAAACTTGTGTCGAATAGAAAGACTGAGAAATGAAGGACCCTCTGCCACACACATGCAAGAAAGTGATTTAATATTTCATTACCATCCGGTTCTGAGCTAAGCAGAAATTTCATGTTTCTAGGTCACAGGAAATTTAACTTGAAACCAACTGCAAAAATTGTACCAAACAAACAAGAAACTGACGCAATAAAATCATATTTCAAAGGAAGTGGACTTCATAATATCTAAACAAGAGGCAGAAACACCCTAGATTAATTGTAGGCCAATGTTATGAAAAGACACTGTTTTTAACCTACAAATATCAAACTGTAGAGATTTCCTATGCAAATCGTATTTCTAGAATGATCGCAGAAGGTACTATGTAAAGTTAGTTACACGTTCTGTAGATAACTCTTACCGATTCTGTTGTGGAAATGATCTGGAACGAGTTATTTTAGAGTACACATATGTGCAATTACTGTTAACATTAATGAACAATTTAAAAAAAACAGTACGGCCTTTTTACAGGCTACGAGTTCTTAAACAAGAGTATCTCCATGCAGTAGGAGTTGTCCAGGAGACATGATTTTAGGTTACATTTAATCTCGCTTTTCTGCCTGTCAGTTGCTTTATGGTATTGGGCACATGATGAAAAACTTATGTTGCTGCGTACTGAACTCCTTTCTGACCCACTGACAGATTTAATAGTGGGTAAGAAGGGTTATTTGTCCTCTACTGCTGTAGGAATTGACATCACTGTTCTCTTTAAATTGTTAAAGGAGTAATTGTGACGAATTTCATTAGCAAATGGATGTACTAGTGCAGTTCAAATGCCTATCACATTGAAGCGATGTCTACGTCATTGCACGCTTTTGTGCAATCAAAACTCCCTTTTTAAGTCATTAGTTACGCAAGGAAATTAGTCCACAAGACATATTTCAGTGGAAATATTCAAAATAGGTCAGGAGATTGATTTGTTTCGATCAAAGATAGCTGTTATATGTAGAACAAAACTAGTTGAACTGTTTGAGCATTTCAGTAATATGCCAGTTTAAGTTTTCATCAACATCTGCACCCAAAACTTTCGAGCATTCTACTCTACTTGCTGATTTCTGTTCATTCGCTACATCAGTTGTTGTTAAGACGCTATATGTTGAACAGAAATAAATATACTGTGTTTTCTCAAAAACCAAGGGAGAATAAATTTTCGGAGAACAAGCCAAATATCTTGTTTGAACCTAATAAACCTTTCAAAAACGTGTTATCAAGCTGGTGTCTATAATATTCTCTTTATTATTTTTTTCATTCCACCTTGCCAATAAAGTCTGCAATCGATAAAACGGTTTTTTGACTGGTCTGTTGATTTTCAAATTCATTATATTCTATCTCCTACTTCCTTCTAGCTATAACTAGGGATGGACGATATTTAACCAAATATTAAAATGAAACTGTTATTGAGCTGTACCTGTTAAGCGCATAATATGTTACACGCCAAACCCTAATAAATTTGATACAGGACAGAATTTATCAAAGGAAAGAGGTTTTCTCAACAATCACCTTGATTTCGGTTTGTAAGGAGAAAACTGTCCATGTATTATTACGCTTTTCTTCTTTCTGTTAAAATTGTAGCCATTTGAAAAAGTCAGCACCACTTCCATTCTTCAAAAAATTACGCACAAGCAGCTCCGTGTAGTTGTTACATGATTTGAGTTACTACAACGTATTGTCGTTGAAGTGTCGTTCCAGTATGGAAGTAGTGCCACCATTCCAAATCTGAAGCCGGAACAAATGTATAGTTCCAAGTGTGTTCTGCATTCATGGCTGTAGTTCCATACTTGCATATCTGCGGATGTGATAAACTATAGGCAAGTGAAGTATACATTTGTGCATATGTAAATGTAAGGGATGAAATGAATGAAATTGCACAGTGTGATATCTGTAGTCAAACATTTTGTTTGAAAATGATTATGAGGGACCTGACAAAACGCGTCAGGAGATTGTTTACAACAATAAGTTTATGAATTCATAGACAAAGTGCTATACTAATGCAAATTATGTCGATGGTTTTGGCGTACATCGTGACCTAGAGGTATTAAATAACTAATGATTTCCTGGGTATGTAAATCCACATACGAGAAGTTCGTTGGAGGTTACAGAATGCAACCTAGAAATAAAACTATTTTCACATCCGCTGCACATCTTCTAACCAATTTTGTCTCGCAGTAGTAGCTAGTTTTTGCCACAAATTTTATATGTATAAAATGTTAGAAAAATGGTTTTATCATCTGGTGACATTCTGTAATCTCCTTGGGATTCCTAGCATGAGATTCAGGTTCCTAAAACCCGTCTTGTGTAAAAGACAACGTATTTCTTTCTTTCTATTTTCCCTAACATGTTTCGAGACCTAAGGGTCGTCTTCACCAGGTCCTGATTTATTTCCGTAAAAATACTGTATGGTGATCATGGCTGTTTTTCTATGTTAAGCCTACAAACAGGTGTTCTTTTTATCTTGTTTTGATTGCTCACCTGAAACTGCATCAATTGGGAAGTGAATTTCTACAGATCGGCTTGCATTATGCCTTTTTATGGTTTTACAGCATGCCGTCTGCAGATTAATTGGTAAAATTTGCTTAGAAAACTGTTACTTCTGTAAACAGTGTCATGAAAGTAGAATTAGTATATCCCATGCCCTTACGTCTTCCATCCTGTGTATCATCATTGGTGTGTTTTTTGTTTCACTATGATTATATACACCTAATTTTCATAGCTTTCACTCTTCGTCCTACTTTCGTAGAAACAGGAAAATGTCGATGAGAGCATCCAATGATAAGGAGTTGTCTCCCATGGGGATATGTGTATCCAGAAAGTTAATAATTATTTAGTAGGTCCCATATAACCTTCCAGTGATAAGAAGTTGTCTCCCAAGGGGATATGTGTATCCAGAAACTTATTAATTATTTAGTAGGTCCCATATAACCTTCTTTCGAATCGCTCCCACAAAGATAAAATTAGACTTCTGTATAACCCGCTTGAAATCGCACATATCTCACAGAGTTGTAAAGTTCTCTCCCCTCCCGTCATTGACACTTAGGCTTTGCACTGGCACCGGTCAGTGGAATTTATTTCACCAAGTTTTTAAAATGCGATACAAACGATTAATCCCTAACACCATCCCAGGCTACACAAATCTTAATTTTGCATTTAATGGAGTTTTGGTGGCATAATTAAAAAAGTCTTTCATTTTTATTAACAGAAATTACACATGAAAATAACGTAACATTTATTATTTTCCATACTTCCAATTTAATTCGAAATTGTAATCACATTTGAAACTCTTAATGTCATTACATAATTTATTCCGAGTAAAAAATCAATAATATTTGTAAAAGAGTTAGTTAATTATGGATAAATATTTTTGGACGTAAAAATCGACATTTTGTAATATCGCTGAGCTGAGACTTCTTGTATCACTGTTCCTCCGGAGTTAACCTGTCGTTATGGCATGAATGAGTGCTACTACTGATTTGGGGAAGAAGGGACTTGGTTACTGTCTGTAGTAATACGTAGTTTCATCTGTGGTGTTGTATGAAAATATAAATTACCAATGTAAAATGAAAATAACTCATGCACTACTCAGATTTCAAAGACAAAACCAAATCATACCGCCTACAGATGGATGTTTATTTTTACAGCGAGTCCGTTTTCAGTGGGTACATTATCAACGAAGAGCTACCCAAGAATCATTTGAGTAAGTTATGATATCTATTTTCCGATCGTCTGTCTCGCTCATTGCTAGCGTGTGCAAATTGCACTTGTTTCTCAGCTTCAAATGTTTCTTTTTGACAATAATAAGGGTGTACAAGGCATAACAGCTGTTCTCCTGGTTGGTCTGTTGTCTGCGAGGAGAACGTGAGGGATTTGCTAACGCACACTGTCACGTAAACTGTTCGTTGCCCCCATACTAATTTTGGCAACGATTCACTTCCATTAGTGAGGTTTTTTTTATTCTATAAATCATTTAATGTTATACAGTGACATTAGATTAATTTTAATATTTTATTGGTTTCATACTGTTATTCAGTACACTATGCTCCTATTGTGGTCCTTGGATGATGTTCTCACTGTGAGGTACTCTTTTCTTATTTATAGTTTCCGTTGCCCCCAAAATAACGTTCATACTACAAAACTGCAAAATATAATGGCATTTAGAGAATAGGCATAGTGCAGATGTATTGGAATGAATTTTATATTTTAATGTCCCTTTTCTGCTCCTTGAATGATGGTGTCAATAAGAGGTATTCGTTTGTTATTTATATTTTCTGTTGCTCCCCAAATAACGTTTATACTACGGGACTGCAAAAAATAATGGTATTTAGAGAGTAGGTATAGCTGCGGATGTAGTGGAATGAATTTTATATTCGCTAGCTGCTCACAGACAACGTTCGTGGCAAATAAATAACGTAGTTAAGAAATAAAATGAAACTCCTGCACAGCGCTGTCTGTTCGAGCGGACGGTGCTATCTGTCCATTCTCTCAGCGAGTAGGTGGCCGCGCAGCAATGGTAAAAATGTAAAAAGAGACAAAAAAGAGAGCTCTTCAAACGGACCTGCTGTGCGGGTGATGGGCAGACAGGAGTACTGAAGGACAGGAGAACAAAAGGAGGAACCGCGAGCACTAACGATGCGTCAGCCGGCGTGGCCCGGTCAAGTGGCCTTTATTAGCAACTTTAGGTCATCCCGCGGACGTGCTGGTGGCCAAATCACGGAGTGAGGAGTGAAACTGCCTGTGCTGTGCTGCGCCTAGGCCGGCGGCAGAACTCAGCTCAGTCGCGGGGGCCTGAAATATGAGGCGCGCGAGCCGCCGACAGCCGGGGAATTGATACAAAGGCAAACACCTAATGAGAATGTGCGCTGAATACAAAAGTCCCCGGCGCTGCGAGAATCCCAGTAGCTAGGGGGGGGAGGGGGGGAGAGCTGCTGCGGCTGTGTTAGAGGGGGAAGGGAGCAAAGAGTGGGGGTAACCGGCAGGGAGTGGGGGAAGCCTCGACAAAGGACACGGCACTGCCAAGTCCACAAAGCGCAGTAGGCTCTCTTGAGTGCTGCACACGTGGTTTCCGCGCCGGAACTGCCTTCATAAATGGCGATGCCCTTACTGCCTGATGCAGGACCAAACTACACATTCATAAGTTAAGTTGTCACCACACTGGAAGGAATGTAGACTCTTTTTACTTTAATCCGGTCATATGATGATGTTGAAACACAAGTCAATCTTGCCACCAGCTGAAACATCAAAGTTAGCGTTCACTCAGCATCAAATAACAAGGGAAGAGGCCTCAATTAATTAAGTTCACATTTATATACCTACTGATCACCTAATTACAAATAACTGTATGGTATTTTCTCTGGTATTTTTCATTTGTTAATATTAATTTTATTTTGATGTACATGCAAGGTAGATGGAAAGTTGCTCCCTGAAGCTTTTTAGGATATTTTTAGTAGACAGAATTCTTTTTATGATGATACAGTTATTGATCTGAATGAATGATTTGGACACTTATCAGTTCACTTCTTCAATATATTGTACGACGTTGCTGATTATGAAGGCATTCTTCAGTTTCGTCTCTCAAAACTCTCCACGAGCAGAGCTCTCTCTTTAGGAGTCATCAAGTTCCGTACCTCCTGAACATGTGCGGGTCTCCATTGCGTTAATAACGTTCTTTGAAGACTGTGTTGAGTAGTCTTGCCAATATATGTCCTATGGGCTTCAGGTTTGGGCTGTTTCCAGACAATCCATCCCATACGGCAGGGACTGTTCTCTTATGAAGCACCGTTGTTTGTTTGGCTGTGTGAGCTCTTGCTCCATCTTGCATAAGAACAATATCATCTGGATTTGGGAAAAGACTTTTCTGGATTTTGCAGCGTAGATGAAACAGTCCTTTCAACATAATCACCATTGATGATCTTTGCTCCATCAGACACAAAGGGGGTAGGCAAAGTAATGTGAATACCTGAACTTACTTGGAAATGTTTATTAATAAAGGGTTGGACCCTCATTTGCCTGTTACACAGCTGCGAGTCTTCTTGGAATACTGGCATATAATGATTAAATAGTCTCCAATGAAATGCTATGCATCTCTTCGATCAGAACCTCTTCTAGTTCCTGTAGTGACGAAGCAGGCGGAAATCTGATCCGTAATCTGCGCTCCTATACTGCCCACAAGGGTTCGATAATGTTCAAGTCCGGGGACTGTCTGGTCAGGGAAGACGCTGCAGTTCAGTTACATGCTCCCCATACTACGATTGTACTGTCCTGTCTGTGAAAGTAGGTGCATTATCGTCCTGAAATATGGACTCATTGTTGGGAACAACAGTTGAATCATGAGGTGCACCTGATCATCTAAAATGTTCACATAATCGTTGCTTGTAACAGGGCCTTTCAAAGTAATGACGGAACCAGCAGAATACCGTGATATGGCTTCACTTCTACCATCACACTTCCACCTCCATGCTTAACCGTTGGAATCAAGCGATCAGGATTGTAGGTTTCTTTTGGCGTTCTCCAGAAATAAACCTGGACAGATGTTGGATACACGGAAAAAGATGACTCGTCGGACCATATGAAGCGTTTCCACTGATGAGCAATCCAGGATTTATGCTTCTGACACCATTTTTTATGCTTCTTTGCGTTGGTTGTCACTAATTGTTTCGGTACAACAGCTCCTCATAAATATTGCCTTTATGGAGTTCACAGCGGACCACTGACTATAGCGCTAATCATCTGAGAAAGTGATAGTGTCGGTGTTGCCTAGTACGTCGGTATTCCCCCATTTTGCCCCGGACAAGATCTGAAACATCTGAGGAATGAATTCATTATCAGCTTTCTGTGGCCCAGCACGTAGCAATTTGCCTTTGTCTTTCTCAGAATCTTTTTGAGATTGGATGTTTATTACCAATCATTCTGAGATCATAAAACTCTCGGATGCAGTAATCGTAGTCCCATTCTCTTCACTCGGACGTCAACGGTTGCAAGTTAGAAATGGTTCAAATGGCTCTGAGCACTATGGGACTTAACATCTGAGGTCATCAGTCCCCTAGAACTTAGAACTACTTAAACCTAACTAACCTAAGGACATCACACACATCCATGCCCGCGGCAGGATTCGAACCTGCTACCGTAGCGGTCGCGCGGTTCCAGACTGACGCGCCTAGAACCGCTCGGCCACACTGGCCGGCCTGCAAGTTAGACAGCAAACACTTGCTGCCTAGATGCTCGTTAACGTTTTGCTGTTCTTTACCTCGGACAGAAACGCCTGACGCATCTTATGAAGCGCCACTGTTTTATCTTAGCACAAGTAATTTTTGTGCAGGAGTGCTGTAGGTGTCAGCTTTATGTTTAAAGCCTCCTCCACTATTGCCGTATGGTAAAATGATGTCGGAATGAAGACCCTCCACTTTTCCATCTGTACCGCACTCTCATGAGTATAGTGATGTCCCACGTTTTTAAGGAAAGCTTTCTCTCAACACTGTCTGCAATCTAGAGACCACTTCTACCTTCTGGAGTGTCGGAAGGCTACTCTGAAATGACAACTCTTATAAACAATGAACCCTTCCTATTAGGTGACAGCATTTGCTGATCTTTATCTGCAATAAGTTCTTGGCTGCCTTAGCATTTCGTGAAAGCTGTTCTCAGCAGTTTGTAAATTCTTTATTTTCAATACATGAATATTTTAACGATGACCTTTTTCTTTGTACATTGTAAACCCATTCACCCGTCAGTTTCTTAATTAATCATTTTGGAACACCTTGCATACAGGAAGAGCTCGATTGCCTTAAGTGGTCAAAACAGAGACTGGAAAGCATAATTAATTTTCCCACAAATAGGGCAAAGAAAGAACGTTTCTCTTCCAACTCGCCCACCACAATGCCCACCACCCTCCACCCTCATTTAAACGGACTCTGCGTCAAACCTAGTTACAATATTTTGCTTTCGCACAATCACCTACCAGTTAAATTTTTGTGTAAAAAGTACGTTGTTTGGAAATCAAGTATCTGCAAGCATAAACAACTACTAATCACGTTCCTCTGATTCTAATAATGTTGTGTATATTTTTAGACCTGTAGTCAATGCACGCTTGTACCAACCACGGCATGTAGTCACATATAAAAAGCGGGGAACACTGCTTTTTATTAGAGATAATTATGAAGAATCTCTCGGATGACAGCAGTGACGCGTCACGTCATAGACTTCGCAAGACACTTTAAGTGCACAGGATGATATCTGATCTATGACCTTCCACCTCTGCTCAACACTCACAGTGATTGATTGGGAATGGGTCTAAGGAGCGGACACCTCTCTCGTTGAGTCCCCAGATGTGCTCAGTATCTCTGAGGTCAGATAGCTTTCTCATTTCGTTTACTTCCACTTCATTAATGTAGATTTTGTGACTATTTGTTTGCCTTCTTACTCCCGTTAGTGTTGGCGAGCAATGGAATGATCTCACTGCTGTCAAACAAAAGTGGTTTATTTATTTATTTACTTTTTTTGGAGGGAGAGGAGGAGTGTGTTACCAGATCCAGTCCACTACTGTTTCTTCACCTGCGTCAAGTGTCAATTTCTTAATGTGATTAGTTTGCAACCAAAGTCCTCAATTATTTTAAGGATATCCTCCAATCTCTGTCTGCCCCTGCAGTTTTTACCCTCCATAGCTCCTTCATGTACAGTCATAGCTATTCTCCTATCTTACTGTCCCATAGTAAATGGCAGGGAAACCAAGATGAAATGGCTTTCGTAAAAATATAAAGAAGTCGACAAAATAATGTTAGTACGAAAAACGTATTCAGCATACAGAAAAGTCAAAATAGTTTTCTGTTTAAAGGCAAAGGCATCAACAATAAAAGTGCAAGAGGAATTGCACCGTTAAAGGCAGGGTGAGTGGGTAGCTTGAAAGAGAAACTGTCTGATGAGGTAATAGAAAAAGGAATGTGTGTCGATGTTGAAAACAAAGAGGATCCAATCTTGCTGTCACAATTCATTAGAGCTTTGGAAAACTTGCGATTGAATAAAGTGGAACGCATAGGTAACATTTCTTTCGAATTTCAAAATTACTATGGGAAGTAGCAAATAAACGATCATTCCAGTCAATTTGTAGAATCCACGTGTGGAGGCATGCCATTAGACCTTTAGGATTGTATCAACCAAACAATCACGAAGGTAGCAGAGGCAGAAGAGCACGACAACTATCGCACAATTGGCTTGATATCTCGTGGTACAGTTTCCTGATAAGATTAAACACAAAAGAATGTAAAATAAAATTTTGTGTCTTTTAGATGACAATCATTTGTTTTTCGGAAAGAAAAAGGCAGCAAAGAGGCAGTTCTGATGTTACGCGTGTTAATGGGAGGAAGTCTTAGGAGAATCAAGACCCGTGTGTAGGACTTGATGACCTAGAAAAGGCGTTCGACAATAAAAATAATCGTGCATGATATTCGAAATTGTGAATAAAATCGACATAATTTATAAGGAAACATGAATAACATACAATATGTACAAGAGCCAAGACGGAAAACAGAGTGGAAGACAGGACGAAGCGCTGGGATTCAAAAGAGTAGAACGTAGGGATCTAGTCTTTCGCACCCACTGTTCAATTTATACATCGAAGAAGAAATGACAGAAATAAAAGAAAGGCTCAAGAATGGGACTGAAATACGGGATGAGAGTTTCTCAAGCTGCTGTGACACCGTTGTCCTCAATGACAGGAAAAATTGCAGGACCTGTGAATGGAAAGATCTAATAAATAAAGACTGAGAGTAAACCGAAGACAGACGAAATTAATGAAGAATAGTACAAATGAGACTAACAAAAAAATTGTGGACGAAATAGTAGAAGACTGGGAGGAATTCTGCCCTCGTGGAACTAAAATAACGTATGACTGATGAAGCAAGGATGGTACATAAAGCAAATTAGTGCAGGCAAAGGTGGCATTCTTAGTAAAGAGAAGAGTGGTAGCATTAATCTCCGATCTTAATAATAATAAGAACAGTCATAGACTGTGCGGCTGATCGCGGCGGAGTCCTCCCTCGGGATGGGTATATGTGTTTGCCTTAGGATAATTTAGGTTAAGTACTGTAGTGGGTAAGTTTAGGGACTAATGACCTTAGCAGTTAAGTCCCATCAGATTTTTAAAAAAATAATAAGATTTTTCTGAGTATGTACATTTGGAGCACAGCATTTTGTGGAAGTCGTGAACTGTGAAAAAGCTGGAAAAGGTGAGAATAGAAAAGTTTGAGATTTGGCCCTACAGAAGGACGGAAAAATTAGGTGGTAAGAAAGGAAGTTGTCTGTAGATCGGGGAGGAAGAGAACGTGTGGAAAACATTAACAGGAAGAAGGGAGAGGACGATAGAACACGTGTTAAGATAGCAAAGAAATCCTTCAATAGTACATATGAAAACCGTATGGAAAGACAGACATTGGAATACACCCAGCAAATAAATGAGGACACTGAATGCAAGTGCTAATATGAGATGAAGAGGGGCACAGAGAGGAATTTGTAAATCGTAAAACATCAAATCTCCAACATCGCTGCTGCCAGAAAAAGATCCTTCTAGAACGGGACCATCGACGACTGAAGAGAATCGTTCAGTGTGACAGAAGTGCAACCCTTCCGCAAATTGCTGCATATTTCAAGCTGGACTAACAACAAGTGTCAGCGTGCGAACCATTCAACGAAACATCATCGATATGGGCTGTCGGAGCCGAAGGCGTACTCGGGTACCCTTGATGACTGCACGGCACAAAGCCTCTCCTGGAACTGTCAGCACCGTCATTGGGCCGTTGATGGCGAGCAGATGGGCGTGTACGGGTGTGGAGACAACCTCATGAATTCATGGACCCTGCATGTCAGCATGGGACTATTCAAGCTGGTGCAGGCTCTGTAACGGTGTGGGGCGTGTGCAGGTGGAGCGATATGGGACCCCTGACACGTCTAGATACGACTCTGACAAGTGACACGTATGTAAGCACCTCGACTGATCACCTGCATCCATTCATCTTCATGAGTATTCCGACGGACTTGGACAATTCCAGCATGACAATACGACACTCCACGAGTCCAGAATTGCTACAGAGTGGCTCCAGGAACACTCTTCTGAAACACTTCCGCTGGCCACTAAACTCCCCAGACGTGAACATTATTGAGCTTCTCTCGGATGCCTTGCAACGTGCAGTTCAGAAAAGATCTCCGCCCCCTCGTATTATTACGGATTTATTGACAGCCCTGGAGGACTCATGGTGTGAGCTCCCTCCAGGACTACTTCAGACATTAGTCGAGTCCATGCCACGTCCTGTTGTGGCACTTCTGTCTGCCCGCGGGAGCCCTACATGATATTAGGTAGGTGTCTCTTTGGCTCTCCAGTGTAATTTCGTTTTCAAGTAATGTAAGGTAAGGTGGCAGTTTTTTCACGTAAATCTAAATACAATCTTTGCAAGACAACTTATAGCGTATGGTGGAAGATACTTCTGATACCACTGTCTTTTCCTGCAATCCATGTCCTCCTACCCCCAACCTCACTGCACCGTGTGGAAAGAGGAACTTGCTTCACACCAACAATAAAACTACATTCGCTCCCCGCGGCACACATTTCTCGCCAGTCAGGGTCATACTTTGCTCCTCACTCCTTTTCCACTACAAATTAACATACTCCAGCACAATTCATCAATCTACATTTTCATTCAGTTTCTTCATTGCTTCTCAAAAACAGATATCTCGGCTGCAGTGTTGTTGTATAGTACATTTACCTTGAACGTGTCTTTCTCGGTGTTTCAGTTTAGTTTTTTTTATTTTATTTCGTTAACGTTGATAATGTTAATTATTTGTTTGCTTTCTTATCCTCATTCATGTTAGGAATTCTAACAGCTCATGAAAGCAGTAGAACTGAGAGTAGCATGCTACATACATCTCAGCAGTACGCCACATATATGTGTGCCGTACACCAGAAGGCTACAGAAATACCGCTGCAACGAAGGACGTTGGCCCGCCTGTGGCGTAGTCGGCTATGTTGTCGGACAGAAATTGCAGAGCGCGGGAACGTGGCCAACAGAGTGTTAACTCGCTGTGTTACCTCGTTACTAGTGCGGCGCGCAGGAACCTCTCAAGCCATTAGCGTGGCTGCACTGGCCGTGATGACGTCAGCCGCCGCCCCCGCTGAAGAGTGCCAATGGACAAGCGCGATTTGCGTGGGCTGCGCCTGTGGATGCGGTTTCATTGGAGCGCCATTGATGGGAACCTTTCGCCATGTCTGCTGTACCCAGTCGCTTAATTAACGGCTCTGTTTTCGATTTGGACACTACCTATGGACGGGAATATTCGATTACGCTATCTAGCACGTCCGTCAGTTTTTTCTCATATTATTACTGACAAACTCTGCATTGATCGGACATTCATTTTGCCAATTTTCTATTACAACGAAGACAAAAGATAAACTATGTTTGTAGTGACGTATGAAAAAATTTCATTTCCCTCTATTCGTAAAACTACCTTCTAGATTACGAAACGGTCGTACAAAAAATATCCATATTTTATGAATGTATAAGTACAGTATCCGAACATGACCTTGGACAGTTTCTGTGCGCTGGGCGCATCTCAGTTTCCAAACCGTGGGCACAGCTGCTTCGTGTGTCTGCTACGCGTTTTTGTAACTGTCTCCTTGGCAATGTCTCTTCATAACTCTATAGGCATCTGTCGTCTACAGCCGTTCGCGTTTCGCAGTTGAAAGCTGCCATAAGCCCTGCCAGGTGTCAGTGATTTCCTTACGTTGGCTACACTGTGGAAGTGTCTTAGTACTAAAGAACAACTGTGTTAAAACGTGCTGCATGTTGTAGCAGTGTTTCACGTATCTCAGTGTTTATGACGTCATATCCCTTCAACTATGTGGTGTGCAATGATATACTTGTGCAGGTATTTTCAGCGGCATACATGAATACTGTCAGTGAAATATATTGCAAATAGAGTTTCCCCCATCTCAGTGTTTATGATGTCATGTCTCCTGAGCTATGTGTGGTACCATGATATATTTATGTAGATGCACTTAGCGCCATATGTGGTTAGAGTCAGTGAAATTCATTGCTAATACAATTCTTAGCATAGAAGTAATACAATTAAAACGTCATGCACGATGGGGCAGTTTTTTTCCCACGCCGAGTTGTTTATGACCTCACATCTCCTGAACTGTGATCGGTAGGTGGCTCTTACCCGCACAGTGAATGTTGCCTACCAGGAAGAGGTATGTGTACCAAGTTTGGATGAAATCAGTGCAGTGATTTGAGTGGAAGTGTGGAACATACACACACACAGACACACACACACAGACACACACACACAGACACACACACACACACACACACACACACACACACACACACACACACATTATTAAAGTATGTGTGGATTAAAATAGTAGCACCTTGGATTCCGAGGGAGTAACGCGTGGCTTCCTGTACTAATTCATCTGAGATCCCTCGATACCTAAGTTGTGCTGCAATCACTCTTTTATTTTTTGAGCTACCACGTGTTAGATTAAGTTATATGGCCCTAGCAAAACTTTTGATACGAAGGGCAGCTGATGTATTCGACTGCTGCTGCAGAGCTTGCTTTCTTTCCTGGGTGCAACATGAACTTTACACAAGAGCTTACTCGCCTACAGACTAGTCGGTGCTTGGTAATTCATAATGTAGCTTCAAAAAGTAAAACGTAAGCTGTCTGCATTTCATTCTGTCTCAAAATAATCACTAACACCAAATTAGATGTACCTGAGATAATTATGAAGATATATTTTCTAGTCTTAGTGTGTGAGGGAAACATTGTTTCAAAATAAATTATCAAATTGAGAACTGCACTCAATCTCGCCACAGATCGGAATTTCTTGTGAAAATAAAAGCAAAATAATGTATGTTAATTTCCTTCTAGTAACTAACGCACTTAATCCGTTTCTTTGTTATTGATAGTAAATATCACAGTAAAGTGCAAAGTTTTGCATTTAATAAATACCATTAACGCAAATTACCTACGCAGACTGAATAATGTTACAATTTCATACCAACTAATTAAACTACTAAAGAAGACCTACAAGTTTCGAATTAAAAGTCTGCATATGTCTGTATACAGAAATTATAGACTATGGTGACCTGTTTAACTTCAAGTAACACATTTATCGTGTTGCTTCCGTTTCCAGAGAGCTACGCTGCTACTTAATACTGGCTACTTAATTCTGGCCTTGACGTTTATGTATTCTTAATAAAGTGGTTTTAACAGTATGCCGATCATTCGTAAGTTGAATATTCCAGTAAAAAGTCAATTAAAATTATCATCCGGTAGATACTTATTAAACTATACCGAAGGTGTAGTTTCTTTGGACAATCTTATGTATATACAAAACTGTAAAACCAATTATGAATTACTACTAGATTTTGCATTTACTTTTAAACATTTAGTCATAAACGTGATGATGTCATGTTTCCAGTATTGTCTGTGCTAGTAATGCTACTATTAGCAGCCTAAAATATGTAAAAACTGATTTATAAAAATTAAATAACAGCCGTTGTTTCGTTTTTATTCTGGAATACTCAGGTCACTCAGCGACTATATTGTCTACAACGAAGACAGATGGATACATACATCAATTCCATAAGTAATTCTATCGTTTTCTTATCAGAAGGACAATGCAGCAATGGCCAAAACTGATTTGGGATAAGCCACGGAGCATCATAAACACTTAGTGTTTTGAACACAGCCGTTTCACTCACTGATACATACATTTCCTTTGTCTCAAATGCCCAGCTCTGTTTCAGAATCACTGGGAATAAAATTTTTTAAACAGAATTGTCTGTGTGAACACCATGGCCCACTAATGTTGGAATGCTTCACCTCAAACATATGAAACTGTTTTTGGTTTCTAAACAGGATACCAGATTTAGCATTCCCTCGGCGTAAAGGACATTGGAAGCTGAGCAGCAGCTATGTTGGAGAAGAATAGAGAGAAAATTTTCCGTGCTTTAAACGGAGGACATTCCCAGAATTCGCCTCGCAAAGGACGCTCGGAACATTAATCGGGAGGGCTGGAAGGAAATTTGAATATCACGAATTTTAAATGGAGCTCAGTTCTCCATCTCTCTTGGTCCATCGATTTATGGAAAGATGTTAACTTCCAGGTATCAGATGTGAATACCATTCCACAAAGAGGAACTATTTCCATCTTCCCCGTGAGAAGTAGGGCGGGTAAATTCCCTGCAGAGCTTCAAAGACGTACCGCCATCGGAATTTAAGATGCTGCCAAATAACATCTCCGCCGCTGGCAGGGTTGTGCCGTCTCAATACAAAGTTTGTGTGTGTGTGTGTGTGTGTGTGTGTGTGTGTGTGTGTGTGTATGTGTATGTGTGTGAGAGACAGACAGAGAGGGAGGGGGGGGGGTGAGAGAGAGTACTGGAAGCGAACGGAAGAGGGGGCGTTGTAAAGTCCCGGAGGTATACAGAAGGAACTGTAGAATTCGGAGGTCGTCGGCAGAGGTCCCAGTGGCAACTCCCGGCTGTTAGAAAATAAACTTACAGAGCAGGGGCTGAGGGTGGAGTGTGGGGCCGCCCTGGGAGAGAGGCAGCCTCCGTGCTTGAAAGCGTTCTAAAGGGCGCCCACGACGCGAAATGGATACCCCGGCAGAGACGGGGCAACAGGTACGCCGCCAGACATCCACAAGAGACGTCCACGGGTCCGCTCCAGCTTCCCTGAGGCAGGCACAGTTCACTTGAATAACTAAATGCAACGGCTCTGCCTCTGTGGACGTTATAATGTAACTATGGCACCGTCGATTTTGCACACTGAGGAATAAGCTGCAACGCAATGGTAACGTGGGCATTCGAAAATTACATGTTCCGTACATCGAACAATGTAGTGTAGTGATTTATACTACTGTCCACACTGATACAATAAATGCGAATTAACTCTGTCTGTTAGGCTTTCGCGACGGAACCGCAGAACCGATTTTCATGAAATTCGGTATGCAGATAGCTTGGTTGCTGAGGAAGAATATTGGATACTATAGAAAGTGTTTAGTACAAGATATTTATTAATTTTTATAATATAATGCGAAAACTGGAAACATTTGTAAAAGGTATTCGTCCTCTGACTTTTGAACTTTGTCATATAATTGAAAATGCTGCTATTGTTTGACATGTTCTACATCATACGATTCAACGTAATGAACACAATGCTTATACAGTTCTCCACCTGTTTAATCCATTCTTTCATATTAAAATCAGTCACAAGGTCGCCGCATTTTATCTGCTCAGCGTCAAGCGTCTGTTATAGTCTTAGGGACGCGCCAGATCTGTATCAACAGCTTGTGGTCTTCTTGTTACAGTTGTTGGCTCTGTTTCTTTCCGCTCCTGACTAGGTGTGTTCGTTGGCGTAAGTCACTAAGGTGGCGTCAGGTGAAAATAACATTCCCAAGATTCCAAACATGCTAAACGTGGTCTGCTGACCAGTAAAGCCATTCGCACATTTCACTTTACTGATACACGAGCGCAGCCACCGGTGATATCCAGTACTGCATAAAGAAAAGTCGTTGAGTAACATTGTTGCCAAAAATCTCGAAAAGTACTTGGGCGATTTACACCAAATTTTATTACGATATTCTAATGAACATTTGGACGTACACATGCTGCTTGTTTTAATATACATAATATGTAACTACACGTGTAATATATAAAGGAGGAACGTTGTTTAGCAAACGCCTCGAAAATCCTTGACTGATTTACTTAAAATTTTTACACGACACTCTAATGAACACTTGGAGGGGCATTGGCTATGTTACCAAGAATCTAGAAAAGTTCACCGAATTACTTCCAATTTTTACACGATACTCTAATGACATTCACACATACATTATTCATTGTTTTACACAACAATATCCAACTGAGTATGAGAACGAAAATGCTGTACTGTCCTCTAATGTGAATGCGTGCGGTTTTGTTTCTTTTCTACGGCCTTGCCGCAGTGGTAACACCGGTTTCCGTCCGATCACCGTCGTTAAGCGATGTCTGATTGTGCCATTACTTAGACGGGTGACCATTCGGTCTGCCGGGTGCTGTCGGCAAGCGGAGTGCATACAGCCCATGTGAGGGGAAACTTAGGAGTTACTTGATTGAGAAGTAGCGGCTCCCGTCTCGTAAACTGGCAAAAAAAAACAGCTGGGAGAGCTATGTGCTGACAACATGTCCCTCCATATACGCGCCGGCCGGAGTGGCCGAGCGGTTCTAGGCGCTACAGTCTGGAACGGCACGACCGCTACGGTCGCAGGTTCGAATCCTGCCTCGGGCATGGATGTGTGTGATGTCCTTAGGTTAGTTGGGTTTAAGTAGTTCTAAGTTTTAGGGGACTGATGACCTCAGAAGTTAAGTCCCATAGTGCTCACAGACATTTGAACCTTTTTTGAGCCTCCATATACGCGCCCAGTGATTCCTGTGGGCTGAGGATGACACGGCGGCCGGTCGATACCGTTTGCCCTTCATGGCCTGTTTGGGAGGGGGTTTAGTTTTGTTTCGTTTCTCGCAATCGGTTTTCCCAGAAATGAAGAAAGTCTTATCATTATAAAATTACTATGGTATCTGAATTTCCAATAATAATAAACAAGGTCCACGGTCAGAGAGAGAGAGAGAGAGAGAGGAGTAGATGGCAAAAGAAAGAGCAAGGGGTAGATCACCAAAGAAGGAGTGAGGAGTAAAAGCACAGAGAGGGGGAGAGGAGATTATGGAGAGGGGCAGACGGAGGAAGAGGAGAAAGGACGAGATGGAGGTAGAGGTATAGGTAATGGACAGAGAGAAGGGGAGGTGATGGACAGAGGGAGGCGAGACAAGTTGATTGACAGAAAGAGGGAGAAAGATTATGAGATGAGCGAAAGCGAGGGCAGGAGGTGGCAAACATAGAGAGTAATAATGTGCATTGACGGTCTGCCGTGGAGGAACGTAATGCGTTAGGATAACACCATCACAGTCGTACACGAGAAACACCATACCTTAATACTGCTCCATTCGCACCAACAAAAGAACAGGCTTAGATAACGGTATACTACGCCTTCCACATCGCTGGAAACGGGTTCTACACGACGCTGGTGACTTCTTTGAACGACAGTAACAGGTGCAAACATGTAACTTTTTGTATCTGTTGTGAATAAATTTTTGTCACCATCCCAAGCTTTAATAATCGGCATTGGAAGTCAAAAGTGGTTCAAATGGCTCTGAGCACTATGTTACTTAACTTCTGCGGTCATCCGTCCCCTAGAACTTAGAACTACTTAAACCTAACCAACCTAAGGACATCACACACACCCATGCCCGAGGCTGGATTCGAACCTGCGACCGTAGCGGTCGCGCGGTTCCAGGCTGTAACGCCTAGAACCGCTCGGCCACTCCGGCCGGCATTTGAAGTCAGAATCACCAGTTATTCACAGTGACCTGACAGGTTTTGTAGAGGATAGCTACCATTTACGGGTGAATGGAAAAATTGGTGAAAACAGACCTCGGTTAAGATCAGTTTTGATGCAGCAGAAATCTAGGAGCACTCGAGGCAATGGCGACTTATCTTAGAAGGTAGGTTAAGGAAAGGCGAACCTACACTTATAGCTTTTGTAGATTTGGAGAAAGCTTTTTACAGTGTCGACTGGAATCCATTCTTCGAAATTCTGAGGGTAGCAGGGGTAAAATAGAACGACCGAAAAAACAATCAGGACACCAACCATGAGTTGTGCGAGATAAGCGAAAGTTGGTAGGTGTGTTTCTACAACCGAAAGATGGTATCTATTGAAATTTCGCGATGGTCGCTTAAGCGTCGCACTAGTAGCTCCACTGTGAGGATGCAAATCAGGTTTGCTTTAAATATACTCTGTAAGGGTTGTGAACGTTATGTTTGTGATTTTCAATCAGTTAATATTTGCCAACAATGCCTTTAAGGCGACAAAGACACTATTATCAGCACTTCACAGAGTTCAAGAGGGGTCGTGAAACATGGCTACGAAAAGCAGACAGACTAGGCAGAAATGTAGACACTGTACTTGGTTGTTAGCAGCGGTGGTCACGAGAATGTACGCTCACAACAAGACCAGGCTCCGTACGGCCACGTGGTACTACCGAAGGGGAAGACCAGTGTTCGGCTTATGGCTCTGGAGCATCTCACTGCATCCGCAGCAGCAATCTGACTGTCAGTTGGCCCCATAGTGGCACAACGAACTGTTACAAATAGCTTACTTCAAGGAAAGCACCGAGCTAGACGCCCTGTAGTGTGCATTTCTACATCTATCTACATCTACATCCATACTCCGCAAGCCACCTGACGGTTTGTGGTGGAGGGTACCTTCAGTACCTCTATCGGTTCTCCCTTCTATTCCAGTCTCGTATTGTTCGTGGAAAGAAGGATTGTCGGTATGCCTCTGTGTGGGCTCTAATCTCTCTGATTTTATACTCATGGTCTCTTCGCGAGATATACGTAGGAGGGAGCAATATACTGCTTGACTCGTCGGTGAAGGTATGTTCTCGAAACTTTGACAAAAGCCCGTACCGAGCTACTGAGCGTCTCTCCTGCAGAGTCTTCCACTGGAGTTTATCTATCATCTCCGTAACGCTTTCGCGATTACTAAATGATCCTGTAACGAAGCGCGCTGCTCTCCGTTGGATCTTCTCTATGTCTTGTATCAACCCTATCTGGTACGGATCCCACACTGCTGAGCAGTATTCAAGCAGTGGGCGAACAAGCGTACTGTAACCTACTTCCTTTGTTTTCGGATTGCATTTCCTTAGGATTCTTCCAATGAATCTCAGTCTGGCATCTGCTTTACCGACGATCAACATTATATGATCATTCCATTTTAAATCACTCCTAATGCGTACTCCCAGATAATTTATGGTATTAACTGCTTCCAGTTGCTGACCTGCTATTTTGTAGCTAAATGATAAAGGATCTATCTTTCTGTGTATTCACAGCACATTATACTTGTCTACATTGAGATTCAATTGCCATTCCCAGCAGATCCTCCTGCATTTCAGTACAATTTTCCATTGTTACAACCTCTCGATACACCACAGCATCGTCTGCAAAAAGCCTCAGTGAACTTCCGATGTCATCTACCAGGTCATTTATGTATATTGTGAATAGCAACGGTCCTATGACACTCCCCTGCAGCACACCTGAAATCACTCTTACTTCGGAAGACTTCTCTCCATTGAGAATTACATGCTGCGTCCTGTTATCTAGGAACTCCTCAATCCAATCACACAATTGGTCTGATAGTCCATATGCTCTTACTTTGTTCATTAAACGACTGTGGGGAACTGTATCGAACGCCTTGCGGAAGTCAAGAAACACGGCATCTACCTGTGAACCCGTGTCTATGGCCCTCTGAGTCTCGTGGACGAATAGCGCGAGCTGGGTTTCACATGACCGTCTTTTTCGAAACCCATGCTGATTCCTACAGAGTAGATTTCTAGTCTCCAGAAAAGTCATTATACTCGAACATAATTTGACCCCACCACCGCTATTGGCAACTTGAGTGGTGTGAAGCGTGGGCTCATACGAGGGCAGGGTAGAGGTCTGATGCGCTTTCTGAGGGAAGCTGATTCTGCTTCCGTGCCAGTGATGGCCATATGTTGGTTAGAAGGAGGCCGTTGAAGGCCTGCAACAAAGCTGCCGCGTGCTAGACACACTGGACCTACACCTGGAGTTATAGTCAGGGGTGCGATTTCGTATGACAGTGGAAGCCCTACGCGCCCTGACTGCAAATTTGTACTTCAATCTGGTGATTTTTACCGTTTTGGTTGCCACTCATGAACAGCTTTCCAGGTGGTGTTTTCCAACAGGGTAACGCTCGACCACTTACCGCTGTTGTTACGAACATGCTCTATGGAGTGTCGACATGTTGCCTCGGACTCTTCGATCACCATATCTGTCTCCAGTCGAGAATATATAGCACATCATGGACGACAACTCCAGCGTCGTTCAAAAACGGCTTTAGCCGTCTTTAAACTGTTTGCCTAAGTGAAACAGGCATGGGACTCCGTCCCAGAAACTGACATCCGGCAACTTTATAGCATAGTGCATGCAGTATTGCATTCAATATTCTGGCGTCACACTGGATATTAATATAGCAGCATTTCATATTTTCAATGGTTTATCGCGCTTACATTAACCTGTGATCCTGCAATGTTAATCACTTAAATATCTTACTTAGACAAATGTTCTCCCGCAATTTCATTACTCTACATTAAGTATTTTTTGGTGTTGCGATTTTTTGTTCCGTCAGCGTACATCATGCGGAAGATTATATGCAACTAGCATGGAAACCAGACGGCAGTTATAAGTCGAGTGGCATGTAGGAGGTGCAGTGGTTGGAAAGGTAGTGAGACAATATTGTAACCTATCCCCAATGTGAACCTATCTGTGCACTGAGCAAGCAATAAAGAAAATTAAATAAAAATTTGGCATACGAAGTATAGTTCAGTGAGAAGAAATGTAATTGCCGATGAGATCGTAATTCTGTGAAAGACAGCAATGAACTAAGAAGGGCAGTTGAACGGAATGGGCAGTGTCTTGAAAGGAGGACATTATAAAATGAACCTCAACAAAAGCAAAACATGCGTAATGAAGTGTAGTCGAATTAAATCGAGCTATGACGAGGGAATTAAATTAGGAAATGAAACACTCATGATGGTCGAAATAGAGAGGATGTAAAATGTACAGTGGCAATGACAAGAAAAGCGTTTCTGAAGATGAGAAATTTCTCAACAGCGAAGTCACATTTTAAGTGTTAGAAAGTCATTCTGAAGATATTTGATCGGACTGTAGCTTTGCATGGAAGTGAAACAAGAATGATAAACAGTATAGACAAAACAGTAATAAGAGCTTTTGAAATGTGGCGCTAAAGAAGAATACTAAAGATTAGATGGGTGGAATATGTAACTAATGAGAACATGTGGAATGTGCGTAAGTCTGCAGGCTTTCGTGGCCGTTGTCACTGAAGTTATATTCTTGTGAGTTGTTAGGCCGCGTCGTATCTCTTTAAACAGTTGACGTTCCGATCCCCCTGCTAAGATATTCTTCAGGATATTCTGATGTCCACTGTTGACTGAGCACTGTCAGAGAAGAAAGGCACCTTCTGTTATAATTAGTTTTTTTCCCGAGCTTGTGTTGGAGAAGTGGGCTTATTGGGTAAAAATCCTTGGACTACCACTGCTGGGCCATGGTATTTGGGTAGTAAGAGAAGTTTTCTCTCGCTAATGCCGTAGAAGAGAGTTATCGGTTAAAACTCATGTAGCTACCACTGGTGAGCCAAAGTCAGTGGTTAGAAAGTGATTTTTTCCTCACTTACGCGTAGGGGTTTGAAGCGAAATTTTAATTACGTTAATAGGATAGACGAGGAATCACCTTCTCATTCTGTTAAGTTACCGTCTGTTTCTAGTGTCACTGATCGCAAAGAAGAATTCTTAGGAGAAAATGGTATTCGGACCACTTTCTTCAGTCAAAACAAAGTAAAAACCTTTTCCGTCGAAAAACCGATGCACCTGATTGCCTCAACACTGCGGACGTCTATGAAATGGCTTGTGGCTATGGCAGAGTGTATATAGTCGAAACGGGAAGGACTTACGTTAAAGAACACGAGTGTCAAACGCGGCTAAACAAAGTATGAAATCGGCGATTGTGGAACATCACGTGAACTATGGCGTTACAATTAATTTCAGTAACGCACGTGTACTGGCTAAGAAAACGACATCTATAAAAGAAAAGTCCGAGAAGCGATTGAAATTCTAGCAATGCATTTAACTTCAATTAGGAGGACGGCTATAGACTTCGGCATCGTGGCTCCCCGCCAACAACGAAGTGAATACATGGCGGCGGTGTGCAAGCAATGCAAACAACGGCCTGAAAACCACCTCTGCAGACAATAACGTTTTGGATAAACATTCCGCCTGTCATGCTCTGTCGTTTGGTTTCTGGTGAATGGTGTGGGCCCGCCAGTAGCAGCAGGCGAAATTATAACTGACAACCCTTCTCCGGGAAAAATCCCTTTCTAACCAAATAAATTGGCCCAACAAAGGTAGTTTTAGCCAATCACTCTCTTCTTCGGCATAAACACAGGAAAATTTCTCTTTTTACCTTATGACGATGAACAACCAATGGAAGCCCCAACGTTTTTCCCCAGCAATCCCACTTTACAGCACAAGCACGGAGAAATTCCCCTTTATAGGAGGATGCGAAACTTGTGTCTGAGAGTGCTCAATCTACAGTGGACACCACAAGGTCCTGAAGAAGATCCCAACAGAGGTATCGAAACGTCCACTATTTGAAGAAATGTAACGCGGTCTTACATCCCAGAAGGTTAAAACTTCAGTGCGGACTATAATTGGGTAGAAAAAAAATTGTGCCACAACTTGAATAAAGTAAGGGGTCGGTTGACAGGACACATTTTGAGACATCAACGGATTAAAATGTAGTCTTGGAGTAAAGTGTCGGGGTCATAAATTGTAGAAGTTGAACAAGAGATGAATTTAGATATCAGTTTCAAAAAGATATAGGTTGCAAAAATTATTCGGAGATGAGATGCTTGTTACGGATAGAGTTATTTGGAGAGTTGCATCAAACCAGTCTCCGAACTGAAGACAATGACTACAGGAGTGTTCCTCCTAATTTTGAAACTTTCATTAGAAAATCATTTTTAGGCATTTAAAATATTTCACTAGGATAACTATAACAAAGTACCTCGATTTTGGTAAGCAGTTTACTTACATTACTACGTTTTAATTGCTATTAGTTCATTGTAAAACTAATAAAGATATACAATAACTCTTATAATACTTTGCGTAGACAAAATCTAATTTGAGTTTCGTATTCTTCTGATGGAACGGAATCGATTCATGAACATCTTGAGAACATTACGTTTCATTACAGTTCCACAATACTCTGAAAGAACAGTCGGAATCATTTCATATACATCTTAAAAACATTCCGTTTCATTTTCACTTGCGCATTTTTCTAGTAGTTTCTGTGTTTTTACGTTTTTAGCCCTTCAACAGTCCCTCTTTTCAGCCTGATTCAATCAATATAATATAAACTCGACTTTTGTGTGGATAGATCCCTCCATATGTAACGGACTTCGAACGTCAAATAGATGCCGTGAATTATCTGTGTAATTGGCCTTAAGCATTGGTTAAAATTTCGTGAAAGTTAATTTAATCCGTAAGACACATAATTCTGACATAGGGCTTGTCTGACGCCATCGAATGACGCCACAACCTACCAGAATGAAAGAAGCAGCCACATGTGGAGAGAGTTGTATGGAGAATTTTGGTGAGTGTGAGTTAGTCGGGCCAGTGACTTGTTTTCTATTATATTAAACAATATATCAGCCAAACTGACTAATCAGGCAGCAAGATGTCTTTCGTGTTACACTGTATAATAAAAATGAAATATAGCACAAAGTTTTTTTTTCATTTATAAAGATCACCTCACTGAAACAGTGTAAATCAACAACGAGAGAAAATGAATAGTCACGTCAGTTGTGGTTTTCAGAATGTGCCGGTGGGCACTCCCTTTTTATGAACTAAACCGTGAGTCATAATCAGATCTCAGTTGTGTCTAAAGTAGGTATTTAACACTTTCTTACATTTACCTGTTGAATGGAGATTTGGATTATGGTTAAGGGGCCCTCGCACGTTCAGCATTTATTACGCAATACGGAGTGTTGCGTACCAAAGTTGACTGTCTGAGATCAGTATTCACGGTTTGTCTAATACATTGAACAAGACTTCTGACCTTTAAAAACATTAACGCTCGCTCAATATGTTGTGCAGTGTATTTTACCGAGCATGGATGACACCGCGGAACACACGTCTGTTCCTGCCGAGACCAGCAGAAATTCAGGTCCCACTGAACGAATTTCTGCAAAGAACTGAAAAAACATAAATGACAAAAAATATCATGAAGATTTTTGTAAGATGGGTTTAAACGTACCGTGCTTTAGTTTGTGAAAAGAAATTCCTGACTGAGCAGGAAAAGCCGGACATCTCGTTGTCCACTAGACGAGATTGAAAGTCGTGGTGTCATGACAGTAAGCAGAAATGTTTATTTTCCTTGTAGCAGTTCTTAGAATTGATAAATAAGGTCAGGTCAAGAGTCCTGTGAGCGTCTACGTTATCAAACCAGGGACGCAAGATCAGAAAACACTGACCCAGTGTCAGTAACACTGATCATGTGAGGGCCGCTTTACATCTGCAGAACTTGCGAAATCAAACGACAGCTGGTACTTAGCTGGGAGGAAATCTCATCTTCAGCGTCTGTATTACACGACTCCCATTACTCAGATTTATTATGCGAATGTGACGGCATGGGAAAGAGCCAGTGATGACCTGAAAATAAACGTAGACGGAGAGAACGTAACAGATTCTAGTTTGAAATGTCCTGATGTTATTATGAACTGCGTTCCGTGAGAGACACATTCAGAGACTTGAAATTTTCTGCAGTGAAAGGAATAGGATTAATTCTTCATTTACAGGAACATATGGGTTCTTTATCCCACAAAGGAACATTCTGAGGTATGAAAAAACAATCTTAATGAAACATGCCGGGTGTGTAGAGGCGTCAAAGTGATGCAATACTTATTTTTAGACTCCGCCAAATTTCACTTTTAGGGGCTAAGACACAACCAGAAAGGTGATTTAGATTTAGAGGGAATTTCATCGAAATGTGTTTAACACAAAAGTTCATATACAGTTAACATTCTTTAAAACTGTTAAATCAACTTTTGTACTAATTTGAAATTTTGAAGAAAACACCACCACTGTTAGTTAATTCTGAAAAATGAAAACTTTTGTTACAACAAAAATTAAACGAGCTGTCATCCCCCACACATCCATGTGCAATAAAGTTGGTTTATGAAATACCATTTTTTTAAATAAGCTGTAAATAATCTGTTGTAGAAGAATAACCTACTAAAATATGTAAATGTAAATTATTATTATAATTATTTATTTTACTTATTTTTGCTTTATGTTTGAAATTGTTGCTTTACGTTTTACATTCACTTTTTTGTTTTTTAGTTAACCATTTCACATACCTGTATTTACTAAACTGAAAATAGTAAGTCATTATTGTGGTACAAAATCACTTCAATAATCAAAATCTGCAAAGAAATTCTCGAAACATTTTTTCTACACCAGGCACTTAAAATGAAAGGAATTTCTCACATAATGCACATGACAGACAACACAACGTAAAACAAAATTCAGCAGGTTTCTCAAATTCTAGCAGTTGATCCTCTAAATATCTTGATTTGGAAGTGGCATATTTCAGTACATTGGAAAACCTTCGTGAAGAGAACTGGTTATGTACTAGATCCTGCATCTTGACTGCATTGTTTCTCAAGTGGTGACTGATCTCATGACCATTCTGGAGAACTAGATCTGAAAATCTTATCACACTGTTCATTCAACATTGAAATCGATTTGTGTCTCATTGTTGTACCTGTCCCAACGGGCCTTTTGTGATCACCAGATGAACAAGTTCGTTGTCATCAGTTAGGACTATCAAAACGGTTTCTCCACGCTTATCAATCCTATTACTGCAGTTTTAAAAGAAATAGTGGAGTATTTGGATCGAAAATCTAGAATCTCTTTTCGAAGCCCCAGATGTTTTGGGACAGCATCTAAACCTGATAAACTAAAGTCTGACCGGCTAAAAAGGTTTTTAAAAGAAGTTTTCTTTCCCGATGCGAGACAATAATCTGTTAGATTGTAGGGGTGGTCAATGTGAAAGGACCGTTTTGAACATCGAACGGAGGACAAGAAATTTGTTCATTTGATGATTCCAAATGTTCGTTGTGTCATTTACATCCGTTGGGTGTTTATGGTATTCGATGATGGAAGAACTGTGTCAGAATGTTTTCACATCCAGTTCCGCTCAATGGTTATGTTGTCACTTTCCACTTGAGAAACAGTATAATGAAGCTACAGTCACTAGTATTGTCTTCTCCATGGTTTTCCAGTATACTGGTATCTACCTGATACGTATCTGGCTATTTAGAGGATCGCTCGCTACAGTTTGAGAATCCTGCTGAGTTTTGTTTTGCATGTGTTGCCTTTCTTGTTCATTATGTGAAGAAATTCTATGCACACGGTGCGGGAAAAAGTTATTTTGTAAAATTTCTTTACAGATTACCATTATTGTAAGATTTTATATGGCAATAAGGCATTACTTACTATTTTCAATAAGGTAAATCTAAGTATGTGAAATGGTAAACCAAAAAAAGGAAAACAAAAAGAAAATATGAATATAAAATGTAAAATAACAACTTAAAACATAAAACAAAAATAAGTAATATTATTTAGATATGTTGAAAATAATCCGACATCGCTTACAGTTTATTCTCCAAAGATGGTATCTCAGAGATAAGCTTTATTACACGTGGATCTGTGTGGCATAAAAGCTTCTTTAATTTATGTTACAACAAAATTTTCAGTTTTCAAAATTAAATAATTGTAATGTGGATTTTTCAAAATTTCAGATTATTACTAAATTTGCAATACAGTTTTCTAAAACGTTAGTTATATTTTAGCTTTCCTATGAAACACATTGTTGAGTAACATAGTTTACAAGATAAGATCTAAATGGCCAAATTATATCCCAAATTACCTCTATGGGTGTGTTTTCCTCAAAAGTTAAATTGGGAAAAGATGAAAGAAGATGCACTGTGTATTTACATCCCTTTAAATACCTACCAAGTTTCATAAAGATCGTTTATTTACACTTGGAAACGTTCCCTTGTCAGAACGGCTAAGCGACCACGTACCGAGATTAGTCCACAGTTGGAAACTCCGAGGATGTCTGGAGTTCATGCACAGCATCTGGGGCTTACGCGAGTTCAGAGCCGGATTTGGGGCTTCCGAGAAGCCGGCAGCCTCGCCGCAACTCAATCTGCAGTTCCCTTAGCTCTGGTCCCGCGTCAGGCTGTACAGCATTACAGTGAGACGTCCGCCAGCATTTACCATATAGTTCTTTATAGCGTTACTGACCTCTGTGTTGCCAGAGCAGGTAAGTTTCCGATCTCCTTTTTCCCCTTCTAGAGGGCATTTAGGCTTAACTTCTAGATCAAGGATGCACAGATTGCTGCTAACTGATGGCAGCTCGCCCCTCGCCGTTCGTTCCTGTACTTTATTTTTTTTTTCCACTCGTATTTCATTCTCTTCCCTTTGAGGCATACCAGTGTAGCTGAAATTAGGACAGGGGGATCCCAATCCGTATCCCACGGAACGTCATTCTTGAACATACACACTTGCACAATAGTGCAGTCGCAGTAGCAAAACCCGCCCGTTACCCTGCAAGGAACGACTTTCTTTAGTTTTCATCGTTTCCTATGTTCTACAGTACATACCTTGCGGCAACGATCTTCATCGGCCTACCCAATAATGCTTTTGCCTTTTGTGACGATTGTAAGCAACAGATTTATGTATTTCTGTGAGCCTGTTAGCATTTAATTCACAATCGTCGTCAAAGAAAAGTTTATAAAATGAATATTTTTGATAGAAATTATGAGAATCAAGAGAGAGTAGCCGTGTATGTGAGAATTGTGCAAATGTGTATTTTCTATTTCGCAAGCGTTTTTACAAAGGGTTACCGTATTAACAGTTTGTTTCATCCTGCCTGTGATTCAGCACATCATCTGTGTAGTTAGTTACATTCTATCTTCTCCATATATATATCGCTTCACCTGTGTCCACATTCAGTACATACATTGAATTGAACACCCCCCCCCCCTCTCTCTGTCCACCCCCTCTTCTCTAATTACCTGCCCACTATCTCTCTACACTTTCCACCTGTCTTGTGCGTCTTACCCTACTTCTCTCTCTCTGCCCATTTCCTCCTTCCCCTCACTCACTCCGTCACCACCTCTTCCTTCTCAACCTGTCCACAGCCATACTCATTGGCAGCTCCCATAACATGCCTATCGTACAGGACATGTTACACGTTAGGGACTTGAAAATCATTTATTTGCCCCTGATGTGCAGGCCACCATTCAAAGCAGGTTGATAAAGTAGGCTGATACCACTCCAACAAAACATGCCTGTCATGCAGGGCACCCTTCTTTTCAGGGCCCACAAAATAGTCTCTTGCCTTTGCCATGTATACTGCCCTGCAAAGCAGATTGAATTTGCAGGACAATACTGTTCCCACACATCATGCCCATTATGCACCAAGGCAGCAATATGCCAGATGCTGCAAAAAACTCGTTTTTACCCAATATTGCCATTCCTACTGGACCTAGAAGGTTATAAACTCCACAGTACTGATACTTGTAAGGCCTGCTGTTTCTATGCCCAGTTTAGCTGAAATCGATCCAGGTTTTTGGGGAGACCCTATATGGACATACATATGCAAATACTCTCTACTTTCTATGTGTAAAGCAGATATATATTCTTTGTTTATGCTTATGTCGTAATATAATCACAGTGAGTGTTTCAAGGCCTGTGGTGCAACACAATCTGTACTCCCCTGCTCTAGATGATGACTTTTCTCTGAATTTGCGGCTATCAACCCTACGTCAAATTTTGTCAATGTGGCAAGAATCTCCTCATTCGTGGGCAAGATTGTTTCAATATTTTCATATTACCTACGTAATATAGTATGTGTGTGAAAATAACTTTCATTTACGACGAAATACACTCCTGGAAATGGAAAAAAGAACACATTGACACCGGTGTGTCAGACCCACTATACTTGCTCCGGACACTGCGAGAGGGCTGTACAAGCAATGATCACACGCACGGCACAGCGGACACACCAGGAACCGCGGTGTTGGCCGTCGAATGGCGCTAGCTGCGCAGCATTTGTGCACCGCCGCCGTCAGTGTCAGCCAGTTTGCCGTGGCGTACGGAGCTCCATCGCAATCATTAACACTGGTAGCATGCCGCGACAGCGTGGACGTGAACCGTATGTGCAGTTGACGGACTTTGAGCGAGGGCGTATAGTGGGCATGCGGGAAGCCGGGTGGACGTACCGCCGAATTGCTCAACACGTGGGGCGTGAGGTCTCCACAGTACATCGATGTTGTCGCCAGTGGTCGGCGGAAGGTGCACGTGCCCGTCGACCTGGGACCGGACCGCAGCGACGCACGGGTGCACGCCAAGACCGTAGGATCCTACGCAGTGCCGTAGGGGACCGCACCGCCACTTCCCAGCAAATTAGGGACACTGTTGCTCCTGGGGTATCGGCGAGGACCATTCGCAACCGTCTCCATGAAGCTGGGCTACGGTGCCGCACACCGTTAGGCCGTCTTCCGCTCACGCCCCAACATCGTGCAGCCCGCCTCCAGTGGTGTCGCGACAGGCGTAAATGGAGGGACGAATGGAGACGTGTCGTCTTCAGCGATGAGAGTCGCTTCTGCCTTGGTGCCAATGATGGTCGTATGCGTGTTTGGCGCCGTGCAGGTGAGCGCCACAATCAGGACTGCATACGACCGAGGCACACAGGGCCAACACCCGGCATCATGGTGTGGGGAGCGATCTCCTACACTGGCCGTACACCACTGGTGATCGTCGAGGGGACACTGAATAGTGCACGGTACATCCAAACCGTCATCGAACCCATCGTTCTACCATTCCTAGACCGGCAAGGGAACTTGCTGTTCCAACAGGACAATGCACGTCCGCATGTATCCCGTGCCACCCAACGTGCTCTAGAAGGTGTAAGTCAACTACCCTGGCCAGCAAGATCTCCGGATCTGTCCCCCATTGAGCATGTTTGGGACTGGATGAAGCGTCGTCTCACGCGGTCTGCACGTCCAGCACGAACGCTGGTCCAACTGAGGCGCCAGGTGGAAATGGCATGGCAAGCCGTTCCACAGGACTACATCCAGCATCTCTACGATCGTCTCCATGGGAGAATAGCAGCCTGCATTGCTGCGAAAGGTGGATATACACTGTACTAGTGCCGACATTGTGCATGCTCTGTTGCCTGTGGCTATGTGCCTGTGGTTCTGTCAGTGTGATCATGTGATGTATCTGACCCCAGGAATGTGTCAATAAAGTTTCCCCCTCCTGGGACAATGAATTCACTGTGTTCCTATTTCAATTTCCAGGAGTGTAGTTTGCGGGTGAGCTGCCAAATATCAGTGTCCAATAGACGTAATGTTTCGGCAAGCAGTCAGTCTGCCATCGTCAGGGCGCTGATGAACTGACTCATTAGGGGAGGGTGCTCCTCGGAGGGTCAGTAGATGTTCCACCAGCACGTATACCTAGCTGTGAACCGACGATGGGGCAACGTGTCAGCTGGAGGACTAGGGGGTAGGTGCGGATGGTGGACAGAACGGTAGATCGGAGGGAGATAATAAGAGGTAAAAGCACCATGTATGCACCTAGTCAGTCAGTTCATCAGTGCACCTGAAAATGGCAACGTTGTTGTTTGCCGAAATATTGTGCACGTTCGACAATGATATCTTGCCTTCCACACGCAGTCTATGTCGTCGAGACATAACCTGGGAGAAATTATAGAATTACAACTGTTATTTATGTGAGGATTGATGGTAATACCTTAAGCCGAGTATTTTAGATTTATGTATTCAAGGTGATCGGTTTGCTACATTGCATTGTTATCAGTCTCTCAACTGGCAACAATTGTATCTGAACCAACTTTCCAAGCTGCTTTTACAAGGAATAAAATTTAACTGGCATCCGCAGTCACGTACCAAAGGCTGCCTACATTGTTGTTTGATATGTGTAGCGAGCCCTTCTAGAGTAATTCGATTGTGGAACACACCAAATGCGTACTAAATGACGCAACAACGAGGTAGATCCGTTGTCATCAAGAATCACACTCGCAAAGGCTTAAGAACTTCATAGGCTTATTATTGGCATATGACTTCATGAAAGTATTCTGATTTCTTCACAACAAGAATAGCGCATAACCTAAAAGTGTATGTACTAATTCTGATGATAGCTATGTAGTTTGAAGGAATATCATCGTCTTCTGAGGCTACGCTATCTAGTCTGCTCCGGTTTAACACGCCCTTTCTTTCCGCGACGTCCAACTCTGTCTTTCTGCGGGAGAATACTGTGGATCAAAACAGGCGAGGAAAATTATTTCCATACTCATTTCAGTACTGTGGCACAACAATTCAACAGTTCTTTCCTAATATGCTCAGTTCTTTTTATGGTCTCATTAGGAGTTGTCCTTCAGGCAGGGAGGCAACTAGGTAGAAATACATAATGCACAAGTGAATGTTTTCGAGAGAAGGAGGTAACAGTCGAAATTTGAATAGTTTCAAAACCTAGAAAATGCATGAATTAGTTTTAATTTGTAATATACGCCTGTACAGTGTGAGGCACAGGGTACTTACATACAAGAATGACAAAAAATAGAAAACAATATACTTGCTATGGTAATTTCATCAAAGTGTCGGGCAGATGATTTGTAGAACGACTTTCAGAATGTTTCTCGACCTTTCTACTGTCGAGTAACAATTGGGAAAAATGGACATATAAATACATGTCTGCGAGCTCTAATTTATCTTATCATCATTGTCATTTCACATTAGGCAGGAATAAATTATTTGGCATTCGGAGGAGAAAGTTACTGACTGAAATTTCTTGAAAAGATCTCACTGCAAGGATAAACGCCTTTGTTTCAACTATTATCATCCCATCCCCTTAATATATGAGCCATACTCTCTCCTCTTTCTTGAAGATACGAAACGTGCTTCCATTCGTTGATTTTTCGACGTCCTCTTTCAATGCCACTGTCACTTCTGTTTGGCCTTTATGGAATGCCTGCATAGCATACAGCAATATCTTGCTCCACTACTCCTGAAGAGGACCACAAGCGCAGTGTAGGTAGTTGCATCTTCTAACTGTTCTGCCAATAAACCGCACTATTTGGTTCGCCTTCCCCACAACATTGTCTATGTGATCATTCCAACCTAAGCATTTCATAATTGTAATGCCTAGATCAGGGCTTCCCAACCTTTTCAGCTGGCGGACCCCTTCTTCAGTCGAAAATCCATGGCGGACCCGCAGTCAGTCAAGAGCACAGTAACTGTAAATTTCGGAGCGATACCCATGGGAACTTAAAGCTTCTTAATGCACTTGCCATGTTCCCAATGACCCCCCCCCCCCCGATGTATCAACAGTCTTTGGTTTAGAGATGAATGAAAACAACTTGAAATTAACGATACAATTTGAACTCCCACTGTATCCAGACACTTACTACTGGATTAACTCACTTTGTTCAAAACACTATAGCCTGATTAAAGTTACTTGGTAATTGAAATTACACACGATGGAGCTGTCTTCCTTCAAGAGCAATCGTCATGTCCAAACAGTTCGCTGTTGACAAGCTGCCGCTTATGGTCAGTTCCCTTCCACTATTTGGCTATTGCTGTGTAAGGAGCATGCAAATTTCGTAACAGTCGTGTGTGCGCGCGCGCGCGTGTGTGTGTGTGGTTTTTCGTGAAATCCGAAGAAAAATGTTCAAATGTATGTAATGTCTTCCTTTGGTCGTCCTCGCTCCTCATTCATTTCAATTGGAAACTTCCCTTGTTGTGAAGGCGATGGAGAAACTGTACCCTTCTTCAATGATCCTGACTTCAGCCACCGATCCATGTTAGAAGTAGTAAACTGGTCAAAAATCGACTTATGAAACAGGTAGTGCACTGACAAAGCAAGTTTAACATTTAATGATGCCTGGGGCCGCATACGTGCCAGAGAGCGCTGTGATTGGTTGACAAAGCTCGCTCCGCGCATGCGTAAAAGGTTTCAGCGCATCTAGCGCCGTGAGCCGGGGCACAAGCGACCCCCGTATTGTTGCGAAACAGTCGATCAGAGAAGCCGCATTCTCCGGCACTAAATTGTGTACACGTTCTCACTTAGGAGCCGCAAAGGCTGCTAGGGGATACGACCTGAAGTAAAAGTACACCTGTTTTTCACACGGAAAAATAGTGATGAATTTGATTTTCACATTTTTATTCAATAATTTTACTCATTATTTTAGACGATTTGGTGAAAGGTGGCCGCGGACCCTCTAGAAAGAGCCGGCGGAACCCTAAGGGGTCCGCGGACCACAGGTTGGGAAGCCCTGGCCTAGATATTAGGTTGACACGACAACTGTCAAATTTTTGTGATTTATCTTGGTAACCGAAATTTAAAGGACTATTTTTAGTACTCATGTGGAGAGCCTGCCACGTTTTATTGTTCAGCATCAACTGCGACTTTCTCCCCACGCAGATATCTTTTCTTAATCATTTTGTAATCGTTCTGACCTTTTGATGACTTTCCTACACGATAAACGACAGTATCATGTGCTTTGATTGTTGAACACGTCAGTTATGTAGATTAAGAGCAGTGAAGAAGCTGTAACACTTCCTTTGGAAACTCCAGACATCACTTCCCTTGAACTACAAAACCAAAATTTGTTTGTTAAGGAGTACAGAAAATATGAGAAACATTACACGCAGCTCATGTACAATAAATTTAGATGCCAGAGCCAATTACAATATTAAGATAAAATTATCTTACGCCCGTAATCGTTGGGTCCCAAGTACTTCCACTGGAGCAAAAGCTTTCAAATACTTCTGATATTACCGAAAGCGCTTTCTAAAATGGTAAACTCTTGTAACCGGCTTGAGCATTTGGTCGTCCCTCAGTTATCTAGGCAATCGTGGAATCGCGTCTGCTGTGGTCTACACTACCGACAATATTAACTGACCAGTTGCAAAACCTGCTTATAGTTGCGTGGAACAGTAACTTCCAAAAGGGAATCAATCTTCTCTGTCGTTGACTCTATCAGCAAATGCGAGGTTTTATTGTATTTACGGAATGTACAGGAAATAAAAAGTGCTGAAACTGTGGACACACACCATTTTTATCTCTGTAGATATGGTTCTGCATTAAGCAGATACAAATTCTTCTTAAAAATCCATACACGATTCATCAAAGTTTCACCATCGTCGGTCCTAACATTTTAGTCAAGATATTTAGTACACTGCTGGGAAATTCTGATTAGTTGCGGATGACAGTTTGTGGTAACATATCAGCCGTACTGCCAATGATGAATGTCAGGATAGAGAAATCCTACCAGAGTCCCGAAATGGTTGCAATGGTTCTGAGCACTATGGGACTTAACATCTGACGTCATCAGTTCCCTAGAACGTAGAACTACTTAAACGTAACTAATCTAAGGACATCACACACATCCATACCCGAGGCAGGATTCGAACCTGCGACAGTAGCGGTCGCGCAGTTCCAGACTGAAGCGCCTAGAACCGCTCGGCCACACTGGCTGGCCCAGAGTTCGGACTAAATGCTTTTGAGTCCATACATGGTAGCATTTGTTACAGTAGATCGAAGAAATAATTTGTTAATACTGTATGTATAACTACAGGAGCATCCACTGGAAGTTCCCGGAATTAATCTCAATTAGGTACTAGGGAAGTAAATAGCAGCTAAATTCTAAATTCTGTGGATTTCAAAAATCTTGCACCAATCAAATGAGCATATTAAAAGCAGAAATAGTGGTAATATTCCAGAATAGCATGTATATTTTACTAGCTGACCAAGGTATGTATTATTCCAATCTTCTATTAGTCCATCTCCCTCTTTTACCTCTCTCTGTCCATCTTCCCGTCCCCCTTATCCTTGGCCTCCTTCCCCCTGTCTAGAACCACCTCCTCATCGGCCCACCTCTCTCAACCATCGCCTCCTCACCCTTCTGTCCATTTCTTCCTCACTATCACTCTGTCATCTCTTCCTTCCTCTCTGTGTTCATCTCCTTCTTTCTCCTCTATGTCAATGTCAGTCTATCTCCTAGTCCGCCTCAACCCCCCCCCCCCCCCCTGAATCCGCCCACCGCATTCTGTCTTCGTGTTATCAACGGTATCTAGGAGGTAGCTGGTTCTTAACTACACAGCAGTTTAGCTGAAATCGATCCAGGGGTTTAGGAGCTGCTTTTTACAGGTGGCTTAGCCCGCATACACTCATTTTATTATATTTAACATATTTCACACATGTATCTACGTGTAGTTCACTTGTAATTCCAGCGAATTTCGCCCTATAGTTTGGTTGCACGAACGTCAATGTTTATGACGTCATGTCTCCTGAACAGCTTGTCTTACAGTGACGTAATTTTGTAGGCATAACAAGAGGCACACCTGGATACTGTCTACAAAATGTGTTGCAAATAGACATAATGGCAAAGAGGTAATAAATTTAAACATCGTGCATAATGTGGCAATTTTTCACACGTCTCAATATTTGATGTCATATCTCCTGACCTATGTGTATACAGTGATATACGAATGCAGGTACATTCTAATTCAACGGTGTATGTAAATTCTGAGTGCAAAATGTCGCGCCTATACAGATAGTCTTCCGATCGGTCCTCACCGGTAGTCAGCCTGGTTACTGCTCGCACTGAGATTGACCCCTCATCTGTGGTCTAGTGGGAGGTCGCTCTGGGGCTGACTGTTAGCAGAACATGGAATCCGTGGGTTCAGGAGGGTAATACGTAAAGCCGGTCTGGATCCCAATGGCCACGTATCTCTAGCAGTCGAGATGACAGGCATCTTATCCGCATGGCTGTAACGGATCGTGCAGCCACGTCTCGATCCCTGAGTCAACACATGGGGACGTTTGCAAGACAACAATCATCTGCACGAACAGTTCGACGATGTTTGCAGTAGCATGGACTATCAGCTCGAGGACCATGGCTGCGGTTATCCTTGACGCTGCATCACAGACAGGAGCGCCTGCGATGGTGTACACAACGACGAACCTCGGTGCCCTATTGGCAAAACGTCATTTTTTCGGATGAATCCAGGTTCTGTTTACGGCATCATGATGGTCGCATCCCTGTCTGGCAACATCGCGGTGAACGCACATTGGAGGTGTGTATTCGTCTTCGCCATACTAGCGTATCACCTGGTGTGATGGTGTGGGGTGGCATTGGTTACACGTCTCGGTCACCTCTTGTTCGCATTGACGGCACTTTGAACGGTGGACGTTACATTTCAGATGTGTTACGACCCGTGGCTCTACCCTTCATTCGATCCCTGCGAAACCGTACATTTCAGCAGGATAATGCGCGACCGCATGTTGCAGGTCCTGTATGGGCCTCTCTGGATACAGGAAATGTTCGACTGTTGCCCTGGCCAGCACATTCTCCAGATCTCTCACCAACTGCAAACGTCTGGTCAATGGTGGCCGAGCAACTGCCTCGTCACAATACGCCAGTCACTACTCCTGATGAACTGTGGTATTGTGTTGAAGCTGCATGGGCAGCTGTACCTGTACACGCCATCCAAGCTGTGTTTGACTGAATGCCCAGGCGCATGAAGGCCGTTATTACGGCCAGAGGTGGTTGATCTGGGTACTGATTTCTCAGGATCTATGCACTCAAATTGCGTGAAAATGTAATCACATGTCAGTTCTAGTATAATTTATGTATGTAATGAATACTCGTTTATCATCTGTCTTTCTTCTTGTTGTAGCAATTTTAGTAGCCAGTAGTGTAGTTGGGAAATCCAATGTTAGGCGCGTTATGCACCCCTTAGGGTCACTGCGGCAAAAAGGGAAATAAAACTAATGCGCACTCAGTGTGCATACCGGATTGAGTCGTTCCAGACGTGGAACGCGTCCTTCCGGATGCCTTAAAGAGCACAGAGTGCAGCCAACTGCAGGTGATGGATCATTTCGGCACCAATTTGGATTGGAAGAGATTCTCCCTCTCGTTTCGTACGGCTAACGGAGTTGGTAAAGACTGCCAATCTTGTTTGCGAGATGAAAGCAGAGCTGACCATTTTCAGCGTATTCGACATGACCGATTGCAGACCATTGGTACAGACTTGAGTGGAGGTCTGAAACAGAGACGGTTCTGCGACCCTGTTGGCTGGAGATTCCTCGACTTGGGCAATAGGATGGTAAGGTTTCGGGTTTCGCTGAATAGGTTAGGACCCCACTACACTAAGGAGGGCTTAAAATATTAGCAGGGGATTTGTAGCGTGGAACGGGTGGTTTTTTTAGGGTAGAAGATCTCAGAAAAATAGAAAAAAGTGCTTCAGTCACAAAGGGTCAGGCCAAACACAGGAAGAATGTAGATACATGAACCATCGGTATAACAATTGTAAATTGTCGCAGCTATGTTGGGAAAGTGCCACAGCTCCAAGCGCTTATAGGAAACAGTAATTCTCAAATCATTATAGGCCCTGAAAGCTGGCTAAAGCCGGCAATTAGTTCAGCCGAAATTTTTGTGACGAACCTAACGGTGTTCTGAAAGGATAAGCTAAACACAGGTTGTGGTGGCGAGTTTGTCGCTGTTAGAGAAAGTTTACCTTGTCACGAATTTGAAGTAGATAGTTCCTGTGAGTAAGCGTGCGCAGAGGTCATTCTTGGCAATCGGAATAAAACAATAATTAGATCCTTTTACCGATCTTTTATTAGAAAAATTCATTAATGGCAACATGATCAAATTTATCCCTTCAAGTAATACAATTGCTGAAAGGTTCAAAGAAAACTTGAGCTTGATTCCAAACATGTACCTGACTCAAGCGATAACAGTACGGGATGATTTTAATTTACCCTCGATATACACTCCTGGAAATGGAAAAAAGAACACATTGACACCGGTGTGTCAGACCCACCATACTTGCTCCGGACACTGCGAGAGGGCTGTACAAGCAATGATCACACGCACGGCACAGCGGACACACCAGGAACCGCGGTGTTGGCCGTCGAATGGCGCTAGCTGCGCAGCATTTGTGCACCGCCGCCGTCAGTGTCAGCCAGTTTGCCGTGGCATACGGAGCTCCATCGCAGTCTTTAACACTGGTAGCATGCCGCGACAGCGTGGACGTGAACCGTATGTGCAGTTGACGGACTTTGAGCGAGGGCGTATAGTGGGCATGCGGGAAGCCGGGTGGACGTACCGCCGAATTGCTCAACACGTGGGGCGTGAGGTCTCCACAGTACATCGATGTTGTCGCCAGTGGTCGGCGGAAGGTGCACGTGCCCGTCGACCTGGGACCGGACCGCAGCGACGCACGGGTGCACGCCAAGACCGTAGGATCCTACGCAGTGCCGTAGGGGACCGCACCGCCACTTCCCAGCAAATTAGGGACGCTGTTGCTCCTGGGGTATCGGCGAGGACCATTCGCAACCGTCTCCATGAAGCTGGGCTACGGTCCCGCACACCGTTAGGCCGTCTTCCGCTCACGCCCCAACATCGTGCAGCCGCCTCCAGTGGTGTCGCGACAGGCGTGAATGGAGGGACGAATGGAGACGTGTCGTCTTCAGCGATGAGAGTCGCTTCTGCCTTGGTGCCAATGATGGTCGTATGCGTGTTTGGCGCCGTGCAGGTGAGCGCCACAATCAGGACTGCATACGACCGAGGCACACAGGGCCAACACTCGGCATCATGGTATGGGGAGCGATCTCCTACACTGACCGTACACCACTGGTGATCGTCGAGGGGACACTGAATAGTGCACGGTACATCCAAACCGTCATCGAACCCATCGTTCTACCATTCCTAGACCGGCAAGGGAACTTGCTGTTCCAACAGGACAATGCACGTCCGCATGTATCCCGTGCCACCCAACGTGCTCTAGAAGGTGTAAGTCAACTACCCTGGCCAGCAAGATCTTCGGATCTGTCCCCCATTGAGCATGTTTGGGACTGGATGAAGCGTCGTCTCACGCGGTCTGCACGTCCAGCACCAACGCTGGTCCAACTGAGGCGCCAGGTGGAAATGGCATGGCAAGCCGTTCCACAGGACTACATCCAGCATCTCTACGATCGTCTCCATGGGAGAATAGCAGCCTGCATTGCTGCGAAAGGTGGATATACACTGTACTAGTGCCGACATTGTACATGCTCTGTTGCCTGTGTGTATGTGCCTGTGGTTCTGTCAGTGTGATCATGTGATGTATCTGACCCCAGGAATGTGTCAATAAAGTTTCCCCTTCCTGGGACAATGAATTCACGGTGTTCTTATTTCAATTTCCAGGAGTGTATTTGCGAAAATATGTGTTTAATTCCGGAGGTACTCATAAAAGATCATCCGATATGAGGCTAAACGAATTCTCTGAAAACTATTTCGAGCAGTTAGTTCATGAGACAACTAGAATAATAAACTATTGAGAAAACGCTCTTGACCTCTCAGCAACAAATAATCCTGAGTTAATAACGAGCATTAAAACGCATACAGGGATTAGTGAACGCAGGGTTGTCGTTGAATGAATGAATACGGTAACCCCCAAATTCTTCAAAAATAAACAAAAAAGGCACATAAAGTTTCACTTGATGGCTTCCTGAGAGACTATTTCCACTGATTCCAAATTAAGAATGTAAGTGTAGACGTGATGTGGCTTCAATTAAAAGAAACAGTATCGGCAGCAGTTGACAGATTTAAACCAAATAAATTAACAAACGACGGAGCTGATCCTACTTGGTGCACAAAACGAGTCAGAACACTGTTGCAGCAACAACGAAAAAATCATGCCAATTTTAAAAGGACGCAATATCTTCAAGATTGGCGACCTTTCAGGGAAGCTCGAAATTTAGGACGGACAATAATAGTTTCTACTACGAAACTACGAGGTGCATTCAAGTTCTAAGGCCTCCGTACTGGAAAGAGATAGAAACATGTGCATTGTTTTAAAATAAGGCCACGTTCATTGTCAATACGTCCCAGAGATGGCAGCACCGTACAGCAGATGGAATTTTACCTCCTGCGGAGAGAATGAGAACTGTTTTAAATACTTAAAATGGCGACGTTTTCCTTACATGAACAGCGAGCAATTATTCGTTTTCTGAATTTGCGTGGTGTGTAACCAATTGAAATTCATCGACAGTTGAAGGAGACATGTGGTGATGGAGTTATGGATGTGTCTAAAGTGCGTTCGTTGGTGCGACAGTTTATGAAGGCAGAACATCGTGTGACAGCAAACCGAAACAACCTCGGGCTCGCACAAGCCGGTCTGACGACATGATCGAGAAAGTGGAGAGAATTGTTTTGGGGAATCGCCGAATGACTGTTGAACAGATCGCCTGCAGAGTTGGCATTTCTGTGGGTTCTGTGCACACGATCCTGCATGACGACCTGAAAACGCGAAAAGTATCATCCAGGTGGGTGCCACGAATGCTGACGGACGACCACATGGCTGCCCGTCAGGCATGTTGCCAATCAATGTTGCCGCACAATGACACTATGAATGGGATTTTATTTTCGTCGGTTGTGACAATGGATGAGACGTGGATGCCATTTTTCAATCCAGAAACAAAGCGCCAGTCAGCTCAATGGAAGCACACAGATTCACTGCCACCAAACAAATTTCGGGTAACCGCCAATGCTGAAAACATGATGGTGTCCATGTTCTGGGACAGCGAGGGCGTAATCCCCACCCATTGCGTTCCAAAGGGCACTACGGTAACAAGTGCATCCTACGAAAATGTTTTGAAGAACAAATTTCTTCCTGCACTGCCACAAATCATCCGGGAAGTACTGCGCGTGTGCTGTTTCACCAAGACAACGCACCAGCCCTTCGAGCGAACGTTACGCAACACTTTCTTCGTGATAACAACTTTGAAGTGATTCCTCATGCTCCTTACTCACCTGACCTGGCTCCTAGTGACTTTTGGCTTTTTCCAACAATGAAAGACACACTCCGCGGCCGCACATTCACCAGCCGTGCTGCTATTGCCTCAGCGATTTTCCAGTGGGCAATACAGACTCCTAAAGAAGCCTTCGCCGCTGCCATGGAATCATGGCGTCAGCGTTGTGAAAAATGTATACGTCTGCAGGGCGATTACGTCGAGAAGTAACGCCAGTTTCATTGATTTCGGGTGAGTAGTTAATTAGAAAAAAAAATCGGAGGCCTTTGAACTTGAATGCACCTCGTATGTCTCGAAACTCGGCAGAAAATCCAAAGAGATTCTGGTCGTATGTGAAGTATGCTAGCGGCAAGACACAACCAATGTCTTCTCTGCATAATAGCAATAGAGATACTTTCGAAGACAGTCCAGCCAAAGCAGAGTTACACAAACACAGCCTTCGGAAATTCCTTCAGCAAAGAAGACGAAGTAAACATTACAGAATTCGAATCAAGAACAGCTGCCAACATGAGTAACGTAGAAGTAGATATCATCGGAGTTGTGGAGCAACTTAAATAACTTAATAAAGTACTTCTTCCAGTCCAAATTGTATACCACTTAGATTCCTTTCAGAGTATGCTGATACAATAGCTCCATACTTAAAAATCGTATACAACCGCCTGCTCGACGAAAGATCCTTACTCAAAGACTGGAAAGTTGCACAGGTCACACCAGTTTTCAATAAATGTAGTAAGAATATACAGGGTGGTCCATTGATAGTGACCAGGCCAAATATCTCACGAAATAAGAGTCAAACGAAAAATCTACAAAGAACGAAACTCGTCTAGGTTGAAGGGGGAAACCAGATAGCGCTATGATTGGCCCGCTAGATGGCGCTGCCATACGTCAAACGGATATCAACTGCGTTTTTTTTTTAATAGGAACCCCATTTTTATTACATATTCGTGTAGTACGTAAAGAAATATGAATGATTTAGTTGGGCCATTTTTTTCGCTTTGTGATAGATGGCACTGTAATAGTCACAAACGTAGAAGTACGTGGTATCATGTAACATTCCGCCATTGCGGACGGTATTTGCTTAGTGATACATTACCCGTGTTAAAATGGACTGTTTACCAATTGCGGAAAAGGTCGATATCGTGTTGATGTATGGCTATTGTGATTAAAATGCCCAACGGGCGTGTGCTATGTATGCTGCTCGGTATCCTGGACGACATCATCCAAGTGTCCGGACCGTTCGCCGGATAGTTACGTTATTTAAGGAAACAGGAAGTGTTCAGCCACATGTGAAACGTCACCCACGACCTGCAACAATTTATGATGCCCAAATAGATGTTTTAGCTGCTGTCGCAGCTAATCCGCACATCGTTGTTGTGGTCTTAAGTCCTGAGACTAGTTTGATGCAGCTCTCCATGCTTCTTCATCTCCCAGTACCTACTGCAGCCTATATCCTTCTGAATCTGCTTAGTGTATTCATCTCTTGGTCTCCCTCTACGAATTTTACCCTCCACACAGCCCTCCAGTACTAAATTGGTGATATCTTGATGTCTCAGAACATGTCCTACCAACCGACCCGTTCTTCTAGTCATATCGTGCCACAAGCTCCTCTTCTCCCAAATTCTATTAAATACCTCCTCATTAGTTATGTGATCTACGCATCTAATCTTCAGCATTCTTCTGTGGCACCACGTTTCGAAAGCTTCTATTCTCCTCTTGTCTAAGCAATTTATCGTCCACGTTTCACTTACATACATGGCTACACTCCATACAAATACTTTCAGAAGCGACTTCCTGACATTTAAATCTATACTCGACGTTAACCAATTTTTCTTCCTCAGAAACGCTTTCCTTGCCATTGCCAGTCTACATTTTATATCCTCTCTGCTTCGGCCATCATCAGTTATTTTCCTCCCCAAATAGAAAAACTCCTTTACTACTTTAAGTGTATTATTTCCTAATCTAATTCCCTCAGCATCACCCGACTTAATTCGACTACATTTCATTATCCTCGTTTTGCTTTTGTTGATGTTCATCTTATACCCTCCTTTCAAGACACTGTCCATTCCGTTCAACTGCTCTTCCAAGTCCTTTGCTGTCACTGACAGAATTACAATGTCATCGACGAACCTCAAAGTTTTATTTCTTCTCCATGGACTTTAATACCTACTCCGAACTTTTCTTTTGTTTCCTTTACTGCTTGCTCAATATACAGATTGAATAACATCGGGGAGAGGCTACAACCCTGTCTCACTCCCTTCCCAACCACATCTTCCCTTTCATACCCCTCGATTCTTGTAACTGCCATCTGCTTTCTGTACAAATTATAAATAGCCTTTCGCTCCCTGTATTTTACCCCTGCCACATTTAGAATTTGAAAGAGAGTATTCCAGTCAACATTGTCAAAAGCTTTCTCTAAGTCTACAAATGCTAGAAAAGTAGGTTTGCCTTTCCTTAATCTTTCTTCTAAGATAAGTCGTAGGGTCAGTATTGCCTCACGTGTTCCAACATTTCTACGGAGTCCAAACTGATCTTCCCCGAGGTCGGCTTCTATCAGTTTTTCCATTCGTCTGTAAAGAATTCGCGTTAGTATTTTGCAGCTGTGACTTATTAAACTGATAGTTCGGTAATTTTCACATCTGTCGACACCTGCTTTCTTTGGGACTGGTATTATTATATTCTTCTTTAAATCTGAGGGTATTTTGCCTGTCTCATACATCTTGCTCACCAGATGGTAGAGTTTTGTCAGGACTGGCTCTCCCAAGGCTGTCAGTAGTTCTAATGGAATGTTGTTTACTCCCAGGGCCTTGTTTCGACTCAGGTCTTTCAGTGCTCTGTCAAACTCTTCACGCAATATCATATCTCCCATTTCATCTTCATCAACATCCTCTTCCATTTTCATAATATTGTCCTCAAGTACATCGTCCTTGAGTAGACACTCTATATACTCCTTCCAACTTTCTGCTTTCCCTTCTTTGCTTAGAACTGCGTTTCCATCAAAGCTCTTGATATTCATGCAAGTGGTTCTCCTTTCTCCAAAGGTCTCTTTAATTTTCCTGTAGGCAGTAGCTATCGTACCCCTAGTGAGATAAGCCTCTACATCCTTACATTTGTCCTCTAACCCGCACATCAGAAGCAGACAAATTGCGCGAGAGTCGGGAATCTCAAAAACGTCGGTGTTGAGAATGCTACATCAACATCGATTGCACCAGTACCATATGTCTATGCACCAGGATTTGCATGGTGACGACTTTGAACGTCGTGTACAGTTCTGCCACTGAGCACAAGAGAATTTACGGGACGATGGCAGATTTTTGCACGCGTTCTATTTAGCGACGAAGCGTCATTCACCAACAGCGGTAACGTAAACCGGCATAATATTCACTATTGGGCAACGGAAAATCCACGATGGCTACGAGAAGTGGAACATCGGCGACCTTGGCGGGTTAATGTATGGTGCGGCATTATGGGAGGAAGGATAATTGGCCCCCATTTTATCGATGGCAATCTAAATGGTGCAACGTAATGTTCTAACGATGTTACTACAAGATGTTTCACTACATGACAGACTGGCGATGTACTTCCAACATGATAGATGTCCGGCACATAGCTCGCGTGCGGTTGAAGCGGTATTGAACAGCATATTTCATGGCAGATGGATTGGTCGTCGAAGCACCATACCATGGCCCGCATGTTCACCGAATCTGACATCCCCGATTTCTTTCTGTGGGGAAAATTGAAGGACATTTGCTATCGTGATCCACCGACAACGCCTGACGACATGCTTCAGCGCATTGTCAATGCATGTGCGAACGTTACGGAAGACGAACTACTCGCTTTTCAGAGGAATGTCGTTACACGTATTGCCAAATGCATTGAGGTTGACGGACATAATTTCGAGCATTTATTGCATTAATGTGGTATTTACAGGTAATCACGCTGTAACAGCATGCGTTCTCAGAAATGTTAAATTCACTAAGGGACATTATCACATTGGAAATAAAATTTTCAAACGTACCTACGTTCTGTATTTTAATTTAAGAAACCTACCTGTTACCAACTGTTCGTCTAAAATTTGATCGATATGTTTGTGACTGTTACAGCGCCATCTACGACAAAGGGAAAAAACTACGTGCAACACAAATATGTAATAAAAATGGGGGTTCCTATTTAAAAAAACGCAGTTGATATCCGTTTGACCTATGGCAGCGCCACCTAGCGGGCCAACAATAGCGGCATCTGGTTTCCCACTTCAAGCTAGACAAGTTTCGTTCTTTGTAGTCTTTTCGTTTGACGCTTACTTCGTGAGATATTTGGCACGGTCACGATCAATGGACCACCCTGTATAATGGCCTGGTGGTTCCTGACGGAAGATTCAAGTGACATCCTGGAGACATTTTCGCTGGTGGCTCAGAATTCCGATGCGGAAGCCTACTTGGCGCCCACAAGCGAGGCAAATATGAGTCGCTCCATCAGGAGTGTTAGTCATAAGCCCATGTCTGCTCGATCGTTTCGCAGCTATGCTGTTAAACCATACTTGGTCGTCCATCTTGCTTCCAAGTAGAATCAGTTTCCTCCATTTGCTGCGATCCGGTCCTAGGCACTTCAGTCCAGAACCGCGCTGCTGCTGCTACCGTCGCAGGTTCGAATCCTGCCTCGGGCATAGATGTGTGTGATGTCCTTAGGTTAGTTAGGTTTAAGTAGTTCTAAGTCTGGGGGACTGATTACCTCAGATGTTAAGTCCAATAGTGCTTAGAACCATTTGAATTTTTTCTGCGATCGTCAGCGAGTTGCTCCCGCTCGTCACTGTCAATATTAAATGCTTACATATGACACTTGACGCAATCCCTTTAGCTTAGTGAAGGTCTTCCACGAGGTCTCTTTGCTCATGCTATTTTTCTGAGTAATGTGCACCGGGGCAGACGGGAGTTGTCCATATGATGACGAATTCCGAACCATCGCAGGCGACGTCGCTTGAGAGTGGCAGTGATACTCTGTTGTCATGCAGTTTTAAAAGCCACATCATTTGTGATACGATTCTTCGATGATATTCCCAAGATGCTCCGTAAGCACCACAGGTGAAAGGCTTTGAGATTTCGTTTCTGTTTTTCATACGGCGTCCAAAGCTCAGGTCCATACAGGAGAGTACTCAGCACACATCATTGATACACAAGTATTTTTGTCTACAGTGTAAGATGTTTGTTATCCCATACTCGTGTGCAGAACTTTCCGAATGTGCTGGCACCCCTTCCTATTCTTGCATTTATCTCGTTATCCATAGAGAGATCTGTCATTATTGAACCAAGATAGCAGAATTTATCGACTTTCTTGAACAAGGAGCCGTCCAGTTTGATGACAGGTGGATCTGTGTATCCTTGTGCCATGACAACCGTCTTCTTTACGTTTATAGACAAGGAGAAGAGCTTGCATGCAGTAGAGAATTTATCCACAAGCTGTTGCAGATCGTCTTGAGTATGCGCTACAATTTCAGCATCGCCAGCATATTAAAGGCTATTTACAAGCAAGTCTTCCCGGAAGCGCTTGGAGCTGAGTAAGGAAATGTTGTAGAGCTTCCCATCAGCTCTGGTACACAAATGAATGCCCAGGTTAGTTTCACCAAAAGCAACGTTGAGGAACGCTGAGAAAAAAGTGTTGAACAAAGTGGGAGCCAATACGCAGCCTTGACGAACCTCCCTTTTCACAGCAAACGGATCAGATGTGATTCCGTCAAAGACCACAGCATCTTCCATATCTTCGTGAAAAGCCTTGATCATCTTTAAGAGCTTTGGAGGACAGCCTGTCTTCAAAAGTACTGCGTACATTCCTTTTCCGCAAACCGTGTCGAAAGCCTTGTTTAGGTCGATAAAGGCAATTAACAGAGGGGTTTTATGCTCTTGGCACTTTTTATGGATTTGCCGGAGAATGAAGATCATATCAACTGTAGATCGTTTGGGACGAAACCCACATTGTTCCTCAGGGTATATGCGCTCGGCAAGCTTCTGAAGTCTGCCCAACACCACACGGGCAAATGTTTTTCCAGGTATACTCAGAAGTGCGATTCCACGGTGACAGTGCCAATCACCTTCGCCTTTGTATAAAGAAATACTATTGGCATCACGCATATCTTGCGGCATAGTACCATCAGCCCAGCATTTCAGTAAGAGGTTGAAAAACAGCCGAAAAACTGGCTTAAGTTTTACAGTTTCTGTGGAGATTTTGTTTTTGCCAGGGCACTTCCCACATTTGAAATGTGCGATTGCTCTTTGAAGCTCCTCCATAGTAGGCGTTGCATCCAAGTCATGGTAAGGTGTCACCTTCAGAATTTCATCTATTGCGTTTGGACTAATGTTGATGGGATTTGAGTAGAGACTGGAGAAATGTTCTGCCCATCGGGGCAATTGACGATTTCGATCAGTGATGACTTTTCCGTCTGTTTCCTTGAGTGATACGCCCTTCTTCGGAATGGGTCCAATGACCCATTTGATGTCCGAGAACACACCACTAACGTCGCCAGCGTTGAAACACTTCTGTACGCCAGTGCAAAGTTGCTCCCAATTGCAATTGATACAGTTGCGCACAGTGCATTGAACAGCTGCCTTTGCTTTGCTTATCTCCCTGCGTGTAGAAATGCATGAGGTTTTTATGCCAGATGACAGTGGCCTGACGCGTAGCCTCAGTGAGAGGTTTCAGGACATTCACGTTCTCCATGAAACAATCCTGCGATTTTGCCTCCAGATTACTGAACACATTTCCAGCCGTAACGATAAGAAGTGATTTTATCTTCTGCCAGTCTTCAGAAACAGGGGCGGCTGGATTCCAGGGTCTACCTCTTTTCGTATCTCGTCTCCAATTCCATCTACTGCAGCAGTGTTTCTTGTTTGGCAAAGATTAATTTTTGTTTTGCAAGGTGTTCTGACAGAGCGAAACTTTTTAGGCACGGAGCCCACTTTTGTCGCTACTGGTGCATGAACCGTGTCACAATCTCCACTAAGGAAAGAACGTGTATCAAGAAAGTAACGTAGGTCTTTCCCTTTAATTAGAATAAGATTTAATTGGTGCTAATGTTTGTATGTATTGGTGACATACAACTGATACTTTGCACAGAATTCAAGCAACCGTAGATGATTTTCGTTCATTTTTCTCACTCCGTGTTTGCCTAGGCAGTCAGGCCAAGTGGCAAAATCACTACCAATACGAGCGTTGAAATCACCAAGGATGCATAAACGGTCCCCGGAGTGCACTCCTTATACCACATCACTCAGTTGTTCATAAAACTGATCCTTGGCATCTGCAGCTGAGGTAAGTACTGGTGCATATACAGATATTAGCGTCAGTGGTAAACTATCTGTTGTGAAACGCAGAGTCATAATGCGCTGTGAGATCCCAATCGGGTTTTCGGTGCAACACAGCAAGTCACTGCGGACAGCAAAACCGATTCCGTGCTGTCTGGGACTAGCAACATCTTTGCCCTTCCAGAAAAAAGTGTTGCTTTTTTCCCGTATTGAGTGTTCTTCTTGTTGCCTGGTTTCCTGCAGTGTTGTTATAGCGATATTGAGTCTGACTAGCTCTAAGTCGATAGCAGCCGTTTTGCGTAGCTCTTGTGAGCTTCCACAGATGTCCGGGAAGCCTTGCTGCATAGTGCGGATGTTCCATGTACCGATGCGTAATGAAATACCTTCACCTTTCATTTAATTTTTTTTTATTTTTGTAGAAGCGGGTGTCGATATTATGGTGACGACCAGTAGCAGTGTTAGTGTTCCACACACCCAATGGAACAATCCTCACCAAGACGGGCCAGTACTAAATTACAGGCCCACATCATGAAAGTCGATATCCAGCAGGATTTTGGAACATATATTGTGTTAGAACATTATGAATTACCTCGAAGATAACGGTCTATTGACACACAGTCAACAAGGATTTAAAAAATATCGTTCTTATGAAACACAACTAGTTCTTTACTCGCACGAAGCGTTGAGTGCTATTGACAATAGATTTCAAATTGATTCCGTATTTCTGGATTTCCGGAAGGTTATGGACGTTGTATCACACAAGTGGCTTGTAGTGGAATTGCGTGCTTATGGAATATCTCAGTTACGTGACTGGATTCGTAATTTCCTGTCAGAGAGGTTGCAGTTCGTCGTAACTGACGGAAAGTCATCGAGTAAAACAGAAATGACTTCTGGCGTTTCCCAAGATAGTATTAAATGCCCTTTGGTGTTCCTTATCTATATAAACGATTTGGGAGACATTTAAGCAACTCTATTAGGTTTTTTTTTTTTTTTGGAGATGACGCTGTCGTTTATCGACTCGTAAAGTCATCTGAAGATCAAAACTAATTGCAAACAGATTTATAAAATTTATCTGTATGGTGCAAAAAGGCAAATGACCTTAAATAACGAAAAGTGTGAGGTCATGCACATGAGTACTAAAATGAATCCGTTAAACTTCGGTTACACGATAAATCAGTCAAATCTGAAGGCCGTAAATTCAACTAAATGCCTAGTAATTACAATTATGAACAACTTGAATTTGAAGGAATACATAGCAAATGTTGTTCGAAGGCTAACCAAAGACTGCGGTTAATTGGCAGGACACTTAGAAAATGAAACAGATCTACCAAAGAGACTGCCTACACTTCGCTTGTCCGTCCTCTTTTGTAATACTGCTGCACGGTGTCGTATCCTTACCAGAAAGGATTGAAGGAGTACATCGAAAAATTCAAAGAAGGGCAACACCTTTTCTATTATCGTTAAATTTGGGAGGTAGTGTCACCGAAATGATACAGGATTTCGGATGGAAGCCGTTAAAACAAAGTTGTTTTTCGTTGCGTCGGAATCTTCTCACGAAAATTCAGTCACCAACTTTCTCCTCCGAATGAGAAAATATATTGTGGACATCGATCTACATAGGGAGAAACGACCTCCATAATAAAATAAGGGAAATCCGAGCTCGTATGGAAAGATATAGGTGCTATTTTTTTCCACGTGCTGAACGAGATTGAATTAATAGAGAATTTTGAACGTGGTTCGATGAACCCTCTGCCCGGCACTTAAATGTGATTTACGGAGTATCCATGTAGGCGTAGACAGTACTAAAGAAGTAAAAAAATTAACAGATCATGCCTGATGGGGCAGTTATACTGCATGAACAGCAATAATGCAATAAGAGGTAAACTTTTTCTTTCCTTCCATTATTTTGTGACTGTTGCCAGCGAGAAAATTTTTCCAAGAGATTTAAAAATGTTTTTTAAAGTTTGTTGCAAGTCGTTAAGTGGTCGCATACCAAAACAATGGATGAATAAAATTTGGGTATTCGAACGTCTTGGGCTACATGGATTTTGTTGCGAAGCAGCTTTCGGGTTTGTGTGCCTTGATTAGAAAATTTAAAACTGAACAGACAGTCCTCAAAACATCAGCGAGAATTTCTAGGCCCGCAAAGATATGCGATATCGTTGTTAGCATTAAATTAAGCATCGTAAAATTGCAGTGCTTTAATTTGACATGCATACGAAACAACGAATGCTATGAAATGGTGTACTGAATCATTTATATGCTAAATGAATGACTATAAATCCCTAAACACAAGGTTTGACTTACTAAAACACATTGTACGATAGAAGTTCTACATATATTATTTAAAGTCTCTAAATTGTACTCTACCTGAAAGACTGTTGCAATCATATTAAAGTGCATACAGTAATAATTCGTGGCGTTACACCTTATACACTACTGGCCATTAAAATTGCTACACCACGAAGATGACGTGCTACAGACGTGAAATTTAACGGACTGGAAGAAGATGCTGTGATATGCAAATGATTAGCTTTTCAGAGCATTCACACAAGGCTGGAACCGGTGGCGACACCTATAACGTGCTGACATTAGGAAAGTTTCCAACCGATTTCTCACACACAAACAGCAGTTGACCGGCGTTGCCTGGTGAAACGTTGTTGTGATTCCGTGTAAGGAGGAGTAATGCGTACCATCAGGTTTCTTCCGACTTTGATAAAGGTCGGATTGTAGCGTATCGCGATTGCGGTTTGTCGCATCGCGACATTGCTGCTCGCGTTGTTCGAGATCCAATGACTGTTAGCAGAATATGGAATCGGTGGGTTCAGGAGGGTAATACGGAACGCTGTGCTGGATCCCAACGGCCTCGTATCACTAGCAGCCGAGACGACAGGCATCTTATCCGCATGGCTGTAACCGATCGTGCCGCCACGTCTCGATCCCTGAGTCCACAGATGGGGACGTTTACAAGACAACAGCCATCTGAACGAACAGTTCGACGACGTCTGCAGCAGCATGGACTATCAGCTCGGAGACCATGGCTGCGGTTATCCTTGACGCTGCATCACAGACAGGAGCGCCTGCGATGGTGTACTCAACGACGAACCAGGGTGCACGAATAGCAAAACGTCATTTTTTTGGATGAATGCAGTTTCTGTTTACAGTATCATGATGGTCGCATCCGTGTTTGGCCACATCGCGGTGAACGCACATTGGAGGCGTGTATTAGCCATCGCCATACTGGCGTATCGTCCGGCGTGATGGTATGGGGTGCTATCGGTTACCCGTCTCTGTCACCTCTTGTTCTCACTGACGGCACATTGAACAGTGGACGTTACATTTCAGATGTGTTACGACCCGTAGCTCGACCTTTTCATTCGATCCCTGCGAAACCCTACATTTCAGCAGGATAATGCCCGAGCGTATATTGCAGGTCCTGTACGGGCCTTTCTGGATACAGAAAATGTTCGACAGCTGCCCTGGCCAGCACATGCTCCAGATCTCTCACAAACTGAAAACGTCTGGTCAGTGGTGGCCGAGCAACTGGATCGTCACAATACGCCAGTCACTACTCTTGATGAACTGTGGTATCCTGATTTCTCACGATCTATGCCCCCAATTTGCGTGAAAATGTATTAACATGTTCTAGTATAATATATTTGTCCGATGAATACCAGTTTATCATCTGCATTTCTCCTTGGTGTAGCAATTTTAATGGCCAGTAGTGTATCATGTATATGTTAAAACTTTTAATTTTTTTTTCGACCTCGCTTTCGTTATCAACATCAAAACGGCTTCTGTAGAATCATACTGATAGTCATTTTACAGGTCCTCATGTTTATAAGAGATCTCTGTTAATGAGTTAGAATCTCTTGAGAGTCGCCCCAGTGGCTACTTCAAAAGTAATTGCTGACCATTTCGGTAAGTAATGGAGAGTCCGTCACAAACCAGTGTGGGCGACAGGTACCTGATCCAGTGGTGGGAGTGCGCCGGACAGCAGGTGTTTGTGGGACTGCGGGCGCCGAGCTATCGAGCCCTGGCGCCGTGCCACGGTCTACGGCGCCTGGCGCCGCCGCCCTCGCCGCCCCGCCGCCCACACGGTGCCGCAGCGCCGCCCCGCTGCACCGCATCGCCCTACGCTACCCGGCACTGGCCATCTCCACCGCCGCCTACAAGCGCACGTCCTGACAATTCCCATGTCAACGACCCGGCGCCGAGGGGCGCCCTTTGCAATGCATGAGCTCCGACGTAACGCACGCCGACCGCAGGCTCTGCTGATGGCTGCCGTCGGGCTCTGAATCCCCCTGGTGTATCGGCACTGGGTTCGATTTCTCTGCTTCGACTGTCCGTTTGTTACTGCTCCACACTGTGTTACATCGGAGCGTGGCGCGGCTCTCCACACCGTCGTCTGAAACACAGACCCTACTCACATGGATTATCGACATTCAAGAAACGCTATTTGAATGCGTCAGTAATTTAACAGCGATTGCAGCGGAACTTGTAAAATTGCTAGTGGGGGAAGTTATTTAAACGAAATAATGAGAGACGAGAATGTTTTGCATTTGTTAATATCACAAGATACCATTTAGATGTACACTGTCACATTTTCTTGATCCAAACTGTGCTAGCTAATGGACGTATGCAGAAATGGGGTAAATTCAGAATTTTTTTTTTTTGTCGGGCCTAATATTATCTTCAACATCTTTCTTTCTCTTATTTCTTATTTCTCTATCAGAACTCTTCTCTTCATAGCAAAGCAACCTGCGGCATATAGGCTCTCCTATCTTATTCCTGTGCACTTTTTAATGATTTATCTTGGCGTCAACTGATATTGTTTTCTACCTGTAGACACATTTGCTATACTGTTTCCATTTTTCTGTCATCTTTCTCAGAAGTGTTTGGCTCTATCTAGTCTCCCAGAAATTTTAACTTTTCCATCCGTTGATTTTCCCTTCTTTTTTCTCTAGTACCTCAGGTGGTGAGCTTAATATTTGTAAATCGGTTTTCTCGAAGGAGATGTGGAATCCCTCATTTGCTATTTGTGTCTCCAGCTCCTTGATTTATTCTATAGCTGTGTCAAGTGACTCAGAAAAAAATCGATGTCATCTGCAAAGGTCAGGTAGTCAACTGTAAAATTTATCTCTTTGTAGCCAGGCCTAACTCCATTTTGAACACTGATGTCAGTCGTCATTTTTCGTCACTCGCGGATCATTTTCTCAGCGCACTTGAAAATTAGAGGCGAAATTGCATCTCATTGCCTGACTCCTGACCTGACACGAAAAGCCTCCAAGATCCCTCCCATAAACTATTCTAGAGGTGGTGTCAGTGAGAATATGTCGGGTAATAGGTCTTTCCTTACTACGTAAGATTCTTTGAAGATTCCGAGAAGATGGATTTGGTCGACTGAATCATAAACCTCTTTTTTAAATCTACTAATGTCACTGCGAATTTCTTTCCTCCGCGTTACAACTAAGCAACAACACGTTGACGATTTATGATCTTGGTGTTCACCTAACTGTGAGTCTAATTCCTTTCCCGCCCTAGTCTGAAGCGCAGTCAAAAATATTGTAGGTTATCAATGGAAGAGAGATGTCACGTTGCATTATGCAGTAGGCAAAATAGTGCGGAAGACCAGGTATGTGGAATGTCCTCAGTTTGATACTTGTCACGGAGTATTTCAGTTTATGGACAGAAATGTTTCCTGGATTCGTCCACATTTCAGCCCTTACCGAGTCTTTGACAGGTGTTTTGTTGATCTTTAATGTATGTATAACCTGTTTAATTTCATCTCTTGTAGGAAGTGATGAATCGAGATTGATGGAACTGCTGTTTTCGAGTTTGAAGCTAGATCTTGGACCCTCACGATTAAGAAGAAATCAAAATAATTCGCCAGGATTTGACAGTTATCCTGATATCGTAGTTAACTTTACAAATGGGGCCTTTGAAAGGTAAACTTTACTTCCTGACATTTCGTTTGAAAATCTTGTGGAGGTCCTAAGAGTTGTTCATTGTAATGTATTTCTCAGTCCGTAGCAGGTGGTTCTTGTCGAAAGCACGTTTCAGCCCTCGGATAATTTCAGCATTATGTTTTGTAGTGTCCATGAATTTCGTCCAATTATTCTGAAGGTTCCATTTCTGCCAAGGAAGCTGCCTTTTTCTTCCAGCCATATCACATTCCCAAGTTCACTATGGATGTTTCTTTGGTTTTGCTAGTGGGACTGTTTCGTTAGCTGTATTCACTAGTGCTTCTTGCTATTTATCTCAGTAATCTTACTAATCCAACTGGAATTCCCTGCTAGATATGAAAGTCTCTGTGATGAGTCTGCTGACTTTTTTCGTTGGTCTTTAAGAGACAGTGAGCTGCGTCGAGGTTTACATTTCTCTCGTTTTTGACTGCCTGGACGCATTTTGTGCTTTCTTTGCGCTAGCTATGAGCTCTATCTGGAACACACGAAGTTGGTGTTTGGTGACATCCACATTTTATGTTTCCTGTATAGGTGTTCCAATGATTTTAGAATTAGAGTAAATCCCTTGCAAAGCTTGACGAGTCCCTCTCCATTCCAGTTTGTTCTATTACGAGAAGAATATTCTACAACATTGCTTTTGAATTTTCTTTCTCTAGCGACTGGTGCATTGAAATCCTCCAGCAGGATGATCTTGTGCTACTCAGGAATCTTGTGGTTGATCTTGTATCTGGGAGTCTCCAATACTTCCGTGCATTTGCTGCAAGCTCCCCAGAATACAGAATCCTGTTTGCATCACTCGAAACAACGGTGGATTGGTTACTATACGGGGTAGCAGCATTTGCTGAATTGTTCTCCAGGTTTTTAACAGCTGTTGACTTTGATCAGTAATGTTTCACACTGGCAAAGGTACTGCCACAGCTTTGAGCCTTGGGACCCCAGCACTGACTCGCTGACCCAATTTCTCGCCAAGATTGGTCATTCCATTTGGTTTGCATGGCTTTAGAGAGGCCCACCATTAGGGTACATGCAGGCTAGTTATATTGTACATGTTGGAGTTGGAATGAAAGTAGCTAGTTCGATTCTCTTGCTGTATCGAATATATTAATGTTGCATATGGTTAGCAATGACGCAATACACTTCCTTTAATCCAGAACCACAAGGATCCTCTCAGGTTTGGTCCTAAAGTTACTACAATATAAGGAATTCTTTGTGAATAATTTCTACCTATATTTTATTCGTTAATCTGGATATGATCATATGATGATAAAATTTAAGATCGTTGAATAGGTGAATAATTATGAATAGCTGGTGACACAATAAGATTCATATACTTCCTGTCAGAATTAGTGCTTGAACACGAAAATTTTTAAATTCACCGAAACAGTTGTATTGTGTTCTATGGCCACATTGGCCGTATGATTCCTACAAGGTTGAGCAATTGCACCTTTCTCAACGAAAGAGACAATCTACAGCGAAATAAGAAAAGAGCAGCAGGAAGTGGGGAGGATTCGGAAGGATATTCATAAACACGTTCCACTCAAGAATAAACTCTAAGAGCACCTTGGTTTCCAAGAAAAGCCAAAACCAAAGACAGACGAAACAGGGATTGTAGCAAAGATAGCAAAGAAGGAACAGCACAGGAAACGAATTCGGGAATACGTAGCATAAATTAAGACCCAGGCACAAGGGATAAAAGTGGTGTTATTTAAATAGCATGATCAGAAAATTGCCGATAGGGAAAGAAGCGTGTTGGGCTTACATTGAAATTTAAAACCTGATAATACGATTTTACGACTCAAAAGGTTGTTTGGGATGTCAAGAAAAATAATCATGAAAATGTCACTTTTTGTTCGACGAAGCGAAGAAACAGAAAATAAAAAAAAAACGCGTATTCATTTTTGATCGTATCTATAATACTTCGCTTACGAAACTTGACGTCGGATTGCGCTAACGGATGTATTGGTTGGCTTCCATTTTTAAGTTCACTGACATAACTGAAGTTGAATGAAATGCGTTTTGAAAGTTACATTTCCCGATTTGGCTGGAGATTTTGTAACCCAAGGCCATCATTTAAATGGACGAATGTAAGAAATATCACGAAAACACCATTAAAGTTGACCGGTGGAACGGACTTTTAACAGCCTCTGACTGAACCAAGGCAGTACTCGTCTCTTCTGTTTGTCACTATACCCTGTAGTCAGGCCAAATTACTGCAGAATTCATAGCTCTATGACTGACTTTGGCGCTGTGCTGCACCCCAGTTCCTGGAAAGACCACCTTTTCGCCCTTGAAACTGTCAAGTTATTTCCCCATCTTACATAACAGAAAACAGTACATCTTTTTTTGACACATGTGTTTAGCTCCCAGAATTAGGTACGAAAATGTGCTTGTAATTAATGCCTCCGAAATTTTTATATGAAAACTCTTTAAGTTTTTTAAATGAAATAAATTTTATTATCATTCTACATCTCTATTCCCCACGTCTACATATTTGCAGCCGTCTTCCGCTACAGAGTTCCGAATTACAGCGTGTAACACGGCTGTGTTTAAAGTATCTATGTCGGTGCGTGAGAAACAGCGTACTGTATCAGGTCTACATCTACATGGCTACTCCTCTGTTCACACTTAAGTGCCTGGCACAGAGTTCATCGAAACATTTTCATACTACTTCTCTACCATTCCACTCTCGAATGGCGCCTGGGAAAAAGAAACACCTCAATCTTTCTGTTCGAGCCCTGATTTATGTTATTTTATTATGATGATCATTTGTCCCTACGTTGGTGGGTGTCAACAAAATACTTTCGCATTCGGAAGAGAAAGTTGGAGATTGAAACTTCGTAAATAGATCTCACCGTAAAGAAAACCGCCTTTGCCTCAGTGACTGCCACCCCAACTCGCTTATCATATCAGTGACACTCTCGCCCCTATCGCACGAAAACACGAAACGAGCTGCCCCTCTTTGCACCTTCTCGAAGTCCTCCGTCAATCCCACCTGGTAAGGACCCCACACGGTGCAGCAATATTCCACCAGAGGACGGACAAGTATAATGTAGGCTGTCTCTGTAGTGGGTTTTTATTGTATTCTAAGTGTTCTGCCAACAAAGCGCAGTCTTTGTTTCGCCTTCCCCACAATATCATCTATGTGGTCTTTCCAATTGAAGTTACTCGTAATTGTAATTCCTAGGTATTTAGTCGAATTGACAGCCCTTAGATTTGTGCGATTTATCGTATACCCAAAATTTATCGGATTTCGTTTAGTATCCATGTGGACGACCTCGCACTTTTCCTTGTTTAGTGCCAATTTCCACTTTTCACACCATACAGAAATTCTCTCTAGATCTTTTGTAATTACAATTGATTGTCTCATGATTTTACTAGACAGTAAATTACAGCGTCATCTGCAAACAATCTAAGGCGACTGCTCAGATTATCACCTAGACCATTTATGTAAATCAGGAACAGCAGAGGGGCTATGGCACTACCTTGCGGAACGCCAGATATCGCTTCTGTTCTACTCCATGATTTACCGTCTGTCACTACGAACTGTGACATCTCTGATGTCTACGATATAAACAATGAAAATTTTTTGGAGTATTTTATTGCTTGAACAGGGTCTTTCAAGATGTCTGTAAGTGAACACATATTTATTCAAATGGCTCTGAACACTATGGGACTTAACATCTGAGGTCATCAGCCCCCTAGAACTTAGAACTACTTAAACCTAACTAACCTAAGGACATCACACACATCCATGCCCGAGGCAGGATTCGAACCTGCGACCGTAGTGAAGCCCCTGGAACCACTCGGCCACACTGGCCGGCGAAAATATTGGTAGAATGGCACCTCTCCCTAGGTCGCTGCCATAATCGCCAACGACGGTAATCTGGGTTCGTACAGGACCGTGATTCATCGCTGAGCACGTTGCGACGCCATTCATCAGTAGACCATGCTTCACAGTCACGGCAAAGACCGTTTGTGCTATGGAGATAGCGGCATCTTACGCATGAGATAGTAATTCCCTAAACCTGCAGCTATTACTTTTCAACTGACGATGCGGGGTGACACAGATCGTTGTACTGATTCATTACTTGTTCTCGGATGGCAGTCCCAGATGTGGAGATCTTATAATATTCTTAGTGCAAAATACGACAGTTCCTCTTATAGTGGTCAGACGTGATCCACCGGAAGCTGGTTGACGTGTATTCCTGCCCGTACTTTCCCATGCAGTACAACACCACATCACTATGACATCCAAATCTCCCACAAATCTTAGTATTGCTTAGCCCGACTGGCTGGCTAAATAGAAACCTACATTGAAGGCCCTTCCAGACTCTCTCAGGTACTGATAAAGGTGTCTCGCACGAGTAGGTGGCACGCCCATGTTCCTCACAGTGATCATTCAACAGGTGACGCTGTTCACTCCCCACATTATACTCTACGAGCCTGGTCACAACAGTAAACATGAACAACCTTCTTATGGTCATTCTAGCTGTCAGAGAGAACTGTAACTCCAGTTAATTATACAACTGCTGATGGTGTGTATGTTTGCAAAGTTACATTGATACTCAAAAATATCTTGTGAATATGTATTTCGTTTTCTGTTGAGCATTTCATTTTAACTCCTCGAATTCCTTATTTTCTTCCTAATTGACAAAGGACCAAAGCAGACCATGTTATAGACACTGGCGTGTGGAAACATGCAAAAATAAATTGATATTCTGCTTAGATTATTTCCTAAACCAGCAATTGTTCTAAAGGAAAAAATTGCTGCATTTCGTTGATTGCCCCATTAAAAATTTTCAGCAGTATGTACACGTAAGATTTCGAGTAGTGGTAGCGTAGGTGCTTTTGCACGGCATGTTTCGAAGTCCCAGATTTGCTGCTTAGGCCTGTATTTGCCTCCATTCATTTATTGACATACTACAGAGAAAGCTGCACCTCTTCCAAGAACCTAATGGTCAAAAAATGGCTCTGAGCACTCTGGGACGTACAGTTTCAGGTCATCACTCCCCTAGAACTTCGAACTACTTAAACCTAACTAACCTAAGGACATCACACACATCCATGCCCGAGGCAGGATTCGAACCTGCGACCGAGGCGGTAGCGCGGTTCCAGACTGTAGCGCAGAGAACCGCTCGGCCACTGAGGCCGGCCCTAATGATCAGAAATTTTGGACCCTCGGTCTGAATTTGCCAAATAAATATTGGAGGCATAGTACAGGTAAATGCCAGTATCTTGCTATGACTGCTCGCATTCAGTACTTCCTTCCTGCTTAACGAGTTATTACAGAAAATTGTTCCATAAACTATTAACGACATGTAATTTACAATGTGTATTAATATGTTGATTTAAAAAAATACTAAATGTATTAACATGTATTTATAGTTCATTTAATTTATAAACTAGATCAACTAGCACTGGTAGAAAAACTAACAGTTCCAGAATTTATCTTACTATTTCACTTACAAGGAAACATCCCCATCGCACCCCCCTCAGATTTAGTTATAAGTAGGCACAGTGGATAGGCCTTGAAAAACGGAACACAGATCAATCGAGAAAACAGGAAGAAGTTGTGTGGAACTATGAGAAAAGTAAGCAAAATATACAACCTGACTAGTCCATGCGCAAGATAAACAACATCAAGGATAGGATGAGCGCAGGAGCGCCGTGGTCCCGTGGTTAGCGTGAGCAGCTGCGGAGCGACAGGTCCTTGGTTCAAGTCTTCCCTCGAGTGAAAAATTCAATTTTTTTTATTTTCAGACAATTATTATCTGTACGTCTATTATCTTTTCATCACTTATTTGGGAGTGGTTATCACATCCACAAGAAAACCTAAATCGGGTAAGGTAGAAGAATCTTTTTACCCATCCGCCAAGTGTACAAGTTAGGTGGGTCGACAACATATTCCTGTCATGTGACGCACATGCCGTCACCAGTGTCGTATAGAATATATCAGACGTGCTTTCCTGTGGAGGGATCGGTTGACCTATGACCTTGCGATAAAATGTTTTCGGTTCCCATTGGAGAGGCACGTCCTTTCGTCTACTAATCGCACGGTTTTGCGGTGCGGTCGCAAAACACAGACACTAAACTTATTACAGTGATCAGAGACGTCGATGAACGAACGGACAGATTATAACTTTGCGAAAATAAAGAAAGTAAAATTTTCACTCGAGGGTACACTTGAACCACGGACCTCTCGTTCCGCAGCTGCTCACGCTAACCACGGGGGCCACGGCACTGCTGCACTGATATTATCCAAGATGTTGCCTATGTTGCGCATGGACTACGCAGTTTGTATATTTTGCTTATTTTTTTCATAGTTCCACACAACTTCATGTTTTCTCGATTGATCTCTGTGCAGTTTTTCAAGGCCTATCCACCGTGCCAACTTATAACTAAATCTGAGGTGGGTGCGATGGGGAGATTCCCTTGTTAGAATTCATATATGTATCTACACCCAAAATTAAGAGCATTCTACCCTGTTCAGTGACTTCAATCCATGTGCTGCATTAACAGTCGGTGTTAGTATGCCGGGTGGTCATAAATCTCGATTCACTTTCAAAAAATAGTTGATACATTTACAGAATATGCTTGTATGTTTTTTCATCTCACTTGAAAATTGCCTCAAACCATTTCGAAGCGTTGTTCGCTTCATTGAAGAGCAGACCTGAATAGATTCTGAATCATGTTCAGTAAAATACCCGACGCTGCATCCTGGATTCAAGCACTTAGATCCTGAAAATCCTTTACCTTTCTTTCGTACACCCTTGACTTGACGTATCCACACGCAAATACACTTCCAGGACTGTCAAATCAGATCGGCGTGATGGGCACAGCCATGTTGAACCTCTGCTGCCCACCTGTTGGTGACCCTTCGACTTAGGCACTCTTTTACTATGAGGACAAAACGAGAGGGTGCTCCATCCTGATGGAACACAACAGTATGAGCAATGCCTTGTTGCTGAAGTTCTGATTCCAGGAATCGGTCTTTCACATTCAGTGATAGCGAGTTTCGGCACACCATATGGGACAGTTAGGCTTCTTAACTTTTCGATAGATGTGGAACGTGGCTTCATCCGTACACAAAATGTGATTCATAAGATGATCATGTATGCAACCCTTACCGAATCGTATAACATGCAGTTTGCCTAGTTGCGTAATCTTTGGGGTCTAATTTGGGAAGCACCTGAGTGTGGTACTTTTTTTTTCTTTAGCGTGAAATCTTATCGTTGATTTTGGCAAGTGGTTCCAATGGCTCTGAGCACTATGGGACTTAACTTCTGAGGTCATCAGTCCCCTAGAACTTAGAACGACTTAAACCTAACTAACCTAAGGACAACACACACATCCATGCCCGAGGCAGGATTCGAACCTGCGACCGTAGCCGTCTCTCGGTTCCAGACTGCAGCGCCTAGAACCGCTCCGCCATTCCTGCCAGCTTTTGGCAAGTCTAACGCACTTAAACGACTTATTGATGCTGTTAGATTTCTTTCGATTACTTCTCTGAACATCCTCTAGTGGTATAGAAACAGGCCTGCGCGTAATTTATCGGCAACCTTTCCAGTCCATTGGAACTTACTGACAATTAGTCAAATGTTTGCTCTTGTCGATGTTGGCTTCTAAAATGTCCAAATAAAACCCCACTGCACCACCAAATCAGAAAAATCATGCAACTGCACAGCAACAACATACGTTCTTAAATCCTAAACGTTCTTGTTGATTATCGAAAAAAAGGCCCATGTTATCACAGAACTGGAGTTTAATGATATATTACGCTAAATGCATTCATTATTTTTTGGAAACGGATAGAGACTGTATGATCGTCCTTTATCACCGTGGATTACTCTCATAACTGAGTTCAGCTGGACGTCTACTTTCACTAAGCGGGCGCTTCGGAGCCAAACTGCAGCGCAGTATTGTGCTGCAGAGTATACCAGTGCTAGGGATGCTCCTCGGAGAAATGATGTGGTTACATCCCATGTACTGCCTGCCAGCTTTCTCACAAGGTTCACTCGTGTTTGTATCTTCTTGGCCAAGTTGAAAAGGCGTTTTTTGTATGTTCAAGTTCTGTCCAGAGTGACTCCCAGGTATTTTTGGCTTTCGTTGTATCTGATTGTGCTAAGAGGGCCGGACTGTGGACTGATCTTTACTGATGAAAGGCGATTACAGAGGTGGAACAGGCTTACCTCTTGTTTTACAAAAAAAAATGGTTCAAATGGCTCTGAGCACTATGGGACTTAACATCTGTGGTCATTAGTCCCCTAGAACTTAGAACTACTTAAACCTAACTAACCTAAGGACATCACACACATCCACGCCCGAGGCAGGATTCGAACCTGCGACCGTAGTAGTCGCGCGGTTTCGGACTGAGCGCCTGAACCGCTAGACCACCGCGGCCGGCGGCTTTAGAAACATTTGGTCTCAGTCGCCATGTCTCAAAATACTCGTAAAGTTTAGTAAGGCTGTTCGTTAGGTGTTCTTCACATTCAGAAAGTTCTTCACTCTGATATGAAATTGCCAGGTCATGTGCATATTGTACAGTCCGGTCTAAAACTACTTGCTGGCTACCAGTGCTTTCAAACATCTGCCCATCAGACCTCCGTCGAAAGGCCGCTCTTTACAACCTCTGTCAGCAAGTTTCTGAAAACAACTCGATCCCTCTTAATGACGAATTGCTATGAGTGCCAAGGAAACGCCTCGAATTTAGAACACCAGCATATGAAATGCTATCCACAGGATCCGACCAGGACGCAGAGTGGAATCGTGAGTGGCAAGCTAAAGAACCCGAAACCACGAACTTGTAGACAATCCAACAGTTCCAGTTCCAGGCTTCCACCAACCAAGGGAGGTGTGGGTGCAATTGAACAGATATCGGACTGGAGAGGGTAGGTGCAAATACAACATGCACAAGTGGGGTTTTCAAGTGACAGTGAGTGTGACTGTGGTGACACCCAAAGAGCCACATTGTGAATATATGTCCAATCAGACGATTCCCTGTTGTCAGCATTCCACAAGGCACTCCACTGGATCGAGTCCATCAACATCTGAGTGTAGTCTGAGACGTTTTAAAACTTGTATTCTGTATATAATTTCACATGTTCATTTTTATATATATTTCTTTTTTTTGCTAAATGTGTATTACTGTAATTGGTGCATACGACAATAACAAATTACCGTGGATTAACTGAAGGCGATCTCCTGACTAGAATAGAGCAGCATCTGCTTTAAGCCGCGACTCGCCCCCACTACGGGGCCACTGTACGAGCAAAGTGGCCGGCAGTGATGCGGTGTGTGACGTTTTTAATCCCGCGCCCCCGCGCCGGCCGCCGCCCCCTCCCGCGCCTCCGCCCCCGCCTCCGCCTTTTGTGGCGGTGCCGCCGCGGGGTGCCGCCCCCAGCGGCCTCGCCGCACGGCCGCCCAGCCACTCACTTAAGTCGCCTAAGTTCGCCGCCGCTTTCTCCAAACTCGCGCAACTTGCCCCTCCCTCTGCCCTGGCGCCGGAAATTCTGTGCCGGTACTCCACTAAATTTGCAGGTGCACTTAGGACCTTCCTTCAGACCGTGCCCGCGTTTCCCTTCCACTGTCTAAGTTTTACAGCCGGTGTGGAGTTATTTTAACGTCGGAGTTAGTCCTTAACCAGTTGCGCTAGCCACACAATTCTGACTACCATCTGCCCCTCTAATTCTGTGCACTGTACTACAGTCAGTAGAGCTGATAGTCACAGAATCCGCCATCATTCAGTATCCTTGTACGCCACTGAGACCATTGCCCCTGTGTAGAACCATATGAAGAGCCTACAGAAAAAAATGGGGTAAGTCAAATTTTGTACATTTTTAAACGTTCAAGATAACAAAAAATAGATAAACACTTCAGCCACGTGTAACTAAGGTAATTATGATGCAAAATTTAATGATCGTAGAGGATGTACTTTAGAAAAAATTGTAACTGAAATTACAAGATAAAAAATACAATAAATGCAAAGGAAATACATCTGTACCACGAAATGAACTTGGTAAGTCCACGATTTTTTGGTAAGCTTTCGTCTCTTCTTTGTGGTGTTTACCATTGTAAGAATGCCTTTGTTGTTCTTCAATGTTGATTAGTTATGTGGTGCACAGGAATAGAAATTCCTTGCACCACGACCCCAAAACTGCTTATTTTCTTGAGAGCCTGCATATGTTTCATAAGGTGTTGGCAGGAGCTCTGAAAATATACCAGCAAAATTAGTTATTTGCGAAGTAATCGTGATTTATTTTTCAAAAGTTTGCTCGATGAGGCTGTAAGATTTTGGTTCTTTCTCAGGCTCTATGTCTACTTGTAGACCAACACAATGTTCCAGAGGTACCGGGCTGGGAACCACTATCGTACATTACTCAGTTAACCATTCTTGTTTCGATTAATTGCTGAGTTTATTCACAGTTCAAGCGTCTTCTGAAGACTTTTATAATCATTTGATTACTTCTTAATCAGTTGTGCGATCTATTCTGACTCATACGGCTTTTGTAATTTTTCTGTTACTATAAATTTTATAACACGGTTTGAATTCGCGGTTTGTGTCCTTTATGTGTTTCGGCAACCCGTCAACCATGATTGTCGAGCATCATGAAGGGGGTAACCCAATAGATACCGTACTCATTTTCCTTTTATTTTGTAATTTTCTGAGTAAAATTTTCTGAGTAAAATGCCATGTTTACTAGGTCAAACTCTTAGATTCCGTAACTATGACAGTTACTTATCCAGTTGGAAGCCCAGGCCCTCCAATGATAAGAATAGTCGAATGGCCTGATAAGTTCAAGAACTTATTTTGTGGCGTTTCCAATGGGCGCCGCATTGAATTTTCAAGTAGCCTATTTAGTTGATGGGGGTGAACTGGAATTTTATATGATATGGCGTGATAGAATTGGCGTTACATCTATTTTGAATATCAAAAGAGCAGGCTAGAGCTGTGTCCACAGCACACCCGGCTTCTGGCAATGGAACATTTTTATCTCTATTTTTGTTCATATGTGCTTGTTTCATCTATGTTGCAACACAATGCGAAAGAGGTCAGACTCAACAGCTAGCTATCCGAGATCAATTTGTTCAGTTTCTAATTTTAAAACTGGCTTATCCTTAAGCTTCTATTCATTATAGTTTCTGTTGCATACATAAGATATTCTAAAGAAACACAGAAATACCTGCGGTAACGGTTCTTTTATAATAAACTGTCTTTTGTCGTTGAAATGTTATTTTTTGGAACCTGGTGCCTTAACGCTACCAGCTCCTCGTTAGCTATGGCATTTCAGATACCCTCAGAATTACAATTTACTTTACGGAAATTAAACACAGGATAAAAGGCAAAAGAATGTAGGCCAGTACACCTTACTTAATACTCTAACAAGAACGGAAGATATGCTTCCTTGCACACGGAAGTATCACCTAATGTGATAGAATAATATCAAACAGTAAGTCATAACAAGAAACTAATAAAGCTAAACACTGACCAGGATAGGTAGTTCTAAGCTGAGGCAAAAACTGGGCAATCTAAGGAACTATGTTTTAACCGTATCAACATTAACCTACAACAAGGCCATCCCAACACAACTCAGTTTGTGCTAACGATAAAGCCTGTTGAACAGCCAGTGAGTAGGTAGCCTGCAATAAGCTGCAGAGTCGTAAGAATACGACCACCACTTATCAAAGTAAGCGAAATCATAGTGATACACCACAAGAATACATAATAGCCATGAAATAACTTTCAGTTTCGCAATGCAAGACATGAGAGTTATCTTTGCGGCACGCGCTCCAGAAGCTCGGCGTAGCTCTCTTTCGCGTCGTAATCCGCCAACTGCCAGGCGGCTCCAAAGTCGCGCTCTTCTTCGAGTCCATGCGGTTATGCGGTTCCGCTGCTCCACAAAGACCGAGGAACTGTCTTGTCAATTACAACACTCCCAGTGCACTCAGCGCCAGAGCTCGTGCGTTTTCTGGTAACGGCCGCTGACTGTGGTCATCACTTAATTAGAATAAAACAAAACGTTAGATAACAGTGTAAACAGACCATTATCGCCTGCAGCTGTCTATATTCCAGTCAGCGCACGGCTCTAACACGCTGTAAATTGTAAAATGCTTTCACATTAAAATATCCATTTTCAGGCTTATCTGCATACTTCAGGAATGAAATTATGCAAAAAATTCTATTTTTTCATCCATCTCGACCAGGACCTCTCCTTAATACACTCTTAGACATCGGTATGGATCCTAAGAATCCACCACATAATCCCTTAAAAATAAATATCAAAATTATGTTCTGAATAGATCTGTCAGCAGACGTGCCATGTAGATATGAATTATTACCCTGTTATCCTCGGAGAAAGGTGCATTAAATTTTTTAAATATATATCCGCATATTTTATGGCCTCTGAATGATGTGAAGCAAGATAAATTAATGATTTTAGGGGCAATCGCAAAGTTTCCCTTTGAGGGTGTTCCTGCAGCGTATATGCAACCCAGCGCGACTCTGATGCGGCTGTGCAAGAGCTGACATGTAGACAAAATATTAGTGCAGCCGTCAAACGGAAACCTTTTTATCGCTCCTTATAACTAAGATATTACAGTGAGACCAATTTTATTGGCTAGTTAATTTAGAAGTAAAGCGTTTCTTTAATATTTCAAGGTTCAACTACAGCGTCGCCACGTCATACATCCAGACGTCTGCTGACGCATTTTATTAACGGAGGTCGCTCTTATTGGGAGAGGCCTGCGCCACGCTTGATTCTGACGCCGCAGTCGTAGCCTCGCCTCCTCACTGGAGGGAAGAACACCGCTGGAGACTGATTTACTGTTAATAGGATGTCAGCAGCCTCCTAGCAGCCAGCACCTTCTACACCCATAACAGTGTGTGTGTGTGTGTGTGTGTGTGTGTGTGTGTGTGTGTGTGGGTGTGCGGGCGATCACCAAAGCGGAGAGACTAGAGCGCTATCAAAGGACCGCTCATTCAAACTTATCGGCCTCATACGTAATGACCCTGGTGTCAATGGAGCGTCAGGACGTTGGAAAACTACTGCTGCGTCCTTGAAGTTCACTGTGTGTTGACTCAGAATGTTCCTTGGGAAAAATTATGCAGAAATAAACGGAGAGGTACTTAAAGAAACCTTGGTCAAAGGTAAAGAAGAGTAGGAGGACCGATAGTAGTGATATGCATCCACACAATCGCAGGAGTCATGCAATAATTCCATAGCTAAATCACGTAACGTTGCCGAAACAAGAGTTATTTGTGCTTAGGCCGGAGGTATAGACATTAAATAATTTTTAAAAAAACCTGATTGTGCACACCTTCGGCACTGCTTTATACGCCAGTGAAATGTGAAATCGTACACGAAGTACTCTAACCATTTGAAATGTGTTGTTACCTATAGATCAGTAAAAATGTAGAGCACGAAATGAAAATGTTATATACAAACAATAGAAGTAGGAACAAGTATACAGCATAACAAAGATAGTAAAAGTTGTCACTGGAAGTTGCAGTAGAAGATTATTCGCTACTTTTCAAGTGCAAATTAAGATCTGTAAGCCCTAAATTAAAACTACAAATTTAAAAGAATTTTCTAAAAGAACAACCACCCACTAAACAAGAAATGATACTCAGATGGTTCAAATAGCTCTGAGCTCTATGTGACTTAAAATCTGAGGTCATCAGTCCCCTGGAACTTAGAACTACTTAAACCTGACATACCTAAGGACATCACACACATCCATGCCTGAGGCAGGATTCGAACCTGCGACCGTAGCGGTCGCGTGGTTCCAGACTGAAGCGCCTAGAACCGCTCGGCCACAACGGCGGCAAGAATTGATACGAATCACAATAACGTCAGTGAAGAGTACGACAAATTTACAGACCAATATTTGATATCCAATTAACAGCTTCAGCTGCATCTTCCAGGCCGTCACTCTATTTCGGAAAGCATTTCCCTTTGCTCCACGGTCTGTTTTGCCGCTTCGCAGTCACACCCACAAGAGGAAGCACTGCTAAGGTATGTACACCGTGTGAAAAACTGAGTCATAATTCTGATAGTAAGTTGTTAGGACGTCCTGAAAATTCACCTTCTAAACTTTCGCTGGCCCCTTTCGTTTGTGACTCCACCCCACTGTGCGAAGTTCATGAAAGACAACTGACAGAGTCTTCGTACTAACGGGATCTTCGAAGAGTGTGAGGTAGGTGGACACATCTTCCCAACATCTTTTCAAATTTTGTTCAAAAACACGTGTTACTCCACACGTAAAGTAATACGAGCACGTAACATATCAACCTCACGCACAGATACGTTCAATATTATTTTGACAATACCCTCGTGTTAATAATCTACAATTGTGTGCAGGATGTTACAAACGATACCGGCAATCTTTGGGGGATTGCAACCCCTGAAAATTCGTCGGTATCGTTTTGTAATATCCTGTATATGCCTCAGAATCAAAATGAACAAATTGAAGCAGTTGCAAAATTATTATGAGGTTAATTATTTTCGATTTAAAATTTAATCTTGCAAATTACGTTGAGGAACTGCGCATCTCCTGCAAACATACTTCACTTTAAGAGCGTCAGCTATAAAATAACGTGGATCAGGGATGTTAATAACGAAATACCACTACGCCATTTCTGTAATGACACACTCATTCGTTATATTCATTTACACTACATTTGTCCTCTAGCACCAGCTACAGTTTAGAAACCGCGGACTTTGACACAATGAACAAAGCACGTTACAGATTTCGAAACAGTGGGTCACGAAGTTCTCACTCACTCCCGCGTATAGCACTTCGAGCTCAGGTAATAAGTGACTATAGTGGGACGGAGCGAGTCACAAGTGGTGCGCACACATGTTTAAAACCTGTACCTTTACTAGGTCGTAACTGCGTACTATCGGAATTGCAGCCCAAATTTTCACGCGCTATAGATCGTTGAAGCTGATATTTCACAAGTGTGCTTTTTCCTCCTTAAAATATGAGATCGATTTGGCGACATTTCCTTGTCAAGGCTTTCGATGACGCCCCATCCGTCCAGGTTAGCCCAAATTCTGACGTCATCGGACCTGATTGTATTTATGCGACATCCGGTCTTCCTGGGTTGAGTATAGTGAGGCCTTCATAACCGTTACGATGGGAGCCTCTGAAAGATTTCCACCCCTCCTTCGAATCTCCCTGTAGCAGAAAATTTTGACACACCAACGGAACGTAGTCTTCTTGACCAGTTCTGCGGAACTTCAGGCGGAAGAGTGGGGTGTTAACCAATAAGCATTACTTGCCGGAATGAGATTTCCACTCTGCAGAGGAGTGTGCGCTGATTTTAAACTTCCTCGCAGATTAAAACTGTGTGCCGTACCGAGACTCGAACGCGGGACCTTTGTCTTTCGCGGGCAAGTGCTCTACCATCTGAGCTACCCCAGCACGATTCACGATCCTTCCTCGCAGCTTCACTTCTGCCAGTACTTTGTCTCCTACCTTCCAAACTCTACTGAAGCTCTCCTGCGAATCTTGCAGAACTAGCGCTCCTGAACGAAAGGATATTGCGGAGACATGGCTTAGCCACAGCCTGGGGGATGTTTCCAGAGTGAGATTTTCGCTCTACAGCAGAGTGTGCGCTGATATGAAACTTCCTTGCAGATTAAAACTGTGTGCCGGACCGAGACTCGAACTCGGGACATTTGTCTTTTGCGGGCAAGAGCTCTACCAACTGAGCTACCCAAGCACGACTCACACTTCTGCTAGTACCTCGTCTCCTGCCTTCCAAATTTAGTAGGAGAGCTTCTGTAAAGTTTGGAAGGTAGGAGACGAGGTACTGGCAGAAGTGAAGCTCTGCGGACTGGGCGTGAGTCGTGCTCGGGTAGCTCAGTTGGTAGAGCTCTTGCCCGTAAAAGGCAAAGGTCCCGAATTCGAGTCTCGGTCCGGCACACCGTTTTAATCTGCCAGGAAGTTTCAAGCATTACTTACCATTTATTTATTTCTCCGAACAAGCTAAACCTGCTTGCACGTTACTAAATTCAGCTTGTATAGTGCAAGTTGCAACTGTGAAAAATTTAAGCATGCATTGATTCAGTTAATATCTGCTGCTGAATAAATACGCTACATCTACAATAATCTATCCCATGATCCCACCACCTAATCCCTTAAGAAATTATAAATATTGTGTAACTAGGGTAGTTGTGCCATTTTATTTGCGATTTATGAACTGATGTTCCTGGAGCAAAAAAAGGTTCAAATGGCCCTAAGCACTACTAGACTTAACATCCAATGTCATCAGTCCCCTAGACTTAGAACTACTTAAACCTAACTAACTTAAGGACATCAGACAAATCCATGCCCGAGGCAGGATACGAACCTGCGACCGTAGCAGCAGCGCGGTTGCGGACTGAATTGCCTAGAATCGTTCGGCCACCGCAGCCGGCATTCCTGGAGCAACTGGCACTCACTATCCACATTTAAACATTCAGTAAAAACTAATTATAGCTACTCATTATAACTGTACAGCATATTATTACAGTCAGAGTTCTAATGAATTACTCTGGCCAATATTAAGTTATCGAGTCCACAGAAAGTCTTTCTGTAACAATTTGTTCTCTTTCTCTGAGTCTGAGTTTTCCCGGTACCGACGGGTGGCCCTAGGTGCCCAGAGAGGCGCTGTACCAGCAGCCAGCACCTCATCCCTGCCGGTCTCATCGAGAACCATTTCCGGTGGAATTTTATTAGAGACCTCGGCACTGACACAGACAAGGAAAAGTAGTGGATGCTTGCCAAATGGGAAGTAACAGCGACTTGGAAAGTACTGCACAGCGGGTGCATGGGTTTCTTCCAAGCATACGCCAAGACCTCAATTAAACTATATAAACTCCTCCGAAGTGACAAATTTTTTGTCACTGTGTGACTCATATCCCATACTTTTAACAAGATCACGAGACAAATGTTATCTGTGGAATGGCAGGCATGCCTGAACATACTTTGTTTGAATGTACTCAATCTAGTGAATGTGGACAGGGTGTGAGCGTAAGATCATTTAGTTTATATGCCTTAGTTCCTAATAAATAAAATCGCAGCTGCTTGACATCTTAGCGAATAATATCCAAAGTTAAGCTTGATGAATATCAATTATAAGAAGACTCGAGCAAGAAAAAGACACCAGCAGTATTGAAAACAATTCATTATGAATTACAGACCAGCAAGTTCCAATAATTGCCGCTGGTGGAAAAACAGCACTAGGACTTATAAAGATCAAGACGTGGCCTTTCCAACGATGTGAGTAGAATCTAAAGAAGATCGGCGGTAACAGAACTGTTACTAAAAGAAATTTTTGTGAGTGTAACGGCAGAAGATGGATTGGGCGCCTGGTGCAATTAAACAGTCTATATAGAATGGACCGGAAGTACTGTTGCGAGTATGGGAGCATGGAAGCTTGTCGCTTGTTCCATTATTTATGTCCCGCTGTCTCAGGTCTTGTGCAGCATGCAGCTAAGGTGTCGGTGTGGGTTTCAGCGTTCCAGTTGTAACACGCAGGACTCATGTAGATGAACATGAATTCTATTTGTGTGTGCACCATACTGGTTGACAAACATTGCAGTTGAACACACCAGGAATTGTACAGAGGTGCGTAGGATATCTGAACCAGGCTGTTCCTGTCAATTTTATTCTTATGTTTTTTCTGGGCTTTATTTTTTCGTCAATTATCTGTAACTGTTTTTTATATGTCAGGCAACGCTGAAGGATGATGCAAAGGAGTTTTGTATAAGTGCTGTCCTATAGTAGTCCAGTCAAACGGTGTTCGAAAAAAAGTTCTGTATAAGTTATAATGACAAGTTTTCTATGTGTTTTCAAGGGTGCTAAATGCCAATTTTCAAAGTCCCGTGAAAATTTTGTTCCAGAAGCTGGTAAAAAAGGGAAAAAGTTCGAAAAAATGGGACATTTTTCTGTTTTTTCGCTTATAACTCCGAAACGACGCAATTGTCAGCAAAGCTGACAATTTATGAACAGAAAGACGATAAAATTTCTCAGAAACTAGGTTTCAGTGACTTTCTTCACCAACCGTGTGAAGCGTAACGCGTATTGAAGTTAGAGCGAATTCGAAACTGAGAACATAGGCAATCTAATGATCTGCCTCCTCCGCGCCCTTACTGTACTTTGTTGCACATCCCTTGCAAAATTCCATGTTGGAGAGGTTGGTAGTATACTTGTCATGGTGGAGGGCTAAAATGTTTGTGTGATACCAATGTCCTTCACCCTCCGGAAAGAGGGAAGGCGAGTCATTTGTGCTGGTTTCCTGCGCCGGCAGCTGTTTACTTGTTTGTCGTCGGATGGCTACTTAGAACAGTCGTACATAATGAGTTCAAGTGAGACCTGCTACTGTGTGATGGCGTTCTGTGTGGGGGAGGGGGGGAGGGGAGAAATGTGTCATCACTTAGACCCAAAGTGGGGTGGGTTTGAAGAATATTCTTGTAAAGAGAAAGAAGAGAATGGATAGGATAACTGCCCTTTGGAAGGACAAAATCGTGGTGAATGTTCGGGAACCATACCGAAGACAACACAATAAAGACAAATTAATTGCTGCGAAAACCAAGATGATAGCGGCTTGTTGCAGCCGAAAAGAAACTATCTGTTCAAGCGAATTTTGATATCGAAACCAAATATTTTTTCGTGCGTCGGCATTAAGCCAGAATTACTGGCTCAACAAAACAAAATCGTAGCCAATCGATGGAACCTAGAGTATTGTGTGTTCTGAACTTTGTTGAGAGACAAAGTAATAAATCAGGACGATCAGTAATATGCCAGCTCGACCAGTTACTAACTTGGTTGTAGAAAATGCCCAGAGCCACATCAAACTCACGCAATACCTGCACAACAATCCAAAGCCGGTAAAAAAAAAGAAAAATCCCCTATCACCACATGCCACAGAAACTGATGGAGCTGTGTAGCAAATTGTACATCAGAGAAAATGGTGAAGAGTGTCAGTTGTCCTACCATCGTGATGTTGAGCCTGTGAAAGCTCAACTGTTGAAGAAAGATGGGAGTGATACAGTGACTGCCTCGTCTAGGAAGAAATCACTGTTGTTTGTTTCAAAAACCACGGCGTATACAGTTCCTACAAATAGTTTATATTAGTCAAAAAGATCCATTCTAGAGGAAGAGCGTCGATGCATAGTTGAAACAGCAGATTACATACTTGTCGAAGATACTCGATCCCAGGTTATAGCACAGCTAAATATCAACCTACAGCCCAGTTTATTGCAGAGAACGAGGTCCTCATTCCTGGTATTGTCCAAGATTTTATTAATCGACTAGTGCTGAAAAAGAAGTGAGGATATCTGAATAAACTGGACCAAAGGTACTCCTAAAGCACACAGCATGGGGGCAGCTGTCAGACGCAATGCTTTCATTTCACAATTGCAATTTGGTCTGGCCATATTCATCTAAAGATCGAATGGCTCCGAGAAAATAGTTAATGTACTTTCTGGTTTAGGATGCAGCGCCTCCTACACAGAGGCAGTAATTTTTGATATACTAGCAACGATGGCAAAGGGATTGGAATTTGATCCATCCGTGTCATTTGAATTAGTCTTTGAACATGCTGACTACTACACTCAAACACTTGAAAGTAACCCATATTTCCCAGTGTCGAATACCATGACCTCATTATTGTAACAAATATTGTATTTTGGTTTCAACTTTAATTATTTGCATATTATCTGGTATGAACTAATATTAGACACATATTCTCTTACTTAGCTGTAACATTCATATACAGGGTGTTACAAAAAGGTACGGCCAAACTTTCAGGAAACATTCCTCACACGCAAAGAAAGAAAATATGTTATGTGGACATGTGTCCTGAAACGCTTACTTTCCATGTTACAGCTCATTTTATTACTTCTCTTCAAATCACATTAATCATGGAATGGAAACACGCAGCAACAGAAGGTACCAGCGTGACTTCAAACACTTTGATACAGGAAATGTTCAAAATGTCCTCCGTTAGCGAGGATACATGCATCCACCCTCCGTCGCATGGAATCCCTGATGCGCGGATGCAGCCCTGGAGAATGGCGTCTTGTATCACAGCCGTCCACAATACGAGCACGAAGAGTCTCTACATTTGGTACCGGGGTTGCGTAGACAAGAGCTTTCAAATGGAATTGGTCCGCCTCTACCAATCCATCGGTCACCGAATCTGTTGTTGAGAAGCGTACGAACACTTCGACTGAAATGTGCAGGAGCTCCATCGTGCATGAACCACATGTTGTGTCGTACTTGTAAAGGCACATGTTCTAGCAGCACAGGTAGAGTATGTAACGATATGTTTACGTAATGTGTATACATAAACATACAGTTATAAATGTCCCCGTTCGTAGTCTCTAATTATAACAATATGTTACTTTTGTGCTGTAACATATAGCTATAATCAGCGGTGGAAACATATTTGCGAACGCGGACCGTGTGCGGCTATTTCTTGTTGGATCGTCTGATCAGTCGGAAGTTGCATTGCATAGGAGAGTAAATGCCTATTCAAAATATAATTATTTTGGATAGCTCAACATGAATTTCCTAAGGGACCGTAGTTTATCATGCATTTACCAGTAGAATATGGCGCGGAGAAAATATTTCGCCGCATGCAACTTCCGTCCGAACTCGACGAAAGAATTCGTGACTGTGAACTCTCTATTTGGCAGAAACATATAGAAAATTAAATAACTTCATGAAGGAGTGAGACATAGATTCTATATTAAATAAATAGTCCATACACCAGTTCCATGAAACTCTGAATTTATGGCAATTAATAGACGAACTTACACTGCAATGAAGGATTTAACATGGATGCCGTTTTGACTGGCACTTCTCTTAATGAAAACAATTCCTTCGACGTTTTCACATACACGTCGCACAATAAATCTACTGCTAGGCACTTTTAGTATTACACATTCACTTTTCACAAAAACAATATTATTTTTAACGATAATAATACGGCGGCAAGACATGCGCGTCCGACACAAGAGACAAGAGAAGAATGAGTAACTGTTCATCGAGAGTATCTCGTACCTCCAAAAAAAAAAAAAAAAAAAAGTGTAAAAGTGTTCTTCTTCTGTCCGTTTTGCGCGCCGCGGTTTTCAAAGTCAATAACTCACTGCATCTCTGACGGCGCTTCGACAATAAACAAGTTACGTCACAGGTCGTTCACCTTTTACATTCTCGCAACATTATTTGCTAACTGTAGCTGTTGCCGAGCGACTGCTCGATTAGTGAATGATTTAAAATGATAAGACAATCACATAATGTTACAAGTATCCCGTATGAAATCATGATAACGTGCTCCATTGAGCGTAGGTGGAAGAACATGGTGCCCAATCAAGACATCACCAACAATGCCTGCCCAAACGTTCACAGAAAATCTGTGTTGATGACGTGATTGCACAATTGCGTGCGGATTCTCGTCAGTCCACACATATTGATTGAGAAAATTTACAATTTGATCACGTTGGAATGAAGCCTCATCCGTAAAGAGAACATTTGCACTGAAAAGAGGATTAACACATTGTTGGATGAACCATTCGCAGAAGTGTACCCGTGGAGGCCAATCAGCTGCTGATAGCTCCTGCACACGCTGTACATGGTACGGAAACAACTGGTTCTCCCGTAGCACTCTCCATACAGTGACGTGGTCAACGTTACCCTGTACAACAGCAACTTCTCTGACGCTGACATTAGGGTTATCGTCAACTGCACGAAGAATTGCCTCGTCCATTGCACGTGTCCTCGTCGTTCTAGGTCTTTCCAAGTCGCAAGTCATAGGCTGGAATGTTCCGTGCTCCCTAAGACGGCGATCAATTGCTTCGAAAGTCTTCCTGTCGGGACACCTTCGTTCTGGAAATCTGTCTCGATACAAACGTGTCGCGCCACGCCTATTGCCCCGTGCTAATCTATACATCAAATGGGCATCTGCCAACTCCGCATTTGTAAACATTGGACTGAGCACTGAGTGCAAAACCACGTTCGTGATGAACACTAACCTGTAGACGCTGCGTACTGATGTGCTTGATGCTATTACTCTAGAGCAATGAGTAGCATGTCAACACAAGCACCGAAGTCAACATTACCTTCCGTCAATTGGGCCAACTGGCGATGAATCGAGGAAGTACAGTACATACTCACGAAACTAAAATGAGCTCTAACATGGCAATTAAGCGTTTCCGGACAAATGTACACATAACATCTTTTCTTTATTTGTGTGTGAGGAATGTTTCCTGAAAATTTGCCCGTAGCTTTTTGCAACACCCTGTATGTAATGGAGCAGTGATGCACAAAGAGGACGAAAGTTCTTAAAATTATTATGTTACTAGCATAATACCATGATAATAATTGTTATTGATACCAAATTATTATGTCAATTACATACGTTATTTGAACATCCTTTAACTGTAGAGTGGTGAGGGCTATCATTTCCATGTTTTAATGAACATCATAGGATATCAAGAGATGAGTAGAGTTTTGGTGGTAGCACCTGAAATTACGGTAACTTCAACTTGCGTTACGTGCCATAGGGTTGGTCTGACGGAGAAAGACGTTAGAACCTATTTTGCGGGATATTTTTAGTCGTCACCTTTACCGAAAATTTTGTCGTTTTTGAATTATAAGCGAAAAACCGGAAACGTTCCCTTTTTAGTTTTTTTTTTTTTCATTTTCGACCCACTTCTGGTCCGATATTTTGGTGAAGATTTCAAAATTCGGATAGAGCACCAGCGAAAACATAGAAAGCTTGTCAAAGAAACTCCTACAAAAGTTTCCTCTAAGAATCACCATTTGGCTTGACTATAACTATTTGTTGCAGAATAAAAGATCCAGATTTCTTTCTAGTTGGTGGTTACTGAAATGGAATGCATAAATTTCTGTTTTGTTGGATCTGAGCACAGCACAACCTTAACGAATATGCTCCGCAGGCAACGGACTTCAAGAGTAGACTGAAGAAAACTCTACGCATAGGGTGGCCGCAATGGACCTAACGCCACTCATGATTACACAGGTCCACAAGATGTCGAATAGAAGATGAAACCTTGAAGCTGTAGTGAGTTGGTTGGGGAGTGGAAAGGTACTGGAGCCGCAAAATAAAATGCATTTCGACAAACGTTTGTTTCAAACAACTGAAATCCTACAGTGAAAAATTACACCAATAAGGGGCCACAGTAAGTAAGAGTATTTTAAAATTTCAAAAACCTACAGCACGTGTAATTACCAACTAATTCGACCAAGAACAATCAAATATGTTGCTTAAGAGCAAACAGTAATTGCCTTGCACAACAAAAGAAACAAAGAATCAGAAATCAAATCGCTGCTAAATAGTCAGGCACCTTGAGACTTTGTTCATAGGAGGAGAAAATAATCAAATGACAAATCTAGTAACTGCAAAACTGACAGTCACATTTAAAAGTATGTTTATGGGAAAGCCACAACCATTTTAAGTTACAAGCACTAACAAGTACAGTACAGTTACCAAAGTAATGGTTCAAGCCATATCCAGAAGGATTCGTAGCAACTGCGCCAACAACATAAGGCCCAGTTAAAAGTATGCTTCATCGGTAAGTTAGAAATTTTTAAGTGACAACTAGGTACACTTCCTTAAGTTAACAAAATAATGGTGCAAGGCAAATCGAAATTTATTCTTAGCAACTGCACAATGCCTAAGGCCCAATGATTAAAGCCCATGATAACAAAACGTGAAAATACAAGGAACATTTACAGATCAAGAACACAAATGCTGAAACCAATGATTATACTTGGCAATTTCACCAAACGACTTATGGCGCAATAAAATATAATGAACATGATCAAGGCAATCTCAAATTCTAAGGGCACTACAATTTTTATAAAGTACAGTGATATTTAAATAAGTAAGAACGTGTACAGGTTAACAGGCGTAATGGGCGGCGGCCACACAGACGAGTTTAAAACCATTGAAGAAGCTTTAAGGTTTGGCTCAAATTCTCCTATAATACAAGGAATACATTATTAACTTTAGTGTTTACAGCACAATGGTCAAGGAAACGATAGCGGGAGTTATATTACAGGCCGTCTCAAAACAATGTTGCTTTACTCAATCATTTTCGTATTATCACGTACAATTTAGCTAACTGAAAAATCCAACTGCGGTAGTCTGTTTCAGTGAGAATACCAGGAACAGTTACAGATTAAAAACGTAAATACTAATACTAATATAAACTTTTACTTCCAAGGAATTTCACATGAAAAGAGCGCTACATACACTACTGGCCATTAAAATATCTGCACTACGGAGGTGACGTGCTACAGACGCGAAATTTAACCGACAGGAAGAAGATGCTGTGATATGCAAATGATTAGCTTTTCAGAGCATTCACACAAGGTTGGCGCCGGTGGTGATACCTACAACGTTCTGACATGAGGAAAGTTTCCATCCGATTCCTCATACACAAACAGCAGCTGACCGGCGTTGCGTGGTGAAACGTTGTTGCGATGCCTCGTGTAAGGAGGAGAAATGCGTACCATAACGTTTCCGACTTTGATAAAGGTCGGATTGTAGCCTATCGCGATTGCGGTTTATCGTATCGCTACAGTGCTGCTCGCGTTGGTCGAGATCCAATGACTGTTAGCAGAATATGGAATCGGTGGGTTCAGGAGTGTAATACGAAACGGCCTCGTATCACTAGCAGACGGGAAGACAGGGATCTTATCCGCATGGCTGTAATGGATCGTGCAGCCACGTCTCGATACCTGAGTCAACACATGGGGACGTTTGCAAAACAACAACCATCTGCACGAACAGTTCGACGACGTTTGCAGTAGCAGCTCGGAGACCATGGCTGCGGCTACCCTTGACGCTGCATCACAGACAGGCGCGCCTGCGATGGTGTACTCAACGATGAACCTGGGTGCAGGAATGGCAAAACGTCGTCTTTTCGGATGAATCCAGGTTCTGTTTACACCATCATGATGGTCGCATCCGTGTTTGGCGACATCGCGGTGAACGCACATTGGAAGCGTGTATTCGTCATCGCCATACTGGCGTATCACCCGGCGTGATGGTATGGGGTGCCATTGGTGGCACGTCTCGGTCACCTCTTGTTCGCATTGACGGCCATTGAACAGTGGACGTTACATTTCAGATGTGTTACGACCCGTGGCCCTACCCTTCATTCGATCCCTGCATAACGCTACATTTCAGCAGGGTAATGCACGACCGCATGTTGCAGGTCCTGTACGGGCCTTTCTGGATACAGGAAATGTTCGACTGCTGCCCTGGCCAGCACATTCTGCAGATCTCTCACCAACTGAAAACGTCTGGTCACTGGTGGCCCAGCAACTGGCTCGTCACAATACGCCACTCATTACTCTTGATGAACTGTGGTAACGTGTTGAAGCTGCAGGGACAGCTGTACCTGTACACGCCATCCAAGCTCTGTTTGACGCAATGCCCTGGTGTATCAAGGCCGTTATTACGGCCAAGAGGTGGTTGATCTGGGTACTGATTTTTCAGGATCTATGCACCCAAATTGCGTGAAAATGTAATCACATGTCAGTTCTAGTATAATATATTTGTCCAATGAATACGCGTCTATCATCTGCATTTCTTCTTGGTGTAGCAATTTTAATGGCCAGCAGTGTAGTAACTGCCGCCGTTCTCCCATTCGCTGATTTCCACCAGTTGCAAGCATATAAAGCAAACACCATTTAAGAAGGTATACTTCTACCAATAAAAAGTAATAATGAAAAAACTAATAAAAGACTCCTAACACCCCTCCTCCTCCTCCTCAATAACCTGTGAGAGTTCCATAAGAGCGTCTTCCACCAGAATATAGGAACCAAACATTTCTCAATCAGTAGACAGCAAAAGAAAGACTATGAAGCGGGCCACTTGCATTACTAACCGAAACGTCAGAAGTTTTACACATACAATGCGGTAACAAACCCAGAATAATTTTACTGAAAAATTTAGCATTACAATAAAAGGAAGGCACGTACTGAATTAATAGCCAGCAGCCGCGCTAGCAAGCTTTACGAGCACAATACCCGGAGGCGCATTACAACTTGCATTGAAATTTGGTGAAATCACAAGATTTCCATAAGTATTTATACAGGGTGTACCAGCAATTTGCGACAGATTTCGAGAGGTTATAGACGGTATCTGGAGAAACGAATGAAGATCAGGAATCCGTGTCCGGAAACACCATCCAACGACGCTAGAGAAGTTATAGGCGGTGGCGCCTGCCACTTGCCCAGCCCTTTGGCAGCAAACGCGACTTTGTGCACTGCGGGAAAGCTCGTGGAACATCTCGCAATGTTGTTTCATATTCAGTGATCTCGACTGATTGCCGTGATTGTCATTGGAAAAGATGTTTTTGGTTGCTGCGTAGAATGACTTTATCTCCTATGAATGCGAAGCTCTGTTGCCTCACCGGATGACCGCTACATATATTTGTTTCCACCCACAGTATATTTTTCTTGTGCAACCCACCAAACTTACCATTGTTTGTCGGTATAAACTGCCCTCCATAAGTTTGGGAACACCACGCTGTGTATTACAACGGAGTAAGATGGAAGTGATCTATGTTAGTTATCGGTTAGAATACGGAATAGCAAGCTCAAATAACGGTTAATAATGAAACGTACAGGATTGTACACTTAATTATTGTACATATAGATACATACTGGAACGTACTAGTATTGTTCCGTTTTATGTAAACCGACGTTACCTGTCCAAGCAGTTCTATTAAACACGCCAGGTGGCGTGAGTAGACCGCATGGCTGTGTAGAGGTACATTGTTTACATTTCTGTTCACTTGTAGTTGCGTTTCCATACGCCGCGAAAGTAATTGAAAAGGGCCCCAAAGTGCCAGATTCCTCATGAATCACGGGTAATGACAATCACTTTGCACAAAGAAGGCAATAGTGTCCGACAAGTAGTAAAGAAACTATGATTTCCATCAGCGGTGTTATCAAAACCATACACCGGCATCGAGAAACAGGCTCCTATGGAGATCGTCCTCACTCAGGAGCACCCAGGAAAACATCAGACCCCAAGGAGAATTATTTGGCAGTGACCAGTAAATGTAACATATTAAAAACAGTCCGTGAATTGACTGCTGAACTAAACGCAACGAGGGATACACCGGTGAGTGAGTCAACAGTGAGACGACGCCTGGCAGAGAACCTCCGACGTTATGTAGCAACAAGGAAACCACTGTTGCGCCCTGTTAAAAAGAAGAAAACGCTTCAGTGGGTTAAGACGCACCAACATTGGACAGCGGACGATTGGAAAACAGTCTTATTCACTGTTGAATCCATGTTCGAAATATTTGGAAGTAAACGCCGTCAGTTTGTACGCCGTTTACCCCATGATTGCTTGAATCCTCAGTGCGTAATTCCAACTGTAAGGCATGGAGGAGGTTCTGTGATGGTATGGAGATCCTCTGGAGTGAATAAAGTCGGAGATTTGGTGTAAATAGATGGAAAAATGAACTAAAAGGATTATCATGCCATTCTCGAGAGACGACACCAAACATACGTCTGGCTTGTGTCAGAACTACGTGAAGTCTCTAGAAGTTCGTAAAATATTGAAAAACATGGAATGGCCGCGCGAATCCCCTGATTGTAATCCAATCGAGCTCCTATGGGATTAGTTGGACAGGAGGATCAGAATACGGTAAATCATCAGTGGGTCACAACTGTGGGAGATCCTACAGCAAGAATGAAGATTAATTCCAACTGAAACCTTGGCAAAACTGACCCAGCGCATGCCGAGAGTGTGCAAGGCAGTGATAGGGTGGCTATTCTGAGGAATCGAAAATTTAACTGTCGCATCTTCCTGAGTATTATTTGAGCTTAATAAACATTTGGAAAACAACATAATGCATCTTTATACTGTATTTCCTTACCATTGTCTATAATTACTAGGTGTTTCCAAACTTATGGAGGATAGTGTATATAAACAAACTGTAAATGGAAACCCGTGTCTGAATCCGTCATCCACCAAAGCAACAGAGCATGGTCTTCGTGGGAGACTAGGCCTGTCTACACAGCAACGAAGTCCATCTTTTCCATTGGAGATTGTGGCGATCAGTTACGATCACTGAACAACGAACAACACTGTGAGACGTTCTATCTATGGGCCACCGACGTACAATGCTGAAGGGGTGTTCAGGTAGCAGGCGCTATCGCCTGTAACTTCAGTGCTCTGTAACGTTGTTGAATTACGTTCCCGGAGATGAGTTCCTATCCTCGGTTGCTCAATGCAGGGTTTTAACCCCTCGAAGTTTGTCGCAACATTTCTTGGATACTCTGTACAATAAGTTTCTATGACGCAATGACCAAGCATGGTAAAATGAAAAGCCTCGCGGGGTAGCCGTGAGGTCTCGGGCGTCTTGTCACGGTCCGCACGGCTCTCCCCGTCGGAGATTCGAGTCCTCCCTCGAGCATGGGTGCGTGTGCTGTCCATAGCGCAAGTTAGTTTAAGTTAGATTAAGTAGTGTGTGAGCTTAGGGGCTGGTGGTATAAGCAGTTTGGTCCCAAAAGATCTTACCACAAATTTACAAATTTAAAGTGAACAGTTGACAAATAAATAACAGAGAGAGGGCTACTTACCTTAGAAAAAAATAGCCAATGGCAAGTAATACAGATTCAATGTACACAGTTGGTCAGCTGTCTTACCAAAATAGATCCATGTTAACGAACGTATTACAAAATTTGTTGGGTGACTATCATAGCGCTAATTAATTCGTAGAGTGAGGTGGCTGGCAATAAATCTTTGTGCAATGGCTAAAGAGCCCTGCATCAAACACATAGATGTAAACGATATGAAATTAAAAACCAGTGTGTAAAGAAAGTTTAGCAAGCAGAAATACTACTGTCATAAAATGTGGGACACAGGATAACATGTGAGACAGGCAAATCACAGGTAACCTTAACAGCAGGTGCCTAGATCACTGTTTTAACAAAATAGCAAACCGTTTAAAACACCAGCAAAAGATAGACAAAAAAACAAGGGAGTTAATCTGAAAAAGACAAAATAGAAATCATCGCTTACGCGCAACTCAAGGCATCCTTTCTGCTCAGTAGTGCAGGCAACAGATAACAATTTAATTTTTTTAATGCGCTTTCACCACGATTCACACATACGTGCTTAATAGCAAATACAGACTAGCGCATTTGGCCCACAGTACCAGACTAGAGCAACAACGCAAATTTCAAGAAGGTGCGGGAGGAATCAGAATACACAGAATTAAGTCCTGTTATCAAAGGATCTCATCATAGTCCACAATATGGGCAGGCAACTGTTCCCCATGCAGGATGGCTCCCTTCAATAGCCAGGTAGAAGATAGCCAACTTCCTAACCAGTATTATTACCGCTGATAACGTTCCCCAGGCGAGGACACCGCTTTCCAGCAATGGTTGGCCAACTCGGAGCAGTCGCCCGTCCTCAATTAACACGCCCCTCCGCATACTACTACTACAACCCAATCACTTCCTACAGCAAGCTAAGCACAGGCATGTATCCCGTCCGGGCTGGTTATAACATGTGCATATTCGCGACTTAGCCTCGTGTTGTCTCCCAGCAACGGGCCAGAGGCAAACCTACAGCAAATACAGTCGGTTACTTCGAAGATATCACACTCACACGGTTCAAACATCTTGAGTTAAAAGACATAAAAGAAGATGTGTAAGATATTCATGTGATAGTGCGTACAGCCGAAAATATTACATCAGGATATGGAAGAGAAAAAGACAACAGATGGACTGAGCAGTAATGATTTAAAGTGAGAAAGGACAAAGAGCCTAGTTGTCTAGTGTTTAACAGTCCGAACATGCTGGAAGAAGTTAGATTTATCTCTTCGCTATGTACAGAGTCATAAACCGATTTGAGTAGGAAGGAAGAAGACACCTTAACTAATTTAAGGAAACATTTTGCTTATAAAGACAGCGCTTAGCAACAGGCGAGAAAATGAATTAACGTTCCCCGAAGATGGAGGCAGAATTTTCGATTGAAACTGTCGTTATTAGACTAACTTTTTATTACTAATTTATTCGCAATATCACGATGTCGACTTTATAGACATTAACAGATGCCAATGACAGTAGAAGGTCATTAAGTATCCAATGTGTCTCAACTAAGTTCTTCTCATTTTTGCACCTGATAATTCTCAACGAAGGAAAAATCATTAATAGAGAAAGACGTTGACGCTACGGCCATTTATATGTTTATATTTTTGCTCGTCGATTTTCCGAGCATGCAGTCATCTTCATTTATTACGTACTTTCCACATGTTTATCTCTTGCATTTAACCATATCTTCGAGAACCTGCTCTCAGGCTAGATCGGTACAGATTGCTGGGGAACGTCCCATGACTAAGCCTCATTCCGGTTAAGTTAGTAGTGTTTTTTCCAATCATAGTGTTTTTACTAAACCGAGGTGTCAAAATGGTTCAAATGGCTCTGAGCACTATGGGACTTAACATCTGAGGTCATCAGTCCCCTAGAACTTAGAACTACTTAAACCTAACTAATCTAAGGACATCACACACATCCATGCCAGAGGCAGAATTCGAACCTGCGACCGTAGCAGTCACGCGGTTCCAGACTGAAGCGCCTAAAACCGCTCGGCCACAGTGGCCGGCAACTGAGGTGTCCAGGGAAGCGTGTCTCGAGCCATAAGATAACGACTATCCCTCGTCTCAGGCAATATATTCCAGTCTTCTTTGTCGGTACCACTGTTCGCTGGTACAAATGAGAAAAGAAATTAACCATTGCCTTTTTGGAGCTGTTCACGATAATCACTAGAAGCTGTGGAGAAAATATCGGAAACCAGAATCATGTTGGCAGAATTGTGGTTCGAAACCCATTCTTCCCGATTCACATCGTGTGCCTGAATCAGTTGATGATGAATACTGGTAGGATTAAAATTAATGGTTGGCTTAGAAAAGTGTGAGATGAATCAACGGCAGAATAAATGAAGATTCGAGCAGAGTTAAGCAGCATATCTAACAAAAAAATTTCTAGACGATTTCTTAAAGAACTGTCAGTCTGCTCTCATAGCTGAATGGTCAGTGTAGCTGACACCCGTGCGGGGACATTTGTTCGATTCCCGGTACTGCGACTGGTATTTCCTTGGTGGGAATACTGGTTCTGTATGCACTCGGCCTCGTGAGGCCAACTGTGCAGCTACTAGGCTGGGTAGCAGTGACTCAGAGTTCAAGAAACCCGACTTTAATGATTGGGAGGTTGATGTTCTGAATACATGCCCCACCATACTACATCCGCATCAGATGACGCCATTTGCAGAGGATGACAAGGCGGCCGATTGGGCCCATTGGCAGGTCAGGACCAGAAAGCGAAACTTTACCATTTTTACCTAGAAGAACTCTACTGACAGCCAATATTCACCTGGAAGTGAGAACGGAGACCCTGGTTGAGTACGGCTGGAGTACAGCATTGTTGTCTGTAAAGTAAAATGTGGGCTAAAGTAATAGATAGGTCAGGATATTGGAAGTTCATGAAATTTGCTACCCAATATGTTTAGAATTAGGTAAACAAGTAAAATCCGAAATGAAGAGTCACTATAATACAAGTTCATTTTAAGTTGGCACCCTTCTGAGATATAGATGAGCTCGCACCATATACCACATCTAATCGGACCCACATAGCACACTGTTCTGTTCATAATGGAACGTTGGCCAGTGCTGGTGCGTATTAGGGCATTGGAGCAGTTCTGTCGTTTGCAGAGCGTTGCGGCTGTCCAACTCGCAACGCACCGTGGAAGAGACCGCCATTTCCGTGATACAGACACAAGGACAATGTCAAAGTCGATAAAACAATCGTGTGAATCTGGTTTTGTAATCAATGTGAAGCACAGTGGACCGGAAATGACAATCTGAACGCCAGAAAATATCCGACAGCTCTTTAACGAACCCTTCAGCGATCTGTTCGTCGGATTCCAGAACATTAGAAATCTCTCTCGCGTCTTGGCGGACTTACAGTTTCATCCTTCTGAAGCTGCAAGTGGCTCAACAGTTACGGCCGGAGAATAAAATGAGTAGGTGCGATTTCTACGGAACATTACTGGACAGAATTGACCTGGATGACGCACTTCTCAGAAATATTGTAATGTCAGGTAAGAGAAACATTTATTTGAATGAAAGTTGCTACTCACCATACAGCGGAGATGCAGAGTCGCGATAGGTACAACAAAAAGATTCACACAATTATAGCTTTTGGCATTAAGGCCTTTGTCAGCAATAGACACAAGCACACACACACACTCACGCAAACGCAACTTGCACACACGTCTGCAGTCTCAGACAACTGAAACTGTGCCTATCGTGACTCAGCACCTCCGCTATGTGGTGAATATGGTGAGTAGCAACTTTCCTTCTCTAATATTGTTACATTACGTCCTGGATTTTCCATTGTCTGATTTATTTGAATGAATTATTCAGCAAACAAAATTCTCAATATTACTCTGATATGAACATGCAGCTCGTTAATGGAAAGCCCAGGGTAGCTGAAAAATCGTTGTGTGATGTGCTGGCTCAAATGGTTCAAATGGCTCTGAGCACTATGGGACTTAACTTCTGAGGTAATCAGTCCCCTAGAACTTAGAACTACTTAAACCTAACTAACCTAAGGACATCACACACATCCATTCCCGAGGCAGGATTCGAACCTGTGACCCTAGCGGGCATGCGGTTCCAGACTATAGCGCCTAGAACCGCTCGGCCACTCCGGCCGGCGTGGTGTGCTGTAGGAATCGTTGGGCTATATTATTTTGGAGACTACAGTGGTCAGATAGTGAGTGCCAGTTCCGAGCGGAATTCGGTCATTATTAACGATTTCTTCATTCTTTACAGACGAATGGAAAAACTAGTAGAAGCCGACCTCGGGGAAGATCAGTTTGGATTCCGTAGAAATACTGAACACGTGAGGCAATACTGACCTTACGACTTATCTTAGAAGAAAGATTAAGGAAAGGCAAACCTACGTTTCTAGCATTTGTAGACTTAGAGAAAGCTTTTGACAATGTTGACTGGAATACTCTCTTTCAAATTCTTAAAGTGGGCGGGGGTAAAATACAGGGAGCGAAAGGCTATTTACAATTTGTACGGAAACCAGATGGCAGTTTTAAGAGTCGAGGGATATGAAAGGGAAGCAGTGGTTGGGAAGGGAGTAAGACAGGGTTGTAGCCTCTCCCCGATGTTATTCAATCTGTATATTGAGCAAGCAGTAAAGGAAACAAAAGAAAAATTCGGAGTAGGTATTAAAATCCATGGAGAAGAAATAAAAACTTTGAGGTTCGCCGATGACATTGTAATTCTATCAGAGACAGCAAAGGAGTTGGAAGAGCAGTTGAACGGAATGGATGGTGTCTTGAAGGGAGGATATATAATGAACATCAACAAAAGCAAAACAAGGATAATGGAATGTAATCGAATTAAGTCGGGTGATGTTGAGGGTATTAGATTAGGAAATGAGACACTTAAAGTAGTGAAGGAGTTTTGCTATTTGGGGAGCAAAATAATATGATGATGGTCGAAGTAGAGAGGATATAAAATGTAGACTGGCAATGGCAAGGAAAGCGTTTCTGAAGAAGAGAAATTTGTTAACATCGAGTATAGATTTAAGTGTCAGGAAGTCGTTTCTGAAAGTATTTGTATGGAGTGTAGCCATGTATGGAAGCGAAACATGGACGGTAAATAGTTTGGACAAGAAGAGAATAGAAGCTTTCGAAATGTGGTGCTACAGAAGAATGCTGAAGATTGGATGGGTAGATCACATAACTAATGAGGAAGTATTGAATAGGATTGGGGAGAAGAGAAGTTTGTGGCACAACTTGACCAGAAGAAGGGATCGGTTGATAGGACATGTTCTGAGGCATCAAGGGATCACCAATTTAGTATTGGAGGGCATCGTGGAGGGTAAAAATCGTAGGGAGAGACCAAGAGATGAATACACTAAGCAGATTCAGAAGGATGTAGGTTGCAGTAGGTACTGGGAGATGAAGAAGCTTGCACAGGATAGAGTAGCATGGAGAGCTGCATCAAACCAGTCTCAGGACTGAAGACCACAACAACAACAACAACATTTCCCAACGGTAGGAATATTGCCGACTAAACACTATATGGTTTCAATGACTACAATGAGGTGATCACCATTTCCCACATCGATTATTCTCACTATTCGGTGATATCCAACGGCCAGCGAAATCACAAGAACTTCCAGCCCCTGTGGCGTCTTCTTAAAACAAAAGCTTTCCCACTGCACTACACTGATGATTTGAAAGCCGCAATCTGGGAAGAGGCAGAGGTCATTCCTAAGGAAATGACTGAAAAGGTAATGAAGAAAAGAAACTAGTGGTACGTTTCTATGGGACCGAACTGCTGAGTCAACGATCCCTAGCCTTACGCACTACTTAATCTAACTTAAACAAACTTACGGTAAGGAGAACACACACACCCATGCTCGAGGGAGGACTCGAACCTCAGACGGGGAGAGCCGCGCGCACCGTGACCACGCACCGGAGACTGAGCGGCTACCCCGCGCGGCAGGTAATGAGGAACTGCCTTTAATGACTCGAGCAGTACGTAGCTAAAGATGGAAGAAATTTGTGTGATGTATATTTTAGGAATAAAACTTTTGTTTGGCTTTTCAGTAATGGCAATTATCTGTACGTTATAGTATTGTAAATATAACCTGATCCTCACATTGTAAAACAGAAATGGTATCTGCCGTTTTCGAAGGAAGTGTTACAGTTCCTCCGCTTTTCCTAATCTATATAAATGATTTAGGAGTCAATCTGAACAGCCATCTTAGATTCTTTGTAGATGATGCTCTCTTGTATGGTGCACTAAGGTCATCAGAAAATTAAAACTAAATCCGTAGACAGTCTATCTCTACGGTGTGAAAATGTCAACTGGTCCTAAATAATGAAACGTATGAGATCATCCGCATGAGCACTAAAAGGGATCCTTTAAATTTCATTACACGATAAATCACACAAATCTAAAGGCTGCCGATTCAACTAAATAACTAGGAATTACAATTACGAACAATTTAAATTGGAACATGACATAGATGGTATCGTGGGGATGGTCAACCAAGACTACAATTATTTTTTTTATTTTTTGGCAGAACACTTAGAAGATACAACAGTCTACTAAAGAGACTGCCTAAACTACGCTTGTAAATCATCTGTTGTGAGAGACAAGATCCTCACCAGATTGGATTGACGGAGGACATCGAAAAAGTACAAAGAGGAGAAGCTCGATCTGTATTATCGCGAACTAGAGGAGAGAGTGTCACGGATGTGAAACACAAGTTAGGTGGCACTCATTAGAACACAGGCATGTTTTGTTGCGACGGGATATTTTCATGAAATTTCGATCTCCAATGTTATCCTTTGAGTGTGAAAATATTTACTTGACACCCACGCGCATGGGAAGAAATGATTATTGTAATAAATTAATGGCTAGCAGCAACGCACTGAAGATTTAAGTCCTCATTTTTCCCGCTCGCTGTCTGAGAGTGGAACAGTAGAGAAATAGAGTGAAAGTGATTCGATGAACCCTCCGCCAGGCATTTAATTGTCAGTTCTAAAGTAGTGATGTAGATGCAGATGTAGACACACAAACGATAATGTAATACCAGAATGACATTTTCACTCTGCAGCGGAGTGTGCGCTGATATGAAACTTCCTGGCAGATTAAAACTGTGTGCCCGACCGAGACTCGAACTCGGGACCTTTGCCTTTCGCAGGCAAGTACTCTACCACTGAGCTACCGAAGCACGACTCCCGCCCGGTCCTCACAGCTTTACTTCTGCCAGTATCTCGTCTCCTACCTTCCAAACCTTACAGAAGCTCTCCTGCGAACCTTGCAGAACTAGCACTCCTGAAAGAAAGGATACTGCGGAGACATGGCTTAGCCACAGCCTGGGGGATGTTTCCAGAATGAGATTTTCACTCTGCAGCGGAGTGTGCGCTGATATGAAACTTCCTGGCAGATTAAAACTGTGTGCCCGACCGAGACTCGAACTCGGGACCTTTGCCTTTCGCGGGCAAGTAATGTAATACTTCCTGCAGAGTGGAAATAAGGCTATGGATGTCAGTAGCTAGGAGAAGTGATAGCTTCATGGAACATTTCCTACAGCACTAACAACTTGCCTCTGATAGGAGCTATAAAAAGAATTAAATGTGAGGTCAGGATAATGCAACAAAATGTAAAACAGATTACAGAAGTAGGTGATAGTAACAGGTGTGACGTAACATCAATATGTTTACGTAAGATAAGTAGAGATTGACGATTGAGTCTTAAAAATTGAAAGACGCACAGTTTTTTAACGAAGTTAACAAATACTAGCGAAATGAAAAAACTTTCTCACTTCTATATACGAAGAGTCAGAGCTGCAGACGTGTCATGTCGGACAACGTGAGTCGTATAGTCCACGAAGCTCAGTAGTGTGTCACAAAATATATTTCACGAGAGGCAGAAAAAATAAAATGCAGTCGTTTAAATGAACAATAAATCATTGGAAAATACCCGAATTATATCGAGGAAATCTGAGCCAATATGAAGTTCTATCTCCCACAAAATAAAAATAAACATCATCCGTTCAAATGTCCAGTGAACAAATACCGTCACCATGGTTGCTGTACGCATTTGTTTGCCATCGGATGACGTGAAATACCACAGTGCCGCTCGATGTTTGCATATTAAAGTTGAACTGTGTAATTTCCGCCTTTGCCAAAGAGAGAGCGTTTATTTTACCCACCAGCTCTCCCAGCAGGGGGCAGACGCGTCCACGAATGCTGTACTCGTGGTTGGACGTTGTGACGTTTCCAGTCACCGGTTACTTAGTTTCCTTTTGCCATACTGTCGACATAGGATGTAAGTGAGAACACTAAATTTCACAGGCATAAGTGAGAACAATAAGCTTCACAGCAGAAGTTAACAGTCTATACTCACCGGCATTTTTAAAGAGGAGGCTCTGACACAGACCAACGAAAAAATGAATTTTGTACATAATTTGAATCCACGAAGTATATGCTTGCCAAAGGATTTTTTGATAGCGAATATTAGAAGACACACTTGTCGAATGTAATAGGCGCTCGATTTATCAGTTCAAGAAATATTCGAGCAATACACGAATTTCCGTCCAATGAAGATTTGCTTAAAAGATGCAGCGGTACCAACAAGCTAACTGACAACAAGAGCTTCAACGCGTGCGTTTGCAAAATAATACCGAAACATCTTCATTGTGGAGAAGAAACTCTTGAAATAGCAGCATATATAGCTACAGGTATATTCAACATAGATTATTCATCTATACTGAAGACCACGAATATGCTAGGATTTCGTCGTCGGGTGGAACAGCAAAAAGTTCGCGGAGCTACCTGACATAAACGGAGTAAGGAAGGTCTCAGTTTGTTAAAGGAGCCCTGATTGAAAAAAATACAGCACCAAATTCAGAACTGGATTATGTTTCAGTATGAGGAAGAATGCCTCTATTGCTCTGTGATCGCAAATTATTTTATCCACAAATTTTGAATTTTTTTTCCAAGAAACGTTAAAAGCAATTCTCTCGAAATGACATTTAACAGCACAAAGTGCTGTAGATGCTTGACTGATTAACGAATTCATTTGGTTTTTTAAATGTACGGTATTTAAATTTAGGGGACCTTAACGAGCTCTTTTTTATTCGAATTTTAAACGTTTTTTTTTTAACATTTGAACTTAGAAAAACATGCCGAGAAATTGATAAGTTTGCCAAATAGCTGTCATTTCTCGCAGACAGGATTGTTCACATTTATACAGTCCCTTTCACCATGTGTAGCTGTATTAATAAACAATAGAAATTTTGTACAGTCAATCGACAAGCAAAGTATAATTACTGGAGTACTTTGCTAAATGTTATAGACAAGATCGAAAATGTCATCAGAAGGTATGTAAGCAAATATTTTCACGATGCTGTAACAGCCTATGTAAGTAGGGGATGTTCTTTCGGCAAATAATGGTCCAATATTGCAGTCTTTTTGGAATTAGCAAACTCAGAACACCGGAGTAATTGGGAAGTACAGTCCCAACAAAAGCACACCTGACAAAATGTATTCAGAACACAGTGCGTACCTTCACATAAATAGCTAAGTCTCAAAATATTGTCATCTGTATAATGCCAAATGGTGATTTACCAAAACCTCTCCTTTTACCTCATCACGCACGGAGTTACGTGACAGCTATAAAAATAACCCGTAGATGACTCACAACCTTAGACATAAGGGATCCGCCTTTGTCTCAAGAAATAATTACACTTATAATTAAAAATGCGATTTACACTTTGAGTAGGTCATGTGATGTATTATTATAGAAATAAGCTTTCTTTATACCACCTGGCCTATACCTCGTTTCTTTTTTCCTGTTGTTTCAGGTAAGCCACAACGGATGACCAACATCACATCCTACTTCGTCAACGCGCAGTGATCAAATTAATCTGAAATTGGAGGGATAATATCGTGAAATCGGTAAGCTGAGGCCGATGTCTGAGAAAAACACAGTGATTTGAATTGATGTGTTTCCGCGGATGTAGACGATTCAGCATGACGACTGCAACTTACCAGCAATGTTCAGGTACATCGTCAGCTATAATTGCTGATAAAATAGCGATAGAAATTTATAAACTCTCCCAAAATGACAAATGCATGGCCACAAGTAATATCATGGAACTCACGAAAATTTGAAAGTAAGCCGGGTTACACTTTAACTAGAAGATTAGGATTAAGTGGATATTGTCTCAAAATTTCGAATTCTACCTAACTCAGCATTTTTGAAGATGGAATTAATTTGACCTAATATGCCTGTTTAAGGAATCTGAGAATGATGGGCACTTTAAAACGGGCAATCCAGTGGAAGTTCCTTGGAGATATTTATTAGCATCTGAACTTCATTTATTACGTTTTTAATGCTCAGTCGCACCTTGGCATTTACTGTTTCGGTCGATATTTCATAAGTTATTTGCAAAAGAAACAATTTTACTGTTACAGCATATAAAAACGAAATCCGTCGATTTCTTTTAGTATGTGTGGTCCCGCTCACAAAGGCTCAGTATACAAAGAAACTAGCTCTCCTCAGGACTCCCTAATAATTACCGCATGTTCCAAATCGATAAGTTTGATTTTATGCGTGACGTCATACTTGGAATAAGCAGCATAGTTTACAACAGTTATTAGCACAACCATACAGATCACTTAACAGTCTGTTTACATCCCTCAGGATGACGACCTCAAAATAGATAATAGCAGCTGCAAACAAACACATAAACACGTGAAGTACCTCAGTCAACTAATGAAATGAATGTAACGGGACAACTGGGGGAATTAAAGGGTGTTTGCCGGGAACAAACTAAAAATACGACAGTAAAGCATTCCAGAACCCCATAATAGAAAATAACACACACTATTTCCTCCAGATCAAACCGAACAAAAATATACAAAAAGTACAGTACTGGAATCGACTATTTTGCTTGACCTACATAGTTCAAATAAATGCAACGATACCAGACCCCATCCTCCTCACCCCCTCTCCCCAGCCACCACATTCACACAAAGTCATTATAGTTATTATCGCAAATTTCAATTGAAAACATCACGCCCGTTACAAAAACAATCCACCCTCGGAAAACTGCCACATTCGAAAGAAAAGCCTAATATTTGTGAGAAACAGGATTATAAATATAATGACTAATAGTGTCACTTGCAACAAACTGAGCCGTGTTCTTAGGTGTTCCGGCCTAACCCTACGCTCGGAAATCGTTACAAATACGGGAAGAAACCACTAAGTAAATGTGAGGACCAGCATTATAAATATTATGACAACACGGTTCTCTAGCAACAGTTTAAGTTGTGATTTCAGATTATTGCCTAATCAAACCCTCGTAAATCACTATATTTTACGAATAAACAGCAGAATGTACATCAGTAACGAAGACAACCACAAATGCCATTTAATAACATGTCACTTAGACGACAACATTTGTCAAAGCCGACAAATGCTACCGGACAGTGCGACTGACAATGTTGTTGTTTTTTTTAGTCATTGTGAAAGGTGTGGTTATGGTCAGGAAAGGAGCAGTATAGATTGAAACTAGCAGTCTCCAGAACCCCCAATAAGACCAAAAACAGAAAGTGGTGGTGATTTCGAAAGTGTGAAAAACTGCGCAAAATTACAATGTAATCTGGATTTCATAGCTTTTAGATCTGTAAGAAACGTAACATACAAAATACATGGGCGGTCAAATCTTGAATAAAGTTCGTTATATTAAGCTGCTTATTAAACAGGAGTTATACATGGAAAGGAAAAGATTCAAAAAAGAGTTCCGTTTTATTGACGATTTTTAGGTTTTCTGTTGTGTCAGACGCATTTCGCCCAATTTATTAAGACATTATCAATGGCCCAATGACTTGTACAATACTCTTGTCGCAGCTGTAGCTGAGATTTTATATCAGACCACTAATGATGCGTTAACAAATTGAGATGAAACGCCACTGAAAAAACAAGTATTCCTTTAATTCACTTGCATACAGGCAGTCCTAATATAAACTCTATTAATATAACTGCGGATTGAGAGATCAGTGACACTAAAATTGCTTGTTTTCTCCCAAGTTCTGTTGATCATTGCGAAAGCGTCACTAAGATGCTAATCCAGCACCATTGTCAAACATAACAAGACTAGTAAATATTTGTATTAACAAGAAAAAAATCTGTCACAGACGTAAATGATCGTTCGTAAATTGATAGTTATTAAGTCTGTTGGCTGAAATACCACTATAAATCTTACTCTGTATCGACTTCAATCATCCAGTTACACGCGTACCGAAACATGATCCTGAAAAAGTTTACGTTCCATCACTTTTACTTGAGATTAACTGTAAAGTGACACTAACTGTCCAAAATTATATCCTAGGCAAGAAACATTTCTATGTAAGAGGCGATGCATATGTGCTTCCACTGAAGGGAAATTTGAACCCTTCAGCTTCCAGTAACATTAAAGAATAAATTACTTAAATGCAAACTATACCAGTGTAAAGAAATTTTGTTTTACTAGAGACGGTGATCACATAATGTTGAAGGGAATCTTGAACCCTTTACCTTACAATAACGTTAAAGAATCGATTACCTAAATTCAAGAAGTTCTTATACGTTATACCAGATGCAAGAAATTTTGTGTTACGAGAGACTATGCCTATACATTGTTTCTTGAAGGTAATATTAAGTCCTTTAGCTTCCTATAACGTAAAAGAATCAACGACATAAAGGCAGAAAAGTTAGTATACATTCCTTAACAGTTGTTGAGGACATTACATTATTTTTACGTAATCTCTTAGCAAGATGAAAAGCAAGTGAGTGTCCGTAAACAGGCAGCTTATAATCTTGTCTTTATAGTGAGTTTGTCGAGAACTCCTAGCACAACGGCCGGCCGCGGTGGCCGTACGGTTCTGGCGCTGCAGTCCGGAACCGCGGGGCTGCTACGGTCGCAGGTTCGAATCCTGCTTCGGGCATGGGTGTGTGTGATGTCCTTAGGTTAGTTAGGTTTAAGTAGTTCTAAGTTCTAGGGGACTTATGACCTAAGATGTTGAGTCCCATAGTGCTCAGAGCCATTTTTGAACCTAGTACAACGAAATTCTGTAAACGGCTGTTCAACCGTATGTTGAAAAGATGATTTTCCATATGTGTGTGCCATTTTATGTTTTTCGTATCACATTGTACGTACTTATTGAAAAATTTGTCAGGAAAATGTGAAACGAAAATTACAGATATTTGGGTATTAATTTCACTGAAGAGCTCTGTCATACCACTAAATAAAATTGCCATCACTTCCATGACGTATCTGCTTAAAAATGTTTGTTGTTGGCATTTTCTGCAGCAAATACTAAATATTTGTTTTAAATTTAATGCATTTTCTTAATGAAATGCTGCTTACAGAAAAAAGGCGTTTGACTTAAAGACTATCTGTTTCATTCATTTATACTGTTGAAAACAATGAAGTTCGTGAGGCCTTCGATGTGCAGAACAAACAACACACGAGGGTTGGAACTTAAATAGTGGCAAAAATTTATTCACAACTGATACAAAAGAGTTACATATTTGCACCTGTTACTGTCCTTCAAAGTAGTCACCAGCTTTGTGTGGAACCCGTTTCCAGGGTTAGCAGTGGCCAGTTCTGTTGATGGTGCGAATGGAGCGGTCTAAAGTTTTGGTGATTCTCGTGTACGACTATGATGGCGTTATTCCAACGCATTACGTTCCTCCACGGCAGACCGTCAATGTACATTATTACTGTTCGTTTTTGGAGCATCACCTGCGACCAGCTTTGCGAAAGAAGCGGCGACACTTTCTGTGCACCCACCCATCATTTTGCACGACAATGCGCGGGCGCATGCAGCGCAAGCTGTGGTTGCTCTGTTCGGTCGATGGTACTGGGAAGTACTGTACCATCCACCGCACTCCCTTTACTTAAGTCCTAGTGACTTTGATTTGACTCCCAAGATGAACCACTTCGTGGCATTCGCTTCAGAACTATTCCAGAGATTCGATAGGCACTAGACTGCTGCATTCGCACAATCAACAAACAGGCTCTGCTAACGGTATACTACGCTTTCCACATCGCTGGCCACGGTTTCTACACAGCGCTGACGACTACTTTGAAGGACAGTAACAGGTGCTAACGCGTAACTCTTTTCTATCGGTTGTGAATAAATAGTTGACACTATTTAAGTTCCAACCCTTTCATATACAGTTTGTTTCGAAGCGTTTGCTGCAAATGTACAGGGACGATAGATCACGTCATGCGGAGCAACTTTTGTTATAGACAAAGTGTTTGCTGAAGCTTTCTAGAGTCACTAGATGTCTTTCATAATTTATTAATGCCCTTGTGTGGTATCAGGGCGTAGACACCCTGCAACATTCGTATTGTAATGTTTATTGCCTGTACGCCAGTCACATGCGTTCAAAGATTTTTAGGTCACGATGCTCATGCAAGGTTTTACTTCCTCACACCATAACATATGGTTCTCCGAAATGATCATGACAATGCTAGAAGTACCCTCAAATGACAAGTGGGGGAACTTTTAGAGCACGCAGGAACATTGTTGAACATCATGTTATGGCGTGGTGGGGCATAATACAGTGTATGTGTACTGAGCACCAAATTTTGGAACATAGTACACTCATCTATCAACGTTATTGTGACACTGTACTGCTTTTCCATGTGGACTTTTCAGGGGTCTTTTTGATCCTGACATCACTTTAATGGTTCCGTACCTCAGTCGGTAAAAAGGAAACCCCCATACACCGAACAGACATAGGAACTGGTACACCTGCCTATTATCGTGTAGGGCCCCCAAAGCATGCAAAGTGCCGCATCTCTACTTGCCATGGACACGATTAATGTCTGAAGCTGTGCTAGGGGGAATTGACATCAAGAATCCTGTAGGAATGTTCAGAAGTCCGTTAAGAATACGAGCGGTTGGAGATTTCTTCTGAACAGCTCGTTACAGACATGCTTAATAATGTTCATTTCTGGAGAGTTCAGTTGCCAGCGCAAGTGTTTAGACTCAGAAGTGTGTTCCTGTAGACACTGTGTTGCAATCCTGGACGTGTGCAGTATCGTTATAATTGCCCAAGTCCGTCGGAAGGCACTATAGACATAAATGGATGCAGGTGATCAGACTGGATGCTTACGAACGTGTCACCTGTCAGAGTCGTGTCTAGACGTATCAAGGATCCCATATCACTCCAACTGCACACGCTCCATGCCATTACAGAGACTCCACTAACTTGAACAGTCCCCTGCTGACATGCAGGGTCCACGGATTCATGAGGTTGTCTCCATACCCGTACACGTCCATCAGCTCGATACAATTTGAAACGAGACTCGTCCGACCAGGCAACATGTTTCCAGTCGTCAACAGTCCAATGTCGGTGTTGACCGGCCCAAGCGAGGCGTATAGCTTTGTCTGGTGTAGTGATCAAGGGTATACAAGTGGGCCTCCGGCTGCGAAAGCCCATATCGATGGTGTTTCGTTGAATAGTTCGCAAGCTGACTTGTTGATGTCCCAACATTGAGATCTGCAGCAATTTGCCGAAGGGTTGCAGTTCTGTCAAGTTGTACGATTCTCTGCAGTCGTCGTTGGTCCCTTTCTTGCAGGACCTTTTTCCGAGATTTTCGGCGATTTGATGTGTTACCCGGTATCTGATATTCACGATACACTCCTGAAATGGTCGTGAAAATCGCCACTTCATCGCTAACTCGGAGATGCTGTGTCCCATCGCTCTTGCGCCGAGTATAAAACCATGTTGAAACTCACTTAAATCTTGATAACTTGCCATTGCAGCTGGAGTAACCGATCTAACAACTGTGCCAGGCACTTATTGTCTTATATAGGCGTTGCCGACCGAAGCGCCGTCTCCTGCCTGTTTAAATATCTCTGTATTTGAATACGCATTCCTATACCAGTTTCTTTTGTGCTTCAGTGTATGATCACGCTGCTGTCCAGCGGTCTGTCTGTCCGTCTTCAAGCCCCTTTCTTCCTAGAAACGGGTAGAGGTATCAAGCTAAAATTTATTTCGAATGAAGGTCTTCTATCTCTTGGCAGTGAGAAACTTAAAGCCTGGAACTAAGTGCTGTCGGAAAACACGGCCATTTATGTCTCATATTTTAACAGTCGCAAAGTTACCCATTAAAAACCAAGGCGTTTGACCTAGAAACATGGAATTTGGCACTGAGTAAGGCTTCATCGTAAAAGTAAGGGAAAATTTGTAATTATAACAGATGAAAAGCTATTTTTCTGCCACTTGTTGTCCGTCTGATGTCTGTCCGTTTATTAAGGACCTCGTTTCTTAGGAACGTGTAGAGGTACCAAGTTGAAATTTATGTCAAATGCTAAGGTCTACATTGCCTTGGTGAGGTAAAGTCGATGCAGTCAAAAGATACGGCGGTCTGTTGAGAGCCCTTTTCCTGAGTAAAAAACATGTGCTCCGAACACACGTTCTCAGAGATTTCTTCTTCTAAATAAGGTGCGCGCTTGATTCTAGCAGTCATCTTTTGCCCCGGAGCAAGCTGTACGTATCACTTATCTGTTTTACTAAACTACTAAAACGGCTCTTGACATATAACCGGAGTTGCAGGTTGCCAATCCAACGGCTTTTAGAGGCAAAAAGGATTTGTTTTCAGTATTTCATACAATTATTGACAGAATAAAAAAATTTCAAATGCTGCCATAGTTTACTCGTTAACAGCTACAATCTTCTGTTACAGGTTTAACACAGTAAGCCAAGTATTGCAGAGACGAGCTGTGTATATGTCTCCAGCTAGCGTAACTCGCGAGCAGATACTCAGACTATACGCATCACGTGCATGAGAACGTTCAAAAATTTACACAACATTTTTCGCTGACACCCCTCACAAAATGATGAAAGTAAAAAAGTTTATGGCTTAATGTTGTGGGTTGGCAGGAGAGCCAACACCGGGTATGAGAGGAAGCCGAAAGGCACGCGTTTTAGCTCACGCAGGCTGGCGTGAGGTCTGGAACAGGACAAGGAAATTAGACTTTAAGAAAACGGACGTAGCTGGTGGAACACTTAACTTTAATCCATTAATGATGAGCGTCGCTCTTGACGGTACATGATTACAGTATCAATAGTAACTGGTAATGGCGCCTTGCTAGGTCGTAGCAAATGACGTAGCTGAAGGCTATGCTAACTATCGTCTCGGCAAATGAGAGCGTATTTTGTCAATGAACCATCGCTAGCAAAGTCGGTTGTACAACTGGGGCGAGTGCTAGGAAGTCTCTCTAGACCTGCCGTGTGGCGGCGCTCGGTCTGCAATCACTGATAGTGGCAACACGCTGGTCCGACGTATACTAACGGACCGCGGCCGATTTAAAGGCTACCACCTAGCATGTGTGGTGTCTGGCGGTGACACCACACTTACTACATTTTCTTCGTTCACGCAATAAAACTTCAGCACATGACACGATCTTGTAATATATTGCTTCTTTACTACTGGCTCTATGGCAAAAGATTTTTCAACGTATCGACACACATACTGCTCAACGTACCTGCAAAGTGTACGACCCATAGTTACTGAAATATGACGACGTAAACATGTTGCTGTGTGAAAAACTGGCTTTTCCTTAAACCGGAAGACAAACTTTCAACGACTGTACTTATCCAGTGTTTGATAAAGGGAGCACTTAGCAACTTCAGACAAACTTGACACATAATTTCAGACATTTTCAATTTTTTTATCGCGCGCGTACTTAACCTTAGAACAAAACGGAGGAAAATGTTACAATGCTACTAAAACATTGTAAAGCTTACTACTCCATATTTGATTCAAAGGAAGTCATGTTGTCGGTTATGCATTAGTTACGTCCAGTGGTGTGCTGTATACCAAATTAAGTACTAGATATCTTGTCTTATACCCTACTGAAACCGTTAATTTTTCAGTATCACATATGTAACTGGCCGAGTGGTTCTAGGCGCTTAAGTCTGGAACCGCGCGACCGCTACGGTCTCAGGTTGGTATCCTGGCTCGGGCATGGATAAATGTGATGTCCTTAGGTTAGTTAGATTTAAGTAGTTGTAAGTTCTAGAGGACTGATGACCTCAGAAGTTAAATCCCATAGTGCTCAGAGCCATTTGAACCATTTGAACATATGTAACACATAATCTCTTTTGCAAGGTCATCTGAAGTTTGAAGTTCCTTTGTAGACGGTTATTCCATTCTGTAAATAATCTGGGGTTTACTTGCCGCACTGTAAACTGAACATGCCTCACCCCTTTTCAGTCACTCGATCTTCCTGAAAATAACCTTTGCTACACCTCGAGATATTTGCTGCTCCCTCCTGACGGCTATAAATACAGAGCGCTAGCTTATCGAAGTTACGTTAAGTATACTAAGTTAGTGCGACAGTGAAGTTCACCGCACACTTCAAGAGAAAGCCAGCTTAAGCAAAATTCCGCGGAAAGATAAGGAATTGGAGTTTACCCAATGGATAGCGCCGACTGTACAAACACGCCACCGCAAAATTGAGATGAGAGCCTCTGAAGACATCACGCTAACGAAGAGCGGCATCTCTCGCGGAACTTGGAACAGTCAACATCGCGCGCCGCGTTTACCTCAAGTTGGAGAGGCGGGGCGGCGCCGAGTTGAGTGTCTACTCTCGATACAACCCCGGGGTGGGCGCCGCCCCTCAGCAGTGACTGCGGGCAAGCGCTGCCGCAGCCGCCATCTAATTGAGGGAAGTTGCGTCAGCGAGGCGAAAAGAAAGTGCTACAACAGGGAGTCTACCAAAGCTCATTTACGTCAGGTGACTGATATCAGTATGAGGCCAGACCGGAATTTGTAAGATAAAAATTCTCTTTTTTCGGTCATCAATCTTATGACTCCTTTTCTGGCCCAACTCCTTCAATTATTTGTTGTGAATCTATCACACACAAACTTGGTAAAAGGAAACCTCTAGCTAGCAATGTGGAACCAAGTACTTTAAATTCCGGTTACAGTATGTAGCTTGTCTTCTGATCTGGAACAGCCTTACCTACCCTGCTTCTGAACATCAGAATTAAAGCTCTTGTCAGAAAACACAGCGTTAGTCCAAAAGTCAGGTTTTAGGGAAATGATGCCAAACTGTCCACCAATATAATGCAGCGATGTATATGGAATTTGGCATAGCCAGAAACGTAATATGCATTTGCAAGTACGTGCAGTGCTATAGTCCACACATGCGAACAAAAACTACGCTGGAAATATAACATTTATCCCTGAAAAATTCAGGTATCATAAAAACTTCCTTTTTAAATATATAAGAAATTATCAGCCTCGATTGCGGTAATGAAACCGACCTTTACCTAGGTTTCAGCCCAAGTAATTGAGCCTTCTTCTATGATATGTCTATGAGGGCATGGTCTAGAAATAAATCTAAAACAGCCTGAATAGTCGTAGTCACATTTTAAAACTGTTGTACATAGGTACTAAGTCACCACCAAGACTTAACTTAAGCTCCGGTGAGCGCCTCATCTCCATGGACGCCGTGCGGTGATCCTCGGGAGCTCACGTGAAACGTACTTCCGTATGCCTCTCTTTTTACATTGACTCTTCCGAACGCTTCTCTTAAGATTCTGTCTACGTTTCATCATTCCTAAATTGTAACCTGAGTTTATACCTGCTCCTGGGTACGTCTTACAATCGAATATCTGATTTCGGAATCTATGTACGATCGTGATGTAATCCAGCTGGAATCTTCCAGAGTCTCTGGTCTTTCAAGACTATATCTCTTCCTCTTTTGACATATGAACACTGTGGAGATGCGGATATCATTGCGAACTGCGCTTGATCTCTTCCCCGACGTCATTGGCATCTTTCAGCAGGATAACTCCCCTAGTCACGAGGTCAGTTCGTGCTACAATGGCCCGTGTCTTAGCGACGAAATTTTGCTCATCTACCTGGTCGATTACATGTGGGATGCTGTCGGGCTCCTGTTCCTACCCACAGACCACCCTAGCGTGGTAACGGAAATTGCGTGACATGTGCGTAAATATATGATGCCACGTAACTGAACCAGCATACCAAGGAAAAGTCAATTTCAAAAAAATGGCTCTGAGCACTATGGAACTTAATATAAGAGGTCATCAGTCCGCTAGAACTTAGAACTAACCTAAGGACATAACACACATCCATGCCCGAGGCCGGATTCGAACCTGTTAACGTAGCTGTTATGCGGTTCCAGACTGAAGCGCCTATAACCGCTCGGCCACACCGGCCGGTTACGTTCTACAATCCGATTGAAATCTTGTCATCTAACGTAGGCAGCCCCCATGAATCTGTTAGCCAATGGTTTCAGTGTTTTTCTTGCCTGGGAATTTGAGTGATCTTCACCCCAGAACGGCTTCATGCAACTTGAAAACTCAACTAGCAAACTGTCGGGCTTCAGGCGTCCTCGCGTCACCTGGCGCAAACCAAGTGGAATCATCTGGTCTGTAGATTTTTCTGAGCACCCACTTTCACAGGTTAGGAGCTTCAGTTTTCCGTTTTTTTGTGCTCAGAGTCTTAAATCCGGCGTTATGAAATTCTAAGAGGGTCTCAAGCTCCCATGACAAGCCCTGACAGACGTGTAGTTTTATTCCTTGTAGAAACATGTATTTTCTAGAGTCTGGCTATTGTAAAAATTTCCTGATTGAAATTTTGTGAGTATGGCTCTGACGTTTGAATTCGTTGCCGGCAGTTAATTTCATGTCGTGCATATACGCTGTTGATTTGCGCTCCAAATGTGGACCAGCATGGTATTAAACATTTTGTATCCCGCCTGGAAGGCGGCGCGTGGGTTCGCTCCAGTAAACTGAAAGGTTGGGCGAATGAAGGAAGTGAGTAGGAGCACAGAAAATGTAATACGAGGTGCATTCAAGTTCTAAGGCCTCCGATTTTTTTTCTCCGGACTGGAAAGAGATAGAAACATGCGCATGGTTTTAAAATGAGGCCGCGTTCATTGTCAATACGTCCCAGAGATGGCAGCACCGTACGGCAGATGGAATTTTACCGACAGCGGCGAGAATGAGAACTGTTTTAAATACTTAAAATGGCTACGTTTTCCTTACTTGAATAGCGTGCAATCATTTGTTTTCTGAATTTGCGTGGTGTGAAACCAATTGAAATTGATCGACAGTTGAAGGAGACATGTGGTGATGGAGTTATGGATGTGTCGAAAGTTTAATGAAGGCAGAACATCGTGTGACAACAAACCGAAACAACCTCGGGCTCGCACAAGCCGGTCTGACGACGTGATCGAGAAAGTGGAGAGATTTGTTTTGGGGGATCGCAGAATGACTGTTGAACAGATCGCCTCCAGAGTTGGCATTTCTGTGGGTTCTGTGCACACAATCCTGCATGACGACCTGAAAATGCGAAAAGTGTCATCCAGGTGGGTGCCACGAATGCTGACGGACGACCACATGGCTGCCCGTGTGGCATGTTGCCAAGCAATGTTGACGCGCAACGACAGCATGAATGGGACTTTCTTTTCGTCGGTTGTGACAATGGATGAGACGTGGATGCCATTTTTCAATCCAGAAACAAAGCGCCAGTCAGCTCAATGGAAGCACACAGATTCACCGCCACCAAAAAAATTCTGGTAACCGCCAGTGTTGAAAAAATGATGGTGTCTATGTTCTGGGACAGCGAGGGCGTAATCCTTACCCATTGCGTTCCATTGCGGTAACAGGTGCATCCTACTAAAATGTTTTGAAGAACAAATTCCTTCCTTCACTGCAACAACAACGTCCGGGAAGGGCTGCGCCTGTGCTGTTTCACCAAGACAACGCACCCGCACATCGAGCTAACGTTACGCAACAGTTTCTTCGTGATAACAACTTTGAAGTGATTCCTCATGCTCCCTACTCAACTGACCTGGCTCCTAGTGACTTTTGGCTTTTTCCAACAATGAAAGACACTCTCCGTGGCCGCACATTCACCAGCCGTGCTGCTATTGCCTCAGCGATTTTCCAGTGGTCAAAACAGACTCCTTAAGAAGCCTTCGCCCCTGCCATGGAATCATGGCGTCAGCGTTGTGAAAAACTGTACGTCTGCAGGGCGATTACGTCGAGAAGTAACGCCAGTTTCATCGATTTCGGGTGAGTAGTTAATTAGAAAAAAAATCGGAGGCCTTAGAACTTGAATGCACCTCGTACACGTCGGTACTGCAAATACACTTAAAGCACCTTTACTAGTGTATAAACATATGCAAACATATTGCATAACTTTAGGTGATGAGCACGTAGGTGCGACGTCATGGCCCCATCGTAACTGATGCAAAGTCTCAATAGCAAACTAAGCTGAAGCGATGTTTTCTGGCTGTCTGCACTTGATCAAAATGGGGTGAGTCTACAGCGGTGCTTGTAGAGCTGAATAGCGCCTGCTAGAGGGTGCTGTCGTCGTTGTCTGTCGTAGTGTCAACTTAACTGGCAGTTACGCCGTGGCATCCTAGCTACCGATACCACAAAGCAGCTGGTCTTAACACAAGTCGGGACGACTTCGTTGACGTTGTCATTGATTTTTGCAGTCTTCTTAGTCTTTGGGCTGCGTCGTATTCCACTTCCAATTTTTTCGACCGACGTTTCGATCCATCTGCAGGGAGTTTCTTTAAGGTAATGTTTGACCTCACCTATTTCAAACAAAAAATTACGTGTGCTGGAGAGCCTCTATAGACAAACCTAAAACTCATTTGGCAAAAATATTACAGTATTGGCCATTAAAATTGCTACACCAAGAAGAAATGCAGATGATAAACGGGAATTCATTGAACAAATATATTATACAAGAACTGACATGTGATTACATTTCACGCAATTTGCGTGCATAGATCCTGAGCAATCAGTACCTAGAACAACCACCTCTGGTCGTAATAACGGCCTTTATACACCTGGGCATTGAGTCAAACAGAGCTTAGATGGCGTGTACAGTTACAGCTGCACGTGGAGCTTCAAAAGGGTACCACAGTTCATCAAGAGTAGTGACTGGCGTATTGTGACGCACCAGTTGCTCGGCCACTATTGACCAGACGTTTTCAGTTGGTGAGAGAATTGGAGAATGTGCTGGTCAGGGCAGCAGTCGAACATTTTCTGTATCCAGAAAGGCCTGGAAAGGACCTGCAACATGCGGTCGTGCATTATCCTGGTGAAATGTAGGGTTTCGCAGGGATCGCATGAAGGGTAGAGCCACGAGTAGTAACACATCTGAAATGTAACGTCCACTGTTCAAAGTGCCGTCAATGCGAACAAGAGGTGACAGAGACGTGTAACCAATGGCACCCCATACCATAACGCCGGGTGATACGGCAGTATGGCGATGATGAATACACGCTTCCAATGCTCGTTCACCGCGATGTCTCCAAATACGGATGCGACCATCATGATGGTGTAAACAGAACCTGGATTCATCCGAAAAAATGACGTTTTGCCCTTCGTGCACCCAGGTTCGTCGTTTAGTACATCATCGCAGGCGCTCCTGTCTGTGACGCAGCGTCAATGGTAACCGCAGCCATGGTCTCCCAGCTGATAGTCCACGCTGCTGGTAACGTCGTCGAACTGTTCGTGCAGATGGCTTTTCCCTTGTAAACGTCCCCATCTGTTGACTCACGGATCGAGACTCGGCTGCACGATCCGTTACAGCCATGCGGATAAGATGCCTGTATTCTCGACTGCTAGTGATACGAGGCCGTAGGGATCCAGCACGGCGTTCCTGAACCCACCGATTCCATATTCTGCTAACAGTCATTGGATCTCGACCAACGCGAGCAGCAATGTTGCGATACGATAAACCGCAATCGCGATAGGCTACAATCCGACCTTTATCGAATTCGGAAACGTGATGGTACGCATTTCTGCTCCTTACACGAGGCATCACAGGCAACGACGGTGAACTGCTGTTTGTGTATGAGAAATCGTTTGGAAACTTTCCTCATGTCAGCGCATTGTAGGTGTCGCCACCGGTGCCAACCTTGTGTAAATGCTCTGAAAAGCTAATCATTTGCATATCACAGCATCTTCTTCCTGTCGGTTAAATTTCGCGTGTGTAGCGCGTCATCTTCGTGGTGTAGCAATTTTAATGGCCAGTAGTGTATATCCGAAAGGAAAGGCTACTGGTTCGACAATGGACATGAGGCGCAGTTTTTAATTTGTCTGCTGTTTTTGAATACAATAAAAGTTGCAGTGATCCCAGAAACTTCCACAGTCGAAACACACTGGCAGGAGTCGGCAGCCCCTGTCGGACAGGCACAGCAGCGTGCAGCGCGAGGCGGACACGGCCAGTTTGCAGAGCGCGTGTTGCTCGCAGGCGGCCGTGTCGCCGGCGCCCGCTGGGGCTGACAGATCGCCGGAATTCCGGGTCGTGTCGCCAGCTGGGGCAGCGTGCAGCCGCCAACTCTGCCGCGCTGCGTCCGCCCCGCGGTACATGCTGCGCCCTGTTTCCCGTTCATCCACCTCGCCGCGCTAATTAATACCGCACTCCAGCGAGGCATCGACCAGCGCCCCTATCGATCCTCGCATGATCGACAGCCTGCCGTAATGCCGCAGTGCTTAAGACACTGCGTTGTCGTTGCCCACCGCGAGATAAGTGGTTATCAACTGTAACTACACGAAAATGTCAGTACTGTTCTCTCAGACGTTTACTAACATCAGAGAGCTAAAGTTAATTCTAGTTTCATCTCCTCCTGCTGGTTGCTGTGGTCGAGCGTTTCTAGGCACTTCAGACCGGAATCGCGCTGCTTCTGTGGTCGCAGGTTCGAATCCTGCCTCGGGCATGGGTGTGTGTAGTGTCCTTATGTTAAGTTATGTAGTTCTAAGCCTAGGGGACTAAGGACCTCAGTTGTTGTGCTTAGAGCCATTTGAACCAATCATCTCCTCCTAAACCACTGCGCCGATCTGAACCAAGTCGGTACACGTATCATTTACTGTCTGCAACGAATCACTGTTGGGGAAAGAATCTCCCAACTATCAAAGGGGTGGGTTCAAATGGTTCAAATGGCTCTGAGCACTATGGGACTCAACTGCTGAGGTCATTAGTCCCCTAGAACTTAGAACTAGTTAAACCTAACTAACCTAAGGACATCGCAAACATCCATGCCCGAAGCAGGATTCGAACCTGCGACCGTAGCGGTCTTGCGGTTCCAGACTGCAGCGCCTTAATCGCACGGCCACTTCGGCCGGCTTAAGGGGTGGGATTAGGGGTGAAAATGCGTTGTAGCCCACGACGCGAGAATACCCATAATTTAGTTATCCAGTATTTGAGAATGACAGTACTTACAGACTTGAAAAATGCTTTACCGATAATTTCGAACTTCAACGAGACTTTTTCTCAGTTTTGACTCCCACAAAATAACGAAAGTCAAAGAGTTTGTCGCTTACTACATTTTCGCTGTTCATGCAGTAAACTGTCATATGAAGCGTGAAGTTTTAATTTACTACCTTCTTCACTACTAACTGTATTTGTGACACTTCTGCAGACAGTATTTACGTACACCACTAAATGTACAACAAAAACTTGTTCATTATACGATGACAGAAATAAAAAAAGTGTAGGAGTGCAGTTAAATTCAGGGTGAAACGATATCAGTGATAAGATTTGCTGATGACATTGCTATTCAGGTGAAGTGAATAAGAATTGCAGGGTCTACTTAATGGAATGAACAGTCTAATGAGTACAAGATCTGGACTGAGAGTAAATAGAAGAAACACGAAAGTAGTGAGAAGAAGTAGAATTAAGAATAGTGACATAATAAATATCACGATTGGTGATTACGAATTAGGTGAAGTTAAGGGAATCTGATAGCTAGGCAGCAAAATAACTCATGACGGACGGAGGAAGGAGGAGACCAAAAGCAGGCTAGCACTGGCAAAAAGGGCATTCCTGGCCAAGAGAAGTCTGCTAGTATCACACATATACCTTAATTCGAGTAATAAATCTCTGATAATATGTGTCTGAAGCACAACGTTGTACGGTAGTGAAACGTGGACTGCGGGATTACCGGAAAATAAGAGACTCGAGGCAGTTGATATGTGGTGCTACAGAGAAATGTTGAAAATTAGGTATAGTGATAAGATAAGGAATAGAGAGGTTCTCCATAGAATCGGTGAGGAAAGGAATATAGGGAAAACACTGACAAGAAGAAGGCAGAGGATGGTAGAACATCAGTTAAGACATCAAGGAATAACTTCCATGGTACTAGAGGGGGCTGAGGACGGTATAAATTGTATAGGAAGCAGAAATTGGAATACATCTAGCAAATAATTGAGGACGTAGGTTACAAGTTCTACTCTGAGGTGAAGAGGTTGGAACAGGAGAGGAATTCTTGGCGGGCCGCATCAAATTAGTCAGAAGACTGATGGGTTAAGAAAAAGGTCCGGAGATTGGGCAGGACAACTAATTAGCCCTCCACGTCCAATCGATCTTACAAGGTATTTCCAGTGCAGTATTCGTAGTGGTCGTAAGGTGTTACGTGCAGAGCATCAATAATGGTGATACCTTATGACTGTCTTTTGATTCAGAGGTACGGCGTCCAAGAGAACAGGAAGCGCGTGTCTTAAAAATTGGACATATTGTCTGCCATTTTGGTTGTCATTTGCAAAGAAAAATCTGATAATGGTGCCTCCAATAATTACGCACGAAATTTTAACGTTTCATGGACGTTGATGCTCTACCTGTCTGAACCATCGTGGATTGCTGATGTACCAATAATGCATATTTCTCATACTGACAATTCCTTTGTTGGTGAATGACACCTCATCGGTAAAATAATACATATCTGAAAATAAATTAGGATTAGTCAGAAGTTGTTGTCGAGCCTACTGACAAAATGAACTCATTTCCATGAAGCTCTAGTTGTAATTGAACATGGTGAGTACAGAATTTATGACGTTGCAGAATGCGGTGTGCACTTGTTTTCGAGACACCAGCTTCATGGTGAATTTATCGTTCACTGACTTGAGGATTCACGGCTATGGCATCGAACACAGCGAGCTTAGCAGCTTCGTCTGTTCGTGTTCTACGATGATTTCGAGGTCTTGCATTTAAAGTTCCCGTTTGAAGTAGACGAGTAACGAGACGACCAAACATCCGGCGAGAAGGCAATGACATGTCAGGAACTCATCTTCTGTACGGTTGTTGCACCTGATCAGAATTTCGACTGCCTACAGCAGTAGTGATATGTACAGTGGAGTACAAGATAACATTGTCTTATACTACTGAACATAAAAAGGTAAATTAGTAAATTATTTCCTGTCGACATACTTTCTTTGTAAATCGGCAGCATTTCTACCTTATCTTCAAGCGTTACATCATACGTCTTTACACAACAAAAATTGTATTCACAATATGTACTACAGCCATGCAGATACTAAGTTACTCTGATGCACGACTACACTGGTATGCACTGTACAGTACGCTAAAGCAACAACAAATGAGGTGCGTGGGGGGAGTGGAGAGGGGGGGGGAGGAGGAAGTTGAGGGCCGGAGAGGTGGAGGAGGAGAGTAGTAAGTGTACATTATAAACACTACTTCAGCTTTACTTTGGGTACGTAATGTGTAGAATCAAGGCAGTAAACAGCTCGGTTTCTTAACAAACTGTGGACTATCTATCGTTTGCTCATGTACGTTTTATTGACAAAATTGTTTCAGTGTGATACATTTGTTTAATAGCTCTTGGAGAAGGTAACAGTATTCTTGAATAAAATGTACATGGTTCCGTTTAAAAAATTTAACCTCTACCCTGTCCGAAACACGGTACAGAGCTGCATCGGATCCACCTCACAACAAATGTTCGAAGTGGCATCCATGTGATTCAATACATGCATTCACACGTCACATTATGGATTGCCGCTCTATTTCGCATGTTCTGGCCTCTCTCCGAGTGGCATGTGAACACGCTGTTGAAGGACCTGCACATCAGGAACTGGTTCGGCATACACATCGCTTTTCAGATGCCACCAGAAGTAAAAATCCAGGGGTCTCAGTCCAGTGATTGAGGAGACCATGCTAAAGATCCTTCGTGTCCTATTCAATGTCGAGGTGTCGGCGAACTGTAATGCGGAAGTAGGGTGTTGCTGCGTTATTCAGAAATCATATAAACTGTCGTCTTGCCAGTGTATTCCTCAGGAAGTCCAGGTACTTTCCTCGGCTTAAGCATTGTCAATTGATAACCGGTCCAAGTATGTGGTCGCCAAGAATACCTGCCCACACATTTACGATAAAACGTTGCCGATGAGACGCCTCGACCACTCCCCGGCCGTTATATGTAGCCCACAGATGACGATCAGGCAGGTTGCTGCAACCAGTTCTGATAAAGGTTACTTCCTCGGTAAAAAGTGCTGGCGACAGAAATCCTATAATTGTGGTGGTCTGGCGAAAAAGCCATTGACAAAATCCCTCCCTTGGAGGGCAATCTGCTGCTGCCAATCCTTCCACTCGCTGCTGGTGATGGGAATTGTAGCAGTTGTCTTGCAGGGTACACATAATCGTATTTCGGCTTACACTATGTTGGCGGGCCACTACCCTAGAGCTTGTAATATGGTTCGTCTCAATATCCGGTAAAACCCAGTCCAAATCTGTTGCACAGTCTGCAGCATTCCAGAACGTTTGTCGGACTGAAAAAAAAAAAAAAAGCCATCATCACACAAGCGCCCAAAACTGGCTCCAAATGTTATATGAGGGTACGTGTTTTGGTGTAGTTGTACTGTCTCTCGACCGTTTCCATGTGCGTGGCCGTTCCTGCCTTTTTCCTGATCTGAGTACCATCCCATTAAGCTGAAACATCCTGGCAGATTAAAACTGTGTGCCCGACCGAGACTCGAACTCGGGACCTATGCCTTTCGCGGGCAAGTGCTCTACCATTTGAGCTACCGAAGCACGACACCACGCCCGGTACTCACAGCTTTACTTCTGCCAGTACCTCGTCTCCTAGAGCACTTGCCCGCGAAAGGCAAAGGTCCCGAGTTCCAGTCTCGGTCGGGCACACAGTTTTTATCTGCCAGGAAGTTTCATACCAGCGCACACTCCGCTGCAGAGTGAAAATCTCATTCTGGATACCATTCAGCTGCTTATAGTACGCTGCGTCAATCGCACAGCCTGCACCACGCTAGGAATACACGGCACGTGGTAACAGGTACTTTCATTCGTCAACGCCGTTTACTATGGCAGCAGCGCATTTCCGGACACATGTTTATCCGAGCTTTCTTCCTCCACTTCCAGTCAGGAATCCGTCATTGTAGGTTGTCAGTTTTATTAATGTTCCCCATTACTAAAACTGTGCATGTACATAATACACACATCAAAAAAAGTTTTGCATCAACTCGGTTCAGAGAGTTCCGAAGCCTGCAGAGAAAATTGGAATAGACATCAACATAAACATCATTTCCGCTCTTTATATTGCTCATGAAAACCACACATTGCATGTTGTACCACCGTACAGCAAGACTTTCACAGGTGGTGGTCCAGCCTACTATACACACCGGTGCCTCTAATACCCAGTATCACGTCCTCTTGCATTGATGCATGCTTGTATTCGTCATGGCATACTATCCACAAGTTCATCAGGGCACTGTTGGTCCAGATTGTCCTATTCCTCAACGGTGATTCGGCGTAGATCCCTCAGAGTGGTTGCTGGATCACGTCGTCCATAAAAAGCCCTTTTCAAGCTAGCCCTAGCATGTTCGACAGGGTCATGTCTGGAGAACATACTGGCCACTCTGGTCGAGATATGTCCTGAAGGTAGTCATTCATAAAATCTGCACGATGGGAGCGCGAATTGTCGTCCATGAAGACGAATGCCCCGCCAATATTCTACCGATATGGTTGCACTATCGGTCGGAGCATGCCATTCACGTATCGTACAGCTGTTACGGCGCCTTCCATGACCACCAGCGATGTACGCTGGCCCCACATAATGCCACCCCAAAACAGGAGGGAACCTCCACCTTGCAGCACAGTGTGTCTAAGGCGCTCAGCTTGACCGGGTTGCCTCCAAACACGGTCTCCGACGATTGTCTGGTTGAAGGCATACGCGACTCTCATCGGTGAAGAAAACGTGATGCCTATCCTGAGCGGTCCATTAGGCATATTGTTGCACCCATCTGTACCGCGCTGCATAATGTCGTGGTAGCAAAGATGGACCTCGCCTTGGACGTCGGGAGTGAAGTTGCGCATCATGAAGTCTATTGCCCACAGTCTGACGCGTAACACGACATCCTGTGGCTGCACGAAGAGCATTACTCAACATGGTGGCGTCGTGAGGTTGTAATCGCACAGTGATTCCTCCCAGACAGTATATAATACGTATACCAACTCTGGTTGAAGTCGGCTCTGTGGTGTCAGAATAATGAGGAACGAACATACATACATAAGCATACACATAAGAACATTTTCATAATACGTATGAGTACTAGTGGAGAAACCTGACGTTTCCTGGGATATTTATTTATTTCAATTTTGCTGGGCCATTCTCTCTTCCCTCTTCTTTCTGCCCATCTCCTCCTCCCCTCTCCCTCAGTCCATTTTCTCTTTCCCCCTCTCTCTGTGCAAGATCTCCTTCCCCCACTCTCTATCACATACTCCTCCCTCGCTCTCTATCCATCCCATCTCTCTGTATGCACATCTCTTCTTCCTCTCTCAATCTCCCCTCTCCCTATATATCACTTCCGGCCCTCCCTCTCTCTATTCATCTCCATCACCAGCCTCACTCTCCACCCCTTACCCCCACACTCTGCCTACTTCTTCATCTCTCTCTGTCATCTCCTTCTCCCTCCTCTTTCTGTCAATATGCTCCTCCCCTGTCTCTCCATCTGCTCCTTCCTGTTCTGCCCATGTTCTCTTGCCCCTCATTCCTTCTTCTTTGTCAGTTTCCTCCTCCTCCTCCTCCTCCTCCTCGCTCTGTCCATCTCCTCCTCTTCCTTTCCTCGGTCCATTTCCTACTTCTCTTTTGCCTGTTGATCTCATCCCCCATCGGTCTGCCTGGGTCTTCCTTCCCCTGTCTCAGTCCATCTCCTCATTTTTCCTTTATCTGTCTATTTGCTTCTCTCCCCCCTATCTGTCAATTTCCTCCTCCCCTATCTCTGTCCATCTACTCCTTCTTCCCCCTCGCGTCACACTATATCCCTGTGCACTTTTCTCTCTCCAAATTTGGTTAAAATCGTCCCAGCGGTTTATGGAGAGCTTTTAACCCTTTGATTTAACCGTGAAGGCATATTACAAATAGGTTTTACATATATTTAAAATATTTCATCACCAGTACCTCTGGCCAATTTCATCCTGCAGCTTGAAGTTCACACACCTCAAAATTTATGGCGTCGTACCTCCTGAACTATATTTCGTACAATGTTTTATTTTTCTCTGCTAAATATGTTGTGAATAGATCTCGTACCGAAGAATCGAAAATGCCATAAGCCATAAACTCTTTTCCTTTCATCATTTTTTATTGGTTGTCGGGGAGAAAAATTTCGTAAAACTTTGAAATTATGTGTAAAATTTGTTAGAAATCCCTAGGTGCCCTCATTCTCGAATAAAGAGAACGAAGTCTATATTTCCGCGCACAGGGGATTACGCTGCTTTTCCTCTCCCAAATACATCCGTACACATTTGATAGGAAGGTGTTTCTTATCGCCCAAGCGATTCTTTCCAGACATTAAGTAATATGTGTAGCAGTTTCCTAGAAATCGGGCCCGGGGTTTTGGAGCAGATGTAGAACATACATAAATACAAATGTATGCACTTTCATTTGTATAATGTGTATGGGTGTCATTGTGACACGACGACCTGATATACTCAAGTACAGAGTTTTCAGACAAGGAGTTGTAGACAGGAAACGACATTCGGATTACTCGCCGACGGTAATCATTTTGTTCTTTTGGTACGAATTGTGTAGCAATGCGAAAAAAGCTCTTCCGAGAGCGAGGGACCGCTGCCAGAAGGAAGTCCGATAAAAAGTGGACGGTCGAGCAACTTGAGCAATAACGGCCGTGGCGCACGGCTCTGTCCTGTCTGCCGCAGGCGCCGCGCCGGTTGGTGGCTGGCGACTGCCTGCGCCGCCTAATTAATCCGGCAGCACTTGGGGAGCGCCGTGGCCGCAGTGCCAAATGCCGGCGACTCCGCTCCGAGAAACCCGCGCCGATCACGAGAAAGGAAATTTTCTTAAGGCCGAAAACAACTCTAAAAGGAAGGGAGAATAGGTCCCAAGAACAATGTTTCACTCCAGAGCGGACAGTGTATCGTTTTCATACTTATTCATAGATAAAAACACTTGGACGGACCAGGACGCCAAATTGGAACCGGCAGTACCGACGACTGACAAGGTTGCCAACCCGACCGCTGCAATCTGGCACACAGTTCTAAGCAGCCAGGAAGTTTCACAACAGCTCAAATTCCGCTGTAGCCTGAAAGAATAAACTGGAAACTTGAAACAACCGCTGTTTTCTTTTATCATTTTTTTCAGTGCCTTTTGAACCTGACTTTAAAAACCGCTCATAACAAGCAGCTTTTGAAATAAACGATTTTCGCTATTTTATTCGTATTATTTCCTGTATTACATATAGAAATCGAACAAAGACTGAAGAAACTTCCTAGCAGATTAAAACTTTGCGCCGGACCGAGACTTGAACTCGGAACCTTAGCCTTTCGATGACAAGTGCTCTAATAACTGAGCTACCCAAGCACGACTCACGACCCATCCTCACAGCTTTAATTCCGCCAGTACCTCGTCTGTGCTGTGAGGACGGGTCCTGAGTCATGCTTGGGTAGTCCAGTTGGTAGAGCACTTGCCCGCGATAGGCAAAGGTCCCGAGTTCGAGTCTCGGTCCGGGACGCAGTTTTAATCTGCCATGAAGTTTCATACCAGCGCACACTCCGCTGCACAGTGAAATTTTCATTCTGAAAAACTGAAAAACTTTGACACTCTCAGTTTTCGGGATACACAGAATCAAAATATTAAATTAAATAGGTAATGAAAGAAAACTCAGTCCTTCCATCGTTCGCTGCTTATCTCGAAAAGTGCTTTATTACTACAAAAAATCACAGGTATCCTCCTATTGATTCTACTTTGTTGAAACTACTCAAAAATCATTTTGAATAGGGAAACATATGACTGTTTGGGTATCGTGTATAGTCAATGCTAAAGGGTGAAAACTGAGCTTAGAGAACTCTGTTTTTCATATTAATTTGTCCGGTTGCAAGAGCTACAAGCAGATATGTAGAAATGGACTACTTTATGTTTTATTGAATACTATGAATTAATTGTTGTAAAGTTTTTAATTTATTACTGTTGCTATACTTTCTACGTCATTACGTAAAAGTATTTCCAGACTAGATTTGTGTCATTCTGCAATACCTACAACAGATGTTCGGCGACAACAGCGAAAAACTACCGTGTAGGCCAGGTTGGGGCAAGTAGTATTGTGTAATGCATGTACCTTAAGACATAACACCCTACAACAGGGACGTTATTGTCTCAGAATATGCTGTATCAGATCTTATGCCACGTGTTTATTGCTCATTTCTGTCACCATTATTATCAGAATTTCACTAATCGCTTTTCCCATTTTCTGTAATAACGCAATATTTAAAACATGCAGATCTTACGAATAAAACTTACTCCTTTTTTGAAACAGATTTATTTAAGAACGAAAATTTTTAAGCGTAGCTGCTGTAGCTAATTGAAACTTCGGTTTTTGTACTCTGTTATTAGTAAAACATTAAAGAATTAAAAAATGAAAAAAACTGTTACCACTGACACCAAACAAACATCGAAAAATACTGTTTATTCAGAACTAAAATACCGGTATCGGCTTTAACCATAGGCTGCGGGTAATCTATTCATCCACAATATCTTTTTTTCCGATAGCTCTACGCCACAAGATATGCAGACCAACTGTGTATTTATAAGGGCATGTCTTGAATCGTGCCCGGATAGCTCAGTTGGTGAGAGAACTGCCCGCTAGTGTTGGGAATTACAGACCCGGTCCAGCATACAATTCTTGCTACGTCCTCCGGCGGTCGTCGGACGGCTTCCTGTAGTACGGCGCTGTGACGGAGGTTGCATAATCGGCAGGTACGACCGTTCGACAAGATTAGTAGGGACTGCCGCCATAAGAGGACACCGCAGCTGACGGAATTTCATTGGCACTTGTATAGACATCCCGTTACGCGGAGGGCCAATGAATAAACAGCCTGTCATCATGGCCGACGACAGCCAATCCGCAAGATAAAGTGTCCAATACCGCCGATGCCCTACGGTCAATAGGCGCTCAGTCGATAGCAAGTACAGTAAGCTCACGGAAGACCACAGCTGGAGTCCACACCAAGAAGTAAGCGAGCTACACCTGCGGCATTCATCAGTGTGCAGTACCACCGTCAATAGAACCATCTCAGGATAAAACTTAATGCATACGAACTACCAAGAGGAAAAATCAGACTTGTGTTACATTGTCAAGTAGCGGACTTAGCTTTTTGGAAGTTACCTAACCAACGAAGTTACTTGTATTCAGTTGTACCAGAGATCTACAGTGCTCTTGAGTGTTCTAGTAAATACAGTTATGGTACATCGATTATTTATTTGTTTAGATGTTTCCGTCACAGTACTGCTGCCGTCATGTTGAGGTGACGCGCTACTGGACAGATAGTAACGTCCCGATAGTCTTGATCTGCTGGGTATCTTCACTACAGCTGATTCTGAAATAAATCTATGGGCTATGAGTAAACCATTTCTCCACAAGATACATTCTATAAAGGGAGGCTTGTTCCACAAGGTACTATTGCTTGTTAGTAAGGAAGCCATTAGGTGCCTTAGACCAGGGGTCATCGAACTGCTACCCAAGTCAACTATTCATACGGCCCGCTGTTCTCATCCGTATTTTATAACAAGTATCTAGCAAGTAATAGCGGAATCCAATAACATGAACTAACGTTGAGACCTTCATAAGAGCGTAATTTTCCAGCTCAGCAACAAACAAAAATACTTACAGAGAGAGTAATATTTTAAGATGTGTTTCTTTTTAATTGCCGCTGCCGAATTCGGCTACGATCTCAGTAAAGTTAGCAGACCTCTGTTGGGGTAGAGGATATAAGAAAGGAGTTACTTTATCGGTCTTCCAGTACTGACATCTAAGGGGCTGGCGCAATCCGTAGAGATCAGCTGTTTTGGTATGAATGTTGACGCGGAAGTAACATGCCTTCGTGAAAGTACATTACAGACACAGACGTCTTCAAATGCAGTACTTCCTTGTAGTAAAAAATATGGAATTAAATTCATGCTGTTCTAATACAATGGAAAGAATGGAAGAAGAATGACATTTAAAATATTAGAAAACATCTGAAGAGTGGAACTGGAAAAGTTTTAAGTGGCAGAACTCACATTTGTCAAGAGAAACAGAAAACTATTTATCTCTTTTTGTACATGACTTATTTGGTTCCAAAAACTGAGAAGGTAATCTTTCCCACAATGCCCGTCTCATAGCTGAAAAAAAGGAGACGAAGAGACACTGAGAAAATGTAAACCTTAGTCAACAAGAACAGTTTCTCATTTCCTTCGATTTTTTTTCAAGACAATAACATTATTAAATTCAAGAGAAATATCTTTCACTATAGACTTTTCTTTCTTACACAGCTGCAGTCCTGGTATCATGTTTTACAGAAGACACCCTGTGCTTTTCAGGAACAAACGGCAATATCGTCAACAGTCCTACCTGCTTTGCAACTGACAGAAGTGCTGATGTTTCAGGTGCCGCTTGGCATATACAGCGTGTTCACAATTCATTTTATACACTTCTAAAGGTTCTAGAGGGGACTTAGTGGATCATGCTTTATATAGGAACACATGACCGGAAACTTCATTCAGCGACGCTGCAGAGCGTCAAAGCTACAAGCGCTGGCACCTATAAATATATGTGTATACAGGGTGATTCCATGATGATGTTACGAACTTTCAAGGATGATGAGGAAGAATAAATGTATCAGTTTCAGCTATGAGGTCCCTCTATCGCTAACGAACGAGTCGAAAGTTACAAGCGAAAATCATTCTGATACTTCCGTCAGTGGAATACACATACCAGTATTGTTTTTCCTAAGAGCGTAGATTTAAGAGATGGTAGTATGGACCAAAACAAAACAATAAATTCTAGTAAACATGGGCTCTAAAATGCATACCTTAAGTGCTTCGAGCAGTTGTTCATTAGAGGAGATGTGTTTCATGGTAGCGAAGATGATCAAGTGCTCATAGCTCCTCAGAGATGCATTTTTGGGTACATGTTTAGTAGACATGATTTTTTTTTTTGCTTTGGTCCATCTCTGAACGTTGTATATCCTACATTCTTAGCAGAAACAGTATCGGTACCTGTTTTCCACTGTCAGAGTTACCGAAACTATTTTTTCTTGGCTTTCGACTCGTTCGTTTCTGAACCAGGGGCCCTTACCTTGAATTGATAAATTTAGCCGTCTCCATCATTCTTGAAATTTTTAACTTCATCACTCAATCACCCTCTATTGACATAACAATACCAGAGAAGGAAAGTTGCTACTCACCATATAGCGGAGATACTGAGTCGCGATAGGCACAACAAAAAGATTCACACAATTACAGCTTTCGGCTGCCTGTGAAACCAGTCGTGTGATTTACAAGCTAATCTGCAACCACTGTGCTGCATTCTATGTAGGCATGACAACCTACAAGCTGTCTGTCCACATGAACAGCCACCGATAAACTGTGGCCAAAATACAAGTGGACCACCCTGCTGCTGAACAAACTGCCAAACATGATATCCCTCATCTCAATGACTGCGTCACAGCCTGTGCCATATGGATCCTTCCCACCAACACCAGCTTTTCTGAATTGTGCAGGTGGGAACTTTCCCTGCAATACATCCTACATTCCCACAACCCTCCTGGCCTCAACCTTCGTTAGTCACTGTCCTCACCCATCCAGCCCGCTCCCTGTTCCCATTCCAGCACTACATAGCCGTCATTTCACCACCACACCAAGTCTTTTAATTTATTTTTGTTTCTCTCCTTTCCACTACTTACCCCCTCCACCCTCGGCACCTCCTCTCTTGTCCTCTGTCTAAACTGCAACATTTCACTGTCCGCCACTCCCACCATACTATCCCTCCCCCTCCCTGCCCCAACCTCCTCCTTACCCCCACCAAGTCGCCACTCCCATCATGCACGGGTGCTGTTGCTTGCAGTGTGATTTCAGTTCTCTGAGACTGCAGACGTGTGTGCAAGTTGCGTTTACATGAGTGTGTGTGTGTGCGCATGTGTGTATGTGTATCTACTGTTGAAAATGGCCTTAATGGCCGAAAGCTGTAATTGGCTGAATCTTTTTGTTGTGCCTATCGCGATTCAGTATCTCCACTATATGGTGAGTAGCAACTTTCCTTCTCTGGTATTGCTACATCACATCCCGGATTTTCCTCTATAGACATACATTTACAAGCGCTGCCGCCAATAACTTCGACGTTTTGTAGCGTCATTGGATGATGCTTACGGACATGGGTTCCTATGTAAATGTTGATTTACTAAGTCCTCGCTACAGCCTCTAGAAGTGTGTAACATCAGTTTGTGATACATCCCGCACACGATCTGCTCATATTAATGTGACCATCATCTATGCTTGACGTCAATGTGCAATTACCATTCAAAGATGGCAGGTTCCAGCACTAGCAATGGAGGCTACATAAAGCTTGTTGGGGGGGAGGGGGGGGGGGTGGGGATGAGCAAAACATTACAGTCGTCACCTTAATGCGGAACTGGAACGATTTATCTGACGTCCAAAAGTCCAAAAGTGACGATTGGTTTCCCTGCTAAGGGGGAAAACATTTCCGAAAGGGAAAATATTTCCGAAACGGCAAAGATTTTTTCGGCTGCCGATGTGGTTAAAGTATTCCGTGCATGACAGAATGGCGCTATCCAAAACCGACGCCAAGGCAACTGCGATGCACCTCGGGCCACAGATGACAAGGGTGAACAACGGCTGCGGAGACGTGTACGGGCAAATAGACATGGAACTGCTGAGCAACTGACAGCGAAGAGTGAACCAAGGGGCTATCAACACTGTCTCCTGAAAGACTGTTTACCGAACGTCTCCGTAGCAGGCACCCGGTTCATCTGCAACGAATGTAACTTGGGTCCACAGAGTGGCCTTTTCAGGTGTAACATGTTATCATTAGCATGTTCCATGGTCTACAGAATGAAACGTAAGAAAAGCAAACGCCCTGCAGACGTTGCCGAAAGGATCCAGGCCGCAGGAGGGAGCGTCATGGTCTGTTTTCGTGGAAAGCCCTGAGTGGTCTCGTCATTATTGAAGGTAAAATGGACAGCATAAGAACAAATCTACCACTGGGGGCAATGTCCACCCATTCATGCATTTTTTACTCGGGACGATGACATCTACCGGAAGGACAATGGAACGTGCCCGCATACCATACTCCCCTGGCAACCGAGCTCACCGGATTTAAACCCAATCAAGAATCTATGGGACCGCCTCAATCGAGCTGTTTACATCAGAGCAGCTGGTCACGGTAACGGAATCGGCCTTGCCGGTATTTTCCAGAACCTAAGCGACTCTGTTCTTACACGTCTTGCGGCTGTCGGAGTTGCAAAAGGTGATTATTCAGACTTTTGACAAGTGGTCACATTAACGTGACTCGACAGTAAAACTTTGTAGCACATCGTTGATTTATTTAAGGAACCTTAGCATACAAATGGGACTTAATAGCTATGACTCTTCTCACCAATGGGAAACAGCAAAATGAACCAAGTAAATCAGAAACTCCCTGGCAGATAAACTACATGCTGCGCCGGGATTCGAATCTTGAGTTTTCACCTTCTTCGGGCAAGTGCTCTACCGACTGAACTATACAAGTACGCCTGTTCCCAATAGCCTCGCTACCATCGACAGTTATCTCAGTCGTTAGAACACTTCCACGTGAAAAGCAGAGGTTAGAGGTTCGAGTCCTAATTAGGCATACAGTTTTAATCTCTCACGAAATTTCAAATCAGAGCTCACTCCACTGCAGACTACACATGCATTCTGGAAAGTAAATCTGCTTCTGCACGTGACATTTGAAGCTCCATTTCAATCTGCACGTCGGGCTATGTCAAATCGACGAAGTCTTGTTAGATGCCGGTTACCCACCCATAAGCCGCGAGAAATTCCTAGTCAACTAGAATACCAGCGCGACTCATAACTATACACCCGACCAACATTTGCTACGTATCTTAACACCAAGGAAACGAATTATGTATCAATACTTGCGTACTGTAGAGAAGTGGAAGAAGATGAAAAGAGTGAAATCGGACTATTTTCAAAGATCACTCCGTGTATGACTGCCATCATTATCTATGTTGTGTTGGCAGAAGAGCCAACACCGTGTTAGTAGTGGAGGCCGAAATGCACGCGTTTTAGCTCATGCAGGCTGGCATGACGAGGGAAGAACTATACTGACGTGAGGTCTGAAGATGACAAGGAATTAGAATTCAGAAAGCGGACGTAATTAGTTTGATACTTAACTTTAATCCATTAATGATGAACGTCGCTCTTGACGGTACATGATTCACAATATTATCTGTTCAGAATACATTCATAGTTACTGAATATGGCGCCTTGCTAGGTCGTAGCAAATGACGTAGCTGGAGGCTATGTTAACTATCGTCTCGGCAAATGAGAGCGTATTTTGTCAATGAACCATCGCTAGCAAAGTCGGTTGTACAACTGGGGCGAGTGCTAGGAAGTCTCTCTAGACCTGCCGTGTGGCGGCGCTCGGTCTGCAATCACTGATAGTGGCGACACGCGGGTCCGACGTATACTAACGGACAGCGGCCGATTTAAAGGCTACCACGTAGCAAGTGTGGTGTCTGGCGGTGACACCACAATCTTCATCACCATCATCATCATCAGGCATTTAATATCGATTATGTGTAAATGCCTCTTATAGACATTTTCGTCCATTGCGGTAACCAGTTGTGTGACTACATGCTTCTCCTGGTTGTTTTCTAAAGTAATTTCTTTACCTTCCATTACGTTAATCCTTAGTATTTATTAGAACTTATTAAAGACCTTTCTAAGCACATCCATTCGCCTGTTTATAAAGTCTGACTGCTGTCACTGCACTTTAAATTTAGTCAAAATTGCATAATTTACTCTAAAGTGTTGCTGGATTCATCTCATTCTTCCTGTGTCTGCCCTAGAAACTTGAATAAAACACAGTTCCTGTTGAATAAATATATATTACTCACCTCCAACGGTTTCTCCCACTAGGATTTGCTCAAGACATTTTCTATCATGAGCGTCACAGTTCATGGTAACTGACGAGAATTTATCTAGTGAAACCGAAGTGATATCTCGGGATCCCCAAAAATATATTATTATTTTCTACGAATTGTTTTGGAGACAATGTGAGCAACCCCCTTAGATTGTTTATAGATATTGCTGTTATTTATTCTCTAATAATGTAATCGGAAGATAAAAATTGATTGCAAATTTATGGGGATAAAAATGACAATTGCTTCTACAAAACAAAAAGGAAGAAGTCCCGCTCGTAAATATTGAAATGGTAGCGAGATGGAAAGGTGCTGGCCAAATTAAATCGTATTTACATGAATAAATTATTATCTGTTAAACAAATCAATCTCTTAACCACAAACAATAACAATTAAGGAGGAAAAGTCAATGATCTTTAAGCAAAAAATTAACTCAAAAACAAGTAAGTACAATTTTCTGAATTTTTAAAAATATGTTTAAGTGCGGCAGTATCTAAAATGAAACACCAAAACAAGTCAAGACAGCTTTAGTAATTTGCGCATTTACTCATTACTAAAGATGTCAACGGCTCAGAAATCAGTTCAGTATGCAACCACAGGAATTTTTGATCACCTGCTCAGCACTACAAAATGTCTGACAGGTAGAGTGGTAGATTTTAAATAAAGGCTATTTTTTCTTTTTTTCTTTTTTGCAAAGGTACTTTCCCGTACAGGGATGTTTATTGAGAACAGGTAGTATGTGTAGGCGAACGAAACTAAATGTAAGTGTAACAGTAGTTCCATGAGTAACATTTAAGAGTGCTATTTATCAAAATCTGAAACGTCAGTATGTAGCCATACTTATGAACCATCATGCTTACGCAACCTTTAAACTGAATTGCCTTAGATCATTTCAACTGAAACCATGCAGATGGTCTACAGGCGACGTAACTAACCAAGTAATTAACTGAGTAGAAAGTTGTTGTTGTTGTTGTTGTTGTTGTTGTGGTCTAAGCTTCTGAGACTGGTTTGATGCAGCTCTCCATGCTACTTTATCCTGTGCAAGCTTCATCTCCCAGCACTTACTGCAACCTATATCCTTCTGAATCTGCTTAGTGTATTCGTCTCTTGGTCTAACTCTACGATTTCTACCCTCCACACTGCCCCCCAATGGTAAATTTGTGATCCCCTGATGCCTCAGAACATGCCCGAGCAACCGGTCCGTTCTTCTTGTCAAGTTGTGCCACAAACTCTTCTTCTCCCCAATTCTATTCAATACCTCCTCATTAGTTATGTGATCTACTCATATAATATTCAGCATTCTTCTGTAGCACAACATTTCGAAAGCTTCTATTCTCTTCTTGTCGAAACTGTTTATCGTCCATGTTTCACTCCCACACATGGCTACACCCCACACAAATACTTTCAGATACGACTTCCTGACACTTAAATCTATACTCGATGTTAACAAACTTCTCTTCTTCAGAAACGCTTTCCTTTCCATTGCCAGTCTACATTTTATATCCTCTCTACTTCGAACATTATCAGTTATTTTGCTCCCCAAATAGCAAAACTCCTTTACTTTAAGTGTCTCGTTTCCTAATCTAATTCCCTCAGCATCACGCGACTTAATTCGACTACATTCCATTATCCTCGTTTTGCTTTTGTTGATGTTCATCTTATATTCTCCTTTCAAGACACTGTCCATTCCGTTCAACTGCTCTTTCAAGTCCTTTGCTATCTCTGACAGAACTACAATGTCGTCGGCGAACCTCAAAATTTTTATTTCTTCTCCATGGATTTTAATACCTACTCCGAATTTTTCTTATGTTTCGTTTACTGCTTGCTCAATACACAGATTGAATAACATCGGGGAGAGGCTGTCTCACTCCCTTCCCAACCACTGCTTCCCTTTCACACCCCTCGACTCTTATAACTGCCATCTGGTTTCTGTACAAATTGTAAATAGCCTTTCGCTGCCTGTATTTTACCCCTGCCTCCTTTAGAATTTGAAAGAGAGTATTCCAGTGACCATTTTCAAAAGCTTTCTCTAAGTCTGCAAATGCGAGAAACGTAGGTATGCCTTTCCTTAATCTTTCTTCTAAGATAAGTCGTAAGGTCAGTATTGCCTCACGTGTTCCAATATTTCTACGGAATCCAAACTGATCTTCCCCAAGGTCGGCTTCTACCAGTTTTTCCATTCGTCTGTAAAGAATTCGGGTTAGTATTTTGCAGCTGTGACTAGAACGTTAACAGAGTAAAATATGCAGGTAACAGAGTAAATTTTGCAGATAAATGAAATAGCAGCGCGACATGCTGATGTTACCTGCTAGCACAAATCATAAAGCGTTTAAGTTATATGGCACTGTTTTCCAAAATGAGACTTGGTTCATCTGCAAACAGATATTCACTTACAAAGCACTGCGGTGCTAAAATTAATGACGGCGTCCTTCTGGTAAACATAGACCGTGGCGTTTACTCAGACGGCCGCACTGCGTCGAGAAATTGAATAATTCCACAGAACGCTACTGCCCGTTGTAATTCGTTTCCACGTGCAGCCCCCAGGGGCCGCGAGACACTCCTCTGGTTGGCGGAATGACACGGTCGCGAGAGGACGACCCGCGAAGTGCTGTGTGTTTTACGAGGACGCGCTGGCGAGGGCAGAGCGCTCATCGACACCCGGCGGAGAATTGCAGCGGCAGCGGCGCTGCAATCACCGCCCCGAAACAAGGACGCGCAGATAAAACCGCTCTCGCTAATGAGAAAGGTGCGCCCCCTTCCCCGTCATCTCTCTATCACGGCTGCTCCTTCCCACCCACTCGTGGCTAGTCTTGTTAACGTGCCACACTTACAGGCACGGCTGTCGATTAGAAACCCAGCAGTGTTCGAAGCCGTTCTTTACGAGCATCAGGAAAAAATTTAGGATCTAGAGACTTGGCTGACCACCTGGGAAAATTCCTACCCTGGAAAATTTTTTATTAACTCATCCTCAAATACAGCATTTAGGGCAATTCTCAAATAAAAAGCCCATAACGCAGTAGGGCTATTTATGGTTCATTATTTAATTATATATTATTTTATTTATTATTACATGTGATTAGTCCCTGTAGGACCACGCAAAGCTTCTTGATTCTTCTTCATTCTTTTCCATACTGCCCTCATTTTTTCTGCATGGGCTCTTGGAGAATACTCAGTATTGTAGAATACTCAGTATGCTGTCGTTTATTGGAACTGAACTACACTTCTCGAACAATCACTATATACACACAAAAACAAATAACTCGTAGATGACCATTCATCAAGAGCGTCGGTGAGGTCCGTCGGAGCTGGTCCTAGCTCGGTGGGGAACTGGCTGTACTGCTGCTGCGCTGGCCTCATAAAGCCGGCGGAGGCCGGCGGAGTACTCCAATTTTCCTTGTATCTGTGAGGCGACCTCTGCAGAAGAAGGATCGCATTAGTCTCTAGCATGTTCTGTTTGTTTTGAAGAATTGTTTTCCTCTTGGTTGCGCCTGCAAGTGCTTGTGTATGTTATATGGTGTACAGGGGTGTCTTGAGTGTAGTCTGACTGGCAGGGGCCGTCTGTGGCAGACGTGACAGCTCTCTTCCTTTCCTCCATCCATTTTGTTACTGCTTTCTTCGGAGCTTCGTTCTCTGACTCATATTCCCATCTGTCAACTTCATGCTTGAATACCTTTCTGTCCAAATACCTGAATAATTTATGTGAGCTTTTTGCGGGTCTTTCTGTATCCAGGGTATAGTTTTAAGTCTTTCTATGTATTTAATAATTTTGTGCGTAAGTCTTGTTTTGGGAAACCTACAGATGTGCCCATAAAATTTTAACCGGCTTTTTCTAATGTCTGCTGCAATGTTGGACAATTACTCATTTCTCAGTTGTTTGATGAGATTGTAGTTTATAGCCCTCTTCTGTTTATTTGGTACTAGTATCTTTCTGATGATTTTATGTTCTTCCTTTAATTAGTTTTCTATGTCACATTTCATGTGACTGTCAGGGTTTTACTGTCATACCAGACTTCAGGTTTTAAAACAGTATTATAGTGCCCAATTTTAGTGTTTTTGGACAAGCATTTTTTGTTGAAAACCTTTGAAGTTCTTCCAAAGGCAGTCTTTAGTTTTTGGAGGCGTATATTTTGTTCTATTAGTTCTCACCCAGTAGGTTCAAGGACTTCACCTAAGTATTTGAAATATGGGACTCCATTGATATGACTGTATTTTGTAGTCACCTTTTGGGTGTCAGTTTTTGTGGCGATGAACTTTAGAAAAGATATTTGCAGACCAACTTTCTCTGCACACTCTTTAAGGGTTTCAACCTGTTCGATTGCTGTTGTCTCATCATCTGGTAGTAAGGCTAAGTCGTAAGAAAAAGCTAAACATGAAATTCTGATGTCATCGTTGACTCGCCCTAACTGCATATGTTTGCAGCAGTTTTTATTCTTCAATTCCTTTTCGCATTCGCGGATGACCTTGTCCAGCACAAGGCTGAATAGGAGAGGAGACACACCATCTCCTTGTCGGACGCCAGTTTTGATCAGCAAGGGCTAGGATATTTCACCTATGGATTTCACCTTGGAGGTAGTATCGGTCAATGTTTCTTTGATGAGGTTAAGGGTTTTTGGATCTAACCCTTGTTCTTCAAGGATATGAAAAAGTGCTTGTCGGTCAACTGAGCCGTAAGCCATTTTAAAGTCAACAAACGTGCGAATTATTAGGCTGTTTCTGACTGCTTTGTAGTATTTTACTATACAGTTTATGATTTAATGAATTTGGGAGTCTAACTAAAGGAAGAGACTTGGAGTCATGAAGTCATCCAACCACATATAGAAACATTGTAATGAACAAATTTATTTTAAAAAAACTGCAAGCTCTGATTAATGACGATATAAAAATTATTATTTCATTTAAAAAAATACAGAAAATAAAACAAACAGGTCTGTTAGGCAATTGCAGCGTAGCAAAAGAAACCTAACTAAAAAGCTAATTTTGCTTATCCTTAATGCAAAAACAATAACCCTCCAATCTGCCTCTAAATAACAGCTTTAAATAATCTTATTGGCACTGTAACCCACAGATTCGTCACGAGATAATTCAGCAAATATGTTGATATTTCACGTTTATGTTCTTTCAGGCATGTTCGAAAGAATGGAGACCATTCTTGAACACACAGCAGTACGTATAAAGGTTTAAATGAAATACATTTGGACATCGGCCGTAATTGTATATTAATTGAATTCCCTGGCGACAAGTGAAATTTTGTGCCAGACCGGAACTTGAACTCGCATTTCCCGTTTTACGCGAGCGTTTGCTTAACCGCTTCGGCAATCCGATCACGCAACCAAAAATTCCCATCTTGTCGCACACGACTTACATAGTGCCCCCTGCCTATCGTACCCATTGCTCGCCGCATCACGCCGGCTCTCCACAACCGTTCAGCAGAGATAGTGCTTCCGCACTGAAATGAACGCCTAGCCATATAGGCCACATATTGAGGGAAAAAACAATCGCGACATCACAAAATATTTAATGTAGAGTAATGAAATTCTGTGACTACATTTATCTAGGAAACATATTTAAGTGATTAACATTGCAAGATCTGTTAATGCTGTCTGTGGATGAAGCTGGAGCTGTCGTCCAGTGATGTCCCATATGTGCTCTGTTGGAGACAGGTGTTGCGATCGAGCAGGTAAAGCCAACATGTCAACATTCTGTAGAGCATGTTGGGTTACAACAGCGGTATATCGTCGACCGTTATCCTGTTGGAAAACACACCCTGGAATATCAATGACGAATGGCTGCAAAACAGGTCGAATCACCAGACCGAAGTACAGTTTTGCAGTCATCGTACGAGGGATAACCAAGAGAGTGCTCCTACTGCCATACGAAATCACACTCCAGACAACAGCTCCAAGTGTAGGTCTATTGCGTCTAGCACGCTGACAGGTTGGTTGTAGGTCCTCAACTGGCCTGCTTCTAAACAACAAGCGGCCATAACTGGAACCGAGGCCAAACCAGGTTTCATCAGAAAACATAACAGACCTCCACCCCGTTCTGATATGAGCTCGCACCTGACAGCACTGAAGGTGGTTGTTTAGGGTCGGAGGATCGCACGTTATAGGGCATCTGTCCCGCAGCTGTCCTTGAAGTAACCGATTTGTAACAGTCAGCTGTGTCACTGTTATGCCAACTCCTGCTCAAATTGAGGCAGTACAGTACGCCAGAGCCAGCCGTCGAACACAATTTTCTCTCTCGGTAGTGCCATGTGGCCGCCCCGAATCCTGTCTTCTTGCAGTCGTACAATTTCGTGATCATCGCTGCTATCAGTCATGCACAGTGGCTACAAAGCGTTCAAATCTTTCTGCAGTAACGCAGAAGAAACATTAAAACATTCAATTTCTCGTAGCCCTATTACACAACATCGTTCAAGCTCAGTGAAAATGGGGTCTCAGTGTTGAAAATGGCGTCTTTGTCGCTTTGGAAGTACTCTTGACTAACGCCAGCCCCCGCTTCCAATCTCGAAGGTAACTAACGCTCTCGAACGTTGCGGAATGTATTTAAGGCTAACTTCATTTTCATCCCTATAGTAGTGCTACAAGCGGCACTCTTATGTGTCTGGAACTAAATCTGAATAGATATCATATTTCACTGTGGAAACACGCCCCAATTGTCGTTTGTGTCGCACAACTCCTTGTTGAAATTACGATTTTTTTGTGCGGTCAGTGAATTTACATACGGGTAGTGCCTTCTCTTTCTGACACGTCCAAATGAATGTGCAGCTGAGACGGAAAAATAAACGATATACGAGGGCACCCTGAAAAGTAATGCCTTCGAATTTTTACGTGAAAACTTCTAAACGTTTCGTAATAAAACCAACGTTACTAACGTTTTATATTTTTGTCATGGGTGTCCACATATTTATTTCCCAGGATAGTCACCCTGGCGAAGAACACATTTCTGCCAACGAGAGGCCAATTTGTTAATATCGTCACCGTAGGACGTTTCTTGAGGGGAGCCACAACCTCACCGCTTCATCACTATCAAAGTGAAGTTCTCGAAGGTGGTCTTTAAGTTTTGTAGAGTTTATTAGATAAATGAAAATCAGATAGAACCAAGTTGGAAATACATGAAAAATGATCGAGGACAGTGAACCGGAAGCGTCGGATTGTTGCAGATGTCGCAGTGCTCGTGTATGGTCTGGCATTGTCACTTTGAAGGAGGGGATGCTCCATGTGTGTGCAGCTGGTCCCGGCGGAGGTTCGAGTCCTCCCTCGGGCATGGGTGTGTGTGTTTGTCCTTAGGATAATTTAGGTTAAGTAGTGTGTAAGCGTAGGGACTGATGACCTTATCAGTTAAGTCCCATAAGATTTCACACACATTTGAACATTTTGCTCCATGTGTGGACGAACTCTCGAAATTAGAAACACGACTACAGCTCGCCGTTTCTGACGTTCTGAAGTAGATACGTTACATATCGCCATGCTACACGCTATAATTCGGAGCCCTCTACCGGTAGAGCGCTCCAACTTTGTAAGCATGACGAATAAAGATGTACAAAGTTAATAAGGTTTCTTTATTTAAAAAGAGGTGTCAGATGAAAAAATCGTGGGCATTACTTTTCAGTGAGCGTTCTTCATAATTAAAAAAAAACATACAGTAAATATAAGTAAGCATGTTTGTTAGGCAAACGCAATGTAACGAAGGTAATGTAATTGACAAACTAATTACACTTATATCTAATGCAAATACAACGACTTTACAAACAATGGGCACCTAGGTGATAGCTTTATATAATATTACTGAGAGTAAACCCGACCAGAAATTTCAACAACGGTATGAATATTTAAAAAAAAATGTTTATCGTTTATTTTTCCGTCTCAGCTGCACTTTTTTGGGGTATTTCTAGATATGGTCAAAGTTGATCACTTCCATGTCTACGTAGTTGCCTAAGTAATCTGTGCCGGCTGGGGTGACCGAGCGGTTCTAGGCGCTACAGTCTGGAACCGCGTGACCGCTAGGGTCGCTGGTTCGAATCCTGCCTCGGGCATGGATGTGTGTGATGTCCTTAGGTTAGTTAGGTTTAAGTAGTTCTAAGTTCTAGGGGACTGATGACCTTAGAAGTTATGTCCAATAGTGCTCAGAGCCATTTGAACATTTTTTTTGCAATTGTCTGTCATAGACAGAACGGCCACCAGAGTGCATTAGTGTTGTTTGTGTTTAGTGCTGTTATCGGGACTGGTAGATTGTGTAAGGTGCGTAAACACCGTCAGAAGTTGAGTGACCACTACTAAGGAGTCGCAGATACCACGTACTCGAGTGGCACAGAGTTATCAACACAACACCTAACAGATTTTGAAAGGGGCCTCATTGTGATTATTTAGATTAGCTGGGGACGTGATAGTGTCCCGATGCTGGACAGCATTCATGTCTTCGAGGCTCTGCACAAGAACATCTGTCCACTACATTGTGCACTAAGAAAACTGCGCCTGCCATCCTAGAGCAAGTAAACTGCAAAATTATGTGTCCTTCCACCACACTGGTCCCTTGCGTTGACTGCCGGTAATACCACAACACAAACGGCTGCGTTTGGGATGGTACTGTGACCGAGAACCAAGAACTGTGATTAATGATGTCGCTTTGCAGACAGCTATGATTCACGATTCCGCACGACCCGGAAGGCCATCGTCGGCGAGTAGGGCGGAGATCCGGTAAGAGATCCTATTATTCCGTTTTTGTGTTTTGGAGAGCTACAGCGGCGTTACTCGTGGCGTCATGGTTTGGGGAGCAGTCAGGTATGAATTACGTCCCCTGTGGTAGTGACTGAGGGAGCTGCAGTGACACGTAAATTTGACTCGATTCGTAATAACTGAAATACCGTCACATACCCTCTCAACCCGTGCAGTTACATTTCTTTTTCTGCTCCCCATCTCGGTGCTTCAGAAACACGCATGTTCATATAAAAACAGACGGCAATGGTTTGTGTAACGACGTCACTGGGGACAAGAATGGCACGAGACAATGTTTTCGGATGAATCCCGGTTCTGTTTGTTTGAAAATTATGGCCGCATTTCGGTTCGCCACAGACTGGGGGACCGTCTTCACAGTGACTACATTCGCACCAGCCATACAGCGCCAACTCAATGCCTCATGGTGCGAGGTACTATTGGGTACAACAACAAATTACGATGGGTGCATGTCCAGGGCACTGTTATCATTGTGACCTATGTGAATGATATCTTGCGACCCGTAACCATACCCTCTCTGCACAACACCCCACACCCCATTTTTCATCAAGACAATGCACGACCATATGTTGCTGCACGAAGACATGCCTCCTTGGTGTCGCAGGATCTCACCCTTCTTTCACGGCCCGCCAGATCACCAGACTTCTCACCATTGTGAAGTGTGTGGGACACGGTGAAACGATGGGTGCAGAACTTTGATCCAATGCCAACCCTAACCATCACAGATGAACTTTGGAACCAGGTGAATGCAGTAGTGATGGCCATTCGCCATTCGCGCCTTATACGCGTCGATGGCATCACGCATGGAACAAGTTATCGGAGAGCATGGCAGACCCTGTGCCTGCTAGGCAAAAGGACACATATTGAAGAGAGGTGACTGAAATACTTACCATTTCTGAAAAACATGCAGATGAACACGTCCTGTGAATATGGACGACCTGTCTCTAGTCGTTCAAAGTGTTCTGTTTTTATTTCTGATGCTTCAAATGGCTCTAAGCTCTACGGGACTTAACATGTGAGCTCATCAGTCCCCTAGAACTTAGAACTACGTAAACCTAACTAACCTAAGGACACCACACATTCATCCTCGAGGCAAGATTCAAACCTGCGACCGTAGCAGCAGCGCGGATCCGGACTGAAGCTCCTAGAGCCGCTAGGTCACAGCGACCGGCTTTTTTTCTGAACATAAGTGTATTTTATTAGGCAGCGCATATTAACGGTGTCTGATCTTAGCTGGGCCAAGAATATCGACATTTTATCAAAACTATTCAACTAAGTTGACCAGAACTGAGTGAACTTTGCGATTTACTATGACATGAGCATACCATTACTCATCTCCTAAACGTATTTATATTTCAATATCTAAGATACTTCTGCGCCAAACCATGCGCAAACAGGAGACCAACCAATAAAACTCATATTAAAAAGGGTGTAAGTCAGGGACGCAGTGGTTCTCCTCTACTGTTGAATCTATACATTGAAGCACCAATAACCGAAATGGAAAAATGGTTCAGAAATGGATTTAAAATTCTGGGTGAAAGGTCATCAATGATAAGATTAGCTCATAACATTACTACTTTGCTATCCTTTGTGGTAGTGAAGAATTACCGCACCTGTTACGTGATATCAGCAGTGTGATGAGTACAGAATGTGAGTTATAAGTAAGCCGAAGGAAGACGAAAGTAATGAGGAATAGCGGAAACGAGATTACCAATGAACTTAACATGAAAATTGTTGAACTTGAAGTAAACGTAGTGAAGGAATTCTTGTACCTTGGCAGCAAAATAACACATTACAGATAAAGCAAGCAGGACACGAAACGCAGTCTATAACAAGACAACAGGGTAGTCCTGGTTTAATGAAGCCTACTAAAGGCTCCTTCAGCAAAGAGCCTAGGAGTAATAACACATGAAAATCTGAATTGGAATGAGCAATTAAGTGCAATGTGCAAAAAGGCATCAGCATCTCTCCACGCAGTATAAAGAGCTCTTCCCTCTTGATCTGTAAAAGAAACTTGTACAAACACTTATTGCAAATAAACAATGTTTTCAGCCTTCAGTTGCAAGGTAATTTTATTCGTTTACCTAGGTTTCGATTCCAGTAATGGAATCTTCTTCAGAACCTATAAATTAAACCACATATGGACATATATTACTCACTAAAATGCATTATCAGTCTAATGATTGAATAATGACGAAATTGTGATACTTACAACAATGAAATTATTTTGTGAGCCAAACACTGGCCATGTCACAGATTAAAAATTAAAACATTAAAGACGCATAATCATAAGATTATGTCAGTCAAAATTAAAACCATTAGGGCGAACGTAGACGGAGCTGCGCCGGCCATAAATCAGGACCACACGTAAGCGGCTCGAAAACTAGGCGTCGTGAGCCGTTACGCGGCGAGGCTCGGCCGCGGCCAAGCGCATGCGCAAGCGCAAGCGCGAGAGACAAACTGTCTCAAAATTACTTAGAGCAAATATACATATAAACAAAATGTAACTGAAAGCTGTCTTACAATTGGACATACCTATCTATTGGTATAGCAACATTAAACAATTTACCTGAGAACAAACTACAAAGCAAAGGTACAAATTTTTTTTTTTTTTTTTTTTTTTAAATGTTATAGTAAGAGGGGGTAGCCCCGCTACAGTAACTAACAATTAGTGTCAAAACCATGCGTGCTGAGCATAAAATGTCTAACATAAAAAGGCCTTAGCAACTATGTGTCATTACCAAGCATATAAGGAAATACAAAGACACACATGTACAATCACATTATAATAAAGGGACAAAGCAGATAGGGAAACAGCACATATCCTATAAGGTAGGTCGTTTAATAAAAAACCTAGGGTGTAAAGTTTCATACTCTACCACTAACAACCTCAAAAAGAACCTAGTTCATTCTCTGGATAAAGGTAATGATAAATCATCGCTGTCAGGTGTATATAAAATCACGTGTGCTGAATGTCCTTCTTATTACATTGGCCAGACAGGAAGGGCCCTGTCTGTTAGGTTTAAAGAGCACCTGCCGACAAAAAGCGGTGATGGAACTCGAGGATCTACATTTGCTGAACATCTGGTCCAAAAGGCGCATGCTCCTAAGCCTCTAAAAGACGCAGAGCTTTTGCATAATGAAGTAAAGGGATGCAGGCTAGACACCCTCGAAGAATTGCAAATTTTTAAACATCTTAGTATTGATAGGGACAACTTACTTAATGATCAGCTGCAATTAAAGAATAGAAATTATTTCGAAGGATTTCAACCTTTACTTCAGTGAAGTTGACCCACAGTCTGCCTCGAATGGCCGATGCTGTTTCCCTATCTGCTTTGTCCCTTTATTATAATGTGATTGTACATGTGTGTCTTTGTATTTCCTTATATGCTTGGTAATGACACATAGTTGCTAAGGCCTTTTTATGTTAGACATTTTATGCTCAGCACGCATGGTTTTGACACTAATTGTTAGTTACTGTAGCGGGGCTACCCCCTCTTACTATAATATTTAAAAAAAAAAAAAAAAAAAAAATTTGTACCTTTGCTTTGTAGTTTGTTCTCAGGTAAATTGTTTAATGTTGCTATACCAATAGATAGGTATGTCCAATTGTAAGACAGCTTTCAGTTACATTTTGTTTATATGTATATTTGCTCTAAGTAATTTTGAGACAGTTTGTCTCTCGCGCTTGCGCTTGCGCATGCGCTTGGCCGCGGCCGAGCCTCGCCGCGTAACGGCTCACGACGCCTAGTTTTCGAGCCGCTTACGTGTGGTCCTGATTTATGGCCGGCGCAGCTCCGTCTACGTTCGCCCTAATGGTTTTAATTTTGACTGACATAATCTTATGATTATGCGTCTTTAATGTTTTAATTTTTAATCTGTGACATGGCCAGTGTTTGGCTCACAAAATAATTTCATTGTTGTAAGTATCACAATTTCGTCATTATTCAATCATTAGACTGATAATGCATTTTAGTGAGTAATATATGTCCATATGTGGTTTAATTTATAGGTTCTGAAGAAGATTCCATTACTGGAATCGAAACCTAGGTAAACGAATAAAATTACCTTGCAACTGAAGGCTGAAAACATTGTTTATTTGCTGTACATTTCACAGTTGCTGACACGCTGCAATATGTTAAAGATTTGCAAACACTTATTCTTCCAGTTATTGATTGCAGCGATGTTATCCAGCAAGGCATTTCTCAGGAAAGCTCATGACGCCTGGAACCGGATATGAATACCTGTGTTGGTTGTATTTGTGATGTTAGACTATTTGATTACATTTCACAGTCATATGGTCAGTCATCCTGGCAGCGTGTAAACAAGCGCAGAGATTTCTATAACCTCTGTCTTCTCTAGTGTCTCAGCAATGAAAACTGACCCTCAAATCTCCCCTCGATCTTGACGCTCTTGTCCTAACAATGTGGCAGGAACACCCGCTCACATCAGAGCAAAATCCTTTGTTTCCTACTGCATAGTGCAACAGCCATTTTCTCGAAGTCCTTCTCGGCTGCACGAACCCGACTCTGGAAAAATGGCTCTGAGCACTATGGGACCTAGAACTTAGAACTACTTAAACCTAACTAACCTAAGGACAGCACACAACACCCAGCCATCACGAGGCAGAGAAAATCCCTGACCCCGCCGGGAATCGAACCCGGCAACCTTGGCGTGGGGCCTCTGGAAAACCCTACCGCACTATACGTATTAGAGAACTCAATATCATCTCCAGCTTCAGAAGACAACGATCTATACACTAAAGCATCAGTAAGGATTACCTTTGTCTCTGTACGCCTTCGTTATCCTTGTACATCCCTCGTTCCAACCTAATGATCCTTATTTCCCAGCATCCTTAGCCGAAGCAGTCTCCTTAAATTTCCTTTTCCTCAGAATATCACTACATCAGAAAACATCTATTTTGTACACCTATAAACTCTTCTTGTTAATATCATTATTACTCGTATTTATTAGTTGATATTCGGTAAATTTTACTCACAATTCGATTTCGGTCACTCAAATCATTTTAATTCTAGTTGTCGAATTAAAATTGTTATTTCTTAGGTATCTTCGATGTAAAAAAAGTAATGCATGTGTGAAACCCTGGTCAACTGTAAGAGAGGGCCTGATGCCACGATCAGATCAGTTTAAGTTTAAATAAATAAGTATCGACATAGCCTTCAATTTGAGAAAAAAAATTTCTTGGTATGTACACTTGGACCGCAATACGGTTTGGTAATGAATCATATTATACGGGAAAACCGGAAAAAGAATAGAATTCAACCATTTGAGTTATGTTGCTACAGATACCTATTGAAAATTGCGTCTGTTAATAAGAAATGGAGCTGTTATTTGGAGAACTGGCGAGTTGTAAAGACTAAGAAGTGTAGGTGGGAATAGAAATTGGAATATATCCAACAGATGATTGAGGATGTTGTGTGCAATAGCTGCTATGAGATGAAGATGTTGGCGCACGACAGGAACTCTTGGCGAGATGCACTGAAGCACTCAGACTTGTGACTAAAAAGAAAAAAGAGGTAAGCGTTCTCGCTAACCTATGTAAAAGCTCTACACAGCACTATCGTGAGTGACCGCCATAGGCAAAGTACAAATAGTACTGCGTCTACTAGTGATCACTGATTTCGTCCAAATTTATGATACGCGTAGGTTTCAGTCAGAAATGAAAGTTACAGAAGTGCGAGTTCCAGGAAGTGATTTTCATCGTAGAAACAAGAGAAACAGTAATTTTCTTAGCATCTTGCACACATTATAGACACCAAATTTTACAATTACGTGGTGGTTTTAAAGTTTCTGTAGAAAAACAAGGTTTACATTCGTTAAATATTCTCTCTCACTTCACCATGTCGCATCAAACCACGTTACACCATCATTTCACCAGTTATTGGCAGTGGAATGCATTTTGATGCGATCTTCCCGGGATGTTATATCTTCTTCTCTCTCGAGCAATTTTGGACCTTTCAGACCATTCTTTCCTCGACAACAAAACTGGACATCGCGGGGTCTGAGTAGCGACAGTACTGTTGCGGGGGATGGTGAAGGGGGAGTTGGAGAAGGGAAATCAGTTCAATACTACATTATTGCAATCCTTTTGAACCTAGAAAAATGTCAGCGTGCAATTAAAGTGTCATCACTCTAAAGGGGTTAAGGAAGAAAATGTACTTTCTCGGTTCATTCACATGACCCTAAACGTAAATATTCATCAATTCCACATTAACACTTGCTCTTTGACTTTAGGAAAGGAAATTATTCCTCGGGAAGATAGAAAAACGACAGACCTTTCTAAATAAATTTGCACTGAACTGCTAAGCTGACCAAGTCCATCACACAAGATTTATTTTACCAAATGTCTTTTTTATCTGAATCACTCCAGGTTTGGTGAATTTAACACATGAAGCACAACTTATATTAACCTCAGTTGTCTTATTGATCATGTCATTTGCATGCTGAAAGTCCATAAAATAACTGCGTTTCATCTGAAAATCATTAAATGATTGCTTATTGTGACCTTCTGCTATGGTGTTCACTACTTCAGCAGGGACCAAATATTTCCTCTCCATTGCTCTTATGTAGTGTTACCAGTTTTTCTGTAACTTCCCTTTCTTCAACTGAAGACACGAATAGACTAAATATCGGCAGCAGCAAGCTGAAGTGTATAATATCTATGTCTAGCAACTCATGTAACACATTCTACCGTTTGGAATGAGCAAGGTATAGGCGTTACTTCTAATGCCATCTACTGGCCTCCATACCACCTATATTAGACATCATTGTAGACAGGTCTTCAGTATGTTTGTATACCACAAAACGAAGTCCAAAAAAACAGTTTCTGCACAAAGGACGCATAGCACCTCTAGCATGATAACTATTCAACTGTGGACTTGTTTGTCCTACATACCCGTCAGTTACGAGAAGAAATTTGTTCCCCTGAACGGAACATGCCATAAAAAATATATTGTATAAGCTTGTATAAGTTTCACAGATTTTTAGGAAGTAATGACGACAGTCATTTGGCCACGTACTCATACACAAAATTTATCTTTATCTTTCCTTTTCATGCTTTTTATGAAACTGAAGTGTCAAAAGTTATGATATACGTACTAATATTTTGTCCGGCATAGTGCAGTAGCTCGAAGTGGCATAGGCACAACATGTCGCTGCAAATGCCCTGTAGAAAAAGTGAACCACGCTGCCTCTGAGCCGTCCATAATTACGAAAATGTTGCCGTACAGGATTATGACCCATATACGTTCGGTGAGATTCATGTGACCTGGATGGCTAAGCCGTTCGCTCGAATCGTCCAGAATGTTCAAACCAATCGCGAACAAATGTGACCCATTGACAAGGCGCATTGTTATTTGGGGAAATGATGTCCGTGAATGGCAGCAAATGGTTTCCAAATAGCCGAACATCCAGAGGGCCGAGCTCACTCCATGTAAAACCCTTATGGAATCACCACCAGCATGCACAGAGCCTTGTTATAACGTGAGTCATGGCTTCCTGGAGTCTGCGCCACACTCGAACACTGCCATTAGCTCTTATCATATGAAATCGGGATTCATCTGACCAGGCCACGGTTTTCCAGTCGTCTAGGATCCAACCGATACGGTTGCGAGCGAAGGAAAGGCACCGAAGGCGACGTAGTGCTGTCAGCAAAAGCACTCGCGTAGCTCGTCTGCTCTTATAGTCCATTAATGCCAAATTTTCACAGCACTGCACTAAATGATACGTTTGTCATACGTCTTAAATTAATGGTCACGAGCCCAGGAGAGGCGCTGCAGGCGATGTCGTGCTGTCAGCAAAGGTACTCGCGTTTCTCGTCTGCTGTTGCAGCCCACTGACGGCAAATTTTCACTGCACTGTCCTAACCGTTACGTTCATCGTACGCCCTACAATGATTTCTGCTGTTATTTGCCGCAGCGTTGTTTGTCTGTTAGCACTGACAACTCTACGCAAAAGGCGCGCGGAGTGGCCGCGAGGTTAGAGATGCCATGTCACGTATGGCACCGCCGCCCCCCCCCTCCTCCAGCGGAGGTTCGAGTCCTGTTGTTGTTCTTAGCGTAAGTTAGTTTAAATAAAGTGTAATCCTAGGGACCAATGACCTCAGCAGTTCACTCCCTTAGGAATTCACATACATTTTAACATTTTTTTCTACGCAAAAGCCACTGCTCTCGGTAGTTAAGTGAAGGCCGTCGGCCACTGCGTTGTCCGTAGCGAGAGGTAATGCTTGAACTGTGGTTTTTCGGCAAATTCTTGACACTGTGGATCTCGAAATACTAAATTCTCTAACAGTTTCCGAAATCGAATGACCCTTGCCATACAGCGTTCGTTAACTCCCGTCGTGCGCCCATAATCATTTTCACATGAATGGGCTGAGTACAAATGACATCTCAGCTAATGCTCTGCCTTTTCGGGCCTCATGTTCGTTATGCTACGGCCATATCTACACTAATGGCCATTAAAATTGCTGCACCATGAAGACGACGTACTACAGACGCGAAATTTAACCGGCAGAAAGAAGATGCTGTGATATGTCAATGATTAGCTTTTCAGAGCATTTACACATGGTTGGCGCCAATGGCGACGCCTACAACGTGCTGACAAGAGGAAAGTTTCCAACCGATTTCTCATACACAGTTGACCGGTGTTGCCTGGTGAGACGTTGTTGTGATGCCTCGTGTAAGGAGGAGAAATACGTGCCATCACGTTTCCGACTTTGATAAAGGTCGGATTATAGCCTACCACGATTGCGGTTTGTCGTATCGCGACATTGCTGCTCGCGTTGGTCGAGATCCAATGACTGTAGCAGAATATGGAATCGGTGGGTTCAGGAGGGTAATACGGAACTCCGTGCTGGATCCCAACGGCCTCGTATCAATAGCAGCCGAGATGACAGGCATCTTATCCGCATGGTTGTAACGGATAGTGCAGCCACGTCCCGATCCCTGATCAACAGATAGGGACGTTTCCAAGCCAACAACCATCTGCACGAACAGTTCGACGACGTTTGCAGCAGCATGGACTATCAGCTCGGAGACCATGTCTGCGGTTACTATAGACGCTGCATCACAGGGAGGAGCGCATGCGATGGTGAACTCAACGACGAACTTGGGTGCACGAGTGGCAAAACGTCATTTCTTCGAATGAATCCAGGTTCTGTTTACAGCATGATGACGGTCGCATTCGTGTTTGGCGACATTGCGGTGAACGCACATTGGAAGCGTGTATTCGTCATCGCTATACTGGCGTATCACCCGGCGTCATGGTATGGGGTTCCATTGGTTCCACGTCTCGGTCACCTCTTGTTCGCACTGACGGCATTTTGACTAGTGAACGTTACATTTCAGATGTGTTACGACCCGTGGCTCTACCCCTCATTCGATCCCTGCGAAACCCTATAGTTTAGCAGGATAATGCACGACCGCATGTTGCAGGTCCTGTACGGGCATTTCTGGATATAGAAAACGTTCGATTGCTGCTCTGGCCAGCACATTCTCCAGATCTCTCACCAACTGAAAACGTCTGGTCAATGGTGGCCGAGCAACTGGTTCGTCACAATACGCCAGTCACTACTCTTGATGAACTGTGGTATCGTGTTGAAGCTGCATGGGCAGCTGTACTTGCACACGCCATCCAAGGTCTGTTTGACTCAATGCCCAGGCGTGTCAAGGCCGTTATTACGGCCAGAGGTGGTGTTCTGGGTACTGATTTCTCAGGATCTATGCACCCAAGTTGTGTGAACATGTAATCACATGCCAGTTGTAGTATAATATATTTGTCCAGTGAATACCCGTTTATCGTCAGCATTTCTTCTTGGTCTAGCAATTTTAACGGCCACTAGTGTAAGTGTGCATATCGCTATCCCATGACTTTTGTTCCCTCACTCTACATTGAGCATAATTTTGGCTTATTTGAAGTGCAAGTAATGTAAGAAGTGAAACTAATAAAAAAAGTAGTATTCAGATAGGGAATTGACACCACGACCATGAATTACTGTTATGTACTCTTCTTACTGCGCCAATCAATCATGCGTCGCCAAACACGCATCGGAAACAATTTTTCTGAACGCTAGATCACCTCGATCTTCCATTCATTTGTGGCCAATCCTATAAATACGATACGACAAATTGGGAAAAATCGGTGATCACTAGAAGGCGCGGTTCGCTTGGTACCATATAACAGCTCCTGCCCCTTCTAACAGCCTTACCACAACAAAGGTCAAAAATTAATTATGATTGTAGTGTTGCTCACGCTGCTAAATATTGCATTTTCGGGCAACAACAAAGTTATATTATGTGGCAGGTGTCATTAGAGCACAGTTAATAAAGTCATTTCTTGAAATAATGGATAAACTACGTATTCACCTTCTCGTGTTTCCCACGCTGGTCTCGAAAATCTAGGTAGTGGTTATTCCAAGCTCGGATGCAAAGAGACCTAGATGTTATTCTGCGATATTCAAAAGTTTTATAGATGTGTTTCATAAACCATTCTTGAAGATTTAACTTTTGCAAGTTAGGACTATGGTGATGTAAAAAAGTAATCAGCACTCCGAATTTAAGTTACACTTATTTTTTATTACTTTTATTGCAATATCACGTAACTCCTTCCAAAACATCACTTCACAATATAAAGCATACTTGAAAATATCTTCCTCACTGTCAAAGTTCACATTTCATAAACTGACGACAATTTGCGTCTTTTTAACATAGTGACCAAAGTTTGACTCTCTAATAACTGCTTACGCGCCCAAACATCAGAGTTACAAGAACGTCAAAAATTGTTCAAATGGCTCTGAGCACAATGCGACTTAACTTCTGAGGTCATCAGTCGCCTAGAACTTAGAACTAATTAAACCTAACTAACCTAAGGACATCACACACATCCATGCCCGAGGCAGGATTCGAACCTCCGACCGTAACAGTAGCGCGGTTCCAGATTGAAGCGCCTAGAACTACTCGGCCTCCGCGGCCGGCGCAAGTACGTCAAAGATCTTAGTGACAAAAGAAATAATACACATAAGAATAATATCATTCCAATATATAGATATCGATGCATAGAAGTACCTCTACATTAATGAAATCTAATCTGAGTGTTGTCACAGAAATATGTTAACTATTTTACAGACACACAGTAGAATATTACTGGTATCGAGAGGTTGAGGTGAGGTGCCGTAATGGTTACGTAATTCAAGTACCATTACAGCCCGAAGGCTTCTACGGCTATTAATCCGCCAGAGTCCACGACGACCGAGCGCCACTCGGCGTCTGAGTCACGCCGGCTGCGCCGCGCTGCATGCGCCGGCGGCTTGGGGCAGGCGCGGCGCCAGATGCCGCTACGGCTTCGGCTTCGGCTCCGGCCACGGCGTGTCACTGGGTCGCCGGATCGATGTCGGCTGTTTTCGTCGCCAGCTGACGGCCGGGTGCGCGCGCACCGCGCCGCGGCACGCCGTCGCCGCGCCGGCAGCGGCGGCCGCACAGTGCCCGTCTGCCCGCGCCGAGCCCGCCAGGTCCCCCCTCCTCCTGCCCGCCGCGGGCTGCTCGCACCGCCAAGACCGCCCCAGAGGCACCCTCCCTCCCTTGTGTCTCCACCCGGAGTGTGATCGAACGGGTGATGGCCCGTTACCGACTGATTTGGTCGATCGTCGAATCCGACCGGATGCGGAAGTACTTCTTGTGGTGCCTACTAGTACACTGGATAGCCGTCTCATCGGCAGCAACTGGTGAGTAGTCTAGTGTCTCTCCTGGAGTGGATGTCGCATGGGCGTCCTTTAGATAAGGTGGCCCTATTTCTAGGAGTGGACGATGGGACCAATTTTATAACCACTCACTGCTCGGAAGGCAACGACGTCTATACTGTTCTTATCCAATAGGTCCGTGATCTATCGGGTGACGTGTCGTTGCCCAGTGACTATTTTCGATCGTCAAGGTCAACCACATGCGGAATTACTTCTTATGTTATCCTCTGTTCCAATGGACAGCCGCCACATCGGCAGCAACTGGCGGATACTCTAGTGTCTCTCCTGGAGTGTCTGACACTCGTATGTGCAAGGAACCGATTTCAGTGCCGTTCAGATAAGATGACCATATTTTCGGTAGTGGATGCTCGAAATGTTGCAACGCTCTGTAATGCTCTACGTTATTGGTCCAAATGGCTCTGAGCACTATGGGACTAAACTGCTGAGGTCATCAGTCCTCTAGAACTTAGAACTACTTAAACCTAACTAACCTAAGGACATCACACATATCCATGCCCGAGGCAGGATTCGAACCTGCGACCGTAGCGGTCGTGCGGTTCCAGTCTGTAGCGCCTAGAACCGCTCGGCCACTCCGGCCGGCTATTTACGTTCTAGCACCAATGTGTCTTTCGTGAGCAGTGATGCTTACAGTCAGCATATTCTATTTTGAAACAAAGTGCATATAAAATTGTTCATATGACTATATACATCTAATTCAAGCAACTTGTCCTTTCTGCTCAATATTTATGTGTGTGCTAAATAAAGGTGTAATGTAACAAACTTCTAAAAAATGGGCACATTCATACTTACTGTAAAATTGAAATACAGATAAATCTTAAGAGTTAGTAAACAGGACACAACAGTTGCTTATATAACCTCGTAAAGCTTTTAACACTCAGTTGTTCACGCCCCCATACTTCTGTTATGAATGAATTGATTTCAGCAGCGTTTTATTCCCTTTAAGTTTAACACGTCACAGAATTCAGAATTTAAAATGAAGTGCCGTTGGGGCATTGCGGGATCGGTTACAGTCCCAACAAACTGAATAAAGTACCCGTCATCTGTCCTGCACCACCTACAATACTTAGTCGACGAAACACGCTTGAAAGCTTTAGCGCTACCGCTAAGCAAATGCAGCTCGGTAATACCGTCTTCAGTGCAAGTGCTACTGAAGATCTCTGACTTCAAAGTACCATCAAGAAAGCCCTTTAAAGTATTTTCATAATACGGCACGTTAGTATGATAGATTAGGTATTCGACATTGAAATAAAGTGTACATACTTGTAAACTGCTAAAAATTATTGCTAGGAAGACATATGTTGAAACTTCACACGAGCGAGAATTTGATTTCATTCCTAAAAACCAGAACATTAAGGCATCCAGCAGTACCGGATAGGCACAAGGGCATTGGACAAGAAAAATGGGCACTGACCTGGCCAAAATGGTACGTCTAGTCGCTTTACTTTGTACAACCCTCATTTTCATTGAATACTCACAAGGATGCATAAGCACAACGGTTATACATGAATTTGGTGAACTTACATGCAACGAATGTTACTCTGGTATACCGTGTGAGGCAGCTATGAAAACCCACCCTAAATATATCAACAAAGAATAAATATACCGAGATGCGGTTTTCACCGAGCTACAACGGACAATATAGGGAATTTCCTGATGTTCGCGAGTAGATTTTATCGTTTATTCTTGACGAATGACGAGAAGGAATTTATTTTTTCTTATGAAACGATATACTTTTTCTCTGGAGTTAGAAAGAAGCTTCTAAGATACAGTAAGCGACACAACATGTGGGACTTATCAACTAGTACCCAGCTAACAGAGCCGCAAACTACTGTTTGCCGTCAGAAGAAGAGATTCCACAAACATCTGCGCTGTTATACCAAATGTAAAACGGACATGCAGCATAGATACTGTCAGTGTATTTATTGTCACGGCTGTCACACCAAGTGCTCAGAATATTGACCCTGAGCACTGCTACAAGCTATAAAATGATTCTGGAAAACAGTGCTACACGTTGAATTTGTTCTGGAGTTAATGGTAGCACCGCCCGTCTTATCAACTGATCAGCCAGAACATATCATCACCGACCTACTATTGATACAAACCCGTCCAGGCGATAGCGGCGTCATCTGGCGAGGAATGATTGCTTGTCAGACACACGCACGGTGCATGTAGTACCAGTGGTGTTCGTGTGTATAAAGGAGAAAGCGCTATCTATCTACACTATTGGCCATTAAAATTACTACACCACGAAGATGACGTGCTACAGACGCGAAATTTAACGGACAGGAAGAACATGCTGTGATATTGAAATGATTAGTTTTTAAGAGCATTCACGCAAGGTTGGCACCGGTGGCGATACCTACAACGTGCTGACATGAAGGAAGTTCCCAACCGATTTCTCATACACACACAGCAGTTTACAGGCGTTGCATCGTGAAACGTTGTTGTGAGGCCTCGTGTAAGGAGGGAAAATGCGTACCATCACGTTTCCGACTTTAGTAAAGGTCGGATTGTAGCCTATCGCGATTGCGGTATATCGTGTCGCGACATTGCTGCTCGCGTTGGTCGAGATCCAATGCCTGTTAGCAGAATACGGAATCAGTGGGTTCAGGAAGGTAATACGGAACGCCGTGCTGGATTCAAACGGCCTCGTATCACTAGCAGTCGATAAGACAGGCATCTTATCCGTATGGCTGTAACGGATAGTGCAGCTACGTCTCGATCCCTGAGTCAACGGATGGGGACGTTTCCAAGACAACAACCATCTGCACGAACAGTTCGACGACGTTTGCAGCAGCATGGACTATTAGGTCGGTGACGATCGCTGCGTTTACCTTTGACGCTGCATCACAGACAAGAGCGCCTCTGATGGTGTACTCAACGACGAACCTGGGTGCACGAATATCAAAACGTCATTTTTTTCGGATGAATCCAGGTTCTGTTTACAGCATCATGATGGTCGCATCAGTGTTTGGTGACATCGCGATGAACGCATACTGGAAGCGTCTATTCGTCATCGCCATACTGGCGTATCACTCGGCGTGATGGTATAGGGTGCCATTGGCTACACGTCTCGGTCACCTCTTGTTCGCATTGACGGCACTTTGAACAGTGAACGTTACATTTCATATGTGTTACGACCCGTGGCTCTACCCTTCATTCGATCCCTGAGTAACCCTACATTTCACCAGGATAATGCACGACCGCATGTTGCAGGTCCTGTACGGGCCTTTCTGGATACAGAAAATGTTCGACTGCTCCCCTGGCCAGCACATTCTGCAGATCTCTCACCAATTGAAAACGTCTGGTCAATGGTGGCCGAGCAACTGTCTCGTCGCAATACGCCACTCACAACTCTTGATAAACTGTGGTATCGTGTTGAAGCTGCATGGGCAGCTGTACCTGTAGACGCCATCCAAGCTCTGTTTGACTCAATGCCCAGGCGTATGAAGGCCGTTATTACGGCCAGAGATGGTTGTTCTCAGGATCTATGCACCCAAATTGCGTGAAAATGTAATCACATGTCAGTTCTAGTATAGCATATTTGTGCAATGAATACCCGTTTATCATCTGCATTTCTTCTTGGTGCAGCAAATTTAATGGCCAGTAGTGTAAGTTTGACTGAAGGCAGATTGTTGTGGGCCGGAGGCTCCGCACGATTATTTCAGAAACTGCACGACTTGCCGGGTATTCGAGGAGTGCTGTGGTGAGTGTCTTCAGCACATGGAGAAGTCAAGGTGAATCCTTATCCAGGCGTCGTTGGGCTGGGCGGTCGCCACTCATTACAGATGACGGACGTCGTAGTTTTGGCGGACGGATGCGACAGAACAGGAGGCGAACTGTGTCTGAACACACCGTGCACTGCAAACGATGGGCCTCCACAGCCGACGAGCCATGCGCGTGCCAGAGTTAACTCCACCACATCGGGCCCGCATCTCGTGGTCGTGCGGTAGCGTTCTCGCTTCCCACGCCCGGGTTCCCGGGTTCGATTCCCGGCGGGGTCAGGGATTTTCTCTGCCTCGTGCTGGCTGGGTGTTGTGTGCTGTCCTTAGGTTAGTTAGGTTTAAGTAGTTCTAAGTTCTAGGGGACTGATGACCATAGATGTTAACTACCATAGTGCTCAGAGCCATTTGAACCATTTTCCACCACATCGGCAACTACTACTGAAATGGGCACGTGACCATCCGCACTGGACGTTGGTACAGTGGCAAAGGTTTTCACGGTGTGGCACGGTCTGATGAATCCCTATACATTCTTCATCAGGCCCATGGGAGCGCGAGAATCCATCGTCTTTCAGGGCTCCGAACACCTGTACCGCGGGTGAGAGACATGCTGGCGGCGGCTCCGTTATGCTTTAGGGAACATTCAGATGTGCATCCGTGAGTCCACTGGAGCTCGTGCAAGGCACTGTGACGGCCAAGAAGTATCGTACACTTGTTTCAGCCCATGTACACCCCTTCATGAGCATCATGATTCCGGATGACAGTGGCATTTTTCACCAAGATACCGCGCCATGTCACAAGGTCAGATATTTGATGGAGTGGTTTGAGGAACACAGTGGCGAGTTTCAGTTGATGTATTCATCTGGGAGGTGATTGAACGTGGCGTCAGAGCTCATCGCCCCTCTCCGCGAAATTTACGGGAATTAGGTGATTTGTGTCTGCAGATGAGGTGCCAACTCCCTCCAGTGACCTACCAAGGCCTCATTGTTTTCATGCCAAGAAGCGTCGCCACTGTTATCCCTGCCATAGATGGTCATAACAGCTACTACGTCGATGGTCATAATATGCTGGCTGATCATTGTAAGGCAATTCATGCCTTTAGGAGTCGCCGGCGTTTCCTACCAGACCTCTTGTTTTAATTTTCGCCACAGATAAAAGTATAGTATTGTTAAGTTTGGTGAATGTGCCGATCGTTTTGCGTTTCCCAAACGACCTTTCCAGCGCTCTCCAAATGTTCTGTTAAAGAGTGTCTGTTATTACATGTGTGGAATGGGTAGGACATCCGTCACGTTGGTACCACACTGTTTTCGTTATGTCCACTGGGACGTTTTCCAGTAACAGCGGCAGCAATATATCATAGTAACTCGAGACAAGAGGCGTGTTTTTTTTAAGTAAGTACCGTTTTGAAATTAAAAAAAGACGTGCTAAGATATCTCAATACTTTTATTTGTACATGAAAGCCTGTACCTTAATCTACTTTTCTACATAACTTCAATCAATATTGAGGCACTTGTCATAGCGTTGTACCAATGTTTGAATACCCTCCTCATAGAAGCCTGCCGCCTGACTTGTTAACCACTGTTTAGACTTCGTCATCGTCTTCAAGACGCTGACCGCCCAGGTGTTTCTTCAAGTGCAGTAACAGATGGTAGTCACTGGGCGAAAGGTCGGGGCTGTACGGAGGATGATCTAGAGTTTTCCATCGAAAAGTGGTGATGAGATCTTTGGTCTGATTCGCCACATGCGGACGGGCATTGTCTTGCAGCAAAACGATGCCCTTGCTCAACTTCCATGGACTGTTTCTTTGATTCTGGTGTGACGTAGGCCACCCATGTTTCATCGCCCGTAACAGTTTGGCTTATGAAATCATCACCGTCGTTGTGGTACCACTCAAGGAAAGTCAGTGCACTGTCTAAAAGTTTGGTTTTGTGCACATCCGTCAACATTTTCGGTACCCAACGTGCGCACAATTTTCGGTAATTCAAGTGCTGGGTCACAATGCCATACAAAACACTACGAGAAACATTAGGAAAGTCATCCCGCAAGGACGAAATCGTAAAACGTCTGTTTTCGCTCACCTTATTGTCCACTTCCTAAACCAAACTTTCATTGACGACCGAAGGACGCCCACTCCGTTGTTCGTTATGCACATTTGTGCGGCCATCTTTAAATGCTCTCACCCACTTTCTTACCATTCCATCACTCGTAATGTTTTCTCCGTAAACTGCACAGATCTCACGATGAATATCGATCGCTGTTAGGCCTTTAGCACTAAGAAATCTCATAACAGCCCGTACTTCACAGTCGGATGGACTCACGATTATCGGAGGCGACTTAAACACTCCGTACACAGCGTAAACAACGAAGAATCAGACTGTAATGGCGTCAGTGCGTAGATTAAGGTACTGGCTTTTATGTAAAAATAAAATTATTGAGTTATCTTTGTATGTCTTTTTTTTAATTTCAAAACGGTGCTTACTTAAAAAAAAAAAAACACGCCTCGAACTTGAGTGTAGACTCCCGCTAATGGAAAGGGGACAGGGGACTAATAATGCGCTTCTTGAAAAACACACACCAACCGTTGATAGACCACGAGCGTTTTTTTTTTTTTTTTTTTGTCCACTACTTGAGTCAACGTTAATTTCCTACTGCCCATGGATTGGATTGTTTTGGGGAGGAGACCAGACAGCGCGGTCATTGGTCTCATCGGATTAGGGAAGGACGGGGAAGGAAGTCGGCCGTGCCCTTTCAAACTAACCATCCCGGCATTTGCCTGGAGCGATCTAGAAAAATCACGGAAAACCTAATTCAAAATGGCCGGACGCGGGATTGAACCGTCGTCCTCCAGAATGCTACTGCCCATGGTTTGTAAACGATATTTCCTCTTCAAACAAAATTTTGCTCATCATTTTGTTCTTTCCGTAAATAACATTCGAAAAATCGTATAGCTGCAGCGAAATGCGAAGAGGATAGAATACAATGGCGTGCAGTGTTCGCGGAACAGTCGTCTGGTTGAACCCTCCCGTACTTCTAAGATGCCTTTTGGAGTAATTTTCTTTTCATAAGTACCTTTTGATTTCCTTTTTTTTATGTTTGCAAAGACAGGTGGTGAGTGCTTGGCACGATGTGAATACTTTTCAGCATGCAACCGAACCGCTGCTCTAATATTTTTCCGACATTCGCCATAAACGATGCTCTTTCGACTGTCGTGTAAATTGTGAATGCCCTAGTGGCCTTACGAGTGAGATATCTGACTGCTGCAACAGCAGAACACAGGTAAACACATGGACCACACCTGAGTCACGTTTAGGCTTAAATTTGGTATTATAGTGCACACGTTTGTGCAAATTCTTCTCCTGACAAAGAGACAAGGACACTATGTGATCAACGCCCGTGCATGTAACGTTGTTTCTTGACTAGACACGAACATTATCCCACGCACTTCAACCGCGTGAGTCTGAGACAGACCCCTACATATACATGCAAGGAAGAAGGCTGCCAACAACACACTGTCTTCTTCTGCGGGAAATACGCGAACAATAGATATATACTCGTACTACGCTTACACCACAAAGAAAATAAGAAACTAAGAACAATGAGCACAACTAAATGCATTAAGAAACAGTATTTTAAAAACAACACTTGAATAGTACCTTTGGACACGACGTAACAGACATGTCTACATGCTACATAACAACAATTTCCATAGAATCGACAGTTACAACAACAGTGACAGCGAAAACAAGAGGAGGTGGAAGACGAGAACGACCAGTAAACAAGACACCTAGAATTAAGACTCAGACATAACATGCCAAAATGCACTGACAAATTGAACATATCAGTCAAATAATAGTTAAGGACAGCGAATATTAGAGCAAATGTAGTACAAGGTGCTGGCGATCTAGCCAAGAAAGCACCCAGTGCTGTACATGCAGGAGTACCTAATGTTAATGCATAGGATTAGCTATACCATTTCTCTGCTACTAACTAAACTTTCTTGTTGTGACTGGCGATCAACACCTAGAAGAGCCCATTCCGAGGTATTCACCGCCATCACAATAGATGATGGCATTAACGAAACTCTCTTCTTTCCTCTTTCGTCCTCTTTCTTAAAATAAAATTTTATTTATAGTTAAAACTCAAATTTTTGTTATTTTAAAAAATTATTTTCCTTTATCAAATACTGCAGAGAAAAACAAAACGAAAAAAACTACAAAAAAAGAAAAAACAAAACTGTAAGATGTGTGACCTCTTTTAAAAAAGATGAGGTAACAGATCATCAGATTTTCGATAAATAAATAAATAAATTATTCCTCCAAAAACGAGCCCTAATTTATTCGTAGCCGTTACGCGAAATGTACATTTCTGGCAGAAGACTTGTTCTTCAGTCGGCCTTAAATGCCAGTTCTCTACATTCTCTCAATAGTGTTTTGCAAGAAGAACTTCATGTAGTCTCTAGTATTCCCATTTCAGTACACGAAGCGTATCCGTAATTCTGCGTCTTGATCAAACTTACCCTCAAGAAATCTAGCGGCTCGTCCCTAAAAAGTTGCTTCGATGTCGTCTTTTGATCGGAGTTGGTGGGGATACCAAACAGTCGAGCAGTAGCCAAGAATAGGTTACACTAACGTGCCAAAATTTTGCCAATAAACCGAACTCGACCATTCGCCATCCCTTCTACCATCAATACGTGCTCCTTCCATTTCATATCGCTTCGCAACGTTGCGCCTTGATGTTTAATTGACGTGGCTGTCAAGCAGCACCATACTACCGGTGTATTCAAAGAGTACGGGATTGTTTTCCCACTTATCTGCATTAAATTACATTTTTCTACTTTTGGAGCAATCTGCAGTTCATCACACCAACTAGAAATTTTGTCATCTTGTATCCTCGTGCAGTCAATAAACGACATCCAACAGTATATCTCAGCAAATAGCCACAGGTTACTGCTCATCCTGTACTTCAAATCATTTATGTATACAGAGAAAAAAAGCGGTACTGTCACACTTTCCCGTGTCAATCCTTATGATACCATTGTCTCTCATGACCACCCACCGTCAAGGACAACGTACTGGGATCTATTACCGAAGAAGTGTTCGGTGCATGAACTGGTAACTCCTGACATACGCTCGTAACTGCGCTAACAGTCTGCTGCGGGGAACTGTATCAAAAGCTTTCCGTAGATCTAGGAATGTGGAATTTGCCTGTTGCCGTTCATCAATGGTTCCATGTATTTTGTAAGGAAAGGGCAAGCTGGAATTCGCACGAGCGATGCTCCTTAAATCCATGCTGGTTAGTGGACAAAAGCTTTTCTGTATCAAGAAAATTTGTTATATTCGAACTCAGAATTTGTTGAAGAATTCTGCAACAAACCGATGTTAAGGACATCGGTCTGTAATTTTCCGGGTCCATTCTTTTACCCTTCTTAGACGCAGGACTCATCTGCACATTTTTCCAGTCCGTTGCAACTCTGCGCTGGCCAGGAATTCGCGACAAGTACAAGCTAAGGTAAGTGGCCGATGCTGCAGAGTACTCTCTGTAAAGCACTATTGGGATTCCTTCCGGACCTTTTTTGTTTTCAACTTGTTCAGTTGCTTCTCTACGCCGGCTATACCAACCACATTGTTCTCTATACGGGAGTCAAACGACGGCATCTTTGGATTTTCTTCCTGAGTGAATAACTTCTTAAACGCGAAATTTAAGACTTCAGCTTCCCTTTTGCTGATTCTGTGGTCACACCAGACTATTCAACGAGCGACTTGATGGAAGCCTTCGACCTGCGTAGCGATTTTGGAGCACCAGAATTTTCTCAGGTTGTCACCGAGAGTCTTTGTTAATGTGCGACGATGGAAGTTGTAGTATGCTTCTCGCGTAGATCTTTTAGCAGAAGCACGAATTTCTACTAACTTCAGCCTGCCTGCATCAGCGCGTTCTTTTTTGAACCAAGGGAGCAGCTGTCGGCTTCTTCAGCATTTTGGGATTTTGTTATTAAACCGCCGGCCGCGGTGGTCTAGCGGTTCTGGCGCTGCAGTCCGGAACCGCGGGACTGCTACGGTCGCAGGTTCGAATCCTGCCTCGGGCTTGGGTGTGTGTGATGTCCTTAGGTTAGTTAGGTTTAAGTAGTTCTAAGTTCTAGGGGACTTATGACCTAAGATGTTGAGTCCCATAGTGCTCAGAGCCATTTGAACCATTTTTTTTGTTATTAAACCCTGGTGGATCTTTTACGTCCTCAGTCCACTTACTCAACGCGTACATCTCCGCAGCACGATTTGCAACACTTTTAAACTTTGACCGTAATTGCCCTGCGTCTATCATACTGGAACCAAATGTCCATTCGTTGTCTAAGTGGGATGCTAATAACCGTTTATGTACCCTTTCTAGCAAAAGTACTGTGCTAGCCTTCTTGATACATTCGTTGACTTTAGTAACCATCACTGCTATGATGACATCATTAACATTAATCCTTGTTCTGTACTGGCATTATTCAAAAGGCCAGTACTATTTGTAGCCACAAGATCTAAAATATTTCCATTGCGTGACGGCTGTCGAACTAGCTGCTCAAGATAGTTTTCGGAAAACGTGTTCAAAACTATTTGACAAGATTGTCTGTCCGTACCACCTGCAATGTATCCACGGACGTCCCAGTACCTACTTGGTGGGTTAAAGACGTCTCCAACTACTGTTGAAATTGCATGATCTGAGTATTTCCGCGCTACTGAGGTTACTGTTTCCTTGCACGATTTCTAAAGATTTCACGGTGGAGTCGGGTAGCCGGCAAAAACTGCCGACACTTATTACCGTCAGTTTACTTAGATCTGTCACTAGCGTCCAGACAACTTCACAGTTAGACTCAATGTCGATCTCGACATAAACATTGTTTTTGTCGAGTACAATGAACATTACCCCTCCTGTGGCGTCTAATCTGTCTTTCCAATGCACGCTACATGGCTCGCTAAATATCTTAGAAATTTTGGTACTGAGTACAATTTGAGGGCGACAACTTTCGTGGAGGACAGTAAATTCATGACATTTGTGATGATACTTCAGTAATTTACTGTTAAAAGTTGGACAATTGAAGAGTCTTTACTTTCTTTGCGTAACCATTGCGAGTGTTCATAAGGTGACCTCAGACTACCGCATAGCCTAATAAACCGTCATATGCGCAATAGAAGGACTCTGTTACCTGTGCAGCCGCTTCTCTTGTGTATTGTACCGCTGACCAATAAATGGGAGCCCTACAATTCTCCACCCCACATCGCAGGTCCAGTTTTGGTCTTTCTTTTTTTTTCAGAAGTTATACCACCTTCGGTTGCTGAACTTGCAGTTTTCATGTTATAATGATAATTCTAATTCAGTGTTTATTTCAATAACAGGGCTTTTGGAGTCTTGTCGTTACTACCACTCTTATTGGGTTTTCTCATTCCCTGATATTAAGTTATATCGGATCTTCCATTATATCGGGTCTTCTATTATTGCTCACGGAACTTTGATTTTATGCCAGCACTCTGTGTTTACTGTGCCTGTATTCTTCAACTCTTGTGGTTGGTATTCATGTATCTATTTTTTCTAAAAAATTTCTGGTGTGTTTATTTCATTTGGTCCTGTTTCGTTTCCACCTCCAGTTCTTGTACGTGTCTATAGTTCTTGATCATCTTGGGGCCTATAAGAGTAATCTGCATCATCTGTTTTGTAATAAGTCTACTTCAAGCACATTGACGTTAGTGTTTCGTGGGGACCCTAGTGCAGTATAGTATTTCTGATAATATTGCTTCTTTCTATAGTCTTAAACTGGTGCGAACATTCGTTTGTATGCCGGAACGTAATGGGTACAACTTATGTGTTAGTCTTTGACTTGAGCGTGTGACTTAAACAACAATTTTCTGTCTCTAATTATCTCAGGCATCATATGTATTCCATCCAGTTAATTTCAGTCTCATCTCTTTTCGTATATGAAAATATGTGTCATCAGTTAAAACTATGTCAACCGAGAAGCGATCCCGAATACCTCTCTCTCACGGCAACTGCTCTACCAGTTTGCATCTTTGTACGCCTCGTGGACCGACTCATTGGTTATACGTGTCGTTTCCCCATCCACCCACCCCACTATGCTTTTGGTGCTTTTCAAATTCGACGTTTGACATTTTCTGAATAAAGTTGTAATGTCTCAAAAGTGTGACATGCTTCGAGTAAAACGATGCAAATTTCCAATTATTAATAGCTCATAAAACTATAACTGTAATTTCCGTTACGAACTGTATAATAAGATAATTCAGTCCGTCAAACACTCGTATACATTTTTCAATTAAACAGCTTCTTAGCGGTACTCCGGTCAAGTATGGGGTGCGCTGTACTGAAGCCTTGGCAAAATTCATCTGATTTTCATTGCGTTTTAGATTTGTGGAATATATAGTGCGCTGTAATGTGTTTTCAGGATGGCGAAGTACAAAGGTTAACGAGTTGACAGTCAAATGCAGTTTCTCTCAATAAATCAGTGATCTGTGTGCGTCGCTATGTTTCGGTGCTATAAAAGACATAAAACGAGGCTGCAATAAATGCCTATTCGGACATAAGGGGAACCAATTAACTAGATACCTTATAATGTCTAATATAATAGCATGAAAGGAGCATCCTCAATGCCACTTCAATTATAAATGATTACTATAACAAAATGACCTCGCACCTGCATTGTATATCTGAACAAAATAATTGTACAGAATGACATTACACCTGTAACTCTACTATCTCATTATATAGGGTGTTTGGCGTATAAATGCACATAATTTTATTGGCGACTAATAATAGTATATTGTACAACATCACATCAGTATTTACTTGATTTGCAGACTGATAATTACAGCTATTAGGAATAATATTTTTTCAGGTTGGTCAGTACCTCCAAGTACATGTGCCAAGAACAGGCTATTGATACTTCATCTCCCTGGGCCTACATGTCAGGTATGAAGTGTGGACGCATGGACGCATAACGTCTAGTCTATACTGACAGGCTTAGTCCTCTTGCGCCGCATTTACAACCGTGCAGAAAACATAAGGTAGTAAATTTTGTGACGTGATTGTGAGAAGACTGTTAGAAGCAGGAAAAAAAATACTGACACCTAAAGAGGGTACATACACTCCTGGAAATTGAAATAAGAACACCGTGAATTCATTGTCCCAGGAAGGGGAAACTTTATTGACACATTCTTAACGGTTCAAAATCTGCAGATGTAGAGGTAATTTCGGGAGTACCGCAAGGAAGCGTGATAAGACCTTTATTGTTTACAATATACATAAATGACTTAGTTCACAACATCGGTAGCTCCGTGAGGCTATTTGCAGATGACACGGTTGTCTACAAGAAAGTAGCAACATCAGAAGACTCGTACGTACTCCAGGAAGACCTGCAGAGGATTAATGCATGGTGCGACAGCTGGCAGCTTTCCCTAAACGTAGATAAATGTAATATAATGCGCATACATAGGGGCAGAAATCCATTCCAGTACGATTATGCCATAGGTGGTAAATCATTGGAAGCGGTAACGACCGTAAAATACTTAGGAGTTACTATCCGGAGCGATCTGAAGTGGAATGATCACATAAAACAAATAGTGGGAAAAGCAGGCGCCAGGTTGAGATTCATAGGAAGAATTCTAAGAAAATGTGACTCATCGACGAAAGAAGTAGCTTACAAAACGCTTGTTCGTCCGATTCTTGAGTATTGCTCATCAGTATGGGACCCTTACCAGGTTGGATTAATAGAAGAGATAGACATGATCCAGCGAAAAGCAGCGCGATTCGTCATGGGGACATTTAGTCAGCGCGAGAGCGTTACGGAGATGCTGAACAAGCTCCAGTGGCGGACACTTCAAGAAAGGCGTTACGCAATACGGAGAGGTTTATTATCGAAATTACGAGAGAGCACATTCCGGGAAGAGATGGGCAACATATTACTACCGCCCACATATATCTCGCGTAATGATCACAACGAAAAGATCCGAGAAATTAGAGCAAATACGGAGACTTACAAGCAGTCGTTTTTCCCACGCACAATTCGTGAATGGAACAGGGAAGGGGGGATCAGATAGTGGTACAATAAGTACCCTCCGCCACACACCGTAAGGTGGCTCGCGGAGTATAGATGTAGATGTAGATGTAGATTCCTGGGGTCAGATACATCACATGATCACACTGACAGAACCACAGGCACATAGACACAGGCAACAGAGCATGCACAATGTCGGCACTAGTACAGTGTATATCCACCTTTCGCAGCAATGCAGGCTGCTATTCTCACATGGAGACGATCGTAGAGATGCTGGATGTAGTCCTGTGGAACGGCTTGCCATGCCATTTCCACCTGGCGCCTCAGTTGGGCCAGCGTTCTTGCTGGACGTCAGACCGCGTGAGACGACGCTTCATCCAGTCCCAAACATGCTCAATGGGGGACAGATCCGGAGATCTTGCTGGCCAGGGTAGTTGACTTACACCTTCTAGAGCACGTTGGGTGGCACGGGATACATGCGGACGTGCATTGTCCTGTTGGAACAGCAAGTTCCCTTGCCGGTCTAGGAATGGTAGAACGATGGGTTCGATGACGGTTTGGATGTACCGTGCACTATTCAGTGTCCCCTCGACGATCACCAGTGGTGTACGGCCAGTGTAGGAGATCGCTCCCCACACCATGATGCCGGGTGTTGGCCCTGTGTGCCTCGGTCGTATGCAGTCCTGATTGTGGCGCTCACCTGCACGGAGCCAAACACGCATACGACCATCATTGGCACCAAGGCAGAAGCGACTCTCATCGCTGGCTGCACGATGTTGGGGCGTGAGCGGAAGACGGCCTAACGGTGTGCGGGACCGTAGCCCAGCTTCATGGAGACGGTTGCGAATGGTCCTCGCCGATACCCCAGGAGCAACAGTGTCCCTAATTTGCTGGGAAGTGGCGGTGCGGTCCCCTACGGCACTGCGTAGGATCCTACGGCACTGCGTAGATCCTACGGTCTTGGCGTGCATCCGTGCGTCGCTGCGGTTCGGTCCCAGGTCGACAGGCACGTGCACCTTCCGCCGACCACTGGCGACAACATCGATGTACTGTGTTAAAGACTGCGATGGAGCTCCGTATGCCACGGCAAACTGGCTGACACTGACGGCGGCGGTGCACAAATGCTGCGCAGCTAGCGCCATTCGACGGCCAACACCGCGGTTCCTGGTGTGTCCGCTGTGCCGTGCGTGTGATCATTGCTTGTACAGCCCTCTCGCAGTGTCCGGAGCAAGTATGGTGGGTCTGACACAACGGTGTCAATGTGTTCTTTTTTCCATTTCCAGGAGTGTATTAATGTACCAATGATCACAATATCTGCCCTTATATCCCTAGTACCCTGTAGATACCTGAAAGGTTTTTGATAACGAAATTCAAAAAGATCTAGTACCAATGGAAACCCGAAAAGTGTTAGTACCAACAACTCGCTCGGATAATCAGACACTTTTTCTCATACACATATTGAAAGGCTTACACGAGAAATACTCCACGTGCACACTTTGAAAATACGTACAGAGTCTGCATGATTTTCACCACCATCAACACCAGTAATGAAGACAAAAGTAACGTGTTGGTAGAAAGCGTGTGTCGAATCTAGGATGGCCAAAATAAGGGCGAAACTGCCGAAGCGGAAGAAGAAAATGAGAGTAAGAAGGGCATTACGTAAGTTAACCTCAATGAACAATCGTCACTAGGTGTGATTTCTGAGTCTAGCAATGCATGTAAAACATAGAATTGTTGTTCGTACGTTTTCTATTGTCCATGATTACTGCTATTACTAGGGTTTAGTCTTTGTTTCAGTTTCTCACACTGGTGGTGAAATGTTACAGTACTCGAGAAGGAGTGAAATCCCGTAATCCTCGAAGGGAGGGCAATCGAACCTACTAACCGTTATGAATCAAAAGGGAACCGTCAGAGTCATTAATCAAAGGTAGTCAAGAGAATGTGGGTAGGCAGAAAAGCCATGAAACGAAAACTAGAGGAAGGGCTCAGATGTGGCCACTGTTTTTGTTGCTTAGCTTAGTCCAGTATACCTCGTCGTTCTCAAACAAATTTTCGTAATCTAGACTTCTGATTTCCCACCAGGAGAGTATTTTTCTTTTCAGCTCGGTATTTATTTGTAATCCGTCTTAAATGTACGTTGTCAAATCATAAGGGGCCGGGGAAAGCGAAAACACAAAAGTAAATTCTGTGTCTCTCAAAATACAAACCCAGACGCACGCGCGCGCGCGCGCGCGCGCACACACACACACACACACACACACACACACACACACACACTCACTCACTCACACACACACACACAACTACACATACAAGCACTTGGGCAGGAATATTTATCTGTTTCCTCCTCGGAGCTTTTTTAATTTGCTGCAACCACCAACTGTAAATGATATCCTATTTAATTAACTGTAGGTTAATTGACTCGCCAGTACCTCAAATGGACTTCCATTAAGCGACGACAAGTGGCCTTTTCAGATGACTCACGATTTATGCTTCATTGGACAAATGGCGGTTGGCATGCACGGCGTGAAATGCCGGAGAGCAAACAGTCTGCAACAATCGTCGGAATGGTCCAAACCGGAGGAGGGAGCGGTATGATCTGGAAATGTTTTCGTGGCATTCACTGGGTGGACTCGTCTCTCTGTAGGGCCCAATGAATCAACTGAAGTATGAATCTAACCTCGGAGGACCACGTGCAGTTCGCTTTCCTCGCCATGATAATATCTAGCAGTAGGAGAATGCAACATGTTACATAGCTCGTAGTGTACTTGTACCGTTCGAAGAGGACCAGTACGAGTTAACAGTGCTCCTCTGGCCACCAGACTAAATCGAGAATCTGAGGGATCCCCTCGGTTTGCTCTGTTCACGCCATGGATCCTCGACCGAAAAACCCTCGCGCAGCTGGCCACGACACGGGAGTCGGCATGGCTCCACATCCATGTCGGTACATTCCAGATCCTCACTGACTCTCTTCCAGCACGGCTCGCATCGGTCCGTGCTGCAAAAAAAGTGGTTACTTATGTTTCCGACAGGTGGCCACATTAAGGGGGGTAGGAAGTCAAACGGGCTGACTTCGAGAAGGACAAGCACCACAGCACATTTTAATTTGCACTGTCTATACTTTTACAAATAAATTCATAAAACTTTGTCAGAATGACCAGGAAGGATTCAGGATTCACACTCATAGCAGTGGAAGTTCAAAAACACGAAAAAATAATATCTTTTAAATGTGAAATTTCATGATTTTGTTCACTTACTGTTGGCTGCATTTGTTTCTATGGGTACACTTTTCTTCATAAGTAAGTGAGATTCTTCGATGAATTTTGCACAGCTTACAAACGATACTTACAGGTGTATGAAACTCAAGAATTTATTTAATCTATGGAAAAATGAATGGGCTGTTACGTTTTAAATTTCGTGTTTAGAGAAAACTCGAATTTTATAGTTAATTATCTCAATTTTTACCACAGTTTTTAATAGATTTCGAAAATTCTAGAGTTTCATACAACTTTAAGTATGGTTTGTATGCTGTGCACAATTCATCGAAGAATCTCTTACGTATGAAGAAAAGTGTACCTACAGCAACAAATACTGCCATTAGTAAGTGAAAAAATGAAGAAATTTCACAAGTAAAAAAATTATTTCTTTATGTTTTCGAACTTCCACTGCTATGAGTGTGAATCCTGAATCCTTCCTGGCCATGCTGACAAACGTTTATGAATTTATTTGTAAAAGTATAGACAGTGCAAATTAAAATGTCCTGTGGTGCTTGTCCTTCTCGAAGTCGGCCCGTTTCACATCCTAGCCTCCTTAAAGTGATTGGACAGTGTATTTCTACCTCTGAGAGCCAGATCTATTTTACATATGACAAACGACGTGTGGAGATACCTACGCTGACGTGGACAACCGGGCAGCTGGAGTAGGATTGCATAAAACAGTGCAGAGCAGAGAACCTCTGTCATTACATCGTGTAGCCTCCTAAGCCGAATGCTTACCAGGAGATCGCCCATATTCTGTTGGGCTTTTAAAACGAAGCGACGTTAATGGCCGATATGTCCCTTTCAGCCGGCGGCCTCTGCGTGCGCCACCGGCTGGAGCCCCACATTAGCCCGCGGATCGGGAGGGAGTCCGCCCGCTGACGCAGCTAATATCGGGGCGGGACTTGACGCGAGCTTCGCAGGTGCCACCGGAGGAGTGACGCATTAACAGCGCTCTGATGATTTATTAACAGCAATATTCCCCGGGCGCCGATACATCGCTGCCCGCAGCCAGCCACTGTGCGCCCCTGAACGGCAGCCCCTGCAGTGTGCGGCCAGGATAAATTACAGTCCGCGATGTGCGCAAAAAGCACCTATTTCGACTGCGCCCATAAATCTGTTAAAAACGAGGGGAAAGTTACGGCCGTCGGGAATATCTGCAGCGAACCTCATAACGGCAGGATAAAACACACGTGGGGGCGGAATCAATCACACTGCGCAAGTCATGGTGCCGCTCGTCTGCGATGAAAATCGGAGGCAGCCCGTCTCCGATTAGATGAATTGGAGTCTCCTTTCCCATTAACGAGATAAATAATCGGCTCGATCATGTAACAGAAACAACGCGTTGTCAGCAAATCGTCGAATACTTGTGATGGTATCTGAGGAAAAAATGTGATCGGAGGTATATTTAGTCTGTTGTCAATACGAGTATATATGTGTCTGGTAGAGACAATTATACGAGGGCTATTCGGAAAGTAAGTTCACATCGGGCACGAAACGGAAACCACAGTGAAAATCCGATTAAGATTGGTACAAGTGTGTTGGACAGTGTCTGTAGTACGCCTGTTCATCACGTCACCTCGTACTTTTCAATTCTGAGCCCTGAGTAAGCACATAAAAGTTCCTATTAAGCGTGTCCCAGCAAGTATGGGCGCCCCCCTGTGAGGTCTCGCCTGATTTGATGCAACCCCACATTACGTACCCGTCATGTATTTCCTTCCTCATGCCAACTTTCTGTTGCACACTGGAGGACAATGAGGACGCTCCTGGAACATTTTCGATGGGAAGTGTTTGATCATCATACAGCCTGCTCTAGGATCCCTCTGATTTTCATCTCTGCTCTTCTGTGAACAGAAAATTTTGCCACAGGCAACGAGCTGCATACCAGTGTACAGAAGTGGCGGAAAGCACAACTGCCTACCTTACGTGACTAGGCTATTGAGTAGTTAATATATAAGAAACTATCAGCCTCGATTGCGGTAATGAAACCAACCTTTACCTAGGTTTCAGCCCAAATAATTGAGCCTTCTTCAGAGGATATACCTGAATTTATAATTTGTCTAAGAGGGCATGGTCTATAAATAAAACTAAAACAGCCTGAATAGGCGTAGTCACATTTTAAAAATGCGGTACGTAAGTACTAAGTTTCTTATATACCACATTATCACGATTGCTGATTGGGCTGCAATCTTGAAAGTACAAATACTGAAAAGTTGGTAAAACACTACGACAAATGTCCAAGCAGAGCGGCGACTATGTAGAGCTGGAAGGTGTAGCATACTGTTGCCAACAAAACATCTTTGATTTTCTCTGTGGTTCCCATTTCGAGACCGATCGGACCTTACTTTCTGAATGGCTCGTATTTACCGTTGGCTGAGTGTTCGGTTATATGTTGTAAGCGTCCTATAGTATCAGTTCCTGCCTCGAGAGTAACCAGAGTGGAAGTTTTAAAGGGCATAAGTTCCAATTTTATTAAACACGGGTTACTGCCGAACAAGCGATCTATGTGTCAGGTCATGTTTCCTGCTAAAAGCGCTATGTCATCTTCCTGCAGAAAGTAGCTGAAATGACTCTTGGTGTATGTCCATGCTGTTTGGAAGTTGTAGTTCTATGTGCCAGCCTCCCAGCTTGAGAAGATATGCGCTTTCTCTCGTTTCCCGTCAGCATGCCTACAAAGGATGTACCTCGTGCTTCTACTACGCTTTCTAAATCTAGACAGGAGATTACGAGTCGCATAGAACAACAACACAATTAAAGAAGGTGGTCGACTGGTCCCGGCGGAAGTTCGAGTCCTCCCTCGCATGGGTGTGTGTGTTTGTCCTAAGGATAATTTAGGTTAAGTAGTGCGTAAGCTTAGGAACTGATGACCTTAGCAGTTAAGTCCTATAAGATTTCACACACATTTGAACATTTTTTTGAAAGAAGTTGGTGAAAGGTATACCTACAGAAATACTCAGTAGCCAGAAAGTGGCGGGCCGGCTGGTGTGGCCGTGCGGTTCTAAGCGCTTCAGTTTGGAACCGCGTGACCGCTACGGTCGCAGGTTCGAATCCTGCCTCGGGCATGGATGTGTGTGATGTCCTTGGGTTAGTTAGGTTTAAGTAGTTCTAAGCTCTAGGGAACTGATGACCTCAGCAGTTAAGTCCCATAGTGCTCAGAGCCATTTTTTTGAACCAGAAAGTGAATTACCATCTGCTGAAGTAAGTGGGCATATACGCTAATATTATTTCATTTATCTTAAACCCACAGGACAGTTCTCTTCCGATGTTCAATTATTTATTTAATTACAATCCAAATCAATCATTTACATACTAAATGTTAACATTGTTTTGTCGCTCCTTAGAAATTGAATTCAGAATATTACAATAACCACGGCCTTTTTAAATTTAAGTTTATATGCAGCTACCGATGTGAATGCAAGAAAGCATTAAGTGAATCGGAAATATGATCACACTGTAAAGTTTTGAAGAAAGGTAGTAGTGTATACGACCACACTGTCCACTGAGTTACATTTGCTGGACGATGAGCAAGAAATCACAGAATTTTTAAGGTTTGTTTCCAACGATTGAGTATCTTGAAAGTACTTCATGTTGATTTGTGTGAAAAATAAGTCTCACATTTTGCCTTAGAGCTTCCAAGCTTTATTGTTTTCAGTATGACAAAATATCATAATTCTGGTTTATCATAGTGTTTGATAATGTAAGTGAATTTTTAAACATCTTCTAGCACTTTTTCCAAGTTACATTAGATGTTTAGTACACAGTATTTGCGATATGGCACAAAGCCGTCTTCTGTTTTCTAGGGTAAATATGCAAAACAAAAATTATTTCCACTATTTCTAGGAAAAAAAGAATACTTTAGTATGCAACTCATCAGAAACTTTTGTAAACATAGGTCGTGCTGTTTGGTATTTATTATGATTTTCTTATATAAATGAAAGCCAGTGTTACAGCATTTAAATCCTTTAGTACTTCCATTCTATTTTGTTTCCTCTTTCGAAAACCGAAGTGTGACTGTAAGCGTGGCTTACAGAATGCCAGCCGCTGAGTTTCCAAAAACCGGTAGCACTTTCACAATATTAGTGGTATAGTATTTTATATAAGTGCCTCCTCAGTAAAACAACATGTGTACCTTTCGTAATCGTTGTAGTGTTGTAGAGACAACAATCAGCCACGCTACTATGATTAGACAATCAAGAATCGCGAACTTGAACGTGTACTGCTGTGAAAAGCTTAATGTCGATAGCAACTTTCGAATGACGAATTTATAATCTCTCTCAAACAGAATGTTCAGTGAATTACACTGCTGAAGACGAAAATCACTTTTGCATGATATACCACTGCCAGATAGTATAGTTCAATGAAGCATGGACGCTACACGGAAAGAACTGCTCAAGTGTAGTACAGAATGTAAGTGAAAGAAATACGCAATGAGACAAACAGTAATGAGACATTTCCACAAAGATAATTATTGCAGTGAAGTCACCGTGATGTACGCTGGACATTACAAAAGGGGGAGGCATGGTTCCTAACAGGGTGTATGATCACCACTGATGGTAAGGCATGCTCTGTAAAGTGCTCCCATGCTGACCACGAGGTTGGTACAGAGTCCTGTGATTGAGTGTTCCGTTCCTCCGCCAGTGCTGTGGACTAATACTTAATGGCAGTTGTTGTATATGAACACGCTGCTATAAGTATCCCCGAAGCATACCACATGTGCTCGATGGGATTTAAGTCTGAGGTTCTGGCAGGAAAGCCCATTCGCCGATTATCTTCTGTTCCAAGAGGTCCTGCACTATTCGATGTGGTCGGGCAATGTCATCTACAAGAATGAAGTCAGGGATGAAGTTAGGGCTGAATGTACCCTTAAAATGACGTACATCGAGGATGAGTATTGTGACGCAATAACGATGACCGATGTGTGTACCGAGTTCAAAGTTTTTGAGGTCATTACGTCCATGCATCGTTATGCCTTCGAGCACCACACTACCTGGACCAACCAAAAGAACCTTTTCGGCAATGCTGGACGTACTCTCATATGGGGAGGTGTGGGAATACTTAATACACCACTAAAACTGTTTACCAGCCATGTAGTATGGGAGCACGCTGCAGAGCATGCATCGTAGAATATGCATTTTCAACGGGACAGTTATGCATCATGGTGAATTCAGTGAAATTGTCTTTCAAGGAAAGCGTCATTTCTGTTCATATTATTGCTTATTACTTCCAGTTACCTTTGCCCTACACTGTAGAATTTCTTTTCTGTGTGTGATGTAAGTTTCATCAATAAGTGACACTTTAACACGAAAAGTAGTCTACTTCGCATATTTCCATACGCTTATGTCGTATGGTATTATTTTTTGGAGTAATTCTTCTGATTCAAAAAGGGTATTTTTGGCTCAAAAACGGGCTGTCCGAGCTATATGTGGTGTAAGTTCGAGAACCTCTTGTCGACCCCTATTCAATAGTCTGGGAATTCTGACATTGCCCTCACAGTATATATTTTCTTTAATGTCGTTTGTTGTTAGCAATATTAGCCTATTCCCAAGAGTTAGCAGCTTTCACTCAGTTAATACTAGGCAGAAATCCAATCTGCATGTGGAATGCACTTCCTTGACTCTTGTCAGAAAGGAGTGCAGTATTCTGCTGCATCCATTTTCAATAAGCTACCACAAGAACTCAAAAATCTTAGCAGCTGAAGAGTTTCCTCATGGCTCACTCCTTCTATTCTGTCGAGGAGCTCCTGGAAGAGCTAAAAAATTAAGCAAATTCCAGTGTTACATTGTTTATTTTCTTTATTTAAATTTACGACTTGTCACCTGAATATGTTCTTTTTTTTATATTGCATTTTATCTGTTTCTAATATCGTGTTATAATTTCATGTATTGACTCGTTCCATGACCATGGAGACTTCTCCTTAATTTGGTCCCACGGAACAATAAATAAATAAATAATTAAAAATAAAAATCAAGCTACAGTGAAGTGCCAAAGAGACTGGTATATTACAGAGATATCTAAACACTCAGGAGACGGCGCTGCGGTCGGCAACGCCTGTCTAAGACGATAAATATCTGGCGCAGTTGTTGTATCGGTTACTGCTGCTACAATGGCATGTTATCAAGATGGAAGTGAGTTTAAATGTGGTGTTACAGTCTCCGCACGAGCTATGGAACACAGCATCTCCGAGTTAGAGATGAAGTGGGGACTTCCCCGTACGACATTTCACGAGTGTACCGTGAATATCAGGAATCCGGTGAACCACCGAATCTCCGACATCGCCGCAGCAGGAAAAAGTCCTTCTAGAACGGAATCAACGACGACTGAAAAGAATCGTTCAGAGTGACAGAAGTGCAACACTTCCGCGATTGCTGCAGATTTCAATGCTGGTCCATCAGCAAGTGTCAGCGTGCGAACCATTCAACGAAACATCATCGATAAGGGCTTTCGGAGACAAAAGCCCACTCGTGTACATTTGATGATTGCACGACGCAAAGCTTCACGCATCTCCTGGGCCCGTCACCAAGTTGGACTGTTGATGACTGGAAACATGTTGCCTGGTCGGACGAGTCTCGTTTCAAATTGTATCAAGCGAATGCAAGTGTACGCGTATGGAGACAACATCATGAATCCATGGACCCTGCATGTCAGCAGGGGACTTCAATCTGGTGGAGGCTCTGTAATGGTGTGGGGCGTGGGTACGTGGATTGCTGTGGGACCCCTGGTAGTCTAGATACGACTCTGACTGCTGACACGTTCGTAAGCATCCTATCTGATCACCTGATCCATTCATGTCCATTGTGCTTTCCCACGGACTTTGCCAATCCCAGCAGGAAAATGCGACATGTTCAGAATTACTACAGAGTGGCTCCAGGAACACTTTATGAGTTTAAACACTTCCGCTGGCGAAGAAACTCTCTAGACATGGACATTATTTAGCAAATCTGGGATGCCTTGCAACGCGCCGCTCGGAAGAGATTTCCACCCCCTCGTACTCCTACGGATTTAGGGACAGCCTTGCAGGATTCATGGTGTCACTTGCCTCCGGAACAACTTCAAACATTAGTCGACTCCATGCTACGTCGTGTTGCTGCACTTCTGCTTGCTCGCTGGGGTCCTACACGATATTAGGTAGGTGTGCCAGTTTCTTTGGTTCTTCACTTTATGTTACTTGGCAGTGACACATCAAATAATTATTACTTTCGTCTGTAAGTTTTGCACATTAGTGCAATTTGCTGAACATTATTTGAGAGAGACTGTAAATTCACAAGCCAAGGTGCTTTTGTTGCTGTACCGTGTCATAACAGTTTTGCATCGCAAAACTGTTATGTGTTGTAATATAACCAAACCAGTGATACACTAGGAATCCTGTGATACCAGCAAACATCGATATACTCATTTATATAATGAAAATTTTTTTTAAACACTGTGCTTTCAGAGATCATTTACATAACACATGTACTTATAATAATTCTTAAGTTCTCACACAAAATTTTATTAATTGAGTTCCATTAATGTTGCTGAGAATGTACCAGCGATTGTCTCTGACAAAAGTGTGAACTGTTTACTATAATACGTTTGTTTTCATGGCCGTCTTCCGCAGCAGCTGCTAAAATCAGTTACTATTCGTTATCCGTCTTGAGCTTACGCCAATTTAACTAAAGAGAATTACACCAAACGTGTTTCGCTTTTATTCATAAATCATTTTCCCTGGTTATTCTACAAATCGGATAGAAACGTTTCTACAAAACCGCGTTTTGTTTACAAAATTGGTGTACAAGTTGCTTATGGTGTTACTTTACACATTCTGCTTCTTCCCTGTTGCTAGCAGTTCTTGACATCTAAAGACTTCGATTAACATTTGCACTTTACAGTTTTTGCCACTTCGCAGCATTTCTTGCGGTGCATTATCCGTCACTTCGCTTTTGTAAACTGAACTGAAGTTACGTGTGCTTCTCACTCTGCACAGTAACAGAATGTCAGGAACGATCATCCAAAGTAAAATCTGCTAAACATGGGCTCTAAAATGTATACCGCAGCTGCTGTGGACACTTCTTTACCTTCAAAACTGTGAAGCACACCTCTTGTCCTGCAGTCTCTTTGGTTTCCATATTTTGGGAAGAGGTAGTATCGACCAAAACAAGAAAAAGTTGTCGACAAAACGTGGGCTCTAAACTGCATTTCTTCAGAGATGTGAGCGCGTGTTCAGTAAAAGACGAGTGTTTCACAGTAGCGAAGATGAATAAATGTTCATAGCTCTTGGGACATGCACTTCTGAGTTGAACATTCTCTTCTTGTCGTGGTCCATACTATTATCTCTCAAAATATGGAAAATCAAAGACCTTGAAGTAGAAATTTGTTTGATAGCGTCAAAGTTGAGCGTGAAGAAGAGCTCGTAGATCTTAAGATACGCATTTTAGAGCCCATGTTTATTAGATTACTTTTGAAACTTCCTGGCAGATTAAAACTGTGTGCCCGACCGACACTCGAACTCGGGACCTTTGCCTTTCGCGGGCAAGTGCTCTACCAACTGAGCTACCGAAGCACGACTCACGGCTGGTACTCACAGCTTTGCTTCTGCCAGTATCTCGTCTCCTACCTTCCCCCAGGCTGTGGCTAAGCCATGTCTCCGCTATATCCTTTCTTTCAGGAGTGCTAGTTCTGCAAGGTTCGCAGGAGAGCTTCTGTAAAGTTTGGAAGGTAGGAGACGAGATACTGGCAGAAGTAAAGCTGTGAGTACCGGCCGTGAGTCGTGCTTCGGTAGCTCAGTTGGTAGAGCACTTGCCCGCGAAAGGCAAAGGTCCCGAGTTCGAGTCTCGGTCGGGCACACAGTTTTAATCTGCCAGGAAGTTTCATATCAGCGCACACTCCGCAGCAGAGTGAAAATCTCATTCTAGATTACTTTTCTTTGAATGATCGTTCTTGTCCTACCACTGGTCAGTGACTACTCCTCATACGACACGGTGTATAAAGATGAAAGAAGCTGCAGAACTGTTCACTCTGATCTTGATAAGATTTCAAACTGATGCCAAGATTGGCTACTTGATTTAAATATTCAGAAATGTAAAATTATACATGTCACAAAACGAAGAAAACGTGATATCTTAAGATTTAACAAGTCACAATTGTAATCGGTCAACTCATACAAATACCTTAGTTTAATAGCTTTTACGAGTATGAAATAGAACGATCGTACAGCTCACTCGTAGGTACATATAGTGACAGTCTTCCATTCAGTGGTAGAATATCAGAGGTCCAATTAGTCTTCAAAAAGCAGACAAAATAGTTACGAGAATCGTATTGCAATATAGCTCAAGTGTGTGGAGTCCGCAGCTCGTAGTCTTGCGGTAGCGTTCTCGCTTCCCGCGCACGTGGTCCCAGGTTCGATGACCCGGCGGGGTCAGGGATTTTCCCTGTCTCGAGATGACTGGACGTTGTTGTGTTATCTTCATCATCATCATCATTCATCCCCATTACGGTCGGAGAAGGCAATGGCAAACCACATCCGCTAGGACCTTGCCTAGTACGGCGGTGCGGGTTTCCCTCATCATTCCCTATGCTACTCGGAGTATGAGACCTCCTCATCAAGTGTGTGGGACACGTAATAAATAGGGCTATTATCGGATGCTGAACATATAAAAATAAGGGAAAGCGTTACAGAGATACTGAAGAGACTCAAGTTGCACGAGTTCGAAGACAGACGCAAACTGTCCCGAGAAAACCCTCTTCATAAGTTTCAAAAACCGGCTTAAGTGATGAAACCAGGAATATACTACAATCCCCTACACACCGGTCGCACATCCATTTCAAGAACTAGATTAGACTAATTACAACGCGTACAGAGCCGTTTAAATTCTCATTCTTCCAGCACTCCACACTTGAGTGGAATGCAAGGGTGTCCTAACAACTTGTAAGATGGCAAGTACCCTCTGCCATGCACTTCACAGTGGTTGGTAGAGCATGGCTGTAGCTGTAGGCACAATCTTCTGTGGCGGTAATATCACTCTACTTCACGAAACAGGACGACGAGCGCTTGCTCAGTAACAGGCAAAAACACAAACAAACACCATCCGAACAGGCCTTAAAGGCCAAACAGTACTTACCGGCTGCTATGTCATCCTCAGCCCATTGGGCGTCACCGGATGTTGATACGGAGAGGCATGATGTGTTCAGCACACCGCTCTCTCGGTCTTTGTCAGTTCTCGTGGTCGGTGGCACTACTTCTTAATCAAGTGGCTCCTCGATTGGCTATCCCCCGCCCCCCTCCCCCTCCCACCCCCTTGCCAACAGCACTCGGCAGACCTGGACGCTGATTCATGCAAAAGCGAGCCGAGACCGAAAATGTTTAATTTAGGTGATCTGACGGGAAGGCCGTTGACAATGGGCAAGAATAGAAAAGAATAAGTCTCTTTCCATGCACGATGTCATTCAGCAACGTTCTACAATCCGACTGTAATCTTATCATCGAACCTAGGCAACCCCCATGAATCGGTTAGCCAATGGTTTCAGTGTTTTTCCTGTCTGGGAATCTGAGTTATCTTCACCCCAGAAAGGCTTCAAGCAACTCGAAAACCTACCTATCAAACCGTCGGGCTTCAACCTTCCACGCGCCACCTGGCGCAAACCGAGCGGAATCAGCCGGTCGGTAGATTTTCCTGAGGACCCTCTTTCAGAGGTAGGGACCTTCAGTTTTCCGTTTTTTGGGCGCAGAGTCTTAAATCCGGAGTTACGAAATTCTAATAGTCACATGCTGTCGTGACACGCCGAGACAGACGAATGGTTTTACTGCTTGTAGAAACATGTATTATCTAGTGTCTAGCTGTTGTAAAACTTTCCTGAGATTTTGTGCTGGCAGTTGTGACCGAGCGGTTCTAGACGCTTCAGTCGGGAACCACGCGGCTGCTACCGTCGCAGGTTCGAATCCTGGCTAGGGCGTGGATGTGTGTGATGTCCTTAGGCTAGTTAGGTTCAAGTAGTTCTAAGTCTAGGGGACTGATGACCTTAGATGTTAGATCTCATAGTGCTTAGAGCCATTTGAACCATGTTTTTGAGATTTTGTGAGTATGGCTCTTACGTCTGAATTCGTTGTTTCTATCTTTTGCAGAGAATCCATAATAATTTCCGCCTCATTTTGAGTATAATAGACCAACACAATATCGACGACGTTTTTCCGTCCTAGACTGATGCAGTAACAGCTTTGCCTATCAGTCTGTTGGATTTTCTCGAATGTTAAATAAGAACTGTTGACAGCTTGCGTCCCTTACATAAATTCGAAGCTAGGAATATGTTTATTACTTACTTCGATCTTAGCGTCTGTATTTGAAACACGTAGTCCAATAATTTATGGATTTTGTGGGAGTTCCAAACGCAGTTAAGAACCTAAGTGGATTTGGCTTGTGGATAACAACATGTGCAGTCCGCAAGTCGACAAGAAGAAGTAGATTTGTTTCACGATCGTATAAGAGCATTCTTTCACGCAGCTGCTTCAGGAGCAAGATTTCTGAAATCGGAACTCTCAAATTTATTCTTTCGCAAGAAGTTTTACACAACTTAATATACTTCATGACTTTTTTGAAAGATATCATGTCTACGCCAGTGACTGTTAAATTTTTTATTTCCACTATTGCAATTTCGGCCCTAGGCCATTATCATGTTCAGCTGAAATACAAAATCTTTGTAAATTATTTTATTAATATTTTGTATTTCATCTGCGCATGATAATGTCCTAAGGCTGAAATTGCAATAGTGGAAATAAAAATTTTCACAGTAACTGGCATAAAGATTATGCCTTTCAAAAATTTTTACATGGCTGTGAATCCCAGGTATGAAAAGTTAATTCATGACATTTGTTTGTTAGTACTATTCGTTTGTCCTTACTACATAGGCAATATCTGTTCTTTCCAAATACTATCCACTAGTCCGAGGAATATCGAGGCAATTATTTTCCACCAACCTGTAGCAGTCTGGCTGATATTCCATCTTCTTCTGCTAGTTTCAACTGTATTTTCTAATTTTGCTGAGACTGTGAGGGTGTCGGGGGAGTAAATGAGGATGCCCTGTTACGGACTCAAGAAAATCGAAAAAAATCATTCGGTTCCTACATCATCTGAAAGATGCTGAAGATATCTGGACACTTGCTAATACGTTGGTCAGTGCTGTTTCATTTTCATCTCTTGCCTCGGTCCTTGTAGGAATTGATTTTGCTACTGAATTATGTACCTCTGTTTCCACGAATGCTTCTCATGCCTCTTTTTTAAAGCTGTAACTTAACTCGTTTCGGATTAGCATGAGATTTTGCACGAAAATCGCCGAATACTGTGTTGCCATATACATACCTGATATGTTTAGTTTAATGTCCTTCCTGTACGGTTATATCACGTAGAACGATTCTGGTCTGTGACTGACGCTACATTCCAAGTGCTTTTTATATTTTCATGTTGTATATTGTAATCGATTAAAGCATCAAAGGATATTATGACGCTGATTCGTACCTCTCGTTCTTCTATCAAATTAAAATCTGGAAACTTTTCAATCACCTATTGTTTCCACTTCGGTTTGAGCCACGGAGGGCTCGCAGTCGATTTCGCACGCCTTGATTTCGGAAATTATTCACTGGTGCTGCTAGTGGCAGAGCGAATCGATTGTGGCTTGAAGCCGATTATCTCTGGCAGAGCGAATCCTGAAGTGGGCCTTGAGCAGCGTTGGTGGGGCGGTAAGAGCCAGGCAGCGAGTAACTGCGGACCAGAGCGCTTCACGGGCTGAGTTCCAGACATGATGGGTCAGTGAGCCGTTAGATCTGTTTGCGTCAAGAATTGGTGTAACTGGTGAAGTCAGGATTACGACGTTTGGCTACGTACGGTGTCCTCTCCGCGCCCGCTGATTTTTCCTGCTTTGATATTCCTCATGGGAGCCGCACTGGATGTTTCCACCAGTATTTGCCACATCTTGCATTTATGGACAGTATTCCTCACACTACGATACGCCCACCTCTATTGTCTGCGCTTGGTGGATTACTAAAATATTTGTTTGAGTGTAATTATCTGAGCTAAGCCTCAGTTGCTCCATATTATTTATATTTCTGATCAGTCGAATATTTGGCTGTGTATGCAATTGTGCCCGTATTGGGGATTTCTGTGTACCACTGAGTGCGTCACTGTAGTGTATTTATGTTGGCTATTCACGCTGTGAAACACTAAGTTTAGTGGTTAACCTTAATGTTAGATTTTGTCATTGATATGGAGGCCGGGTCGTTTGTGCCACAGCATTCTGGGAAAGTGTTTTAACAATAAGCCGTGGCAAAAATTTTTAAATTTAAATTGTATTCTTAAGTGTTTTTAAGCATTTTACATTTAATCTTTTATTTTATATTTAGTTAACTTTAACAGAAATTTCCTGCATTTAGTATATGTGTTAAAACTGTGTTCTAGATTTCCGTATCTAGTTATTAAGTACCGCCTCGTAGAGGTAAGCTTGTGGTTTTCCGTAGATAACTGTTTGGTTCACGCAAGGTTCCTTGCAATGTGGTTGGCTAAATTACGATCAGATCTTATTCTCTGGGTGTTTATTACGTTTTCCTGAATCAAATTTTATTCAGTTAAATGGTTTAAGGGACGTTATCTTCGTAACTACTACACAGTTTTGGTCTTTCGTAAACTGGCTTCTTGTTAACAGGCCTTATGCTAACAATTTCTCGAGAAGGTGGCGATTAATACACTACTGGCCATTAAAATTGCTACACCACGAAGATGACGGGCTACAAACGCGAAATTTAACCGACACGAAGAATATGCTGTGAATGCAAATGATTAGCTTTTCAGAGCATTCATACAAGGTTGCAGCCGGTGGCGACACCTACAACGTGCTGACATGAGGAACGTTTCCAACCGATTTCTCATACACAAACAGCAGTTGACCGGCATTGCCTGGTGAAACGTTGTTGTGATGCCTCGTGTAAGGAGGAGAAATGCGTACCATCACGTTTCCGACTTTGATAAAGGTCGGATTGTAGCCTATCGCGATTGCGGATTATCGTACCGCGACATTGCTGCTCGCGTTGGTCGAGATCCAATGACTGTTAGCAGAATATGGAATCGGTGGGGTCAGGAGAGTAATACGGAACGCCGTGCTGGATCCCAACGGCCTCGTATCACTATAAGTCGAGAAGACAGGCATCTTATCCGCATGGCTGTAACGGATCATGCAGCCACGTCTCGATCCCTGAGTCAATAGATGGGGACGTTTACAAGACAACAACCATCTGTACATACAGTTCGACGACGTTTGCAGCAGCATGGACTATCAGCTCGGAGACCATGGCTGCGGTTACCATCGGTCACCTTTTGTTCGCATTGACGGCACTTTGACCAGTGGACGTTACATTTCAGATGTGTTACGACCCGTGACTCTATCTTTCATTCGATCCCTGCGAATAATGCACGACCGAATGTTGCAGGTCCCGTACGGGCCTTTCTGGATACCGAAAATGTTCGACTGCTACCCTTGTCAGCATTTTCTCCAGATCTCTCACCATCTGAAAACGTCTGGTCAATGGTGGCCGAGCAACTGGCTCGTCACAATACACCAGTCACTACTCTTGATGAACTGAGGTATCGTGTTGAAGCTGCATGGGCAGCTGTACCTGTACACGCCATCCAAGCTCTGTTTGACTCAATGCCCAGGCGTATCAAGGCAGTTATTACGGCCAGAGGTGGTTGTTCTGGGTACTGATTTCTCAGGATCTATGCACCCTAATTGCGTGAGGATGTAATCACATGTCAGTTCTAGTATAATATATTTGTCCAATGAATACCCGTTTATCATCTGCATTTCTTCTTGGTGTAGCAATTTTAATGGCCAGTAGTGTATTTGTTTAACTGGTTTGTTTGCCCTATGTTTCACCTAAGTGATGTTTGTTAACAGCTCTACTTAGTCTTCTGAGCTTCGCGGCCTGTTTTTCAGCGGCAGGTGCCTGCAGGGGCTTGTTGTTACTCACGTACTAGGTGTTTATTGGCTGCTTTTCAGGCGCGTCCGCGATTGCCTTAGGGCGCTTATTCGTGTTACCCGCTAACAAACTTTAAATTAAGTTGTGGCTATATTGCCTAATGTTCTGATTTATGGAACCTCATTCAGAGTTTTACTAAAGGTTGTACATCTCCTTTGGAGTGTACTTGAATTGCCGATGCTATGAATTTTGGTTAGCTAAGTTTTTTCTAAATTTCCTTAAGCACAAAGCACTGTCTTGATTATTCTCTTACGCGAATATTTCCAAATCATGTAATTGTATTTATTGGTCTGAGCCTCAGTTGAGATTGTCCTTGTCTCACGTGCTGACAACATTAATCTTTTTCGCTGTTTTGGAACTTGATAAAATTTTCGGTAGATTTTATGCTGATTTTAGCAATCTGTTTGCCCTCTTGAGAGTTAAGACACTGTTTCATTAGTTTCCGAAAATCCTTTGAAGGGCTTAAGTAATTTCTGAAATTGTCTTAAAGATATCTTTGCTATTTCCTTTTGGGTTGCTACAGTTTTATAAGGAAGGACTGAAAAAAAAAATTGTACTGTTTTATATCAATGCGACACTGAGTTTGATGGCTTCTTGAGGTAAAATCATTTGTTAAAGCCGAATATTGCTACAAGCAACTAATTAGCCTTGTCTTGTCGCTCATGATTATTTGCCGTTAGAAAACTAAAACTCCGTCCGAACAGGCGTCACTGGATGCGGATATGGAGGGGCATGTGGTCAGCACATCGCTCTCCCGGCCGTGTGTCTGTTTTTGAGACCGGATCCACTACTTCACAATCAAGTAGCTCCTCAATTTGCCTCACAAGGGCTGAGTGCACCCCGATTGCCAACAGCGCTCGACAGACCGGATGGTCACCCATGCAAGTGCTAACCCAGTTCGACAGCGTTTAACTTCGGTGACCTGACGGGAACCGGTGTTATCACTGCTACAAGGCCGTTGGCATTTGTCTTTATAACATTTGTTTATTCATGCTATTATGTGGTGATTAAATAAACGTAAGCATTCAAACGACAAATGACGGTGTTATTCTGGGTTCGCACATCCATGCATTCCTTGTCATACCCTGTCCTGTCTTTAGGGATTTCATGGTCTCATCCACAAAGTGACTCGAAAGCGATCACAGCCATAAGCCACGCATCTTACTGTGTTCGCATTTTGAGAGATTTCACATCAGTTTATTTGTGACTGGGTTCCACCATCATGGTATACCATGTTTACGGATTATTTCTGTATCTTCTGAACTATTCTGAAACCTACTGTAATGTCCGTGACACAGAATATTGTTACAGCTATTTATTTCTCTATTTACTATTTCATTGCGAACGATTCACAGGATCTGTACTACTGCGTAGGCTCCCTAATCTCTATTACGTTTTAGTATAGTGTTTAAGTGACAAGTACCCATTACAGCTCAAGCCTTCCACAAATCGGACTAAAAGCACTGTTCCAGAATAATACAACGGAAGCAGTACAGTGAGAAGTATGTGTGAACAATTTTTAAGGTCCCGAAAGGCATGTGTTTCACTCAGATCTGACAGCAGATCTTATGTCAGTGAAGAACTTACCATTATGAAGAACTTACCATTATGAAGAACTTATCATCACCAGTTTTCTGCTGTGCTATTAGTTCCTCTGTGTTTCCATTTCCTGGGATCTATTGCTTTCTTCTTAATGTTGCCTGTATGTGCTGCCATCCAGCACAAGTTCGAGCATCTAAAACCTCTTCTTCCATCGCTTCCTCTTCCCTTCCATGTATCCATTTAACTGTAATAATGGCTTTGTGAGACCCTCCTTCTTTCTTAATATATAAACAGTCCAGTTTCAAGACTAGCACTTACTGGTCTCTTTTGTTTCCGTGTAATGTTCTTTCATTTCTCTTCATTACTTCAATTGCGTCTCATTCCACTTTTAGCCATTTCTTCGCAACCTGCTCTGCGTCTACAGGCAGCTTGTTACGCAGCTAGCTGTACATCTTTGTTCGATCTTCACAATTCCAGTTTCTGAATTTCCTTCTCTCCTCCATCTTGCGAAACATTTCCTATGTAAACCATGGCGTTTTTACTCCTATCTTCCCTGCTTTTAAGGATTCCTCCTTTCAACATATTCCAATGCTCCAATAAATAAAACATTATTTTGCGACTGGTTGCTGCATATTTGGTAATTCTATGGTTTACGGTCGCTGCACGACTTGGGAACCACACGGGGCCCACCATTCACAAATATCATTATTTTTCTGCTGTACTTGACATATACAGAAATTGTATTACACCACACTCAAAATGTGAGATGAAATTAGTAGATGGTTTAACATTAAGACATTGCGGATGATTTCTCCTTTACCACTTGTCAGGCTGTTTGCAAATTGATTAAAATTAGCCCTTGCTAATGACATTTCTCGATGAGCATAATAAAAAATGAAAGGAAACAGAAAAGAACTTAGTGACAGTCTCCTTTCTTGATATGTCTTGAGTTGCCACCATGGCACGGCGTCGCTTCATTGCTTTAAAGAGTAGAGAGAATTACGCATGAAAAAATTAGGAAGAGTTTTGTATAACTCTATGTAAGTTTCGTTGGGAGCTTCCATTGCCGATCTGCTTGGTGCTCTGAGTGGTCTTGTATATTATGGTTTAAATTGCTCTTTATGTAGTGTGTGAAACGGCCGGAAAACCGGCCTAAGTTATTGTCTTTTGCTAAAAGGAACATTCCCCAAAAGGGTTGCAGAAAATCGATGAGGTTTTATCACACGCGCGAGCGGTTCTCTCTAGATCGGCATTCAGTCCAGAACGGCACGTTCCTTTCATGTACAATTCCATACCTGTAATTGTTCCATGCATAGGAAAATATGAGTGACGAATAATATCGCATAGGTTTAGGTGTTTTAACGCTCCATCACAGTATCTGCCGTATTCGCTAGTGAAATTCGTCATAATATTGCATAATAAAAAAAATCATTTTTTCCTTTCATAAACGGCCTTGGTATAGTGATCTATTCATAAGACATTAGTGGTGTCCGCTTCATGTCGGATCGACAGTATATCCCGGATTAGGCCCTTTGAATTCGTTGCCGTAACATGCACCACGCACTCTGAATTGCCTCGCGGGGCCCTGCCAGCCCTTTTGCTGCCTCTGCTTTTCGCGTAAACTGCTCCCCAACTCACCTCCCGCTTTGAGATATGGGTCAAGCGCTCTCCAGCAGCTGAAAGGGCAGTCGGTATCTGCTAAAAGCGTCCCGCAGGAGATCACGGCGGCTAAATCTGGCCTCCCGGTGGTATATCGGGATACGCCCTCTGGAAACGGCCTTCTCTGAGCCAACAGCTGGAAGCCGTTAGCTCAGCCTGTGATGCAACAGCCCTGACCGTGCGTAGCCGCGAGGGACTTCATTGATACACGTTTTCGAGAAGGCCATGCTGTAACCTCCGAAGTGTGTGAACGAAAAAGCGACTGTATAGTCAACAGTTAAACTCTTCTAAACATTAATAAAGAACAGTGCAACTACAAATGATACATTCGGTTTCAGAGCTCTATATTTTCCAAAGTATTACACATACAAATACGATTGCTGTAGAAATACACTACTGGCCATTAAAATGCCAGATGATAAACGGGTATTCATTGGACAAATATATTATACTAGAACTGACATGCGATTACATTATCACGCAGTTTGGGTGCATAGATCCTGAGAAATCAGTACCCAGAACAACCACATCTGGCCGTAATAATGGGCTTGATACACCTGGGCATTGAGTCAAACAGAGCTTGGATGGCGTGTACAGGTGAGGCTGCCCATGCAGCATCAACGTGATACCACAGTTCATCAAGAGTAGTGACTGGCGTATTGTGACGAGACAGTTGCTCAGCCACCATTGACCAGACGTTTTCAGTTGGTAACACATCTCGAGAATGTGTTGGCCAGGGTATCAGTCGAACATTTTCTGTATCCAGAAAGGTCCGTACAGGACCTGTAACATGCGGTCGTGCATTATCCTGCTGAAATGTAGGGTTTCGCAAGGATCGAATGAAGGCCAGAGCCACGGGTCTTAACACATCTGAAATGTAACGTCCACTATTCAAAGCGCCGTCAATACAAACAAGAGGTGACCGAGACGTGTAACCAATGGAACCCTTACCATCACGCCGGGTGATACGCCAGTATGGCGATGACAAATACACGCTTCCGATGTGAGTTCACCGCGATGTCACCAAACGCGGATGCGACCATCATGATGCTGTAAACAGAACCTGGATTCATCCGAAAAAATGACGTTTTGCCATTCGTGCACCCAGCTTCGTCGTCGAGTACACCATCTGTCTGTGATGCAGCGTCTAGGGTAACCGCAGCCACGGTCTCCGAGCTGATAGTCCATGCTGCTGAAAACGTCATCGAACTGTTCGTGCAGATGGTTGTTGTCTTGCAAACGTCCCCTTCTGTTGACTCAGGGATCGAGACGTGGCTGCACGATCCGTTACAGCAATGCGGATAAGATGCCTGCCATTTTTACTGCTAGTGCTACGAGGCCGTTAGGATCCAGCACGGCGTTCCGTATTACCCTCCTGAACCCAACGATTCCATTTTCCGCTAACAGTCATTGGATCTCGACCAACGCGAGCAGCAATGTCGCGATACGATAAACCGCAATCGCGATAGGCTACAATCCGACCTTTATCAAAGTCGGAAACGTGATGGTACGCATTTCTCCTCCTTACACGAGGCATCACAACAACGTTTCACCAGGCAACGCCGGTCACCTGCTGTTTGTGTATGAGAAATCAGTTGGAAACTTTCCTCGTGTCAGCATGTTGTAGGTGTCGCCACCGGCGCCAGCCTTTTGTGAATGCTCTGAAAAGCTAATCATTTGCATATCACAGCATCTTCTTCCTGTCGGTTAAATTTCGAGTCGTACGTCATCTTCGTGGTGTAGCAATTTTAATGGCCAGTAGGGTACGTTTTCTTGGAAGTGGGAGTACGTAAACACGGTCCTTTATTTACGCCCACAGGAAAAAGTTATAAGAAGTTAGGTTCGGTGATTTGGGGAGACGACGAAACAGAGCCACATCAACTTCAGCACCACGCCGAATCCAGTAATGCGGAAGTTCGTCGTTTAGGCAGCGACGAACATCGATGCTCCGATGAGAATGTGCCCTGTGCTGGAACATAAAACTCTCTGAATCATTCGGAAACAACCAAAACAACATATCAATGTAAGTGGTACCCATCAGTCTACTCACGAGTTAAAAATAGCCCATACAACTTTGTTTGCCACATTGCCCAGAAACCGTTAACCTTCGGCGAATCTAGTTCATGTGCCACAAATTTCATGAGGACTGTCAGTTCCCAACACTCTCACATGCCCTAAATTGTCGATATCAGCGCACATGCTCTTTTTATATGGCGGTTTCTTCGTAATCCCTTCTGAATGCGAGCTGCACTGCTGTAACAGTTAAGTGTCTCGCATATTCCATCATACAAAAGATCGTTTATTACTTTGTCTCTACTTTGTGAAGTCACAGCTCTGGTAATGCCAAGTGATGGGCGTAATACAAACCCAGTGAGGTTACGGTTTTAATTAATCATCAATCAGTCATATTTGTACATGTTATACTTTTGATAACAGAGAACTTCGAAAACGAATGATTCATTTATAGTAGCCACGTACACCGCCTAAACTGATGCATACAATTGCGAGGGAAAAATGTAAACTACATATGCGGGTAGTTAGTTCAAGAGTAGGCACACACGTCATCTAGACCATGGTAGGCAATGGAAGTGAATACAAGTGAACGAGCATTCACAGAGAATTCAGCTATGTTCGCTGCCATTTGCTTGTATCTGTGAACAAGCTTTTATATGAGATAACGTGTGTAGCCAATAAACGCTGAGTTTTTGTTTTTTGAAACACAGGATACAGTTACAGCCACGATGAAATACCGATATTCGGAGACGATTATTTTGCATAGCGAGCGCGCTGTTTTTTACAAAGTAAGCAAAATACCGTACCAAAAAAAAAAGGAGTTTGGTGTCTGAGTTTATACGTGAGCGTGTAATGTGTGGAAGTAGTCAACCTAACACTGAACTGCAGCTACAGCTTTCTTTAGCATTCATTACTCCCGATCTTTGCATATACGTCTGTTTACTTTTTTCATTAGCTTCTCAAAATAACTGAGAAGGAAATTTACATGTGGAACACTATTTACCAACGACCATCATAACCTAAAGAAAAACTATCATTTACATTCTTGTTTGTCAGTAGCTGGAGATATTAGCGTTAGTGATTGTTTCGCGTTTCCGTGGCTGCTGTATCTTGGTTTCTGATAATTGCATTAGCATAAGAGAAGGGTTGGGTTAGTTGGGGAGGGGACCAGACAGCGAGGTCATCGGTCTCATCGGATTAAGGAAGGACGGGGAAGGAAGTCAGTCGTGCCCTTTCAAAGAAACCATATCGGCATTTGCTCGGAGCCATTTAGGGAAATCACGGAAATCCTAAATCAGGATGGCCGGACGCGGGATTGAACCGCCGTCCTCCCGAATGCGAGTCCAATGTGCTGACCACTGCGCCACCTCGCTCGGTCATAAGTGAAGCACTTCAAGGACTTTATTAAATTACGTATAAGAATGATAACGTCAATAAAATACGCCTGAAGAAATAAATATACGAGAGTATGCTGAAAAGTAATACCTCCAAATTTTTTATACTACTATTCAATATATCCGTTGAGATATTGCATGTCACCTGCATATTACGCATATTACTCGGTATATTTTGCCGCTTACATGACACAAGTTGCAACCCTCTGCCACTAGCGGCTCCGCGTTGTAATGTGGATCATGACAGAGTGTAACGTAACAATGTCTGTGTACTGCGAAACGATTAGAAAACTGATAGCACGGATTTGGAGAGTTCGTCCTGGTATTGAACGCCCTCTCCTTCAGAATGACAATGCTATATCATGCAGGAGAGCTGGGACATCTGCAGCACTCCGACGCCTTGGGTTCACAGTCATTGATCATCCTTCATACCGTCCCAACATGGCCCCATCCAATTTTCATTTCTTTCCAAAGCTGGAAGAGCACCTTCGAGGATTTCACGGGCATACTGATGAAGCTGTCAAGCAGAAGTGATGTTGCGAATCTGTGAAAAATTCTACAATGAGCATACCAACAAACTGGTGTATCGTTCGGAAATACACGTTTGTCGCCAGGGTTACTACGAGGGTGGTTTGAAAAGTTCTTGGAACGGAATAGAGAGAAGGTACTTACATCACTAAAACTTTTCTTATTCTTCGATGTAGTCTCCTTGTAGATTAATGCACTTGGTCCAACGATGTTCCAGTGCCTTGATCCCATCTCGAAAGTAAATTTCCTGCAGGCCTGCAAAATAGTTGTCAACCCCGGCTATCAATTCTTCGTTTGAAGTGAATTTTCGTCGACGAAGAAAAATTTTCAGTTTTCGGAAGAGATGGAAGTCTGACAGAGACATATGAAGTGAATAAGGCAGATGTGGCAACTATTCATACCTTAGTTCGCGTAATTTTGCAATGGCGACGACACATGTGTGCGGACGCTCGTCAAGATTCGAGGCACCATCTTGCAGATATTTTTTTTCATTTCTAATTCTTCGCCTAAAATGTGATATACCCTTTCAGATGACATCTGCCAACCTTGAGAAATTTCACGCACTTTCAATCGGCGATCCTCCATGACCATTTTTTGCACTTTTGCATCTATTTCAGGCGTAGTGACACATCTTGGCCGACCACTGCTCGAATCATGATCTAACCTCTCCCGACCAAATTTAAATACATTTGTCCATTTGCCAACAGTTGAATATGAAGCAGCAGAGTCCCCAAGTGTATTCCGGAAACCGGCATGAATGTCCTTTGCTTTAATATCTTTCTTCACGAAGTACTTAATCACTGCTCGAATCTCGATTTTTTCCATCTTCGCAAATCACTACTTGGAAACAAGAACAGAGCCACGGCACCCCTACAGCTCTCTTCCAAGATCGATGACGTGGCACGTCTTTACAGGCTACAGTCCAATGAGTATCACGTGAACAACTCCTTGCGCTAGCGCTGACTTCTCATGGTGATTCCGAGAACTTTCCAAACCACCCTCGTATGTTGTGAAATAAATACATAGAAACGAAGAATAACGATGCAGAATGTTAGTTTATTTTATTTAAAAAGCTGTAAAAGTTTTCACATAAAAAGTTCTAAGGCATTAGTTTTCAACACGCCTTCGAACCTACGACTTGTCACAGAAGTTGCTTGATAAAATTTGTTGTGAAGATTTCGGGTAAATCATTTTTAACATCAAAGATCTCCATCACAACAACTATTGCAAATTTGTGGTAAGTATTATGGGACCAAACTGCTGAGGTCATCGATCCCTAAGCTTACACACTACTTAATCTAACTTAAACTAACTTACACTAAGGACAACAAAAATGGTTCAGATGGCTCTGAGTACTATGCGACTTAACTTCTGAGGTCATCAGTCACCTAGAACTTAGAACTAATTAAACCTAACTAACCTAAGGACATCACACACATCCATGCCCGAGGCAGGGTTCGAACCTGCGACCGTAGCGGTCGCTCGGCTCCAGACTGTAGCGCCTAGAACCGCACGGCCACTCCGGCCGGCTAAGGACAACACATAAACATCCATGCCCGAGGGAGGGCTCGAACTCCGACCGGAGGAGGAGCGCGAACCGTGACAAAAAGCATCAGACCAGACGACTAATCCGTTCGGCTCAACAACAGTTCTTCAGCCACATAATTAGAGCTAACACGAATGCAAACTATGAGAACGATCAGGTTTTTAGTATATTTTTAACTACCTGATAAACCCACCATTGGCCGTGTATTCATATTGCCAATTCTCTATTAGAAACAAAAACAAAAAAATACAATGTTTAAAGGAAAGTACCAAAAAAAATTCATTTCCATGTGTTCGTAAAAACACCTATGACATTATAAAAGAGTCGTACAGAGAAATATCCATAATTTACGGATGTGCAAATACGGTATCCGAACTAAGGAACACGATCCCAGACAGTTTCTGTACGCGAGGCGCCGCTGCTTCCATTGTCTAGAACGCGATTTTGGAAACGTCTCAGTGACAACGTCTCTTCATAGCTGTGTAGACGGCTACTGTTTTCACCTACAGCTGTGTGCGCCTTGCAGGTAAAAGGTGTCCAAAGCGCTACCAGGTAAAAAGGATTTCTTTAATTCGACTCAATTGTACCAGTGTCTTAGTAGTAAATAATAAACGTAGTGAAACTTGCAGTTTGATACATAATTTTGTCACGCAGCTCATTTTTATGAAGTCATGGCTCCTGAACTATGTGGGGTATCACGATATACTTTTGTAGGTGCATTTTGCATCATATATTGGTACTGTTCCCAAATTTATAGCGAATACAATTAATAGCACAGAAGCAAAAACATGTACACGTCTTGCATGGTACTACTGTTTCTCACACAACTAATTGTGCATAAAACCATGTCTCCTGAGCTACGTGAGGTAGCTGGTTCACACACCTAGAAGATTGTTGCCTAACAGTAAACGATATGTGTACCGAGCTAGGTTGAAAGCTCTCCAGTGGTTTAGGAGGACATGTGGATCATACAAATGCATACATACATACCTAAGTATTTATAAAATGTGTGGATTTGATTCACTTTAGTAGATAAACATTCGTACTTGTTTACATTCAAACAAATTTATTGTGATTTTCCTTTGTAACAAGAAGAAATACAAAGCTTTTGCTTTTTCGCCCCCTTCCCTTCTGATTCAAGCGTTTATTGAATGTGCAGTCTTCCTCACATGTGTAGTTTGAGCACTTCGGCACTTTTGTAGCAGTCAAATTTCCTTTACCTTAGCCTTTAAGCTGTGGATCTCTTCGATCCCACAGGCACACATGATATCTAAATTCTGCTAGCTCCAATATTACATGCTCTTCAGACCGCAACTCATGTCAACAACAAAAATAGAAACCACAGCAGACGAAAGTTATCTGAAGCGGAGAGGACGTGTACTTCATTTTATGGTTCGCTAAAAGCCCTAAAACCAGAGGAATACTAGTGAATACGAACGAAACACGCCCTTACGCTGTTTGCTTGCGTTCGCCTACAGTTTACGCCAGAAAGAACTCTCGTCCATTTGTGTTCGCTCCTGTGTAAAGTAGGCTTCAGAGTTTTACTATGCTGGCTGTACAGGGACGAATGTGGCGTAGGGCAGAAATTTTAGCAGTTCGTGCTAACATTACAATCAAAAGATTGCTTTTACGCCTCTGTTTTCTTCCGTGGTATTCATGCAAGGAAGTAACATATACATCTCGTAATTTCAAGTCGTTTAACCTACGAGCAGTTTAATTTATTGCATTAACTATTCGTCTACGGTACAGTAGACTTGTCCAAACATAGCATCTCTCTGACCGTGATGGAACCTAACAAAACTTTGTCAGCATGTGAACTTCCACAGTTTCTTCAGATGCCCCTACTGCCGGACAGTGACAATAGAGGAGTCAGCAAAAGCATTTGACCTCACTGGAATGTATGTATTCAGTACTAACGTATGTTCGTCGGAAGATTTTAGTGGTTCCTGGTTGAAGCCGGTAGACGAAACACCACAGTTACCACTATTGGAAACAGTGCTCCAGCAAAGGAAATTTGTCCAGAAACATAAACGAAAGTTCCAGAGTTCACTGCTGCAAGCACACACTTCCATTTTTATGTGCCGTCTGTCAAAATTATCGCTCGTTAACAACAGTAAGCACTAGGCCAAAAAGTAGGAAATCGAGTCATCACCCTTGAAGCACGCTCTAGCACAGAAACAAAACAATAAAGAGCAGGAGAAAACCCGAAGCGAAGAGAAGAAAAGAAAACAGGATCTTCTATAAAAAAAGAAATCTTGCCCAGCAAAAATGTAACTGCGCATAGCCCATTATATTAAAAAAAAAAAAAACGAAAATTTCAGAAGCGAAACCTGGCAGTGCTGAATGCACACTTTTATTTGCCTGTACAGGTAAGAGTTTGAAAGTGAGGATTTGTTCTCTTGCAGTAATTATGTGTTAGTATATAAATAGCCATATTACAATAAAAATAAGCAGATATTCGTATCGTTTCCTGAACTGTTTATTTTTACTTCAGTTTCCCTTCCCTTTCTCGACAGAAAGAATAAAAATATTTACCTGTCTCCTATTAAGTACTCCTATTAAGTACTCAGAATAACTACCGAGAAACAAAACAGTCTGAAATGTGTTCTTTACGTAGCCTTCAAAAATGTAAGACTGTTCTCTGTGTTTCAGACAGGTGGTTGGGATGACGTTTTAACGACTTCATATCAACTTCTCTTTTGTTTATCCTTCCGAGTGATTTGCTACCGCCTTCCACCTCTTCCACTGTTATCGTAAATTTATTAGTTTTTGTCTCTGTTACGCCCATCATAACCGACATTTCACGTCACATGACTTGGGTGTTTCGACCCCTACATGCGAGGGAGTGCTGAAAAGTAATGCCACCGAATTTTTGATGCGAAAACTCTTAAAGATTCTTAAGTAAAACAAACGTTATTAACTTTCTATTACTCTTTATTCTCCGTGTCTCTTCTGCCGCAATAGGGCTCCGAATTGTAGCGTGTGCAGTGGTGGTGTGTAACGTAACTATGTTGGTGCGTGACAAAGTGCGTGCTTTAATCCTCTCCTTCAGTATAACAATGCTAGACCACACACGAGCGCTGCGATATCTGTAGCTATCGGACGCCTCGGGATTGCTGTCATCGATCATCCTGCATACAGTCCTGGCTTGGCTTCACCAAAGTTTTTGTTTTGTTTCCGAATCTTAAAGAACACCTTCAAGGACTTAAATTTTATAGGGATGAAGTAGTGCAAGCTGGGATGTGGTTGTGGCTTCGTCAACAACATTCTAATGTCACGGTATCAACAAACTTGTCTCTCGTTGGGAGAAATGAGTTCGTCGCCAGGGTGACTTCGTTGAGGAATAATCGTTGTACGTAGACATGAAGAATAACGATGTAGAATGTTAATAAAGTTCGTTTTATTTAAAAAACTGTAAGAGATTTCACACAAAAAGTTCGGAGACATTACTTTTCAGTATGCCCTCGTATCTTCGACCTGTCACAGAAGCTACTTGATAAAATTTCCTGTACATTTGATTAGAGGACAGATAGTGAGATTTTGGGTATATTATTTGTATTTTTCATCAAAGCTCTCTATCTCAGCAGCCATATGATTACAGGTAACATGCACGCAGACTACGAGAATGGTCAGGTTTTTCGTACATCCTTAAATAGCTCTATTAGAAACGAAGATAAAAGTCCAGCGGTGTGCCAGTCTGTTGCAGTTAACCGAACGGTATGCTGGCCAACCACATAAGAAAATCGACTGAGGTGGCGCCTTGGTTAGCACACTGAACTAGCATTCGGGAGGACGCCGTTTCAAACACAAGTTCGGCCATTCTGATTCAGATTTTCTGTGATTTCCCCAAATCGTTTCAAGTAAGTGCCGGGATGGTTCCTTTGAAAGGGCACAGCCGACTTCTTTCCGCACTCTTCCCAAATCCAATGGGACCGATGACCTCGCTGTTTGATCCCCTCCCTCGACTCAACCAACCACCTAAGACATTCTACAGTTAGGCATTAAAATAACGCTGGTGAAGCATGCTGCAACTCGGCGGTCTACCGTAAGATGGGTCTCAGTTGCTGAAAACTATAGCACAATTAGCACAATGCTGGGCTTCTGAGGGTAACGACGAGAAGCGAGGAAGGCCGTTGCTGCGACAAACCTGGACGGAAGGGGGTTTAAATGCTTCCACTCAGCCATTAGCAGCACTCGTACCAAATTCCACCGTCGCTGTGACTGTCTCCGCAGCAGTCACCAGTCTAATGTTTGGTCAAGCAGAAACAGCTTCAACGACCAGCATCATCAACTACGGGTGACAATGGTCTTCGAGCCGTCATCTGGGCGTAATGCTTGTGGATCTTGAACGGATACCGCCGACCTTAGGCCACCACCTCTTAAGGTAACACCTCACACTCCATCCAGTCACCGATTTCCTGGGTTCAGTACCAGTCAGTCTCTGTCACAAGATAAAGAAGGTCGTTCTGAGAGGTCGTCATTGGTCCAGTCGACGAGACATCGCCACGCCATTATTAAAAAAATGAGAAAAAAATATTAGAGGGAACAATATTGAAGTTTGGAAACTCGAAACGGACAAAATACCTTTGATGAAAGTACAGGAAATGGCTCTGAGCACTATGGGACTTAACAGCTGTGGTCATCAGTCCCCTAGAACTTAGAACTACTTAAACCTAACTAACCTAAGGACATCACACACATCCATGCCCGAGGCAGGATTCGAACCTGCGACCGTAGCAGTCGCGCGGTTCTAGACTGTAGCGCCTAGAACCGCTCGGCCACTCCGGCCGGCTGAAAGTACAGCAAGATGTTACCGAAGATGACGACACTGATTACTTTCTGATGCGTCTCAGGTCTTGAATTTTCTGCAGTATTACTGAAATGTATTATGATTCATTCTATAATAAGAATAAAATACTTCAGGGAAGCTTGTACTTCTTTACCTAAAGTAATGCTCACATAAATCTGTGTCATTAAACATTGAATCGGTTCATAACCAGCTATTCCTTCCTTGTTTAAGTACTAGGCGAGTCACTGCACTGTCAAAAGAATACCAATAAAGTTATGAAGTCACTGTTTCATACAATAGCACAAACTGCCTGGTGGTGCAAAACCGATGGCTGCACTTGCGTTACCTACGACCTGGTCTGTGAGCCGCCGATGAGTGGAGATTCCCATGCCTGTGCAGCTGGACCCCCGACGGGAAATAGACGGAAAATTGAAACAGTGACGCGTACGAACCTCCCCATTATTCTGTTTGTTAACTGTCTCTAATAACCTCGATATTGACAGGCTATTATATCTTAATCTTTCTTCTTTCTTTCTGTTAAAATAGAAAAACAGAAATAAGTAGTCCTTAGGATTGGAGATGATATGTAATTATTTACAACTCGTGGTACTATACTTTCACAGAAACACAAAATCGGAAATTTTGAACGTACCATCTTGTGCGTTAGTCAACTTAGATGTAGAAACAACTATTAATGTAACTGTATTTTTTTTGTTGCATCTACTGTTTTTCATCTCCAACTAGAAGGCAATTAAGTAGAATGACTCAAGCGTTTGATACAGTCCAACCACAGCAATGTCTCAGGTTAATTTATTCTTATTACATTTCCAGATATGAAATGTACATTCAACTAACTGAAGGATGCTAATGACGAACAATTGCTTGCGTTGTAAGGTGTCGAGTGTGACCTCTGTTAAAACCATAGCCGGTATAATCGATCGTTGCCGAGGGAAAATCTCGCATATATTGGGGATTGTCTGGACATGGATCATTAAAGTAATGCAAAAGACCGACAGAAGTCCTGCATTGGTGGCCAATAATTCGTTTTTCTGTCCTTCACTTTTTGACATTATACCAAACAAGCACAAACTCTGTGGGTTTGCAACCCTGGCATTGGCGCCATTCAGTAACTCACATCTATTTGTGAATGGAAACATATACCATTTTGACTAGTTAGTTAAAAAATTTTTCGTTGTTTTAGCTATATTTAACTTGCAATTATTTATGGTCTATGACGTTTCTAACAGTTTGCCGCCCACTATCAGATTTCTTCATGAAAAGATTTGAAAACCAAGTGCCTATACTAGCTAAACAGCGTCGTTTTAAAATGACTGTTACGAATTACGAAAAGTTCCATGATCTATTAAGAAGCTAAGATGCTACATTACCTTATGGACAAAAATCTGATTTATTAACAGCATACTTTATTCAATATCGACTGAGCATCACTAAGAAAGTAACTCCATTAAGCTAAAAAATAAGATTATAAAGTGCCATATGGCGCAGTCTTCCATATCGCCAAGAGTTTTTACCATGTTATTTCTCGTTCAGCTACAGGCAAAGCGTGATACACTTACAAACATCAACATAAAAATTTAAATTAACATTAACAATGATTTACAATAAAATTTTCAGGGTTTCCAGCCACAAAAGTGCTTGGTCACTTATCACATGTATGTCCATCAGATTTCCTCCCTTAAGTCCGTGTACGTCGCACTCAACTATATGCTGCATGGTTTGACTCTCTCCGCACTCACAATTGGGGTCCTGGGAGAAACCCCACTTTTTCAACAAATATCCGCACCGACCAACACCTGTCCGCAGACGATTTAGAGTTACCCACACTCTACGTTGGAGTTGGAAGCCTGGAACTCGTTGAGATGGGTCCTCAATAAGGAAACTGTTATTCACTTTGCTTTCCTGCCATTGCTGTTTCCACAGGTTATCGATATCAATCTGTTGTTTGAGTTCTTTCCAGAAGGGATTTCTTGACATCAATCTGTCAGGGGGAGGAGGTAGGTCCCTGAACTTTTCTTTGTACCTCTGGATTGCTCTTTCACGTCTAATCGAGGGTGGTTCGATATTGGCAAGGACGGGCAGCCAAGGTTTCGGGGTGGGTCTTATTGTTCCTGTTATGAGCCTCATTGTCTCGTTAAGTTGCACATCAATATATCTGACATGCCTACTGCGGGCCCAGACGGGTGCACAATATTCCGCTACACTATACAGAAGTGCCAGTGCTGATGTGCGTAGAGTTTCAGTGGAACATCCCCAGGTTGTTCCTGCCAGTTTCATTATGGTGTTGTTTCTTGTTTTCATTTTTTGGGCGACTTCGTACAGGTGGCTCTTATATGTGAGAGTGCGATCTAGCTTAACACCCAGATATTTTGGCGTTCTATCGTTTTTCAACAATTTACCTTTTATTTGCACTTTTAGCTCACGATTTGCATCTTTGTTACACAAGTGCATTATTGATGCCACGGATTTAGTCGGATTTACTTTGAGGTGCCAGTTGTCATAATATTGTTGTAGTCGTTCCAGATCCCTGTTTAAAATTTCTTCCAGTTCTTCGAAAGTGTTGGCGTGAGCCGCGATAGCGATGTCATCTGCATACATAAGAGAACGAGATTCCAGGTTTGGGATGTCCGCTATGTATAAATTGAAAAGGCATGGAGCCAGCACAGACCCTTGGGGGAGACCATTTTGTAGTGTCCTGTAGCTGCTTGTTTTCCCATTCAGAGATACCTTGAATCTCCTGTTTATCAACATATTTCTGACTAGATCTATGATCTTCTTGCATTTCACGACTTTTGACAATTTATACAGTATCCCTTTTGTCCATACGGTGTCGTATGCTGAGGTGAGATCTAATAATACCATGCCCGTTTTCTTTTTGTTTGGGTAACCTCTTTCAATGAAAGTGGTTAGGGCGAGAACTTGGTCGCAGCAGTCTCTTCCTTTTCGAAAACCGCCTTGCTCTGGGGGAAGAGCAGCTTCTATTTTACTTTCTATTCTGCCTAGGATGACTCGTTCAAACAGCTTGTAAGTGGTGCACAATAAAGATATCGGTCTATAATCTTTAGCATTCTCTCCTGTTTTCCCTGGTTTCTGGATGGCTATGACTTGTGCGTTTTTCCATTGCTTTGGTAACCGGCTGGTATCTATGATATTAGAGAAAAGAGAAGACAGCCATACTCTTCCCTTTGGCCCGAGGTTCTTCAAGAATTCTGGAAGAAGGCCGTCACAGCCAGCTGCTTTACCAGGTAACATTTTCTTTAGTGCTATATTTATCTCTTCTTGTGTTACCCAGTTCGCTAAACCTGCTTCCTCCTCGCTTGCATCTAGCTCTTCGTTCATCAGTTGGTGCAGTTCTTTTTTCTTCGAGGCGGAGGCATGGATTCTGGATGTTTGTAGTATAGAAAAGCATATCTTGTTAGGGGTCATTTTATTATTGATGTTCCGTCCCTTGAATTGTGCTCCGCCAAGTTTCCTCAGTAGACTCCAGCTCTTCTGTGAGGAGTGCGTAAAGTCCATTTGTTCCATCCGCTTTTGCCATCTCTGTTTGCGTTCCTCGTCCATAGCTCTTATGAGCTGTTCTCCTAGTTCTGGATTCTCTGTTTTGTTGTATTCATCGAGTAGTTGTTCGCACTCCTTTGTCCAGCATGGGATGTATTCTTTCCGCGCTCCTCTTGGTATTGAGTTATGTGCCGCTTTGATAATTAACTTCGTAAATCTGTCGTAATTTTCTGGAATTGGGCGAATTCTGTTTACATTATTTTCAATGGTATCTTTAAACTTAACCCAGTTAGCCTTCCTGAGGTTCCAGTGGGCTATAGGGGGGCTCTTTATTACTGGTATTTGGATCCCAAGGTCTGTAATAACTGGTCTGTGTTGGCTCCGAGGAATACGGCTCAGTACAGTTCTCTTGGACGGAAGTGCTATTCCAGTTTCTCCAGATGAGACAAAACAAAGATCGGGCGTTGATGTTGTGCCCCACGCTCCTGAACAGAAGGTGGGGGTATCTTTTGCATCTTATATTAATGTATAATTATTTATATCTGCCCAGTCTGCCAGCATGAGTCCTTCTTTGTCGCAAGACTGATAGCCCCATCTGGGGTGGTGGGAGCTAAAATCGCCAATTATGACTGCAGGGTGTTGTGGGTTAGGTAAAACAGGTTGTTCCCATTTTTCTGAAGGTGGCTTGTACACGTTATACACAGTCATATCGTTTAGTTTGATTCCCACGGCAAATTCGTGGTGCATAGTTTCCTCAATATTATCAACCAGTTCTTTCTTGATCAGTGTTGCAATACCGTGTTTATTATGGGCTTTATAGCCCACAATTTCATAGTCTGGTATTAGAAGTCTCGAGATATTTTCTTCTGATAGATGTGTTTCCTGCAAGGTCAGCACATCAATTTTTTCTTCTGTTAGTAGCTTTGTGAGGATGTCTCCTTTTGTCCTCGTGTATCCTTCTATGTTAACTTGGCATATACGTATTCGTCCACGCACTTGGCTCCGGGGGGGAAACTGAGGCATTTGTCTCGCTCTCTTGCGTAACTTCGCCTGTGAGGGCCGGGAGGTATTACTACGTCCGGCCGCCGCTTGGTGGTGACATTTGCTTCTCGTGTCGCAGCTCGTTCTGAGCATTTCGATTTTCTTCTCGCAATGCGATCGTTGTGCGGCACGATACTGGGGGGGGGGGGGGTAGGCCACGTCGAGGCTGTCACCATCTACCCCTTTTACCATGTGAAAATCGGAAACGTGGAGTTTAGACCTTTTCGACTTCCCGGCCCGGCGCGCAGTGTGAAAACTCTGGACGGCGGCTAGTACCGCCTAGCTGTAGCGGATTATGGGCCTAAATTACGGGAAAGCCAGAAAACATATTGGAAAATTCTCTTTCATTCCCTTTTAATGTACGCATACCTAACGTTCCTAACGACCATAACCACCATCATTGCTACAAAAACAACAACAACTACTACTAGTACTGTTTCTGCTACTATTAGCACTACTGTAATGTCAGAGGTGTACACATTTCGCTTTTAACCTGCGAATGCTTGTCTGTTATCCAGGCAGGCAAGAAGACGCTTGTTATCAGCAGAACTAGTAGGCTGCTCTATTCTCATTCAAGCGTCCACTGTAGTGTTACGAGTAGGGTTCGCAAGTTGATGAAACGTCCCTTTTCTATTACTATCACAAGACGAGGCTCAATGAAGTACATATTCAATTTGCGTCTTTGTCGGCCAGAAAATTGTGGATTTTATTTAGATATGAACGGTTTTCTCTACAACTTCAGCCTCTTTCGACAAGTACTGGCTATTCTGAATTCTGAGAGTCTAGTTCCTGTAGCCTTGGTGTGTTTCAGCCAAATATGGACCCTGTTACACCAATTTTATTTACTTTTTCCAGGACGTGTATTTTGGATTCGCTGAATTCGTTGTAAGTGGCCAAAAGAGCTCGTTCTAAATTCCCGAAACGCATTGTAGCGAACACGAAATTCATTTTTCATATTACATTAATTTAAAAAGTAGACTTTGAAAGAAGAAGCTTTACTTTCTTACCAAGCTTTTATGTTACGTACCACCGGAATGCGACTTTTAATATCCAATGAACAACATTTTGTTCCCTATTTCAATCAATGGTTGCCCCCTATGTACTGAAAAATGGCCCCCATTCTTATTACAAATTTCTACACACTAGTCAGCTACTAAGTCATTGTCCTCGTTCAAAATATTTATGGAGTGACGAAATTGCTGGTGAAATGTACAAACGTGCGGTAATATACTCGAGCTTCCAGAATGGGTTTTATTAACATTTTTTAACATTTAGCATTGCGAGACACCTACCGATTCATTCGAAACTGCCTCATAAACACATGGAAACCTTTCCCCTTCTGGTTTTGTTTCGTGACTGGTATATAGTCTCCAGTTCTTAATTTTTCCTCAGTCGTCTTTAATTTTGCTTTGTTCATTTTTCTGCACCCACCGTTATGATATGAGCTGTACTGAAATTACCTACGCAGATAATATATACAGCCGGCCGCGGTGGCCGTGCGGTTCTGGCGCTGAAGTCCGGAACCGCGGGACTGCTACGGTCGCAGGTTCGAATCCTGCCTCGGGCATGGGTGTGTGTGATGTCCTTAGGTTAGTTAGGCTTAAGTAGTTCTAAGTTCTAGGGGACTTATGACCTAAGATGTTGAATCCCATAGTGCTCAGAGCCATTTGAAGCCATTTAATATATACATACATTAAACGGTTCAAATGACTCTGAGCATTATGGGACTTAACATCTGAGGTCATCAGTCCTTTAGAACTTAGAAATACTTCAACCTAACTAACCTAAGGAGGTCACACACATCCATGCCCGAGGCAGTATTCGAACCTGCGACTGTAGCGGTCGCGCGGTTCCAGACTGAAGCGCCTAGAGCCTCTCGGCTACACCGGCCTGCTATACACACATCAAAAAAAGTTTTGCATCACCTCGGTTCATAGAGTTCCGGGACCTATACAGAAAATTGGAATAGAGATCAACATAAACATAATTTCCGCCCTTTTTATTGCTCATGAAAACTACACATTGTATGTTATACCACAGTACAGCGAGACCTTCAGAGGTGATCGTCCAGATTGGTGTACACACCGGTACCTCTAATACCCAGTAGCACGTCCTCTTGCATTGTTGCATGCCTGTATTCGTCGTGGCATATTATCCACAAGTTCATCAAGGAACTGTTGGTCCATATTGTCCGACAACTCCACAACGGCGATTCGGCGTAGGTTCCTCAGAGAGGTTGGTGGATCACGTCGTCCACAGACAGCCCTGTTAAATCTATCCGAGGCATGTTCGATAGCGGTAATGTCTGGAGAACATGCTGGCCACTCTAGTCGAGCGATGTCGTTATCCTGAAGGAAGTCATTCACAAGATGTGCACGATTGGGGCGCGAATTGTCGTCCATGAAGACGAATACCTCGCAAATATGCTGCCGGCGTGATTACACTATCGGTCGGAGTATGGCATTCACGTATAGTATAGCCATTAGGGCGCCTTCCATGACCACCAGCGGCGTACGTCGGCCCCACATAATGCCACCCCAAAACAGCAGGGAACCTCCACCTTGCTGCATTCGCTGGACAGTGTGTCTGGTTGAAGGCATATGCTAAACTCATCGGTGAATAGATCGCAATGCCAATCCTGAACGGTCCATTCGGCATGTTGTTAGGGCCATCTGTACCGCGATGCATGGGGTCGTGGTTGCAAAGATGGACCTCGCCATGGACGTCGGAAGTGCAGCCTATTGCACACAGTTTTAGTCGTAACACGACGTCCTGTGGCTGCACGAAAAGCGTTATTCAATATGGTGGCGTTGCTGTCAGGGTTCCTCCGAGCCATAATCCATAGGTAGCGGTCATCCACTGCAGTAGTTGCCCTCGGTCTCTTTGTATCTCCTCCACGTCCGAACAACGTCGCTTTGGTTCAGTCCGGAACGCCTGGATACTTCCCTTGTTGAGAGCCCTTACTGGAACAAAGTAACAATGTGGACGCGATCGAACCGCGGTATTGACCGTCTAGGCATGGTTGAACTACAGACAACACGAGCCATGTACCTCGTTCCTGGTGGGATGGCTAGAACTGATCGACTGTCGGACCCCCTCCGTCTAATACGCGCTGCTCATGCATGGTTGTTCACATTTTTGGGCGGGTTTAGTGTCATCTCTCAACAGTCAGAGGGGCTTTGCCTGTGATACAATATCCACAGTCAACGTCTATCTTCAGGAGTTCTGGGAACTAGGGTGAAGCAAAAACTATTTTGGTGTGTTTATATCTGGCTAGCCACGTTGGATTGACGGTGCACCCTGTTATCAAGTGCAGCTGGCTCGACGTGTCCCGTGAGGTTTGCCAGGCTTTTTGACACCAAAGTTGGCCACACTTAACCACTGTGGTTCAGTACATATGTACTCTTGTGTCTCCGTTATGAGCTGTATTAATGGTTTCAGCGGAAGTTAAGGGTAGGCAGACCGGAAGGAGAATCTGTACATCTCTGACTACGACTAAGGTGACAAAGGCTACCACCACTACTACTAATGCTAACACTAATAATAATACTAATTTATTGTTATTATTAGACTTATTATAATAATAATAAACTTTTGTTTACGAATGAACTGATAGGGTGAAAGTCAACTCGATGATCCTTCTTCTTCCTGAAACTTTCGGCGTCATAGTTATACCATGTGCCTCGACTTTCAAATATTCGCAGTACCGTTTCTTCAATTGAGGTATAAACAAGAGCTGGTAAGCGATCCTGGGCCCTGACGTCCCTCAAATACGTTTTGTGCCTTTTAGACAAGAGAAACTCTTTAAGCTGAAGCGCTTGTTGCAGGAATTGTAGTACTTAGACACCGTAGTCTGTAACAATGAGTCCATACCGTATACAGGGAAATGGTGACGAAAAGTGAGGAGGCCCGGCCTCTTTTGTCTCGTCTGATCAGCCGCCACTGCTGCCTTGGCGCGGGCGGACCCAGCACACGTCATCCCGGCCCGTCTCCACGCGCGTTGTGAACGCAGCGAAGTTTAACAGCAGCAAGGTCAAACACTGCGTCAGCTGGTGTTATGTTGTGGCAACAGGCAGCACTCAACTTCCTCGGCGAACCCATCCTGTTAACTACCACCGGCTCCTGAAAGCAGTTATCAACCTCCAGTATGGAAACATTGATTTATCAGGAATATTGTCATTCAATAGGCAGTCTTGACTTCAATCGCCGCGAAACTGGAAGGCCGTATCCCACAGAGCCCGAACACGATTTTCTGGGCTGTCCTGCAAGTACTGGTGTCTGTGTTGATGCCATATTGCCGATGCCTTTACATTAGATCAGCGGTTCCCAACCTAGTGGAAATAAAAATTTCTAGAGTATAAAAACAAAAGGGTTCGATAGTGCTTCTTTTAAAGAACTAGATTATGCATACTGTTGTCGCTGTTTCGTAAGACTTTAATACTGATTGCCGTCCGTTGTGGCCGAGCGGTTCTAAGTTCGAATCCTGCCTCGGGCAAGGATGTGTGTTATGTCCTTAGGTTAGTTAGGTTTAAGTAGTTCTAAGTTATACGGGACTGATGACTTCAGATTCATATATTAAGTCCCATAGTGCTCAGAGCCATTTTCTTTAATACTGATTGCGTGACACACTGTGGTGGAGGTTATAACTTGTGAAACGCTTGAATGAATGTCTTCCTTACATAGTCCATACGCCACACCCATGCCTTGTAATATGTGCCTATAAGAGTGAGTTATATACATCACATATCTTTAAATATCAGGTTATCACGTAAAAACGCGATCTCCGAGTGTAGGCAGTTCCCACAATGGACCAGAAAATGCTTTGTTATTCACTTCGCAAAAAATAAACGAAATAATTGATAGTGCAATGGTAATAGTGTAATGGTTACTATATTGCTGAAGGGCCTACACAATATTGTTATTATTATTATGAGTATTATTATTATTATTATTATTATTATTATTATTATTATTATTATTATCTGCTTTCCTTTCTCAGACCTTAGGTCTGGTTAAAAATGGAAAGTGACGCGGACCTTGATCAAGCGTCACTTCCTTTTAACTGTACGGTATATGTGGTATATGTTATATTGCATTTAGGAACTTTCGGGTAATTGAACATGTATCAATAATTAAGGATTTCTGTAATTGTATATATAAGTTTGGATGTAGCTGTATTGCATTGATGTACTGGTGGATATTGTGTGGTATGACTCCTGTAGTTAATAGTATAATTGGTATAATGTCAACTTTATCCTGATGCCACATGTCCTTGACTTCCTCAGCCAGTTGGATGTATTTTTCAATTTCTTCTCCTGTTTTCTTTTGTATATTTGTTGTATTGGGTATGGATATTTCGATTAGTTGTATTAATTTCTTCTTTTTATTGGTGAGTATGATGTCAGGTTTGTTATGTGGTGTTGTTTTATCTGTTATAATGGTTCTGTTCCAGTATAATTTGTATACATCATTCTCCAGTAAATTTTGTGGTGCATACTTGTATGTGGGAACGTGTCGTTTTATAAGTTTATGTTGTAAGGCAAGCTGTTGATGTATTATTTTTGCTACATTGTCATGTCTTCTGGGGTATTCTGTATTTGCTAGTATTGTACACCCACTTGTGATTTGATCTACTGTTTCTATTTGTTGTTTGCAAAGTCTGCATTTATCTGTTGTGGTGTTGGGATCTTTAATAATATGCTTGCTGTAATATCTGGTGTTTATTGTTTGATTCTGTATTGCAATCATGAATCCTTCCGTCTCACTGTATATATTGCCTTTTCTTAGCCATGTGTTGGATGCGTCTTGATCGATGTGTGGCTGTGTTAGATGATACGGGTGCTTGCCATGTAGTGTTTTCTTTTTCCAATTTACTTTCTTCGTATCTGTTGATGTTATGTGATCTAAAGGGTTGTAGAAGTTGTTATGAAATTGCAGTGGTGTAGCCGATGTATTTATATGGGTGATTGCTTTGTGTATTTTGCTAGTTTCTGCTCGTTCTAGAAATAATTTTCTTAAATTGTCTACCTGTCCATATTAAATTGTCTACCTGTCCATATTATTATTATTATTACTATTATTATTATTATTATTATTTGTGCCAGTGATCCGACAAAGCTTTGACAACGAAAGGTCTTCCAGTTTCTCCCAGTTCGGAAGTAAGCTGTCCAGCAGTCGAGTAATTTACAAACTAAGTACACTGCGCACATTTTAACGTAGTTCATTTTAAATGAGGGTGCATGATGTAGGTGAAGCTAGTGTCCCAAAGGAGAAGAGTGGTACAGAAGAAGACTGATTTGTAACACGTGTCTACCTACAATGTGGACGGTCCTCTTTATTTTCTCAAAAGTTGTAGGTAGTGTTCGTAATGCAGCGAGAATTGCTTCATAATTTTATAAAAAAAGATTGATACAGATACGCAGAACGAGTCGTCTCTGTAACTCGTTAATTCGTGGTTTAACAAAAACCTACAAAAACTAAATGTCATTTATATTCCATCATGGCCAGACCCGGACTTCTGTATGTCGTCAACGGTGTGTCTCCAACCTGCAGTCGTACCAGTTATTTGTATTCTCGAACAGGGGAGACATTTTAATTGAAGTCATTTACTTGGTGCCGGCGGATAGAAACGATATTGCTGTGGCTGTGTCGTTCAGAAATACGATGCAATGTACTTCTCAATAACATTTGCACTATTTCTGCATCTCTACGTATACGCCTTTGAGAAACCGCTTTATACACATGAGGGGACTGTTCATGACAGATTTATTCACTGTTGTAAAGGTATTTCTACAGGAACGAAGATAACTGGAGTACCAAACCGAAAAAATCATGATTACACTATTTCTGTGGAACAGACCAATGGAAGCTACAGATTTCTCATATTAAAATTCTCAGAAAATATCTCCGAACCTCCCTGAAGAGGACAGCAGCAAGTCGATCGAAACTTCGGCAGTTCAGCAGTTTTCGCAATTTACAATGACGCAGCCCAGTACCCAAAATTATTATATCCGAAATGACACCAGTCGTGGAAGTCTATCAAATTACATCTCCGAACAATATTCCAAATATTGCAGACAGAGCCTGAGTTTTCTACACTCCTGGAAATGGAAAAAAGAACACATTGACACCGGTGTGTCAGACCCACCATACTTGCTCCGGACACTGCGAGAGGGCTGTACAAGCAATGATCACACGCACGGCACAGCGGACACACCAGGAACCGCGGTGTTGGCCGTTGAATGGCGCTAGCTGCGCAGCATTTGTGCATCGCCGCCGTCAGTGTCAGCCAGTTTGCCGTGGCATACGGAGCTCCATCGCAGTCTTTAACACTGGTAGCATGCCGCGACAGCGTGGACGTGAACCGTGTGTGCAGTTGACGGACTTTGAGCGAGGGCGTATAGTGGGCATGCGGGAGGCCGGGTGGACGTACCGCCGAATTGCTCAACACGTGGGGCGTGAGGTCTCCACAGTACATCGATGTTGTCGCCAGTGGTCGGCGGAAGGTGCACGTGCCCGTCGACCTGGGACCGGACCGCAGCGACGCACGGATGCACGCCAAGACCGTAGGATCCTACGCAGTGCCGTAGGGGACCGCACCGCCACTTCCCAGCAAATTAGGGACACTGTTGCTCCTGGGGTATCGGCGAGGACCATGCGCAACCGTCTCCATGAAGCTGGGCTACGGTCCCGCACACCGTTAGGCCGTCTTCCACTCACGCCCCAACATCGTGCAGCCCGCCTCCAGTGGTGTCGCGACAGGCGTGAATGGAGGGACGAATGGAGACGTGTCGTCTTCAGCGATGAGAGTCGCTTCTGCCTTGGTGCCAATGATGGTCGTATGCGTGTTTGGCGCCGTGCAGGTGAGCGCCACAATCAGGACTGCATACGACCGAGGCACACAGGGCCAACACCCGGCATCATGGTGTGGGGAGCGATCTCCTACACTGGCCGTACACCACTGGTGATCGTCGAGGGGACACTGAATAGTGCACGGTACATCCAAACCGTCATCGAACCCATCGTTCTACCATTCCTAGACCGGCAAGGGAACTTGCTGTTTCAACAGGACAATGCACGTCCGCATGTATCCCGTGCCACCCAACGTGCTCTAGAAGGTGTAAGTCAGCTACCCTGGCCAGCAAGACCTCCGGATCTGTCCCCCATTGAGCATGTTTGGGACTGGATGAAGCGTCGTCTCACGCGGTCTGCACGTCCAGCACGAACGCTGGTCCAACTGAGGCGCCAGGTGGAAATGGCATGGCAAGCCGTTCCACAGGACTACATCCAGCATCTCTACGATCGTCTCCATGGGAGAATAGCAGCCTGCATTGCTGCGAAAGGTGGATATACACTGTACTAGTGCCGACATTGTGCATGCTCTGTTGCCTGTGTCTATGTGCCTGTGGTTCTGTCAGTGTGATCATGTGATGTATCTGACCCCAGGAATGTGTCAATAAAGTTTCCCCTTCCTGGGACAATGAATTCACGGTGTTCTTATTTCAATTTCCAGGAGTGTATGTATATGACAGAATACAAAGCTTTGTATAGAAATAGGGCCTGACCTCTGCCTGAGCCGAACCATACAGAGAAAGAATATCATAAATTTAGATTGCGATCTAAACGGAAAGTACACTTTAGCTTCACGTTTACCACAAAAAGGCAACCGGATAAATGCAATTGATACCAACAGCTGACCTCCCGTATATCGCCACATAACGACAGTCCTCTCTGATTATTCCTTACAAGTGCCTCATAACGGCTTATTTTTGGTATGTCCCATTCAGCCTAATGATGCCAACTCGTTATCCAGCAATTAGCACAACCTGATTTACGAGGTATTATTAACAGAGTGAACGCTATTTAATTATATCTTTAACAGTAAAATGGTAGCTCGAAAACGCAACAAGTGCGTAAATTATTAGAGGCGGGTGCGAAACCGACACACAGGGAGGGAGGAATTTGCTGTAATAGCCACCAAGAGCATTTATTGCCACTGAGAGCTGCTAAATACCGTCATTTATATGTAATCATCCACTGTACCTCATGTGGTATTGTTTCATTTTTCTTAAAATGGAGTCGACAGATAAACACTACCTCGTAAATTCCCATACTCTGTCAATCAGGTAAGTGCCTTAATGGTGGCTAACTAAGGCGCTAAAACATTCGACAGGCAGAGATTTTTGAAACAGCATTTATGATCTGTTAGCTCCTAGGTCACAACTCTCCACAAAATTCGTCGTTAAAGAGATCTTCCTTCAGCAGTATGTACATTTCCGGATGTGATTTCATTGTGATAAGTGTTGCACAAGCCAGATATTTCAGGAAGTTAATACGAAAAACTAAAAATCAGCTGCTATCATTTATGAACAATTGCTTTCTTTCCTGACCTCAGTCAGCCCGTGATCAATAGACAATAAACATGGGCTAATTTTCTTTTTTTTTTTTTTTGCATTTTTATTTGACGTTGTCGAATTTGGAGTCAGGCGATCTGTTGTGTTAAAATGTGCGGATAAAATTCCTAGGTCGACATGCTAAAATTCCTTTGCGGAATATTAGTTACAGCTCATTGACGGGCCATCTTCAGATGAATTAAAATTATTACTTAATTCAGTGTGTATCAGCCATAAAGCATTACACATCGTCATAATCTGTTGAGCTGAATAGATATTGTTATCATGAGCACACTAAAGTAATTCGTCACCTTTGCAAAATTTACAGCGTTATCCACATACACTAAAGCACCAAAGAAACTGGTATAACCAGGCAGAGTATGGCGATCCGGTCGGCAACGTCTGTATAAGCGAATAAGTGTCTGGCGCAGTTATTAGATCGGTTACTGCTCTACAATGGCAGGTTATCAAGATTTAAGTGGGTTGCAATGTGGTGTTACGGTCGGCGCACGAGCGATGGGACACAGCACCTCCGAAGTAGCGATGAAGTGGTGATTTTACCGTACGACCATTTCACGAACGTACCGTGAATATCAGAAATCCGTTAAACATCACATCTCCGAATCGCTGCGACCGAAAAGAGATAATGCAAGAACGGGACCAACGACGACAGAAAAGAATTGTTCAATGTGAAAGAAGTGCAGCCCTTCCGCCGATTGTTGCAGATTTCAATGCTGGGCCATCGACAAGTGTCAGTTGCGAACCATTCGACGAAACATAATCGATATGGGTTTTCGGATCCGAAAGCCCACTCGCGTACCCTTGGTAGCATCGACATTGGACTGTTGTCGGCAAGAAACATGTTGCCTGGTCGGACAAGTCTCGCTTCAAATTGTATCGAGCGGATGGACTTGTACGGGTATGGAAACAACATCTTGAACCCGTGGATCCCGCATGTCAGCAGGGGACTCTTCAAACTGGCGGACGCTGTGTATTGGTGTGGGGCGTGTGCAGTTGGAGTGATATGGGATCCCTGATACGTCTAGATACGACTCTGACAGGTGACACGTACTTAAGCATCCTGTGTAATCACCTGCATCCATTGATGTCCATTGTGCATTTCGACGGACAAGGGCAATTCAGAGTGGCTCCAGGAACACTTTGCTGAGTTTAACACTTCCGCTGTCCACAAAACTCCCCAGACATGAATATTATTGAGCATATCTGCGATGCCTTGCAACGTGCTGTTTCTTCTCGTACTCTTACGGATTTATGGACAGTCCTGCACGATTCATGGTGTCAGTTCCCTCCAGCACTACTTCAGAAATTAGCCGAGTCCATGCCACATCGTTTATGCGGCACTTCTCCGTGCTCGCCATGCCTGTACACGATAAGAGGCTGGTGTACCAGTTCCTTTGGTTCTTCAGTGTGTTGTCTCCAGTGCTCCTATTTGAAATGTAGCAGTATGAAAACAGGAGACATACTGGGATAACTTTGTAAGTTACGTAACCAAGACGACACACTTTATTATGTTTATGACCACAAGAGCGATTCAGCATAACACATTATGACAATGTTTAATGCCTAGTTGCTGATGCACACTGAATTAAGTAACAATTTTTATTGATATGAAAATGTTTCAAAATTAGCTGAAACTAGTGATCCACATCTAGGATTTTTATCCACATATTTTATATACTAAACAGTTATTACTGACGGTGAATGTTGCCTTACTGCCAATATAAAAAAATGCGGCAATGACTGAGCTGTAACAATAAAGCAACAGCTTGTTTAAACGTTTAAGTCTAGCCTGCCAGATGTTCTGTATCATCTAATATAAAGAATGAATCGGATATAACGAATTGTTGACGGAAATATAACCGCCATTGTTGGTACCTACTTCCGTTAAATCAGAATCTTTCTCCCATTAGTGAACGTGAAAACCGCTTCAGATGCTGTCACTACGCGACAATGCTCGAATCTAGACCCTTACCATAATGATAACAGCGTTTTTGGATGAAAGAGATTAGTAGACTAACTGGCATCTGGTTGTCCTCATCCCTCCCGTTATTCAATCCTCAAACTTTGAACCGCGTGACCGCTACGGTCGCAGTTTCGAATCCTGCCTCGGGCATGGATGTGTGTGATGTCCTTAGGTTAGTTAGGTTTAAGTAGTTCTAAGTTCTAGGGGACTGATGACCACAGATGTTAAGTCCCATAGTGCTCAGACCCATTTGAACCATTTTTTTCCTGAAACTTCCTGTTCCCTGTAAATAAATCTTGAAAATTAATAGTATGGGCGTTTTCTTCTCCTAGGATCTAACCTAAGAGTACTTTTCAGAAGTGGGATACCTATTATGCCGCCGGGCTGTAGGTAACAATGGACACCAGTGTTATTATTTTAAGTGTGTATTGTTTCCTAAAATGATGGAACATATGGATGACTGACCAGTTGTGCCTTTGGTGCCATGACAAGTTTCACGCCTTTTCCGAGTTTTCACCATAGTTTTCTCTGAAAGATAACGCGAAATTCTTTCCATTCTAGACGGCGCAATGAAGGCCTAGTAAAACTATAGAAGAGCAAAAGAAATAATCTGCAACGAAATTTTAACAAAATTAATGGCTGTTACTTTTAGTTCTTTTATATACTTTTCCCGTCAAATGGAGACTTTGGCGCTCGTAATGAATACGTACGAGACGTCTCTAATGACAACTCTTAATGTATTCAAAAAATGGTTAAAATGGCTCTAAGGACTATGGGGCTTAACATCTGAAGTCAGCAGTCCCCTAGAACTTAGAACTACTTAAACCTAACTAACCTAAGGACATCACACACATCCATGCCCGAGGCAGGATTCGAACCAGCGACCGCAGCAGTCGCGCGGTTCCGGACTGTAGCGCCTAGAACCACTCGGCCACCGGGGCCGGCATTAATGTATTCCAACTTAAAGGTATAGTAAAATGTAGGCAATGGACCAGGACAGACTTATTTATTTCAAAACAACTGCTTTGTATCTTAGAGCTGTGTTCAATAATGTTTAATGCAGCAACATGTATAGTAATATTTTACATACAACCATTTACAAATGGTCTTCAAGCATCCGAACGTTCAGAGGAATCAGTCCATTCGACGTATACAAAGCCCACACCACGATGGAGCCACCATCAGCTAGCACAGTGCCTTGTTGACAACTTCAGTCCATAACTTCGTGAACACTCCATCCCTACTATCAGCTCGTACCAACTGAAATCGGGAATCATCAGATCGAGCTACGGCTTTCCAAATCGTCTAAGATCAAACCGATATGGTCTCGAACCCAGGAGAGGCACTGCAGGTACGTCCTACTATTAGCAAAGGCACTCGCATTAGTTGTATTCTCCCATAGCCCATCATCGCCCCAAGTTTCGCCACACTGTCCTAGTAGAAGCGTTCGTCGTATGTCTCACATTGATTTCTGCGGTTATTTCACGCAGTGTTACTTGTCTGTTAGCACTGACAACTCTACGCAAACGCCGCTGTTCTCTTTCTGCACTGTCCGTGGCAAACGGTAATGCCTGAAACGTGGTATTTCTCTGCACACTCTTGACCCTGTGGATCGCGAAATATTGAATTCCCTGAAGATTTCAGCAATCGAATGTCCATGCGTCTACCTTCAACTACCGTTCCGCTTTCAAAGTCTGTTAATTGCCGTCGTGCGGTGAAAACCACGTCAGAAACCTTTTCACATGAATCAAGTGAGTACAAATGACCGCTCTGCCAAAGCATTGCCCTCGTATACCTTGTATCCGCGGTACTATCGCCATCTGTATATGCATGTCACTATTCCATGACTCTTGTCACCTCAGTTTATTTAGAAGACGTGACGAAAACTAACGTTGACTAGTGTAAGTGAGACTCAGGTACTGCCTATAAATTATCGCAGATCGTTCAAGCCACATAAAGAGAGAGCCATCAGTTCTATAAACGGTGTGAAGGCCTGCTTGAAGCCGATAGAGCAGTAAGCAGCGAGGCTGGCGTTGCGCTGGGCAGGTCGGTGTGCGGCGGCAGCGGATGCGCGGCTGTCCCACGGCACGCCGGGCTGGCAAGTGGCCGCCCCGCCTCCACCGGCACCAATTTACGCCCCCGCCGCCCCCACCGCCCCCACCATCCCTCACTGCAGGCGCGTGGGAAGCGGCAGCCGCCCCCGCTCACGCTGCCTACCTGTGAGTGTGCCTACGTCCGCACACAGGCGCTCCGCTCCTTCATACTTGTCGTGTGACAGGGTGTGCGGACATTTGCCATGCCGGACATTTGCCACGCCGGACATTTGCCACGCTTTTACCCGCTCCTAAGGGTTGGGTCCCTTGTCTCACCCTCCTCCTCCTCCTCCCCCGCCCCTTTCTAGAGAGAGTTTCGTTGTGGAAACTATTAAATGCATCTCGCATTGAAATCCGTACCAAATTTCGAGTCTCAGTAAAAATTCGACAGTCTTGGAGATTTTGCGTTCGTCTAAATTATACGTGCCTTTTTCGGTGATCCTTCAGCAGCTTTCTGTCGTGTTTTGTGTACCATGGGGGATCAGTTCCGTCTCTTATTAATTTCTTTGGTATGAATCTCTCGAGTGCTGTTGATACTATTCCTTGGAACTTAAGCCATATATGGTCATCACTTACATAGTTTGGAAGGATTGGAGACTGTCTCTTAGAAAGACATCAACCGAATTTTCAGCTGATTTTATAAACAGATATATTTCGCGTTTAGTTGTGGTGAATTTCTTTGTTGCGAAACTGAGCCTCGCTACAACCGTGTGTTCACTAATCCCTGTATAATAATCCCTGTATATTAATCCTCAGGATTATTTGTGGCTAAGAGGTCAAGTGCGGTTTCGTAACCATTTACAATTTGAATGGCCTCGCGAACTAACTGTTCAAAATAAATTTTAAAAAAGCGTTTAGAACAATTACGGAAGTCGTTTTCTCTCTACAATAGGGTTTGAAAATGTATTTTTGTCAACATACGGAAGGTAGATTGAAGTCACTGCTAACTATAATTGTATGCTTTGGGTACCTATTTGTGATGAGACTCAAGTTTTCTTTGAACTGTTCAGCAACTGTTTCGTCTGAGACCGGGGATCGGTAAAAGGAGCCAGTTATTAATTTATTTCGGTTGTCGAATATATAACCTCTGCCCGTACTAAGTCACAGGAACTATCTGCTTCAATGTCGTTTGTGAGTTGGAACACACATTACATTATTTTTCCTTAAGTTGTGCTTCTCGTTTCTGTTGTAGTGCAGATCATAACAATTACGGCTTTTCCCTCCAAAACCTAGGATGCTCTCTCTGTGACCCTGTAAATACCAGAGCTAAGCAATGTAGAACAACAACGTACGTTACAAGCCTAGCATTCTGTATTACTTCATTTAATTATTTCTAACATTTTAAAATTGTACGTCGACTTTAGATGACGTGTCAATCATAAATGATCTTATCTCTATTTAGTGAACGGATTTTCAGTCGTGTTTTTAACATTTTCCCGCTACACTTTAGCAACTAATGTTGCGCCGCAAGGAATATCGGATTTTAGAGAGTAAATTAATATGGAGTATGTCGTTCTTCTTTTCAAACATTCACATACCCATTTATTCTTTCCTTATTGTCTTTTGTGCATGCAGTTTTAGTAATTAAAGTAGGCACAAATGCAGTGATCTAAAAGAAATGGTAAGCGTATATTCGCATTCTCTTTACATCGTTCCTTTCTTGTTGCTCCCAGGCAATGGACTGTTTCTATCGCAATCAGTAAGCGTGAAAGGAAGCTACCGTACAGACAGAGGGATCTATATTTATACTTGGCAGAACCAATTACATACTGACATAGTCGTCCGTATTGCTTTCATTTCCTAAAAGTTATAAATATTACAATTTCGGAAAAGAAGCTCTGTATTTCGCCAAGATGTCGAAGAAGAAGGTCCCTTACGTACTCGTTGTATCGAGTAAGATGTGGAGACGGCGGTTTGAAAGCAGACAGAAGAAGTACGAGGAAGGGCGTCCCATACCTGAGGGATCGCTACTCAAGCTACCTGGCGAAGGGGCAAGTGTGGCAAATGTCCGGCGTGGCAAATGTGCAGCATTTGTGTGACAGTGGAGCTAGTACGACCTTGAATGAATAATTAATTAAGGTTTTAGAAAATAAACGATACGTTTCAATCCATCTAGTGATGAATGGCAAGTATGCGAGCCCCCATGAACGTAAATACATGTCGTTGTAAGGGGCGTACACATTAGGCCAACGTCGGCCACAGAATAGCCACCATCCCCTTCGTTGGCCGAGATTTGCTTAGTGTGCATGGTTGGCAAATCGGAGCCAACGAAGCCGTTGGCTTTGCTTCCGGTTCGGACAGCCGGCGATAACGTCAAAGCGTTTGTGATGGGATGTTCTTCAGACCCCTCTCTTAGTGCGGTTACTGGGTCGAATGTTCCTTGGTTCAGTAGTGGTTTGCTGTGTCTGTTGAACGCGTTTATTTTAATTGTGTTTAAAAATACATTAAGGTGGCGTGTGTATCCCCAGAAGCTAAGTATCGCAGAGTGGTCGTCAGTCATTCTGCAGCGGGTACAGCTCTCTTAAAGGAAGCGTCGTCTTTGGAAATTTTAGGGCCTACGCAGTTCAGTAACAGTTCGACACCTGTAGCTTTCATTCAGAAATAATTATGAAATAGCCCATATTCCAAATCCCTTTCGAGGTCATACGTTCAGTGCTTCCTACTTTTTAAAAGAAAGATTCGTCTTCTTTTTGTTTTATGACCATCAGCTTCCTACAATAAAATAAATACTAAACACATGACAAGCGAAAAATCCTCTTCTTCCCTGATAATATCGTCCGGTCAAATTGTGATTAAAGTGCTACTTCATAACAATAACAACATGGTAGGAACCTGGAGAAGTTAGCAGAGCCAAATGCGACTCCACATTACCGTATCCCTTGACCCCAAATCCTTGGTTTGGTGAGGATGAGAGGCTGTATGCCAATGCGTTGGCGCCAACGTTAGGCCGAATCCTTTGGCTGTCGTTCGTTGGCCTTCGTTGACCTATTGTGTACTTGCTGTAGCCTGCCACGAGAAGACTAGAGGTCCACTCTCTTGAATTCCTCGGTGTATGATGTTCCTTGAAAGTCCAGCAGATGTCCATAAAGCCCCTTTGGTCTTGGGGAGCAACTGCACTCGACTTCCTTCACTCTTATTCCAACATCCTTTGCTCGAAGAGCCCAAACATCTACTCTAGTCACCTGATTGCCGATCAGTTACTCGCTGCAAATCGTGTCGCTTGAATGTGAAACGAAGAAAAGTGCAAAACTGTCTGTTTAAGGACAGTGGTCGTAGCTGTTTTGCGGAGAGACTTTTGCATTAGTGAATGATCGTGATAAACTGGTGACGAGAGTTCGATACAAACAAGCTTCAAGCAAGAAATGGAGACTATTTGCAACAATTCGTTTAGAATGCTACAGTCTGTAGTTAGGCAGGACGATAAAATCGTGGAAATGATGGCGAAGAAGAGCGTCTCTCAAAAACTTATTGACACTGTGTGCCCACCAATTGAAAACTGTACTTAATTGCAAATTGCCAGTTTCAGTGTTACTGGCAATTTGGCAAAGCAGTCCAAGTGTCATATTATCGTCCACTAACTGTCTCCGTCTCATAGACGAGAAAGTCGAAATTTGGACTTTGCACTGTGGCCAACCTTCAGATTATCAACCCAAAAGTGATGTTCGTTTCTAATAGAGATGAGATGTTAAACACTATGCGTCAAATTTCGGGTATGCTAGAGATTTTCTTTTTAGTCGCTAGGGTTCTGCTTCTCTCATGCGGCCCGCCACAAATTCCTCTCTTGTTGCAATCTCTTCATCTCAGAGTAGCACTTGCTAACGACGTCCTTCATTATTTGCTAGATGTGTTCAAATCTCCTACAGTTCTGACCCCATGCAGTCCCCCGTTAACGCATGCCCTGTTACCCTGTCCCTTCTTCTTCGACAAGCCTGAAGAGAACCCATTCATTTCTTACCTTATCAGTTTCCACAATTTTCAGTATTCGTGTGCAGCATCTCATTTCAGACTCTTCGATTCTCCTCTGTTCCAGCTTTCCCACGCCCATGATTCACTACCGTACAATGCTGTGTACCAAATTTAGTTCTCATAATTTCTTCCTCAATTTAAGATGTGTGTTTGACACCAGCAGACGTCACTCGGCCAGGAATGTCCTCCTTGTCTGCGCTAGTCTCTTTTTTATCTCCTCTTTGCTTCGTCATGAGTTATTTTACTTCCAATGTAGCAGAACTCCGTAACTTCGTCGACTTAGTGACCACTAATTTTGATGTCAAATATCGCGTTATTCTCATTTCCACTGCAGCTAATTACTTTTGTCTTTTTCTGGTTTACTCTCAGTCCATATTCATTACTCATTATACTGTTCATTCCATTCAACAGATCCTGTAATTCGTCTTCACTTTCAAAGAGGATAGCGATGTCATCATCATATTACTGATATCCTTCCACCCTGAACTTTAATCCAGCTCTTGAGCCTTTACTTTATTTCTGTCATTATTTCTTCCATTCATAAATGGAACCTTAAGAGCAATAGTCTCTTTCCCTTTCTTAGACACATTTTAATCCGAGCCTTTCATTCTTTGTCTTCCACACCTATCGTTCTCTCTTGGTTCTTGTACATATTATGTATCATATGTATCTCATAGTAGCTTACTTCTGTTGTTCTCAGAATTTCAGTCTTGCTCTGTTTCACATTGTCGGACGTTATTTGCAGATCAATAAATCCTACGAGCGTATCTTGACTGTTCTTCAATTTTGCTTCTGTTGTCAATTGAAAAATCAGAAATTGTGGTTTTTTTCGAATCAATAACTAACTTAACGCATTTCGAGGACAGTAGACTATGGTAAAGAGATGTCAAAAAGTTCATCTTTCCAATAACGAGTTATTTTACGCATATGTAACATCTCTGTGATAGTCTTCGATTCAAGTACTAAAATTGTGACATTTCGATTTCGAGAACAAAAGGCGCCAGAAAGGCAAAACATCAATCTCTAAAAAAGGCATAGCGTGCAAAAAGTGGGGCCCTTTGATGTGCCTGACTTTTGAAAAGGCTTTCTTCGAATCAAGAACAAAATTTAGATAAAGTGAACAGCAAACGATAGCAATGAAATGACAAATAGTTTGTCTTTTGGAGTCTTTGCTATTTTGCACATGTAATGTTACATTGGTATGATATTTAGCTGACAAAATTGTTTCCTTCGAAACATGTATGACATTCAGTTCATCGCGAGAATATAAGTTGCTAGAAAAGCAAATGAGCTGTCAGTAAGAACATGTTTTATGAAAAAACTTGAAGATATAGAAAGAAGTTGAAATAATATCGGTCAAATACCATATGAAACTTTTTGTCTAAAAGTAAGAAATAAGACAGATTAGAGAAACGTTTGCACGCCTTTGACGGAAGCTTGCAATCACGTACAAGAATAGAGGTGCGTCACAAGTTTCTCTAATCTGTTTTAATTCTTAATTTCAGACAAATCATATACCACAAAAGATTTGACCGATGTCTTTTCAGAAAAAAATAATGGTAAGAATCTAGTCGGTTGTGCCATAGATTTGTTTTCTGCCATTTTGATTCAGTACCTCTTCCTTAGTTATGTTATCCACCCATCGATCTTTCGGTTTATTTCAGTAGCACTACTTTTCAAATATTCTCTGTTCATTGTCGAAATTTCATTCGGTAAATGTTACGTTTCAGATAAATATGATGAGGGTTCGAAACAGTTAAATTTGTCTTTGTATGTAAACAAAGTTCTCATTTCAGATTCTTTTTTCTATTGCCACTTTCTATTTAATATGGACTTTTCTTTGACCATCGTTAGTTATTTCGCTTTCCAAATATCAAAACTCATTTAGTGTCTCATTTTCTAATCTAATTGTCTCTCCACTGATTTAATTCGAGGTTATTCCGTCATCCTTTGTTAATATTCATCCTATAACCTTCCTTAGGGTACTACCTATTCTGTTCAACTCACCTTCCAATTTATTTTCAGCGTCTGGCAGAGATACGTAGTCTGTGAGTCTAACAATTTTTATTCCTTCTCTAGGAACTTAAATTCCATCCCCAAAATTCTCCTTAATATCCTTTTCTGTTTGCTCAACGTGCGGATTGAAAAGCATGGGAAGCTACTATATTGCCTGACTCCCTTTTAACTACTGCAGCTTCCTCTCTCCCTTCTACTCTTTCGAACTTCAGTCTTGTACCACTTGCTTGCTATATTTTATCCCTAATATCTCCATAATTTCAAAGCGTATATTCGACTGAATATTCTCAAAACCTTACTCTAACTCAACTAACGGGGTAAAGTAGAATCTCTTATTTAGATTTGCCATAGGGTGGGTAATGCCTCACGTTTCCTATGTTTCTTCAGAACACAGAATGATTTTTCCGACAGCGGCTTCTTCCAGTTGTGCAATCTTCTGAAAATAATGAGGGTTAGTATTTTGCAGTTATGTCTTATTAAACTGATGGTTCGGTAATACCTATCAACACCAGCCTTCTTTAGCAATGGTATTGTTACATTCTTCTAGAGATCTAAATGTTTTTCGCCCGTCTCATATACCTCACGCATCAGATATAAGAGTTTTGTCCTTGTTGCTGCTTTCAGTGTATAACATGTACATATTGATGAATTGTAGCATTAGTGATTCATTTTTCACTTTTATCGGCGGTCAGACGGTGCTCAGGGAGCCTCTCCGTGCAACCTCTGTTTTGACTCTGCAAGTTTAGAAGTGAATGCCCCACTAGGCACTATTTATTCCAGATGAACAGTCTCAGCCATTTGAAAGTGGTCGCATTTTGGGCCTGCACAAAGCTGGACGAACATTTCGACGGGTTGCTGCACGTATCGGTGGTCGCTGCTTTCAACAATGATCTATGGAACATTCACACACCAGTAGATCAGGTTCTAATGTCTGCGTAGTACGCACGTTGAGATCGATGGATTATGCTAGCAGCGGTAACCGATTGAACATCATCCAGGGCCGATATCCGGGCACACACTGCACCTGATGTGTGATCAGGGATCATTGGGGCAGGATTAAGATCACATATACCTCTGGCGAGGCCACGCCTCCCATCATGACACCACTCAGCATGGCTACTCTGGTGTCATGAAAGACTTGACTGGAGAGTGGAACGGCACTACGTGTATTGCGTCGACCTGGTGAGCTGCCTATTACAGAGTGCCTTCGCCCACATCCCAGCCTTCAAGGCTGGGGGCCATAAGTTACAACTCGCGTTCAGGTCTGATGTTCCTGCTGGTTAAAGTAACTAGTGCCCTCTTCATTATACACTCTGTTATCCCCGTGCTGCTGCCATCTCTTTGAAAGGAAGGTGATGTACTTCTTCAGCAGGACAGTGTGCAGTCCACATATGGCGGTTGTGACCACAACGTGCTCTTCGCGGTGTAAAACTCCCATGACAAGCGAGATCACCAAATCTCTCGCCATTTCAACATGGGAGCGTCGCGATCCAAGAGCGAACTTACTCGTAGCCAGAGATCTGCAAGAACCATAGCCAAATTTCAAGAAAAGGTGCAGCAATCAATCGCAGGATGCCATTAGGTCCGGTTATGATCTAGAGAGTGCAGAAATTTGCCTGCAGGGGAACATCAACCGCTAGAAATTAAAAATTTAGAGCCGCCACTTTTTACAATTACGTGCAACTTTTGGCAGGTCTACAATTTCAATCTTTATGATCGTTTGCACGGTACAATACACGCCTCCACTGCCGCCGGAGGAGAGTACAGTGTGTATTCACGTGTTTGGGAAACGTTTTTGCGACTTGTATGTCACATTTGTTCTGGGTTTGTCGTGATATTCTCCTGAAGTGATCAACTACCTTTCACAACACTTGTCAGTTAGAAATATTTTCTGGAGTAGGTTTATTTCCTCTATTCTGGGTCGCAGGACGACCGGTCAATGTTCAGGCATATGATTGGAATGATCACTCGCAGCAGTAAATTCCCGGAAACATTAGCTCTAAAGTGCATGCCTTAAGAGCTACCAGCACTTCTTCATCTTCGCTACTGCGAAACACATCCCTCCTACTGAACAAATGCTCATAGCTCTTGAAGTATGGATATTTAGTAGACCTTTTTGCTTCATGTGATTGTCCCTGTCATGACCATTCCTCCTGGGACACCATGTATGACCATATTAGACGAGCTAGAAATATGCACATCCTGATCACAATACAAAGAACCTCGTTGATTATTGATCGCCGGAGTGGCCGACCGCTTCTAGGCGCTTCAATCTGGAACCGAACGACCGCTACGGTCGCAGGTTCGAATCCTGCCTCGGGCATGGATGAGTGTGATATCCTTAGGTTAGTTAGGTTTAAGTAGTTCTAAGTTCTAGGGGATTGATGACCTCAGATGTTAAGTCCCATAGTGCTCAGAGCCATTTGAACCATTTTTAGTTGATTATTAATGGCAACAGGAAAATATGGATCGAATAAACGTTCAGCAGTCTTTTGTACTGTTATTTCTGCATTTCAAACAGTTTAAGGTACAAATATTAATATGCATTCGTGATAAGGGGAACGAATGATGGCTGCTTCGGCATTTTGTCAACGATGTAGGCAGAACAAAGAGATTATCCCACGGCAAAAAAGGGTGGTTGTCAGAAAACTCCAGCCACCCTCAATTACAAGCACAGTTCAAGGTAGCTTTGTCTACAGTCTGTTGAACGTATGTGCCGTATTCATGAGGGCGACAATGTTATCGCTTGAGCTTAGCCAGCAAAAGCGCTTTATCCCGCGGTGGCGATCATATCGAATGGCCGTTGCAGAATATCATTACGTCGCAACAGCCTCTGTGGCGATTTACCCGGTATGTATATACACAGGCGGTGCAAATTTCCACACCGTGCGTGCCGCGCTGATATTTTTTTTCCCACTCCATCGATCCTGACTGTGGCTCGCTTGCAGCGTGTATCCGGTTACGCTGTGGAACAAAACAAGAATGGAAAAAAGGAGAAAAAGAAAAAAACGTTAGCGACCAGTACTGCAAACTCAGCAATCAATAGGGAGCTAATGCCGCCGCAAACTGTGCTCTGCAATGCAAGGGTAGTCAGGCGTTTGTCGCGCCGAGCTGGGTCGGACTTGGGAGGCTGCCGCGGTGCACGCTGGGACAGAGGCGGCCGCCATCGTGTGTCAACCAGCGGGTGTTCCAATTACATTCTGTTTGTCAACTGGGAACACTTGTTTATACGATGTAGCGCAGTGTTTACCGTGTAAAGCTATCCAGAGCCGTGACTCGACTGTCAGAATGGAGCCCTTCGCCCAGGAAGTGGCAAAATTTCTGCAGCGTCGCAAATTCTCTCTCTGTGCGCTTCCCTTTGGTAATACCATGTCGTACATTTAGATGTGATGTACGTACTTGTGTCAGACAAGCAAATCATTACATTTAGGAAAATTTGGATGGTTTATTCAAGAGAAAGAGCTTCACAAATTGTTCACGTCAATAATGTGTTGGTCCACCTCTGCCCCTTATGCGAGCAGTTACTGGGTTTCGTATTGAGTGACAGAGTTGCTGCATGTGTTCCTGGGAGATATCATGCCTAATTTTACCCAACTGGCGTATTAAATAGTCAAAATTGCGAAGTGGTCGGAGAACCCTCCACGTAAGGCACAAAATGTTCTCCATTGGGAAGAGATATGGCTAACTTGTTTGGCAAGAAAGGGTTTGGCAATCACGAAACCAAGCAGTACAACTATCGCCGTGTGTGGCTGGGCATTATCCAACTGAAGTGTAAGCCCAGGATGGCCTGTAATGAAGGGCAACAAAACGGGCGTGGAATATCGTCGGCGCACCGCTATGCGGTAAGGGTGCCACAGACGACAACCAAAGAGGTCCTGCTATAAATGAAATGGCACCCTGGACCATGTCTTCTGGTTGTCAGGCCGTATGGCTGGCGCCAGTCAGGTTGGTATCCAACCGCCATCCGGGGCGTCACCAGACCAAATTAATGCGCAGAGGAGATCAAAAATGGCTCTGAGCACTATGCGACTTAACTTCTGAGGTCATCGGTCGCCTAGAACTTAGAACTAATGAAACCTAACTAAACTAAGAACGTCACACACATCCATACCCGAGGCAAGATTCGAACCTGCGACCGTAGCGGTCTCTCGGCTCCAGACTGTAGCGCCTAGAACCGCACGGCCACTCCGGCCAGCGGAGGAGATCATTATCCGTTTGTGGCGGAATGGCACTATGAATTTACGTTTAGTAAGTACTTACAGCATGGTGCGGGCTTTCAAATAAGAATGAAATTACAGTGGTGGCCCTCAACTACGTACCCTCCGACTCAGAGCTGAAATATTAGACGTTTTGGCTGGTTTCGTTGTCTAGGGGCTGGGGTATGTAGTTGCCGCAATACAAGTCAAATGTTGCTGAGTCTACAGTATACAATATGAATATACACATGAATCGAATGGTCGAAGGTTCCTATCACCAGGAAATTACGAATGTAACGTAGAAATTTATAAATGAAAGATTGCAGTTAAATAAAATCTGCAGGTACTATCATAACGACTTTAAATGATGAGTAGGATAGTTGAAGTAATTTTGAGAATGTGGTATATTTCTGCAAAACACTATTGGTGTGGATGGTCCAGCAATTAAATAAACTATAAGTTGAATAACAGGGGAAACAATAGATTCCTAAAATGAAACTTCCTGGCACATTAAAGCTGTGTGCCCGACCGAGACTCGAACTCGGGACCTTTGCCTTTCGCGGGTAAGTGCTCCACAGCCTGGGGGATGTTTCCAGAATGAGATTTTCACTCTGCAGCGGAGTGTACGCTGATATGAAACTTCCTGGCATATTAAAACTGTGTGCCCGACCGAGACTCGAACTCGGGACCTTTGCCTTTCACGGGCAAGTGCTCTACCAACTGAGCTACCGAAGCACGACTCACGCCCGGTACTCACAGCTTTACTTCTGCCAGTATCTCGTCTCCTACATGGTAGAGCACTTGCCCGCGAAAGGCAAAGGTCCCGAGTTCGAGTCTCGGTCGGGCACACAGTTTTAATGTGCCAGGAAGTTTCATATCAGCGTACACTCCGCTGCAGAGTGAAAATCTCATTCTGGAAACATCCCCCAGGCTGTGGCTAAGCCATGTCTCCGCAATATCCTTTCTTTCAGGAGTGCTAGTTCTGCAAGGTTCGCAGGAGACCTTCTGTAAAGTTTGGAATGTAGGAGACGAGATACTGGCAGAAGTAAAGCTGTGAGTACCGGGCGTGAGTCGTGCTTCGGTAGCTCAGATTGTAGAGCACTTGCCCGCGAAAGGAAAAGGTCCCGAGTTCGAGTCTCAGTCGGGCACACAGTTTTAATCTGTCAGAAAGTTTCATATCAGCGTACACTCCGTTGCAGAGTGAAAATCTCATTCTGGAAATAGATTCCTACTTCAGGTAATTAGTTATGAACAACAACATAGCTCGCGAGATATTCACTTCCAAACGCGTACTGCGTCTTCAATGCAGAAGCCACAGAAATCTCACAAGTACACAAGTCAGCCCTCCGAAGTATTTCTATCACTCGCGATCACGCGCAAAGTGCTCCACTCCAAGTCTTTGCCACGACCGTACGTCGCGCCTTCACGTCCACCACTCTCCGTGTGCTGTGCGTCTGCGCCTCGCGCCTCGCTCTCCAGCACTCCCCGTGTCCTGTGCGACTCTCGAAACGATGCTCTTCTCCCTCTTCCATCCAGTCTCCCCACTCACGAGCGCTGTGATTGGCTAGAGCGCTCGTGCCATGTCTTCAAGCCAACGCACCCACACAAAATGAAACATATTCGAAATACTGGATTTACATTTAAATAACTTGAAATTGATTAAATACGCCTACAGCTGGACCATAGACACGATCTATCACACATTATTAAATACATAAACAAATTAAATAAACGTATATCAAAGGAACAGCAACAAAGGTAGGCCAGTAGCCTAATGTCTCTGTGCTTTCTAAAACACAGTAAATATTTAACCAATGAATATCATATAGCGAATATAAACAACGACATTGATGAATAAATATATTTATAACCATGCTGCTACCGTTTTTTCGTGTGCCTGTGGAGTACTTATGGCTTGACGCGATCGATAGTAATCAGCCACTTTGACCTCCAATAACTTATGTACTAATAAAGTCACATGCCTGTAATTTATACCAATTTAGGTTTCACTAATAGCTTCCTAAAGACACGCCGATAGACGAAATCGGATGAAGCGTTTAGATTTTGGAAATTCGTTGTTTAATTTACCATCAGATACTAAACTACACTACTAGCCATTAAAATTGCTACACCAAGAAGAAATGCAGATGATAAACGGGTATTCATTGGACAATTATATTATACTAGAACTGACATGTGATTACATTTTCATGCAATTTGGGTGCTTAGATCCTGAGAATCAGTACCCAGAACAACCACCTCTGGACGTAATAACGGCCTTGATAAGCCTGGGCATTGAGTCAAACAGAGTTTGGATGGCGTGTACAGGTACAGCTGGCCATGTAGCTTCAACACGATACCACAGTTCATTAAGAATAGTGACTGACGTATTGTGACTAGCAGTTGCTCGGTCACCATTGATCAGACGTTTTCAATTGGTGAGAGATCTGGAGAATGTGCTGGCCAGGGCGGCAGTCGAACATTTTCTGTATCCAGAAAGGCCCGTACAGGACCTGCAACATGCGGTCGTGCATTATCCTACTGAAATTAGGGTTTCGCAGGGATCGAGTGAAGGGTAGAGCCAAGGGTCGTAACACATCTGAAATGTACCGACCACTGTTTAAAGTGCCGTCAATGCGAACAAGAGGTGACCGAGACGTGTAACCTATGGCACCCCATACCATCACGCAGGGTGATACGCGAGTATGGCGATGACGAATACACGCTTCCAATGTGCGTTCACCGCGATGTCGCCAAACACGGATGCGACTATCATGATGCTGTAAACAGAACCTGGATTCATCCGAAAAAATGACGTTTTGCGTTTCGTGCACCCAGGTTCGTCGTTGAGTACACCATCGCAGGCGCTCCTGTCTGTGATGCAGCGTCAAGGGTGGCCGCAGCCATGGTCTCCGAGCTGACAGTCCATGCTGCTGCAAACGTCGTCTAACTGTTCGTGGAAATGGTTGTTGTCTTGGAAACGTCCCCATCTGTTGACTCAGGGATCGAGACGTAGCTGCACGATCCGTTACAGTGTTTCCTTATTTTGGTCCAACCCTACATGCGGACGGCTTAGATAAGGATACAGTTTTCATTGTAGCGGATTCGTGGTCAGCGTTGCTGCTCGTTCGGAACATCTTGTATATAATATCAATAGTTACTTGGTGTACCATCTTATAGACCGCATTGACAAATTACTGTGCCGTAACAAGGTGTCACCCGGGTTCCCGGGTTCGATTCCCGGCGGGGTCAGGGATTTTCTCTGCCTCGTGATGGCTGGGTGTTGTGTGCTGTCCTTAGGTTAGTTAGGTTTAAGTAGTTCTAAGTTCTAGGGGACTTATGACCACAGCAGTTGAGTCCCATAGTGCTCAGAGCCATTTTTTTGAACAAGGTGTCAACATATGAAGGGTGAAGGGGCATCGCGGTGTTAGGAGTAATGACATTGTCGACGCTCTCTTTAAGAATGCCATTTGCGACGCGACAAAGATGAACGAATATGTTCCCCACACAGACGTTCTCCAAGCTTTGTGACAGCAAATGAGAACTTCTTTGGACAACAACAAGTTGCGCCTTTGGTACCAACATGGGAAAGACAGGCACGCAGAAAGAAAAGGCGATTCTCACCCTGACAACACAAATTTCGGCTGTCCACTGCGGTAGCACGAGGCAACCAATTTACTCCCATTCATTAGTGCAACGGGGACAATTCCCAGCAAGCAGGATAAAGATGCTCCTTAGAACGAACGATGTGTCAGTATATAAACATGGGTATAAGTTTATAGCGGTTAGTCAAATTATGATTTAATAAATATGTTTACAGCGTAATATGAAAACTACTTTTAAAAAAGTGAACTCTGGTCTACAGAGAGCTATCATCACTACTGCTGGTCTACAAAACAAATTCTCCAGAGCTGAAACGCTTCTTAGACACTCTATAAAGCTACTCTCACCGCTAAATAGGTCACCGATTCATTTCTGATAGCAGTCACTATAGAAAATGACAGAATCCCAAAAAACGTAGCAAATACTTGGGCATACAATCATACATGTTAAGCACATACAGTAAATCGCAGATCATTTTAATATGCCAAACAGCAACAAATTCATACTACATCATCTCTAAAGCACTCACAGGATAGAGCATAAACGCATTCAAGCACAAAACGTATTAGTGCGCCCATACGGCGTTCACACACACACACACACACACACACACACACACACACACACACACACACAAACGCGTACCCGCACACACACACACGCACACACACACACACACACACACACACACACGCACGTAAATCATAGTCTAGCCACAGAGGAAGGAATTTCCGAAAATGCTCCGGTAGAAGCACAGATATTTAGATATTGCACGAAAGCGACTGGACTGTGGCGAAAATGGGAAAGAAGGGAATCTAAGTGTTTGGGGTGTGGTGCTATAAAAGAATGTCGAAAAGTAGGTGGACTGATGAAAGAAGGACAGAATAATAAGACACCTATTTAGACGTCAGGGAATAACTTCCATGGCACATAAGATAGCTGTACAAGGTAAAAAATCTAAGCTAAGGTAGAGACTGGAATATATCCAACAAATACATGAGACGCCCAATAAAGAACACTGCTATTTTTCTCGGACAGATTCCGTTGAAAAAATGCGGAATTTGCTGTGGGATGTCATGGAATAATCCTGCTTCCGAGCGTATAGCTTCATTATATTCCGATTGGTAGCGACGCTATACGTAGCCTTCAGAATGACGTCTGTAACTAAAGTGCGTTCCAAGCAAAGAGCTGTCATTATGTCTCTTTTGGTGGAAAATCAGAGGATCGTAGTTATTCATAAGAGCCTGCAGAATGTCTTTGGAGACCTGACAGTGACCAAAAGCACTGCAAGTCGTTGGGCGAGGAGTCTGTCATCATCGCAACAAGGTCTCACAAACCTGTCGGATCCCTCACGTGCCACCCAGCCGCACACAGCTGTCACTCCTGCAATGTTGGAACACGTGGACATCCTCATCTGAGCTAATCGACGCATCTCAATCAAACACTCACTGCCAAATGAAAAGTCTCTATCGGCACTCGCCCATCAGTTGGGGTGCTGAAAAAAGGTGTGTGCCCGTTGGGTTCATTGCTGCCTAGCAGAAGACTGTAAAGAGCAACAAAGGACTGTGTGGAATTGCTTGGGTGTTATGAGGCTTAATGCGACAATTTTTTGTCGAACATCGTCACAGGTGATGAACCATTAATAATCACTTCAAACTGTAAAAGAGGGCAGTCCATGGAGTGGCACCACACCACCTCTCCTCCTAAGAAAAAGTTGGGATCTAAAAGGCATACCTTAAGAGCTAAGTGGGCTTCATCTTCACTAGTGTGAAACACATCTCTTCTATGGAATAAGTTCTCATAGTTCTTAAGATATGTATTTTACAGCCCATGTTTACTAGACTTTTATGCTTCGGATGAGCATTTATGTTGTATCCCTGAATGCTGACCATTTCTCCAAGAATATCCTGTATATACCTTCTGAGAAACTTTCAAAAACACTAATAGTACAGAAACTGGGCCGCGGTGGTCTAGCGGTTCTGGCGCTCAGTCCGGAACCGCGAGGCTGCTACGGTCGCAGGTTCGAATCCTGCCTCGGGCATGGATGTGTGTGATGTCTTTAGGTTAGTTAGGTTTAAGTAGTTCTAAGTTCTAGGGGACTGATGACCACAGATGTTAAGTCCCATAGTGCTCAGAGCCATTTGAACCATTTTTGAACAGAAACTGTTCTTTAACTGTCTAATTCTCACTTTATCCCTTTTTTAACAGGGAGAATTTTAATTAGTTTGAAAAACTGGAAACAGCACTTGAGAGACACGCTGCACAGGTGACCTAGAACATTCTGACAAGCAGTGACCTGAGCTGCGTAAGCCTGTCTGATATTTTGTTACACTCTTTTGAGTCTATACTTTCAGTTATTTAAGAATTGATTAGTTCCCCACTTTCTTGCTCCCAGTTGCTGTATATTGTAGGCTACCTATTTATTTGTTTCCTTCAGTGAAAAAACTGGAACGAGAGAATGGGTCAATACATAGAGGTGGATAGTGCTTATTGTTATTTTATAGAGGTGACTGCTACTACTGTATGTCTATTCGAAAATATTCTCTGACTTACTGACATGCTAAGAAAATAGTTCAAGGTTTATCAAGCTATCACACAATTTTAGTATCCTACTAAGAACATCATGTAGCAGTAGGAATTACCTTTCTAGTGACCATGTGAGGTTTTATAACCATCTTAGTGATTTGTATTTTTGAAATTTATGCCCATCAGTGGTATTTACAGTTCTTGACACACTAAATCTGCCACATCTTCACTTGATTGTTTATCATTAGGTCTCATCTTTGCTGCCATTGTAGTTTTTTGTTTTTGTTTTTAACTTTTATTTGCTGTTGACCACATGTAGTGAAATAGGCCTTATAATGATATCAAGATACATAAGAAGTTACTGTATTAGTTAGTGTTTACATTAAAAGTACAAATTATTTATGCTACATTTATCAATGGTTATTGCAATCATCTATGTTACAAGTATCCAAGAATTCTGTAATACTGTAGTATAGATTGTCTATTAACCATTTGTGCAGTTTACTTTTAAAATTATTGAAAGGTGTGTTGAGTGCAGTATGAGGTAATTTGTTAAATAATTTGAAACAGTTCACTTTATGGTGGCAACGGTACTGGAAGTTTCCGTTAGACACCAATAGCTGTGGTACAGTTTCTGTCGGACCCAATGGTGTGCGACTCCTGAGCCACGCCTCCAGCTGCTCCGTACCACAAGCGCACCCCGCCGCTGCAACAATGGATAACCGGCGGCAGACACTCAACTCAGTCGCACTCGGACCAACTCTCTGTGGCGCCATCATTCATGCTTTTTACAGTGAGCCACTTCCCTGTTGATGTTGTGGCAGCTGTATTCTGTTTCTTGCTGCATTATTTGTAATTAGTCAAAAAAATGGTTCAAATGGCTCTGAGCACTATAGGACTTAACATCTGAGGTCATCAGTCCCCTAGAACTTAGAACTATTTAAATCCAACTAACCTAAGGACATCACACACATCCATGCCCGAGGCAGGATTCAAAAGTGCGACCGTAGCGGTCGCCCGGTTCCAGACTGAAGCGCCTAGAACCGCTCGGCCACCTTCTTTGACTTCCGGAAGGCGTTCGATGCAGTTCCGCACTGTCGCCTGATAAACAAAGCAAGAGCCTACGGAATATCAGACCAGCTGTGTGGCTGGATTGAAGAATTTTTAGCAAACAGAACACAGCATGTTGTTATCAATGGAGAGACGTCTACAGACGTTAAAGTAACCTCTGGCGTGCCATAGGGGAGTGTTGTGGGACCATTACTTTTCACAATATATATAAATGACCTAGTAAATAGTGTCGGAAGTTCCATGCGGCTTTTCGCGGATGATGCTGTAGTATACAGAGAAGTTACAGCATTAGAAAAATGTAGCGAAATGCAGGAAGATCTGCAGCGGATAGGCACTTGGTGCAGGGAGTGGCAACTACCCTTAACATAGACAAATGTAATGTATTGCGAGTACATAGAAAGAAGGATCCTTTATTGTATGATTACATGATAGCGGAACAAACACTGGTAGCAGTTACTTCTGTAAAATATCTGGGAGTATGCGTGCGGAACGATTTGAAGTGGAATGATCACATAAAATTAATTGTTGGAAAGGCGGCTACCAGGTTGAGATTCATTGGGAGAGTCCTTAGAAAATGTAGTCCATCAACAAAGGAGGTGGCTTACAAAACACTCGTTCGACCTGTACTTGAGGATTGCTCATCAGTGTGGGATCCGTACCAGATCGGGTTGACGGAAGAGATAGAGAAGATCCAAAGAACAGCGGCGCGTTTCGTCACAGGGTTATTTGGTAACCATGATAGCGTTACGGAGATGTTTAGCAAACTCAAGTGGCAGACTCTGCAAGAGAGGCGCTCTGCATCGCGGTGTAGCTTGCTCGCCATGTTTCGAGAGGGTGCGTTTCTGGATGAGGTATCGAATATATTGCTTCCACCTACTTATACCTCCCGAGGAGATCACGAATGTAAAATTAGAGAGATTCAAGCGCGCACGGAGCCTTTCAGACAGTCGTTCTTCCCGCGAACCATACGCGACTGGAACAGAAAAGGGAGGTAATGACAGTGGCACGTAAAGTGCCCTCCGCCACACACCGTTGGGTGGCTTGCTGAGTATAAATGTAGATGTAGATGTAGAACTGCCGGCTGTAATTAGTCATTATCATCCGCTTGGAGAAGAACAATTTAGGTGGATCTTCTGTTTAATGCATTAACTTCTTTGCTAATCACTTGTGCTCCTCGCCAACTTTCCTATAGCGACAGTTGCTCCACCATATATTCACCAAAAATATTTGAATTAATTGTCATTGACGGCATGTACAATTGTTTATCTAAGAATGTTGAACAAGGTTGTTTGCCGTACTGAAGAGTAGGACTGGAGTTCAAGTGCGGCATGCAACCGTAAGGGCTGAAAACAGGCGTGAGAATTTCTCCAGAGACAGGTAACACGGTGCGAGGGCGGTGCTGGAGGGGAATACAGCGAGAACACAGGGCGAGCACTTAACCTGTAGGCTGGCGGCTCACCGTGGAGCGAGGCGCGGCTGGTGGCGTTAATGCGAATACAAACTGGCTGGTTATGCAGATGCCTGCCGGCCCTAATAGACCCCGGTACGGCTCCTGAAGTGAGGAGCAGGTAGCTCAGACTCCTCTCTGTAGTCGACTACCGTAGCCTGTGTCAGCCGAGACACATTTTCAAGTATGATATTTCAGTAACGTCCACAAACGATGTTTTGGACATTTGTTAAACCCAATAATTTATCTGATAGATTCCGTTCCACACAAAAAGTATTGTAAACAGGTGCAGTGGTACACTGACGGGTCAAAGCAATGTGATAACTGTCCATAGATAGAATGAAAACCGAGCGAGGTGGTGGAGTGGTTAGCACACTTGGGAGAACGATGGCTCAGACCTGCGTATGGCCATCCTGCTTTACGTTTTCCGTGATTCCCCTAAATCGCTTCAGGCAAATGCAGGCATGGTTCCTTAGGAACGGTACGTCCGATTTCCTCCCATTCTTCCCAAATCCGATGGGACCGATGTCCTCGCTGTTAGGCCCCCTCCTCCAAATCAACCAACCAAACAACGGAGAAAGGTAGCCTGCTGGTGTTGCTGCAGGCACGTGACGAGGTAAAGATAGTAATTACACTGACCAGAGACGAATTATCCTAGCAACGCTACGGGCCATCAATAGGGAAATCCCCTGTCTGTTCGTTTTATTTCGTCTCATGTTTGTACTCTGTTTTTACTTAGGACGTTGGTATTGCGGTTGCTAAGGGTTTATTTCTCGATTTTCATTTTCAGTTGTAATTCACTGTCATCATTTGGCCATTTGGAGACAATGAGTGGGGCTGTGGAAGTAGAAAATGAAGTGTGAGTTGAAAAATCGGAATATTTACGAGATATGTCTGAGCTCAGTACAGGGTTGACAGTAGCGGAGGCAGCCAGAACCATTTAGGCCGTGTGCGGGGATAATGCCATTAAACAGAGGGCGGCAAGAAAATGTTTTCCTCTTTTTAAGCAGGATCGTTTTGACATTAACGACTCTCCACGTTCTTGAAGAACTTAGGGGTTTGATGAAGAACCTTTAATCGTATTAATCCACAATGAGCCACGTCTCTATACTCGAGAAGTGGCGGGTGTGATGATGTTTGGTGATTCAAACACCGTGCGACATTTGCATGCAATGCATACCGTTAAAAATTCGTGTGTATAGGGGCCGCATTCTCTAAGCCAAAATCACGAAAACCAGTGGGTGGGCAAATGTGCATTTCTGCTTGTTCTCCATCAACCGACTCACGAACAACACCGGCCATTTCTATCCTTTATCGTTACTGGTCACGAGAAAATGTGTTTTTATGCTATTAAAAGGAAATGGGAGGAGTGGTTGAGACCAAACGAAGCAGCAACTCCCCGTTCAGAGACCTGCGCGTGTCCACCAAAGACAATGCTGTGCATCTGGTGGAACAGTGACGGTGAGGCATACTAACTGCTTCCCGGAGGTGTTACCATCACTGCTGACATTCTTTGTCAAAAACTGAGACGTTTTGCAGACGCAATCCAAGAACAACGGCCATGAAGACTGCATAAAGTGATGGTACTCCACAGTAACGCCCAACCGCATTCTGCTAAAAAAACACTACACGGGAGAGGAGTTGAGAATTCATTCCGCACCCACATTATTCACCTGATCTTAGGCTCTTAGATTTTCATCTTCTCTGCTCTCAGTTGAACAACCTTCAAGGAACTTCTTTACCGGTGAAAATGCGCCCCGAACATAGCTCGACGAGTTCTTCACCCAGACCCATGTGATTTCGACAGGCGTGAAATCGAAAAGATGCTCCAGCGTTGGCAGACTGAAGGAGAATGTATTACTGATGACTGAAGACTCTGTTATGTGTATCTTTTGTATTTATTAAACTTACGGAGAAACGCTACGAACTTATGCACCAATCGAATATTTAGGCATCGAGAACAAGTGTTTGCGTAGAAAACATAATTGTACAACGAAAATGTTTACAGAATTGAAAGTTGAAACCGTCATTTTGTTTCCATAGCAAATGTTCAAAACATAGAATAAGAAGTAAACTAGACACACCTATGTTTTAAACTCACACTAATTGTTCAATTTAACAATAAGTAATACAAGTAAATGAAAATATGAGTCGTACACAATTTTCGGTGTACTAATTTACAATCACATTATACAGGGCAATGTCTTCAGAAACAAAAAGAGAGGATGCTGTTTGAGGAAAGAGGAAATCGATACTCATCTCAAGTCTTCAAAAGTTCCGATCGTTCATAGTCAAATTTGGAACACGAAAACAAGACGTGTTTTACATCAGCTTCACATTCAAATGCCAGGGAATTATAAATATTCATTCATTGCATCTACACAGATGTACAGGAAACGAGACATTGTTAAAATGGAGTCGAATGATGGTGGAGCCGGCCGTTGTAGCCGAACGGTTCTAGGCGCTTCAGTCTGGAACCGCGCGACCGCTACGGTCGCAGGTTCGAATCCTGCCTCGGGCATGGATGTGTGTGATGTCCTTAGGTTAGTTAGGTTTAAGTAGTTCTAAGTTCTAGGGACTGATGACCACAGCAGTTAAGTCCCATAGTTCTCAGAGCCATTTGAACCATTTTTGAATGATGGTGGAAATCGTAGATCGGTCCAAATGCGTCCTCTCAAACCGTGGCCTTGTAGGAAACTGAAGCTATAATACTTCGAAATACCCACGTTTCATTTGTTGGGAGACACTCCGCATCTCTTGCCATTGGTGTTTCCCGTGGCTCTTGACTTCATGTAAGTAGCCTTTATACAATTTCAAATCGAGAACAGTTCCTGTATGTATGCAACTTGCTTCGCTACCACACGAACTTCCTCATTATAGCGGATTCCAGCATTGAAATAAACCAACAGCAGAATAATTGTTTACCCTCTCCCTTTACAGTGAATTTATCACATTACCACAACTTTTGTGCTGAATATTTTTATGAACAGTCTGGAAGTCGGACACGATTAATATTTTTAGGTAGGAAGTTGAATAAACAAACTTAGTTCCTTCCAAAGTTGCCACAAAAAATGACTCTGAGCACTATGAGACTTAACATCTATGGTCATCAGTCCCCTAGAACTTAGAACTGCTTAAACCTAACTAACCTAAGGACATCACACAACACCCAGTCATCACGAGGCAGAGAAAAAAATTGCCACATGTCCACTGTAGAAAATTGAACCAATTTATGGGTTAAATGATACGGATAGGATGGCATAGGAATGCACATCCAGTATACACCTGGCGTGGGATTTTGGATCCATCAGCTTATATACAAATACAATGAGGCCACTGAGCCTCAGTAAGGTAATTATATCTGCAATTTACGTTATCATTCAGAGAGTTTGTCATATCATAATAATCAACTAGAATATGGCAGCTGAATGTGTCAATATTGCATTCGGTTAAAGGCAAATATGAAGAACATCGTTGGATGTGAAAGGTCCGCCAGTTATTAAAAAAAAAAGTTTTTTCCAACCTCCCAAACATTGTTTCAGCACTTCTGTGCCATCATCAGTGAGTTTCTGTTTCATTTAATCTGTAATGTGAACATTTTTACTAAATGATTAAAAAATTGTGGGAATATTTAGTTCAAACAACATTTCTTTTCTTTTAGTTAATACCTTTACACTCTGTTTGCTTGGTTTTTCAGGACCACTTGTGTCTTATTTATTACAGGTAGCCTGTCAACTGCAACCAAACGACGATGATGAGAAGTTGTCGGGAGCTAACCTATTATTCTATGCTTTAAACGCAATTTAGTTTGTCGCGATATTTCGCGCCTATATTCGTTTTTACTTACGTTTTTGTATGGCAAGTGCCTATATTCGGTTTTACTTACGTTTTATTATGGCAGGTCCTTTTTTTCTCAGCATCCTGAGGAGGTTTTGTGAAACACACGTAAATGTCACACACATTTTCAAAAATATGGTCGGAGAAGCACTTTGCGCTTTAACACAATTAAAGTACGTTTTGGTGAAGTGCCAAGTGCTTTTATAACCATATTTCTGAAAATATGTGTTATATTTGTCTGTGCTTTACAACATCTCCTTAGGATGCTGAGAAAAAAGGACTTGCCATAATAAAACGTAAGTAAAACCGAATATAGGCGCGAAATATCGCGACACACTAACTTATGATTAAAGCATAGAATGACAGGTTAGCTCCCAACAAAATTTCTCATCAACTTCGTCTGATTGTAGATGACAAGCTACCTGTAATAAATAAGACAGAAGTGGTCCTGAAAAACCATGCAAACCGATTGTAACGGTATTAATTAAAAGAAACTAATTATTGTTTGAGCTAAATATTCATGTAATTTTGTAATCACTTAGTTAAAATATTCTCATTACCGATTAAATAAAATAGAAACCCACTGATGATGGCACAGAGGCGCTGAAACATGTTTGGGAGCTTGAAAAAACTGTGTTTTGCATAATTGGAGGACCTTACATCCAACAATTTTAACTGCAAACGTGGTAAATACATGGAGCTGCAAATCCAAATGATGAATATGAAGAACATCGTAGAGACTGAATGGGCAGGATATCGATTCGAAGCTTGTGCAACGACCGGAATTTCAGGCATGCAGTGTTTGCTGGACAAGGTATGTACTCTTATAGACAGGATATTCCATGAAGGCCAATCCTTGAATGAAAAATTCTACTGACAGCTTTTTAAGTCTAATGCTTAACGGTATATCTCGCGAATGCACTGAAAGAGCATCTGCAGGCGTCGAACACATGACGTAAGAGCCTTTGACAAAGAATACTGTTACGGTCCGGCATCAGGACAAGAGGATCTCGGAACGACGAAACTGTTCAGCTGCTCGCGTGCTACTGTCGTTAGCGTCAAGAGAAAACGGTTGAACGACGGAGAAACAGACTGATTAATTGTAGGAGCGATACCCTGTAGCACATTACACAAACTACAGCATGCACACACTTTACTCTACACTACTGGCCATTAAAATTGCTACACCATGAAGAAATGCGGATGATAAACGGTTATTCATTTGACAAATATATTATACTAGAACTGACATTTGATTACAGTATCACGCAATTTGGATGCATAGATCCTGAGAAGTAGGCCGGTGTGGCCGAGAGGTTCTACGCGCTTCAGTCTGGAACCGCGCGACCGCTACGGTCGCAGGTTCGAATCCTGCCTCGGGCATGGATGTGTGTGATGTCCTTAGGTTATCTAGGTTTAAGTAGTTCTAAGTTGTGGGGGACTCAAGACCTCAGATGTTAAGTCCCATAGTACTCAGAGCCATTTGAACCATTTTTTTTTATCCTGAGAAATCAGTACCCAGAACAACCACATCTGGCCGTAATAATGGCCTTGATACGCCTGGGCATTGGGTCAAACAGAGCTTGGATGGCGTGTACAGGTGCAGCTGCCCATGCAGCTTCAACGTGATACCACAGTTCATCAAGAGTAGTGACTGGCTCAGCCACCATTGACCAGACATTTTCAATTGGTGAGAGATCTGGAGAATGTGTTGGCCAGGGCAGCAGTCGAACATTTTCTGAATCCAGAAAGGCCCGTACAGGACCTGCAACATGCGGTCGTGCATTATTCTGCTGAAATGTAGGGTTTCGCAGGGATCGAATGAAGGGTAGAACCACAGGTCGTAACATATTTGAAACGTAACGTCCAGTGTTCAATGTTCCGTCAGTGAGAACAAGAGGTGACCTAGACGTGTTACCGATGGCACCCTATACCATCACGCCGGGTGATACGCCAGTATGGCGATGACAAATACACGCTTCCAATGTGCGTTTACCGCGATGTCGCCAAACACGGATGCGACCATCATGAAGCTGTAAACAGAACCTTGATTCATCCGAAAAAATTACGTTTTGCCATTCGTGCACCCAGGTTCGTCGTTGAGTACACTATCGCTCCTGTCTATGATGCAGCGTCAAGGGTAAGCGCAGCCATGGCCTCCGAGCTAATAGTCCATGATGCTTCAAAAGTCGTCGAACCGTTCGTGCAGATGGTAGTTGTCCTGCAAACGTCTCCATCTGTTGACTCAGGGATCGAGACGTGGCTGCACGATCCGTTACAGCCATGCGGATAAGAAGCCTGTCATCTCGACTGCTAGTGATACGAGGCCGTTTGGATCCAGCACGGCGTTCCGTATTACCCTCCTGAACCCACCGATTCCATATTCTCTTAACAGTCATTGGATCTTGACCAACGCGAGCAGCAATGTCGCTATAGGCTACAATCCGACCTTTATCAAAGTCGGAAACGTGATGGTACGCATTTCTCCTCCTTACACGAGGCATCACGACAACGTTTCAATAGGCAATGCCGGTCAACTGCTGTTTGTGTATGAGAAATCGTTTGGAAACTTTCCTTATATCAGCACGTTGTAGGTGTCGCCACCGGCGCTAGCCTTGTGTAAATGCTCCGAAATGCTAATCATTTGCATATCACAGAATCTTCTTCATGTCGGTTAAATTTCTCTTCTGTAGCACGTCATCTTCGTGGCGAAGCAATTTTAATGGCCAGTAGTGTCCATGTAAACGTTATTACAGATATTCGGATTTAAGTTATGACATGTTCGATATGCCTACCATCATTGGCGATGATGTGGCGCAGACGAATAGCGAAATTCTGCAAAAAAAAATAAAATAAAATATCAAATGGCTCTAAGCACTATGGGACTTAACTTCAGAGGTCATCAGTCTCCTAGACTCAGAACTACTTAAACATAACTAACCTAAGACCATCACACTCATCCATGCCCGAGGCAGGATTAGAACCCGCCACCGTAGCAGCAGCATGGTTCCGGACGGAACCGCCTAGAACCGCTCGGCCCCAGCGGCTGGCGATATTATGCATGACACGCTGAAGTTTCGGAACGTCGACGCTGTCGATGAGCTCCTGAATAGCTATTTTCGGCTCAGCAATGGTTTTGGGGTTACTGCTGTACATCTTGTCTTTCATATAGCCCCACAAATACGGGCCGCATGTGTCAGATCCGGAGAATATGGCAGCCAATCGAGGGACATGTCAGCGGCCTTGGGTACCCCAGAGCCAGAATGCGGTTACCAAAGTGCTCCTCCAAGACATCACTCTCCAGCTTCGATGATGGCGAGCTTTTTCTTGCACGAACCACATCTTGTCGAAATCAGGGTCACTTTGGAGAAAGGTGGTGAGATCATCTTCCAAAACTTCCTGTACCATTCGGTAGTCACTGTGTCATTAAGGGATATCGCACCGTTTTTTCTGCTGTTGGACATTGCATACCACACAGTCACCTGTTGAAAGTGAAGAGACATCTCGATCGCGAAATGCCGATTCTCAGTTCCCAAAGTGAGCCAAGTTTCCTTACTGACGAACCCATCCAAATGAAAGTGAGCCTCGTCGCTAAACCAAATCGTACAGCGCATACTAATTCCCATCATGCGCCGTGGCCAACCGTGCAGTTTGAACAGTTCAGAATTTATCACTATTTTATTCCATGTAGTTCAGTAATAGTCACCCTGTACTTAAAAACCTCGCCACTATAAAATTCTGTGGATGGCTTATCGAGAAACAAAATTATGCAGACTTCGTTATGGATTACCTTCGGCGATTTAAAATATCGGTGACTGCAGTCAAACAAAGATAATTAAAGTTTCCTGACATTTCAGCTGGAGAGGAATCTCTGAATCTGAATAATTTAATCTTCTTACTAGAGAAGGTTATTTGTCTAGATCGAAAAATATATGCAGTATGTATACAACTAGTTTCGGCGAGTTAAATTCCCGTCTTCAGATCACTTCTATACATACACTTTTATGACGCTCTCGGTAGTGGACGGCCATTTAGTCATGGGTATATCTGGCGACAACTCGTTGAGGAAGACGCAACAGTGTAACGTTATACGTTACACAACCATTATGCAACCGCGAATCAATCAAATACATTTGACCCACAGGATATTGCCTGCTGTGTCCGTGTTGACGGCTGACGGCACACTATGCAAATCATTGTACAAGTGCTGGGGGCACTTTGGAACTCAGTACTGATTCCTTCCGCAGGTTTCGTGTGAATTCTTACAACTACCATCCCTGACTATTATGTCTCTCTACGCACTCGTTACCCTTTACATCCTTCTTCCCAACCCGTTCTCCTTCATTTCCTAGTTATCTTAGCTAGTATATACTCCTTAGATTTCCCTCCTCCATAACTTGCTATACGTAAGAAAATATCTATTTTGTACACCTACAGATTCTTTTTACACTTTCTGCTATTATTATTATTATTATATCAGAATTGTTCTACAGACACTCAAATCATTTTATTACTAGTTGCTAAATAAAATTATTGTTATTTCTTAATCAGCTATGATGTAAAAATAGATATTGTATGTATGTCACCCAACTACAATATAAGAGATGGCCTCAAGGACCTAATCCTATGAGGTAAATAAGTAAATAAAAACAAACAAAAAGTATCGCTCAGTGGTCCCGTTTGTCATTATATGAGATTTTTCTGTCATGTTTGAGTTGTGGATTATTCTTCGAGTTTGCACATCACGATCTCATCGCCAACAGTCGACTTGTGCAGCTTTAGGTTAGAAGCGTCCTTGATGAATTTTGTTATTCGGGTGACATCCAGTGACTAGTCCAGGTACGAAGTCACTGGGTATTCATGACAGACCAATTCTGCTGTTACTTCTTCTGTACCGACACCACAATACTCCTCGTCACTCGTGGCATTTAATGGTCCATTTCGCATTATTTAGGGATGCAGAATAATTTTGATCAGATAGTATAACTTAAGGGTGGCAACGGCCTTGCCGCAGTGGATACACCGGTTCCCGTGAGATCACCGAAGTTAAGCGCTGTCGGGCGTGGTCGGCACTTGGATGGGTGACCACCCAGGCCGCTATGCGCTGTTGCCATTTTTCGGGGTGCACTCAGCCTCGTGATGCTCATTGAGGAGCTACTCGACCGAATAGTAGTGACTTCGGTCAAGATTACCATCATAACGACCGGGAGAGCGGTGTGCTGACCCCACGCCCCTCCTATCCGCATCCTACACTGAGGATGACACAGCGGTCAGATGGTCCAGGTAGGCCACTCGTGGCCTGAAGACGGAGTATAACTTAAGGAAATTCCAACTTTTCTAAATCACAACTGCTACTTAGCAAGTTAACGAATGGAGCATTTTCCTTGCAAGTCGTGTTTTCCCTATTTTCATTAACGATTGAATTCATTAATGGCATTCATGTACATAACGCTTGCTGTGGAGCGTTATTTATTTTCCCTTGAAACTTCCGTTGATAACTCAATCTCGAGGAAGAGACGGCGGTAGGAGACCGCCCTAAAATGTAGCAGGACAACCCGGCGTTTAGCAGCCGAGACAGTGCTAAAAGCGGCTCCTCTGCCCACAACCGTAATTAGAGCTAAATAATCGCTGTTGCATTGCCAGAAGGCTGGGCGTGGTTAAGCCCCACAAATCTGGCCCGCCGGCGCGTCACGCGAACACAGTCCTTAGTGGTGAGGGCGGGGCCTTCAGTTATGCCGCCGAGCACCAACGTGGACGACGTTCTGACGGCAGCGCCAGATTTAGCGATTAGGGTGGGTGTGAATCATTCGTGTTTCTAAAAAAACTGCAATTGGTCAGCTGACGTTGCCGTGCGAAGGAGCCAGTCCCAGAATCGTTTACGTACTTCTGGCTCTATGGTGCTGGGTTGACTGTATAGTGTCTTTTGGAAGAAATCCGTGATGGAATATCCTTTCGTATCAAAAACGAATCTTACAGTGTCTTCACGTCGATGACCACCTGTTTTGCTTTCTTCTGTGTTGGTATGCAAACAGTCTAACGCATGCACAATTTTGAATTGGTTACCAGCTCGTATCGTGGCCTGCAAAAAATTTTGATAAAAGCTTCTTACCACGTCTGCAAAGTTACCAGCACGTATCGTGACGTTTCATAAAATCTTGTTATACGTCCGTAATTTTGAGATCACCAACCATGTCAGATGGTGTCCACAGAGACGAACACTCCATTGAAAATGATAACTGTTGATGGTTAATCAGTTGTTTTAAAATATTGACTTGTAGAAGTACCTGGTGGAAGAACTGACAACCCTTCGCCTACAAGAAAGGGTACGACAGCATTGTTGGCAGATAATATTGAGAACAACGGAGAGGCAATTTGATGATTGTTTGGATAGGTATAGGTAAAGAAGGAAACGGTAAAGTATGAACTGCGGCTCACAACAGCGAATAGAGACATAAGTATCACTTAAAGTTTTCTGTTTATCGACACAGGAGGATCATTCCAAAACAAAATATTTTTACATAAATATCACTGAAAAGAATCATTCAGAAAGTAATACGTCAATATCCACATGACTAATCTGCAATTGACACTTCAGTGCATGGCAGAGGGTTCTTCGATTTGTCTACCGTTCCACTCCCTAACGGCACTTGGAAAAGACGAACACAGCAACAATAAAATATTTTTACAGTCACTGCAGAAAGTTTGTCATAAACATTCCTTGAAAAGATCTCGCCGTAACGAAAAACACCTTTGTTTCGATGACTGCCATCCTAACTTTCTTATCATAACCGTGGCACTCCCCTATTTCGTGATAATACAACAAAATCTGCTCTTCATTCGACTTCTTCAATGCCCTCCATAAATGCTATCTGGTAAGGATCCCATAATGTAGCAGAGGACGAACAAGCGCAGTGCAGCCAGTCTCTTTGGTAGACTTCTTGCACTTTCTAAGCGTCCTGACAATATAAGGTCCCTTTTTTTCTCCCTCTCTTTTTTCCTCACATTATTTGTGTCATCGTCCCAATTTAAGCTGTTCTGAACTGTAGTCATTTGCCTCGTAAACGAAACTTAACGAATTTCCTCTTGTACTCATGTCGATGACCTCACTCTTTTCGTTAGTGAGAGACAGTTGCCACTTTTCACACCATACAGATATCTTGTCTGAATCATTTTGCAATTGGTTTTGATCTTCTGTTGACTTTAATAGACGGTAAATAATAGCATCATCAGCAAACAGTCTAAGAAGGATGCTCAGATTGTCTCCTAAATGGTTTAAGCGGAATGGGAAGAGCAGGGTGTTACAACACTTCCTTGGGGAATGCAGGGTATCACTTCTGTTTTACTCGAAGATTTTCTGTTGTTTACTACTACCGCAATTTTTCTGACACGAAATTGCGAATATGGGGTACAACTGAAGAGATACTCCACAGACACGCAATTTTACTAGAAGTCTCTTCTTAAATACTGTGTCAGAAGCCTTCTGGAAGTCTAGAAATATGGAATAAATTTGAGATCCATTGTCGACAGCATTCATACTTCTCACATTTCCCATTTATTTAAATGGAAACGGCGGTAGACGCAAAAAGCGCATTACCACAGGTAAATATCGAATGATTTCAACGACATACTTTAATTTATCCCACATACTCACCACCATTAGTTAACAACTATTGTCAATGATGAACAAAAGCCTACATACCATGTTCGTAAAAACGGGAATCAGCTGAGGCTAATGTTATAGTTTTGACGCCAGCATCTGTCTCTGGGAAATTCTGGCAGCATATTCATACTCTCATAGGCTCAAAGAGATGTAAATCTGGAGTCTCTAACTTAGGTCTGTACGATGGACGCGTTAGAAGCGTCCAGACAAATCTGACAATGAGATACACGTTGGAGTAACTGTTGTTGTGTTGCAGTCGGAAGTTGTCCGTTTCTAGACTGACTAGGAAATTCGCATTTTCAGCCTCGTCATTGTTGTCTTTCTGCTTTCTAATTTGACAACTGTTTTAGGCTCTGAGGCACCTATAAGAACTTCCTGTTCCAGAAGGGTTCGCACACCAGTTTGCTTGTAAATGGGCTATATTGTAATTTGTTAGAGAATTCGTACGTCGCCATTCGCTGGGCTGTATTTTGAATTCTGGCTCATAGAGAATTGTCACATTTGTATGATATCTGTTAAATCGAGTGTGACTTCATTATAAGTGACTTAACAAATAGCTGTGGACATTAAACACCCACTTGACATTTTTCTGACTAAAGAAACCATCTATGCAACGTGAATAAAGCCCAAAGAAGATGATATTATTATGCGGACTGTCCTGAGGAACGATTTACCAGAGACACCATACTTAACACATCGGAATTTCTTTTCGCATTTGAAATAGTATACTATTGATTGAGACCTAGTAATGTGAGGCTGTCGAGGAACATAATATGCAGACTACGAAGCAGCTGATCCCCAGAAACTATCGAGGCTAACTTACCTTCTATTATTTGAAAATAATATACTAACGCAAAGAAATGCTTTGTTAACTGCTCGGAGCAGAAGCGGCACCAATTGAACTCTCGGTTGAATTAAAGCACGAGAAAGTTTCTGTAACAAGCCAGTAGTGCAAGCCTCACAGTTGTTCGATACTACCACCTTGAAAAATATTTTATTTACATTAAAGCGATGAAAAGAACGAAATAGTAGTCAAACTTTTGTTTTTACTTCAGGAATATTATTTGATTCCAAAAAGCACAAGTACTCTGCAACAACCAGAGTTATGTTACACTATTTCTTTGTTACCCTCTGCAAAGCCATACAAAAATATATACCCTCACGTAAATTAGAAAAAAATATAAAATACCAAACATTTTGGTGAATGAGATATCGGCTTGGTAAACCCGATAATGAATCAAATAAAACTCAACTAAAACGGGAGCTGTGCCACATCGATCGATTGTCACTTTGCTACTCATTCGCTAACGTTGCCTAAGCAACCACAATGATCCCAAATAGCTCGGCAGGCTTTAAAATAAAGAAACACGTCACCTAGTGTTGCGGAATCTGCGCATAGAGAGGAACCATTTATGCTTGTTATAATCAGTTTTTCAATACAAGCTCATTGTTGCTTTCATGCACGTCTGCCTCTCACTCAATATTTGAGAGATTAGTCATTTTCCGACACTCAGTACTAGAATAAGAGAGCGTGATGAAAAGAAATGCCAATTTTTTATGTGAAAACTCATCAGGATTTTTAAATAAAACAAATGTTGTTAGCATTCTACATATTTATTTTTCACGTTTACATATTTGCAGCCCACTGGCGCTAAACAGCTTCGAACTGTAGCGTGTAACACGGCGGTGTGTAACGTAACTATGTCGGTGCATGTGAAACAGCGTGTTGCAATCGAGTTTATAATTAGAAGAGTTCTTCCGCACAAGGAGCACGCACTCTTTCAGCTTGAAAAAGCAGCATCACAGATGAACACTGCACTCCGACCCCTTGGGTTCATCGTCATTGATCATCCTCGATTCAGTCCTCATTTGTTCCCAATACCTCAAGTGTTCGTAGGTAGATTGGTTATGATGAGAAATAAATGTGTATACGTGGAGATGAACTTCAAGGCAATATTATAGAAGTGGAATAGGACGTAAATGAAGATGAGTTAGGAAATATGGCTGCACAATAATAACACGAATTCTTCACAGATGAATGGAAAAACTGATGGAAGTCGACCTCAGTGAAGATCATTTTGGATTCTGGAGAAATGTAGGAACACGAGGCAGTACTGACCCTACGACTTACCGTAGCAGACAGGTCAAAGTAATGCAAAGCTGAATTCATAGTATTTTCACACTAAGAGAAAGCTTTTGACAGTGTTGATTGGAATACTCTCAGAAATTATGAAGTTAGCAAGAAAAAGATACAGGGAGCGAAAGGCTATTTACAACTGGTACAACTGGCCGACAACATTGCAGTTCTGTCAGAGACAGCAAACGACTTGGAAGAGCAGTTAAAAGGAATGGACGGTGTCTTGAAACGAAGACATAAGATGAACATCAGCAAAAGCAATACAAGGGTAATGGAATATACGCGAATTAAATCAAATGATGAGAGGGAGTTAGATTAGAAAACGAGGTACTTACAGTACTAGATGAATTTTGGTTTTGGAAAATAACTGATGACGGCCGAGGTAGGGAGGATGTAGACTAGCCATGGGAAGGAACGAATTTTTGAAGACGAGAAGTATGTCAACATCGAATGTGTAATTAATTGTTGTGAAGTCTTTTCTGAAAGTGTTTGTAGGAAGTGTTGCAATAAATGGAAATGTAACATGGATGATAAAAAAGTTAGACAAAAAGAGAATGGAAAATTTTGAAATGTGTTGCTATAAAAGAATTCTGAAGATTAGATGGTTAGGTCACGTAACTAATGAGAAGGTACAGATCAGAATTGCGGATAAAAGAAATATGTGACACAACGTGACTAGAAAAAGGGATCGATTGATAGGACACATTCATAGACGTCAAGGGGTCATCAAGTTAATACTGGAGGGAAGGATGGGGAGTAAAAATCGTAAAGGGAAATCAAGATAATGAAAATGGTATGCAAATGCAGATGGGTGTAAGTTGCAACAGTTATTCGGAGGTGAAGAGGCTTGCACAGAATAAGGTAGCTTGGAGAGCCGCGACTTCGGACTCAACACCACAGAAACAACTGAATGAAGGGAAGAAACGTAGAATGTTTGTGTCGTTCGTTTTATTTGAAAAGCTTTAAGAGTTTTATTTGTTTTTAACTTTAAGGTTTATCTTATAAAAAATTCGGAGACATTACTTTTCAACACGCCCTAGTGGAACGGGAATGGAGACCGATAGTACCGGAAAAATGTACCCTCCGCCATGTACTGTACAGTGGCTTGCCAAATATTTATGTAGACGTAGATGTATATGTGGATACCGGGTGTAGATTAAGAATCAACTCCTACACTGTGGCAAGCAGCGAGTGTTAACTTTGTTTCTCCACGGTCTGTGGACATAATTAGCGAAAACAAAGCAATGTAGTGAAACAGAGACCCAGAAAGGTGGCGTGTGTGTGTCTGCTCTCTGTGTGGGCCTTAATGGGAGCCGAAGCGTGGCCCGCGCGGCCGATACGTTTCCCCGGGCTTCCCGAACTAATTACCGAGGCCCTGCTCCTGGGGCTTGTTTACCGTAACCGCGGCGGGAGGCGTAGAGGCGCTCCCAGAAAGGGCCTGCCCTGCCCCTCGCCTCCTGCCCTTCCCTCGCCGTGCCTTGATTCTCCTTCCGCCCCCGCTCGAGAAAGCGTCGGCGGCGCCGCAGGCGCCACCCAGGGACACGAGATCCGGAAGGCGCACCGCCGGCCGCAATTTCCTCACGTATTCCCCCAGCACCCCCCCCCCCCCCCCCACACACACACACGCACTGCTTACATCACTCCAAACTGGCTCGAGGAATTACGTCTTGGAACTGAATACTGTTTCCGTTTGCAATCGATATTATCCAATGTATCTCATTCATTGGCTATGGCATTTGCGAAACTTTAACACACAGAGGTTAACAGCTTGAGAATTTGAAATAATCAGCCATGGTATACCACAAGGTTGTATTTTAGGTCCTCTATTGTTTCTGATATACACAAAACTTCATCTTCCAATTTCAGAAGAATGCAAATTTCCTTCAGCACCCCCCCCCCCCAATCCCTTCCCCAACTAACACACACACATACAAACACATACTATAGTGAGGGTTGGCTATAATGACATGCATGTGAATATGGGGGAGTATGATGACTTTTGAAGGGAGCGTGTTTATTCATGTCAGCCATTGTGACATCATTGAATCCTGCTGTTTGCGACGAAATAAAGATTTAATAAACTTTTGCAAACGTCCGCTCGCTGTATTTTTTAAAGTTTTGTGTACATTGAAGGCGTTTAGTAAATTTCGTACTTTCGTTTTCAGCTGACGTTTATTATTGTTTCTAGTGAAATATATCAGTAAAATTTTCATTTAGTGTTGTAACTTCGTTGATTGTTCCAGTGACCGCTTGAATTTTTGTTTTTAGCTAATAATTTTGTGAAGTTTTGTTGATATTGGTATTAGCTGTGTGTAGTAGTATTAATACGAGTAGTTGCTTTCTTGGTAGACAGAGAGTTTCGAGACCGCTATTGTTAGTTCTAAAAATAGTTCTACTGGTGTAAATGAACTTAGATAACATAGACGTATAATTTTTTTCAGTAACTGTAAAATTTTACCATGAGTGAGAAGTGTTGGCTCTGTCGTAGGTGAGTAGTGGGTTACGGTGTGGTATTTGTTCAACGTATTTTCATTGGGGGAAGGCAGTGGGGAAGCCAGTGGACATTCTAACGTGATTCTCTCCTGAGAATGCAGAATCTGTAGTAGAAATAAGTTGATAGAGGAGCAGGAGCTTAAGATATGTATGGGATGCTTACAACACGCAAAGGAGGAACTAGATGGGTTGAGGAGGAATGGGAACTGGCAGTTGGCTAGAAGGCAGCTAGGAGGAGGAGGTATTCAGACAATGTTACTTTGGGTATATGCAATAGATTTGACCAACTAACAGAGCTGAGCGGAGAGGAGCGTCTTATAGCTGTAGATGTAGGGAACATGCAGCAGTCCTCAGCACTTAGGAGGCCTAGGTCAGTAGTAAAGTTTAACAGAAAGAAATAAGTTCTGCTGCTAGGTACTTCGCACGGTAGTAGTGTGGGCCAGCAGTTGCAGAAAGTGTTGAGGAGTGTGTAACAGGTTACCAGCATTGGTCAAGCCTAGTGCAAGGTTGGCTCAGGTGATTGACAGCATAGGGGGTGTTACGTAGGAATTTTACGAAGGAGGATTAGGTAGTGATAGTAGGTGGAGCAGGGAATAGTATTTATAGGGACGGGGAATATGATGTAGGTGGTGACCTGGTAAAGATAGCTACCCAAACTGCTGGCACTAAAGTACATTTCGTGCTGCTGTTTCAGCGTCATGATCGGCCTTAGTTTAATGCGGCTGTTAGGCGCGTTAACACGGGGCTGGAGAGGGCGCTGATGGCAAAGGCCATGGGTCACATTTCAGTGGTGCCAGTTGGGTCTATCAGTAGATTGGGTTTCATTAGGTATGGCCTGCACCTCAGTAAGTATGGGAAGGGGAGGCTGGCAAAGCTTAAACGTGAGAGTGTAGTGGTGGGATCACTCATGACGCCCGCATCTCGTGGTCGTGCGGTAGCGTTCTCGCTTCCCACGCCCGGGTTCCCGGGTTCGATTCCCGGCGGGGTCAGGGATTTTCTCTGCCTCGTGATGGCTGGGTGTTGTGTGCTGTCCTTAGGTTAGTTAGGTTTAAGTAGTTCTAAGTTCTAGGGGACTTATGACCACAGCAGTTGAGTCCCATAGTGCTCAGAGCCATTTGAACCATTTTTTTTCACTCATGAAAAAATTCCTGTAGTACTTCGTGTTAGAGCTGCACATTTTTTTAGATTGAAGTCAGCTGATACGTATACCTGCTTAAAGGAAGTCCCTCTAACTATGGGCTCATCTTCAGAGGACGTCATGTTTCCTAGTCGAGCAGGAATTAGCATATGTCATCAAAATATAAGAGGTATTAGAGATGAACTGCTTATAGATGTTGATTTTGCAGATGTTTGTAGAGCTCCTAAATTCATATGATCTGATGCAGACTGTTTTTTTCGAACTGTGGTGCAGGGGAACAGTAGCACAGACATAGACAATATTTTTATTCAGTCTTCACTAGTAGACGGGCATTCTATTAGTTAAAGGGTGAATGGCTTTTCAGACCATGATGCACAAATTTTAACACTAAAAGGCTTTTGTACCTCAAACAAATGTTCGGCTTTAGAAGTCGTTTAACAACTGAAAATGTTATATTCTCTTTTCCCTGTGAGGTACTGGATAGGTTAAACAAAAGGTTTCGAATGCTAGTATATTTTTTGATTTAACTGAGGTGTTTGATTGTGTTGATGTCTAAATATTGCTCCAGAAGTTGGACTATTACGGAACACGGGGAGTAGCTCACAATTGGTGCGGCTCTTGTGTTAGCAACAGGCAGCGAAAGGTCATTATTCACAATGCTAAGAATGGTGGTGATGTGGGGTCGAAGTGGGGCACAGCGAAGTGGGGAGTGCCCCAGGGATCAGTGTCGGGGCCACTCCTGTTCCTTATCTATATAAATGATATGCCCTCTATTATTATGGGTAACTCTAAAATGTTTCTGTTTGCTGACGACACTAACTTGGTGGTAAAGGATGTTGTATGCAACACTGGCACAGTTTCAAATAGTGCTGTTCATGATCTAATTTTGGGTAATCCCAAAAGTAAGGTCTCCTATTTTTTATAAGTACATAGACCTGTTTATTTCTATAATGGTTTACATCAGTTTACAATTTGAGCGTTTAGCTATTTTTCGACATAATTACAATTTCTGTCGATGCATTTTTGTAGACGCTGTGGCAGTTTTTGTATGCCCATGTCATACCAGCTCGCCGCCATGCTTTTCAAAACGTTATGAACTGGTGTGATTGTTGCTTGGTCTCAGTTGTAAAGTGGTATGCCCAGGTTTCGTCATCCGTGACAATTGAGTCCAGAAAGTTGTCTTGTTCGACTGCAAGGCGGTGAAGAAATGCGCGGGAATCATCAACTCGTTGCTGCATGTGGTCCTCAGTCAGCATGCGTGGTACCCATCTTGCGCACATCTTCCGGTAGTTCAATGTTTCCGTTATAATTCTGTGAACGGTGCTTCGGGAAACCTCAGGAACCAACGTACAGAGATCATCCAGGTTGATTCGCCGATCTTCACGCATGCTTCGCTCACTGTCTCCTCAGAAATTGATGGTCTCCCGCTCCTTTATTCGTCGTGAATTGCGGTCTGACCAGCTGAAACTCTCTACACCACATACGAATATTTTTGACATCTATGCACGACTCACCATACACTTCTATCAGTTGGCGATGGATTTCAATTGTCGCAGTGCCCTTTGCATTCAAAAACCGAATAACTGTGCGCAATTCGCATTTGGCGGTAGCATCCAACGGGAGCTCCATTCTCAACGGCTGCCAAGCCAAGACTGAGCGCCTTAGCGCGGCGTGTGCATGTTTACACACAGCGCGTGAAGCACCCTTCATAACAGTGTGACCAACTGCCACACAAACAGAGTTCTGTACTTATAAAAGAATAGGATACCTTACTTTTGGGATTACCCTTGTAAGTTCATGGCTTGTAGAAAATAACTAACGCTAAATCACAGTAAGACTCATTTTTTACAATTTCTGACAGACAATTTAACAAAACCTGACATTTCACAAAAAAAGGCATATGATTAGTGAAACTGATACTTTTTGATCGCTCCTTGGGCCTACAGGTTTGCCGTTCGTAATCCTTACTTGTAAGATAAGTCGTAGGGTGAATATGGCTTGGAATATTCATACATTTCTACTGAAACAAAACTGATTTTTCCACAGTTCAGCTTCTACCAGTTTTACCATTCCTCCATAAATAGTTGACGTTAGGTAACATAAAACCATTAACGTGCTGTGCATAGTGCCAGATGCGATTATCACGCCTTCGGTTCCTTAAGAAAAGTCTTGAAACGCGTCCATTCTAGCGATTCGGCATTGTAAAAGGATTAAGCCTACAGTTTAACATTAACAGTTCAACACTAACTATTCGACTGATCTTCCGTCAAACCAAGACTTTTCAGATGTCTGTAACGATATGTTCGTAGAATTAACTTTTTTTTACCAAGATCTTACAATTATTGGAGAGACTGACGGTCATTTCTTCCAGGACAATGCTTGAGGACACCACTCTAATGCGTCTACGACAGTATTACGAACAGCAGCAGCAGCAGCAGCAGCAACAGCACTGCGTCTTCAGGCGAGAAGTGGCCCATCGGGACCATCCTCTTTTTCTGGAACATCCAATTTTTGGAGTATCCCTCTCTAGTCTGAACAACGAGGATTCACTGTACTTTTTCTAGATGGTGCAAAAGTATACTGATCCACAATGGCAGAAAATAAAATGATTTATCTAAACTGTTGTCGGTTTTCTCATCATTGTTTACTCGACGGTCGGTAAAAAAGTCGCACCACAGAGTAGAGGAGGGAAAAATAATGTAACCAGAGTAAATGAACCGTTATTATCTGAGTATTCACAGCTGGTGAAATAGCCAGTTATCAGTGTCAGACAGTTATTTCAGTAACTGCCAACACGGTGCGTCATCTGTTTACCAATGTGCGCACGTCGTACTTCAGTACTTCCCATTTGGTCTTACCCAGAATAATCAGTACGTTGACCACGTGATGTTCATGCTACCATGGAGACGTAACTGCTAGGTAATTGCTAATTCTGCTTACCATCTATTTACTGACAAATGTACTTCTACAGCGCCAGTTCAAAAAGAAAAAAAAATTGTTCAAATGGCTCTAAGCACTATGAGGCTTAACAGCGGAGGTCATCAGTCCCCTAGAACGTAGAACATCACCCACATCCATGCCCGAGACAGGATTCGAACCTGCGACCGCAGCGGTCGCGCGGTTCCAGACTGAGGCACTTAGAACTGCTCGGACACTCCGGCCGGCACAGCGCCAGACACATTCCTGTAACCACCAACTATATTCACCTTCAACCTATAATAATCACACAAAGACGGCAAGTGGCAGCACTAGTATTAAAGAGTATATGAAGTTTACAGGATGACATTGAAAATAGTGCAGTAGTTGTCGTAATGTGGAAATGGAGTGATATATCTGGTGTCCAAAAGGACATGAGCTTTGGCTTTCGGATTGGTAGTGGAAGTGTTTCATAGATGGCTACATTTTTAAACTTTTTGTGTGCCGTTATGGTTGAAATGGTTCAAATGATTTCTAAGAACTATGGGACTTAACATCTGAGGTTATCAGTCCCCTAGACTTAGAACTACTTAAACCTACCTAAACTAAGGACATCACACACATTCATGTCCGAGGCAGAATTCGAACCTGCGACAGTAGCAGCAGCTCGGTTCCGGACTGAAGCGCCTACAACCACTCGGCCGGCTGCCGTTGTGGTTAAAGCATATCATGCATGGCAAAATTACAATAACCAAATCAGGCGCCGAGGCAATTGTGGTGCATCAATGGGCAGGAATGACAGGAGTGAATGACGGCTGCAGATATGGGTAAGGCGAATAGACAAGCAACTGTTGAGCAACGGATCAGTCAAATGAACCGAGAGGTTACCAACAGTGTCTCCTCAACAACTGTTCAGTGAATGTTGCTGTGTACGGGCCTGTGTAACAGCCTCTTGGTTCATGCGCCTATGGTGACTGCTTTACGTCGGCGAAGAATACTCGGATTTCCATTCCAATAAAGCAAGTGGACATCCACTGAGTGGCGACAGGTGGTCTTCTCAGATTAATCACATTTGATGCTCCATCAGACAGATGGCCTTTGGAGTGTACAACGAGAAACTTCTAAAAGCAGTCGGTAGTAACAGCAGCTCCGTCCAGCCGCATCAGCAATTCAGACTCAACACTACAAGGTGGCACCAGAAACTCTTTGTCTGCGCTCCACGCCGACGAACCCCGCCCATTTCGTCCTGGTCTTCACCAGCAGCACGTGAGCCTTCATGCACTGGCAGCACCCGCCAAATAACGTCAGGTTTTCACGCAGCTGCCTGTCGCGACTCTAGGGTTCCACACACAGGAACGTCGTAGACAACACCATAAGAGATACATTGCCGCTGTATGTAGTGACGTGGATATTTATCCAAGGATACTATATACTATTCATCCAAGGATACTATAACTGAGTTTTGGTTTTATTAATGAAGTAATTCTTTTAAAGAAGTGTCTTCGATCGTTCCTCAGTAGAAAGATACTTCATTCTCCATATCAAATTACATCGGAATAAGTTCATCGGTTTAGTTAAGAAAACATAACAGTCAGAGTTATTTGCGCATTTAATATTAGTATCGAAGTATGTATTGTATAAGCATTGTATTTTAGCTGTTACCCACACCTGTGGTTGCACGTTAGCGACGTAAATTCAAATGTGCGTATGGCTTTATTGCCCAGGAGATTTCGGCCACTTGGTGCAAGTCTTCTTATTGCCGCCAGTTCGGCTACTTGCGCGTTAATAATGATGAGATGATGATGAGGACAACACAGATTCCCAGTCCAAAGCGGATAATTTCCTACCCGGCCGGGAATCGATCCCATGATCCCGTCATCGAGAGTCAGCAATGCTAATCACTTTCGCTTTCTATCCCCATGCTGTATTCTAAAACGTGCTTTATCCTTTTCTGTCCTCTTCTTTTTCGTTATTTAATCGTAATACTGGAAACAAAAATTTTTCATGATGACAATGGAAAGATACATAAATTAGAAAATACAAGAAATATATCCTTCCTTCGAGATTCTGGTAGTAGCTCTGGTCCACTAAAGATCATTTGCATTCTAGGCGCCCCGTCCGTCATCACTGAATTCCAACTTGTGTAATTTGTCAGTGCAAGCCAAGAAACAAGAATAAAATCTTTTGGAACTGCTCAATTTAATTTCTGCGGCAACTATGCCACACGATGCAGTGTTGCTGCTGCGGGAAAGATGGTTGTCTAATATGTCCAGAGCAGCTGTGTTAATCGAGTAATGACTGAAACGAGCAACATGCCAGGCATGCGAACGGTGTTTTGTCTGTAGGGAAATGCACCAGTACTGTAGTAAAATGACGTTCAAGTCGATGGCAGTAGGGATCGTACTCGTAATTGAAGCCTCTTTCATCCTTGTCCTTGTGTTTTGATCTAAACAAAGGAATATATGTGCTAGTGTATCCTGTAACTGAAACTTTCTGCACAAAGAATTTAGTCTTACACTAATGTTTTGCAAATTCACTCTAGTTGGAACTTTCCAATAGGTTACGTCTAGCTAAATGTATTTAACCTCTGAGTGTAGAAATTTTTGATGAACGTTTCGCCAAAGTCTGCTCGGGTATGTCGGTGGTACCTCCTGTAAGTGTGTCTACATCTACATCTACATCTTCATCTACATGGATATTCTGCAGATCACATTTAAGTACCTGGCAGCGGGTTCATCGAACCACCTTCATAATTCTCTGTTATTCCAATCTCGTATAGCGCGTGGAAAGAACGAAAACATATATCTTTCCGTACGAGCTCTGATTTCTCTTTAAGTCTCCTGCCAATAAAACGCAGTCTTTGATTAGCCTTCCCCACAACATCTTCTATGTGTTCCTTCCAGTTTAAGTTGTTCGTAATTGTAATACCTAGGTAATTAATTAAATTTACGGCTTCTAGATTAGACTGATTTATCGTGTAACCGAAGTTTAACGAGTTCCTTTTAGCACTCATGTGGATGACCTCACAGCACCATTCAGATATCGTTTCTAAATCGTTTTGCAATTTTTTATCTTCTTATGACTTTATTTGTCGATAGACGACTTCGTCATCTGCAAACAATCTAACACGGCTGCTCAGAGTGTCTCCCAAATCGTTTTTATATATAAGAATCCGTAAAGGGTATATAACACTACCTTGTGGAACACCAGAAATCACTTTTATTTTACTCAATGACTTTCCGTCAATTACTGCGAACTGTGAAATCACATGTCCAGTCACATAACTGAGACGATATTCCATAAGCACACAATTTCACTACGAGCTGCTTCTGTAGTACAGTGTCAAAAGCCTTCCGGAAATCTAGAAATACGGAATCGACCTGAAATCCGTTGTCAGTAGCACTCAACACTTCATGTGAATAAAGAGCTAGTTGTGTTTCACAGGAACGATGTTTTCTAAACCCATGTTGACTGTGTGTCAATAGACCGTTTTCTTCGAGGTAATTCATAACGTTCTAAGACAATATATGTTCCAAAATCCTGGTGCATATCGACGTTAACGATATGAGCCTGTAATTTATTGGATTACTCCTACTACCTTTCTTGAATATTGATGTGACCTGTGCAACTTTCCAGTCTTTGGGCACCGATCTTTCGTCGAGCGAACGGTTGTATATGATTGTTAAGCGAGGAGCTAATGCATCAGCATACTTCGATAGGAAGCTGATTGGTATACAGTCTGGACCAGAAGACTTGCTTTTATTAAGTGATTTAAGTTGCTTCACTAATCCGAGGATATTTACTTCTACGTTACTCATGTTGACAGCATTTCTCGATTGGAATTCTGGAATATTTATTTCCTCTTCTTTTGTGAAGGCATTTCGGAAGTGGTGGATGCTGAAGCGCTTATTGGTATAAAAAAGCTGTGGAATGATAAATGGATTCCTCCCTCATGAAAACTGCCATAATGAAATACGGCTGCACATAATGCGGCGACGTATCTGTGTCAGCCATCAATACTGGGGGTGACTTGTCGTCCGGACCACACGAGTCATTGACGCATATCAGGGTTTTGTTATGATGAGTGACAGTGACAACACTAAAATAAGATATTGAGTTTCTAAACTTATTCAATAGCATTAAACATCTGAAGAAAGAGAATAATTAATTTGTAGTTTTTACAGCGCAAATTTTATAATATCTGTACATACAATAACGTCAGCCCTCCTCACGTGTCTGCCTATAACCGGCGGCTGCACTCGCTTTTCATAATCAAATGCAGCCACACTAAAGGCCTCACACGTTCTACACGTAAGGTAATGACATCTCTGTGGTTATCGTACAGCGTTTAAATGATGCTGTCGTTGCGAGTCTTCAGAGAAGTCAGAAACTATAAGGGATACGTGACGATCAGCGATTGAAAGGGGACGTGCTTGTAACTGGTATTGGTATGGAACTATGGATAAAATACATTGAGGATCTTATAAGCGTGTACTTATTACGTTTACTCTTGTTATGTACAAATATTTTCACAAAAATGATGAACTTGAAAATTCAAACGGTAAATAGCTTATATGTCTGTATACTTCGAGCTATATTCTTCAAATAAGTATCTTTTACTACACTTCCTAAGGTAGCCTGTTATTCCTCAATCTTCAAGCTATAAGAATTTCATCAAAATCGGTTCAGACGTTTAGTCGTGAAAGCGCAACAGAGCTACTTACGCATTTATAGTATTAGTATGGGGTGCACTTTTCAGAAGGGGGGCAGGGTTGTAGCCTATTCCCAACGTTATTCAATCTGTACACTGAGCAAGCAATAAAGGAAACCGAAGAAAAATTTGGAGTAGAATTAAAGTTCAGGGAAAAGAAATACAGACTTAGAGATTTTCCGATGACAGATGAACAGAATGGACAGCGTCTTGAAAGGAGGATATAAGGAGCACATTAACACAAACAAGAATAATGAAATGTATTCGATTTAAATCTGGTGACTCTGCGGGAATTAGATTAGGAAACGAGGCACTAAAAGTGGTAGACAGGTTTGCTATTTGGGCAAAGTAGAGCGAATGTAGAATGTTGAGTGTGAATGGCAAGGAATGTGTTTCTGAAGAATAGAAATTTGTTAACATCGAATACAGATATAAGTGTTAGGAATTTTTTGGATCTTTCTCGAGTGCAGTAATGTATGGAAGTGAGACATGGGCCATAAACAGTTTAGGTAGTATTTGAATATAGATATTCGAAATGTGGTGCTACAGAGGAATGCTGAAGGCTAGATGGGTAGATCACGTGCATAATTAAGAAGTACTGAATAGAATTCGGGAGACAAGAAACTTGTGGCACAGCTTTACTAAAAGAAGAGATCGGTTGACGGGACACATTCTGAGACATCGAGGTTTCACCAGGCTAGTGTTGGAGGGAAGTGTGTTGGATGGGATAGAAATTGTAGTGGTAGATAAAGAGATGAATATCGAAAGCAGAGTCAGAAGGATGGATGACGCGGTAGTTATTCGGAGATGAAGAGGCTTGTACGGGATAGAGTAGTATGGAAAACTGCCTCAAACCAGTCTTCAGACCGGTGACCACAACAACATAGCTCAATGAAATTTTTCGTGAACGCTGATTTTGAAACTAACTTTGTAACGTCCCCTTTCGAAAAATTATAAATGACTGTGCTAGTAAACCTCTTATTTGATTTTCAAACAGCTGAGCAAAACTAAACGTACTCATACATTTCTCTCTTTACTTATTCTGATCAACACTAAACTGACACACAATATTTTTAGCGCAACGCAAACTGACTTTCAATAATCCCTACAAAAGAATGGCCCTGACTACCAATAACCTATACGTTTCATGACTCACTTACCTCACGAAAATCTTCGTTAATCGAACTACTGCAATACATCTAGCGCCATTACTGCCATGTAAATAAAAGATTCTAACTACTGAAGGCACTAACTACTCATAGGGACAGTTATCAAATGAAAGATTTTGATAGAGAACAAACAACGTACTTACCTTAATAATGTGCAAAAGTGTTACAAAAAGGTGCGGCCAAACTTTCAGGAAACATTCCTCACACACAAAGAAAGAAAATATGTTATGTGGACATGTGTCCGGAAACGCTTACTTTCCACGTTAGATCTCATTTTATTACTTCTCTGCAAATCACATTAATCAACACAGAAACAGAACGTAACAGCGTGACTTCAAACACTTTGTTACAGGAAATGTTCAAAATGTCCTCCGTTAGCGAGGATACATGCATCCACCCTCCGTCGCATGGAATCCCTGATGCGCTGATGCAGCCCTGGAGAATGGCGTATTGTATCACAGCCGTCCACAATACGAGCACGACGAGTCTCTACATTTGGTACCGGGGTTGCGTAGACAAGAGCTTTCAAATGCCCCTATAAATGAAAGTCAAGAGGGTTGAGGTCAGGAGGGCGTGGAGGCCATGGAATTGGTCCGCCTCTACCAATCCATCGGTCACCGAATTGTTGTTAAGAAGCGTACGAACACTTCGACTGAAATGTGCGGGAGCTCCATCGTGCATGAACCACATGTTGTGTCGTACTTGTAAAGGCACATGTTCTAGCAGCACAGGTAGAGTATCCCGTATGAAATCATGATAACGTGCTCCATTGAGCGTAGGTGGAAGAACATGGGGCCCAATCAAGACATCACCAACAATGCCTGCCCAAACGTTCGCAGAAAATCTGTGTTGATGCCGTGACTGCACAACTGCGTGCGGATTCTCGTCAGCCCACACATGTTGATTGTGAAAATTTACAATTTGATCACGTTGGAATGAAGCCTCATCCGTAAAGAGAGCATTTGCACTGAAATGAGGATTGGCACATTGTTAGATGAACCATTCGCAGAAGTGTACCCGTGGAGGCCAATCAGCTGCTGATATTGCCTACACACGCTGTACGTGGTACGGAAACAACTGGTTCTCCTGTAGCACTCTCCATACAGTGACGTGGTCAACGTTACCTTGTACAGCAGCAACTTCTCTGACGCTGACATTAGGGCTATCGTCAACTGCACGAAGAATTTCCTCGTCTGTTCCAGGTGTCCTCGTCGTTCTAGGTCTTCCCCAGTCGCGAGTCATAGGCTGGAATGTTCCGTGCTCCCTAAGACGCCGATCAATTGCTTCGAACGTCTTCCTGTCGGGACACCTTCGTTCTGAAAATCTGTCTCGATACAAACGTGCCACGCCACGCCACGGCTATTGCCCCGTGCTAATCCATACATCAGATGGGCATCTGCCAACTCCGCATTTGTAAACATTGCACTGGCTGCAAAACCACGTTCGTGATGAACACTAACCTGTTGATGCTACGTACAGATGTACTTGATGCTAGTACTGTAGAGCAATGAGTCGCATGTCAACACAAGCACCGAAGTCAACATTACCTTCCTTCAATTGGGCCAACTGGCAGTGAATCGAGGAAGTACAGTACATACTGACAAAACTAAAATGAGCTCTAACATGGAAATTAAACGTTTCCGGACACATGTCCATGTAACATCTTTTCTTTACTTGTGTGTGAGGGACGTTTCCTGAAATTTGAGCCGTACCTTTTGTGGTGTCACCGCCAGACACCACACTTGCTAGGTGGTAGCTTTTAAATCGGCCGCGGTCCGCTAGTATACGACGGACGCGCGTGTCGCCACTGTCAGTAATTGCAGACCGAGCGCCACCACACGGCAGGTCTAGAGAGACGTACTAGCACTCGTCCCAGTTGTACAGCCGACGTTGCTAGCCATGGTTCACTGAGAATTACGCTCTCATTTGCCGAGACGATAGTTAGCTTACCCTTCAGCTACATTTGCTACGACCTAGCAAGGCGCCGTATTCAATTGATATTGAGATTATATTAATGTATCATCAAGAGCGCTGTTCTACAAATGTGGATTAAAGTTAAGTATTCCAGAAGCTACGTACTTTTCTTTATAGCATTCATTACGTATCCTGTTTCAGACCTCACGCCAGCCTGCGTGAGTTTAAGCGCGTGCCTTGCGGCTTCCTCTCATTGTGCCTAGGCTGTCTTGTCTAGACATAACACCTTTTTGTAACACCCTGTATATATATGACAACAATCTTTACAAATTTCCTTTTTGTGGCGGATACACGTCCAGATCGTGCTCACATAGCACATCGTGACCTCTCAAAACTCTAGCATCTCTCTCCCCACATCCACCATTGCTGGCGCCTCACCTCCAACTGCACAACGCTACGCGCTGTTTACATCCAACTACCCAACACTACAATAGCGAATATTCCAACAATGCCAACAAGCCACAGACTGCAGACAGCACAGTCAGCGATTTTCGTACAGAGCGCTACGTGGCGTTACCAACATAAAACCCTAAACATCCTACTTACAACTTTTTGAAGTTCCTTAGATGACTAAATTTCATATTAACTGATGGTCCCCACATTGTATGAAAAAAATGTTCAAATGTGTGTGAAATCTTATGGGACTTAACTGCTAAAGTCATCAGTCCCTAAGCTTACACACTACTTAACCTAAATTATCCTAAGGACGGACACACACACACACATGCCCGAGGGAGGACTCGAATCTCCGCCGGGACCAGCCGCACAGTCCATGACTGCAGTGCCTAAGACCGCTCGGATAATCCAGCGCGGCCATTGTATGAAACACCGATATCCTCGAAAGCATCATTAACTGAAATGTTCTGGAAACTTTGTCAGCTCAAGACTGCTACATTTATATGGTCAGCTCAGCTCGACAGTATGGCATAGTTCAGCAGATATTGCTCCCAGTTACTAATAATCGAAGTATTTGCTACATGTTCTGCAACTGCTTCATTGGTAACTGCATCTACAATAACTTACACCAGATGCGGAGGGATGTCGTTGGTGCATTGTTAGTACGAAGTTATTTTTGGCATTTATTTATAAACGTTAAAAATAACCGTTAGCGAAAAATAACCGAAATAACTGATACCGGAAAGTAACTGTTTAGCCCACCCCTACCATGTAGGTGGAAATTGTTGAAGAACGCCGTGGCGCGGCGCGTCGGTGACCCGCATTGCAGGCAAGCTATGCGGGCAGAGTACACAGAGGCTGCGACGCTATCGCGACGCGAGACGAGGTGCTGCGTCTGCACTGGGACCATTCCTGCCCCCTCCTCCTCCCTCACCCCACCCACTCACACCCACCCATCCTCCCCCCCTTCCCCCTCACAACCGCCGCCATGTCACTGTATCCCCACTACCTCACCCCTTTGCTCGTTGTCCCTGCACCGAGGCGGAGCGACCCTCGAACTGCATACACGAGCCAGAGGCCGGCATTCACGTCCCGATAAAAGCGACGCAACGCCAGTTTTGAATCTGTGTTGTCCGCATTATCACTGTTTCATTTTTAGTCGCGCCGCTAATCAGGGCATTACAGTTACATGAAACATTTGTTTTATTCAGACGTTTCGTCCGATACGCGGCAATACTTCAGCAGCGGATAGCTACCTGTATTATTACGAGACGAGTTTTATCCGCATGCGTTTGCTCGTTCCTAATTACCGTAGTAAATATTCCATACTGTGCCCTGGGCAGCGGAATTCCTTTCATTTTTTTAACAGGACTGTGATTAAAAATCCTTCCATATTACCCTTACTGTCTGAATTCGTAATATTCGTACGTCTGTGAAGTGTTTCACATTGCATGTTTCAAAATTAACGTGTTAATCACGTACTGTCTTCTACGAAAGAAATTATCCGCTCAGCGTAACAACATACGTCAAGATCCTTGCATTGTTAAGGGGAATCAAGCAGAAATTTTCCTTCGCTGCATTGTGTTGCTATTGTAGTCTTCATTCCGGATAAAGGTATGATGCATTCTACCACATTAGTCCTGTGCAAGCGTCTACATCTCCGCGTAATTACTGCAAACTTCATCCACTTCAGTGTGTTTAGTATAGTCAGTCCGTGGTCTCCATCTACACTTTTTACCTCATCCCTTCCATGTCTTCGACTCCTGTAATTGTAGACTGATGTCTGTATGAGTTGTAAATAACATTTTACTCCCTATATTTTATACCTGTTGTCTTCAGAATTTCAGATAGTGTAGTACATTCGTTACTGTGTAAAACTTTCTCTAAATCTACAAATGGTACAGACACAGGATTGGCTTTCCTTGACCACTTACAAGGTGAGTCATGGTGTCAATACTACGTCTGCTGTTCTCACATTTCTCTGGAACCCAGATATTCCCCTGTGTAAGTACCCACATATCTTTCCACACTTCTGTAAATAAATTGTGTCGGTATTTTGAAAAGAAGCTGTAAAAAATTCATTTCACTCTGATCCAAAAAACAGTTTTTGTGTATTCAGGTTACAGACCACAATATTATACAACAGGTAATTAATTTTGGTCTATGATAACCTTCAAAACACGAGTACAAAAGATTTTCTAACAAACCCAGCTAACATATGTAAACACGGTATGGTCAGAAAATAAGAATAAGGAAGATGTACATATTTTACGTTTCGATAATATTCACACTGCTTTCTTTGAAATTGGAATTGTATAATCTTCTTTAACTCAGAGCATATTTCAACTGTATCATACAGCATGCATATAAGGTGGACTTAATTTATCAAGGTGTGTCCTACTATAGTTCTCAGTAATGTTTATTCAAGCGGGTAATACATTACCAATAAACCTCAAAAACGTGAGGAGATTTTTTTACTAATTTATCATTCCATTATATTTTAAGTAGGTGAATAGCTGTTCTGTTAACACATTCAGTTTAGCAGATGAACCACAAGGAGCTGACAGTCACGTCCACAGACTGTCTTTGTAAGGTGACGACAACATAAGAAACACTCTTGCATAAATGATAACTTGTCGAACACCACAAGCCATGGTGGGCGTGTAAGACATATCTTCATGTACGGGGAAAAAGTAATTAAACTTGAGTGGACCTACGTACTTGTTTAATGAGTGAGTGCTGGACGGAACAGTGATCAGACTCGGTTGAGGGGGGGGGGGGGGGGAACTGTCGAGTATTTTCATTTGAGTTCATTTTGGAATGACTGATAGGTCCTTCTGCTTGACTGAAGTCGTCCACTACACGCCGTTTGCTTCTACGAGGGCTGTTCAAAAAAGAATGATCATTATTTCTTTTTTGACAACATGCCTTTAACTGTCCTCATAATTTTTATGGTCCTTCTCAAAATAGTCTCCCATGAATGCGAAGCAATTGTCCCAGCGTTTCTGCCAGTCTTCAAATACATGCTAGAAAGCATTTTTTGAGATGTCCTTCAAAATCTCCTCCGCAGCCTTCACCACTGCTTCTGATGATTGATAATGCCTCCCACGATGGCGTTTCTTCATGTTAGGGAATAGAAAAAAGTCACATGGGGCTTAATCCGGGCTATAGGGAGGGTGAGGGATGCACTTCATGTTGATTTTTGCAAGACATTCAGCAACAACAATGACAATAAGAGGCCGCGTACTATCGTGGTGCAGTATCCAGCTTGCTTCACGCAAATCTCGTCTTTTGAGCCTGATATGGACTTGCAATGTTTTCGGAACATTCATGTAATGTTGTCCAATTACTGATGTGTGTGCAGGTACAACATGCTGATAAACCATTTCATGAATATCGAAGAATGAGATGACCATAACTTTCCCAGCAGAAGCAACCACTTTTTCTTTTTGGGGGTTGGTGACGAAGGAAATTTCCACACTGAGGTTTGCTGTTGGCTCTCAGGATCAAAATGATGTAGCCAAGTTTCATCAGCAGTGATTACATTTGAGGGAAACTCCGGATCTTCCTCTAACATCAACTTTAACTGCATGCAGACCATCACGCGATTGTCCTTTTCAAAAATGGTTCAAATGGCTCTGAGCACTATGGGACTTAACATCTATGATCATCAGTCCCCTAGAACTTAGAACTACTTAAACCTAACTAACCTAAGGACAGCACACAACACCCAGCCACCACGAGGCAGAGAAAATCCCTGACCCCGCCGGGAATCGAACCCGGGAACCCGGGCGTGGGAAGCGAGAACGCTACCGCACGACCTCGAGATGCGGACTGATTGTCCTTTTCTTCGGGAATCAACAGTCTTGGAACACATCGCCCACAAACACGTGTCATGTGTAATTTTTCTGTCATCAACGTGCGAGTGGCACCCAATGAAATGTTTAGTGTTTCAGAAAGTTATCTTGCGATAATTCGTCGATCCTCTCTCACAATGACAGCACTAGTGTTGATGTTTTCTTCCGTAAGAGCAGTAACTGGAGCACCGGGTCCACTTTCCATTGAAATTGATTGTCTCCCCTCTTTAAACATTTTAAACCACCTTCGAGTTGTGCTGTAAGGAAGAGCAGACTCTCCATAGGCCTCCTGTAACATTGTATAGGCCTCAACTGAAGATTTGTTGAGACGAAAGTAGAATTTCAAAGCCGCATATTGTTCCTCGCGTTTTACGCCCATTGCAGCGGTAGGCGACAATGAACATGTCGGACCTTGCCTGCTTCTCACAGGCAGGAACCAGGAGTCCCAACAATGAAACTACTACGGCGTTTTTGTTGAACATTAAGCCAACAGAATATCATAAGATTACATTTTAGAGCGAGAATTTACGACCATGAAAAATTATTATCATTCTTTATTGAACACCCCTCGTACAAACCTAAAACATCGATCCATCAACACATAAGGAGATCAGACAACTAATCAATAACTGCATTAATCTACGTCGCTAATGAAGTTCAATCGACAGTAACTATTAATGAAATTACTTGGTAGATGCTAGGTTTGGATTTGGTGGCAACAATAGAGACGACCCAGAAATAAACTCTCCAACCCCAGTTGAACTGTACATTTCCTACTTTTTTACCATTGTTTTTTGCGGTGCAGTGTGGAAAATACTGCTTCAACCACACCTTAAATGAAATGCTGATCTCATCATTTCGCATTCAGTAAGTCATCCTAATTTATCCGTAACATTAATTAGTATGAACAGGAGCAAACCGAATTAGGAGAAGTACGAGAAACCTATTTTAATTTATCATCAACGTAAATTAGTGGAGTATACCTTTTACAACTATCAACTCTCACGTAACTTAATTATATGCAAAAGGGTACACGACAAATCACGGCCTTGCTCACATGGTGAAACTCAAATGTCTTAAGTACGCAAGTACGTAAATGTAATGTCAAATATCCTAAGAAGGTAAATCTAATGTACTAGCGTAATCGCTAAATGTTTGCAGAAAATAAGACAGAGCGCAATTAAATACTATACTATGGCATCGATATTCCTCCTAAATATTCACTATAATAAAGACTCCTCAGAACCTTGTTGAATTAAATAATACATAATCTCCGAGAGCTGCGTGTGGCACGTCTGATAAATGCTAGGAATATATATATATGGGGAGGACTAACTTATTTTCCACCGTTTTATACAGGGGTTTAAAAAAGTAAGTCGAATATTTTGAGAGGTGGTAGTGTGAATTAATTAAAGAACAGAGGCTCTCTTTAAATTGATGCCTTAAGAGCTATCAGAACTTGCTCAAGTCCGCTATTGTGAAACACATCTCTTCTACGAACGAGTGCTCACAGCTCTTAAGGTATGCATTTTAGAGCCTATATTTACTGGACTTTTTTGTTTTGGCCTCTACTACTTCATCCCAAAATATGGAAAGCATAAAGCTTGCAGTCGAAGATATGTGTCTCACACTATCGAAGATGAACCTGCGCTCATAAGTCTTAAAAGTACATATTTTGGAAGCCCTTGGTTATCGGATTATTTTTCTTGTTTTGGTGAGCACTACCACCTCTCAAAATAGTGATCACTTTTAGAACGCCCTGTTCTGTTCCAAAACATATTGCTTGTAATTATTATTTCTTATGTGGATATTATTCTGCATCATCCCCTTCGTAGTAGCCCCCTTCTGAGGAAATACATCGATCCCATTGTTTATACCACGTTTGAATTCTAATTGTTCTTTTTGTAGGGGGTTTAGTACCATCTCCTCTTCTGTATATCTTCGCTCCTTCAGCTTTATATACGTTTTCTGGTAGAGTTACGTTTGGTGAGTATGTGGACGGAGAACAATAATTGGTGAATAATATAAATCAGATGTAGTCGTGCATTTTCGTGGTGTAGTACCGAGTCGATCGTACATTTCTTCCACATTCCTTGACTTATAGAGCCCCTTTTCTTTCTTGAAGTAACGGACTCTTTCTTTGCAACCTAGCAACTGTTGCTGCTTAGTTTTAGGGTCAAAGCCGTCAACACATGTCCTGTCACCACTGACAGCCTTTGAGAGGAAGTTTGGATCGTCTTGACACAATTTCAATACTTCCCATATGATGTTGCTTCTGGTCAATTTGAAGCAGTCGTGGAACAAACTTCGCTGATAACCTTCTCATATTCCATCTCATGACAGGATTCATTCAAACGTACCATAATGTATCCTGACTTTGCTACATGGGAGTAGATTTGTCTACCATTGAGCAGGATCATATCCCTCACCCATCTCAACATCTTCTGATGTAATGACAGTTGACAGCCGACCGTAGCAGTCGTCGCCATCAATCGTTTTTGAAACGCTTATTCCAGCCGTTAGTCGTTGTCTTAAAATATTTATTCGATGTTTGGCGTTCTTCTGCAAACGATTTTCCAAGTCTCTTGTCAGCTTTATACATATACACTTCACTTTCAAGTCAGCCGTCGCAAAAGCACAATGTCACGGAAACACGACACTGTAATTACGCTCACCGACAACTAATCTAACCACTCAAATCGCAGCCACTTCCTACTATGATTCAAGAAGTCTGTTCGTAATCATTGGCATGCAAATTGTGTTCTGTGCTCACCTCTTCATTCTACAGCACTTACTCCCAGCTTCCTCCATTAGATGTTGGGTGTAGTTCAATCTCTGCCGTTCTCTAAAGTTTTTACCGCCTGATGGTAGATTCCCTGATGGACCGATGCATAATTTTAATTGCAAGAACCATTCAGACGTCAGTTTCCAACCGTAGTAGACTGGCTGTGTATTCTTTTGCTTTACTGTAGCGTGCTAGCCACATGCGTAGTGTGACGTATAAATTTTCGGTGCCTGCAGTGTCACGTCTTTGTGTCACACAAATTTTTATTTTTAAAGGAGATCACTTAAGACTATTTCCATCGGTTCGCCCCTCAAATTCCTATGTTAATCAATTCAACTGTAAAAAGCTAACGAGCGTATTATTAGCAAAATGAGAAATATGCAAATGTGGAATGCCAAAATGAGCACTTCTCAATTGGAAGTAAATCAAAACAATCAGAATAGCTGAAAGAGAGCACAATAACATGAGCCATAAACGAATAGGAGCTAAGCAACTAAGCAAATAAGAGAATAGGTAAAAAATGAGATGCCAACAAAATGAGAGCTGGCCGAACTCCGTCGGCACTTACACACGGTTGCGCTCGTGGCGGCACCTCGCGGCCCGTACGCAACAAGCGCGCCTGCGATCGCAATGCACTCTTAGCGCTCGCGGCGGCGTCTAGCGGCCCGTACGCAAGTTGTGCGATTGCTGTCGCAGGTCGACCCTTAATCTATGATGTTACAGTAGCTTAGCTGTGGCTCGCATGAAGATAGTTCTGGCGGCGCAGAAATCGAAGGGGGCAGCACAGCGATCCCGGTACGTGGATTATATTTCTGAAAAGTTGCGTAATATAGTTGCTGCGGAGACTGCGATAACTCTCCCCTCCATTATCGCGAGAAACAATTAATTTGAAAAACGTCAAATTAAGTGCATTCTTTTAGGAAAGGCAGCACTAGTATAATGCAACTAAGTAAATGTCTGAGAAGGAAGATGCTGCAATAATAAATTATATAACTCATGGTTCGCAGTTAGAAAAATTTACGTTAAAATAAGGGCACTGCATGCTCACAATACATATACCCATTGATTTGTTTCCTTCATTTCACATATAATACTTTTTATGTTTCCACAATGATGACATTACAACTACTCAAAATGGCAACTCTCTCTCCCGCCGTTTACAAACTCTAGCTTCACCTTACTATCGAACAGAGTAGCCTCCAAGCTACCACTAAAACGTGCCAAAGCATATTAGGCTCAAAAGAGCAGAGTTAGGAAAACTCGTAGAACAATGATAAGACAGAGAATCGATTTTTACATCCGGAGAAATTCGTATATCACTAATCATATTTTACAGATGTTTTTAATTTATTATTCAGAAAAAATTACAGAAGTAGAAAAATGACAATAATTTTACGTGTGATTACAGTTGTGAATCAGAACGAAAATAAGAAAAATATTAAATGATAGTTAAATTATTTTCAAATAATGTAATATATTAGACGCGTCTTCTATGATAAATCCTTATATTTGATTGTAAGTTAGTTATTTCTTTATTACATTGTAAGACAAAAAAATCGATGCGCCATGAAGGACTTATGCAAATACATATGCAATTCATACAGGTATCGACGGATAATGCAAAATTTGTAAACTTTGGCGGCGCATCTGACAAAGATAATAAACAAATGACATGTCACGAACAGGGCGTAAGGACTTCGTGAATATGATTCCGTGCACTCACCTGAACGGTAACTATGCCTCGCAGATTGGCGCGTTAACAATACATGCAGATTTCGGCATTTGCGAGAAGACGCTTGGTTGGTCTCAAATAAGCCGGTTGGAAAAAATCTGTGAACTGCTCGACCTCTGAATACTAGTAATGGCATTAGTCGACGATGTTCCCAGGAATGGGTGTACCATGTACGAATAGAGCGTCAAGAAGAAAGCAGTCGAGCCACAGAGACGACAAAACTTGAGGATCGAGCAATCGCCAGAGAGGCACTCAAAGCCACTGGTTTTCATCTATCCGACGTGCAACTGGTTCTTCAGTGACCACAAGGACCATTAATAGACGGCCAACATAAATGGGGCTGAGCTCAAGTAACCCATTGTGTCGACTACCTATGAACTCAGTACACAGACTAGCCTGTGTGAAGGGGTATCGAGCATATTCTACCTGAAATCACATGTCTTAAGTCATCAGCCCCGCTTCTGTTTGAGCCCTTGATGACCAGCGAAGACGGGGATAGAGACGTTCTGGACAGCAGTGCGATACCGAACTTACTGTCGCCCGTTGTACTTTCCGACAACCGGCAGTGATGGCCTATGGTGCCATTTAATTTCATTGCAGGACCTCTTTGGTTGTCATCTGAGGCACGATTACAGCACAGCAATTCATCGAAGATACTCTACACACCTTATTTTGCACTTCAATTTAGGACGTTGGGAGCATTATGGACAAGGCCCTCCAACCAGCTGGAATCTTGACTGTCTAACGTTCCAGATAGACATAATTTTTCACGATATCCCTCAGAACATGAAACAACTCTGTCCATCAATACCAGCCGAAAATTTGCTTGCTTAAGTGCCAGAGTTTGGACAACACGTTGATGCGCTCAATTTTTAAAGCTCTTTCTCTTGAATAAATCACCCAATTTTTCTGAAACAGTAATCGTTTGGTGGTCTGTACATCCACATCATATTTACCGTGTTATTCGGATAAGATCTTCGTAGTGCATGGTTTTTTTATCTTAGAGAATATTTCTTTCTTCAAATATAAAACTTATCTGACTTTTCAAAAACAAGGTCCCTGTGTTGGGTACTCCAATTATTTGTATATATTGAGTTCTCCAATTGTTTGAGTCTATCGTGTATTCCGATTCGTGCTGAGAATAGTACCGCTGACCAGTTATATTACAAGCTGTGTCATCGAAATGAGCTACATGGTTGGCCATCTAAATTGTCACACCACGAATACGGCATTTGACAAACGTTGAATTTACGTGAAGTGCACTTCACACCTAGATATTACTTATTGCAACTTAAGAAGCGTTAACTGATATTTTAAAACAAATTGTAGTTTTAGTTGTCAACGTTTTCGTAGTTTTTTGTTTTGTTTTTATCTGCACCATTTGTCACAGAATAAATTCCTTCTTTAAAATAACAAATAATTTGAGGCTGAAATATAAATAAAAATTTATTGTTTTAAGAATAACGTAAATGGGGATAGGATAGAGGAGATATTTATTAGAGCTATCACCGATTGTGACTAGTGGTGAAAACCTTGAAATGGTTTCTTCTAGCTTTTAACAATCAGCCACAACGAAATATTGTAGTTTAGAGTTAGTAACATTAGTATTCATCTATGTACAACATTGGTGCTATCTTGGCTAGATTCTCATTATGCTGCATTTACCCTTGTATTACTGCCGGCCTGAGTGTCCGAGCGGTTCTAGGCGCTCCAGTCTGGAACAGCGCGACTGCTACGGTCGCAGGTTCGAATCCTGCCTCGGGAATGGCTCTGTGTGATGTCCTTAGGTTAGTTAGGTTTAAGTAGTTCTAAGTTCTAGGGGACTGATGGCCTCAGCTGTTAAGTCCCATAGTGCTCAGAGCCATCTTATTTAATTCCTCCTCCCCCCGTCATCGTCCTCTTCAGTGTCACCAAAGTCGTTGTTACTGTTGGTGTCGCTGTGGGTGTCGCTATCCACAGATGGATATGCAGATGATTATCATTACTGTGCAACCAGAGCAAGTAGATGAGACTAACGCGATTTACACTTTATATGTGAGGGAAGACTACACAGCGGGTTTATGATTCAAAAACTGTAGATCATTTTACGCCTCGTGTAAGAAAGGTAAATGCCTAACAATACGCATCGGAATTCGAACTTTGCAGGATCGTAGCCTGCGGCATATCGTTCCCCAATACGGCTGCTGTCATGCGCATAAGGAATCGATGGATGCAAGAAGGCCTCATTAAGCACTATGCGGGATCTCTTCCGATCCACGTGAGTAGCGCCAGAGAGGACATTACTATTGTTCCCTCAGTCGTGCAAACTCAGATAGCTACACCTCATACCTTAGTTCAGGAGAGCCACTTATTTGCAGCAAGTAAAAATTACCGATACGTGCAGTGACTACTGTTCCGGCTTCCCTTAACGCCGAGCCAGAAACAAACCCGCCGACAATGGCGCATCCATTGACAACAGTGGACACAGAAGCGACACCACGTGGTATTTTGAGATGATTCCCGGTTCAGCGTAGAGCATCCGTGCATGGAGACTCCGAGGAAAACGGAAGTTGTCAGGTTGCGTCCATCGTCGTCATCACGCCGAAATTTTGGAGGGTGGCTCATTTGTCACTGTGTATATGCACGAATCGCTCAAGAATCTCTAACCCACTCCCCACATACTGGCTCATGTTGACCTAATTTAACAATAGTTTTTCTTCATCCATTCTTTGCAAACCGAGTGGTTGTAATTAAAATTCTGCTATTCAGAGAGGTCCAGTGTGGGGTGTAATTATGGTATGGTAGTGAAACGTGCGGATGTACGCTGGAAAAAGAAAATTAGTTCCAATTTCGACCACCAGATAAAGATCTGGCGCTTTGAGTGCAAGAAAGACGTGTAGGATGTAATGGATTAGGAACAGAATGTGGGTAGATGAGGTCAAACAAGTGATAAAAGCATACTGTTGATTTTATTGTTAACCGCAACATACGCACTGTGTTCAGTATAAGGACCGTAGATGTCGCCGAGATGCTGCATCCATCAAACGATGTGAACAGTTGCTAGCAGAAATTCCGGTAGATTATAAGCAACATCTTCCTGTGTGCTTCCTTCACATAGGATAGAGACCGAACGTGTCCGTGGTAAACACTTTCTTTTATAAATATCAAGAGCCAAAAGTCATATGAGTTCATATCAGGTAATCTTGCAGGTCATGCATCTGGAAAACCTCTGTAGATAACACATATATGGAAGGTTGCATTGAGTAGGTCTTTCACTGGGCGAGTGACATCAGTTGTTGCCTCATCTGGCGTGAAAACACCACACAGATGCGCTTTTACAAAGCGGGTATCACTTGCTGCACAAGGAAGTCTCGATAACATGCACACGTCACGGTACACTTGACATACCCTCTACGTGTATTCTATTCAAGGAAGAACTGGCTGAGAATTTAAGTGCTTGTGGAACCACACTGCACAGTCACATACAGCGGCTGCAATGGCTCTTCGTGCACAACACGCGGCTTAACCGTGTCTCGAATTCGGCAATTTTGTGCATTCACTGCACCCTGTCGTGTAAAACGTGCCTCGTCACTCCATAGAATGTTGCCCGGCCACATGTCATCTACTTCGGACAGTGCCAGAAACCAAAGCACAAATTGAGAATATTGCTGTGGATCGGGGTTCGAGTTACTTCACGTCTCGATCCTGTACGGGTACTAATGAAAAATAGACCGCAAAACTTTCCGTACTGTTGACCATGGGATGGGCAATTCTCTTGATGCTACACGACAACTAACACCAGTCGGGGCATGTGCTCTGTGGTCAGTAACAGCAACAGCCACCTCGTCAATAATTTCCGCAGAGATAGGACGCCTTCCTCTTCCATGTGCTACACCAAGCCCAGCCCTGTTTACGAACTTCACAATCATCTTCTTTAAACCATTTAATGACATCGGCATTTCGTCAGACCTTTCAGTCGGCGATACCCTCTCCACCTCTGTCGTCCACATAAAACAGTTTCGTTAACAGAGCATGGTCTGTCTTCTGTTCACTCACGACATGCCTTGTTAAATGACGGAGTGGATACCATACCGCCATATAAACAATATACAGCGCCAGATTAGCCCCTGGGGGCTACAATTGGGATTAATTTTTTCCATCGTAAATCGGTTCCGCATTAACGCATTAAAATCTCCACCAAGCATCGCTGCCATACCGATAATTAAGCCCACTCTGGACTTCCATGAGCAGCAGCATTTTAATTACAGCCACCCGGTGTAGTCATTTAAGTCACTACTCAGCCTCTGCTTATGACAAGAGCGAAACCCCATTTGTAGACACGTTTGTCAGGAAATATGATCAAAATAAGATAATACATAGAGTCCTGTTTCATTATGAACCCCTGGACTGCTTCGTTTAGTCGACTGAATTCGTCTCAGGGCGATGTTCCTCCACGATATCAGTGCAATGTTTTCAATTAAGGGCGGGGGGGGGGGGGGGGGCTCATCCACAAGCTTGCTTTGGGAGCTTTACGCGTGGTAGTCTTTCGATTCCAAATCATTTTATGGGGCCATGGGCAGTGCTCTATTCTACGAACTGTAGCGTCAGATGGCGTCAGAACTTACTAAGGATGAGTTGTTAAATTAACTAGAACGACACCACTTCTAATTAAGGCATGACAAATGAGTTAGAACAGTAGCTATTGAAAGACCAAATGGGTTGTTGTTGTTGTTGTCTTCTGTCCAGAGACTGGTTTAATGCAGCTCTCTAAGCTACTCTATCCTGTGCAAGCTTCTTCATCTCTGAGAAACTACTGCAACCTACATCCTTCTCAATCTTCTTTCTATATTCATCTCCCTCCACATTTTTTACCCTCTACGCTTCCCTCTAATATTAAATTGGTGGTCCCTTGATGTCTCAGAACGTGTCCTTCCCTTTAGTCAAGTTGTGCCACAAATTCCTCTTCTTCCCATTTCTGTTCAGTACCTCCTCATTAGTTAAGTGATCTACCCATCTAATTTTCAGCATTATTCTGTAGCATCACATTTCGAAAGTTTCTATTCTCATCTTGTCTAAACTATTTATCGTTCGTCTTTCACTTCCATACATGGCTACACTCCATACAAATACTTTCAGGAACGACTTCCTGGCCGGCCGGTGTGGCCGTGCGGTTAAAGGCGCTTCAGTCTGGAACCGCGTGACCGCTACGGTCGCAGGTTCGAATCCTGCCTCGGGCATGGATGTGTGTGATGTCCTTAGGTTAGTTAGGTTTAATTAGTTCTAAGTTCTAGGCGACTGATGACCTCAGAAGTTAAGTCGCATAGTGCTCAGAGCCAACGACTTCCTGACACTTAAATCTATAAACGATGTTAACAAATTTCTCTTCTTCAGAAACGCTTTCCATGCCATAGCCAGTCTACATTTTATATTATCTCTATTTCGACCACCATCAGTTATTTCTCTCCCCAAATAGCATAATTGATCTACTACTTTAAGTGTCTCATTTCCAAATCTAATTCCCTCAACATCACCTGATTTAATTTGACTATATTCCATTATCCTCGTTCTGCTTTTGTTTATGTCCATATTATGTCTTCCTTTCAAGACACTGTCCATTCCGTTCAACTGCCCTTCCATGTCCTTTGCTGTCTCTGACACATACGTGCAATAATTAAAAAACAGAGTAAGGGAATATATTAAATTTCAATTACAGAGCTCGCCAGAGACGACAGCCATAAAACTCCACTATAAGATAAACTACTATTAACAGCAACAAAAACACCACCATCGACTGCATTTAATCTGTCCTTTCTTGACACTATTAGGAGCTTTGTAAAAATTTCGGCTAAATTCATATCCGATTTAGCAGGCGTTCAGTATCTATAACTATTTCACCGTCAGTGCTGTCTATTAGCGCGTGGTCCTTTCTTAACACAGCTACGAAAATTTACAGCCATAGTATCGATGGATCCTAGGTCTAACCTCGTCTGTGTTTCACCTGTACCCTCTGAGACCGAACCCCTTCTTTATACTAGATACCCTACACTAGAAAAGAGTCCAGTGCGCCCCATACAGCTTCGCTACCCGTGTAAACACTACCTTCGTGTAATGGAACACTGACATTAAGCAGAACACGAAATTTCTTCACCCTATGACGCAGGTCGAGAAATCTGCAGCCTGCATGGTCGCAGAACCATTTGAGCCTCTGATTCAGACACTCCCCACCCATTCGGCTCTCTACCAGAGGTCAGCAATCGGTCCTGTCATCGATACTACAGATGTTGAGGTCTGACTTCATTTTTTCATCTTGCATGAGAAATTGTCAGTCTTTACGATTTCAGATAGCTTCCGGAAACCAGAGAGAATCTCAGCCGACCCAAAGTGGCACACATAATTAGCACTGACATGAGCCATCACCTGCAGTTGGCAAACTACACTAGTTATTTCCCAATAATTATGGGCATACCTTGTATAACACCACTGCTGTATACAAGCAGTCGTTCGCAGTGAGGACAGCTTTACTAACAAACAATTTCGGAAATAGGCTGACAATATTATGAGTCAACTGCTGACTTTCAGAATAAATGTGTAACTTCGTTACATTGCCTAGTGGTCGATTTTTATGTAATTCAGCTAAGTGGGCAAATTTCCGTTTATCACATTTGTTAATTACAATCAATGCACTTTACTGCTCCAACCTGCAAATAGCAGACTAATTTATGTAATAGGTTTGAGTGCAGCTTTTGCGGTTACTGTAAATAACAGGATTAGACGCACTGGCTGTACTAATGTGACGCACATTTTAATACAACTTTATTTTCGAAAAATTAACTATTCTGAAAACTAAACTTACGTTAAGTGCCCTTTACAATATTAAATAGTAAATTATTGCGTAGCCAATTAACTTTCTTACTTTCGGGTCGCTTTGAACTTGTTCAAGATTGAAGCCATGTTAATATAATTCTCAGTTATGTTGCTAAAAGAATTCGGTCTGCAAATGTAACAGTCGACGCGCATGAGAGGAAATCAGTAGTTCATACGGGTGTGAGACAAGGTTGTACTATCTTGGTGGTGTTATTCAGTCGGTACATTAAGCAAGCTGTAAAGAAAATCAAGAAGAGATTTAGAAAGCTGTGTTACAACTATGCATCTCGTGCGTCGCTTATGTGCTTTTAGAACTGACAATGGTTTTTAATCTGAAACCGGCAATACATTCAAATAAAAAATTGTATGAGCCAGACTCCAGTTTCTTCAGTTTATTTGTGAACATTGTCAGTAATTACTATACGACACAAAATAGCCACACATAACAAATACGCATATAGATATACGTGTCAAGAAACACTTCACATTTCCATAAGTTAATTTTTTCTTTCTTTCCACAGGTACGTATCTGCTCAAATGATCCGTGGCATTCCGTCCGCTCGTAAGTATTTTATCTATCAAACCCAAAGGACAAATGGAGGAGACGCATAGAAATGTTTGAAGTTTCGGTGAGTTTTCAGGATGATCAAAGTAATCATAAAATGAAAATCACTTATTTCTTTTTTAATAAAGCTTTCTAATAATGCAGAAAACCAGTTATAGTGCACTCCAATAGGAATTTTCTATTACTCTGGTGTAGATATCTTAGAAGAAAGGTCGATGAAAAACGAACGCTCATTTACAGCTTGCGTAAAGTGAGAAAAGTATGACAGATTTTCCTGGAAAAATTTCTTTAGAGTTTCAACTTAATGTGGACAAATAACAGGGACCGAACGATTATTTACAAATTAAACAGAAACTAGGCCGCAGTTTTACGATTAAGCAGTAGTTAAGGAAGAGAAATTTTACGAATAAGAAGTAGTTAAGAAAGAGACACGAGGTTTTAATCTACCCCCGATATCATTCGGTCTGTGCGTTTAGTTAATAGATTACTCAGTGCATTACAGGCACGTACATTAGGGACACAAAATGTTTGATGTTGAACAATTATGAATAGCTAGGAACGCAGAAATGTTATTTCATTAATAATTTCGTATCTACACAGGTAATGGAACGAAAATGAACGGGCACGATCGAAACTAGGCAGAAACACCTTTTTCTTTTTTCTCAAACCTGTTCGACACTATTGTGTCCTCTTTGATGACGATAAACACTGACTGTAAAACGAAAACTGGTTAACTAAAAAATAATAATATAGTAGACGATTCACATTTTTGTGACTGATTTATAAATACGGGCAACTGGGACCCATTGTCTGGCAAGAACGTCATGTGAGTGCGTTTCCTCAACAAAACTTCACAATTATTGATCGAATCGTTACTCGCAGGGGAGGAATCTAGGAAAGCGGGGAGAGTTTACACAGTCATATCAGTCACAATGAAGAAGCGCACCACTTGCAAAATGATTCAGTCCTAATGAAGCTAGTACGGAAGTCTGTATCCGTATCGTGGTCGCCATAACATGGAGTAAAAACTGTCACAAGTACACTCCATTTGAGAAGTTCATTTAATAGCGAGACACGGATATACGGATGAAGAACAGTCCAGACAGCATGACGTTCAGCATAATGCAGCTTGCGCCAACCTGACATCTTCTTGTGTGTCATCGGTCTTACGTCTATTATACCACATTGCACACGCTTAGAATCACATCTACCATTCCCTCACAGTCCATGATTCGCTACCATACAACACTGTGCTCCGAAATAAATTTCTCAGAAATGCTTGCCTCACATTAAGATCGACATTTGGTACTAATAGAATTCTTCTAGTCAAGAACGCCCTCTTTGTCTGTCTACTTCTTTATGTCCTCCTTGCTCCATTCACTACGAATTACTTTGCCTCCGAGGCAGCAGAATTCCTACAGTTCTTCTACTTGGTGGTCCCCAGTTTCTGAGTTAAGCTTATCGCTTATCTACTACTGCTCATTATTTTCGTCTTTCTTCAGTTTACACTCAGTCAGTAGTGTGTGCTCGTGTTGACTGTTCATTCCATTCGAGATATCTTATAATTCTTCCATACTTTCACTGAGTGTAGCATATCACCAGCAAATCTTGGCATTGATGAATTTTAATCCAAAATGAATTTCCATCGTTACTTTTTCTATGTAAAGACAGAACAGTGCGTGCGAAAGACTGCATCCCTCGTTAAAGAATTTTGTAACCCTGCATTAAGTTTTTGGTCTATAATCTGGTTGCCCCTTGATTTTTGTGTGCATTTCTTGTTACTGGGCAACGGCCTTGCCGCAGTGGATACACCGGTTCCCTTGAGATCGAAGTTAATCGCTGTCGGGTGTGGCCGGCCCTTGGATGGGTGACCATCCGGGCCGCCATGCGCTGTTGCAGTTTTTCGGGGTGCACTCAGCCTCGTGATGCCAATTGAGGAGCTACTCGACCGAACAGTAGCGGCTCCGGTCACAGAAAACCATGGTAACGACCGGGAGAGTGGTGTGCTGACCACACGCCCCTCCTATCCGCATCCGCATCTGAGGATGACACGGCGGTCGGATGGTCCCGATGGGCCACTTGTGGCCAGAAGGCGGAGTGGTTTTTGCTTGTTACTGGTCTTTCCCTCTAGCTTATATCTCATCACCTGAGAATTTCGAACATCTCACACCACTGTAAAGGATGACTCAGAAATTCATTAGCATTTGAAAATGCACTAACTTATGGAATAATGTAGTAAGAGAGGTAAAAATGGACACAAATGCCTAAAACAACAAATGCCTTTGCAATTGCAAAGATTGGCTGACAGATGGCGCTGAACAGCAACCCATCAGTAACACCACATGAGAATCGTATATCAAATGAGTTCTAGAGAGACGTGGAGTCAGATAATCCATAGCCTGGCTGATAAACACTTGTTGGGAGGTACGACTTTTATGCGGGACAGTGCTCCATCCAGTATTGCTCCACGTGGTGGAAAACCTCTTTGCATATTATTCGGTGACGATCGCGTGCTGAGCCGCAAGGAGCGTCATGCATGGCCCCCAGGTCCCCAAACCTCAATCTGTGTTTATTGGTTGTGGGATTACGCGAAGTCGGAAGTCTACGGCCATAGGCCGACCGCATTAAGGGTGATAAAAGACGAAATCGTACGGTAATTTCTCACCATACCTGTTGATACGCTGTACAGTGCATTTCTCGACATCGGCCCCCGACTACAGGTACTGTTGACGAATGCCATAAACAACATGGGATTTGCTAAAAACCAATTTTTATGCTAATTATTGCTCTTGTCATATTAATAGCCATATGTCATTTTACGCACTTTTCTTTTGGTTTCAATAAAACCGCATGTTATTTTAAACACGTCTATCAATTTCTACCTCCCTACCTATATTATTCAGTGAAATATTGCATTTTCAAATGTTAACAGACTGTTGGGTCACCCAGTACATCCTCGAGGGCCGTTCCTCGGTCGACATACCTTGCGAGGGGTTCTTGATTTTTCTTACGTTCTACGTCGATTGTCAAGCGCAACCGCAGAGCTGACACTGGCGGCTTTAGATTTCCTAAAGACGAATCTATCACAAATCCTCAACATTCTTTTCCAGTGTGATATGGGCACCAGCTGCCCATCACATGAAACATACTGTCCCCGAAGCCGTTTCTTTAACCATGTATGACGGGACTGCACAGTCGCTCCGCCTGCCAAATGGCATGATACGCTCGCTGGCATTACTTTGTTTGATTCAAGTATTCTGCATAAAGGCATAAATATAATTTATCCCATCACAGGCTCATTTCCAGTCCATAGATATAGACAACATTGTCCGTAGAGCGCAGCGATCTGGTGCTATAATTTGTTTAAACCAACAGTCGAGATGGCAATAACGTTTGTTTATTGTGATAGGTTTCGGCTTAAAATGTTAGAGCTATGCTCACATTTTTTGGGGCCCCTACGGCTGCCGCTGGTAGCTCCTCGGTTTTTCACGTGATATCACGATCGTATTTCTGCCAACCGACTTTTCAAAGAGGGCGGAGGAGCTGACAGTGCACTCTCTTGCCTTTTGGGGTGGGAAACTGCTCCTAAAGGTGAAAATATCAGTAATAATCAACGGCATGAGGAGGCAAAGGTAATGGAAACCACTGCATTAAAGACACATAATGGGTATGCACAGAATATGCGACCTCTAATTGAAAAGGTGTCATGATGATTTCTCCATTGACAAAAGATCTGGATTTACAACTACATCTATGTGATTACTCTGCTGCTCACAATAAAGTGCCTAGCACAGGATTCAATGAAGCACCTTCAAACTGTCTCTCTACCGTTCCACTCTCGAACGGTGCGCGGAAAAAACGAATATTTAAATTTTTCCATGAGAGCCATGATTTCTCTAATTTTATCATCATGATCATTTCTCCCTATGTAGGTGGGTGCCGACAGAATGTTTTCACGATCGGAGGAGAAAACAAGTAATTGAAATTTCATAAGAAGTTCCCGAAGCAACGGAAAACGCCTTTGTTTTAATGATTGCCACTCCAATTCACGTATCATGTCTGTGGCAATATCTCCCCTATTTGGTGATAGTACGAAACGAGCGGCTCTTCTTTGAAATTTTTTGACGTCATCCGTCAGTCCCACCTGATGCGTATCCCACACCGCACAGCAATACTCCAGAATAGGCGGAGAAGCGTGGTGTAAGCAGCCTCTTTAGCAGACCTGTTGCACCATCTTAGTGTTCTGCCAATGAATCGCAGTCTTTGGTTTGCTCTACCCATAACATTAACTACGTGATCGTTACTATTTAGGTTAATGATTTGTAAGCCCTAAGGATTTAGTTGAATTTACAGACTTAAGATTTGTGTGGCTTACCGTGTATTCGAAATTTAGCAGGTTTCTTTTAGTACTCATGTGAATAACTTCACACTTTTCCTTATTCAGGGTCAATTTCCACTTTTCGCACCATACAGATATCTTATATAAATCATTTTGCAAGTCGTTTTGATCATCTGATGACTTTACAAGACGTTAAATGACAGCATCTTCTGCAAACAATCTAAGACGGCTACTCAGATTGTCTCCTATGTCGTTAATATAGATCAGGAACAATAGAGGGCCTATAACACTTCCTTGTGGAACGCCGAATATCACTTCTGTTGTACTCGATGACTTTCCCTCTAATACTGAGAACTATGACCTTTCTGACAGGAAATTACGAATCCAGTCGCACACCTGAGGCGATATTTCAGAGGAACGCAGTTTGGTTAGAATACGCTTGTGAAGAACGTTTCGAAAGCCTTCTGTAAATCTAAAAATATGGAAGCAAGTTGACATTCCGTGTCGATAGCACTCATTACTTCATGAGTATAAAGAGCTAGTCGTGTTTCACAAGAACGATGTTTTCTGAATCCGTGCTGACTGTTTGTCAATAAATCGTTTTCTTTGAGGTAAATCATAATGTTCGAACACAGTATATGATCCAAAAACCTACTGCAAATCGACGTTAGCGATATGGGCCTGTAGTTCAGCGGATTACTCCTATTTCCCTTTTTTGGGTACTGGTGTGACTTGAGCAATTTCTCAGGCTTTAGGTACGGAACTTTCTGTGAGCGAGCGGTTGTATATAATTGATAAATATGGAGCTATTGTATCAGCATACTCTGAAGGAAACCTTACTGGTATACAGTCTGGACCGGAGGACTTCCCTTTATTAAGTGATATAAGCTGCTTTGCTACACTGAGGATATCTACTTCTATGTTTCTCATCTTGGCAATTGTTATTGATTGGAATTCAGGAATATTTACTTCGTCTTCTGTGGTGAAGGAGTTTCGGAAAACCGTGTTTAATAACTCTGCTTTAGTGGGACAGTCATCAGTGACTTCACCGTTGTTATCGCGCAGTGGAGGTATTGACTACGTCTTGCCACTGGTGTGTTTTGTGTATGAGCAGAATCTCTTTGCGTATGCTGCCAGATTTCGAGACAGAGTTTCGTTGTGGAAATTATTAAAAGCATCTCCCACTGAAGTACGCGCTACATTTCAGACTTTTACAAGACTTTGCCAATCTTGGGGATTTTGCGTTCTTTTAGTGTGGCATGCTTTTTTCGTTGCTCCTGCGCAGCGATCTGACCCGTTTTGTATACCATTGGGAATCAGTACCATCACTTATTAATTTATGTGGTATATATCTCTCAATTGCCGTCGATACTATCTCTTTAAAATCATTCCACGTCTTTTGTACGCTTGCGTGATCAGATCGGAAGGAGTGGAGACTGCCTCTTCAAAAGAAGCTAACAGAGTTTTTATCAGCTTTTCTTTAAATACATGTACTTGGCGTTTCTGTTTGATGGTTGTAAGTGTTACGGTATTCAGCCCAGCAGATACTGCCTTGTGGTCACTAATGCCTATATTTGTCATGATATTCCCTGTTCAGAATTATTTGTTGCTAAGAGGTCAAGTATGCTTTGCATCCATATACACTTCGAGTGGGCTTATGAACAAAATGTTCAAAATAATTTTCTGAGAAAGCATGCAGTAAAATATCGGATGAGGTTTTAGTCCTCCATTGCGATCTTTACGACAGGACTATCAAGGGGAAGGTGACCGTGAGGAAAATACTGAATAGCCAGCGAGAGGCTAGAATACTACGAGTCGTGGCGTGGAGTGTCCGAATTTTCAGCATGCAAGGAAATCTAGAAAATCTGAAAAGGGAAATGCTAAAGTTCAATCTAAATATAGGGCAGGTCACTGAAGTGAAATCAAAAGAAGACTAGGGCTTATGGTCAGACAAAGTATTTGGTAATATCAACAGCAACAGAAAACGATAAAACTAGTGTAGAATTCGTTTGAATAAGAAGGTATGGCAGAGAGCGAGTTACTGTGAGCAGTTCAGTGTTCTCTTCCGAACTGACAGCAAACCGATCCTGACGACAACAATTCATCATTCCGACGGCGCTTGCAGAAGGTGAAGAGCTGGAAAAAATATACGAAAATATGGAATGGGTAATTCAGTTTCTAAAGTGGAGGATTGGAGTATGGTTGTAGGAAAACGAGTAGAGTAAAGGGGTAAAGAAGAATATGTGCTTGGTAATAGCAATGAGAGAGGAACAAGTCTGAGTTCTATAATAAATTTCAGCCAGTAACAGCGTATACTCTATTCAAGAATCGCAAGATGAGCTGGTATACTTGAAAAGGACCAGAAGAAATTCCGAAATCAGATAATGAGTGTTAAGGTGTACCCAGCAGCAGATTATCACAATTTAGTAGTGATGATCAGCAGGTTGAGGTTTCGTCAGGAAGAATTAACACGCAAAGAGGTGGCGTACGGAAGTACTTAGGAACGAAGTGATACGCTTCCAGGTCTCTGACGCTATAGATATTGCGATAAGGAATAGCTAAGTAGGGATTTCGGACTAAGATGAATGGATATCTCTGAAAAGAACAATCACAGAAGTCGGAAAGAAAAACATACATAAATAGAAGGTAACTGCAAAGAAACCATAAGTAACAGATGAAATACTTCAGCAGGTCGACGAAAAAACGATGAACACAAATGTTCAGCGACATTCTGGAATAAAGAAATACAAGTAACTTAGGAATGAAATAAATAGGAAGTGCAGGGAATCTAAGACGAAATGGCTTCATGGACAATGGGAAAAAATAGAAAAAGAAATGATTGCTTGAAGGACTGAGTCAGCACATGGGAAAGTCAAAACAGGCTACGGTTAAATTAAAAGCAGAGGTAGTAACATTAAGAGTCCAATGGGGCTTCGACTGTTAAATGTAGAGGAGAGAGCAGATAGGTTGAAAGAGTACACTCAAGGCCACATGAGGGGAAAGACTTGTCTGTTGATAGGATAGAAGAGGAAACAGGAGTGTCGATATACAAGAGATAAGGCATCCGGTATTAGATTCAGAACTGAAAAGAGGTTTTGAAAACTTAAGATCGAATAAGGCAGAAGGAATAGATAAAATTCAACCATAAAATCTAAAATCATTTGGGGAAGTGGCAACAAAATGATTATTCATATAGGTGTATAGAATGATGAGGCTGGCAGCACAACATCTGACTTCCGGAATAACATCATTTATACAACTCCGAAGATTCAAAGAGCCGTCAACTGCGAGAATTATGCACAATCAGCTTAAAAGCTAATGCTTCCACGTTCCTGACAAGAATAATATACAGTTGAATGAAAAAGAGAATTGAGGGTGTGTTAGGTGACGATCAGTTTCACTTTAGGAAAGGCAAAGGCACTAGAGAGGAAATTCTCACGTTGAAGTTGGTAATGCAGCAAGATTGAAGATAAATCAAGACACATTCATAGGACTTTTCGATCTGGAAGAAGCGCTCGACAATGAAAAATGATGATCTAAATTGTCAGAAAGGTAGGGGTAAGCGATACGGAAAGACGGGGAATATACATTACGAAAGACAGCCAAGAAGGAACAATATGACTAGGAAACCAAGAACGATGTGCTCGGCTTAAAATGGGTGTTGGACGGGGATGCTGTGTTTCAACCCAACTGTTCAATCAGTACTTCGAGGAAGCTATGTCGGAAATAAAAGAAAGGTGCAAGAATGGGATTAAAATTTACGGTGACAGGATATCAGTGATAAGATTCGGTGATGACAGTGCAATCGTCAGTGAAAGTGAAAAATAATTACCGCTGCTTTGGAATACAATTAACATTCTACTGACTACAGAATATGGACCGCGCAGATCGAAGAAAGACGAAAGAAATTAGAGGTAGCAGAAATGTGAACAGCTAGAAACGAGACATCACAACTGGGGATCACAAAATAGACGAAATTAATCTCTACCACTTAGGCTGCAAAGTAACTCATGGACAGAGCAAGAAAAACATAAGAAGCAGACTAGCACTGGAAAAGAGGGCATTCCTGTCCAAGAGGAGTCTACTAATATAAAACAATAAAACATAGGCCTTAATTTGAGGAAGGAACTTCTGAGTATGCACGTGTGTAGCACGGCATTGTATGGTAGCGAAACACGGACTGTGGAAAAATCGGAACACAAGAGAATCGATTCATTTGATATGTGGTTCTACAGACGAATGCTTAAAATTAATTGGACTTATAAACTAAGGAATAAGGAGACTATGCGCAGAATTAGAAAGGAAAGGAATAAGTGGCAAACAATGACGAGAAGAAGGGGCAGGGCGACGGAACATCTGTTAAGATATTCGCTAATAACATCCATCGCATGTTCATCTTTTGGATATGCCACTGTTGTATTTTTTCCGTGTTTTCAATTAATTTTGTTGAATGTGGTTCCGCCTTTTATGCAAATATACTGTTTTTTGTTGTTGACAAAAGATTTTTCGGCACTCTTGTGCCTCCATCAGTGGGTTGTGTTGATTGAAAACTGTAAAAAGCGAACACATTTTAGGTTGTAACCGATCTAACAAAATGAGGAGTAAAGACATTAGCTTGTGATCTACAAAACAAACGATGTAAACGTGAATGTTATGAGCGAGTTACGACACACTCTGATTTTTAAAAAAATTTTGGTGTGCCAAAATGTTATGCTTATATATTAGTTATTACTCACGTTTTTGTGACTGATCCTCCTCCTTTTACGTTCTGGGGGCACTGCACATTCATTTTGTTGTACTTCGCGAAATCTCGCTTTTACAAACGTCTTTTCACTTTGCAGAACGCGGTGCGCACTATGTTGTTATGTGTCCTAACCCCGTCGGTACTCATTGTTCCCGAGAGAATTTGCAGCCGAATTTGAATTTTGTTTAGTTTAGTCTCTCTCTTTGTGTGTGTGTGTGTGTGTGTGTGTGTGTGTGTGTGTGTGTGTGTGCGTGCTTGTGAGCTCCTTTAGTTGTGTTGCCTTTTCTTTTAAGTTCCTTTAATGTGTCAAATAATGCAGTTTATCATAGTATAATGTTTTCATTTAAAACTTATTTGCCTTCTGCTGTTGCTTTCTGTATGTGGAAGTTCGCTTCTGTTGTTAGTTTTTGGTATAGACTGCCGGCCGGAGTGGCCGTGCGGTTCTAGGCGCTACAGTCTGGAACCGAGCGACCGCTGCGGTCGCAGGTTCGAATCCTGCCTCTGGCATGGATGTGTGTGATGTCCTTAGGTTAGTTAGGTTTAATTAGTTCTAAGTTCTAGGCGACTGATGACCTAAGAAGTTAAGTCGCATAGTGCTCAGAGCCATTTGAACCATTTTTGGTATAGACTGTGGTTGGATTTCTGTATTTCTAAATCTGTTGCTATTATAGTTTGGTGGTGGTTATGGGGCATTAGGTGGTCGACAAGTGTGGTATGAGTACAGTTATATTTTAGGGCTCTGAGGTGTTCTGATTATTTTGTTTTAAAGTTACTGCATATTTATCCTATTTATGCTGATTGGAAAGTGTTGCATGTGAGTTCATACATTCATGATCTGTTGAATTTAACTGTGTGTATCTCGTTTGTCGTGTTGTCTGCCCTGTATCCTGTTTCAAGTATCTGTTTCGTCAATGTATTGCCTGCACTGTGGACAATGTTGTTGTTGTATGGTAATATGTGCAACATTATTGTGTGTGTGTGTGTGTGTGTGTGTGTGTTGTTGCGCTGTTGTGGTCATTGTACGTGTGTTTTGTCTTTTGTGCTGAGTTTCCTGTGTGTGTTGTGCGTTCGTTCCTCACCCGTGTACAAATTTGATGGTTCAGTTTCTCTATGATATGTGACCTGTATCCATTTTCCTCTGTTGTTTATGGTAAGGTGTTTAGTTGCTCTATGTAATTCTGTTAGCCTATAGGTGTTCTGTTCAATCTTTGGAGCATAAATCTGAATCTTGCTTTTGTGTGTCAACAGGTGGTTTGACAGATTACGAATACTGACGCTCGTGGTTGTTGGTTACCTGACTATTATGAAACTTGGATGTTGTTTGTGTTTCGTATGGTAAAGTCCAGAAAAGTTAGTGTGTCGTCTGTTTCTGTTTCTAATGTTAAGTGAATTTTTTGGTGTAAGTTGTTTATTTCATTGTGTCGCTGTTTTGTGTGTGGTTCATCAGATAGGCTTCTTATGTCATCGACATAAGGGTACCAATATTTAACTTTGAATTATTTTGATTTTATTATGGGTCTAGCACAGAAAATCAAGAACAGAGGCATACCGGACACAGCAAGCATGTTTGATGTCAGATCAACGTGCATTTGCATTCGAATAAATGAAACAATCTGCATCACCATACGAAGACAACAACGAAACACACCAGAGTCAGAAATTGATGAAACAGCAACCATACTGAAGAGTACAAAATTATTTTATGTTTAATAAAGAATTTGATTCCCAACATTAAGGACCGCCGTTCGGATCACCAGTTAGTGGCCTCCTAATTATCATATTCATGAACAACTTAGAGAATATAATTTCACACACATAGTAAAACAAAAAAAAATACTAAGTTAGATACTGGTACCGATATATATATGTGTGTGTTGTCTGTTTCTGTTTCCAATTTGAAGTGAATTTTTGGGTGTAAGTTATATATATAACATATATAACCTTAATAGTTAGCAACCATACTAAAGTTCACAACAGTACAAAATTATTTTATGTTTAATAAAGAATTTGATTCCCAACATTAAGGACCGCCGATCGGATCACCAGTTAGTGGCCTCCTAATTATCATATTCATGAACAACTTAGAGAATATAATCTACACACACACAGTAAAACCAAAAAAAAATACTAAGTTAGATACTGGTACCGATATATATATATATATATATGTGTGTGTGTGTGTGTGTGTGTGTGTGTGTGTGTGTGTGTGTGTGTGTGTGTGTGTTGTCTGTCTCTGTTTCCAATGTGAAGTGAATTTTTGGGTGTAAGTTATATATATAACATATATAACCTTAATAGTCCCAAAAATTCACTTCACATTGGAAACAGAGACAGACAACATAAAAAATTTTCTGGACTTCACCATATGAAAAATAAACAACACCCATGACTTCCTAATATTCAGGCAACTGACAATCACAAGCATGAGCATTCACAATCTGTCAAACCACGTGGTGGCACTGAAGCAAGGAAGGTTCAGATTCAAGCTCCACAGACGTAACGGAACACCATAAGCTAACAGAATTACACAGAGCAGCTAAACACCTTAAAACAAATAGCAGAGGAAAATGGAGACAAGCGCCATATCACAGACCAATCAAACCAACAGATTTATAAACCAGTCAGGAACGAACGCACAACACAGGCACAAAACGTTACACAGCACTGAACAACACAAGCACAAACAATGACCACACACACACACACACACACACACACACACACACACACACACACACAACAGTGCAACAACAAACACACACACACACATACACAACATTGTGGCACATACTACGGTACAATAACAAAATTTTCCACAGAACAGTCAATACATTGAAGAAATATGTACCTCAAATAGGATAAGGGCAGACAAAACGACAATGGTGACACACACTGTTAAATTAAACAGATCGGGAATGTATGAACTCACATGCAACAATTGCCAATCAGTATAAATAGGACAAACATGCAGGAACTTTGAAACAAAATAATCAGAACATCTCAGAGCCCTAAAATGTGCCGCGCGGGGTAGCCGTGCGTTCTCAGACGTCTTGTCACGGTTGGCGCGGATCACCCCTGTCGAACGTTTGAGTCCTCCCTCGGGCATGGGTGTGTGTTGTCCTTATCGTACGTTAGTTTAAGTTAGCTTAGGTAGTGTGTATGCTTAAGGACCGATGACCTCAGCAGCTTAGTACCACAAGACCTTTCCACAAATTTCCAAAATTTCCCCAAAAATGTAAATACACTCATACCACATTTGCTGACCATCTAATGGCCCATAGCCGCCACCAAACCTTAATAGCAACAGATTTAAAAATACGGAAATCCAACCGCAGCCCGTACTAAAAACTGACAACACAAGCGAACTTCCACATACAGAAAGCAATAGTAAAAGGCAAATAAGTTTTAAGTGAAAACATTACACTCTGAAAAACTGCATTATTTAGCACATTTAAGGAACTTGTAAGAAAAGGCCACACAAACAGCTAAAGGGGCTTACACACACACACACACACACACACACACACACACACACACACACAAACATAGAAATAAAACTAAACAAAATTCAAATTCGGCTGCAAAATCTTTCGATAACAAACGAGTACCGACGGGGCTAGGACACTCAACAACATAGTGCACACCGCGTTTTGCAAAGTAAATAAAATGTCGTCTGGCTTGGGCCTCCCGGTGGGTGGACCTTTCGTCGGGTGCAAGTCTATCGATCTGACGCCACTTCGGCGACTTGAGCGTCGACGGGGATGAAACGATGATGATTAGGACAACACAACACGCAGTCCCTGAGCGGAGAAAATCTCCGACCCAGCCAAGAATCGAACCCGGGCCCTTAGGACTGACATTCTGTCGCGCTGACCATTCAGCTACCGGGACGGACTTCTTGCAAACTGAAAAGACGTTTTTAAAACCGAGATTACGCGAAGTACAACAAAATGTATGTGCAGTGCCCCCCAGAACGCAAAAGGAGAAGGATCAGTCGCAACAAAACGTGAGTAATAACAAATGTATAATAAAAACTTTTGCCACACCAAAATCACGTTTTTCATGAATGAAAGGATGTGTTAAGATGCTGATATGCAGACGACAAGCTGTCAGTGCAGGACACCATAAAGATGGCCGTGCAAAAGCACGTGATGTTAAATCACGGTAAGAACACAACGAACTAAAACTATCTTTAGGTCTCATTTTGTTAGATCAGTTACAATTTAAACAATGTTCGTTTTTGACAGTTTTCGATAAACAAAACCCACTTGTGATGGCACAGGGAGACCAAAACTTGCTTGGGTAACAAGAGAAAACAGTGTTTTAGCATAAAAGGCGGAACCTATAACCAGTAAACATCTGTGGTACAGTTGGGGGGGGGGGGAGGCGAGGAGCTGCAGAGGGTAAAAACTGTAGTGAAAGACAGAGACTGGAATACATCCAGCATGTAACTGAGATAAGCCGCAAGTGGTAGCCTGAGATGAAAAGGCTGGCACAAGAGAGGAATTCGTGGCCGTGATGGGTCTCTGCATGAGCCTCTTCATTATTTTGCCGTACCACGCAGCTTTATTTGTTTGCCTCTGACACCTCAGTTGCTGGTGCATATGGTCTATTACCCTAGAGCAGGGCTTCACAACATACGTGCTCGCGGAGCAAGCTGTGAGCAGCAAGGCGTGAGCACGGAGCAGCGCGAGCACGCTACCCCCACTACCGGACCAGAGCGGACGGTGGGGAAAGTCACGTGGGGCACACAACAGCTGCTGCCAGTCAATGTAAATCCGCGGCCACCTGCAGGGATATCACTCACGAATTATTACCGTGACAAATGAAACAAATAAAGGAGAATGTACACATGCCACATAATTTTATTAGCTTAGTGTATGCCTCTACATTCGCATTACTTTGTGAACTGTTACACAATAAAAGGTGTCACTGAAGTGTGGGATTCTCGGTTATCTTGTACTTTTTGCCCTTTACAATTGCGTTTATGTTCGGTGTAATTGTTCTTGTGCATTTTAGGCGCAGCGTGCAGTTTAAATTTCGATAAGAAAATGCGTTTCTCAGGCGCGTCTTGTTACATTTCATTGCAGAGAACAGTTGTTCACAAACATACGTGGAACCGAAGATTGATATTATTGTAGCCGCCAGTTTGTGCAAAGGAGGAAATCTATCCTGAGGGAAGTGTCTGTAGAATTCCAAAATGTTTTTCTTGTTCTGAAATTTGTCTCTGTATTCTCTGTCACACTGCAGGTCAATAATTTATTGCTGCAGCTCAGGACGAATCTCTTAAATATTCGCTGAATATGGAGAGAACAGATCAAAATCACTGTCTAGTGCTGTCAGATCTTGAAAGCGCTGATCAACTAAACTATGTGAATAACGTTCACAGTCTTTGTGAACATCTTGCATGGATGATAATTTAGCAAAATGAGCTAGGTTCCCTGTTTCCAGCTGACTCACCCAAAGTGTCAATTTCATTTTAAAAGCTCCTATTCGATCTATGAAATGAGTAATTAGCAGATCTTTACCTTGTAGTAAAATGTTCAAAGCATTCAGATGGCTAGTTAAATCTGCTAAGAACGCGAGATCACATTCAAACGTGCGCGCGCATTTCCCCTCCCTCCCCTCCCTCCCTACTCCGCGACCATGCACCTGCTCGCGAGCACGTGCCTGAGCTGACCCGAGTACTCGCGCTCAAAACCGGCCAGTTGTTAAGCCCTGCCCTAGACGTAAAGCAGAAAACGGAAAAGACTGCGAAGCTGAGTGTGTCTGTGATGGTCGCAGTACACTATCCATATTTCGTTTTAACATTTCGGTAGGTTATTGGTACTTGTCGGAGCCCCACACGCCTGTCTGATAAATTTAAATGCCATATTTCAATGTATCTGTTCTTTCCTCTTCTAGTCCGATCAGTTGAATGCATGAATGAGAGTGTGCGAGGATTTCACAGTATACATCCATGGGAGTGTAGTAGTCTGCCACTGTGTCAGAACCGCCAACTGAAGGACACACGTACCAGGTAGCAAAGAGGTTTCTGTTTGCCTTGGACGAATTTTTTGTATAAGGTGGAACCACAATGGGGTTCCTCTGGCCACTTCATTAGGTACGGGGAGCGGTTTTGGTTGGAGAGTGGATGCTCGGAGAGTGTTCCGTGGGACGCGAGACGGGTGACACCTACTGGCGGTAACTGTGCCTTTCCGATTCGAAGGTAATGTTGGGTTTTAGATAAGTTTTTCAAAGCTGGTCAAGGCAAAAGATTACTTTCATCATTCATAGTTTACTACCGTGAGTGTCAAATTTTACTTGCTAATTCGCGAGTGTTAAATGTGTTAAAATCCAGGACGGGCTTGGCTGTTGTTCAGTTGAACTGTTAATCAAAAACGTGGAGCTGTGTTGCGTTTATTGTGATTCAGTTCATTTTGTTTAGTATCTCTTTAACGAGAGCATGTAAATTGCGTATAATTTCCATGATTTTATGACCGAATTTTGTGCAATTCGTCACACTTCATAACTTTCTTTGTGTACACTTTTGTTTGTAAGGACTACGAGGTCGTCATCTAATGAGAAAGTCTACAGTGCCAAGGCCACAGTGTTCTTCCACTGTACAATATCTCAATTAATTGTGGTTCTTATTTATGCTTCATTTTTATAGCAATTCCCTTTAATAGAAATTTTATTCATTTATCCCGCAAGTTAAAATCAAGGTAACAGGCCATCTTGCTACCCACGTGTGCTGTGGTGAAGGTTTTTAGTTATTTTCCTTCCTGTTAGTCTCTCAAGTGCGTGTGAATGTAAGTGTTCGTGATTAAACCACCCTTTGATCATTCCTCTTCCATAGATCATAGAACTTTTAGGGGACTCCGAAGTAAAGTTCTAAGTTTAATTAATATGCGACGTAATAGATTGCAAGCAACAGCAACCATAATATTACTCACTATACATATTCATGTGTGCAACTAAATTTACCCATGTAATAGATGTTCTTTTGGCAGAATTTTTGTTTGCGCACTCACTGCTAAAATTCCACTCCATATTTCATCCAGCTCTTATGTTCGGCACATACTATTGCCTTCCGTTTGCTCGAAAGCTGTATTGAGGCCATACTTTACTCCCCCATATTCAGGTTAATTGTAAAGATAGTCCATAATTGTAAAGAGACCTTACAGCGGGTCTCATCAATCGAATCAGTAGACTGACGACTTACAAAAATTATTATTTAGTATCTGCCTTTCCATAGAATTTTCATTCTATATGACTTCCTCCAGTGACATGAAAGTTACATGCTAAGACCTTAATACGAGTTCCGTCCTGTTTCTTCCTCTTTTCACACCTTAGCACTCGAGTAATAACTGTTGTCTCTAACAGAAAACACTACAGTTGTCTTTAGGCGGTGTTCTCAGTGCGTATGTTCGATATTGACGGATTTGTTGTGGCAAGAAACGCAGTCTTTGTCTCTGCTTGTCTTTTTCCTTAAGTTCTTGTTTCGTCTGTATTTTCTTCCAGAGTACAATAAATTAACTACGTGGTCACCAGTTTAGATGTTAAGTAGCTGCTTATCTCATATACAGCTTCTGTTATTCTTCCTTACTTCTACAGAGAAAACTTATCTCAAATCCAGTTCTTGATATCCTTCCACCCAGATTTATAATCCCATTCTTGATATCCTTCCACCCAGATTTATAATCCCATTTTCGAACTTTCTTTCATTGCCTTCATGTTTTCTTCTTTATAAGTGTTCACCAGTGGAAGAGAAAGATTGTGTCCCAGTCTTTCTTCCTTTTCACTCCAAGTACTTCTCTCACGTACTTTTTGTATATTACAGGTGTTTCCTCGCAGCATAAACCTATTATTCGGATTGTTTCAAACATCTTGCACTACACTGTGTTATCGAATGCTTTTTGTAGTTCCTTAGTTCCATTTAAAATCTCTTGAATTTTCTCCTTTTTTTGCCTTAGTTATGAAATGTAATGTGTGAACTGTTTCTTTCCTAAAGTCATACTTACCATCGTTTAACAGTTCCTCATTTTTGATATCCATTCTTCGCTGTGGCCGAGCGGTTCTAGGCGTTTCAGTCTGGAACCGCGCTACCGCTACCGCTAGGGTCGCTGGCTCGATTCCTGCCTCGGACATGGATGTGTGTGCTGTCCTTAGGTTAGTTAGGTTAAAGTAGTTCTAAGTTCTAGGGGACTGGTGACCTCAGATGTTAAGTCCCACAGTGTTCAGAGCCATTTGAACAATTTTCTATACTCCGGACGATAACCTGGATGCATAGGTTGCATGATCTAACAACTAGTTAAATATCACTTTTGAAAGAGCTATTTGTTTACAGAATCGTTTTAATGCTTACGAAAAAGGTCACCAGGAAATGTAATTACTTCCAGAGCTGCAGAACTCACAGTTACATACATGTTTTCGGAATTATTTTTCGTGCTCAACCGTCGCAAAAGTATTTCGTTCAAACGTTACGTCCGCGATAATGTGTATAGTTTTCTGATTTTTGCGTGAAACTATTAAGGATCGCTAATGTCACATATGTCAGGAAACACTACATCTACATCATATGAACCAAATCCGCAATTGGTTTCGGAGCCATTCGATTACCTACTGTAGACGTCCACAGAAAAATACAGACAGTAGAGCGAGACACAGTACAACAAAACATCAGTCCATCATGTTTCTCTATATACGTGATGGTGAGAAAAACTTTGTGATTAACTTCTGCTTCTGTCGAGGTAAATGCTATTGTCGTTCAAGGGAATGTGTGCCACTGCGTTGACACGTATCACAAGTGAAGTAAATGTACGAAAATGAGTTGATTAATGCTTTTTTTTGTCTTATTTTGCACAATACTATAATCTCTGTGGTTTCATTAGTCATTTCGTTTTAAGGGGGATGATTACCGTCTAGATCACTTGGGTGTCAATACAATCAAGGCGAACCCTTTGAGCAGAATGGAGCCCTGCTTGTGATTACGGACAGAAGCGATGCAGCGAACAGGTACTCCATCATGCCATCAAGCTACATAAAGGAGCTCTCTCCTTTGTGGGTGACCTACACTAATTAAGCTTACGTTAGTGCTGATGGCTGCTGACTTCGCTGCTGCAGCCACAAGCTCAATGGTGGCAGGAAAATTAACGAAACACCTAAGAGGGGACGTCGGTGGACGTCAATTTTGAGAATAATCTTATTTGTTAAAGAGTATTCACAGCTTCTTCTCGCTCCAGCCTTTCACCCAGTTCAGTTAATACGGCTGCTGTGCCTGCGATGGGCCAGACAACTTTCATGAGACATCCTACCTTTCCCGATGATGAGCTAATAGTGTATACTTTCATTTCCGACTAAAATAGGTCGTAAGATCAGCATAGAATGGCGATAATCTGTGTAAAACTTCGTCCTTTTTTTAGAACACACAATGAGCCTGAAAACACAACCGCCCTGTATCAACATTCATGGGTTAAAATCACCACTGTTGTTTTGCACAATTTAAACAAAGGATTGAAATTTACGTGGGTGGTTTAGAACACGAAAATTAAGGATAAAACACAACAAGCGACGAACAGTTAGCATACTAAAACCGGAACTCGCGGCAATTTTTCGTAGCTGCCTTTCCGAAAACCACTGCGAATAGTGCCAGATACTTTCTGGCGAATGAAAATCGTGTCCACACCAGGATTCTATCTTGTAACTTCACCTTTCACGGTGAATGCTCTTACTAGCTGAGCTATCCAGGAACGATTCACAGCTACAGTGATACATCATAATTATGAAAATAAACCACTGGACTGTTCCGCCGTCCACACGATATATGGTAAAAAATGTTGTAGGGTACGATTTAGGTGAGTGATAGTTCGCCGTGGGGGTGAACAGCAATGCGGACGTTGCTGCTGCTAACAGTGAATAATGTGCGTGTATGAACCACTCTTGTTTCCAAACAATATATAAATCACATAGCAAAGGCAGAAGCACTGTTATGCAGACGTTTTCAGCTCGTTATAGAAAGAAAAGTAAGCAGGTTAACAAACCAAACGAAATGCGATTACTCAGTGACAAGGCATCATAGAGCACGAGTCCCTTATACAAAAATACTGCCTGAACACCTTCGAAATTTTGTTTACGGATTCTGGTTCGCTCCGCATACAAGTAGAAATACAAATATTATACTAACAATCATACTTTTCATTAAACGTATCTTTAAGTGAAAATCTGTGATATTGTTCTATTGACACACAGTCAACTTGGGTTTAGAAAACATCGTTCCTGTGAAACACGACTAGCTCTTTATTCACATGAAGTGTTGAGTCCTATTGACAAGGGATTTCAGATCTATTCCGTATTTCCGGATTTCCGGAAGGCTTTTGACACTGTACCACACAAGCGGCTCGCACTGAAATCGCGTGCTTATGGAATATTGTCTCAGTTATGTGATTGGATTTGTGATTACCTGTCAGAGAGGTCACAGATCGTAGTTACTGACGGAAAGTCATCGAGTAAAACAGCAGTGATTTTTGGCATTCCCCAAGGTAGTGTTATAGGCCCTTTGCTGCTCCCTATCTATATAAACGATTTTGGAGGCAATCTGAGCAGCTGTCTTCGATTGGTTATAGATGACGCTGTCGTTTATCGACTGATAAAGTCATATGAAGATCAAAACAAACTGAAAAACGATTTAGAAAAGAAATCTGAACGGTGCGAAAAGTGGCAGTTGACCCTAAATAGCGAAAAGTGTGAGATCATCCACATGAGTGCTAAAAGCAACTAGTTAAACTAAGGTCACACGATAAATCAGTCTAATCTAAAAGCTGCAAATTCAACTAAATGCCTAGGTATTACAATTGCGAACAACTTAAATTCGAAGAAACACATAGAAAATGTTGTGGAGAAGGCTAACCAAAGACTGCGTTTTTATGTAACAGATCTACCAAGAAGATTGCCTACACTACGCTTGTCCGTCCTCTTTTAGAATACTGCTGCGCGGTTTGGGATCCTTACCATATAGCACTGACGGAGTACATCGAAAAAGTTCAAAGAAAGGCAGCACGTTTTGTATTATCGCGAAATATGGGAGAGAGTGTCACAGAAATGATTCGGGATTTGGGCTGGAAATCATTAAAAGAAAAGCGTTTTTCGTAGCGACGGAATCTTGTCACGAAATTCCAGTCACCAACTTTCTCCTCCGAAAGCGAAAATATTTTGTTGACACTGACCTACATAGGGAGGAACGATCACCAAGATAAAATAAGAGAAATCAGAGCTCGTTCGGAAAGATATAGGTGTTCATTCTTTCCGCGCGCTATACGAGATTGGAATAATAGTGAATTGTGAAGGTGGTTCGATGAACCCTCTGCCAGCACTTGAATGTGATTTGCAGAGTATCCATGTAGATGTAGATGTAGATGTAGATGTAGACGGGACATGGCAAGCAATATGTTCTATTTCGTGTAAATAAGTCTTCAACTCCATAACAAGTAGAAGTTACGCTCTGTAGCGCCTTTTGTTCTAAGCTGAACTCCCAGAAATTTGTCCCGAAAGCTGGTACAAGACGTGCTATGCTTAACACTTACATTTCCGTTTTCTCACATTATTACGGAACATTGAAAATCCTGAAGACTGTTGTATCATATGACCTTTTCAAGAGCTTTCGTATGCTTTCAATTTTAATGTGTTGGCAGATTAAAAGTATCAGTCATGTTACAATAAGGTTACCATTGTACGAAATATCTTACATGAAAATCTTTATTCTGTGTTTTGAATCATTTATTAAAAAAATATATATCAGTATGCTTTCGCAGCCTAGTCCACTTAGAAAACTACTGATTCAGGCGGAAAAGTAGTCGTTTAACATCAAAGCTGAGAAAATTAAGTCGTAAATAAGTCGAAGAGGAGCTTTTCTACTGTTGCTGGCTAGCAGGAAACCAATACGATAGAAGATGGAAGGAACGCTCAGTTCAGCGGATAAAATTTACTCTTACGAGAAAAGAGGTAAAAGCTTCACGGATGGATGAAAGGACAGGCTAGTAGATGAAAGACGAAATCACCAAAAACGCGTGGACATGGAAGGAGTTCTCTGTAGGGAAGCTTTAGACTGAAAAGAAGAAGATGCGAAAAGTGGGAAATCCAGACTGGCTACGTACTGGAACCCTACGACGGAAATAATCGCTAGCAGAAGTAATACAGCGCCCTGTGAGAGCAGAGCGACCTTTAGACCGAAGAGCAACCGACTTTTCAGCACCAGATCTTTTAATATCGCTGTCGTACAGAAGGAAAGGACCCTCCCATTCTAGTAGCGCGCGATGGCGTGAATATTATTGGGAATCGTCGTTTTACAATTATCCGGATAAAATGTGGCCAAAGTGAGCTGACGGCTGGTCACAATGACCGCCTGGTGGCACAGAGGGTCTGTTGTTGCCCACTCAAATGTCCGAACGTACGAAACAAAAGGTTTTCATTCCGTCAGATGTTGAAAAAAATAGCCTTTATATTTTATGATGTAACAAAGAAGTAGTCTGGTACTCTTCTCTTGAGTGAAGTAGTGTGTTGCAGGTATTGTACAGTAATTTAAAAATTGTTGGTCTTTGGTTTTCTACCTTGTGTAGCGCAGATTTTCTGATGCAGTATTATAGTGCGAAATCATAAATACTTTGTCCTAGTACCATTATCGATTATCTTCAGTGTCAACCTTTATAATTAAATATTATTTTGTTGAATTACTGTCAATACGACAGTTCAGTATGTACCTTGTTTTCCGGGAAACAAATCTGCTTCAACCTAGAATCATCTTTACTTTGCTGGTTTTTCTGTGTCGGGCGCTTCAGCTGTGATAAGTTCCTATAAAGTCTTATCCATTTCTATATTGTATGTACAGTAAATACAGCACTTCTAGCAAGTTCCGATCTCAGGATGCTGTCAAACGCATCTGTAACGCAAGGAAACCGTTCTATTAATGATAGTCTTAAAATATCCGGAGGTCGAAGATGGCGAATAGTGCTGACTAAAATACACTCCTGGAAATGGAAAAAAGAACACATTGACACCGGTGTGTCAGACCCACCATACTTGCTCCGGACACTGCGAGAGGGCTGTACAAGCAATGATCACACGCACGGCACAGCGGACACACCAGGAACCGCGGTGTTGGCCGTCGAATGGCGCTAGCTGCGCAGCATTTGTGCACCGCCGTCGTCAGTGTCAGCCAGTTTGCCGTGGCATACGGAGCTCCATCGCAGTCTTTAACACTGGTAGCATGCCGCGACAGCGTGGACGTGAACCGTATGTGCAGTTGACGGACTTTGAGCGAGGGCGTATAGTGGGCATGCGGGAGGCCGGGTGAACGTACCGCCGAATTGCTCAACACTTGGGGCGTGAGGTCTCCACAGTACATTGATGTTGTCGCCAGTGGTCGGTGGAAGGTGCACGTGCCCGTCGACCTGGGACCGGACCGCAGCGACGCACGGATGCACGCCAAGACTGTAGGATCCTACGCACTGCCGTAGGGGACCGCACCGCCACTTCCCAGCAAATTAGGGACACTGTTGCTCCTGGGGTATCGGCGAGGACCATTCGCAACCGTCTCCACGAAGCTGGGCTACGGTCCCGCACACCGTTACGCCGTCTTCCGCTCACGCCCCAACATCGTGCAGCCCGCCTCCAGTGGTGTCACGACAGGCGTGAATGGAGGGACGAATGGAGACGTGTCGTCTTCAGCGATGAGAGTCGCTTCTGCCTTGGTGCCAATGATGGTCGTATGCGTGTTTGGCGCCGTGCAGGTGAGCGCCACAATCAGGACTGCATACGACCGAGGCACACAGGGCCAACACCCGGCATCATGGTGTGGGGAGCGATCTCCTACACTGGCCGTACACCACTGGTGATCGTCGAGGGGTCACTGAATAGTGCACGGTACATCCAAACCGTCATCGAACCCATCGTTCTACCATTCCTAGACCGGCAAGGGAACTTGCTGTTCCAACAGGACAATGCACGTCCGCAGGTATCCCGTGCCACCCAACGTGCACTAGAAGGTGTAAGTCAACTACCCTGGCCAGCAAGATCTCCGGATCTGTCCCCCATTGAGCATGTTTGGGACTGGATGCAGCGTCGTCTCACGCGGTCTGCACGTCCAGCACGAACGCTGGTCCAACTGAGGCGCCAGGTGGAAATGGCATGGCGAGCCGTTCCACAGGACTACATCCAGCATCTCTACGACCGTCTCCATGGGAGAATAGCAGCCTGCATTGCTGCGAAAGGTGGATATACACTGTACTAGTGCCGACATTGTGCATGCTCTGTTGCCTGTGTCTATGTGCCTGTGGTTCTGTCAGTGTGATCATGTGATGTATCTGACCCCAGGAATGTGTCAATAAAGTTTCCCCTTCCTGGGACAATGAATTCACGGTGTTCTTATTTCAATTTCCAGGAGTGTATTTACTTCGATGGAAAAGCCAGTGTCTTTCTAGAAGTTAGTTTGAAAGAAGCATATTCTGTGCCTTCTTTCTAATAAACTTTAAGATGTGTGTAAGTCATCGTAAGTGAACAATGCTGTAGTTTGAACTCCCATGGATGATGTGGTTAAACATACCAAGGCTGAGACCGGTAAATATTTGACAAAACAGCTGGCTCAACATTGACTTGAATTAATTTAAGAATATGACGAAAAACTCATACAGAGAAGGCTTGAACAAGAATTAGATACCTCACTTCCAAAGTCTAACTGACTCATAATCATCACTCAGACATGAAAGAAACAGTGATTAAAAACCCTTCAAATACTACAGGGGACTGTTAAATGTTAGGTGTATAGAGCAAGCTAGAAACGAGGAAGTTCTGGAACAGGTCTTGTAAAATGGTGTGGCTTGGAAACGAGCAACAAATCCCACACTTCCGGCTCCGACCGTACTTAACCTTGCTACGACAGGCAACCTTGTCTTCACAATTATAGTGCATAGGTTAAGGTGGGAGGGGTACAGCAAAACTATGTTTACATAACAGTCGATTACAGTTCTCTATTAAATAATCATATTTTCATAAAAACCATAAATGCAGGGTGTTACGTACATAAATGTAGGCATTTTTGTTGGTGACTGAGTCAGTATGTTGAGCAATGTTCTATGAGTATTTATATCTTTTGCAGACTAATAAATAAAGCTATAAGAAGTAGTATTTTTGTAGGTTTGTTAGTACCTCCAAGTACATGTGGCAAGAGCAAGGCATTAATGCTTATTTTACCGTGGGCAGCACGTTAGGTGTTAAGGTGTGGATTCGTGGATACAAAGCCCTTAGTCCATACTAACAGGCGTAGTCCACTTAGTGGTACATTATGCCACGCAAAATGCATCAGGTCGTGATGTTTATGACGTATTTGTACGAATACTGTTCGACACCGAGAAAAAAACAACCAACACACTAATGTGTGTACATATTAACGTATTATATATAAAGATAGCTGCACTTATATTACAACACACACACACAGTATACGTATTCAAATATATATGTAAACAGGCAGAATACGGCCCTGCGGTCGGCAACGCCTATATAAGACAACTAGTGGCTGGCGCAGTTGTTACATCGCTTACTGCTACTACAATGGCAGGTTATCAAGATTTAATTCAGTTTGAACGTGGTGTTATAGTCGGCACAAGAGAAATCTCCGAAGTAGCGATGAAGTGGGGATTCTCCCGTACGACCATTTCACGACTGTACGAGTACCGTGAATATCAGGAATCCGGTAAAACGCCAAATCTCCGACATCGCTACAGCAGGAAGAAGATCCTGCAAGAATGGGACCAACGACGACTGAAGAGAATCGTTCAACGCGACAGAAGTGCAACCCGTCCGTAAATTGCTGCAGATTTCAATGTTGGGCCATCGAAAAGTGTATGAGTGCGAACCATTCAACGAAACATCATAGATATGGGCTATCGGACACAAACGCCTACTCCTGTACTGTTGATGACTGCAGCGACACAAAGCTTTATGCCTAGCCTGGGCCCGTCAACACCGATATTGGACTGTTGATGACTCGAAACATTTTGCCTAGTTGAACGAATCTCATTTCAAATTCTATCGAGCGGATGGACGTGTCAGGGTATGGAGACAACTTCATGAATCCCTGGACCCTGCATCCAGCAGGGGACTGTTAAAGCTGGTGGAGTCTCTGTAATGGTGTAAGGCGTGTGCAGTTGGAGTGATATGGGATCCCTGATACGTCTAGATACGATTCTGACAGGTGACATGTACATGAGCATCCTGTCTGATCGCCTGCATCCATTCACGTCCACTTCACATTCCGGTGGATTCGGGCAACTCCAGCAGGACAGTGCGATACCCCACCCGTCAACAATTGCTGTATAGTGGCTCCAGGAACACTATTCTAAGTTTAAACTCTTCCACTTGCCACCAAACTCCTGAGACATGAACACTATTGAGCATATCTTTGATGCCTTACAACGTGCTGTTCAGAAGAGATGTCCACATTTTTGTATGTGAACCTTCTCACTCCCACCTTCACCCTTCTGGATTGCGGTGTATCTGACTCCCACAGTAATTTTATTCAAATAATAAGTCATGCATATACCTATGTTGGTTGAATTTGCTCCAGGCTCTCTTGATTTTTGCTTTTATGTCACAAATTTTCACCCCCGCCCTCAGTCATTTGGGTGCTAGATGTCTCATTTTAATAATAATTTTTCCCAGGGAGTAAAGGATAAGTCTGGTAGAAATTGTTTTAGGTGTTAGTACCTCTTTTGCAACCCTTCCGTCATAGGGTGAAACATCATCGGAACCGTTCCCAATGAGCCTAAAGACCCCAAAAACATCAGTATCGATTGTTATCGAATGATCTTATATGCCAGGGATTCCCGTCCACTCCCAACCGCTACGGGTAGTAGGGGCTTGTTGCTTCCTCACTGTTTCTACACAATAATTATACAAATAATTAATGTCAGTACAAAATTTGGTGAGACTTCTCCAGACGATCCTCAACGTAACCCCCTTTCATCTCAGCTCTTACGGCAGGCAGGTGATTCTAACCCCCGCCCACCCTCCCCGGTGTTTCTTTCCAGATAGTAATTGATACGTGTACCGAGTTTGGTTGAAAACGGTCCAGTGGTTTAGGAGGACATTTGGAACATAAATACAATTTACTAGCGTTTTCCCAGCGGCTTCGTCCGCGTATGTGTTCGACACGTATGCTGAACGCACCTCCTCCTCCCCTCGCTCTGTCCACCTTTTCCTCCTTCTGTCCACTTCATCCTCCCACCTCTATCTGTCTATCTCCTCCTCCCCACTCCCTCTATTTTTCCATCTCCTCATCCCTCTCCCTTTGTCTATTTCCTCCATCCCCTTTCTCTGACCATATCTTCCTCCTCTTTACCTCCCGCCACAATACACAGGTAAGGGATTGGTAAATAATGATACTTTGTTCAATAAGTTAATAATTAAAGGAATAAAATTTCGTTTGACCTTTCTTTTAATGGTGTGGAAGTACAGTGTACCTATAATAAAAATTGCACATGATTCAGTATGTAAGATAAAAATAAATTTTCAATTCCTCAGTATTTAAATTTTTGTCACAAATTGGTCACAGTATACCAATTATTTTGTTAAGGTTTCATTTCAATACGTGCGAAAATTTTTGTGTTATTACATAGCAGAATACTAGTAAAAATATGGACTATGGTGTCCAAGTCTCCATTAATATGTTAAATTTTTTATAGGGATGTCAGCGATAAATAAGTTTGAAATTATGTTTAAAGTTTGCTGGATGTCACTATGTGCCCTCATTCAAATGCTGGATGAACATACTCTGGATAATTTGTGCGCCGTGAACCCCATTATCCCCACCCCAGCTTGAAGAATAGAATTCTCATCTACGAAACTCAGGATGAGTACAGTCTGGGTAAGTTGGATTCCGTTTTAAGAGAAGCTAGTTACCTCGTGCACTATGTATCGTACAATAGTACGATTTTGGACGTACATTCAGTGGTATGTGTGGATAATTGTCTCCAAAATGTGTCGCAATTGGGGGTGGTAGTAGTAACGAAATAATAAAACGTTTTGCCCAATTTTTTTACTGCTATTATGGCAAAAATGTAGTAAGTGATAATTTTTTTCTTTCACTAATTTAAAGCGGATGTCAGCGAAAAAATGTTTCGGAAAGGGTTGTAACATTGTCTAAAGTTTGTTGGAAGACGCAGTGTGTTCTTTTCTGAAATAATTGATGAATATAGTCTGGGTATTTGTATTTCATAATTACTGTGCCTTAAGACAAAAAACGTACAGTTTCTGTTATACTTGTCTTCTAGTTGTCTTACTACTCTTAGCTACATTGTGGCAGCATCTTAAGTTTTTTAAATTCGATCAGTAACGGAGTACTTTTTTCCCCTCTGAGAGGCTTTACATCGGCGACCTGCTACTGAGAGTTGGTGACCATTAGAGCACTTTTGTGATCTAGGAGTAGAGATTTTGACAGCGTAATTAATTAAAAGTTCATACTGTAGTAAGGACCTATGTGCTGCAATACAGAGACAACTATGTACATGAGTCGTATAATCAGATAAACTAGCGTTTGTAAGGTATTATCGCTAACATAAAATCTTATGTTATACTCCACGGCTTTTATAAAAGACGTTTTAATGTATACCACCGAAAAAGTGCTAAAATCTTTGTTGTGCTGTGGTTAGTTTCAACAACTGGTGTCATTAGCAGGCAGACAGTAGAGTTTAAAATGGTGTTTACAACATGTTCATCATTTTGCCACGCATTACATATCGAGTTAGTGCAGCGGAAGCAAATGAGACTGGAGTACTAGGGCACGACATCGCCTAGCCCAAAACACTGCTGTTTGCTAACAGCTCAGAGACTGGTCTACAGACGCTACGTGAACTCGTCTGGGCCTGTTGATCGTACACCTCTCCTTGTCCGCACTTCCTCTTGCAAGTGAAACACATGTAATGTGATCCAAGACTTCGTGACCTTAGAAGCATATGGCTGCGTCCTCTTTACAGGCGTGAACCAATCAGTCCATTAGAACACTGGTTAATCAAAGCTGATTTTGGCACTGTAGGTAATCAAACTCGGCTGTTTTTCAAACCCCAGTCACCACTTTTCAAAAGGCCTCGTTGCTACTGCTGTGGAGGCCGTGTTGCCACTGTTACAGTAGGCCGCGTTTCTGAGTTCGTGAAACGGCTTCTGGTGCAGTACACCGTTAAGACGATTTCTCCCTACCGCTGTTGTACACCTATCAACCAGGGTCAGGTAACAGGCTAACAAAGTCACAAAAATGAGTTAAAAGGGTTTACTTACTTTTGAGACTAGTTCAATGATTAAGTCTGCTACACTGCATGTAGTACGAGGTGCATTCAAGTTCTAAGGCCTCCGATTCTTTTTCCTAATTAAATACTCACCCGAAATCGATGAAACTGGCGTTACTTCTCGATGTAATCGCCCTGCAGACGTACACATTTTTCACAACGCTGACGCCATGATTCCATGGCAGCGGCGAAGGCATCTTTAGGAGTCTGTTTTGACCACTGGAAAATCGCTGAGGCAATAGCAGCACGGCTGGTGAATGTGCGGCCACGGAGAGTGTCTTTCATTGTTGGAAAAAGCCAAAAGTCACTAGGAGCCAGGTCAGGTGAGTAGGGAGCATGAGGAATCACTTGAAAGTTGTTATCACGAAGAAACTGTTGCGTAACGTTAGCTCGATGTGCGGGTGCGTTGTCTTGGTGAAACAGCACACGCGCAGCCCTTCCCGGACGTTGTTGTTGCAGTGCAGGAAGGAATTTGTTCTTCAAAACATTTTAGTAGGATGCACCTGTTACCGTAGTGCCCTTTGGAACGCAATGGGTAAGGATTACGCCCTCGCTGTCCCAGGACATGGACACCATCATTTTTTCAGCACTGGCGGTTACCCGAAATGTTTTCGGTGGCGGTGAATCTGTGTGCTTCCATTGAGCTGACTGGCGCTTTGTTTCTGGATTGAAAAATGGGATCCACGTCTCATCCATTGTCACAAACGACGAAAAGAAAGTCCCATTCGTGCTGTCATTGCACGTCAACATTGCTTGGCAACATGCCACACGGGCAGCCATGTGGTCGTCCGTCAGCATTCGTGGCACCCACCTGGATGACACTTTTCGCATTTTCAGATCGTCATGCAGGATTGTGTGCACAGAACCCACAGAAATGCCAACTCTGTAGGCGATCCGTTCAACAGTCATTCGGCGATCCCCCAAAACAATTCTCTCCACTTTCTCGATCATGTCGTCAGACCGGCTTGTGCGAGCCCGAGGTTGTTTCGGTTTGTTGTCACACGATGTTCTGCCTTCATTAAACTGTCGCACCCACGAACGCACTTTCGACACATCCGTAACTCCATCACCACATGTCTCCTTCAACTGTCGATGAATTTCAATTGGTTTCACACCACGCAAATTCAGAAAACGAATGATTGCACGCTGTTCAAGTAAGGAAGACGTCGCCATTTTAAGTATTTAAAACGGTTCTCATTCTCGCCGCTGGCGGCAAAATTCCATCTGCCGTACGGTGCTGCCATCTCTGGGACGTATTGACAATGAACGCGGCCTCATTTTAAAACCATGCGCATGTTCCTATCTCTTTCCAGTCCGGAGAAAAAAATCGGAGGCCTTAGAACTTGAATGCACTTCGTATAACGTAAGAAAGACCCTCAATGGCTAAGTGCAGCTAATATTAGGTAAACTTCACAGTACATAACAATGCCATTTACAATAACTGTCTGTTCACGTATAACCAAGAGGGTGAGAGCTGCTCTTTTATCTTCCGAATACGCTTCTCCCCGTTGTCGTACGATCATTGGCATGCTGGTGGAAATCGTGCAAATGACAAGTCTCGATGGCACGTACCAGCTAGCATCTCTGCGCCTATGTTGCATTTGCCTTGGCTACGCCTTGTTCGGACGGCACAGTATGTTGTACCGTAATCATAACTATGGGAGTATTCCATATTTGACTCGTTAAAGGAAATGTATTCAATATGCAAAATTTACAAGAAAAACGAAAATTAGGCACTGAAATCAGGTGGAGAGAATGCACTATATACAGTGTGTCCCAGTACCAAAACTGCTAATGTGGATTTCCAGACTGTACCGCTGTCTTGTGATGAATTGGGGCGATACGATCCTTGAAGATTCAACAACCACTGTGTAGGTCATAGTGCTCGCATTGGTGCAGCAGGCATTCTGGCTGCGAATGTGTCTGGCACTCGTCGGAAATTGACAGTGGAGTAGCGAGGCAACATCAGTTTTTGTGTTAAGTTAAGCATATGTGCCAGTGAAAGGTTTGATGTGGTGAAAAGTGTTTATGGTACTGACTGTCCAAGTCGTTTAAACTGCAAGTCGTATAAACCTTTTTCGATGGTTTGTTCTATTTCGTGACGGCTGGGAGGACGTTAAGGACGTACTTGCACGCAATGAACAACGTGGCGGAGTCCAGCACTGCAAACACCTGTCACAGGCAGCCCAAAGTTATACTAATTTCATGAAGTCGGTTATAATCGGCTACGAGTCATGGTGTTTCCAATACGATCCTCTTATAGAGCGGAAGTGTGCTGCGTGGTTGACCCCACAGAAGCCGAAACCAAAGAAAGTGGGCTTCCAAAAGTTCATTACAACGAAAAAACAGCCAAAGTTGCAAATTTCACTTCTTTTTACTAGTCATAACGTAAATAAAAGTGAAATTAGGAACTCTGGCTTTTTTCCGTTGTACTGATTAACGCAAGTCGCTTCGCTGCAATCACACCAGCTTGCTTGAAGTTCGCTTGCAGGAAAGCCAAAGGAAAAAATACCAAGAGTTTTCTACAATTCCAGGAGTCATGCACCAGGGTTTTGTACCAGAATGGCAAATAGTTAATTCTGAGTACTATCTCAGCGTCCATCCATCGGTTTTGGGCGGGAGCTCGTCGAATTCGATCCGAATACCGAGAGGCAGGTTCCTGGTCACTCCTCCACGATAACGATCCAGCCAAAAAAGCGAAGGTCACGGACGATTTGTTGGCCAGCAAACGGATCCCAGTTCTGGGCCACCTTCCCTATTCGTCGGATTTGGCCCCATCCGACTTCTGGTTGATCCCCTAAATTGAAGTTGGCAATGAAAGGCCAGTGTTACGACACAGTTAAGGACATCCAAAAAAATTGTATTGCAGTGCTAAATGCGGCTAAAAGAAGGACTGAAGTGACTGTTTTAAAACACTTTTAAGAAGACGTCAGCCTATTTTGGGTAAATATAGTGATTTTATGAACATGGCGCGTGAAAATAGCCATATAGCTAACAAAACTGTGGTCGCAGGTTTCAGACGTTATAATGTTTCAAATGGCTCTAAGCACTATGGGACTTACATCTGCGGTGATCAGTCCCCTAGACTCAGAACTACTTAAACCTAACTAACCTAAGGATATCACACGCATCCATGCCCAACGCAAGATTCGAACCTGCGACCGTAACAGAAGCGAGACTCCGGACTGAAGCACCTAGATCCGCTCGACCATAGCGGCCGCCTCAGACGTTATAAAACTTCAGTAAAAAATTAAAATAAAATGATTATGGGGAAGCCACTAAAGGATTGTAACGGACAATAGAAAGTAACACCGTTAAAGAGCAGGAACAATGGAGCATACTGGTGTGGTACCTAGCTCTTAGGTCACAGAATCTCAGCCATTTTATGCAGATGGTTGCTGGCGTCTATCATCTGACCATAAAAAGTGTTTCGATTAACTCGCGAACAGTAAAGATACAAGGTTTTCAAAGTTTGATATCATTGTAAAAACGTATAGCTTTAGAGCCAGACCTTCGCCAACATAGTTCCTGTCACGATGTTCTATAGGTGGACACCAACTACTCAGACGCTACGATGTTGTGTCCGATTTAACTCCATCCCAACAAGGAAACAGCCGACTTTAGGGTAGACACTAATTTCTATTGACGCCCTAACCGTTCATACTGAATCTGTGGCCGTCTTATAAGTGAGATCTCAGGAAATTCTCCAGATCTGTTAGGTTGCCTCGACCTGATAGGTCCCAATCACCGCCTACAGTCCTTACTCCTTCCTTCAAACCAAGGAGCGTCTAAAATGCTCACCGCCACCTTGTTGAGCACCAGTAATTGCAGTGTGCGTTACATTATACAAACTGAATACTGATATTTTTATGTCAGTCCCGCCTCGGGGACGTATTTAACAAAAGGTCGCAATGTTATTTTATTGTAAACTTTAACTTACTTCCTCAATGACATAAATGTAGTGTCACATGTCGTATTCTCAGCTGGGCAGTGAGATATGGGATAGCCTAGCTTTGAGGAGGATTGTCCCTCGAAAACTGTAGCTACGAACTCGGGGCCGGGGAATGTATGTTACAGTTACAAGCTATAGTGGCGATCACGTTTTAATGCAGATAGCGGGAAAAAAGCATTCTATACTTTCTTACTAATCTCTGTGCAGTCTAATGCTGCAATGGCTACATCCCGTGCCGACAGAATACACTTCATTAGCTAAGAAGCTGATAATGGCTCATTTCAGCAAATGGCGACGCCATATCGGCTGGATTTGGGAAAGTGGAGGTGGCGGGGAGGGGGGGGAAGAGGGTATGCAGTTCATCTTGAAGGTTCCGGCCTGAGCGAGCCGATTAGTTCTGCAGCCATCACCCCCTTCCCTGACGGGTTCGATAGCTCTGCTAACACGTCCAGCTACCAATTAGCTAATTGCCGGGTTCGTCAGACCGGACGAGTCGTACCGGCGGTAAAAGGAACGCCCTCCGCCTCCATGACACCCCCCCCCCCTTCCCACCAGCTACTACATCGATGTTCATTCGATATCGCCTAGTAGACTGCCTCCGGATCAGCGACAAGCAGGCCGTGAACTGGCTTGTCGATCAATCACAGTTTGCTTTCGAGCAGGCTCTCAACGGTGACATAGACATATCCTGAGCTCATGTTCGAAATCTGGACGCATGATCTCACACATAATCCAAGCAGAACACGGTCTGCTTCATTTATTAAGCCAGACAAATGATGCGACACGTTTCAACAGCTTGCTGCCACGTTGATACAACGTCAGTGATCAGTTTATGGTCAAGTACCGTATAGCACAACGGAACAGGCATAGGAGACAGGGTAATAATTTGAAAAACAAAATCAACCTAATACTATATCAACAAAAAAACGAATAACGGACTTATATTAGCTAGAGAGAGACTTGGCAGAAAATAGTTCATGAAAAAAACCGAATCGAACCGAGTCCTTTTTATGTGTGGGATCTGTTCTTTAGAACGTGTCCGAATTCCCCAGCCGCTGTGAATCAAGAAACAAAGGAATTAAAGACATAAGCTGCCGATGAATATTCATTTATATCAATCGGACAAACTGAATCCGGGTTTACTGCTTACTAGGCAGATTAACATTCGGGCACAGTGGCCATCTGAACTGCGTGAACTAATCTAGCATGGCACCCCTCCCGTCAGACGCAGATTCTCAAACTATACCACACACTACTCACGTGTGCCCTGGCACATTATCCTCATTATTCATGGCATCCCAACAGTCCTCGTAACATTTCGAGCTTGGTGTGCATCTGGACTGAAGACGTCATTGGCTCTCGTCATCCGGACATGTCTGAAAGAACAGACACCGTTTTGGTCCTGCAATCACTATGAATCAAGATTCAAAGGAAATAAAGATGCTAGCTGTCAGTGATTATTAACTGATATGGATGGGGCAAGTTTAATATACAGGGCTATTACAAATGATTGAAGCGATTTCATAAATTCACCGTAGCTCCATTCATTGACATATGGTCACGACACACTACAGATACGTAGAAAAACTCATAAAGTTTTGTTCTGCTGAAGCCGCACTTCAGGTTTCTGCCGCCAGAGCGCTCGAGAGCGCAGTGAGACAAAATGGCGACAGGAGCCGAGAAAGCGTATGTCGTGCTTGAAATGCACTCACATCAGTCAGTCATAACAGTGCAACGACACTTCAGGACGAAGTTCAACAAAGATCCGCCAACTGCTAACTCCATTCGGCGATACTATGCGCTGTTTAAAGCTTCTGGATGCCTCTGTAAGGGGAAATCAACGGGTCGGCCTGCAGTGAGCGAAGAAACGGTTGAACGCGTGCGGGCAAGTTGCACGCGTAGCCCGCGGAAGTCGACGAATAAAGCAAGCAGGGAGCTAAACGTACCACAGCCCACGGTTTGGAAAATCTTACGGAAAAGGCTAAAGCAGAAGCCTTACCGTTTACAATTGCTACAAGCCCTGACACTCGATGACAAAGTCAAACGCTTTGAATTTTCGGCGCCGTTGCAACAGCTCATGGAAGAGGATGCGTTCAGTGCGAAACTTGTTTTCAGTGATGAAGCAACATTTTTTCTTAATGGTGAAGTGAACACACACAATGTGCGAATCTGGGCGGTATAGAATCCTCAAGCATTCGTGCAGCAAATTCGCAATTCACCAAAAGTTAACGTGTTTTGTGCAATCTCACGGTTTAAAGTTTACGGCCCCTTTTACTTCTGCGAAAAAAACGTTACAGGACACGTGTATCTGGACATGCTGGAAAATTGGTTCATGCCACAACTGGAGACCGACAGCGCCGACTTCATCTTTCAACAGGATGGTGCTCCACCGCACTTCCATCATGATGTTCCGCATTTGTTAAACAGGAGATTGGAAAACCGATGGATCGGTCGTGATGGAGATCATGATCAGCAATTCATGTCATGGCCTCCACGTTCTCCCGACTTAACCCCTTGCAATTTCTTTCTGTGGGGTTATGTGAAAGATTTAGTGTTTAAACCTCCTCTACCAATAAATGTGCCAGAACTGTGAGCTCGCATCAACGATGCTTTCGAACTCATTGATGGGGACATGCTGTGCCGAGTGTGGCAGGAACTTGATTATCGGCTTGTTGTCTGCCGAATCACTAAAGGGGCACATATCGAACATTAGTGAATACCTAAAAAACCTTTTTGAGTTTTTGTATGTGTGTGCAAAGCATTGTGAAAATATCTCAAATAATAAAGTTATTGTAGAGCTGTGAAATCGCTTCAGTCATTCGTAATAACCCTGTATATGTGGGACTGGGATTTGATTCAGGTGAGATGCTGCGAGTAATGAGGCTGTTGAGCAGGTTTACTACACTAACAATGTGTAGTATAGGATTAGAATTTGGCCCTGACTGGAGGCATTCTAGGGTAATCTGCACAGTTGTGTGACCACTGTGTCTGGACTGCATAGAGGTCAGTGCACCTACCTAGTAAGCAATAGGCCCAAGTTGGAATACCAGTCTGCTACAAATTTTGAACTTGTCCCATTGATATAAAACATTGCCCACTGGCAGCTAATATCTTCAATTCCTTTGTGTCTTCATTCATAGTGGCTGCAGGATCAAAATAGTGTGCATTCTTTTGGTCATATCGGAAAGAACAAACACCACATATATAAATAAGACTATGTTGGCTAATGATCCCATGAGTGTAGATGCACACCAAGCTCGAAATCTTATGGGAATCGGCGAGATGCCGCAAGTAATGAAGCTAATGAGCAGGACCACTACATCAGTAGCGTGTTGTACAGGTTGAAAATTTGGGCATGACTGGAGGCATGGTAACATAGTCTGTTCAGTTCTGCTAACCACTGTGTATGGATGTCATAGTGGTCAGTGCATCTACCTAGTAAGCAGGAGAGCTGGGTTCGAATCCCAGTAAAGGAAAAATTTTTTCAACTTCCCCTGTTGATATAAATCAGTGCCCCATGGCCTCTAATTTCTTTAACTCCTTTGTGTCTGAATCTTTTTCTTTCCAAAAAACTTTAGCAGGGTATCAATGTAGTTAAATAAAATTTATGTGCCCAACGTCTTCTTGTAATAACACAAATATTATTTGAACAACATTTAAATGTATGATGACCTAACATAAGATTTCTTCAGGTCAACATTACCGATTTTTATGGCGATTTTACTTTCTGTAGTTGGCGATATAGGCAAACCCGGCAGCAACAGCAGGTCCTGTCACTACACAGCATTCAGTCATTATCTCTACTGAGTCTGTCAAGAAGTGTTTAATATCTGCATGTTTAATTGTGTTTCGTATTTTTCGAGTGCAATTGTCGTTGTCAACCTTGAAGTGTAGCAACAACTAGAGGCAGTGAAGAGCAGTACTTAAGTTGAATCTAGCCAGTACTTGAGGTAGTGTTCTAATCCTTGTTGTATGTACGTACATACACAAAAATGGATAGCGACTCTCTTTTCTGTACACGGATGCAGGGTGAATTAGCCATTGTCCAAAAACAGTTTGCATTTCCTACCCAGTACTAAACTCTGTCCGAACAGGCCATGAAGGCCCAATGGTATCAGCCAAACCCCGGCCAACCTCAGCTCACTGGCATCAGTGGATGCGCATACGGAGGGGCATGTACTCAGCACACCGCTCTCCCCGCCGTTGTCAGTTTTAGTGACTGGATCCACCACTTCACAATCACCAGGGTTGAGTGCACCCCGTTTGCCAACAGTGCTCGGCAAACCCAGACGTTCACCCATCCAAGTGCTAGTCAAATCCAACAGTGCTTAACTTCAGTGATCTGTTGGGAACTGATGTTACCACTGCGGTAAGGCCGTTGGCGTTCCTTACCCAGAGATCTACCATATTTCTATTCGCACAGGTCAACTGTTGGTAAAGAATCGATTAACGAGCGCCGAGTGAGCCCAGCAAGTGATTTTGTTGTCAGACGCATTCGAGGTACTGAGTAGCGTCGTTTTTGTTGTGTGATAGCGGAAGGAGGTATATTGCTTCGGCTAAGTGTGACAAAGTATTTTCACCAAAAAAGCTATTACAAATGCGGAATGTCGATATTACACGCGGCGACGGATTGCAGTGAGGGTAACGTATGTAGATTATTATGAGAACGTGTGATGATATTTCGATGTACTTGAGCTGTGTTGTGCTTAGACGTGAATTAAATTGGAAAGAACACATAGAAAATCTTGTGGGGAAGGCTAACCAAAGGCTGCGTTTTATTGGCAGGACACTTAGAAAATGTAACAGACCTACTAAGGAGACTACACTACACTCATCCGTCCTCTTTTAGAATACTGCTGCGCGGTCTGGGGTCCTTACCAGGTAGGAGTGACGGAGTACATCGAAGAAATTCAAAGAAAGGCAGCACGTTTTGTATCATCGCGAAATATGGGAGAGAGTGTCACAGAAATGATACGGGATTTGGGCTGGAAATCATTAAAAGAAAAGCGTTTTTCGTTGCGACGGAATTTCACGACATTCCAATCTCCAGCTTTCTCCTCCGACTGCGAAAATATTTTGTTGACACCGACCTACATACGACGGAACGATGACTACGATAAAATAAGGGAAATCAGAGCTCGCACGGAAAGATCGTTCTTTCCGCGCGCTGAACGAGATTGGAATAATAGAGAATTGTGAAGGTAGTTCGATGAACCCGCTGCCAGGCACTTAAATGTGATTTGCAGAGTATCCATGTAGATGTAGATTTAGATGAATGGATGTGTGCGAAAAAGGTAGTGACTATCTCCTATCCTGTTTAATGAGAATATATCGCTTGGGTTAGTCAAAATTATCGCGACATTGCTGCGAAACCTCTATACCGTAACTATAGTATTACTCAACAGCCAAAACCCGTCTGAAACAACTCCCACGGCAGTTAAAACTGATCAACTCTTATTCATCATGTGATAGTCATTAAAAAAAACATTAGGCTGCTACACTGTTATTTAATTGAAGTTGGGAACTGTATTGGCTGCAGTTGGCAGCGTTATGACCATGTGGTACCAGCAAGTTCACGTCTCACGTACGGGTCGCTTTAAAGGTGAACTGCGTCGTGCATTCGGGAAAATGGGCACTCGCTTGAACACCTGACTTCAATGAACATTCAGCTGTCAGAACATGCATCTGAACATGTTCAGCATGTTGCCTCGACCGTTAAAGTTTGAACGTTTCAAGGTCCCTAACTGAAATTGATAGAATTTTCATTTAAATTGATTGACACACAGTTCGGTGAAGTACATCAGCTACATTAGAAAAAAAATGTAGTTCTGTTTTTATAGAACCACAACTCGTTGCTGCATTTCTCTGGAAAATAACTAAATAAACCAAATTTGTAGTTCCACAAAACTTTTTTACGTTTACCTATAGAATAAAGATTCATCTTTCACTTACTGTTAAAGTGACGTTCTCCGAAACAGCCTGTATACTGAGATACAGCTATTACTAGAAGGCTATCTCCTCTATTCATTTGTCTGATGTACAGCAAATACTCCAGAAAATACAAACAAAAAAAAAGATTAAAAATCATGATACCACTACTATACAATGCGACAGATTAATTGGCTTTAGGAAGAAAATTCGTAATTCTGTTCAGTAATTAAAATTAAATTAGAAAGATCAGCCCCAAGTTGCATCAAAGGCGCCTGTAAGATATGTATCTCTCACACACGTAACAGCGTACAATCAGACGTTCTTGCGGTTGCTGTGAGAACGTTAGAGACTATGATATTCGCAGTTCAGGAATTCCAACATTACATTGGCAGTAGGACCATAACTTGTTTCAGTCTTATTATTCGTTTTATTTTTATGTCTTTCTCATGATCCCATTTGAGGTAATCGTGAATGCTTTCATTTGCAAAGCGTAACATACGTAAAAAGTAGACGTGTAGATTCTTAGGACTTTGTATGTTCATGTCACATTGATTCAATACTCTTGTTATAACATACCATATATTACAATGCTAGAAACATAGGTTTGCCTTTCCTTAAACTAGCTTCTAAGATGAGTCGTAGGGTCAGTATTGCCTCACGCGTTCCATCGTTTCTATGGAATCCAAACTGATCTTCCCCGAGGTCGGCTTCTACTAGTTTTTCCATTCCTCTGTAAAGAATCCGCTTTAGTATTTTGCAGCCGTGACTTATTAAACTGATAGTTCCGTAATTTTTACATTTGTCAACACCTGCATTTTTAGACTTAGAGAAAGCTTTTGACAATGTTGACTGGAATACTCTCTTTCAAATTCTGAAGGTGGCAGGGGTAAAATACAGGGAGCGAAAGGCTATTTACAATTTGTACAGAAACCAGATGGCAGCTATAACAGTCGAGGGACATCAAAGGGAAGCAGTGGTTGGGAAGGGAGTGAGACAGAGTTGTAGTCTCTCCCCGATGTTATTCAATCTGTATATTGAGCAAGCAGTGAAGGAAACAAAAGAAAAATTCGGAGTAGCTATTAAAATTCATGGAGAAGAAATAAAAAGTTTGAGGTTCGCCGATGACATTGTAATTCTGTCAGAGACAGCAAAGGACTTGGAAGAGCAGTTGAATGGAATGGATACTGCCTTGAAAGAAGAGTATAAGATGAACATCAACAAAAGCAAAACGAGAATAATGGAATGTAGTCAAATTAAGTCGGGTGATACTGCGGGAATTAGATTAGGATGGCTGAAATGGTTCAAATGGCTCTGAGCACTATGGGACGTAACATATATGGTCATCAGTCCCCTAGAACTTAGAACTACTTAAACCTAACTAACCTAAGGACGTCACACAACACCCAGTCATCACAAGGCAGAGAAAATCACTGACCCTACCGGGAATCGAACCCGGGAACCCGGGCGTGGGAAGCGAGAACGCTACCGCACGACCACGAACTGCGGACTTAGATTAGGAAATGAGACACTTAAAGTAGTAAAGGAGTTTTGCTATTTGGGGAGCAAAATAACTGATGATGGTCGAAGTAAAGAGGATATAAAATGTAGACTGGCAATGGCAAGGAAAGCGTTTCTAAAGAAGAGAAATTTGTTAATATCGAGTATAGATTTAAGTGTCAGGAAGTCATTTCTGAAAGTATTTGTATGGAGTGTAGCCATGTATGGAAGTGAAACATGGACGATAAATAGTTTGGACAAGAAGAGATTAGAAGCCTTTGAAATGTGGTGCTACAGAAGAATGCTGAAGATTAGATGGGTAGATCACATAACTAATGAGGAAGTATTGAATAGGATTGGGGAGAAGAGAAGTTTGTGGCACAACTTGACTAGAAGAAGGGATCTGTTCGTAAGACATGTGTTGAGGCATCAAGAGATCACCAATTTAATATTGGAGGGCAGCGTGGATGGTAAAAATCGTAGAAGGAGACCGACAGATGAATACACTAAGCCGATTCAGAAGGGTGTATGTACTGGGAGATGAAGAAGCTTGCACAGGATAGAGTAGCATGGAGAGCTGCATCAAATCAGTCTCAGGACTGAAGACCACAACAACAACAATAGATTACAATGATTATACCATATTTGAACGTACATAAACCATTCTCATTTGAACGTACATGTTACTGGAAAACTGGTTATACACTTCGATGTTTCCACTTTATATGTACTTTTACCACGTATAATGATATCATAATGAACGAATATGTTCGAAACTAGTCGCCATTAACTCAAAAGTGATCCCAACGGAAACAGAAAAATTAAAAATTAGTAAGTTTAATATTTGGGTTTTGCTGTCGAAAACTTGAATTCGATGCTTCTGTACGCCTTCCTTCCGACAATTTCTTCCACTAATGAACTCTCATAAGAAGAATCCTCAGTGGAGCGGGACGTGATGAGGCACTGGCTGAAAGGGGCGGGAGCAACAGGGAGGAAGGGGTTGGAGGCGAGGGGTGATGGAGGAGGAAGGGGGGGAGGAAGAGTCAAGGGATTCTGAGCGACCACGGGAAGTCCACGCTAAGAGCAACTAATTTGCCGGTAAATTTGCTCTGGACAGTTCCTGTAGACAGCAGTCAGCTCGTTCTTCCCAAGAATGACCTTGTGTTCCAGTGTAATCAGGCTTCTCTGCAATGCGACAGTGTGAAAGCCAGCGTGGCCAAGTGTGCAGTTATTTTCCATTTAAATAGTGGAACATACGTCTTTGCTGTAATCCATTTCGGCACGACAACTAGAATGAGCTCTGTTTTTACCGTGAAATAAGCTTTGTCAGTTTCTTACTCCCCTCGTTGCTCAGTCCGTTATCTCTGCGTTCAATTCCAATTAATATACTTATTTGAGGATGCAGATCTTAAGCTTCCTACCTGCTTTTGCAATCGTAGTTTGTAAAAATCTCGGAAGTGGACTAGTTATGGGACTCATGTCGTTGGATCTAATTTTTTGTTAACAATTACCACGCCTACTAACAAACACGATCACAGTTACATTTATTGCCAAATTTTATGTACGAGGGTTCAATGAGAAGTAATGCCTCCACCTTCGTTAATTGGATTTGGATGGGAATATTTTAATAAATCAAACGCAGGAATAATCCTTAGAATGTAATCTTTAATTACCAATATTCACTTTTCCATATAATCACCAGACAACTGGATACATTTCTGCCAACAATGAACAAGTTTTCTGAGGCTGTCACGGAAGTAGTCGACACTCTGTTTCCGCAACCACAGTCCCACATTTCTCTCAACGTCGTTATGGCGTACCAACGTTTCGTCTCCTGTCTCAGTTGAATGGAGAAAGGCGTCACCTTCATTCTCATAACTCGAGAGGAGTTCCTGGCAAAATTCAAGTCTGAACGCTTTCATTTCAGGAGTCAGCATCTGGAGTACCCATAGTGCGCAGATTTTCCGATAGCCAAACAAAGCAATAATGTGACCCACACATTCTTGTGAAATGTCGATTGTGCTTGCAATTTCTCTATAAGTGATACGACGATCGTCCTGAATCAATCTGTCAATATTAAGCTTGTGAAACTCGGTGGTTGCTGCCACAGGACGTCGAGCTCTTTGTTTTTCACGCAGGACAGATGTTCCTGCCTCAACATCTTCAAACTTACTCGCCCAACGACGCACAGTATTCACATCAACATAATCACCAAAAACTTCTTTCATTCTCTGATGAATGTCCTTTAAGATAACACCTTCTCTTGTCAAGAATTCGATGACTGCACGATGCTTAAATCGCATTGACCGAATATTCTCGCAGGGTTAAATACTTTACACTATAACAACACAACCGTGCAATTCTAAGGCTTCCCGCCAGCTGCAGCAGTAGAGAAGAGGCTACGGAACAAGCCAGTCCTGTCACATACCAATGCTGCAAACTGTTGAAGAGGTACGAAGGTGGAGGCGTTACTTTTCAGTCAACCCTCGTGTTACACAGGCCAAATAAAAAATTTTTTTTGATAAACTTTTTTACTTTGATAGGAAATTAATGAAACGCTACAACATAAGCGTGATTTATACGCCAATAAGTTCTTTTCTTTTAATCTAGCGCCAAGCAATTCAGATTTTTCTTTTGTTAAGCCCAGATCCCGAACCAAATCGTTGAGCTCGGTCTGAGTAAACAATTTGGGCTCTAAGATTTCAGGTTTACAACGGAATTCATCATCATCTACTTCATCTAAATCAGATTGTACATCAGAAAATACTTCTGTTGGAATAGAATTTAAATCATCTGATGCTCCAGGAAACTGCAAATCTACACCATGCCTTACTGGTCGGATGGCGGACGAAAGGTTGGGGTAGCTTATTACCTTCTTGTTTTTCGAATTATGGCCCGTAATATCAACACTGTAAAAGTAGAAATCATCGTAATGATTTCTTGTCTCCCGCCATATCATAGGAACAGCAAATCTAAATCTTTGTTTCTCCTTTTTGGACCATTTTCTCAGATCAACACACACAAAACATTCCTTATGCGGCGCCCAAGATTTATTTTGATCACCAAGTTTAGTTCCAAAGTATGATAGCTAAACCTTTTTCACGAAGTCTGTGATGTTTCTTTGGTGTTTTTTAACCACAAATTCACCACAAATATAACAAGATTTCTTACATCCACGATTAGACATTGTTCTGAGCACATATACAGGAAACGGGAAAGTGAGGTTACGTTGACAGTAAACAAAACACCATCTGTTAACACAAAAATAGAATCGACCTTTTCGCCAGCAAATGTTTTTCAGCAGTGCTACCAGCGTCATCTACATTCATTACACCTAGTTTTTAAATTATTTTAACTCAATAAAAGCTGTTAAATTCTTTATAAAATCGCTTAACTTAATAAATTTAACTGAAAAAGTGAAGAAATGTTGGGTGATACTGTTTTTTAAGTATCATATTTGGATTTCCCATCATAAAAAACATTTTCAGCAAAAATGTTTTTCCATCGTTGGCCTGTGTTATTTATGAGACTAAAACTTGAAATGAGTGAGTCCTACAATTTACTTTCTAAACATTGTGAAGACTGATCAGCAGAGATTCGCAGCGAATTGGTAGGCGACTGTAATCAAAAGTCCTGTCACAACTTTCATCTTGATCAAGTACTCCAGCGTACCCTGTTTTTGTGAGAGATGCGCAAAAATATGGGAAAACCAGACACACATTACAATGCCTAATACGGTGTAAGAAAACAATTTTGCAATCAAAAGGGCCTCTAGTCGTCTCTGAATCGAGAAATACGGGTCTTGTACGGTTTCCAGTAAGGAACTTGATACCATTATTCCTGAAAAATTGTGGCATGTTGAGGTAACGATAATGAAGTTGAATAGCGATTCTGCACCATGATTTTCAGAGTAGGCCACAACTGCTCAATAATTTGAGATCTGATGGCTGTTATAGACAGCGAAGGTGCGACAATTCGTCCTCTTGTTCACAAAAGCAGTCCTGGACGATGTGAGCTGTCTGCGCAGGGACCTTGCCGTCTTGGAACACACCGTCGTCGTTGAGGGGAAAACATTATACCATTTGATCGACCTGATCAACAAAAATTGACATATAATCCTCGTAAATAATGCAAGGTTCAAAAGTAACCACGAGGCACATGGAGTTTCACAATATGGTGGGAAAAATCATCACTGAACCCCCCCCCCCCCCCCACGTTTCACCCTTGGGACATAAACTCGCCCAAACACCGGAAGCAATATGAAAAAAGACTCTTCGGACGAAATAACTTCATTCCAGTGCTCCATAGTTCGTTTTGTGGTTCGGCACATCACTTTCCTGTTACGAACATTTGAATCACTCACAAGTGCTTTTAAAATTCCAGCCCTCCCTGAATTTTCCTGTTTATGAAGCTCCCTTCGGATTTGTTTTAGTGCTGTAAAGATTCGTGTGTGCAACATTGAGCTCTGCAGTGACTTTTGCAGTTGTCGTCCTCTTCTTTCCCGTTATAATCCTCTTCATCGACCGACCGTCACTCAACACACACTTTTGTACGCGTTCTGACGTAAGGAAAGATATTTTGCCACTTTTTCTGTATTCGGTATAAGTCTTTGATACGGTGCCTCCTGAAATACCGAACACTTTGGCTTTCTTGATTACGGGGCACCCACCACACTAGCACCAATAATTTGGCCACATTCGAAGTCACTTAGCTCCGACATAAGGCACTCACAATTTTTCAGAACACTTGTGACCACGACACACACTGGCAACGTATTGACGACATTACACAGATTCCCTTCTTGGTCAGATACAACAGCTCAACCTGCAGGCTTGGCTAGCATCTCCATTTATGTTCAAGCATGCATTTTTCACGTTATTTTCTTACTTTGTCTAAGCTCTGTACATCCCGATTTGTTGTACGATTTCCCATTTGCTCTTAGTGTACATGAGTTCATCAGTATGCTAGTTTTACGGAGATTTTCCGTGAGCAAATAGGAATTGTGTGAGGGAAGAAGACTTGGAAGGGAAGAATACTGTATAGTACCCTTATACAATCTGCAAAACGATCGTACTGCCGCAACGTACATACCGCGTAACCGCCGCGAAGAGAAATTAAGAGAAATCAGGGCTCGTTTTGAGGCATGTAGACAATCGTTTTTTCCTCGTTACATTTACGAGTGGAATAGGAAAGTTGATAACTAGCAGTAGTGCAAGTGTCCCTCCATCATGCACCGTATGGTGGTTTGCGGAATGTGTATGTGGATGTAGAACTGGAACTTGAGATCAGGCCTCGTTGCCGCCAACTAAAATCTTTTGTATAATTGTACTTCTACTTGTACATGAGTTGTCCATAATCGACGCAGCCGGGCTTGTTTTTCACATCTCGTTCGTCTTTTTCTGCTTCTGACATTCGCTAAAAGGAGTGTCTTGTTACGTGGTCAGATCATGAACTCAAATTCTTCTTCTGGGGTCATGATAAATCGGACAAGACTGAAGACGACCTCATGATAAGAGTCTGTCACATTGTTCAAAATACACCGGGGATGATCGAACAGATCACACAGAGCTTTGTGGTACCTGGTCGTGTTTACACAGAAACTACGAAACAGCACTTTGAAATATTACTGTGACTGTGGAAAATGAATAAACTTATTACAAAACTGTATCTTCTTACACTATTATCAGTCAAAAGACCACCGATAAACAGGATGCCGTATTGGCCCAGTTTAGTATACAAAATTCGATTGTCATTTACCCACTATCATTCTCTACCTCAGAGTCATGTTTTTGCTGTTCGCCGTGATACCAGGAACTTTTTATCGTCACGGGAAATTTTGTGTGTTCTTTAATCGCGCACTTGTTCGGCTTGTTAGTTATTTTCCGCTCGACGCGACTTCACAGCTAAAACTCTAAAAACATGTTGGCGCGTTCCACATAGACTGCTAATTATCTGCACGACAGCTCAGCACAGATAATTCATTTCACGTTCAACTGGAACTTTGATTGCCTGCGAAATCCGGCTTCCAGCTGCAGCTAAATATCTGCCGTCAGTAATACCTGGTACAGCACTTACCGTCTGGCAGAGACCGTACAATATAGGGAATGACTAGCGTTGCCAGATCCAATGTGCAGCAGATCAGGAGTTAGAGGCTAGTACTTTAAACGATCTGCGGAACATGGACCTAAAGGGAGGGACATTAAAAAAAAGAAATAAAACTTCAATCATTAATACTTCCTTGTTATATATTACGATATGGTGCTATGGTAATTTTAAACAGCAAAATAGCCTGGAGCCGTGAAGACGTAATAATTATTATTAAACAATGACATCATTATTTTTAACAAAAGATGTACAAATTCAGTCTCCAGATCATTTTCCTTAACTTCAATAACACTGGGTTCGATCCAGCTGCCCATTCTCAGATCAGTTGTTACAGCTACAGAGTAACTTGTCGAATGTGGAACTGAAAGCTATGAAAGTGAACTTTAAGCTCCTCATTCGAACATTTCTGCTGTAGCTGTAACAAATACTCTGAACATGAACAGCTGGCCCAAAACCGCTCATGTAGAGATAAAGAAACACGATCTGTAGACTGAACTTGACACTTTTTAAATAAGTAAAGAAAAAAATACTTCTAGTTTTAAAAATCATTATTTTTTATTTGCAACTTTATCATTGAACCAATTTACAAAAGTCTTAAATAAAACATTTCAAAAATAGATTCTTTGAAATGAGCATAGTAATTCTAAGAAACATATTATTGGTTCACATTTAGTAACTACACTACTGGCCATTACAATTGCTACACCAAGAAGATGACGTGCTACAAACGCGAAATTTAACCGACAGGAAGAAGATGCTGTGATATGCAAATGATTAGCTTTTCAAAGCATCCATACAAGGTTGGCGCATGTGGTGACACCTACAACGTGCTGACATGAGGAAAGTTTCCAACCGATTTCTCATACACAAACAACAGGTGACCGGCGTTGCTTGGTGAAACGTTGTTGTGATGCCTCGTATAAGGAGGAGAAATGCGTACCATTACGTTTCCGACTTTGATAAAGGTCGGATCGTAGCCTATCGCGATTGCGTTTTATCGTATCGCGACATTGCTGCTCGCGTTAGTAGAGATCCAATGACTGTTAGCAGATTATGGAATCGGTAGGTTCAGGAGGGTAACACGGAACGCCGTGCTGGATCCCAACGGCCTCGTATCACTAGCAGTAAAGATGACAGGCATTTTCTCTGCATGGCTGCAACGGATCGTGAACCATGTCAAGATCCCTGAGTCAGCATTTGGGGACGTTTGCAAGACAACAACCACCTGCGGGAACAGTTCGGCGACGTTTGCACGAGCATGGACTATCAGCTCGGAGACGGTTACCCTTCACGCTGCATCACAGACAGAAGCGCCTGCGATGGTGTACTCAACGTCGAACTTGGGTGCACGAATGGCAAAACGTCATTTTTTTGGATGAATCCAGGATCTATTTACAGCATCATGATGGTCGCATCCGTGTTTGGCGACATCGCGGTGAACGCACATTGGAAGCGTGTATTCGTCATCGCCATACTGGCGTATCACCCGGCGTGATGGCATGGGGTGCCATTGGTTACACGTCTCGGTCACCTCTTGTTCGCATTGACGGCACTTTGAACAGTGGACGTTACATTTCAGATGTGTTACGACCCGTGGCTCTACCCATCATTCGATCCCTGCGAAACCCTACATTCAGCAGGATAATGCACGACCGCATGTTGCAGGTCCTGTACGGGCCTTTCTGGATACAGAAAATGTTCGACTGTTGCCCTGGCCAGCACATTGTACAGATCTCTCACCAACTGAAATCGTCTGGTCAACGGTGGCCGAGTAACTGGCTCGTCAGAATACGCCAGTCACTACCCTTGATGAAATGTGGTATCGTGTTGAAGCTGCATGGGCAGCTGTACTTGTACACGCCATCCAAGCTCTGTTTGACTCAATGCCCAAGCGTATCAAGGCCGTTATTATGGCTAGAGATGGTTGTTCTGGGTATTGATTTCTCAGAATCTATGCACCCAACTTGCGTGAAAATGTAATCACATGTCAGTTCTAGTATAATATATTTGTCCAATGAATACCCCTTTATCAGCTGCATTTCTTCTTGGTGTAGTAAATTTAATGGCCGGTAGTGTACATCCAAGATAACAGTGCCTAAGTGACATAGCAGTGAATGTAGTTCGTATAACAGTGGAACGTAATCACACATGTCTCTAGGCGATATTCTGATAAGAAAGTAATAGAATACAAAGAAACTAACACCGCTAAATGCTAATCAGGAGAGTTAGTGTGATACGTGACTGAGAAACTTGACAATTTAAAAAACTATGTTGTATTAGTCTCAGCATTAATCTACCAGGAGCCTTCCCAAAACGCATGTTGCGGTAACACAGATGAATGTATGGAAAGCAACGCTGGGCTAATGATAATGGTACTGAAGCAGCCTCAGAGTAGGAAACTTGTAATAAGCTTCAAGTCACAAGAATACAATTATGGAGGCCCCTACGGTCGTTAGATTATACCGTGCGGTACGCGATATTTGAAGATTTGTCAGGTGCTTGAAAGCGTTAAGAAAACATCACTGTCAGTTGCATATTTATTAGCCACAAGTACACATTTGTCCTCCCCAGGTCTTCGACAGTTTAGGCACTCCTTCAGAGCGCATGCCAAAGCGGCAGGCTCTCTCGGGGTGGCAGGACGGATTACACATCAGCCTGCTCCCTCACGGGCAGATGACTGCCACGGTAGCACCACTAACGCAGCCAGCGTGAGCTGGTGGTCTGTAGCTCTGTTAATTAATCTCCAGAGTATTCTCGTTGACGTCGAAGATGATAGCCCAGCAGTGGGACCCTTCAGTGGATGTATCCGTACAGAGGGAGGCGATGGCCGCCAGATAGAGAGGCTGGCAGCATCGTTGTCCGCTGCCTTCTAGTCACCTTCCACGGAGCACCAAGTCTTGTTGGAGGGACCGAGCGAGGTGGCGCAGTGGTTAGCACACTGGACTCGCATTCGGGAGGACGACGGTTCAATCCCGTCTCCGGCCATCCTGATTTAGGTTTTCCGTGATTTCCCTAAATCGCTTCAGGCAAATGCCGGGATGGTTCCTTTGAAAGGGCACGGCCGATTTCCTTCCCATCCTTCCCTCACCTGAGCTTGCGCTCCGTCTCTAATGACCTCGTTGTCGACGGGACGTTAAACACTAATATCCTCCTCCTCCTCCTTGTTGGAGGGACTGAGCCCCTGTGAGCTGCAGCACCTATTAACGAGCCAAGAAAGAGGGTTCTGCGCGAGCGGAAGCAGTGGCTCACCCTCACGATGATGGTTGATGGTATGCCCTACTCACTGCTGGTCAGTGATTGGGGCATTCGTATTTGGGTGTCAGCTTACATTATGGTGACATGGCTTAAAGCCATAATATCACTTGATAACGGCCTAAGGACGAAATATCAATAGTGCAGTAAAGACACAGATGATGATGTCCTTCAAAAAGTTCTTTTCCTCAGTTTCTGCTCTACTGGCCATTACAATTGCTACACGAAGAAGAAATGCAGATGATAAACGGGTATTCATTGGACAAATATATTATACTAGAACTGACATGTGATTACATTTTCACGCAATTTGGGTGCATGCATCCTGAGAAATCAGAACCCAGAACAACCACCTCTGGCCGTAATAACGGCCTTATACGCCTGGCCATTGAGTCTAACAGAGCTTGGATGGCGTGCACAGCTACAGCTGCCCATGCAGATTCAACACGATACCACAGTTCATCAAGAGTAGTGACTGGCGTATTATGACGAGCAGTTGCTCGCTCACCATTGATCAGACGTTTTCAGTTGGTGAGAGATCTGGAGAATGTGCTGGCCAGGGCAACAGACGAACATTTTCTGTATCCAGAAAGGCCTGTACAGGACCTGCAACATGCGGACGTGCATTATTCTGCTGAATGTAGGGTTTCGCAGGGATCGAATGAAGAGTAGAGACACGGGTCGTAACACATCTGAAATGTAACGTCCCCTGTTCGAAGTGCCGTCAATGGGAACAAGAGGAGATCGAGACGTGTAACCAGTGGCACCCCATACCATCTCGCCGGGTGGTATGCCAGTATGGTGATGACGAATGGAGGCATCTGAAAAAATGACGTTTTACCATTCGTGCATCCAAGTTCGACGTTGAGTACACCATCGCAGTCGCTCCTGTCTGTGATGCAGCGTCAAGGGTAACCGCAGCCATGGTCTCCGAGCTAATAGTCCATGCTGCTGCGAACGTCGTCGACCAACGCGAGCAGCACTGTCGCGATACGATAAACCGCAATCGCGATAGGCTACAATCCGACCTTTATCAAAGTTGGAAACGATGGTACGCATTTCTCCTCCTTACACGAGGCATCACAACAACGTTGCACTAGGCAACGCCGGTCAACTGCTGTTTGTGTATTAGAAATCGGGTGGAAACTTTCCTCATGTCAGCACGTTGTAGGTGTCGCCACCGGCCCAAACTTTGTGTGAATGCTGCGAAAAGCTAATCATTTGTATGTCACAGCATCTTCTTCCCGTCGGTTAAATTTCGCGTCTGTAGCACGTCATCTTCGTGGTGTAGCAATTTTAATGGCCAGTAGTGTAATAAGTTGGTTCTGGCCCGAATCTGATCAAGACCGAGGCACCCTTCTTTAAGAGGGAGGCTGTGGGTCTTCTATCAGAACTTGATGCTGGTGTCAGCCGAAAAGAAGAACCGAGGCGCTGTTGGAGTTGACGCCCTAGGATCGATGGTAGAGGGAGTACGTGGGCGATATGGGCCAATTTAGGTGCCATGTATGTGTGGATATATCACGCTCTGTCATTGGTTTAGGCTACGCAGGAAGTGGTAGCTATTGTGCTAACGGATGTACTGTAGCAACCGGCGGTACGTTTTTGGCGCACTGCAGTGGCTGCAGTTGCTAAAGTCGAGACCAAGTTAACGGAGGGGCAACAGTAGTGGTCCTTCGTCTTGGAATGCCGGCCGCTGTGGCCGAGCGGTTGTAGGCGCTTCAGTCCGGAACGGCGCTTTTTCTACTGTCGCAGGTTCGAATCCTGTCTCGGGCATAGATGTGTGTGATGACCTTAGGTTAGGTTTAAGTAGTTCTAAGTCTTGGGGACTTAGAGCCTTTTGAACCCTGTCCAGTGTTCATGATCATCGATCTGGTAATGTTGAAGTGACTACCCCGCAATAGTCCGCAATGTTGGATCCTTGCTATGGCTTCGAGTATTTCCGTGAGCGAGCTTGCGAGAAGCAGGAGGTCATCCGCATACGTCCATCAGTGGAACGTATGGCTGCTCAATTTTTAGTCCTCCAAGACGGGACTTAATTCCGCCAGTACCTCATCTCCTACGTCCCAAACTTCACAGATGTCCTGTGCCACTCGTGAAAGAAACACTCAAGGAAAATTTACCACTTAATGAGCAGTTTATGACAGCAATTTTAAATCCGTCCAGTAATTACGTGACTCATTGAAAATTTAATTTTTTGTTGCCCATGACATCCGGTAGGTAGGCAGCCTATAACTGTTCTTATATGGCGGTCTGGTACTAGGGCGTCCTGAAAAGTAATCCCTCCGAATTTTTTATATGAAAACTCTTGAGGCTTTTTAAATAAAATGTGCGTTATTAATATTCTATATCTTTATTCTTCATGTCTACGTATTTATTTCTCAACACAGCAATCTTGGCGACGAACAAATTTCTCCCAACGAGATACCAGTTCATTGAAACCATCACTGTAAAGTGTTTGACTTCGTTGACGGAACCACAGCCTCACATCTGCTTGCAGCGCTTCGTGAATATCAAATTTAAGTCCTCGAAAGGGTTCTTTAATTTTTGCAAACAGATGGAAGTTGGATGTAACCAAATTGAGAGCATGTTGAGGAAGATGGATGACAGTGAACCCAAGCCATAGGATTGTTTCAGATGTCGCAGTGCTTGTGTGTGGTCTAGCACTGTAATGCTGAAGGAAAGGGTACTCCGTATGTAGACGAACGCTGCGAATTCAAAACACACAGCCATATTACACGCTACAGTTCGGAGTCCTCTTCAGGCAGAAGGTTGCTAACGTGTAGACATGGAGAATAAAGATGTAGAATGTTAATAATGTTTGTTTTGTATGAAAAGCTTTGAGAGTTCTCATATAAAACTTTCGGAGGCATAACTTTTCGGCACCCGTCGTGATGTAGAAGCGATGGCTGCGTTTGTGCGTGTCGTTCATGTTTTTAAGATCTGGTAATGGCTATGTGGTGCTACAGAAGAATGCTGAAGATAAGGTGGGTAGATCACGTAACTAATGAGGAGGTATTGAATAGGATTGGGGAGAAGAGAAGTTTGTGGCACAACTTGACTAGAAGAAGGGATCGGTTGGTAGGACATGTTTTGAGGCATCAAGGGATCACAAATTTAGCATTGGAGGGCAGTGTGGAGGGTAAAAATCGTAGAGGGAGACCAAGAGATGAATACACTAAGCAGATTCAGAAGGATGTAGTTTGCAGTAGATACTGGGAGATGAAGAAGCTTGCACAGGATAGAGTGTCATGGAGAGCTGCATCAAACCAGTCTCAGGACTGAAGACCACAACAACAATGGCTATAAAGTCAAAAACGATTATCTGTTCAAATAAGACAAAATGTGATTAAACTGAGAACTCTGCAGTTAATATGAAAACAAAGACAGTAATTACAATATTACACATAACAGCAGCATGTATCGAATATTTTTATGGATGTAACTACAAAAATCCTCCGTGAACTTTCATAGATTAATATATTTTTTTCTTCCCACAGGTATGTTTTTACTCAAGCGATCTGTGATATGCCGTAAATCACCAAAGATCACTGGAGGAGACAATTAGAGATGGTAGCAGTTTCGGTGAGTTTTCGGAAAGAACAAAAATAATTATCACATGAGCGTCACTTATTGTATTTTTTAAATTCCTTCGAAAAACGCAAAAGTCAAGTTACACTGGACTGCCCGTAGGAAAATTTCATTATAATGATGTAGCTTAACTCAGAAGAGAAGTTTACGAAAGACCTACATTTATAGTACTTGTGAATTGATAAAGAGCTTCCGACAGTTTTGACGATAACACACTCCTTAATATTTGTAAGTTATCATCGATGAAAACAGAGACACAATGACTATTTACAGCTAATGCTGAGATCAGGTTGTAGTTTTATCAGTAGCACGTGAAAGGTAACCAGTTGTTGCGGAGTGTGAGAGTCAAGGTTGTAGCCTATTCCCGACTTTATTCAGTCCCAACAGTGAAGAACATCAAGAAGAAACCGAAAAGGCTACTGAAGTTAAGAGAGAAATAACTTTATAATTCTGCCAGTGACGGAAAGGGACTTGGATAACCTGTTTAACGGAATGGATAGTTTCGTGAAATGGAGTTATCAAATGAAAATCCACAAAATTAAAACAAAGGTAATGTAATGTAGTTGAACTGAATCAAGGGATGTTTAGGAAATTGTGATAGGAAATGAGGCACTGAAAGTAACAGATGAGTTTTACTATTTAGGCACTAAAATGACGTATGACGGCCGAAATAAAGAGGATATAAAATGTAGATGGCAATGGAAAGAAAAGAGTTTGTAAAGAAGAGAAATTCGTTAACATCGAATATACACTGAAGTAAAAAGCATCGCAACACCAAAAGGGTGTTGTGCGACATAAATGAAACTTCGAAGGCATGCTTCTAAAACTGAAAGATGATGTCTATTTATGTTTCGCGTCAGTCACATAAGAGTCACGCTGGTAGTGCCACAATGGAAATGCAACTCAGGTTAGGGTTAAATACACGCTGTAACGTTGGTGCGCGTTGGTTACTTTTGAGCATGGACGTGGTGAGTTGATGTCGGTAAAGAAATCCTTAAATACGAAAAGGATATCATTATCATCACTTCTTTGACTTTGAACGAGGTCGTGTAATAGGGCTTCGAGAAGCTGCATGCTCCTTCAGCGGTATTGCAGAAAGGCTTGGCAAGAAAGTAGCCTGTGTCCATGACTACTGTCAGAGTTGGTGACGAGGATGTATGGTCGCAACAAGACCGGGCTGCGGACAGCCACATGGAACTACTAAGACAGAAGACCCTCGTGTTCGCTATATGACTCTGGTGCATCGTACAGCATCTGGAGCAGCAATTTGAGCTTCACTTGGCACCACAGTGACACAACCAAATGTTACAAAACGGTTACTTCAAGGACAACACCGAGCCAGGCGTCCTGTACCGTGCATTCCACTGACATCGAATCACCGCCATTTGTGACTTTAGTGGTGGCAAGCGAGAGCCCATCGGAGGGCAGGTTGGAGGTCTGCTGTGTTTTATGATGGAAGCTGTTTCTGCCTCAGTGCCAGTGATGGACGTGTGTTGATTAGGAGGAGGCCAATTGAGAGCCTGCAACCAACCTGTCTACGTGCTAGACATACCTGATCTACACGTGGAAAATTGGTGTGGTGTGCGATTTCGTATTACAACAGTAGCGCCTTCGCGCTTATCCCACACACGCCGACTGGAATTCTGTACGTCTATCTTGTGGTTCGACCTGTTGTACTGCTGTACAAAAATGGTTCAAATGGCTCTGAGCACTATGGGACTTAACTTTTGAGGTCATCAGTCCCCTAGAACTTAAAACTACTTAAACCTAACTAACCTAAGGCCATCACACACGTCCATGCCCGAGGCAGAATTCGAACCTGCGACCGTAGCGGTCGCGCGGTTTCAGACTGAAGCGCCTAGAACCGCTCGGCCACGGCGGCCGGCTGCTGTACGCGAACAGCATTCAGGGGGTGTTTTCCAACAGGATAAGGCTCGTTCACATACCGCCGTTGTGACCCAACATGCTCAACAGAGTGCTGACATGTTGCCTTGGCCTGCTCCACCACCAGATCTGTCTTCAGTCGAGCACATAGGGGATACCATCGGACGACAACTCCACCGTCATCCACAAACAGCAATAACAGTCCCTGTACTGATTAACGAGGAGAAACAGGCATGGAAGTCCACCCCACAAAATATCCTGCAACTATGCAACACAATGCATACACGTTTCCATGCCTGCATTCAACATTCTGATGGTTACAACAGTTTTTACTATACCATCATTTCACATTTTAAATGGCTTGTTTTTTGATTACATTAAGTTGTGATCGTGCAATGTTAATCCCTCAAATATATTATCTTCGCAAGTGAATTCACGAAATGTATTTACTCTACACCAGTTATATTTCAGTGTTGCGGTTTATTCCGTCTGTGTATTTCTTAAGTATTTGTGCTTTGATTTTTCTTCATATCCACCTCCCCAAGATATCTGGATGTGCGCCTCTAAATTTACCGTTTGAGACTGTGGTTCTTGCCACTTTTTCCTTTAGGCAACAACGTCTTCTTCCAAAATACACATGAGGGAAAAGTATGTACTTTTCTATAAAAAAGTTTATGTTTCTGGTAAACTATAAGTGGCACAGATAATATGCTTACATACTTTGCTATCTCAAGATATTAGATAAATTCCCTGCCATATGTTTTGCATCCGTCAATAGGGGACGAGTTTCAGACCTGTGACCTGAGATAAGGGCGTGTATCAGTTAACATTAATATACCAAATCAAATTGGCGCGTTTACGATGTCGAAAAATTTTACTGGTTTAGTATTTAATAAGTGTCAAAACATAAAGTAGAATAATGAGTACCAAGAAAGACATACATAATGATTATGAAGTTGCTATTAAAACAAAGCAGATTACCGGTTCTGCAAATATGATTATGATTTTCAGTATTAAGGTTGTCTCTGGAACAGAGTATTATCCGTTTTAAAAATTTCTGAGAGGGTTGAACTGTGTGCCAGATCGAGATTCGCAACTGAAACGTTACCTTTTTCTGGCAGAAATGAAGCTCTAAGCGCTGTTAGAGGGTCGCGTCTAGCTCAGTAAAGGGGAACATTACTGAATGATAGGCTACTGGTTCGAGTCGCAGCCCCGTGCGTATTTGTACGAGGGTGAATCAATTGAAAACCTTAAAAGTGCAATAAATATCCTGCAAGTTGTACTATAAATTTGGCTGTTGGGAAACAAAAGTAGGTAGCCCGATGGTGCATCACAGGAGAGGAAACTATGTCATTCCAAAGATGGCTGCGCCATCGTCGGCTCAACCACTTTCGAGCAGAAATCTGTGACACTTTCTGCGTAGTGAAGCAGTTAAACCTATGGAGAAGTAACACAGGATGAAAGCACATCAGAGTGATTCGGTTGTGTCGATGCAGTAAGTTTACGAGTTGTTCGGAAAGGTTAAAAGAAGTTTAACTTCTGCGAAGGACGTTGCGCGCCGTGTCAGGCACACCACGTAGTTACTAAAGAAAACATTGCCGCTTCGAAGAGCTTTGATTCACCATGCAGTATTGTCCATGATATGCTATGATTCACTATAGTGTCTGCCAAATTGATAAATTGTCGCTGTGAGGAACTTTCGAGTTGTTTCCAGGTTAAGGATAATGGATATCTATTCAGAACTGTTACTAGTAATGAAATATGGGTTCACTGTCACCATCCAGAAGCGAAAGGGTCCCCGTAGCTCCGTAGCTCTTTAGTATTCATCCATCGGCAGGAAAATTTCGTGGAAAAGGATTAACAATGACCAGCACGTCATATTCAAATCTGTCATCGCCTTGCTATCAGGAATAAGCGACTAAGACTTGTGACTGAGGGTGTTTTGTTGTAGTATGACAACACTCACCTACTATTGGCCCTTCAATCTCAGCAATAGATTCGAACCAGCTGTTCATTCGAATCAGCCCGTAATTTTCAAGAAAATTTCAAAGCTGAATACGCCGAAATTGAGAGTTAAACATTCATTCTGTAAAGTAATCACATCGCTTTATCCATCTTCCATGAGTGCCATGGCAGCAAATTATGCAGGCATGCCAGGCATGCAGGAGAAATTTAACGATTTCACTGTCATTTGTGGTGCAACTGAAAGCTTTTTAAATGAAAGTAACTTAAAATCTGTTTCCGGTGGCGTCAGATTCGAATCTACCTTGACTTCAAATTAACGGACGTCAATATATGAAATCACGTGTACAGCAAAAAAACAGGGACCACCGGGAGAATACATGGATTCATTGGAATACACGTTTCAGACTTACCTCCATCGCTAACGAGTATGGATCCAAGTGCACTGGAGTGAAAGGTTGGGGCTTGACAAGAGTCTGTCAAATTACAGTCGACATTTCGGCGTTCCGGGAACGTAATGAAATATTCGAATAATTGGATGCTCGTTTTAACGGAAGTTTCATTGATCTAGATGGAACCAGGAGAAAATCAAGTATACATAAATAAATTGTACTGTAGTTCCAATAATATCTGTATTTCTTTTGCAAACTGAAGCAGAAAATGACAACTAACCTCAGTTTAATTATTACTTTATTTAGTTTGACATTTCAATCACAAACGTTTCTGGGAATGCTTACTAATCATTAGAAATTAACATGTCACTCATTTTTCCGTGCTGAACGAACTATAATCAACACTCGTACCTTCTACTCGTCTTTTTCTATATATTTAGCAGCTGACGTTTCAATTACCGGACTAACAGCAAATAAGATAACTTTAGTTTTTACCCATGTAACCTCCAACAGATACGTTTAATTCTATACATTGACTATGCCATTTCAATAAGCTTTCTTCAAGACGCGGGAAACCACTTCGCCGTGTCCGCTTCCTCACTCATTATGATACTTTTCCAGCCATCTTATCTTTCCGCTTCAGGACTCTCGACAGCATTCGTTACGAAATCCCGAAAGTTTTCCCTGCGTCCCTTCGTTTCCCGCTGCCTCAATAACCTGCTTGTTTTCCGCCGAAGTCAAACACGTCTGCTTTCTTCAAGTCATTTTTACAACTGATTGCCGGCCCGAGTGGCGCTTCAGTCTGGAGCCGCGCGACCGCTACGGTCCCAGGTTCGAATCCTGCCTCGGGCATGGATGTGTGCGATGTCCTTAGGTTAATTAGGTTCAAGTAGTTCTAAGTTCTAGGGGACTGGTGACCTGAGACGTTAAGTCCCATAGTGCTCAGAGCCATTTGAACTTTTCTTTTACTACTGATTTATGTATTGTAGTTAGCTATAAATCGTTGAGAAAACAAAGCAGTGCCATGAAGAGTTGAATAAAGAAATAATTACCTGCAGAACAGAAGAAACAATTCGTATTACTGAATATTAACACAGCCACTGACTTCTAATTGTAGAGTGTTTACAACGCTGTTTGTCAAGATTTACCAAAACAAAAAGTACTTCTTCGATATTACGAGATTTTTCGCAGCATCTTGACGACTATTTTGATTTATAAAAACAATAAAACAAAAAAAGATTTATCGAGATTCAAATTACCAACAGTAGACTGCACACTTCCTCTGTCCAAAAAGTTTCGACAGTGGATTACTACAAAACAGAGAAAAGTTAAGATGATTGTATGAATCATTTAGTCGTTCTACACAATCTCCCCTCTATTGAATACAACACACAGAACTTTCATATAACCATGTGAAACATACATGGCCATATTTAGGATGTTGTTCAGCCTACGTGTAATATTACCTGGAATGTCTGCTATGTCGTCAAAGCCTTGACTCTTCCAATAGTTTTTCCCTTTGTGGTATGTTTTTATTGATAAAATCAAAGAAGGACCTGTGATGATTTCTTTAAGGAAAGAATTGTCTCATTTTTGTACTTCAATCAGTTCGCCACACGCTTCCAAGCCTCACTGTTTATGTTCGGCAATCATGGTGTGCGGGACAAACATTGCACACACTTTTCTTCAAAAGATTCTGGACCATACCTTGAAAACTCCATTTAGAGACAAATGTTGCCTCAGTGCGATTTATGACACATCAGTACTGAGACCCTACGGACGAACGTCCGCTATTTAACACTGTCTGCGAACGTCTGACAGGTGGAATGCACATCTGTTGTTTACGGTTGTTACTTCAAGCTGCCACCATGCTTACTGCGCTGAAGTCGCTTATGCGCCAGAAATAAAATCAGTCTCGGAAATTTTTTGACTTACAGTGTACATAATATGAAGCATTAAGCAAAACTAATATAACGATAAATTTGTTTATGATACAATAGTACATAAAACTGAAGACAACATTACTTTATCATGATGGCATTCAACACAGAACGAACGGGTCACTAATGCAGAGTATGACAGCATTTGCCATTTTTTCTACAAGCTCTCGCGTTTTTTTTTCACCTCTAATTTCGCCACTTCTGTTCCTTCCGCGTTGTACGCTTCGCTCGCGTATTTTTTTCCACTCTTTACCTAACTCCGGAACAGCCATCGTCGAGTGAAATTTCATTCTTCTTTGATCCGAGCCTGCATGAATTTTTAGTGCTTAAATTTTGCGCTGCTCCGTAACGCTCTTTAACAAAAATCCTCGTCCCAGTTATGAAGTAATAATTCAGCAGGCCCAACACTTGGCGCCGACCGCCGACCCGACTAAAATATGAACAAAGTTTTTAGAATTTCATCGCGGAAGAACAAGAGTTCGCTAACAGCATTTTTCTTGGTTCTTCAACTCGCTCTTTGATAGCGTAACTAGATTTCTAAGGTACACGCTCAGCGATGAAACTTTTTCCTCTCATTGTTTCCTGAAGTCACCATCGGAAGATGCGAACAACTCCCACACAATTTTCCTGACCATTGCACTCAGTTTCCTTCGTTTCTCAATTAAAATGTTTTCTTAAGGACGCAAAGCAGTAGATAAATTATTTCGTAAAACGCTCTCGAGCTACATGTTTGTTCGAAGAAAATGAATAAAATTTTCATTGAGTTTGACAATTTGTTGGTGACGTGAAAACTAAAAGTGCTCAAATGCGATGGACATTCAGGCAGATCAGCGTCGGAATGGATTATATTATTTGCGCTTGGGAAATTCTGAAGCAGATATCTTATCCAAACAGAGAAGCAAAGAATATATCAGGGTCGGAATGGATTAGATTTTTCCTGTGAGGGAAATTCTGGAGCAGATATCTTATCTGAACAGGGAAACCAAGAATATTTGTTTCTGGTGCTGCGAAACCGGATTGACCAAGAAAGAAAAATCTGGAATATTTTCCACACAATACATCGTTTCCCATACAGACAGTTTGATATGTCTAGAATGTATTACATACAAATACTTCCATGTCATTTGATATTAGATCAAAGTATCTGCGAAAAACTAATGAGATCTATAAAGGGTCAGCGGAAGTTCTTAATTAGCTGATGGTTAGTGCATTATGTAGGTACAGTAATAACTATCTATTAGTAAAAGCTTTATTGAATGTCTGACGAGTAGCGAAGCAAGTTTTAAACTTAATTTAAAATCATTTCTCCTGGACAACTCCTACTTAAAAACTGGTAGCCAGTAAATGAATAAATAACTAAAAAAGTAAAACACTTGTTTTTAAGTGTAGTTGCATGTGTAGGAATAAAATGATGTTTTCATTAATGCTAACACTAATCATGTAAACATATCCTGTAAAAAGACTCGCTCCATAACTAACTAACTAAGTAGTGAGAAAGACATCGAAGCTGTGTAGCAAGGACTGTCGCTTCATCTCGCACAATCACGGCAACGAAAGGAACATCTACATGACAGGTAATTGTAAACAGGACGGTTGAAATTTAAACACTTGAAAAATGGCGAGGTCATTTAGAAATAAATCTCAACATATTAAAGGAAAAATGTCAATGACTGTTGGGGAATTGAAGAACCATCCGCTCAAAAGAAGAGTTCAGTGTCAAAATACAAGTTCCATGTCATAGGCACTTTGCCACCTTACTCGCTAGAAATCATAGAAATTTGTTTTGTTTTTTATATTTAACTCTCAGAATTTACCGTTTAGAGCACAGCATTGTTTGGCAGTGAATCATGAATACCGGAAGTCAATCGAAACGTTTGGGATGTTAGTGCTATAGACGGATGTTGAGAGGTGGACTGATAAGCTAAATAAGGAGGTTCTACATAGAATCGACAAGGAAAAGAGCATATGGAAAATACAGACAAGAAGAAGGAGCAGGGGGATGGGACATGTGTTAAAAAAGCAGGAAATAACTGCCATGTACTGTAGAGAATGAAAACCCAAAGGGCAAGATTCGAATGCATCCAAAAAATAATTGAGGTCGTATGCTGCAAGTCCTGTTCTGAGATGAAAAATTTGACACTTGAGAGAAATTCGTGGTGGGCTGCCTGAAACCAATCAGATAACAGATGACTCAAAAAACAGAAAAAGAAAAAAAAATATAGCTCGTGAGTGCAGTTGCTCTGAATGGAAGGCTATGTTGACGCACATTGTGGAAAACGATGCTCAACGACCATACCAATAAATAACAGTTCATTTCAGTAATTTACAAACACGTTTTACGACATAAAATACTGCACAAAGATCTTTTTACTAAACTGAAGATAATTATTTATGATTCGTCCGCTGAGATACTGAAGCATCTTCTGTTGCTTTTCTTAATAGGGCTATACAGTTTTGCTAAGAACATTCGACATTCACTGAAAAAGCCTCATGATATACGATATTTGCAATATTTTACAGTGAAACTACTTGCAAAAAGACAAGAGATTATATTAATCAGGGTGTGTCGGTGTAACTTGTTTAAATTGTCAGTAGAACAGTACACAGTTCTCTTCAATAATATCCTCGGTTGCTGAAGTCAAGAGCAACTCAAACTGTTCTACCAAGAGCCTTACAAATGTTCAATGTGAGCACCATTTGTCACAAAGCACACATCAAGCCTATAGCCGAGTTCTTCCCAAACGCTGGTAAGTGTGTCCTCAGTGATTGTAGCAACAGCTGCTTCAATCCTGGTAGCGAAGGCACGTACACACGATCCATTGCTCTAGTGTATCAAGGTAAGAAGTGCCAGTTACAGTAGGTTCACCAAAAAAGAAAGGCCCATAAACTTTCTACCGGGATATGGCACAAAAAACAGTCACTGTAGGGGAATCTCGTTGCATTTATACCACCTTGTGAGGATATTCTGAGCCCCTGATGCGCACATTGTGAGTTTTAGCATGTCCACTAAGGAGAAAAGTCGATTCATCACTGAAGACAACATGATCCTGAAAATCTTCATCGCCGGCCGAAGTGGCCGTGCGGTTAAAGGCGCTGCAGTCTGGAACCGCAACACCGCTACGGTCGCAGGTTCGAGTCCTGCCTCGGGCATGAATGTTTGTGATGTCCTTAGGTTAGTTAGGTTTAACTAGTTCTAAGTTCTAGGGGACTAATGACCTCAGCAGTTGAGTCCCATAGTGCTCAGAGCCATTTGAACCCATTTGAAAATCTTCATCGTCATGAAACAACATTTCGTTTGCGAAGTTGGCACGTAATCCATGGTCTGCCGGCTTTAGAGCTTGTAATAACTGTAAACGGTAAGGAAGTAGTTGTAAGCGTTTTCTTAAAACTTTCCAGACAGCCGACACGGGAACTTGTAATTCACGAGTAGCCTTCCGAACTGATTTCTTTGGGCTGCGAGTGAACGACTCTCTCACTCGTTCAACAGTCTCTTCACTAACTCTTGGTCGTCCTGTGATCTTCCCTTTACAAAGGCAGCCGGTATCTTCAAATTGCTGATACCACCTACGAATGTTATTAGCACTTGGAGGATCACAACCAAAATTCAGCCGGAACGCACGTTGCACACTAACTATAGATTCGGTCTTTGCAAACTGCAGAACACAAAACGCATTCTGTTCCCTAGTAGCCATCTTCGCTACTACCGGTGTCTAGCGGATTACGGCGGAAGCATTGCGCGCTGCGCATGCACACAGGTGCCAAACACAAATGTTTCCGTTGCTCTTTCATTTGACATACCATTTATAACTGTAAGTTTACTGTAATAAATATTATAAAGCGTTAAAACCCGATACTCATTTATAAACACCCTGTATTTTAGTGTAATGTACGATGCGATGTCGAAAGAACATGGCCTCCAACTATAAAGACACTATTAAGTACAGACACTGCGCTAATGTACTTCATATTAGCGTCCAAGTACAACATTTTGTGGTAAGTCCTTTTATTTCATTAAAGAAATAGTTGAAGTATAAGAAGTGTATTTGCTCATTTTGAGAGAAATGAAGGGCAATCCGTTCACTTGTCAGAACCATTCAACAGCCAAGATCACATGAAATATTTTTTTTATCTAAGACAACTGGTTTCATAAGAATATGCTGTAATCTTCAGGTTTTAAATCTTTTGTAGTAAATGAACATGAAAATGTTGAAAGCGAACATGTTTCACAACAAAAGATTTTAAGACCTAAAGATGATAGCATTGTCTGTTGAAACCCATTGTCTTAAAAAAAATTATGCGATCTTAGCTGTTGAATGTTTATGACAAGTGTCTTTTAGAGCTAAGAATGAGTTCACTTCGGAGATACAACTACAGAAGTAAACCGTACTCCGTAACACCCGAACTTCACATCCAGGGTGGCGCAAATAAAAATGGCACCGTCATTTTGAAACTATTTGTGGCAGCATTAATGGAGGAGGAGAAGACCTACAGTTACTTCCAAAAGGATGGAGAAACTGCTTGGAATGACATGGGGTTTTATTAGAATTTAAAAAAAAACACCCCATATTGCTAGACGCGTGAAAGATCTCTTGCGCGCGTCGTTTGGTGATGATCGTGTGCTCAACCGCCACTTTCGTCATGCTTGGCCTCCCAGGTCCCCAGACCTCAGTCCGTGCGATTATTGGCTTTGGGGTTACCTGAAGTCGCACGTGTATCGCGATCGACCGACATCTCTAGGGATGCTGAAACACAACATCCGACGCCAATGCCTCACCATAACTGCGGACATTTTTACAGTACTGTGCACAAGATTATTCCTTGACTACAGCTATTGTTGAGGAATGGTGGTGGACATGTTGAGCATTTCCTGTAAAGAACATAATCTTTGCTTTGTCTTACTTTGTTATGCTAATTATTGCTATTCTGATCAGATGAAGCGCCATCTGTGGGACATTATTTGAACTTTTGTATTTTTTTGGTTCTAATAAAACCCCATGTCTTTCCAAGCATGTGTGTCAATTTGTACCTCTCTATCTACATTATTCCATGATTTATTCAGTTTTCAAATTTATACTGACTTTTTGATCATCCGGTATGTCAACAGGAACAGTAAAACACGAAGAATAATCAGTTTTCCGTAAGGGTATGAGCAGCGCTTCTGTATGGCGGAAGCAGAGTGAGCCTAGGTGGTGCTGTCGAAGCTTGAATAGTGGCGATTCTTCGTTTTTTACTGTCCCTGTTAATACAGATCTTTAAAACGAATTACTAGATAATTTGGGACCGCTAAATCGAGTGAGCACGTAAAATTCCGCTCTAAAAATCATTTTACTCTTAACTGGAAACAAACCGGCGCTTGCCGTCGGAACTGGGCTTCGCATAAAATATGCGATGAGCAATATTTGTTTAGGATGGATCAAGCTACATATTGGGAAAACTGAATTCTAAATATCTGCCGAAAACCAGGGAAGATGCTATTAACGACCCATAGGAGATACACTCTGGTGCAGCTGACGAGTGAGCTGGAAGCCCCGAAATCGAAAATCACACAATGGAACAGGATTGAAGATCCTTTTTTTGCAATAAGAGAAAAATTTACTCCTCAGCTGAAATAATACGTCTGCGTTCCCGCGTTCCATCAGGTGGAAAGTTTACCCGTGACGGTTGAAATTTTATATGTACGTCCACGTAAAACTAGCAATGTTTCAGGCACTACCGAATAACGAATTCCATTGCAGTGGAGACCGAAACGTTACAGTGTGTTACTCCGTGACGCCATCACATTACCAGAACGCCTGAAGCCGACAACGGCTGCGGAGGACTACGTCCACTTATGCAGAATGAAACTCGTTGGCTGCGGCAATAGAAGGAGAGATACGCGCAAAATTTGCGTGCAGGCGTCGCCGGCAACGGCATTAGCATAGCCCAGTAGTGCAGCGGCGAGCACATGGCGTCGGCCGTGATATCGCCGCGGCCGGGCTGCGCGCCGGATGGCCTGATGACGGTTAATGACGCGAGGAGGGGGCCACGACCACTGCACCACACCGCAGCCCACGGCCCGAAGCCATTCCCGCGGCGCCAGCGCTGACTGCCGGCCTGCTACCGCGCAGCGATGCTCAGCTGCAAGGGGACTACGTTAGCTCCACGACAAACGGCACTAAAGCGCACGTCGCCACTGCGTTCAGCTGTAAAACTCGGAAGAGGTACCCTAATAAACGAATGAGAAGGAATCCTTACATACACTACCGGCCATTAAAATGACAGCACCACCAAGATGACGTGCTACAGACGCGAAATTTAACCTACAGGAAGAAGATGTTGTGATATCTAAATGATTAACTTTTCAGAGCATTCACACACGGTTGGCGCCGGTGGCGACACCTACAACGTGCTGACATGAGGAAAGTTTCCAACCGATTTCTCATACACAAACAGCATTTGACCGGCGTTGCCTGGTGAAACGTTGTGATGCCTCGTGTAAGGAGGAGAAATGCGTACCATCACATTTCCGACTTTGATAAAGGTCGGATTGTAGCCTATAGCGATTGCGGTTTATCGTATCGCGACATTGCTGCTCGCATTGGTCGAGATCCAATGACTGTTATGGAATATGGAATCGGTGGGTTCAGCAGGGTAATACGAAACGCCGTGGTGGATCCCAACGGCGTCGTATCACTAGCAGTCGAGATGACAGGCATCTTATCCGCATGGCTGTAACTCATCGTTCAGACACGTTCCGATCCCTAAGTCAACAGATGGGGACGTTTGCAAGACAATAACCATCTGCACGAACAGTTCGACAACGTACGCAGCAGCATGGACAATCAGCTCGGAGACCATGGCTGCGGTTACTCTTGACGCTGCATCACAGAGAGGAGCGCATGCGATTGTGAACTCAACCACGAACTTGGGTGCACGAGTGGCAAAACGTCATTTCTTCGAATGAATCCAGGTTCTGTTTACAGCATGATGACGGTCGCATTCGTGTTTGGCGACATTGCGGTGAACGCACATTGGAAGCGTGTATTCGTCATCGCCATACTGGCGTATCACCCGGCGTGATGGTGTGGGGTGCCATTGGTTACGCGTCTCGGTCACCTCTTGTTCGCGTTGACGGCACTTTTAACAGTGGACGTTACTTTTGAGATGTGTTACGAGCCGTGGCTCTACCCTTCATTCGATCTCTGCGAAACCCTACATTTCAGTAGGATAATGCACGACCGCATGTTGCAGGTCCTGTACGGGCCTTCCTGGATACAGGAAATGTTCGACTACTGCCCTGGTCAGCACATTCTCCAGACCTCTCACCAATTGAAATGGTGGCCGAGTAACTGGCTCGTCAGAATACGCCATTCACTACCCTTGATGAACTGTGGTATCGTGTTGAAGCTGCATGGGCAGCTGTACCTGTATACGCTATCCATGCTCTGTTTGGCTCAATGCCCAGGCGTGTCAAGGCCGTTATTACGGCCACAGGTGGTTGTTCTGGGTACTGATTTCTCAGGGTCTATGCACCCAAATTGTGTGAAAATGTATCCACATGTCAGCTCTAGTATAATATATTTGTCCAATGAATACCCGTTCATCATATGCATTTCTTCTTGGTGTAGAAATTTTAATGGCCAGTAGTGTATTAAAAAAAGGAGCATTCAAGAAGTTACGCAACACAGATTTTTTTTAAAGCTGATTGGCTTTATTCAGGATGCAAATACAGCATATTATCCCCACTCTTCTGGCTAACTACAAAACCCTGTTTTTCAACGTAATCTCCGTTCAACGCAACGACCTTACGCCACATTGCTTGGAAGGGCCTATATGCCCTCATGGTACCACTCTACTGGTCGACACTGGAGCCATCATCTTGCTACATCAATAACCCCCCATTACCCACGTACTGCTTCCCGCGGGGTGCGTCCATCATTAAGCCAAACAGATGGAAGTCGGGAGGTGCGAGATCTGGGCTATAGGGCGGATGAGGAAGAACAGTCCAGTGTAGTTCTGTGAGCTGCTCTCGGGTGCGCATACTTGTGCGAGGCCTTGCACTGTCATGGAGAACACGTTTCTTCAGTTTCCTGAGGGCAGAAAAATACAGCTCAACTTTGATTTTTGCACCATGAGGGAAGGCATCAAATTGAATAAACTCTTCAGAGCTCTAGAAGGCCATCACTACGACCTTACCATCTGACGGTACGGCTTTGAACTGTTTTTTGGAGGAGAGGTAGAGTGACGGCATTCTACGGATGCCCATGTTGTTTCCAGTTCGAAATGATGAACTTATGTATCATATCTTGTGACGATATTCGACAAAACATTGTCATGATCAGCCTCGCAACGCGCAAGTAATTCTGCATAGATGGTCCTTCGTTGTCTTTAAGGGCGAGCGGTTCTACGCGCTTCAGTCTGGAACCGCGCTGCTGCTACGGTCACAGGTTCGAATCCTGCCTCGGGCATGGATGTGTGTTATGTCCTTAGGTTAGTTAGGTTTAAGTAGTTCTAAGTTCTAGGGGACTGATGACCTCAGATGTTAGTCCCATAGTGCTCAGAGCCATTTTCCACATGGCGCTGACGTCTGTATTCTGGAGATGAGAAAACAGAATGATGGTCAAGGAATACACGGAATACATCCGTAAAATCTGGATGATTAACACATCTGGAACAACGGAATACACCCGTAAAATCTGAAGAGTGGATACTGAAAAGCTTCTAAGTGCAGATCCCTCGGTGAAAAACAGTGTATCTTTCTTTGCACACAGTTTATTTCTATCCACGAAATTGAGATGGTATTGTGATTCCGAGAATTGTGCTGTCCATCTCAACACGGAAAAAATAATGAAACAAAACATAAAATAAGTTATTTATTAAGAACGTTCTAAGGGCCATACCACAAAGCCGGCTGTTTCTAGGTGCCAATACGGTAGTTTTTGTTTCAAGGACCATTAATACAGCGACGCTGCAGTTTATTTGTGATAATACACGTACAGAGTACATCATCTTGCGTGCATTTTACGACTGACGCCGCTTCTCGCTTCCCGTATTCCTCTTCATCACATCATGACAGTGTCCTTCTTATCGTCCATCACGTCCTGGACTTCTCGACTCTAGCTGCCTCCTAGGCCGTGCAAGCATTCTTTTCTCCGCTGCGATCCACTGCCACACGATCCAGCTTGGAGATGCCACAGCTTCGTCTCCAAAAGTCCATCTCTAGTGCAAGCACCTTGCTTCTCTGACGCATGTTTATTACCCATACAGCGATGTTTTCAACATCTGAACGATATATCATTGTTTGGTCCTATTTTTATCGTGTTGTTCCAAAGGACTGAGGTCAGTTGCTTTACGGCCTTACCCTGTTTTATTTTTCATATCATCTTAAATTTCTCCGTTTGATTTCACTATAATTCCCTGGTACTTAAAAAACGTACACAGATATATCAGTAATACTGCTAAACAAAAAACTTTTCTTATACCTTTCAAATTTATTACAAAAGAATAATAAAATAAAAAAAGAAACAAGTCTCTCGATATTTACCCCTGCTTCGTACACACATATTTCTTGTGATCACTGAGCGATATGGCACAGTGGTTAACAAACTGGTCTTGTCTGCGAGGCTCAAATTCGTGATCGGCCATCGAGACACAGGTTTTCCGTGATTTCCGTAAATCGCTCCAGCCAAATGACGGAATGGTTCCTTTTAAAAGGCACAACCGATTTCCTTCCTCGTCCTTCCGTAATCTGTGCTTTTGCCCATCTCTGATGACCACGTTGTCCACGAGACGTTAAACCTTAATAGGTGGTGCTACGTTTAATGGTTTATGTAAAACTACTTATGCTGTTGAGGAAGCAATGGAAACATCGCCATCAGATATTTCTGTTTTGCAGCTGATGAACCTACCACGTGATTATAATTAAAGTGCAACTACTCAAGGAGGCCCAGTATGGGCTGCTGTTATCCAGTCATCGTACGGCAGGTAGATATCCCACAGCGTGAATGTGGAACCGCTTTTCGTTGGAAAAAAAAATATCCTTCCAACTTTGGCCAGCAGTGCAAACCTGCCACAGTGGATATATGAAAGACGTATACAAGTGTTTCCATTAATAATGGATTACGAATGGGATGTGGGTAAAAAAATGTCAAACAAGCTAGGAAGTCGTAATGTCCATTTTATTATTAACCACCGCTTACTCAATTTCTTCAGTATGAGCACCAGGGATGTCGACGAGATACTGCACCCGCAATATGGCGTGATCATCAGTTGCTCGAAAGCAGCTCCGGTAGAATTTGGACAACGTGTTTCTGTATATTGGCCTTTAGAGCAGGTAGAGACCAAATGTGTCATTTCTTTCAGATATGTCCAGAAGCATAAGTCACATAAATTCAAATCATGTGGCCTTGCACGCCGTTTTTCTTCTTTTTTGTCGTCGTTTTTGTAGTCATTAGTCTTCTGACTTGTTTGATGCGGCCTGTCACGAATTCCTCTCCTGCACCATCCTCATCATCTCAGAGTGACACTTGTAACCTAAGTCCTCAATTATTTGCTGGATGTATTCCAATCCTGTCTTCCTCTACTGTTTTTACCATCTATAGCTCCCTCTAGTGCCATGGAAGTTATTCCGTGATGTCTTATCAGATGTTCTACCACCCTGTCCCTTCCTGTTAGTGTGTCCATATATTCCTTTCCTCATCAATTCAACAGAGAACTTCCTTATTCCTTACCTTATCAGTCCACCTAATTTTCAACCTGCTTCTTTAGCATCACATCTCAAATGCTTCGATTATCTTCTTTTCCGGTTCTCCCACAGTCCACGTTTCACTATCATACAATGCTGTGTTCCAGACGTACATTCTCAAAAATTTCTTATTCAAATTAAAATCTATGTTTGACACAAGTAGACTTCTCTTATCCCTTTTTGTCAGTGCTAGTCTACTTTTCATATTCTCCTTGCTCCGTCCGCCATGTGTTATTTTGCTACCTAGGTAGCATAATTCCTTAAATTCATCTGCTTGGCAATCACCAATCCTGATGCTTAGTATGTCACTACTTTCATTTCTACTACTTCTCATTACCTTCTTCTTCCTTCGGTTTACCCTCAGTCCATATTCTGCACTCATTAGATTGTTCTTTCCTTTCAGCAGCTCCTGTAGTTCTTCTCCAGTCTCACTGAGAATAGCACGTCATCAACGAATCTTACTACTGATACATTTCACCTTGAATTTTACTTCCACTCTTGAGTCTTGCTTTTATTTTCGTCATTGTTTCTTCTATGTATAGGTTGAACAGTAGACTACATCCCTGTCTGACACCCTTTTTAATCCGAGCACTTCAGTCAAGGTCTTCCATTCTTACTGTTCCTACTTGTTTCTAAAACGTATTGTATATTACCCGTCTTTCCCTATAGCTTTCCCCTATTTTCCAGATCGGCAGATTCCATGACCGTGTCTTGATTTTTCTTTAGTCTCGATTCCATTATCAACCACAATGTCAGAACTGTCTCTCTGGTGACTTTACCTTTCCTAAAGCCGAACTGGTCATCTTCTAAGTGATCCTCAATTTTCCTTTCCAGCAACATGGATACATGAGCCATTAAGCTGATTGTGCAATAACTCTCGCACTTGTCGTCTCTCGCAATGTTCGGAATTTTGTGGATGATGTTATTCCGAAAGTCAGATGGTATATAGCCAGCCTCATACATTCTACACACGAACGTGACTAATCGTTTTGTTGCCACTTCCCCCAGTGATTTTAGAAATTATAGTGGAATGTTATCTAGTCCTTCTGCGTTATTCCATATTAAGAGTTCCAACATCTTTCCATTTCTGATTCGAATATTGGATCCCCTATGTAATGCCACTTCCTCGGACGAGAAATGAAAATCAAAAATTAGCTCAAAAATTCCCAAAGATTTCCCCAAAACAAGTTCCAAATTCCATGAAAAATGAGCAAGCAAGTTTATTTTTTTATCATTTCATCATAGAGGTATTCAATGTACTCTTTCCTCCTATCTGCTCTGTCCTCTGCATTTAACAGCGGAATTACCACTTCACTCTTAATGTTACCACCTTTACTTTTCATTTCGCGGAAGGTTATTTTGACTTTCTTATACGCTGACACAGTCCTTCCGATAATCATTTCTTTTTGTATTTCTTCACACTCATCCGTCAGCCATTTCGCTTTAACTTCCCTGCACTTTCTTTTCACTTCATTCCTAAGTGACTTGTATTTCTGTTCCCGAATTTTTTGTGCTTCCTTCTTTCAACGATCAACTGAAGGATTTCTTCTGTTACCTATGTTTCCTTGGCATTTACCTTCTTTGTGCCTATGTTTTTCTTTCCAACTTCCGTGACTGCCTTTTAGGAGATATCCACTCCTTTTCAACTGAAATTCCTACTGAGCTATTTCTTTTCGCAGTATCTACAGCCTCAGAAAACTTCAAGCGTATCAATTCTTCCCTTAGCACTCCTGTGTCCCAATTCCTTGCACACTGATTCTTCCTGACTGCTCTCTTAAACTTCAGCCTACTCTTGAGCACTACTAAATTGTGGTGTGAGTCTGTATCTGCTTCTGGATATCTCTTACAATCCAGTATCTCATTTCGGATTCCCTGCCCGACCATGATGTAATCTAACTGGAATCTTCCCATATCTTCTGGCCTTTTCCAAGTAAATCTCCTCTGCCTCTTGTGATTCTTGAACAGAGTGTTCCATATTACTAGCTGAAATTTAATGCTAAATTCAATTAGTCTTTCTCCTCGCCCATTCCTAGTACCAAGCCAATATCCTCCCGTAACGATTTCTTCTACTTTTTTCCCCTACTACCACATTCCAATCCCTCATGGCTATTACATTGTTGTCTCCCTTTACGTACTGAATTACTCGTTCAGTATGCACATATATTTTCTCTATCTCTTCAACTTCAGCTATCGACCTGAATTATTGTTGGTTTGGTGTCGATTCCAGTTATAATAACCCCATCACTGAACTGTTCACGGTAACACACTCTCTGCCCTACCTTTCTATTCACAATGAATCATACTCCTGTCAAACCATTTTCTGTTGCTATTGATAATACTCTATACTCATTTGACAATAAACGCTTGTCTTCTTTCCATTTCACTTCACTGCCCCCCTGTAAATCTAGATTGAGTCTTAGCATTTCCCATGTAAGGTGTCTGGATTTTACGGACCTTACATGAGCTCAGTCCATAAGCACAGTACAATACAGAATGAGATCTTCAGAAAACTATGTTATCAACAAAAAGCAATTGCAGTAATCTCATGTAGCGAGAACTAACAAAACAATATCTACCAAAATAATAGCAGGGGCATGCATAAATAAGCTCAGGTGAAACGCATTTTGGAGACGAACCGAGCAGGTGCTTAATTGCATTGGAAAACCCCACTTAACAATAGAACGCCGAGCTTCAGTGCAGAAAGGGGTAAGGCCGCAACAATACATTATTCCTTTTAACACAAATACGGATGGGACCCAGAGTAAGTGGCTGCATGGCTTTAACAGAGCTAGTGGCGACCTGGCAAGATAAATATAAATTCGCCTCTAACAAGACAGCGGTTGGCTGAAGCCATATTAGGCGACGCAAACGCGACATGGTGGGGAGATCTCCATTATATAAAAGCATTTTGAAAACTAAAAATTTCTACATCTCTCTCATCTCGGGCGGACCGCAGAAGTGTGTGGAAAATAGCGAGGGCGTTGAGAGCTTTGCAGCTGCGAAATGTGGACTATATGCTTCACGTATCGTGGGGACCGATAGCAAAGAGTTGGTTAATTATTCTTGCGGGAATTTTTGCGGGCAATGAAATTGTGTACGTCGCTCCAACCCTTAGCGATTGTTCAATAGTCATTATTTTGACTAGGGAAGCATTAGCGTTCTACATAATGGAGGAAAGTTGAGACTGAGTGAATTCAGTCAAGCCAGAGTAGGAAATTAGCGTTTCAGATCCAGCACGGAAACAATGCTGTTGCAGATCCCGATTCGTTCAGTACCATCACACATTAGGCCACAGTAAATGTTGAGTCGTGATTTTTCTCACTCCAGCCTGCGTACACTTGACCATTGAATATCAAAAGCTAGTATACTAACCTACCCTTACATTGAGTACATGAGAGTTTTTCATTGGTTTAAAAGGTAAATTTATTGTCCACCACCACTGACAAACTACGATATTGTAGAAGTAAATTTAATAGATGAAGATTTCTGATCATTCTTGCCTGTGATAACATTTTCATTTGTAGAGATAACGATTTAATAATTGCCAATTCAGTATGTTCAGGAGTTAAATATTTTGTAATTGAGTGATGAAAGTAATTGAACATGATTGTTGTGTATCACTTGATCCCTGAAAGCACAGTAGATAAATCATATGCAGAAATAAAGAGGGAACAACTGTTTTGTCTTTATAGAATAGATCCTAAACTTCCACTTTTATTAATTCATATATTCTAGTTACTTGACAGAAGCATTTCTAGTTAATTTGTTACGATCCGCACCTAATATTAGCTGCCTTATGAGGCCAGATTCATATTTCTATACAATATCTGTTTAACATCCTGGGCTTGAGAAGACAGTTCAGATTTTTTATCCATTTGCGTGCACATCTTACACCTGTTTCAGAGTTTCTAGTCACTACCATGTTCTGACATTCCATCCCCTCTCCACACCTTGTAGAAATTTAGCCTTTCGTTAGTTATTCCATTTTTTTTCATCCAAGCTAAGCATATGGAAAACCTCTGGAGATATCACGTTCGTGGAAGGTTGCATTAAGCATTCTTCAAAGAGGAACAGTCCGAGAATATGGTATGCTTGTGAATCCAATCCATGCTCTCACTTAAGGCAAGTGCAATGGCTCTTTGGACACAACACACTGTTTGACACTACCACAAATTCGGATATTCTGTATATTCACTGCAATATATAGTGAAAAATATGCCTCAACACTCCATAAAATATTGGCCTAGCCACAGTCATTAGCTTCGATCCGGAATCCAAAGTGCCAATTCAATGTTGCTGCGAATCAAGAGGTTTCAGTTGCTGCATCATCTTTATCTTGTACGGATACCAGTGTGAAACGGACCGTGGTGTATGGGTTGGTCTGAGCTCTAGCACTTACCAGGGCATGTGCTGAATGGTCACTCACAGCAACAGCACAATAATAGGTCGCCTTTTCATACAGGTGCAACACCAAGGTCGACCGTGTTTTTGAATTTCATGTTCATCTCCTTTAAACGGGTCTCTGCTCAGACCTTTCAGTCGGCGATACTCTCTCAATTCAGCACTGTAACTGCTGCCGCTCGCATAAAACAGTGCATGATCTCTCATGTGTATAGCTTTACTATTCACTCACGTTATGGCTTGTCAAATGACCGAAACAAGCCATCTCATGTGCCAGACGTTACAACCTTTTATAAAGTCTCAGGTGTTATCTAGATGTTACCGCTAGCGTCTCCGTTACTGTCTTTAAAACCTGTTAAGACACTTACCTTAACGGTCTGTTCTATATTAAAGAGTACTGTCAGCGTCTTTTGGCTGCATCCCAAGTGGGAGTGGGAAAGGGTTGGGCAGTCCCTATCTAGGGACTGTCTTCGACTTCAGTGCAGGTTTTAGAATGGTACAGTTGTCACGTACATATCTCGGGTACTGTATTCCACATTAGTTTCATCTACAAAATTTTAGTGGAATGGCGGAAGACGCGCAGAGGAGCCATGCTTACGTCAGAGACTGGTAACTGCCCATAAAAAATATAAAGCATTACTTCTAAATAGGTGGAAAGACCTCTTATGGATTGATTACAAAATTACCAAATAATCTCTGGAATCGGTGACTTTGGTTAGATACCAGGGAGTGTGGGAATGGGATGATTAAAAGCGACACAACAATGTAACAAGCAGATGTCTGACTGAGATTATCTAGAAGAACAGTGTAGCCCTCCAAGAAGGAGAAGTCGTGTGAAACCTTCATTAATGTATCAGGTTTGATTCGACAGGGAAACAGTTGTGCCCAGCGGAAGTTCCTGTGTGGCCATCTTCAGAGCTCAAAATATGAGAAGAACCAGTTACAATTAGGTAACACGCATGCCTTATTAAATGTACAGTTTCATAAACTTTAAACGTAAGTTAAAACATTAAAAACACTTCTGTATGCCAATTACCCCAATTGAATTCTTTGTGTCAGAGTCTAAGATCGCACTCTGGCTGCTGTTTACAGTTAATACCCAACTGGTTTCAGTGTAGGTTATACCCATCTACAGAGTACTCCTTACATATATATGATGCATTAACAACATGTATTAACGTTATCTTACCTTCACAGTTCGTGTGTTTTGCCATTCCTTTTATTATTTTATAATTTTTAAAAATAGCCACGTAGTTGTGACTATAACCAGTGACTAATGTACTATACACACATCCAAAAATGTTTTGCGTCACCCCGGTTCCCAGAACTCCTGGAAACAGACGTTGACTGTGGATATTGTATCACAGACACAGTCCCTTTGACTGTTCAGATATCTCACTAAACCCGACCAAACATGTAAACAACCATGCATGACCAGCTCCTATTAGACGGAAGAGGTCCGACAGCCGATCAGTTCCAGTCTTTCCATCAGGAAGGAGGTACACGACTCGTGTTGTCTGTAGTTCAACCATGCCTAGACGGTCAGTACCGTGGTTTGATCGCGTCCGCATTGTTACTTTGTGCCAGGAATGGCTGTCAACAAGGGAACTTTCCAGGCGTCTCGGAGTGAACCAAAGCGAAATTGTTCGGACATGGAGCAGATACAGAGAGACAGGAACTGTCGATGACATGCCTCGCTCAGGCCACCCAAGGGCTACTGCTGCAGTGGATGACCGCGACCTACGGATTATCACTCGGAGGAACCCTGACAGCAACGCCAACATGTTGAAAAATGTTTTTCGTGCAGCCATAGGACGTCGTGTTACGACTCAAACTGTGCGCAATAGGCTTCATGATGCGCACCCTTACTCCCAACGTCCACGGCGAGGTCCATCTTTGCAACCACGACACCGAGCAGCGCGGTACAGATGGGCCCATCAATATGCCGAATGCACCGCTCAGGATTGGCATCACATTCTCTTCACCGATGAGTTTCGCATATGCCTTGAACCACACAATCGTCGGAGACGTGTTTGGAGTCGACAAGGTCAGGCTGAACGCCTTAGACACACTTTCGAGCGAGTGCAGCAAGGTGGAGGTTCCCTGCTGTTTTGGGGTGGCATCATGTGGGGCCGATGTATGCCGCTGGTCGTCATGGAAGTCACCTTAACGGCTGTACGATACGTGAATGCCATCCTCCGACCGATAGTGCAACCATATCGGCAGCATATTGGCGACGCATTCGTCTTCATGGACGACAATTCGCGCCCCCATCGTGCACATCTTGTCAATGACTTCCTTCAGGATAACGATATCTCTCGAACAGAGTGGCCAGCACGTTCTCCAGACATGAAACCTACCGAACATGCCTGGGATAGATTGAAAAGACCTGTTTATGGACGACGTGACCCACCAATCACTCTGAGGGATACACCGTTGAGGAGTGGGACAAAGTGGACCAACAGTGCCTTGATGAACTTGTGGATAGTAAGCCACGACGAATACAGACATGCATGAATGCAAGAGGACTTCCTACTGGGTATTAGAAGTACCGATGCGTACAGCAATCTGGACCACCACCTCTGAGGGGCTTCCTGTATGGTGGTACAACATGCAACAAGGTGGTTATCACGAGCAATAAAATGAGCGGAAATGTTGTTTATTTTGATCTCTACTCCAATTTTCTCTACAGGTTCCGGAACTCTCGGAACCGAGGTGATGCAAAACTTTTTTGATGTGTGTAGTTATACGTGGTGGTAACTATGTAAACTATCCAGTAGCCTCAGTTACTGCTGGACGTTTTACAATCGAACATAGTTCCAAAAAATGAAAATCATCATGTTCAAACAGCAAAGTTAATAAAATTTTATGAAATTTCTGTTACATACCAAATACAGTTAAAGGAACGGTAACAAACAAGAGTGATGCTATAGGTCGTGGTACGAACAGCACTATGTCCAGAGGCCAGAAAACTTTCTGCTGTGAAATGTCCTCTGTTATGAGTTTCGTACATAAAACCATTCTAATTTACAAAATTTGATGTTAAAACTAATAAACTGTCAACTACATCATGTAATAATGTGGAAAATATATTATATTTGTCTCTAGAAATTTCGTACTCATACGCGATCTAGGAGGAGTCTAATCATAACTAGATGATTACTGTCAGATTAGTGCATCTATTGGAATTGGCGCATAGTAGCCGAATATCAACGATTTTTAAACAGTTTCCTGAACTGGGAGCTTCTCGTCGCCGCCTGCTCGTTAAACAGCGTCACAAGAGAAGACGCCTGATGATAGAAGATTTTACACTTCTCCAACAGATCCGTACGTTTCTCTTCTCACGTGGATAGAGCATCGTTCTATGTGACAACAAACTTGATGCACTGTCCCCACTTTCAAAGAAGTGAGCAGCGAATTTAGAATTTTCTGTCGTGTTTTTACGATTTAATGCGACATGTTCGCTGAACCTGTCTTTAAATGTTTTTTGGCACTGAAGATAACCATACAGTGACCAAAATCTAGATACGCAATAAACATTACTTGCGTCTAATTACTGTACCGTTTACTACTTCATTCGCCTAGTACTAGAGTATCGTTACTAAATCTGAGCAAGAAGAGAAGCACTTTTGATCGCGGTTCCGTTAAACAAGAGAGTAAGTGTAACAGAGATGGTCATCCAATTCCAGTGGCAGATGCTGCAAGCGACGAGTTGTGCAAGACGGTGTGTTTTGTTGTTGAAATGCCTACAGCCTGTGAAAAGGCTGTAACAGAAGTAATAGCTAATACTTATACGGGTGAAAGTACACGAGAATAGGAGCAAAAGCGTTGTAGTTATCGTGAAACCGCAAAAGAGCATTTTGCGTAGTAGTTGAGAATGTAAGGTCACGATCTATAGCTGGTTTCAATATCAAATTTGCTCTAGCTAGTGCAAATGTTTTTGAAACCTAAAACTTTCGATTACCCAAACGCGCGGAGAATCTGATCGTGGCACGGGCCCTTGTTACGTGAACTGTTGCATTCTACTGCACATGATACAGCGAAATTCTTCCACAGTAGGTTAACCTCTATTACAGCCCCTTCCGAGCAATTAGCTGATTGCTTCCTGTCCCATTGATGACACTCTACTGAAGCGCGAAACTGAGATACGGTTTGGCAGTCACGAACAGTAGCCCTCATTTCACCCTCAGTTTACGATGTATTGTGTTGGGGTACTTGCTGCTGCATGTAACACCAACACATTCTACCAGGGAACGAAACAGCCAAGAGAAACCAAAAAAAATGAGTACTACCCTTCAAAGTAATGCAATTATGTATCACGAAGACGATTGCACATTCCGGAATTTGTGGATTATTAGAAATAGCGGCTGTGGTACACGATAACACACCCCTGCTATTTTTATGCAGTTTGATGAAGAGCCTGCTACATGCCCATAGACAGTAGTAACAACGACAGTTGGTTGTTCTTTCCATCACTAGGGTATGGTCTATAACCAAATTTTTGATTCACATTTCTTATTTGCTGTCTGATGTGTTGATGTTTTGGGTCCTTTTATGACATTTAGAAAGCTCTCCCAAACCGCAGTTCCTAATGAGACCAATGTGGAGTGATGGAAAGAGTACGTTGAAGCCCTGTGTGAGGGGGAAAATTTTTCGACATCATATAAGAAGAAACTGGAGTCGATATGAATGACATAGAGGACCCAGTGTTAGTCAGAAATTAAAGGAGCTCTGCAGGACATGGTATCAAACAATGCATAAGGGACAGATAACACTCCATTGGAATTCGTAAAGTCATTGGGGAATTTGGCAACCGAATGCCTATTAAAGGTGGTGTGTAGAATGTATGAGACTGCCGACACGCCATCACACATAAGGATAAACATCGTCCACACAATTCTGAAGACTGTCCGCAGCTCGTGGTCGTGCGGTAGCGTTCTCGCTTCCCGCGCCCGGCTTCCCGGGTTCGATTCCCGGCGGGGTCAGGGATTTTCTCTGCCTAGTGATGACCGGGTGTTGTGTGGTGTCCTTGGGTTAGTTTTTAAGTAGTTCTAAGTTCTAGGGGACTGATGACCATAGATGTTAAGTCCCACAGTGTTCAGAGCCATTTGAACCATTTGAATTCCGAAGACTGCAAGAGCCGACAGGTGCGAAAAATATCGTACGATCAGCTTAATAGCTCATGCATGCAAGTTGCTGATAAGAATATTACACAGAAGAATGGGAAAGAGAACTGAAGATCTGTCAAATGAGGACAAGTTTTACTTTAGGAAAGAAAAAGTCACAGGAGAAGCACTTCTTACGTTGCGGTTGATAATGGAGACAAGACTCAAGAAAAATCAAGACGTGTTCATAGGATTTGTCAACCTGGAAAAAGCGTTTAACGATGTCAAATGAGGGAAGATTTTAGAACTTCTGAGTAAAATAGGATAGGAAAAGGCGGGTGCTCTGGAACATGTACAAGAATCGGAAAGGAACAATGACATTAGATGACCAACAACAAAGTTCTCGGATTAAAAAGGAAGCGATGCAGCATTTCGCCTCCACTGTTCACATATACTTCGATGAAGCAATGACGGAAAGAAATGTAACATTCGAAAGTGGGACTAAAATTCAGTGTGGAAGGATATACACTCCTGGAAATGGAAAAAAGAACACATTGACACCGGTGTGTCAGACCCACCATACTTGCTCCGGACACTGCGAGGGGGCTGTACAAGCAATGATCACACGCACGGCACAGCGGACACACCAGGAACCGCGGTGTTGGCCGTCGAATGGCGCCAGCTGCGCAGCATTTGTGCACCGCCGCCGTCAGTGTTAGCCAGTTTGCCGTGGCATACGGAGCTCCATCGCAGCCTTTAACACTGGTAGCATGCCGCGACAGCGTGGACGTGAACCGTATGTGCAGTTGACGGACTTTGAGCGAGGGCGTATAGTGGGCATGCGGGAGGCCGGGTGGACGTACCGCCGAATTGCTCAACACGTGGGGCGTGAGGTCTCCACAGTACATCGATGTTGTCGCCAGTGGTCGGCGGAAGGTGCACGTGCCCGTCGACCTGGGACCGGACCGCAGCGACGCACGGATGCACGCCAAGACCGTAGGATCCAGCAAATTAGGGACACTGTTGCTCCTGGGGTATCAGTGAGGACCATTCTCAACCGTCTCCATGAAGCTGGGCTACGGTCCCGCACACCGTTAGGCCGTCTTCCGCTCACGCCCCAACATTGTGCAGCCCGCCTCCAGTGGTGTCGCGACAGGCGTGAATGGAGGGACGAATGGAGACGTGTCGTCTTCAGCGATGAGAGTCGCTTCTGCCTTGGTGCCAATGATGGTCGTATGCGTGTTTGGCGCCGTGCAGGTGAGCGCCACAATCAGGACTGCATACGACCGAGGCACACAGGGCCAACACCCGGCATCATGGTGTGGGGAGCGATCTCCTACACTGGCCGTACACCACTGGTGATCGTCGAGGGGACACTGAATAGTGCACGGTACATCCAAACCGTCATCGAACCCATCGTTCTACCATTCCTAGACCGGCAAGGGAACTTGCTGTTCCAACAGGGCAATGCACGTCCGCATGTATCCCGTGCCACCCAACGTGCTCTAGAAGGTGTACGTCAACTACCCTGGCCAGCAAGATCTCCGGATCTGTCCCCCATTGAGCATGTTTGGGACTGGATGAAGCGTCGTCTCACGCGGTCTGCACGTCCAGCACGAACGCTGGTCCAACTGAGGCGCCAGGTGGAAATGGCATGGCAAGCCGTTCCACAGGACTACATCCAGCATCTCTACGATCGTCTCCATGCGAGAATAGCAGCCTGCATTGCTGCGAAAGGTGGATATACACTGTACCAGTGCCGACATTGTGCATGCTCTGTTGCCTGTGTCTATGTGCCTGTGGTTCTGACAGTGTGATCATGTGATGTATCTGACCCCAGGAATGTGTCAATAAAGTTTCCCCTTCCTGGGACAATGAATTCACGGTGTTCTTATTTCAATTTCCAGAAGTGTACATAACGAGATTCACTGACGACACCACTAACCGCAGTGAAAGTGATGAATAACTACACGACCTATTGAAGGGTTTGAACAATCTAATGAGTTCAGAATATGGATTGAGAGTAAACCTAAGAAAGACAGAAGTTATGAGATACGGCAGAAATGAGCATAGCGAGAAGCTTAACATGAAAAGTGGTGATCGCGGAGTTGGTGAAGTTTAGGAATTTTGCCACCTTGCGGGCGAAGCAAGGAGGAAACACAAAGCAAACGAGCACAGGGAAAAAGAGCACTCCTGGCCAAGCGAAGTCTAGTAGTATGAAACACCTGCCTTAATTTGCAGAAGAAATTACTGAAAATGTACGTTTGGAGCACAGCGTTGTATGGTTATGAACCGTAGACTGCAGGAAAACCAAAAGAGAAGAGACTCGAAGCGTTTCAGATGTGATGATACAGTAGACTGTTGAAAATTAAATGTACTGATAAGGTAAGGAGTTAGAAGGTTCTCCGTAGAATCGATGAAGAACACATGGAGGACACTGGCAAGAAGAAGGGGTTGGATGATAAGACAGATGTTAAAACATCGGGGAATAAGCTCCATTGTAATAAAGGAAGATGCAGAGGATGACAACCGTAGGGGAAAGCTGCGATTGAAATACATCCAACAAATAAAAACGTGGGGTGGAAAAAAAAAAAACAGAAAAATGTTGGATCGACTTGAAGCCGTGGCAGAATGATAGAAAGGAACTATCGTGTTTCGATGTACGCGTGACCACATCGTAAATTAATTTTCCGGTAAGTTGGCCTATCAATGCGGACTGTCCGCCATATCAACAAGGAATCAAGTACCACATGCAGAAATGAAACCCTGTAACGACCAAGATCTTAACGAACAGGGACTGGAGTGAAGGGCCGCCTTCTCAGTGGCTGGCTGATGTGGCCGAGCGGTTCTGGGCGCTTCAGTCTGGAACCGCGTGACCGCTACGGTCGCAGGTTCGAATCCTGCCTCGGGCATGGATGTGTGTGATATCCTTAGGTTAGTTAGTTTTAAGTAGTTCGAGGGGACTGATCACCTCAGATGTTAAGTCCCTTAGTGCTCAGAGCCATTTGAACCATTTGAACCTTCTCAGTGCCAGAGGGTTCCAAATCCAAAAGAATAGAGTGAAAAGAACCAGTGTTCTGGCAAGTATAAAGTAGGAAACAGCATGGAATGGACATTTGGAGTCAGTGATGGCTCATACTGTGACACAGAAACTTGCATGTACTGGGTGATCAAAAAGTCAGTATAAATTTGAAAACTTAATAAAACACGGAATAATGTAGATAGAGAGGTAAAAACTGACACACATGCTTGGAATGACATGGGGTTTTATTAGAATTGAAAAAAAAACACCCCATACAGCTAGACGCGTGAAAGATCTCTTGCGCGCGTCGTTTGGTGATGATGGTGTGCTCAGCCGTCACTTTCGTCATGCTTGGTGTCCCAGGTCTCCAGACCTCAGTCCGTGCGATTATTGGCTTTGGGGTTACCTGAAGTCACAAGTGTATCGTGATCGACCGACATCTCCAGGGATTCTGAAACACAACATCCGACGCCAATGCCTCACCATAACTGCGGACATTTTTACAGTGCTGTGCACAAGATTATTCCTCGACTACAGCTATTGTTGAGGAATGATGGTGGACATGTTGAGCATTTCCTCTAAAGAACATCATCTTTGCTTTGTCTTACTTTGTTATGCTAATTATTGCTATTCTGATCAGATGAAGCGCCATCTGTCGAACAATTTTCGAACGTTTGTATCTTTTGGTTCTAATAAAACCCCATGTCATTCCAAGCATGTGTGTCAATTTGCACCTCTCTATCTGCATTGTTCCGTGATTTATTCAGTTTTCAAATTTATACTGACTTTTTGATCACCCAGTATTTGGTGGCCAAATAGTACAGACGTTGGACAGTAGCGGACTGCAGACTTGTAATTTGGTCTGATGAGTCGAAGCTTTTCTTCTTTTCAAATGACAACTGAGACCGGAAGCTTTTCTCTCGTGCCTTGTGGCTGTTCTTTGTACAATGACTTGGCCCCTCACCGTTAGGTTACCGTGAACATAAACCAAAATATTTATTTCAACATTCTTAGTAACCAGATGTTGGCTTTACTTCTACATCTATTGTATACAGGGTGAATCGCCTAAAATTTTCACCTCAAATATTGCGGTAATAGAAAGTGCTATTGAATGCGGTTTTTACAGAACGGATTGGTAGTCAGGTGCTGATACTGTTAGCCAATACACAGATTGGAATAACACTTATAAAGTATATTTTTTGAACAATCATACACTTTTCAGTGGAGTATGCCTGTTGTCTTTAAGAAACTGAAAGTAGCTTAAATTAGAATGTCATTGGTGTTTGTTGCAGAATTCTAGAGCGAGTCGTTTACGAGATATAGTGTTTTGGTTGGTTGGTTGGTTGTTTGGGGAAGGAGACCAGACAGCGTGGTCATCGGTCTCATCGGATTAGGGAAGAAAGTCGGCCGTGCCCTTTCAGAGGAACCATCCCGGCATTTGCCTGGATTGATTTAGGGAAATCACGAAAAACCTAAATCAGGATGGCCGGACGCGGGATTGAACCGTCGTCCTCCCGAATGCGAGTCCAGTGTCTAACCATTGCGCCACCTCGCTCGGCCTATAGAGTTTTGAAAAGTTCCCACAGTGACACTTATACAATACCTGTATTGGCACAAACTAAACAACAACACAAGTGTATGCACTAGTTACGTGGATTCTGACCAGTAACGAGACAATCATCAACCACAAGTTATACGAGTATTTAAAATGACAACCTGCACACACAGTACACGCTTCCAGTCTGGTATGGGACGACTGCTGCACATGTGCTAGCCTACGTCGTTGAACAACATCGGGCGTATTTGGTATGACCATGAAGACAGCGTCTTTCAGCTTTCCCCACAGGAAAAAGTCTACAGGCGTCAAATCCGAGGAACGGTGCGGCCAATTTACAGGCCCACTGCGTCCAATCCAACGAGTTGTAAACAGTTCGTGAAGATATACTGCAGTACTTCGCGCACTATGGGCAGGACAACCATCATGTTGATACCACAGATTCCTCCTAGTCTACAGAGGAACGTCTTCTAGCATCTGTGGAACATGTTGTGTTAGGAGACTGCGATACGTGAGCGCATTCAGTTTTACGTCTACTGAAAACTGGCCTGTGAGCTGATGAATCGCTATTACACATCACAATACCACACGATTACACGTCATGGATGCTGATGTTCCGTATGACGAAGCCAACTGGGATTGACAACAGTCCAACATACATAATATATGTGGAGTATCCTGTCGCAACGCCTATGTACAGAAGTCAACGCGATTCTCATAATCAGTTCCGTGCTACTTTAGACGGAGAGAGATGTGATAGTGGTGGAAACTATCTCGATGAAGAATGCGTAGGACACTTGTCTGATTCATGTCACTTCCTCGTGCGATTGCACGGGAGCTAAAGTGATGATCAACTGCAACAGCAGCAAGAACATTAATTTTCCCCTCTTCTCTCGTCATTTGTTTCCTTCTGTTACGTTGCCTAGGTGTTGGACAACCGCTTTCAAGTAACTGGTTGAAGAGGTTTATAAATAATTGTCGAGATGGTTGATGTCTATTGGAATATCTTGCTACATACGCCCAACAAAAATGAACCGTATTCTTTCTACACTCTCCATACACTATGAGCATGTCGGCATTTTCTTCATTGGTATATCCCATCGTCCACTCTTGATCTGCTGCCTTGACTGTTACACACTAAACGACTATCAAGTCGCAGTACACTCAAGGAACACACAAGCACACTGGAAGCAAACACTACAACATGGCACCTAGCAACTATGCAGGGTGAATGGCACAAATTAGTGCCCGTGTGGTAACTATTCAAAATAGGATATCTCGTAAACGACACGCTATAATCCTGCAATAAACACCAATGACATTCTGATTTACCCTACTTTCAGTTTATTTATGTCAGTAGGCATTGTTCCATTTAAAAAGTTTACGTTTGCCCAAAAAAATACATTTTATAAGTGTTATTACAACCTGTGTATTGCTTAATAACACGAGCCCCTGACTAACAATCCTTTGTGTGAAAACCATACTTCAGTAGCGCCGTCCACTTCCGTAATAAAAAAAGGGTTCAAATGGCTCTGAGCACTATGCGACTTAACTTCTGAGGTCATCAGTCGCCTAGAACTTAGAACTAATTAAACCTAACTAACCTAAGGACATCACACACATCCATGCCCGAGGCAGGATTCGAACCTGCGACTATAGCGGTCACGCGGTTCCAGACTGAAGCGCCTTTAACCTCACGGCCACACCGGTCGGCGTACTTCCGTAATATCTGCGGTGCAAGTATTGCGTGGTTCACCCGTATATAAAGCAATGTTTGTATGTTCAGGATATCATTCACTGCTAGATGGCAGCAATGTCGCGGGAGACTTTAATGTATCATAGTGCAGCCAATTTGAACAAAAATTTGCGAATTATATACGTCTAAGTTCCTCGCGAATCAAAATCCCTACAGTTGTTTCTGATATTAGCCTGAATGTATAGAGATAATTCACAGCGGTGAACTTTAAATTATGTAAGTATACATAGAATATACAAGAAGATAATATACGACACATGCCTGGCCTACAGAAAGCATAATGTGATCATAACCATTCGCGAATAAAAAATAATTAGCAGTTGCGCACAAGAATTTATGTATATTCTTTGTTATACTCAACTCTGTTCCGTGATAATCCACTTCCTGAGTTCAAACAACTGCGTGTCATATTGTGTCGATCATAGGAAAACTAGAGCAGCTCAGTTTGACAGGTTCTGGAATGTGATAGAACAGACGTTTGTTAGAAAATAGGTTCATAGATCCAAGATATGATGAACAAACTCTGGATTTAAATGATTAGCAAACATATCTAGTGGAAACTCTAAAGCTAAAAAGGGATAGTTGAAATTGGAGTAATAGTAAGAACAAACTGTTATTAGAAAATGTGCTATCGATTATCGGTTACGTTGAGTGAACTAATTATGTAGATTTGAAAGGCTTAGAGGAGTGGATCAGAACACAACCTTTTAAAACAAGAAGAGCCTTCAATGATCAGCTGAAACAATATTTTCAGCCGTTATGGAAAATGGCTCCTTTGAATGTTATTTATTCTTACTATTTCACCACAACAGTTTCAGCGGGCTTAGAAAGAAAGCAATGAAACCGTCGAAGAAAGCAGTTGTGTTCCGCTCCATTTCTGTCCTTGCCGTCAATATTTGTTCCGTTGCAGCACTACCGGATCGATCCTTCTGTTTTCATTGCTGCTGCTAATAATCCGATGAATGTAGTTCGTTAGGAAAATCGCAAAAGTAATCTCAAGTTTTAATAATCCATCTTGTGGGCGAATCCTCAGCTTGGAGAAAACTTTTGATTATATCTGCCAAGTTGTGATGAGCCGCGTGCTTCAGCCGGAACAAAGACGGCTGCCCACCTAATTATAACTGCGATCTCGGAACACCGAGACATCGCCTCAAGAATTCTGCCGGAGAACAAACCCAGCGCTTCCAACATTTCTCCGTTACTGTTCACCTCCACCGCCAACCGAGTCAGTCTTTCAGCCCTTTTCGGCTACAGAAGAATAGCGAAATGGAACAGAAATATAACATTTAGAAAATCGTCCACGCAACCAGTAAGCAGAATTTAAAATATTACTACGTCATAGATTAACCAATCATCAGAACTGTTTATAACCTGTAAGGACATTACCCCAAACCAACATAACTCTTTATAACCTATAGGTGCATTACCCCAAAATATCGACTATGTAGTAAAAATATGTACTCATTGCAGGCCACTGAAGATGCCTTGCAGAGAACAAAGGCGAAGTACGTATGGCACGAAAATTTTGTTTCATTCAGTTGTAGCTAGACTGTCCAAAAGGAAAAAATTATCAATCTACCGTAATAGCGAAATCCGTTTGATGCTATTGACATCGTGTCATAAATAGGTGCAAATAATCTAAAGATGAATAAATCTGGATAAACGTAGTTAACGTACAGGGACTGAGAGAAAATACGGAAGCACTGTGAGAAATGCGTGCTTGAACATAAATGAATATGCTGGCCAAACCTACAGATTGCGCTGTTGTATTTCACCAGGAACTCCACCTGAACCATATCAACAAATGTTGCAAGTGTCAGGTGTGGTCACAACAGTGTCCTTTGTAGTTGCGGGTGCATTATGCAGGAGTCAAGTGAATTCACACGTGGCTGTTGCTGTAACCAACAACGCCGAAATGTCTGGAGTTTAAAGAGGCACATTGTCGAATATTCATGCCGCATCAGCAAAATCGGAAAAATGTCATTCGCTAGAACAGAACGCGGATGAAAGTGTACGTTGAGTGATCATGATGGGAGGTCATTCAAGAGGACTGTGACGAGAAATAAAATGATAGCCGCAAAAACTCGCTGTAGAAGTGAATGTCGCACTCGCGAATCCTTTCAGCACTAAAACAACACGGACGGAACTCCATCGCCGGCCGAAGTGCCGCGCGGTTCTGGTGCTACAGTCTGGAACCGCGAGACCGCTACGGTCGCAGGTTCGAATCCTGCCTCGGGCATGGGTGTGTGTGATGTCCTTAGGTTAGTTAGGTTTAACTAGTTCTAAGTTCTAGGGGACTAATGACCTCAGCAGTTGAGTCCCATAGTGCTCAGAGCCATTTGAACATTTTTTTTTTTTTTTTTTTTTTTTTTTTTGGAACTCCATCAATTGGGAAATCCAGGGAGATCTGGAATTCCAAAATCGTTCATCAGCGATGCAAATGCGAGTAACAGGAAAATATGGTACCGAAACCATAAACCTGGTCTATGGAGCGATAGAAGAATGCCATATGGTCGTAAGAGTTTTGGCCGGCCGTGGTGGCCAAGTGGTTAAAGGCGCTACAGTCTGGAACCAAGCGGCCGCTACGGTCGCAGGTTCGAATCCTGCCTCGGGCATGGATGTGTGTGATGTCCTTAGGTTAGTTAGGTTTAAGTAGTTCTAAGTTCTAGGGGACTGGTGACCTTAGAAGTTAAGTCCCATAGTGCTCAGAGCCATTTGAACCATTTTCGTAAGAGTTTTGTTTCACACTGTTTACATCTGGTCGAGTCCCAAGAGTGAAACGTGCCGGAGGTTCACTGATGATGTGGGCAGCCATATCGTGGTATTCCATGGGCCACATGGTTACTCTGCATGGTAGCATTACTGTCAACGATTAACCGATTGTTTCGGCTGGACAGGTGTGTCCCATGGTACAATCTTTGTTCCACATGGCGATGCTGTGTTCCAAGACTACAGGGACCCCTTTCGCACTACTCGTATCTTCCACGACGGCTTTTTGATCATGAGGATGAATTCACATCTCCCATGGCCACCACCGTCACCAGGTGTAAATGTTGTTCAGTCTTTGGGGTCTGTTTTGGAGAGAAGTATGAGTGATCACTAAACACCCTGTCATCATTACCGGAAAGAGCCACTATTTTGCAGAAATAATGGTACAAGATCCCCTTGAAAACCACACAGGACCTGTATTTATCCATTCCGGTATGGTCTATTAGTTGTTCGGAATATCAACGGTTCTACTACATCTGAATAACCATGGTAGTGTGTTGTATTTTGTTTGAACCTTCTCATAATGACAAGTAAGAAGGAGCGATCTGAATGTACTTTAAATATTTTTATAGCCAAGACCAGGTTCAGAAGCCCGCCAGAGTGGCCGAGCAGTTCTAGGCGCTGCAGTCTGGAACCGCGCGACCGCTACGGTCGCAGGTTCGAATCCTGCCTCAGGCATGGATGCGTGTGATGTCCTTAAATTAGTTAGGTTTAAGTATTTTTAATTTCTAGGGGACTGATGACCTCAGAAGTTAAGTCCCATAGTGCTCAGAGCCATTTGAACCAGGTTCAGAGTTGTTTATTATTGACCGGTTTCGAAAGGTAAGTCTGTCATCTTCAGATCCTTATAAACTGTTTTGGTTGTAAGTCATGTCCCATTGGTCGTTCATTACTCAAGACATGTTAACATTTTAGTGGAGAGTATATTGCACATTCCCCACAGGTTTGTCAAAAATAAAATTGCAAACAAGTTTGTCACAAGTAAAAGTACGAGGGTTGGAACTTTAATAGTGGCAACTATTCATTTACAGCTCGTACAAAATAGATACGTGTTTGAAAGTTTTACTGGCCTTCAAAGTAGTCACCAGCATTGTGTATAACCCGTTGTCAGCGATGTGGAAGTCGTAGGATACTCTTAGCAATGCCAGTTGTGTTGAGAGTTCGAGCGGCGTGGTTTATTTCCCGACGAATTTCTAGCCGTTCTGAAGCGAATGCCGTGAAGTGTTTCCTTCAGTTTAGAAATCTAGTTGAACTCATGAGGGCTCAAGTCAGGGGAGTGCAGTAGCTAGTGTAGCACTTAGCAGCCCCATCAGTCAAAAAAATCAGTAATGGTTTGCACCGTACGTGCTTGTGTGTTTTTCTGCAACATGATGGTCAGGTCCTGCAGAAAGTGTCATCACTTCTGTCTTTATGCTGTTCATTTTTGGAACGCAACCTACGGCCAGCTTAGAAACAGAAGTGATGACACTCTCTGCAGGACCTGACCATCATTTTGCACGACAATGCTCAAGCAGGTACAGTGCAAGCTGTTACTGGTTTGTTTGAGTGATGGGGCTGCTAAGTGCTATACCACCTACTGCACTCCCCTGACTTAAGCACTCGTAAGTGGAACTCGATTTCTAAACTGAAAGAAACACTTCACGGCATTCGCTTCAGAACTGCTATAAATCCGTCGGGCAATAGACCACGCCACTATAACTGTCTACACAACTGGCACTGCTAAGAGTATCCTACAATTTCCACATCGCCGGCAACAAGTTATACACGATGCTGGAATCTACTTTGAAGGTCAGTAAAACTTTGAAACACGTATTTATTTTATACGATCTGTAAATAATTAGTTGTCACTATTAAAGTTCCAACCCTCGTATATAGAGCTATGTGTTTTGAGTGTTTCCATTATTTTGCCAACCTCCTGTATATTTTCATCTACGACGTGTAGTCGCAAAATTTTAACTGTCAACTTGAATAGATCACGCTGTGGCCATGAAGCTTTAGTCGTTCTCCAAATACTCACCCTTCAAAACAACACATTTTTCCAAATAATGCACGACTTTGCGGAGGCATCGGCTCTAAATAGTTGCATTTTGACTTTTCAGATAATTTTTCATTCCGAAAATCACCCTTTCACCATTCTGGTCATGCCTGCCATGCAATATTTTCTTCACTCAAGTAAATACGATGGACTCACTTGCTCTCACATCAGCAGGAAACGAGACTGGGTAGGAGAGGGGTAGGGGAGAAGAGACGACGCAAAATGGCACTCGTGTCACAAAATTCAGCTATCAATACACGGTTCTGAAGTGTAGACGCGTATGTCCTCCACTAGTTTAGTCATCCAGCGTGACACTAATGTTGGGAGAGCCGGAGGACGGGGCAGAAAAATTCCCGATGTTTATTAATAAACTGTTATTTATTAAATATGAAGGAAAACTCAGCTTAAATTTCCAGCATAATTACATATGTGGAGTCATTACTAGACATCTGAAGTATTAAAGTCTTGTCAATGTGCCGCTGACTGATGCCTGCGCAGAGTCCGGAGCTGGCCTACGATGCCTACAGAGCCTAAGTCTCGGAGACGACGGACGAACACGCAGCATGTAGACTCGGCCGTAACTGGAGACTGTACACGACTCGGCGTTCTGAAGACAACTGTCCTGGCGTTGCTGAATGTTCCTATATTTAACGAGGAATCGATCAATCGCTGTCTACACACTTGATGACCATGGGTTTGCAGCTGCAGCCCCTGGCGGATCTCGGTATAATTGGTATTGCCAATCCATACAGCTGCTGCGCTACGAGTGTTTCGAGCGAGGCTTACGGATTATGGTGCATTACTCCCTGGAGTACTGAGTACCGCCACCACAATCAGTGCTTCATTTTACTGGTCAGCGGTACAGTCCTTGTAGAACCCTGGCATCTTTTGTCACTTGCCTCCATTCTTTTCTGCCCATTGCTTTAATCCTTCAATTCCTGATTCTCATGCTTTGAGGCCCTCTTCCTTGTCTTGAAGTCACTGTTCCCTGGATCTTCCTCCTCTCGTTCTTCCATCCTTCATATAAACACTTTTGTAGCACCCGAGTTTCTAGCGTGCCGTCTGCATGACCAGCGCATCTTAATGTTCCTTACATCATTTTCACTAGAATATTCATCTGTCCAAAAAGTGTTTGTAGTTCTGCGTTTGTCCATATTCTCCAGCTTTCTTGTTTTCTCGCCGCCTCATGCATTTTTCTCAGAATCTTCCTTTCCCATGTCAATAACCAGCCTTTGTAGTCATCACCCAGCCTTCCGATCCATACTCCTACTAGCATTTCTGGGCTTCAGTACATTCTGCAAGGAGCAATAGTATGTTCCCGCTTCCAGTCCTTTCTTGAATCTCTGCTGCTCGTAATGGAGAGACTTTTGAAGGCAAATGACGCCCAAGGCGTGACCACAACGGCTTCACTGGCCAGTTCCCACCACAAGGAAAGAGAGCCTAAACAAAAGTTATTTGGTAATTTCAACCATATAATCGAGTTGCCTACAAAACATCGAACTCGTTGATAATAACCTGTGAATGGATGATCTTTAATTTTCAAGTCATAAAACTAAACTGATCATTTTATGCAACTTAAATAATTTTCTCCAGCCTACGAGTATTACTAGGATGGAGGACCGTCAAATGGAGGGTGCAGCGAAATTTCACATTCTCCATTCGTTTTAATGAACAAAATGCTCAAAACGGCGAACAGTTCCTGGCCATTTCGTTTAAATGAAAGCTGAAGTCACACAGTGGCGAAGTTTACCAGTTTTCCCTCGTTCGGACAATTCGCGCCAAACAGATGTCCCAGCCTGAGAGGCAAAGAGACAGAGTTGCCCTTGGTGCAAGGTTGCACCCACGGTTCGTTCCCTCCTGCTTTAATATTTGCTACTGGTACCTATTTGTGAACTGCGAATGCACCCTTAGGAGAGGGACCCGAGTTTACAAATACCACCGACAGCCACGCTCCAAGGCCATCTAGTTGCTCATCTCGGGCGCCTTCAGTAACCGGAAGCAATCGTCATTTTGTTACTCACGTGTTGTCTCTCAGCACATGAGGAGCCGTCCTTGTGGATCACTGGCTTCTACCGAGGAATTACATTGCTTGCGCAGCGAGCACCCGCCATCACGGTTTCAAGAATCGTATTGAGTAAGCACCGTCATTCGGCCCCTGTTCCTGTTTTCGCTATACGGATCTCCTGAGTAGCATCTTACCATTCACTCGTTCAACCATTCCTCGCTCTCTAAGGACTGGACGTAATCTCGTTTAACGTCAGTGTGTATTAACGTATTTTCTTGTGTTAGCTCCTTGTCCTACAGCACGGTAGCTCCTTGCCAAGTTACTCAGATTTGTGAATGCATGCTAGAAAACTTGTGACAAGTCTTCCTCACTTTCCAGTGTTTTATTGCAATATATAATGCCGGAAGAAAAAATTGTACATGTTGAAAGACGACGTCGATTTTCATCTGATGACGGCGTGCCCCACCTGGGGGATAGTAGGCATCCCGAAAATGGTTTCAACGTCCGCCATCAGATAGCGTACATCTACATCTACAGCTATATGGATACTCCGAGAATCACACTTAAGTGCCTGGCAGAGAGTTTATCGAACCACTTTGATCATACAATGAAGGCTTTCACGACCGGATTGGATTCAGTTCGTTCATGTGAGAGTTCCAACTTTGTCAAACACTAATGCTGAACTTATACTAGTGTCGCATACGCTTCAAATACGAGTACTGTTCACAAAGGGAGGTCCGATCGGTTGCGAAATGGAAACCACAGTGATAGTAAAAAATGTTTTATTCGCAGCAGTGTGTTACAACTTCCAGCTATTTCTCCACACAGTCGCCGCTTCGACTCAGGAGATTTTCAATACCCTCGTCTCAGAATGTAGCGGCCTGTGTTTTCCGCCACTTCTCTACACTGGTCTGCAGTTCGTTGTCTGTGCCAAAATGTTGTCTTCATGGTCGGTGGTTCATATGAGCAGAGGTGAACATGAGAGGGAGACAGGTCGGCTTTTTGGTGGGTGATCAAACACTTCCCATCGAAAATTCCTTGCCTTTTCCGAGAACTGTCATGAAGAATGAATGAATGACAATTACGTTATGTGGGGTTGCATGAAATCAGGGGAAACCCCGCAGCGGGCACCCTAACTTGGCGGGAGACGCTATTGTTCTAGGCATTTTTAAGTGCTTACTGTCAGCTCAAAGCCGAAAAAAGAGATGTGACAAGATCGACAATCGTACTAAAGACACTGTTCAACACATCTGTTCGTCAGATTTTTACTGTGATTTCCATTTCACAACTATCAGATCATACTTCCCGAATAGCCCTCGTGAGAGAAATTAATTGTAAAACACGTTCAACTTCCTAAAGTAGAGGGTACGCATGAAGAGCCTCCTTAGAGTGTTCAGCGAATTCCTGGGAAGGAAATGGACGAACAGAATTGGCAGCTAATTCATTTATATAAGTAATACACTCACACTGACCATTTTTATCCTGCAAAAAAATCGTGAAACATGTATTTTGACTAAGTTCACCCACTTCTTTGTTCCTCAATTGTGTTCTGCTGAGAAAAAATTTCTCCATTAACAATGGATAGGATCGAAAAATCGTAGTATCTGTCGACTGTCATTGATACCTCTAAGGACAAACACATGGGGCTTTGCATTTATATGCCATTAAAATCACCTGGGTGCAATTTCTCTCATTCCTCATCTTATAGACGAGCTGGGCAATCTGCCGGAGTAAATGAAATTTCAGAGGCCTGAATATTCATCCGGTTACAATTGGTCATGCGGAATCTGGAATGAATACATTAGAACACACGGCTCCGAGTTGCCCTAGCATTACATTTCGCAGCAGTTACTGTCACGGGTTTTGCACCAACTGCGTACTCAATATTGTGAAAAAAGTAAATTAAAAGCAGCGTACTCGTTTAAGGTCCACGGTGTGTGTTCATCAGATACATCCGTGTCCAGTTTGTGAAAGATGAAAATGAACAAAAATCATAAAGAAGAAGAACAAAGCGCGTAAGCCACTTGACATGTAACAGGGAAAGTCCACATAAAAACTTTAGTATGGATTTTGTAAGAGAAATTTGTGGACAATAAATATAATTGACCCTTCGCGATATGAGCCTAAGATGAATCTCATTCTTCAAATGGCTCTAAGCACTATCGAAACTGACATCTGAGGTAATCAGTCCCCTAGACATAGAATACTTAAACATAATTAACCTAAGGGCATCACACACATCCATGCCCGAGGCAAGATTCGAACCTGCGATCGTAGCAGCAGCGCGGCTCTGGACTGAGGCACCTAGAACCGCTCTTCCACAGCGGCCGACAATCTCATTCTAACGGAGAAATATACTTCCTTGCAGAAGACAACTGAAATCTTACTCTCCATGAAATCCGCAAGCTTGTAACGACCGTTAACGACCTGCAGGGTTCAGTTATAACAGGTGTTCTGGTTTCGTGAGCTAAATCGACCATGGAAACTTTCGCAAACTTCGGATTTTCGGGCGCGATATTCTCGGATTTTTAAGCCTTTGTCGCCCAGTGAACAAGTTAATGGAGCCTCCATTAATGAATTCCGATATTCTGAAGTAATCGCTAAACTTCTTTCTCACTCTCATCACCAATTCAGTTAAACAATATAAGTCGCACACTCTTTAATCTCGCTAACATGGAAATGTACTTGAAACTGTAAAATTGCTTCAGTTCCAATTCTGAATCGTTCTGTGGTCCAAGTTCCTCACCAACACGATATAGACGATCACAGTTATTCTCATACCAGACACAATTGTCGACAAATTTTTTTACTGTTAATCTTCTTATATGAAGTAACATTCGTTTGAAACCGGCATAAACAACTTCTCGCTAGAAACGAGATCTTTTTCGTGAAAAATAATGTTCTTGAGAGAGAGAAACTGCGAGAGAGAGACAAGAGAAGAATGAATTCTCATAACCTAAAGCTATGGAGAAATAATTTACTTCCACCATGCTTGGCACGGATGTTCCCTGTTTTCCGTTATTTTCACATGTCACCGTCATCTACATACATACTCTGCAAACCAAATGGTTCAAATGGCTCTAAGCTCTATGTGATTTAACATCTTATGTCATCAGTCCCCTAGACGTAGATCTACTTAAACCTAACTAACCTAAGGACATCACACACTTCCATGCCCGAGGCAGGATTCGAACCTGCAACCAAGGTACGCCGCATAGTGGAGGGTATCTTGTACAACCGCTAGTCATTTCTTAACTTGCAAACAGAGCGAGAGACAAACGACTGTCTTAGACCCTCCGTACGAGCCCTAATTTCTCGCATCTTATCTTCGTGGTCCTTATGCGAAACTTACGTCGGCAGCAGGAGACTCGTTCTGCAGTCGGCCTCAAATGCCTGTTATCTAAATTTGCGCTATAGTGCCTTGCGGAAAGAGCATCGACTTCCCTCCAGGGATTCCCATTTGTAATAACGGAGCATCTCCGTAAACTTGCTTGCTAATCGAACTTACCGGAGAAAAAAAAATGGTTCAAATGGCTCTGAGCACTATGGGACTCAACATCTTAGGTCATAAGTCCCCTAGAACTTAGAACTACTTAAACCTAACTAACCTAAGGACATCACACACACCCATGCCCGAGGCAGGATTCGAACCTGCGACCGTAGCAGCCCCGCGGTTTCGGACTGCAGCGCCAGAACCGCACGGTCACCGCGGCCGGCCGAACTTACCGGAGACAAATCTAGCAGCACGCTTCTGAGTTGATCCGATTCCTTCCTTTAACCGACATGCTGCGGATCCCAAATACTCGAACACTACTCAAGAATGGGTCGCACTGGCGTCCTACACGCCTTCTCCCTTGCGGATCAATTACACTTTCCCAAACTCTTACAATAAAACAAAGTCGTGCAGTCACTTTCTCTACTACCAATCTGACGTGCTCATTCTATTCCATGTCACTTTGCAACGTTATGCCTAGATATTTAATCGAAGTGACTGTGTCAAACTGCAGCCGGCTGATGTTTTATTCGCTTAGGGTAAAATATTATCGAATATGTCACCGATAAGCGTAGCGACTCCGAAATCTGTTAGTGGATGCACACCTATATGGGTCGCTTTCGATTAGTTCTACGTGGCACCCTTTCCTCGTCCTCAGTATCTAGGCGTACAAAGAGCACCCATCTACCCATTATTTCTTTACAGATAAAATAGCTCCTTGAATTCCACATCGTCGAGGAAGATAAGATTGTCATGTGGTGCGAGTTTGAAAAAGTATTGAGCTACTTCCTTAGTTTTAGAATTTATCCTAGAACTGTAATAAATGAATCAACGTTGCACTGGATACTATTGATTCCATATTCATATGACTAGATAATAAAAGGTTTTTGTGTGTGATGATCATCTGTTGCTACTGAAACTGGTTATAAAGTTAAACAGATTCATGTCAGAAGTTGATGGTCAAACATGAATTTCAGTGAAAAAATCTAAAACAATTTGTTATATGTATCTTCTACGGTCCTTTTTCGGGTTTTTTTGTTCTGATTTTTTTCTTTTTGTGTCCTAAATTGCAAAAATGTAAACAGTAGTACTGTGTATGTACACAATAAGACATTGAGCATATCCTTAAAAACCGGAATTGAGTTGTCTCTACAGGAAAAATGCATTACGTACTTAAAGTACATGGGTCTCTCACAATGAAGGATAGTGCGACAGAAAGAGGATGTTTCAGTCACGTTTGCGCTTCCATTGGTGAGGAAGTAGTCTCTTCGTCGAGCTTACAAGGTAATATCACGAAGGTAGCTTTTGGAAACTGTTTTGAGGGATGTAATTTAAGCAATGAAGAAAGTAATTTCAGGAAGTTAACGTCACATCGACAGCACGGTCACTAGAGATGGCACACAAGCTAGGATTATGTAAGGATCGGGAAGGAAACTAGCCACACCTTAGTCAAAGGAACCATTCCCACACATACCAGGAGCGACTTACGGAAATCACAGAAAAAATAAATATTGATGCGCGGACGGAGATTTGAACCTTCGTCCTCCCCAATGAGAGTGCAGTGTGCTAATAACTGGGTTAGAATTTTTGGATCCCACGGCGCAGGTTACATACAGACCGCGGTCTTACGAGCATTGTGTATGCTTCATAGCTTTATTTTAAGGTTCCGAGATAAAGGAAAAAAATCGACGCAGGTAAGTTAATCATTGATACAGAGGATCACTGCATTAATTTCATCCGTTGCTACACTATGAATTCGTAATGTAATCGAGTTTGGATCATGTATGAATATCGCAATGTGTTCTCAAGGATGAATACCGCTTTAGTTTGCAGAATAATTCTGTGGAGGGTGTAACTTTTCCTCTCTCTCTAATCGGTTATGCAAATGAGCATGATTGTGTGAGCCTTATCGCATTGTAAATATAAGGTAAGCATTTTGGAAACAATTACTCATTGGCGGGTAAATTGTACAACAAGCCACTACTATACTAACAGCTCGCTTCACCTTCTTCTTACGCAAATATTGAGTGAGGGCTGGAAACTAGTGAAAATCACAAACAACAAAGACAGCGAAAAGCACCACGAAATTTTGAAGAACCTGCAACAAATCAATGAAGTTATTTCGAAATTAGGTCGCTAGTTCAACTGGACAGAAACTTTCTTCATTAACAAGCTGGTTATCAGAAAAAAATTTCTTACGCAACTTTTCTAAACAAACGTGTGCTCACGAAATAGTTCGCACATGAAAACGACAGTTTCATACGTGAAATAACAAAGAGAAATAGTAAGTGTGGTTTCAAATAACTAGGGAAAGGCAAATGTAATAATTTCAGAAAATACAAACAATCATTACGGTAATAGAAAGATGAGGTTTCCCTATTACAATCAATATTGTGCTACCTTGCAATAAATTTTACTCTCGGAATTCATCAACTTCACAAATACCGATTACAAAATTGCACTGTTTTCAGTAATTTAGAACTGTTCACATGAAATAATAACTACAATAATTTAACACTGTAATGCGAAGAAACACACGTTCACAAAATCTGTGATGAACTGGAAAGTCTGAAAATTGTAGTTTCAGTTTGTCAGTTTTATTGCACGCAAATTATTTCACTTTTACTTTAACACCACTTTCGTTCAAATTATAATTATTTTCACTGTCGCAGATTGTTATAACGGACAACCTAACTAATTCAAACATCACTACTGAATGATTTAGATAGTTCCTCCAACAAAACAAGACTGTCATTTTGAAACACATTCCTTTCTTTAATCGACAGATTATATATTCACTAGTGATCCTCGATTTCGTTACAGTAGGATGATGCAGGAACGTAGTCTAGATAACATTGATAGTTTGACGTGACTAGCGTTATTATTCAGTTCGCAGTGAAATATACTGGGTATATTTCATAGGGGTCTTGAGTCAATCTGAAATCGACTGTCTTACAGGTTGTCAATGCTGTTTGAGGCGACAGTGTTGGCGCTATGAGGATTCTGCACTAGTTAGAGCCATTACGAGAGCACCCTGTTTAACTGGACGCGATACTGAGGCAGGCGCTTGATGTTAATTGGAGCTTAATTCAATCTGCCAACATACGTTGCTCCCACTGTGTCTCGTAAAATGTGACTTGGCCTCACATTGCCCAACTCCTTGCCTTGCACACACACGCGCGCGCGCACTCACACACACACACACACACACACACACACACACACACACAAACAAACAAACAAACAAAATCATTCTGTGCCGATGTTGGTACTGAAATGCCGAGCGCGCGCGCTCTGACGTAACAAAGCAAAGCCCAGTGGCACTGCAACCAACGTAGTTTACCCTCCAGCAATATGAAAACATCTAACTTTTCCTAACACGCCCTAGCGTCACAACCCAGGTACGTAAAAATTTACATAAAGCTGCAAACGATGTTAAACGTATGCTAACAATTTTGAAAAGTCATATCAAAACAAACTTTGTTTATTACGTAGGTGAAACGTCGAAGTTACGGAAAAGTAAATATTTTCATGTTGATTATACTCAATAAAAATATTTAAAAAATATCTCACATCGGTGTTATAGTATTAAAAAGTTTACTAGGGGCGATGCAATTATAAGAATGCCGCGTGGGGTAGACGGCAGTCCGAGGCGCCTTGCCACGGTTCACGCGTCTCCCCCCCCCCCCTCCGCCGCCCGTCGGAGGTTCGAGTCCACCCTCGGGCATGGGTGCGTGTGTTGTCCTTAAGGTAAGTTAGTTTAAGTTGGATTAAGCAGTGCGTAAGCCTAGAGACCGATGACCTCAGCCGTTTGATTCCATAGGAACTTAGGAACTTACCACCACCATTACACGAACATCCAGTTTAACCGCAGCTGACTCGTTGATAGTACGAAGAATATTATTAACGTCCAAAGGCACTGCTCTGAGGTACTACAACCACTTTTCCAACGTCTTAGTGAGTTTTAAACCCACAACAAACGTTTCAGTGTGTTTTAAACCCACGACACCTTTTCATGATTGGTGATTCACGAACATATCGAGCTCCTCCTGTGGTTGAGTTTCACACAGCTGACAATACACATCATATGCCGTCAGCTATGACTCCAGATCTGAATCGCATTGATTATGCCTGGTATGCACTGAGGGAAAGAGGTACAGTTCTTCAGTGGCCACCAACAACCATTCCAGATCTCAATGTGGCACAAAACCCTGTAATACTGCCTATCATTTTCCGATGATATATTGTTGCTACTGGAGAATGAAGGAGATGAACAAATGGCACCGCAAGATCTTGCTGGAACTGTGAAAAAAAAGATTACCTCAGGATTATACCATGGTACGTTTACGCAGCAGCCTCGCTGCTAGCACATCGCATCTTGCTGCTTCCACATCACTGCTAGTGTATTATTTAATCTTCAGCTATTCACATTGTTGAATCGGATCAGGTATGGATGCCAAGGAATAGGTAGGCGCCGAGACAAAGATCAAAGCAATTGCAAGCACACGTACTATTTGTATAACGTTCACCACTTAACTTTCTTCTCCAAGTCCAATGAGTAGTCCACATTGTTCCGTTACACAGGCATGTTTGTCACAAACAGAATAACAAACTAGTAACGGTGCGAAGGTTTCGATTGTCTGGATCGGTGCGGCGTCTTCGTAGGCCGGATCGGTGATTGCGTCACTCACACTTGCAGCACAGGGTGTGTCTACGAGGCGGCTGCTTATTGGCAGGGCATGATTTGCTGCCAACCTCAGGACGTAAAATGCCTTGCACGGTGTCGATAGTGTAAGACACCAAAGACATGGTTAACAGTGAACCAAAAACGATGTTCTTCGAATCGCCTCACAGTGATTCCTCGACGACAGAAACGTGGCCTTTAGCAAGGACAAAAAACTGGAGGTAGGGACTGCATCCCATGAATGCAGACGTTGACACTACGGACACTTTCACGAGCCGAATATCCACAGCGCTTTTTCAGATAGTTAACAATCGTGTAACGAACTTCCCAATATGTGCTTCAAACGGCTCTGAGCACTATGGGACTCAAATCTGAGGTCATCAGTCCCCTAAAACTTAGAACTACTTAAACCTAGCTAACCTAAGGACATCACACACATCCATGCCCGAGGCAGGATTCGAACCTGCGACCGTAGCGGTCGCGTGGTTCCAGACTGAAGCGCCTAGAACCGCTCGGCCACAACGGCCGGCTTCCAATATATGTTAAATACTATATAATCATAAACACAGTAGTTAACCCGTTGAAGATTCTGGCTGCCATGTCCTCTGGAAGATACGGCACACAGCCAAACACCGCAAGGTTGTGAGTTGCACAGCGCTCAAGCGCAACTGAGCTACCTACAACTTCATGCCTTTTACGAGATTCATCCTCCAAACTCAGATATAAGCCGACACACGGCTCCATTCGGACAACAGCATCAACAGCAGTCACACAGTATCAACAACACGAAGACAGCGTTATATTCTCTCCGAGATACCAGAAGCTGTGAACATTTACTACCACTTGACCTTCAGCCGGACACCTGGTTCCCGCATGAAGTGCCTTCTCGTTAGGTTTCCTTTACGCTGCAGCCTCGTTGATTTGTGTACGTTCAATAACCGCTGACAGTCGTATTTGCTGTCCATCCCACATACTTGTGCAACACGCTTGGATGGTTTGTGTGAATATTTTGTAAGTAATCTTCTTTATAGGTTGAGTGTAGTTTCCCATTATCTTACCTATGAAACAACTATACACAGCAAATAATGTTCGTTATCAGCATACTAAATTATAAAGTGACATTGCCGTCGTTTCGAAAACAAAAATAAAAAAATCTGGTATTAGGGACATCTATTTCATGCACATCTTGTCAATGATTTCCTTCAGGACAACGACATCGCTCGACTAGAGTGGCTTGCATGTTCTCCGCAAATGAACCCTATCGCACATGCTCGGGATAGATTGAAAAAGGCTGTTCATGGAACACGTGACCCACCAAACACTCTGAGGGATCTACGCCGAATCGCCGTTGAAGAGTGGGACAACGTGGGCCAACAGTGCGTTGATGAACTTGTGGATAGTATGCCACGACGAATACAGGTATGCATCAATGCAAGAGGACGTGCTAGTGGCTATTAGAGGTACCGGTGCATACAGCAATCTGGACCACCGCATCTGAAGGTCTCGCTGTATGGTGGTGCTACATGCAATGTGCTTTTCACGAGCAATAAAAAGGGCGGAAATGATGTTTATGTTGATCTCTATACCAATTTTCTGTACAGTTTCCGGAACTCTCAGAAAAGAGGAGATGCAAAACTTTTTTTGATGTGTGTATATGTTTACATGAAAATATACGTTATTGCTAATTTCGCAATTACCTAATAGGTAATCCAATCGCCGCCGTTATCTGTTGGTACCTTAACCATCTGTCCTATAAATCATCCTCGTCTCCAACTTCTAAATATCGTTTGATCCACTTCGCAACAAATGTCTTTGACTACCTAAGAATTTTAGCAGCAGATCCATTGAATGAATATCAAGAGCTCAGAGGGAAACCCAGTTCTAAGCAAAGAAGGGAAAGCAGAAAGGTGGAAGGAGTATATAGAGGGTCTATACAAGGGCGATGTACTTGATGACAATATTATGGAAATGGAAGAGGATGTAGATGAAGATGAAATGGGAGATATGATACTGCGTGAAGAGTTTGACAGAGCACTGAAAGACCTGAGTCGAAACAAGGCCCCGGGAGTAGACAACATTCCATTAGAACTACTGACAACCTTGGGAGAGCCAGTCCTGACAAAACTCTACCATCTGGTGAGCAAGATGTATGAGACAGGCGAAGAAGAATATAATAATTCCAATCCCAAAGAAAGCAGGTGTTGACAGATGTGAAAATTACCGAACTATGAGTTTAATAAGTCACAGCTGCAAAATACTAACGCGAAGCCGACCTTGGGGAAGATCAGTTTGGATTCCGTAGAAATACTGGAATACGTGAGGCAATACTGACCCTACGACTTATCTTAGAAGCTAGATTAAGGAAAGGCAAACCTACGTTTCTAGCATTTGTAGACTTAGAGAAAGCTTTTGACAATGTTGACTGAAATACTCTCTTCCAAATTCTGAAGGTGGCGCGGGTAAAATATAGGGAGCGAAAGGCTATTTACAATTTGTATAGAAACCAAATGGCAGTTATAAGAGTTGAGGGGTATGAAATGGAAGCAGTGGTTGGGAAGGGAGTGAGACATGGTTGTAGCCTCTCCCCGATGTTATTCAATCTGTTAATTGAGCAAGCAGTTTAGGAAACAAAAGAAAAATTCGGAGTAGGTATTAAAATCCATGGAGAAGAAATAAAAACGTTGAGGTTCGCCGATGACATTGTAATTCTGTCAGACACAGCAAAGGACTTGGTAGAGCAGTTGAACGGAATGTATAGTGTCTTGAAGGGAGCATATAAGATGAACATCAACAAAAGCAAAACGAGGATAATGGAATGCAGTCGAATTAAGTCGGGTGATGTTGAGGGTATTAGATTAGGAAATGAGACACTTAAAGTAGTGAAGGAGTTTTGCTATTTGGGGAGCAAAATAACTGATGATGGTCGAAGCAGGAAGGATATAAAATGTATACTGGCAATGGCAAGGAAAGCGTTTCTGACGAAGAGAAATTTGTTAACATCGAGTATAGATTTAAGTGTCAGGAATTCGTTTCTGAAAGTATTTGTATGGAGTGTAGCCATCTATGGAAGTGAAACATGGACGATAAATAGTTTAGACAAGAAGAGAATAGAAGCTTTCGAAATGTAGTGCTACAGAAGAATGCTGAAGATTAGATGGGTAGATCACATAACCAATGAGGTGTTGAATAGGATTGGGGAGAAGGAAGTTTGTGGCACAACTTGACTAGAAGAAGGGACCGGTTGGTAGGACATGTTCTGAGGCATCAAGGGATCACAAATTTAGCATCGGAGGGCAGCGTGGAGGGTAAAATCGTAGAGGGAGACCAAGAGATGAGTACACCAAGCAGATTCAGAAGGATGTAGGTTCCAGTAGGTACTGGGAGGTGAAGAAGCTTGGACAGGATAGAGTAGCATGGAGAGCTGCATCAAACCAGTCTCAGGACTGAAGACCGCAACAACAACATCCATTTGAAAGCTTTGGTCCCTTTTGATGATTTACAAGTAACACTGTCTCGTGACGCTTCCGATAATTTCACTCATTTTAAACTGCAACTGACAAAATAAAAATTCTAACTCTCACACTGTTTATCTGTACACTGTGCTAAAGCGCATTGATTACAGACGCGAGACCACTACCAGAGGTCACTCCCGACGTTACATTTAAAATTATGGCATAGACTTTCTTGTAGGATTGACTATATATTCAGTAACGTGTGAAATCAGAGATAGCATTTAAGAGCCGGCAGCTGCACTCGAGAGCTGTTTGGTCTATGGTCGGTGGTGATGGAGGCTGTATCGGTGGGTTTGTTTGGCTGCGTTCGAAATAGTGTGGCAGGTGAAGCAGACGCACTAGTTAAACTCTTTAACTTGTGAACTGTGGCGAGCGCCGCTACATACTTAACTTTTCACTCTGCTAAATGTTACTGTGATTTCGGTGATTCAGTTTCACTGCTCATACGAACTTTATTTGGAACATGAGCTTGCTGAGAAATTTTATCTACTTTGGCGCAGTTCGTACTGAAACTCGCATGTGACTCAGTTGTTTACTTGTCATCAGTGATTTTTTGGATCTTCTTTTTATGAATGACATAAGATCATTTTACGAATCTGAGATTATTATCACTAGTCAATGCAATTGTCCATCTTCGTAGCTGTTTTTTTTTATTTTCTAAGATTATACTTTAACGAGTATGGGTTACAGCTATCATCAGAATGACATTTAAACTCGCGGTACACAGTATGTCGTCAATCTACAGTTACACTTATCAGTGTGCACTTTTTTAGTGTACAGATGTACACTTGTCATGGTACAATTGTATATCTGAATTGACAAGATACTGTGTATAGAGACGTTTAATATGATTCTGATAATGGCTGTGGCCGAAACGGACTGAGGTGTATATTTTAAAAAAATAATAATATAAGTAGCAGATCAAGACAGACAATTATATCGATTATTTTGGATAATGAACTTAAGTTACACGTCGCGATTAATAGTGAGAAACTATTCTTTCGGACTTCGAGTGTTTGCTTTCGAATTTTGTAATTAATCGTCTGCTAAGTGAACTTCAAATGGCCAATGTTAAATGCTGCATTTTTCATTTGAATGTTCAATTGTGTAAGCTACCCTTAGCAAATATATGAATTATTTTCAGTAAACATTAATTTCATTTAAACGATAATTATTATGTTTTAAGAAATTATTAATCCAATGTCATTTATCCATGCAGTTTGTTTATTTATTTAATATTCTTTTTGCTGACAGGCCTACTAAATTACAATGATTAAAGTGTTAATTTTTCAATAAATGCATGGGCTTTGGAGCACTGGCGTACAGTTGTATCTCAATTACACTGAAGCGAATCAAGCTAATGATCTAGGTGGTCCATTCTCCACATCAATAGCAAACTTTAAAACTGCTGATGTAGTCGCAAAGTAATTGAAGAACGGGAAAAATTCCGTAGACCATAGCGCAAGACAGATCGAGCTAGAGAAAACGTTATACATGAACTGAAACTTGCAACAAAATTGGGATCACAGCAGAGAGAGCCATAGAGAAAGTCTACGTGCTGAACAATTCACTCGTGATCCTGTAGGATAGAAACGAACCAAGTAAATAAGTAACGTAGGTTGCTAGTGGGAAAAGTCAATTCGATTCGGTAGGCTGCCTTCCAGTATTCAACAAATATCCTCCATCTATGGTACTGCTGCTTTAGCAGCGTCAATGGAAAGACACTCCAAATCCTTTTTTTTTTTTTTCATTCACTGTCGTTCGTTTGTAGAGCTTCCGAACTTCTGGCTTTAGTATTAGCTGGGAGCAAACTACAGAACGGTGAGAGCGTCGGAGATTCTTTTTTGCGGCAACCAGCGCACAGGTTGGGCGGAGTGCGCACGCATCGCATCCCGGTTAGCAGTAATTAGGCCAGGGCCAGCGGCAGGCGCCGTAATGAAATGGTCGCGGCCTGTGCTCTAATTAACCGCGCCCTGTGCGCCATTACTGCCGCTGAAGAGCGCGCCACCTGCGCTTCTGTGGCAGCCGGCGCACGCAGAAAGCGCTGGAACGCCCACACTTCTGAAAGAACCAACTCACCGCCTCCGATTCATCCCCCAGAGCACGAGGCCGTTCGATAACACGACACCTAATGGGCAGAATCCATCTCTGTACCGGTGCGTCACAGGGGTAAATATTGGCTCCTATTTATTTTTAATATACAAAGGTAATATGGTTAAATGGAGGCAAATTGCAGGGAGCAATGAGGGCATATGGGCAAAGAGGGCAAGGGAAGTACACCCACTTCATGGAAAAGATAAATATTTGACAATGTCGGTTTCAATACAAACGTCAAAAAAAGGTTTGCATCAGAACTCCTGAAGATAGACGTTCATTGTGGATATTGTATCACAGACACAGTCAAAATGGCTCTGAGCACTATGGGACTCAACTTCTGAGATCATGAGTCCCCTAGAACTTAGAACTAGTTAAACCTAACTAACCTAAGGATACATATAGATACAGCAATAAGGAATAGCGCAGTAGGCAGTACAGTTGAAGAGGAATGGACATCTCTAAAAAGGGCCATCACAGAAGTTGGGAAGGAAAACATAGGTACAAGGAAGGTAGCTGCGAAGAAACCATGGGTAACAGAAGAAGTACTTCAGTTGATTGATGAAAGGAGGAAGTACAAACATGTTCCGGGAGAATCAGGAACACAGAAATACAAGTCGCTGAGGAATGAAATAAATAGGAAGTGCAGGGAAGCTAAGACGAAATGGCTGCAGGAAAAATGTGAAGACATCGAAAAAGATATGATTGTCGGAAGGACAGACTCAGCATACAGGAAAGTCAAAACAACCTTTGGCGACATTAAAAGCAACGGTGGTAACATTAAGAGTGCAACGGGAATTCCACTGTTAAATGCAGAGGAGAGAGCAGATAGGTGGAAAGAATACATTGAAAGCCTCTATGAGGATGAGGATTTGTCTGATGTGATAGAAGAAGAAACAGGAGTCGATTTAGAATAGATAGGGGATCCAGTATTAGAATCGGAATTTAAAAGAGCTTTGGAGGACTTACGGTCAAATAAGGCAGAAGGGATAGATAACATTCCATCAGAATTTCTAAAATCATTGGAGGAAGTGGCAACAAAACGACTATTCACGTTGGTGTGTAGCATATATGAGTCTGGCGATATACCATCTGACTTTCCGAAAAGCATCATCCACACAATTCCGAAGACGGCAAGGGCTGACAAGTGCGAGAATTATCGCACAATCAGCTTAACAGCTCATGCATCGAAGCTGCTTACAAGAATAATATACAGAAGAATGGAAAAGAAAATTGAGAATGCGCTAGGTGACGATCAGTTTGGCTTTAGGAAAAGTAAAGGGACGAGAGAGGCAATTCTGAGGTTACGGCTAATAATGGAAGCAAGGCTAAAGAAAAATCTAGACACTTTCATAGGATTTGTCGACCTGGAAAAAGCGTTCGACAATATAAAATGGTGGGTAAGGTATAGGGAGAGACGGGTCATATACAATATGTACAACCACCAAGAGGGAATAATAAGAGTGGACGATCATGAACGAAGTGCTCGTATTGATAAGGGTGTAAGACAAGGCTGTAGTCTTTCGCCCCTACTCTTCAATCTGTACATCGAGGAAGCAATGATGGAAATAAAAGAAAGGTTCAGGAGTGGAATTAAAATACAAGGTGAGAGGATATCAATGATACGATTTGCTGATGACATTGCTATCCTGAGTGAAAGTGAAGAAGAATTAAATGATCTGCTGAACGGAATGAACAGTCGAATAAGTACACAGTATGGTTTGAGAGTAAATCGGAGAAAGACGAAGGTAATGAGAAGTAGTAGAAATGAGAACAGCGAGAAACTTAACGTCAGGATTGATGGTCACGAAGTCAATGAAGTTAAGGAATTCTGCTACCTAGGCAGTAAAATAACCAATGACGGACGGAGCAAGGAGGACATCAAAAGCAGACTCGCTATGGCAAAAAGGCATTTCTGGCCAAGAGAAGTCTACTAATATCAAATACCGGCCTTAATTTGAGGAAGAAATTTCTAAGGATGCACGTCTGGAGTACAGCATTGTATGGTAGTTTAAACATGGACTGTGGGAAAACCGGAAGAGAAGAGAATCGCATCATTTGAGATGTGGTGCTATAGACGAATGTTGAAAATTAGGTGGACTGATAAGGTAAGGAATGAGGAGGTTCTACGCAGAAGCGGAGAGGAAAGGAATATGTGGAAAACACTGATAAGGAGAAGGGACAGGATGATAAGACATCTGCTAAGACACGAGGAAATGACTTCCATGGTACTAGAGGGAGCTGTAGAGGGCAAAAACTGTAGAGGAAGACAGAGATTGGAATACGTCAAGCAAATAATTGAGGACGTAGGTTGCAAGTGCTACTCTGAGATGAAGAGGTTAGCACAGGAAAGGAATTCGTGGCGGGCCGCATCAAACCAGTCAGTACACTGATGACCAAAAAAAAAACGCTAAGGACATCACACACATCCATGCCCGAGGCAGGATTCGAACCTACGACCGTAGCGGTCTCGCGGTTCCAGACTACAGTGCCTAGAACCGCACGGCCACTTCGGCCGGCACAGACACAGTCACTTTGACAGTTCAGGGAAGTCACTAAACCCGCCCAAAAATGTAAACAACCATACATGAACAGCGCCTATTAGACGGAGGGGGTGGGATAGCTGATCAATTCCAGTCATTCCACCAGGAAGGAGGTACACGGCTTGTGTTGTCTGTAGTAACGATGTTTGGAAGGTCAATAACGCTGTTCGTTCGCGTCCATATTGTTGCTTTCAGGTCTCTCAACAAAGGAAGTGTGCAGGCGTCTCGGAGTGAACCAAAGCGATGTTTTTTGGACATGGATACAGAGAGAAAAAGCTGTCGATGACAGGCCTCGCTCAGGCCGCCCAGATACCTGCGGATTATGGCTCGGAGGAACTCTGACAGCATTGCCACCATCTTGAATAATCCTTTTCGTGCAGCCACAGGACGTCGTGTTACGACTCAAACTGTGTACAATAGGCTGCATGATGCGCAACTTCACTCCTAACGTCCATGGCGACGTCCACCTTTGCAACCACGACACCACGCAGCGTGGTACAAATGGACCCAACAACATGCCGAATGGACCTCTCGGGATTAGCATCACGTTCTCTTTACCGATGAGTGTCGCATATGCCTTCAACCAGACAATCGTCGGAGACGTGTTTGCAGGCAACCCGGTCAGGCTGAACGCCTTAAACACAGAGTCCAGCGAGTGCAGCAAGATGGAGGTTCCCTTCTGTTTTGGGGTGACGTTATGTGGGGCCGACGTAAGCCGCTGGTGATCATGGAAGGCGTCGTAACGCTGTACGATACGTGAATGACATCCTCCGATCGATAGTGCAACCATATCGGCTGCTTATTGGCGAGGCATTCGTCATCATGGATGACAATTCGCGCCCCCATCGTGCACATGTTGTGAATGACTTCCTTCAGGATAACGACATCACTCGACTAGAGAGGCCAGCTTGTTCTCCACACAGAACTCCATTGAACATGTCTGGCATAGATTGGCTGTTTATGGACGACGTGACCCACCGACCACTCTGAGGGATCTACGCCGATTCACCATTGAGGAGTGGAACAATCTGGACCAACAGTGCCTTGATGAAATTGTGGATAGTATGCCACAACGAATACAGGCATGTATCAATGCATGAGGACTTGGTAGTTGGTATTAGATGTACCAGTGTGTACAGCAATCTGGACCACCACCTCTAAAGCTCTCGCTGTATGATGGTACAACGTGCCATGTGTGGTTTACATAAGCAATAAAAAGGGTTGAAATGATTTTTATGGCCGGCCGGTGTGGCCGAGCGGTTCAAGGCGCTACAGCCTGGACCGCGCGACCGCTACGGTCGCACGTTCGAATCCTGCCTCGGGCATGGATGTGTGTGACGTCCTTAGGTTAGTTATATTTAAGCAGTTCTAAGTTCCAGGGGACTACCTCAGGCGCAGATGGCGGTTTGCAACTCTAGTCCTTAGCCCGTGGTGCGGAATGACCCTCTTGCAGCGATGCCACCAGCTACGGCGGGACGCGGCCCGCTCGCCCGCCGTCGAAAGCACAGCCGCCAACCCCGGACCGCCACGTGCTCAGCACGCGCCACAACCACCTGCCTCGTTGCAGACTAGAAGGCAGCGGGGTCTCCAGAGACCTCTGATACTCTCATTAGATGAAGATGCAGGCGAATCGCCTGACGTATTCGTACCTCCGACTTGGTGAAACACTCTCTCTCATCACAGCACTTTGATTTTGAAGTCTTCCTTCAACGAAAGCCAATACTTTGATGAAGCATTCAGCACCAAATAATTCGTAAATTCATTTGGATCCTCCGGCATTACTTCTGCCATTATCATGCTGTAAGCATCGCGTTTTTCTTCTGCTCGGTTGCATCCATCACGTATTGTTTCTTCGACGTTGTAGTCTCCTCCTAGCGACGCACGCCAGCGCAAATTTAGTTGTCGCTATAGTTAACTTTGCTGGTACATTATGCATTTCCACTAAATGTATCACTACTCTAAGTGCCCACAAAACAACAAGAAATACTCGCCCCAATTACGCTAGTAGTGGCATGCTGTGTTTACGTTTATCATTTAAACAGGCTGCGACAGGGTCTTGTACGACTTTATAGTTCGGGCGTAGTACGCTTGGAGCGCTTCAGTAGACTAGAATCTGTCTTGAACAGTTGTTGATCATTCTTCCGGGTTATATGGCCGTGGTCCATGGAATACTTCTATTCCTAACGTTTCGTCCAATACTACATTGGACATCCTCAGAGGTATGGCTGGTCCTGTTGAGTCCTGCCTCAACAGGACCAGCCATACCTCTGAGGATGTAGTACTCCAAATTCATAGTAGTATAACGAGCAGTTTAGAGACAACTTCTAAGGAAATTCAAATGTCAGGCAAGAAAAGTTCTGGGCACCATCTTATTACTGTGTCAGAAGAAACCAGTTCATCAACTGCGACATATTCTTGATAGGTCGCCGCGTGGGTAGCCACGAGGTATAGGGTGCCTTGCCATGGTTCGCGCTGCTCCCCCCGTCGGAATTTAGAGTCCTCCCCCGGACATGGGTGTGTCTGTGTTGTCATTAGCGTAAGTTAACGTTAGATTAAGTTGTGTGTAAGCCTAGGGACCAATGGCCTCAGCAGTTTGATCCCATAGGAACTTACTACAAACTTCCAAATTTTCCGTGATAGGTCGAATCAGCTCGATAATCTATGACCTAGTGTTAGAATAGATCATTCCTTTAATCTAACACAGGGAACCTTAGCGATTACACATTGGTTCTTGTGGTAGGTATCTCTTAATCAAGCAATCAAGATCGCTCATAGCCATTTATTTAAAAATGATGACCGATTTACGCATTTACGTTGGCCGTCTTCAGATGATGGCACCATATGGCTCAGGACGGTGGTGCACCTAGCATTTACGTGGTGCTACCCGCCAATTCCAGCCATAGGGAGCCGTGATTGAACACGCCACTACCAATTGTATTTAGCCTATCCTTTCTGAGCACCAATAGGTCCTTCGCAAAAATTTCGGTTAAGCTTATCTTCGGCTTTGGCCAGCTTTCAACGCCTGTAACGATTCGAGCTATCTGTTAGAACTTGGAACTATGATACTTTACCAATACAGCTACGACAATTTGTAATTGTTATACCGATGGTTCCTAGATCTACGTTCTTCCTATGTTCGACCTGCGCCCTTTGAAGCTGAAGCCCTTTTTGTGTTTCCCTGAGATCCTCTAGCCTAAAGAATCGTCCAGTTCAGACCAAACAGTCCCCGCTAACCGTGTAACAGCCTACTGCGTGTACTGAACCCTTGCCCTATTTACTGGAACCTGAAACCCCACCACCTTATGGAGCAAGTCGAAGATCTGCGCCTACAACGTCGCAGAAGTGCCTGACCCTCTGATTCAGACCCTCCACTCGGCTCTGCACCAGAGGTCTACAATAAGTTCTGTCGACTATGCTACAAAGGTGAGCTCTGCTTTCATCTCTCAAGCAAAACTAGCAGCCAATATAACTTCTGATACCAGCTCGAAACCAGAGAGAATCTCTTCCAGTCCAAACTGGCACACATCATTGGCACCGACGTGAGCCAACACCTACAGTTGGCTGCACCATGTGCTCCCCATGGCATCTGGAAGACCCGTTCCACTACTGGACTGATTCCACCCGGTATGCACACGGAATACACACTGGCTTTCCTCCCCTCTTTGGTAACCACATCCCTAAGGGGCCCCAGAACGCCTGACATTGGAGCTAATCCCACCCTCTGTGACTGCCCAGATTTTGCAGCCTGAGAGGTTTCCTTTGAAACACTACAAACGACTGCATGAGGTTGAGGGACAGTGTCAGCCACAGACAGATCCTGGAACTTGTTTGTGAAACTAAGCGGGAAGGCCTTACGTTTAGCGCCCTCAGGAAGTCTTTCACAACCTGACTCACTACAGGTGAGATGAGACTTCAGAGCGTACAGTAACTGGGCTGGCCACCGGTGTGGACTATTGGCGGACTCGTGGATCGTGCTTCACGTCCGTCGGATCCCCACCTCCGCCCCACAACAGTGATGCCAATGCACAGTAGCCTCAGACTGTGTAACCAAAGCCAGTGCAGCCTGGAGCTGAGAGCGAAGTGTCACGAACTCGGCTCACGTCCACACATAGCAGTCACAGTCCCTATCCATACGGAAGACCGTGGAAAACTACACTACACAGACAAACAAAGTTCTATCGGGACACACTGCGGAACTCTACTACAGACACTGACGAAAACGAAAGAAGTGTGTCTAAATAACTCGCTCCTGGTTAAGAACTTGTAATATGTCACAAAACTTATTTACTTTGCGACACAAATAAATACGCGAGAACTGTTTCTGTTTAGTATTAAATTAACACGCAGAAATTCGAAAACAGAACTTTCAAAGCTCACAGATGAAACTACACTCCTGGAAATGGAAAAAAGAACACATTGACACCGGTGTGTCAGACCCACTATACTTGCTCCGGACACTGCGAGAGGGCTGTACAAGCAATGACCACACGCACGGCACAGCGGACACACCAGGAACCGCGGTGTTGGCCGTCGAATGGCGCTAGCTGCGCAGCATTTGTGCACCGCCGCCGTCAGTGTCAGCCAGTTTGCCGTGGCATACGGAGCTCCATCGCAGTCTTTAACACTGGTAGCATGCCGCGACAGCGTGGACGTGAACCGTATGTGCAGTTGACGGACTTTGAGCGAGGGCGTATAGTGGGCATGCGGGAGGCCGGGTGGACGTACCGCCGAATTGCTCAACACGTGGGGCGTGAGGTCTCCACAGTACATCGATGTTGTCGCCAGTGGTCGGCGGAAGGTGCACGTGCCCGTCGACCTGGGACCGGACCGCAGCGACGCACGGATGCACGCCAAGACCGTAGGATCCTACGCAGTGCCGTAGGGGACCGCACCGCCACTTCCCAGCAAATTAGGGACACTGTTGCTCCTGGGGTATCGGCGAGGACCATTCGCAACCGTCTCCATGAAGCTGGGCTACGGTCCCGCACACCGTTAGGCCGTCTTCCGCTCACGCCCCAACATCGTGCAGCCCGCCTCCAGTGGTGTCGCGACAGGCGTGAATGGAGGGACGAATGGAGACGTGTCGCGGGTGGGGCGGGAATTACTGGAAGGTTCTGCTTGTAGAACATGCAGAGGTGAAGAAAGGCATTGCGTTGCAGAGCTAAACTAGGTGAAGTTAATTATTTGCTGCTGTTCTTGCACAGCTTGCTAGCTACTCTTTCAGATGAAAAGTGCACAGTCTGCATTCTACCGCTTTCACGGATACACGTAAAAACTGTATCATTAAAGTGAGATCCCGAATTTGGCATATCGTAGTGCGACGGTGATATTTTGCGGCAATACTAGGGCACTACCATAAGCACAGGCAATATCCGCACATTTTGCGTTAGAGACAAGGCGGGACACACGGCGGCAATTTGCACAGTGAAATGGTCGATTGAAACTGCACTCTGACGCGCTCGCAGTTTCCCTCAGTAGACAAATGTCAACTTCAAATTCAGCGAGGCGATTTCATGGGAGCAGAGCGAAATTAAAACTGAGAGCCGCTATCGGTAAAACTAATGTTCGGGAAATACATTGTACGTCACTGTCATACGATATCTCCTCCGCGCTGTAGAGGTGTTACGCTGCTACTATCATTCTGTCGCTAACAACGGAACATCCGAGGTGATGAAACTTGACAGGTATGTAGAGGCGTCAATATAATGCTGCACGTATTTTTTGTTTTTGCTCAATTTCTTTTTAAGAAGTAAAACAAATCCCGAAAGGTAAATACGTATATTAGGTTTAGGCGAAAAATATTCGGAACTGTGGTATTATATAAAAGAATAGGTTTCATATAGATGTAGAAATGTAAATAACGTTCTTGAGAATTTGTAATCAATTTCGTAATATTTAGAAATTTCGGAAAATCAATTAATTTTGAAAAATTAGAACTGCTCATACAATAAAAATTAACGAAGGTTTTACGCCCTGCCCAACCATGTCGAATATAACTCGCTTCTGAAAAATTGTTTCTGGAAAATAAACTGTTCACAGTATGCTATAACAGTGCTTTCAACACGTCTAGTTAAAATATCTAGACATTCATTATTACCCTAATTATTTGAGTTACTTATTTTTGTTTTATGCTTTAAATTGTTATTTTACGTTTTATGTTAATGGTTCTCTTTTTTCAATTATCGTTTCACATTTGTGTATTTTGTTGATTGAAAATAGTAAGTAAATTACTATTGTGATGTTTTAGTACTACAATAATGATAATATGTAAAAATGGAAATATATACCATGCATATGAAATGAAAGACATTTCTTCACATGAATGACCACACAATATAAAATAAAATTTAGCACGATTTCAAAATGTTGTGGGTGACCTTCTAAATATCACGATTTGTTCTAGGAATATTTCATTTGTAGTACTTTGTAATACGTTGTAGAAGTGGACTGATAATGTGCTAGTAGACTGTAGCTTGACTATACTATTTCTCAAGTGGTAATTGACGTATTCATTCAGCATAACTGGATCTGAAAATTTTCTCATAAAGTTCTTCCCACATCGAAAGCCGCATACGTCCAACGACTGTACCTGTCTCTTCGAGCCTTTTAGGATCGTCAGACGAGCAATTTCCTTGTCATGCAGACTAAATACGTAAAGCGTTAAATAATAATTTAAAGCACAAATACAAAATAAGTAAAATAAATGACTACGATAACAATGAACGTCTAGATATTATAATTAGGTATGTTGAAAATACTCCAATAAATCACTGTGTGCAGCTTTTTTTCCAAAAATGGTATCTCAGAAACAAGATCTTTTACACATGGATGGATGTGGCGTAAAAGCTTCTTGAATTTATATTGCAAGAATATTTTTTTCTTCGAAATTAATTAATTTTGATGGTGTAATTTTAAAAATTTCAAATTATTAGAAAAGCTGATTATAAAATTTCCAAGAACGTTAATTACATTTCAACTATTATATGAAACACAGTTTTTAAATATCGTGGTTTCGAAGAAATTCTGGCTAAACCTGATATTTCATATTACTTTTCGGGGTGTGTTTCATACCCTAAAAGTGAAATTAGACAAAACCGAAAAAATACGTACTGCATTATTTTGACCTCTCTACTGACCCTTCAAGTTTCAACAAGGTCGTTTATTTACACCTGGTAATGTTCCCCTGTAAGTTCTGCTGCTGGTGTATAAATATCATTGCTGGTGCAAGCTATTGTCAACATCAGATTCCTTTTACTTTTTATGCTGATCGTGCCAACATTACCAACCTTTCACGTATACCTTTTAAGCTCTCATCTCTGGGTGGCACGAAATGTACTACATACTTGGATATGCAGGTGACTAAATTTGGTGTTATGATGTGGTCTTGTTTTTCATGGAGGAGGCTTGCACCCTTTGTTGTTCTGCGTGGCACTATCGCAGCACAGACCCACATTGATGTTTTAACCACCTTCTTCCGTCCTAGTGTTGAAGAGCAATTCGGTGATGGCGATTACATCTTTCAACACGGTCAATTAGCTGTTCATAATGCACGACCTGTAGCGGAGTGGTTTCACGACAGTAACATCCCTGTAATGGATTGGCCTGCACAGAATCCTAACCTGAAACCCATAGAACACCTTTGCGATGTTTTGGAACGTGTTTTGAAACGCCGACTTCATGGCATGCCTCACCGACCGACATCGATACCTCTCCTCAGTGCAGCAGTCCGTGAATAATGGGCTACCATTCCCCAAGAAGCCTTCTAGCACTTGATTGAACGTATGCCTACGAGAGTGGAAGCTATCATCAAGTCTAAGGTGGGCCAACACCGCATTGAATTCCAGCATTACCGATGGAAGGAGTCACGAACTTGTGAGTCATTTTCAGCCACGTGTCCGGATACTTTTGATCACATAGTGTACGATGTAACATTGCCTACACAGCACGATCACGTCTGCTTCGCGTGCTATTTCAGAACAGGGGAAAGAAATCTAACATATCAAAGGAGACGTCCCGGCAACAGCCTTCGAGGATTAAGGGGGACTATTAAAAATGGTTTAACTTCCCTTTCCATGAAATTTGAAGTCAAATTATTATGATTGAATAATATCTAGTTACTTGAATGAAAACTTCCGGGCGAGAGAAGTCGCTTTTCCAATATTTTTAAGCATTTATCTCCCACACTTGCAGTCAGTAATTTTGTTGTATTTTTAATTCTCAAGTCTATAAAAGAAAATGATTAGAAGTTACAGTTGGTAATCGTATTCTGTCTAAATCTCGATGTCGAGGTCAGCACCTGGAATAAAATCTCTGTGGCTCTGCGAAATTCCGGCGATCGTCGACGCTGAAAATTCTTAAAATGATCAGAAGCACAATCGTGTACCGAGTGGTAGCTTTCGTAGCTTTGGTGATATGATGTACTCACTCTGCATGGGGATCAGTGCCAGGTTGTGTATCAGTTTCGATAAAGTCCAGAATTTAATCTCTTAAAATTGAGCATAAACGACTGTGGTCCAGACTCTACTCGTTTCCCAGGATACAAAGTTCCCTACGAGTTACGATACATAAAATATTGTTCCGAGCCACGGACAAGGGAGAAGTTTAAAAAAATTTAAGAATTGGTCGTACCTTTTCCATTCGTGAACTTATACTCTTTCCATAAATCATCTTCATACCTACATTGCAAGATACAACATCCTCTTGAATGAGACGATATGTTATGATAATTCATCAAATTACATTCGGTATTCAAGTTGCAGCTTACAGTATCACTAATTACAATTTCACTCCGATCCCACTCTACGCAGTTCTCTATCAGAAGTAGATACTTCATTGTGCATGCAGTGATTAACGTTATATCCACACGGTCTTTATATCACGAGTGAGAAATAATCTGTCTCTCGCTGTCATAATAAGCCATACATATCAAATAGTTCAAATGGCTCTGAGCTCAACGGGACTTCACATCTGAGGTCATCAGTCCCCTAGAACTACTTAAACCTAACGAACCTAAAGACATCACACACATCCATGCCCGAGGCAGGATTCTAACCTGCGACCGTAGCGGTCACGCGGTTCCAGACTGAAGCGTCTAGAACCGCTCTCCTTATATACCACTTGAGCTGTTAGTATTGCGGTCGGCTTGGGTTTTGCTGCTGAGGTTGGGTTGAGATCCAGGTTTGCCTCCCCGTCGTTGACATGGAGTAGTGCGCCGCCCTGGATACTCTGGGTAGCAACCTTCGTCGGCTGCCGTACAAACGGGCGCACTGGTTAAGGCAGAGGATTCACAGTCGGCTGAAGCGGTGACTCCAGTCCCCGTGCGATCAGCTGGATTTAGTTCTCGTGATTTCGTTAGATCTCTTACAGTAAAAGCGAGAGTAGTTCTTTAGGCAACGAGGCCCAAGAATTCTTCACTTATTCTTTCCCAGCCTGACGCATCTTTCAACACCATGTCGCTGATGTGTGTTTACTCTCTCTTCCTTCCCAACTTGTTCGGGAGGGCAGTACCAATTGGCAGCTTTGACAAGTTTGCTACCTCCCGCAATTGGAATCTCATATCAGTGTCCAGTCATTACGTCGAGACAATTCCATTGGGTCGGTTATTTTACTTTATTTTACTTCCTTACTAATGATCTAATGCTACATACCTTTACTTCGGTGGCGTAACAGCATTCACAAAGCACATATGAAATTCAAGCATACGCTATCTGATCAAAAGTCTCCGGACGACTATTAGCGGACGTTGACTTGTGGTGTGTCCACCCTTCACCTTTATGACGTCTTGACCTGTGCTGGACACACTTTCAACGATGCGTCTGAATGTCTTTGGGCGGTGGTAGCCCTTTCTTCCTCATGAGCAGAAACCAAACAAGGTAGTGTTGGACGTTGGGCTCCGGAGCAAAGTCGACGTTCTCTCTCCTCCCAGAGTTGTTCTATTGGGTTAAGGTCTCGAGTTTGGACAGGGCAAGCTTTTTCAGGAAAGCTACTGTACGCAAAACATTGCCTCACGGGTGCTACTTTATCACAGGTTGCTTACATATTCAGTCGTCTCTGAAGTGTTCCTGTATTGTAAGAAGTACACAATCATACACTACTGGCCATTAAAATTGCTACACCAAGAAGAAATGCAGATGATAAACGGGTATTCATTCGGCAAATATATAATACTAGAACTGACATGTGATTACATTTTCACGCAATTTGGGTGCATAGATCCTGAGAAATCAGTATCCAGATCAACCACCTCTTGCCGTAATAACGGCCTTGATACGCCTGGGCATTGAGTCAGACAGAGCTTGGATGGCGCGTACAGGTACAGCTGCCCATGCAGCTTCAACACGATACCACAGTTTATCAAGAATAGTGACTGACGTATTGTGACGAGACAGTTGCTCGGCCACCACACACCAGACGTTTCCAATTGGTGAGAGATCTGGAGAATGTGCTGGACAGGGCAGCAGTCGAAAATTTGCTGTATCCAGAAAGACCCGTACAGGACCTGCAACATGCGATAGTGCATTATCCTGCTGAAATGTAGAGTTTCGCAGGGATCGAATGAAGGGTAGAGCCACGGGTCGTAACACTTCTGAAATGTAGCGTCCACTGTTCAAAGTGCCGACAGTGCGAACAAGAGGTGACCGAGACGTGTAACCAATGCCACCCCATACCATGACGCCGGGTGATACGCCAGTATGGCGATGACGAATACACGCTTCCAATGTGCGTTCACCGCGATGTCGCCAAACACGGATGCGACCATCATGATGCTGTAAACAGAACCTGGATTCATCCAAAAAATGACGTTTTGCCATTCGTGCACCCAGGTTCGTCAGTGAGTACACCACCGCAGGCGCTCCTGTGTGTGATGCAGCGTCAAGGGTAATCGTAGCCATGGTCTCCGAGCTGATAGTCCATGCTGCTGCAAACGTCGTCGAACTGTTCGCGCAGATGGTTGTTGTCTTGCAAACGTCCCCATCTGCTGACTCAGGGATCGAGACGTGGTTGCACGATCCGTTACAGCCATGCGGATAAGATGCCTGTCATCTTTACTGCTAGTGATACGAGGCCGTTGGGATCAGCACGGCGTTCCGTATTACCCTCCTGAACCCACCGATTCCATATTCTGCTAACAGTCATTGTATCTCGACCAACGCGAGCAGCAATGTCGTGATACGATAAACCGCAATTGCGATAGGCTACAATCCGACCTTTATCAATGTCGGAAACGTGATGGTGTGCATTTCTCCTCCACAACAACGTTTCACCAGGCAACGCCGATCAACTGTGTATGGGGAAATCGGTTGGAAACTTTCCTCATGTCAGCACGTTGTAAGTTTCGCCACCGGCGCCAACTTTGTGTGAATGCTCTGAAAAGCTAATCATTTGCATACACAGCATCTTCTTCCTGTAGGGTAAATTTCGCGTCGGTAGCACGTCATCTTCGGTGTGTAGCAATTTTAATGGCCAGTAGTGTATAAGATGTGTTCATATCCTTCAGCATTCAGGAGACCCCACTCTAGCAATAAAAAAAATCCACAAACCGTAATACCACCTACTGCATACTTCACTGCTGGCACTACACATTTTGCCATGTAACGTTCTCCAGACATTTGTGAAACTCAAACCCCCATAGAAGTGCTACAGGCTGTGACATGATTCATTACCGAAAATCACTCGTTTCCAGTCATCCCTTGTCGAGAGGTTTCGCTCTTTACTCCGTCTTGAGCGTCTCTTAGAAAAGACCACAGAAATGTTTGGCTTATGAGGAGATACGTGATCATTGAATCACATCATTTTTTAGCTCTGAACCACATTGGGCACGACTGACTGATGGTAGCACTTTGAAAATCACTAGTGATTACTTCCGCTTTTTTCATGCGATTTTTAATAGACACCCTTCGCGGGATGCTCTACGCTCCCTACCCGTCAATGAATGAGATTTGCGTGGTCTTTGTTTAGGTGTCGTTGCTGTAGTTCTTTTTCATTTTGCAATGACACCAAAAACAGTCGACTTCAGCAGCTTTAGAAGTATTTCAATGACTCCGATGGATTTATTACGCAGGTGACGACTTGAAACCTGCTTCTTTTACATTTAGCTAGCTGAAAGGTATCGTGCAAGCTGTGAATTTAGCTGTTGGTTTCAGTACGATCCAAAAAATATATAAAATGTCCATTTAATTGCACCTACCTTTAATGATAAATAATTTTCAAGAATGAGATTTTCACTCTGCAGCGCAGTGTGCGCTAATATGAAACTTCCTAGCAGATCAAAACTGTGTCGGACCAACTCGGAGCCTTTGCCTTTCGAGGGCAAGTGCTCTACCATCTGATTCACCAAGCACGATTCACGCCCGGTCCTCACAGCTTTACTTCTGCTAGTATCTCGTCTCCTACCTTCCAAACTTTACAGAAGCTCTCGTGCTTGGGTAGCTCAGATGGGAGAGCACTTGCCAGTGAAAGGCAAAGGTCCCAAGTTCGAATCTTGGACCGGCACACAGTTTTCATCTGCTAGGAAGCTGCATAAATAATTTTGTTTAGTCGATCTAACTGAAGGGAGTGTTTGAACTGTACGTTGGTTCTTGTTACATACACTGTGTCGGACCAACTCGGAACCTTTGCCTTTCGAGGGCAAGTGCTCTACCATCTGATTTACCAAGCACGATTCACGCCCGGTCTTCACAGCTTTACTTCTGCTAGTATCTCGTCTCCTACCTTCCAAACTTTACAGAAGCTCTCGTGCTTGGGTAGCTCAGATGGGAGAGCACTTGCCAGTGAAAGGCAAAGGTCCCGAGTTCGAATCTTGGACCGGTACACAGTTTTCATCTGTTAGGAAGCTGCATAAATAATTTTGTTTAGTCGACCTAACTGAAGGGAGTGTTTGAACTGTACGTTGGTTCTTGTTACATACACGTAAACGTGGCTGTGTTTAGCGTGTTTAAGTTTGCTGTCGATGTATTTAGATGCCCTGAGACATATGCAAAGAAGTTTCTTCTGTGTGGTGATGAATGAAGACGGTAAGTGATGCTTCAATCTCTGCCTGAGCTTGTTTTGTTAGGATTTTCCTTAACTTTACTCCAGCTTACACTAAAGAGATCACTGAAGATCTCTGACAACAAATTGACTTGTATCAAACACCTTCTCTGAAAGTACAAAGAACTTCAGAGCTCTGAAGGAATGTCGAGGTGGGGGTTATGATTTTCAATTTATTCACAATCGCCGGTTCTCAGTATTATTTGATCGCAGCGGCCGGTATATAACTGTAGGTGCGCGATTCATTATTAAACAAAATATACATTAAAGAATTACATGTGCCACGCTTTCACAAAAGTATTATTAAGTAATTAATTATTCCTCACCGAGATTAATTAAAACGTTACATTGTTCCGTCATTTATAGCTCACACCCAGCCTCTTCTAGGGTCACATATTGCTTGGAGAATCTCAACAACTTTAGTTGAAATCAGACGTTCACTATTCCACCTTGATACATCTTCTTTACTAACTGTTATTCCTTGGGTATTTCCAAACCTCACTTTAAGACATTTGATGTCCAGAAAGACTGACGCAGCTCTTGTCTGGTCATTGTCTTTCAACTGTTCCTTCCACTGATTTTGCACATATTAGTCTCACTGGACGTAGCATCCATGCACCAAAAATATCCAGGCATCAAACTTACATGTACACAAATTTACGTACGTAACGTAATATCGATAATATTAATTAAAGAAAATGGAGAAAAAACTAAAACGGACATGCCAGGAAAATTCCTTCCCAATATCCTATTTGGCTATTCCGATCTATTTGTCTTATACACAATGGTTGCAATTAAATTTTCGCTCCTTCAGAAGGCCCACAAGAGAAACGTATGATCATAGGACAACAAAACTTGGCGGAAACGTTTGTAATGACACGTGAAAGAGAAATAACGAATAAACCATTGAAAAAAGAAACACGTTTCAATTTTCACATCAGAGGGTAACATTTGTTAGTTGTGTACCACGTTTACGTTCCAGGTTACAAATGTAGCTCAGTGTGGCGACTATGAGTATCCATCACGACTATGAGCATCCACAACACCCTGGAACCGCACTAGAAATTGCTTTACTTCTGGGTGTAATATCTCCCTCGCTATGTTCATCTTGAAACTCCGACGTGTGTAAGTTGGCCGTTGATAAACCTTCAGGTACTACCATAGCCGCCGGCCTTGGTGGCCGAGCGGTTCTAGGCGCTACAGTCTGGAACCGCGCGACCGCTGCGGTATGAGGTTCGAATCCTGCCTCGGGCATGGATGTGTCTGATTTCCTTAGGTTAGTTAGGTTTAAGTAGTTCTAAGTTCTAGGGGACTGATGACCTCAGAAGTTAAGTCACATAGTGCTCAGAGCCATTTGAACCATTTTTGAACACCATAGCCAGGAATCACACGAGTACAAATTTAATAGTCTTGCTGGCCACGGAGTTTGGAACGGTCGGCCAGTGCTTCTGTTGTCTCCAAATGAGTTACAGATTAATCGAGTGACCTCTCGAGCATTGTCAGGTGGAGCTCCATCGTTCATCACAACAGTTGAGTCCAAAACACCTCTCTCCCGCAGAAGCCTGATGGCGAAGCAGATCACAGTAACGTGTGCCGTTCACGCTGCATGTCCTTCGTCCTTGGGGTCTGCGTCCCTCCTACGTCGCCTTGCCACTACCGGCGCCTAACGGGAATTCATGGCACTAACAGTACTAACAATACAAATCCTGAAGCGGGCAGTTGGTACATCATCCTATAGAGCTGGGTACCCATATAGTAAATAGTACTACGCCTACACTGGCCCAAGTAGCGAAAGTTTTATTGTAACCACCAAGTATTTCCAGAGCGTTGTACTTCCCACATGTAAATTACACTTCCCACATGTAAATTATTCGATGCGCCAGCATGCGCGTAGAGCGCGCGACATTAGTCTCTGCAAGACTTCTGAAAGTTACTCTCCGTCATCTTGACGTATGTGCCAAGAGAACGTGCTATGTACTCTCTTATCAGCCTGCATAACAAAGGAAAGCTCTCAGCGCGTCGATAGGCGCCAAGCGATTTTTCTGCAGGAAGCTCGGCCGCCGACGGTTCGATTTCCGCCCAGCCCCTCTGCATGCTGCCATCTCCGGCTACCCCGTTCTCCAACGCTTCTTCCAGATCCGACGCCGTTTATCTCCGTTCCTCCCCCTCCCGCCGTCTCCTTCCTTGCACGCTTCCGCACGTTCTTCCCCTTTCGTAGCAAAAGGTCCCTCATCAATTTTCTCACCCGGGGGCAACATTTACGGGATAAAGTTTTTGTCTTCGTCTCCTACCACCTCAGTCTTCAACTCAGCACACTTAACGGGCGCTTTCAGCGTCCATTAAATCATCATCTACGCCGGAGTTCGGATGAAGGTGAACTCAGTTGTAAATTAAAAATAGGAGACTGCAGCCCTCGTTCATTACATCCTATCAGTTTGGTCTTTGTACACTTTCAGTGCACCATAAAAATTCTTTATCTGTAAGTATATTCCTCGTTACTACCAAAAAACGTTATTCAAACACAAATACTCTTTTCAATTTCTTATGCAAGGCAACTGCATCCAAATAAAAAGTAACTGAAAAAAATTAGAAGAGTAAAAAAAAAATTATTTCAGTGGCTCTTTTACAGTACAAAAAACAAAACTCCTTCAGAACAGGTCTTGAACGCCAAAACAGTACCGACCGACCGCCGTGTCATCCTCAGACCAGAGGCATCACTACCTGCGGATATCGAGGGACATGTAGCAATCACACCACTCTCCCGGGCTTCGTCTGTTTTCATGACCGGAGCCGCTATTTCTCAAGCAGGTAGCTCCTCAATTGGTCTCTCAAGGGCTTAGTGCACTGCGCTTTGCAACAGCTCTCGACAGACCCGAACAGTCACCCATTCAAGTGCAAGCCTAGCCCGATAGCGCTTAACTTCGGTGATCTGACAGAAAGCTGTGATACCACTGTGGCAAGGCTGTTAGCGATTCGCATCTAACGTCAATAAAAAGTGCAACATTTTTCAGTGGCAATGCTATTTGAAGCAACCCGTACACAAAAATAACAGAATACAAAAAGTGCTTTAAATGTATTACTCTGCTTGAAACGATCTTCAAATATAACGATAAATTAAAATGACATACATGGTGTAGCTCACCATTTGAATCACCTGTGGACGCGTAACTAGAATGGGGAATCTTAGAATAGAATTGTTGTGGATATCATAATTCTGAAACATCAACATTTCGGATGTCAAACTTGAATTAAAGAGTAAATACCTATATAAAGGAACTGCCTGTTGTGCAAATATGTGCAGCACCTTCCATAACGAGCAGGAAAACAAGTTCAAGTGAGGGACAAGAGCAAAATGTCTCTCTCAAGACATCTTAATGGAAGTAATTCCTGGAACATTCGGTAAAATATAAAAGTGCAGAAAAGGATTTTACGATAATAAACAGAAGGCATTTATAGGCAGACCACATAAGAACCGAAACAGTACGACTGTAAGCACGACTATTTGAATGTAAAATAAGTAAATGTGGCAATAGATCGTATGAACACTACGGATGATGAGCCAAGGCTTCTCTGATTAGCGTTAGCCTGTAAAGCGTCTGATACAGCAGACATAGGATGACCGAAGTAGAGATGAACCGATAGTTCGTGAAGACGTTAAGGCAAAAATCATAGCTTACGACACGTGTAAGGAGACACAGGCAAACATAAACGTGTGACTAAATGATATAAATAAATTTCCACATCTGACTGGGAGATCCGTTTATACTCCTTTCGTGCACAGAGAGGGACACAATTCACTTGGATACCAAACTGTGTACATGGCAAGAAATTAAAGCATATACTCGTACTTTCGTGTCTCCATTACAACAAGCAATAGCTCAGAATAAAAAATCTCCTTGCCCCTACTGATGCAGTTATAAACTAATGTCACGTAGAATATAACAGATATTGTGGGCAGAATGAAATTTTCACTCTGCAGCAGAATGTGTACTGATATGAAATTTCCTGGCAGATTAAAACTGTGTGCTAGACTGAGACTCGAACTCGGGTCCGACATACAGTTTTAATTCGCCAGAAAGTTTCAAAGATTGTGTACTTTTTTTGTCGTCACGAAATGGCAATATTACCTTTGTGACAGTTAAAAAGTGCATATGAGTATCTTAACGATGAATGTTTGTAAACTGACATCCACCACAATGATCATCATAAGTTTCCTGGTCTGCGAACACGTCCTGGTTGCCCTCATTTTTTTGCAGCTTTCCTCAGGTTGTTGTGTTAACATCATTTAAGCAGTTCGCCCAGAATCTGAGTCCCGTTCAGTTCGTGACTTCTCGTCCCCTGTAAACTCCCCTCTAACAGGACTTTATTCTTATTTTTTAATTTTTCGTGCTTTCTCTGCGCATATGCAATTCTTTTTCCAACTAAATGCAGTAATTGCCTTGTTACACTCGCAAATAGAGCGAGGGAGAAACGACTATCTATATGTCTCCGTATGAACCCTAATTTCTCGTACCTTATCTTCGTGGTCCTTACACACAATGTATATTGGCAACAGTAGAGACGTTCGCCAGTCAGCTTCAAATGGAGATTCTCTAATTTTCTCAATAGTGTTTCTCGAAACGGACGTCGCCTTCCCTTCAAGGTTTTCCATTTGAGTTCCCGAAGCCTCTGCGTAACACTTACGTGGTGTCCGAACCTGCTGGTACCGGTAATCAGTCACGCTGACCACTCAGCTATCGGGCCGGACATCTTCAGACCATGTGGCAAGCGGTGGTCGTGAGCGGAGTTAGGTATCGTGGATCCACGAACGTCAGCTGTTCAGTGATAAAGCAACGATTATGCGTGACTTGAATTCGACCGTTCCTTGATAGGCTTCTTGACTTGCATAGCTCCAGATGTCTAAGGGGAGGTAGCGGAAGTGGAGGTTCAAATGGTTCAAATGGCTCTGAGCACTATGAGACTCAACATCATCAGTCCCCTATAACTTAGAACTACTTAAACCTAACTAACGTAAGGACATCACACACATCCATGCCCGAGTCAGGATTCGAACCTGCGACCGTAGCGGTCGCTCGGTTCCAGACTGAAGCCCCTAGAACCGCTCGGCCACCACGGCCGGCTGAAAGTGGAGGAGTTGGGGGCTTATAGCTTTCCTGATGTGTTCTACCTGGTTCAGATCAGACGAATATGGTGACCAGGAAATTAAGATGAGGTGGCTATGATGCTTACTGAACCACTGCAGCATGATTCTAGCCTTGTGAAACATATTTTTGTCATTCTGTAACGTGCCATCGCCTTTGGGAAAGACGTAAATCACGAACGAATATAGGTACGCCACAGTACCATTCACGTGGTCGACAGCTGTCACGGCGTCTTCGGCTACTTACCAGAGGTCCTATGGAAGGCCAGGACAGATCGCAGCCTACGGTAGTGGAAATCAGTAAATAGGCAGCGTTCCTGAGAAAATAATAGTACAATGTCTGAAGCATACATGCATCGAATTTATTACAAATGTAGTAGATACATGTAATACATGACTAATCATCACGGTATTACATTGTTTCTTTCATAACATGAGTAACAAAGTAGGGCACTGTCGTTTACTGGATGGACATTGGTATAAAGGCACTCATTTTCCTGCTTTGCTATCGCATTATTAGTACTTTGTTCAACCTCCGTTCTTCCAAATTACCTCAAAATTATCTTCAGCATTGATTTTGTTAGTTTTTGTATTTCTTACAGTGAAACTGTCGCCCACTCTTCTCGTATCGCTCTTTTCAGCTCACATGCCCCCTCAAAGCGCCTACAATTGCGATGAACACGCCTTGCAAGTATTCCCAAGAAGTTTTTCACGGGTTTCAAACCAGGCTAGGTGCAGGCCAGAGAAAGAACATCGATATCTTTATCTTCAAACCACCCTATGGTTGTAGCAGAAAGAAGTGCAGATGCATTATTTTGTTGAAACGTAAGACTCCCGTCCCATAGGTACTCATACATTCTAATCAGTTCTGTCTTTATGATCTCAGTGTACATGTCAGAGTTCATTGTAGTATTCAGCCAAGCAGTGCGTGATTTACCTTTAGCGCAGAAGGCTGCCCAAATCGCAATACTTCCATCACCAAAATCTCTACTTATTTTTACCTGCTGCTCTGCTCAGACTATGTCAATAATACTGAAATCCATTTGACCCAGCTAAAATTTTCTCATTACTGTGGACCACTTTAGCAGCAAACTCAGATGTAGGATGCTTATGTGTGAGTGTTGTAGAAGGGTTCTGCAGTCATTTCTTGAATGCAAGATGTTTGTCATCCGACAAAATTTGTCATACACGTCTATTAGTTACTAGCATAAATCAAAAAGCTGAGAAAAATAACGGTTTGTGACCCTTTCTTTACGCAAAAGTAGACGTTTCGGGGGCTCAGATAATTTTCTACTTTGCCCATATTTTCCGTTCTGTCCATATCGTGCACTCAGTCTAAAGAAATTATCAATCTCTATACTTTAAAGAGTCAACTTCTTAGCGAATTTACGATTAGAGAGTCCCTTTTCCTCGTACGCGCCGATTTCTATTTTTTCATGGCGTGATAACAGTTTTCAGCGTCGTATTGTCACAGTCGTGGCTTATGTACCCAACACTAATGTCACTAATGACGTCTGTTTCCTATCAGCTGTAACACATTAACATCACACAGAGCCGAATGCCTTTATATCGAGTTCGAGCCTCCAGCATCTGAATCATTGGTTACTTGTTATATACTGTACTACTGAGATCAAATGTGGTATCTTGTCACTGCATCTGTCGGTATACTGGATCTCAGAATATACACTGTGCACAACTACTGCAACAGACAATATTAATTTTCCTACAAATATGCATGCTTTTATACTGATTCCCAACTGCATCCTTCTCCAGAAAGCGGACAAGCCATCGACCTCATTATGTGTTGAGGCGTGGACCACCTACACCACGTCGCTTAATTTTGGTTTCATTCAAACACTTTCCACAGTTGCCCGAGACGACAGTGCCCAAACAGCCAAACAGCTTCACCGTTTCACAAGCGCTCGGCCGCAGAAATCAGCCCTTTATCAAAGTCGATTATGTTAGCTAATTTCCCATTTGCGAACAGTACCATCTCTAGACTGACCAGGAAGTATTCTTGTTCGGTGTGGTCAGTCGTCATGATGAATATTTTGTGCGCTAAATTCGATATGATCAGGGCTGTCACCTTCGATAAATGTAAATAAAACCTTATTTTTGTGACCATAACTGGGAAAGCAGGGATTCATAAACAATATTTAATGAAATGTAAAATGCAGTCTTCATCGCATAAACACATTTGTTTAAAAATGATGACCGGTTTCAATCTCTTTTAGACCATCATCAGATCATATTACGAAGATGACAGACGGATACGGTGACACGGAGCAGAAACCGAATCTGCACACATGAGGCCGGCCGAAGTGGCCCAGCGGTTCTAGGCGCTTCAGTCTGGAACCGCGCGACCGCTACGGTCGCAGGTTCGAATCCTGCCTCGAGCATGGATGTGTGTCCTTAGGTTAGTTAGGTTTAAGTAGTTCTAAGTTCTAGGGGACTGATGACCTCAGATGTTAAGTCCCATAGTGCTCAGAGCCATTTGAACCATTTTTTTGCACGCATGAATGTCAGTTGCTGACCCATGTCTCGTACTTACGGTTCCCGTTCCGCGTTAACGTCACCGCCTGTCACCTTTGGAATATGATCTTATGACGGTTTAAAAAGACTGAAACCGGTCACCATTTTTAAATAAATGTGTTTAGGCGATTAAGATTGTTTTTTAATGCGTATCAAATAAATAAAACAGTTCATTGTTTCAGTCACTTGCTTATTTTACCACTTCACATTTCGATCATTCATGCCATCATCTTCAGGTGTAGAAATTTGTAGTTACATTGCTGGTGTTAGTGAAGAGAATAGACGCCTTCTCGCAGCAGCAGACGAAGTGCAGCAAAAACGCAACATAATCTGACTTGCACGTCGATAGTCGCTGTCGAAAAGCGTCTGTGCTCTTAACTAACGCCAGCAGTGTAACTACACATTTCTCTGCCAGACGATTATGGCGAGAACCACCGAAAGGCGTAGCGGAAAAATAGAAAAGAGACTTACGCAGCCAACTGTTTTCTTTATAGTGGTCATAATATTATGGATCATTAGTGTATGAATCTGTATTGCGGAAAAGTAAACAGAACAATAATTTAAAATAAAGAAAGAATATTAAAGATAGAAAGCTTAGCAGTAATAAGCATTGTAGCATGGGTCAATTTAAAGTGGCCAAGACAGAGTGGCCAGGGAGAAGACCGTCAAATCATAATGTCGTGTGTGCGTTGTTTCTCGAGTAGCTTCAGATAAAATTATCGTTGCACCACTCCACATCGTGTCACAGTTTTCATTTCTAGAAAATACGAGGTGTGGCTAGAAAAAAACCGGACTAGTACTGGTGAAACAATAAAACGAATGCAATAAGGCTGAAAGTCGCGTGGCCTGTCACGTGACTCCCGCTCCGCCTACTGCTCGAGTTTCATCTGCCTCCTGCACTCAGTCTGCCCGTGGCGTCTGTTTTAAGTAGTTGACGTTCTGTCTGTGCGTCGGAAAATGTTGAGTGTACAGAAAGAACAGCGTGTTAACATCAAATTTTGTTTCAAACTAGGAAAATCTGCAAGTGAAACGTTTGTAATGTTACAACAAGTGTACGGTGATGATTGTTTATCGCGAACACAAGTGTTTGAGTGGTTTAAACGATTGAAAGATGGCCGCGAAGACACCAGTGATGACACTCGCACTGGCAGACCATTGTCAGCAAAAACTGATGCAAACATTGAAAAAATCGGTAAACTTGTTCGACAAGATCGCCGTTTAACAATCAGAGCAGTGTCTGAGTTAACAGGAGTTGACGGCGATCTTGTCGAACAAGTTTACCGATTTTTTCAATGTTTGCATCAGTTTTTGCTGACTGGTCTGCCAGTGCGAGTGTCATCACTGGTGTCTTCACGGCCATCTTTAAATCGTTTAAACCACTCAAACACTTGTGTTCGCGATAAACAATCATCGCCGTACACTTGTTGTAACATTACAAACGTTTCACTTGCAGATTTTCCTAGTTTGAAACAAAATTTGATGTTAACACGCTGTTCTTTCTGTACACTCAACATTTTCCGACGCACAGACAAAACGTCAACTACTTAAAACAGACGCCACGGGCAGACTGAGTGCAGGAGGCAGATGAAACTCGAGCAGTAGGCGGAGCGAGAGTCACGTGACAGGCCACGCGACTTTCAGCCTTATTGCATTCGTTTTATTGTTTCACCAGTACTAGTCCGGTTTTTTTCTAGCCACACCTCGTATTCTCGGGAAGGCATTACATTTGTTGTCTTACGCTCCTCCTTTTGATGTGCAACTCTTCCTCACCACCTCTTAAAGGTGCCTGATTAAATGGATGTGCTGTCTGCATGGAGCAGAGAAGACACAGTGTAATCTACAATGAAGAGCAAAAGAAACTGGTACACCCGGCTAATATCGTGTAGGGCCTCCGCGAGCATGCAGAAGTGCCACAACACGACATGGATTGGATTCGACTAATGTCTGAAGTATTTCTAAATGGAACTGCAGGGCTGTCCGTAAATCCGTAAAAGTACGATGGGATGAGATATCTTCTGAACAGAATGTTGCAAGGCATCCCAGATAAGCTCAATAATGTCCATGTCTGGTGAGTTTGACGGCCAGAAAAAGTGTTTCAACTCAGAAGAGTGTTCCTGTAGCCACTCTGTAGCAATTCTAGACGTGTGGGGTGTCGCATTGTCCTGCTGGAATTGTCCAAATCCGTCGGAATGCACAATGGACATGAATGGATGCACGTTACCAAACAGGATACTTATGTACATGTTATGAAACGTCCCCTTAGAAAAATTATACAAGACTGTACTTAAACTGACACACAATATTTTTAGCGCAACGCAATCTGACTTTCAAAAGTCCCTACAAAAGAATAGCCCTGACTAACATTAACCTATACCTTTCACAAATCACTTACCTCACAAAAATCTCCGTTACTCAAGCTACAGCAATACAGCGAGCGCCACTACTGCCAGCTAAATAACAGATTCAAACTACGGAAGGCACTAACTACTAGTAGGCATAGTTAGCAAATGAAAGATTTTAATAGAGAACAAACAATGTATTTACATTAATATTCATCAAAAGTCATAATATATACAGCAGTTCATGACATCCATTTTTACAAATTTCAAAACTCCGCCATTTCTCTCCCCACATCCACCACTGCTGGCGGCTCACCTCCAACTGCGCAACGCTACGCGCTGTTCACATCCAGCTGCCGCTGCCCAACACTACAATGGCAGACAACAATCCAATCTAGCCACAGACTGCACACAGCACAGCCAGTGATTTTCATATAGAGCGCTACGTAACGTTGCCAATAAGAAAACATAAACAGCCTACTTACATAAAGAAAACATAAACAGCCTACTTACAGTGCCACCTGCCAGAGTCGTATCTAGACCAACCAGGCGTCCCACATCACTCCCACTGCACATGTCTCACACCATTACACAGCCTCCAACACCTTGAACAGTCTCCTTCTGACATGCAGGGTCCACGAGTTCATGATGCTATCTCTATATCCGTACACACCCATCCGCTCGCTACAATTTGAAACCAGACTCGTCCGACAAGGCAACATGTGTCCAGTCATCAACAGTCAATGCCGGTGTTGACGGGGCCAGGCGAGGCGTAAGGCTTTGTGTCGTGCAATCATCAAGGGTACACGAGTGGGCTCTGGGCTTCCAAGGCTCATGTCGATGATGTTTCGTTGAATGGTTCGCACGCTGACACTTCTTGATGGCTCAGAATTGAAACTTGCAGCAATTTCCGGATGGGTTGCACTTCTGTCAAGCTGAATGATTCTCTTCAGTCGCTGTTGGTCGCTTTCTTACAGGATCTTTTCCCGGCCTCAGCGATGTCGGAGATTCGATGTTTTGCCGGATTCCTGATATTCACGGTACACTCATGAAATGGTCGTACGGGAAAATACCATCTTCGTCGCTACCTCGCAGATGCTGAGTCGCATCGCTCGAGCGCCAATTATAACACCACGTTCAAACTCATTTAAATCTGATAACCTGCCATTACAGCACGAATATCAAACAACTGCGCCACACACTTTTTGTCTTATATAGGCGTTGCCGACTGCAGCGCCGTATTCTGCCTGTATACATATATCTGTATTTGAATACGCACGCCTAATCCAGTTTCTTTGGCACTTCAATGTATTTGGTGTAGCACTGTGTTTTTGGCTGTACACGCACATTCTCTCTGCGTAGGTGCTCGATAATGACAGTACGGGCTGATTTCAGCATCAGCCTTTCGTGAGCCTACAAACACAGACAGTAACGAGCACAGGCCTGAACAGGCCCTGCCACTGGAGGCTACTGACGACCAAAGCACTCCACACAGCCCGGCGTCGTGTTGCCCAAGTTCCCTGTCACATTTCTGCATAATAATTTCACGTACGCCTGTGAGAGCAGCCATGCTCCGGAGCTGTGCCTGCGTTATTGCACGGACACTCGGCACATTACTGCTGAACTTTTCAGGCCGGATGTTCCTCGTGCCCGACAGGCAACTGCAATCGACAGCACCGGCTACACAAAACATTTCGTAATCTGCTTTGAGATTTTCTGCCGTTTCATCCCGTTTCGGCAGCGCGTTGTTTCTGACAGGCATCGCGAGCAGCTCTGGTATCCGCACGCTGGCGTACACAGGCAGCTGCGCCCTGGGGGCCCGTGGACAGCGAAATTGAAGCGGATGTTTGTTCCTGCACGCCGAGCCGACTGTAAAGGCGCACAACAGAAAAGTCTTCTTCCATTAAATATAAAAAAAAATACTTGATTCGTGTAGTGTCCCTCGGGCTAGTAGCTACGGACAAGAGTGCTCGTTTCCCAGTGCGAGTTTGTCACTTCCTGACGTACGAGCACCTTCAGCCCGACTCGAGAAAATAAGGCCGGCCGCTGTGGCCGAGCAGTTGTAGGCGCTTCAGTCCGGAGCCACGCTGCTGGTACGGTCGCAGGTTCGAATCCTACCTCGGGCGTGGATGTGTGTGATGTCCTTAGGTTAGTTAGGTTTAAATAGTTCTAAGTCTTGGGAAGTAATGACCTCAGATGTTAGTGCTTAGGGCCATTTGAACTATTTTTGAGAAAATAAGCCAGTAGATTTGCACTCTGTGTCACTTAAGCTGCTTCTGCGGTCGAATGAAAGAGAGTGATTTTCTCATTACAAGCGAAGTATACAAATTAAAACAACCAAGTTATAAAACATCGCATACTACTGTGCAATTGATTTTTAATATTGGACTGTGTAATTTTTTATCTTTTTTATTAGCACTACTGGTACAGGTTAATAATCATCACCACTGTATGAAGGTTCACATATTAAAATTAAAGCAATAACAGCCCTCGATCGCAAAAATTAAGTCTTTTGACCTAGGTTTCGGCACTACTATGATGCCTTCATCAGAAGTAAAACATTCGAATTGGGCTATAACATAAGTACAAGAATTATGGGACATTTTTATATAAGTGTAAGTACTGACTAACAGAAGAACAAAGAAACAGTACTTAAACTTCACGTATTAAATAAAAATCAGGCGATAAAGCTATAGTCACAAAATTTTTGAAACAGAATACGTGGAAGGGAAGCCGCTATGGGCTGCTCACACGTGTCGAGCTACAGGTAGCGTCAGACTGAGGCACCCGCGTTAACAACTGCGGGCAGAGTGCCATCTAGTAGTGCAGATACAAACAGGCTACTTAACATTCAAAATATAGACAGATGAATATTATGCGGAACATTATTTAGTTCAAAATGGTTCAAATGACTCTGAGCACGATGGAAATTAACTTCTAAGGTCATCAGTCCCCTAGAACTTAGAACTACTTAAACCTAACTTACCTAAGGACATCACACACATCCATGCCCGAGGCAGGAATCGAACCTGCGACCGTAGCGGTCGCGCGGTTCCAGACTGTAGCGCTTAGAACCGCTTGGCCACCCCGGCCGGCCATTATTTAGTACATGAAGTAAAAGGCAATATTTTATCTGACAGCAGCAGACATGGTAATATTTTGTCTACGTGAGAGGTTAGAAATACATTTTAAAGGCTGAAAACGCCGTTATGGAATTACAGGGGGAGCTGAATGACTCAGCGTGTGAAAAACGATATAACATAAAATGCAGCCAATATAAACCATTTAATAAACAAAATGTTATGAGTCGACTTAGATAGAAAAAAAACATTTCGGTAACTGCGAGAAGAAACACGAAATCAAATATCAAGTAACGGCCTTAGGCCGTTTAAGAAGCTTTTTTACGTAACTGTAGCGGCTCATTAAGAATTAGGCCATCATTTAGAGAAATACGCTTAAAAATTTCTAATTCTTCGAGAGTATTTGTTCTACGCCCATTTTTCTCGGTGTGCAAAATATTGAAATCGTGAACAGCTCTAGGCGCGTGACCAGTAAGCAGAAGGTGACCGGCAAAGTACAAAGTTCGCATATTACACTGCTGGAAATGGAAAAAAGAACACATTGACACCGGTGTGTCAGACCCACCATACTTGCTCCGGACACTGCGAGAAGGCTGTACAAGCAATGATCACACGCACGGCACAGCGGACACACCAGGAACCGCCGTCAGTGTCAGCCAGTTTGGCGTGGCATACGGAGCTCCATCGCAGTCTTTAACACTGGTAGCATGCCGCGACAGCGTGGACGTGAACCGTATGTGCAGTTGACGGACTTTGAGCGAGGGCGTATAGTGGGCATGCGGGAGGCCGGGTGGACGTACCGCCGAATTGCTCAACACGTGGGGCGTGAGGTCTCCACAGTACATCGATGTTGTCGCCAGTGGTCGGCGGAAGGTGCACGTGCCCGTCGACCTGGGACCGGACCGCAGCGACGCACGGATGCACGCCAAGACCGTAGGATCCTACGCAGTGCCGTAGGAGACCGCACCGCCACTTCCCAGCAAATTAGGGACACTGTTGCTCCTGGGGTATCAGCGAGGACCATTCGCAACCGTCTCCATGAAGCTGGGCTACGGTCCCGCACACCGTTAGGCCGTCTTCCGCTCACGCCCCAACATCGTGCAGCCCGCCTCCAGTGGTGTCGCGACAGGCGTGAATGGAGGGACGAATGGAGACGTGTCGTCTTCAGCGATGAGAGTCGCTTCTGCCTTGGTGCCAATGATGGTCGTATGCGTGTTTGGCGCCGTGCAGGTGAGCGCCACAATCAGGACTGCATACGACCGAGGCACACAGGGCCAACACCCGGCATCATGGTGTGGGGAGCGATCTCCTACACTGGCCGTACACCACTGGTGATCGTCGAGGGGACACTGAATAGTGCACGGTACATCCAAACCGTCATCGAACCCATCGTTCTACCATTCCTAGACCGGCAAGGGAACTTGCTGTTCCAACAGGACAATGCACGTCCGCATGTATCCCGTGCCACCCAACCTGCTCTAGAAGGTGTAAGTCAACTACCCTGGCCAGCAAGATCTCCGGATCTGTCCCCCATTGAGCATGTTTGGGACTGGATGAAGCGTCGTCTCACGCGGTCTGCACGTCCAGCACGAACGCTGGTCCAACTGAGGCGCCAGGTGGAAACGGCATGCCAAGCCGTTCCACAGGACTACATCCAGCATCTCTACGATCGTCTCCGTGGGAGAATAGCAGCCTGCATTGCTGCGAAAGGTGGATATACACTGTACTAGTGCCGACATTGTGCATGCTCTGTTGCCTGTGTCTATGTGCCTGTGGTTCTGTCAGTGTGATCATGTGATGTATCTGATCCCAGGAATGTGTCAATAAAGTTTCCCCTTCCTGGGACAATGAATTCACGGTCTTCTTATTTCAATTTCCAGGAGTGTATTTACGCATAATGTCAGGTCATTTCAGTATGTCAATGCTGTCAATATAATTCTGTTAGAAGTGAAGAACAGCAGGTGTCTGTACGCCAAAAGTAGGGTGTCTGATTTGGAAGTACAGTCATACACTGGCGGAAAAAACTGCAACACCACAAAATAATTAATGTTGAGTAATGAAATTTCGCGAATTCGTTTGTCTAGGTAACACCTGTAAGTGATTAACATTGCAAGATCACAGATTAAGGTAAGGACGAGATAAACGATTCTAATACATTAATAACCAGTGTCACTGCCATACTGTTGAATGCAAGCATGGAAACGTGCATGCTTTGTGTTGTACAGGTGCCGGATGTCAGTTTGTGTGATGGAATTCCAAGCTTGTTTCACATGGTCTGTCATTACAGGAACAGTTAGTGCTGTTTGTGGACGACGCTGAAGTTGTCATCCCGTTATGTCCAATATGTGCTCGATTGGAGACAGATCAGGTGGTAGACCAGGCCGAGGAAGCAAACTCACCACTTTATAGTGCAACGTGATTTACAACAGGTGGCACGTATGCGAGCTTCATCCTGCTGGAAGACACGCCCTGGAGTGCTGTTGGGTGCGCATGGCAGCACAACAGGTCGAATGATCAGACTGACGCACAAATTTTCAGTCAGGGTGCGTGGGATAAAGAATGCTCCTGCTGTTATACGAAACCGTACCCTAGACCTTAACTCCAAGTGTAGGTCCAATTTGTCTAGGTCATATACAGGTTGGCTGCAGGCTCTAATCTGGCCTCCGAATTAACACACGGCCATCAGTGGCACCGAGGCAGAACCAGCTGTAAACAAGAAACAAAACAGGCCTCCACCCTGCCCTCAAAAGAGTTCGCTCTTGACACCGCTGAAGTCGCAAATGGTGTGGTTTTGGGTCGGCGAAATGCACACTGCAGGGCGTCTGGCTCTGAGCTGTCCCCTTGAAGTACCTATTTGTAAAAGTTCGTTGTGTCACTGTGGTGCCAACTGCTGCTCAAATTACTGCTGCAGATACAGAACGATGGGCGACAAACGTACGCTGAACATAATGGTCTTCCCTCAGGGTGGTGCCGTTTGGCCGTCCACAGCCTGGTCGTCTTGCGACTGTAGATTCCCGTGAACATTGCTGCCAACTGTCATGTGCGGTGGGTGTATTCCTGCCAAGTCCTTCTGCAATACCGCAAAAGGAAATCCAGTAACCCTGTTACTCGACCTAGTTGGAACTCAGTGATGTGTTGATAACAGTGTCTTCGTCGACTTTAAGACCTTCTTGATTAATATCAGCTCCCATTTCCAGTGTCAAAGGCAATAACGTACACGACCGTTACAGAGTGTATTTGAAGCAAAAATGATTTGCATCTTCATAGTGAAGCTCAAAGCGGCACTCTTATGCGACTGGCGCGAAATTTTAGTAGACATTATCTTTCAGACGCAGAAACATGTTTGTAAGCTTTCTTTTATGTCGCATAACTCTTTGGTGTTGCGATATTTTTCTGTCAGTGTACATTTATACATATCATAAATTAAAGTCTCACGTCACAATTTCTGTCTGTATGTCGTGGCTGATCTCAGGAACCCCTTTGGGATTTTGATAAGGTTGTCACTTATACAGGGTGACCAGAAACAGCCTGGAAAGCTTTTAAGGGTGTTGCATGGCAGGCTGCTCTGGGAAATAAATGTTATGAAAATAATTCGATACGATACACGGTTTCCGAATTCATTGGCAATTAAGTAAGTCAATCAGGCAGCTGCGCGCTGAAATACAGGTAGTCCGCAAGATACAGTTAACATTATTTCTCCTCATAGCGTAGATAGTAGCGCACGAGACTCCTCATTCTTTATCTCGGGTCGATGCTCACTACTGTCAGGTCAAATCTTTCTATCGATCTCTTGCCCAGTTTTAGGGAATCAAACGAGGATCACGTTTGGCGACGCCGTCCACGGTGGGCCGCTAGAATTTGCACGCCCATATGCCTAATAGCCTAACAGTATATCCGAAGTAGCGATGAAGTGGGGATTTTCTCGTACGACCATTTCACGAGTGTACCGTGAATATCAGGAATCCGGTAAAACACCAGACCTCCGACATCGCTGCGGCCTGAAAAACATCCTGCAATAAGAGGACCAACGACAGCTGAAGAGAATCATTCAACTTCACAGAAGTGCAACACCTCCGCAAATTGCTGCATGTTTCAGTGCCGGGCCATCAACAAGTGTCAGCGTGCGAACCATGCCACGAAACATCATCGATATGGGCTTACGGTGCCGAAGGCCCACTCGTGTACCCATGATGACTGTACAACGCAAATCCTTATGCCTCTCCTGAGCCCGTCAACGGCGACATTGCACTGTTGATGACTGGAAACATGTTGCCTGGTTCGACGAGTCTCGTTTCAAATTGTATCGAACGGATGGGTGTGTACGGGTATGGAGATAACCTAATGAATCCACGGACCTTACGTGTCACCAGGGCACTGTCCAAGTTGTTGGAGGCTCTGTAATGGCGTGAAGCGTGTACAGTTGGAGTGATATGGGAGCCCTGAGACATCTACTTACGACTCTGACAGGTGAAATGTACATACTGACCACCTGTATCCATTCGTGTCCAATTCCTGGAGCATAGTTGCTCCAGGAACACTCTTCCGCGTTTTATCACTTCCGCTGGCCATCAGACTCCCCAGACACGAACATTATTGAGCATATCTTGGATGCCTTGCAACGTGCTATTCAGATCAGATCTCGACCCCCTCGTATGCTTAAGGATTTATGTACAGCCCTGCATGATTCATGGTGACAGTTGCCTCCAACACAGCTTCAGACATTAGTCGAGTCCATGGCACGTCGTGTTGCGGCGGTTCTGCGTGTTCGCGTGGGCCCTTCACAATATAAGGCAGGCGTCAAAGTTTATTTGATTCTTCAGTGTAATGATGGATCTGAAATATATGTTTGTTATCTGCTCCATTTCTAATTGGCGTTTGGACTGACTTCTCGTTGAAATTATGGGAGTTACGGACTGGTCAGCCATACAGCTGGCGGCATCTAGCGGGAAGACCAGTAAATTGTCACCACACCTCCAGAGAGCAGTGAAGCTCGACCAGAATCTGTCTCTGCATATCGCAAACTAAAATTCCCCAGGCTAGTCCCAGGGAATTCTGTAGGAATACCCGCATTTTTTATGAAATAGACTGATTCACGGGTAAGGTTTGTCTATGCATATTATAAATTGAAGTTCCTCACGGCGTTTCCGTTTCTGCACGTGAAGATAACGACAGGAACTCGTAATGACTGCAATAGTAGCAGTAGCACTATTAGACAAATTCGTAGTCGTATATTATGACCCGACTTAAGTCTAAATATTGGTTTGCCGTCTTATGTTTTACTGCTGAAGTTGACTCACAAGGAGACATCACCAATTGCAACTCATACTTAAAAAGAAAAGAAAAGAGCACATTTGAAGATGGCAGCAACAGCAGTTGATCCTGCGCGAAAATTTGGGCCGTAATTCTGACAGTGCGCAGTTATGACCTCCTGAAAGTACAGCTTTCAAACTTTACGGCGCACAAGTCGTTTGTCACTCATTCTCTGTCCCCTACAGTCGCCTAATGCCCGAGCGCGAAGTTGGGCGCAGCGGACTGCCAAGAACCGCCATTCTGTTCGCGAGAAGTTGAAGACGAGGGAAGAGGATATAGTCGCCAACATGTTTGAAATATTTATGGAGAACATATGTTATCTATGCGATAAATATTAAGCAATATTACTTAGTAATGAACCAACTTCAAGAACAAACATGTTAAATATTACTTCAACAATATTCTCGTATCGGTGTCCTGCAACTATATATACGTCGCAAAAACAAAAATGAATAAACCCAAGCAACTCAAGAATTATTATGATATGACTGACTTTTGATTCACAATTTAATCATGCCAGTCACTTTGAGGAATAGCGCATCTGTAGCATAGGTACTTCGCTTTAACAGTGTCAATTTTAAAATTAAAAGAAAGGCTAACGTTCAACACCGATGTTAATAACTAAATAGCCTGCCTACTTCTCGCGTCAAAGACTCATTCATTATAATCATTTACGTAAATTGTGTTTGTGAATAGTAACACAAAAACGTTCCAAGCAACAAGGTCTCTGGCATCAGCTACAGGTTACTGACCGCGAACTTTGACGCAGTTACCAAAGCATGTTACCAATTTCAAAACAGTAGTTTACAAAACTCTAAAAACTCCACTGTACAGTACTTCCCTCTCGGCCGTTAGGCGGCTATCGTGGGAGGAACGGAACGAGTGACAAAGAAACGCTGCTCCCGAAAGTTTAAAAACTTTACTTTCAGGAGATCGTAACAGCGTACCGTCAGAATTATGGCCAATTTCTCGTGCTAGATAGAATACTGGGGGCGGTATTATGCAAGTGTGCTTCTTTCTCCTTAAAATATGAAATAAAGTTGATGATGATCTTTTCTCACATGGTATGACTGGTACTGGCCGAGGGCCAGGAACTGTAAATTATTAATGTCTTTACCCTGTTACGTTTATTACGGAAAAGGTTGCATTTTATTCTTTCACTGAATGGGAGACAGTTTTGTACTGAGTGTGTGGAGCACTACTTATGGATCTTCACGGTCCACAGGAATATTTTGTTTCATTGAAAGTGTATGTTATGTTAGCAGAAGTATTGTAAGTAGGCTGTTTAGGTTTTTATATTGGTAACGTCACGTAGCGCTCTGTATGAAAATCACTGGCTGTGCTGTGTGCAGTCTGTGGCTGGTTGGCATTGTTGTAATATTCGCTATTGTAGTTTTGGGCAGTTGGATGTGAACAGCACGTAGCGTCGCGCAGCTGGAGGTGAGCCGCCAGCAGTGGTGGATGTGGGGAGAGAGATGCCAGAGTTTTGAGAGCGGAAGGTCTGGACGTGTGTCCATCAGAGACAGTAAATTTGTAAGACTGGATGTCATGAACTGATATGTATATATTATGACTTTTGAACACTATTAAGGTAAATACATGGTTTGTTCTCTATCAAAATCTTTCATTTTGCTAACTATGCCTATCAGTAGTTTGTGACTTCAGTAGTTAGAATCCTTTATTTAGCTGGCGGTATTGACACTCGTTGTATTGCAGTATTTCGAGTAACGAAGATTTTTGTGAGGTAAGTGATTCATGAAAGGTATAGGTTATTGTTAGTCAGGGCCATTCTTTTGTAGGGATTATTGGAAGTCAGATTGCGTTGCGGTAAAATATTGTGTCAGTTTAGTGATGATCAGAATAAGTAAAGAGAGAAATGTCTGAGTACGTTCAGTTTTGCTCAGCTGTTCGAAAATCAAATAACGTGAGGGGTTTATCAGCACAATCATTCATAAATTTTTCTAAGAGGAGGTTTAAGTATTTAACTGTAACTTACACCTATTTTCTGTGAATTTCAAGCCTCTTACACAACGTCACATTGCCGATCATTTTATGTACGTCAACAACTCCTACGAAGGTATTACGTTTTTTTCTTTTTTCTCCCATTATGAAATGCTACGTCAGAATTTATCCGTCTTCCCACCAAGGTGATCGTGCTCCAACAAATCCTCAATTTTCTTCACATTTACTCTTTTTAACGATTTGTATGCATGAGGTATGAACCTCTTTCCTATTTCTCTGCCCGTGATATCTTTAGGACTGACCTGATGATATTTTACCCAAGATTAGGTAGCATGTCTGCAGTAACTTGAATAATCATTTCCCCTGATGAAGGAAAGTTATCTGCGTCTTCTGTCTTGTTTGATCGGAAGTCCGTAAGCCGTGGAAAAATTTATCACCGATTAACTTCCTGTCAGTGGACGGAACGTTTGCTATAGACAAGTCTGGCGAGCTCCGACACGAAACAATAATTATGCTACAAATCTGTCTGTTTGCAGAATTAATTATCCTAAGAGAATTTTATCCATAGTGGATGCTGTTGAACTTCGTGACTGTTCCGTTATAGGATGTAGAAAAATTTCCGCTACCAGTCACAATAAAAGTTTATTTGTTGGTCACAAGACCGGTTTTGGGTTTGCCCCCATCCTCAGGTGGTTTATACATTCATGTGCTTCATTTGTGTGTTTTTTTTTTTTGGGGGGGGGGGTTTGGTAACTTTGGCAGTGTTAATTGAAAATGGCCGTAAGGAAGAAATTGCAATCTTAGTAACAAATATTTCATACAGTCAACGGCGACTATAATGTCTTTTAAGAAATTCATGTACATGTTTATATCAATAAAGATGGTTCAAATGGCTCTGAGAACTATGGGACTTAACATCTGAGATCATCAGCCCCTAGAACTTAGAACTACTTAAGCCTAACTAACCTAAGGACATCACACACGTCCATGCCCGAGGCAGGATTCGAACCTGCGACCGTAGCGGTCGCACGGTTCCAGACTGAATCGCCTAGAACCGCTCGGCCACTCCGGCCGTCCAATAAAGATGAAGCACCATTATTATAAGCATCTTTATTATAATGATGCTTTATCTTTATTGATCACCAGAAAAATAAACAGGTACATGAATGTATAAACACCTGAGGATGGGCACAAGCCCGTAACCGGTCGTGTGGCAATAAATAATCTTTTATTGTAACTGGTAGCGGAAATTTTTCTACACCCTGTTAGTGATTCATTCCATCAAATTAATAAGGGAAAGTAGAAGGAACAGTCTGCACGTAAGCAAAAATTATTCTAGAAACATTCATAATTAGCAAAGTAAAACCTACTGTTTGTAACGGTGCCATAGATTATCTACTTTTACCGTACTAAATCATTTTAAGTGTAAAATACAGTGCAAAGAAATTTAATTGAAAATATTCCAAAGATACTCTTGCGCACGATTCCTCATCTCATACAGTTATTATTTGCAGTGATTGGGCAACTGTGCCCTCGAGAACTAAAGTTAAACATTAAATACACATGAGTGAAAAATCGCCATTTAAATTTAAATATATCTACCAGTTTACATTAGGATATTTGAATATTGAAACGAATTTAAACAGGAACGAGGAAGGTGTGATCACTTTCATTACAACAAAATTTAGAATATCTATTTCTTGGATAAGCAGTGATCCCAAACATAGTTTTCTCCAGTGCATGCAGCATGTTTCTAAGTAGAGCAGCCAGCACACCTGTAAAACAATTCTTTTTTTTTTTTACCCACTTCACCACAGACCAACATAACTCATCAGCTTCTTACTATGTGATATCAATGCGCCAGTAAACGATTATTATGATCATCTTCATCGTCATCATCACCAATAATGGAAACGTCTCATACCTCTGGTGATTTTAGTTTTTCTTCCTTCTGGTTATCTTTCCCTCCTTCTCTGGCTGCTCAATAAAGCAACCACGTACGTTCTTGTTTATCAACCCTGTCCGTTGTTTCTTTAATTCCTTACTCTTTTTTTCATCTCCGCGTTTTCCTGTTTCCTATTAGCCCACCACTACCCTACTTTACTGTTATAGACTAACGCAATCTGACCTTGTCTGTCAAATTATTATATTTAGGCAGAAAATCTAGCCAGTAATATAAGGTTTTAACGACACTTTCGGATAAATCAGTAATAAGAGTAAGCTTACAATCTTATATGCTGAAAGTAAGAAAAAACTGGGCTGTTTCGTTCGCCTTATATGCATTATTTCACAGCTTAATGGCGCCTGTCTTCTTATTCCACTTCGTTAATTGCAGGAATCAGAAGAGGGTAACAATAGTTAGAAGTTGTTATGTTTACCACGATATTGAAATGAATGCGTACGATTACCCGCTGCGTACAGTTGTCCAACTCTTCTATAAGCCGTCGGTAGTTTGAAACGTTGAGCGCCGAGTTCATCGTGCTGCTGGACGCTCAGAACCGATGCGACTTGTGCACATGGTACGTCTTCTCAACGTACTATACGCCATAGCAGCGCGCTCCAGCGGCAGTTGGCTGTATCCGGTTTGCACATAACGCTGTTTACGAAATGGACGGGCGTAAAATCCCTACATTAGCTCTATTAAAACACACGTTTGCTTCCTTGCCCTTATGCTAGCCATGTTATTCTGTGGTACAGACTTCAGTATCCATGAACACATAGAGCAGAAAGGAAAGAACCATGTCCAGTCAATAAGGAAACTGGCTTGTACAAGTTCCATTACAAATACTGCGATAAAAATTTACAAAACTTCTCCGAGTAAAAAACAATGATTTCCTCATTCTCACTTTTTAGTAAAATCCGAAGGTCATTCTTACTTGAACAGTGTTCCTACTCAGCAGCAAAATCTTTATAACGTGTGAAATACAAAACTTAAAACAAGAAAGTGCAAAATATCTTAGAAAGTGTAAAATATCTTGCTGAAAGTAGTGCAAGCCGTCGTGTAGATTAAACCAATCGAAAAAACTCACCCCTCAGAATAAGTGCACTTATATTTACATAACATCGATTATTATAGAATATACTTATTAGATTAGTAAAAGTCATGTTGTATCAGAACCCATTGGAAAAAGCATAGGCCAGTTAAAAAAAGTTTGGGTCTAGTAAGACGCGAACGAGCAACACATCAACCGATACCTTATGATCCTGCGAGTGTGCTTATTGCGTTATACCGACTATAGCCGTTACGTCTCCTGAAAGACTTAATCGTATGTACACTCCTGGAAATGGAAAAAAGAACACATTGATTCCGGTGTGTCAGACCCACCATACTTGCTCCGGACACTGCGAGAGGGCTGTACAAGCAATGATCACACGCACGGCACAGCGGACACACCAGGAACCGCGGTATTGGCCGTCGAATGGCGCTAGCTGCGCAGCATTTGTGCACCGCCGCCGTCAGTGTTAGCCAGTTTGCCGTGGCATACGGAGCTCCATCGCAGTCTTTAACACTGGTAGCATGCCGCGACAGCGTGGACGTGAACCGTATGTGCAGTTGACGGACTTTGAGCGAGGGCGTATAGTGGGCATGCGGGAGACCGGGTGGACGTACCGCCGAATTGCTCAACACGTGGGGCGTGAGGTCTCCACAGTACATCGATGTTGTCGCCAGTGGTCGGCGGAAGGTGCACGTGCCCGTCGACCTGGGACCGGACCGCAGCGACGCACGGATGCACGTCAAGACCGTAGGATCCTACGCAGTGCCGTAGGGGACCGCACCGCCACTTCCCAGCAAATTAGGGACACTGTTGCTCCTGGGGTATCGGCGAGGACCATTCGCAACCGTCTCCATGAAGCTGGGCTACGGTCCCGCACACCGTTGGCCGTCTTCCGCTCACGCCCCAACATCGTGCAGCCCGCCTCCAGTGGTGTCGCGACAGGCGTGAATGGAGGGACGAATGAAGACGTGTCGTCTTCAGCGATGAGAGTCGCTTCTGCCTTGGTGCCAATGATGGTCGTATGCGTGTTTGGCGCCGTGCAGGTGAGCGCCACAATCAGGACTGCATACGACCGAGGCACACAGGGCCAACACCCGGCATCATGGTGTGGGGAGCGATCTCCTACACTAGCCGTACACCACTGGTGATCGTCGAGGGGACACTGAATAGTGCACGGTACATCCAAACCGTCATCGAACCCATCGTACTACCATTCCTAGACCGGCAAGGGAACTTGCTGTTCCAACAGGACAATGCACGTCCGCATGTATCCCGTGCCACCCAACGTGCTCTAGAAGGTGTAAGTCAACTACCCTGGCCAGCAAGATCTCCGGATCTGTCCCCCATTGAGCATGTTTGGGACTGGATGAAGCGTCGTCTCACGCGGTCTGCACGTCCAGCACGAACGCTGGTCCAACTGAGGCGCCAAGTGGAAATGGCATGGCAAGCCGTTCCACAGGACTACATCCAGCATCTCTACGATCGTCTCCATGGGAGAATAGCAGCCTGCATTGCTGCGAAAGGTGGATATACACTGTACTAGTGCCGACATTGTGCATGCTCTGTTGCCTGTGTCTATGTGCCTGTGGTTCTGTCAGTGTGATCATGTGATGTATCTGACCCCAGGAATGTGTCAATAAAGTTTCCCCTTCCTGGGACAATGAATTCACGGTGTTCTTATTTCAATTTCCAGGAGTATAGATTATTAACTGACATTTAATTTTAAAAAATTTTCACTATTATCGCTTTTCTTACAGATCCACCATAGGACGTTATTTTGAATCGTCGTACTTACATGATACTGATGTTACAATAATCCTCTCTCGTCATTTTATTAAAACATATAATATAATTAACGACGTGTTTTCGAGAGATCCTCAGTTTGCTGATCATTATAAACGCTACACATACATACGGACTTTAACTGAAAGCCGACATGGTGTCTCGCGGCTGTGTCCTGAAGCTAAATGGCGTGCATACTTCTAAATAACACTCCGTCTCCAGGCCCCGAGTGGCCTACCGGGGCCATCCGACCGCCGTGTCATCCTCATTGGAGGATGCGGATAGGAGGGGCGTGGGGTCAGCACACCGCTCTCCCAGTCGTTATGATGGTATTCTTGACCGAAGCCGCTACTATTCGATCGAGTAGCTCCTCAATTGGCATCACGAGGCTGAGTGCACCCCGAAAAATGGCAACTGCGCATGGCGGCCTGGGTGGTCTCCCATCCAATTGTCGACCGCGCCCGACAGCGCTTAGCTTCCGTGATCTCACGGGAACCGGTGTGTCCACTGCGGCAAGACCGTTACCCAACGTCCAAATGCACATATAGAATGTCTGTCACGTTTAATATTGTTCCGCCCGTTCAGAAAGTCTCCCCAGCACAGCTTTTTCCACGCTGTGACATCAGTAACACGGCAAGCTCAACTGTCAATGTTCGAATGCACAGTCCGTGTGCCGACGGCTGTATCCATAAGAGTCCACACACATTTACATTCGTTCATTGCACTACTAAACGTATTTCGCTTTCTAGACTTCAGTTTAGTGCTTAGGAGAAAACAGCGCAGAAGATATACTGGATACATTTTGTAGTTCGGTGGGACAGTGCGGCGTAGCACAGTTACAGTTATAGGATGAGAAAGATTGCGAGTGCAGCTGTGATGGCATCGACACTTGGAGCGGTCGCAGATAAGGCGGAATTACAGAGGAGAGCTGCTGGCTGCGTGACGTGACTATTCGAGGTGGCTTTGCACGCACCTTCACAGCCACCAATTGTAAAGAATTCTGGTAGCGTGGAGCGAGGAATGTGATTCGTATCTGTCGCAGTAGAGGGTATGAATGCCACAATCAAGGTCCATTAACAGTCCTGAAGTGGTACTTCCATCAAAAGTCCCGAAAAGCGTTTCGTATAAGTTCATTAACCAGAAACTGAGTCAATTACCAAAATAGCTTTCTAGGGTTATAATATTTGCACTTGACTTAATATTCAGCACATTACTCACAACCACTGATAAAGTTGCACATCAGACGTCAACACGCATGGAGTTACGATGATATTTTTCTGAAGATCTGTCACTCAGCGATGTAGGAAGGTAGCGCAAGTGGCGAAAACACTAGATTTGGATACCAGAAGACTGACCCTAGAGAAACTGAATCCTTCAGTGTTAATTTGTGGACTGACATCTTGTAAGAATCTGCATATGGCGGGTGGCTCAATTTAATCACTCTTGTCGATTGTTGCCGCCAGTACATCATTATGTCTGGAATATCAAAATGGGAAAGGTTTTACAAATATCGCTACTTGTCATAAAATTTGTCCACTTCTTAGATTATTTTTGAGGTTACTTCTCATCATCAAGCTATAAGAGCAGTGCAAAATTTTTAAATACAGTAGATATTAAAGTGTCTTTGTATACTTTTGACATGTGCTGCGGCCATCCTGTGGGGGAAAAGAAGGATAACCTAACAAGAGGTTATGTCACTTTGTATGTTGGTCTGTCAATCTCATGAAAAATATTTAAATTATAAATCAATTGTTGTTGTGGTGAGGCAGTCCTCTTATGATGTATTGATGTACATCAGTGTCTATGGCTCTTTTGAACTTGTTAGCCAGTGTTCACAAGCTTATCAAGGTAATTTGAAACATAACAGCACAAACAAATCAACTACACAGAAAGCAAGATGGCAGTCTACACGAAGCTAATGTCTTTTTGACTATCAGTATATCGATAATGATGTGTTCAGTCACTTGCAATGTCTTCTGCACATCTACCATTCACACCATTCATGTTGGCTGGCAGATATCATCTACCATATATAAAAAGCAGAGTGTATCTCTCCCAAACCCCTGAATCGATTTCAGCCAATAGTAGCGTCACAAGTATTAACACTATGGGGTTTATAACATCCTAACTCGAATAGGAGCAGAGATACAGGCAAACACTTGCTTTTTCTAGTCCCTGGCATATAGGTTGCCCTACACAAGAGGTATATTGTGTGAAAACAGCCACATCAAGTAGCTTTGCAGGGTTGTCTACATGGCAAAGGCAAGAAATGGTTTTCTGTGTCCTGACACATAGGTTGCCCTGCATGACAAGCTAGTCATGTTGGAGTAATATCAGCTTGCTTTATCAACCTGCTTTGCACGATGGGCTGTACATCAGAGGCAAATTAATGATTTTGAAGCCCCTGATATGTAGCCCTGCGTAACAGACATGTTGTGCAAGCAGTGTCGGCCTGTGTTATTGAAGTATATTGCAGTGTGCTAATGAGTATGTCTGGGGACAGACCGTAATGGACAGAGGAGGGGATGGATAGAACAAGGGAGTGGAGGGTTAGATGGTTCAAATGGTTCAAATGGCTCTGAGCACTGTGGGACTTAACGTCTGAGATCATAAGTCCCCTAGAACGTAGAACTACTTGAACCTAACTAACCTAAGGACACCACACACATCCATCCCCGAGGCAGGATTCGAACCTGCAACTATAGTAGTCGCATGGTTCTGGACACTGAAGCGCCTAGAACCGCTCGGCTACCGCCGCCGGCGGAGGGTTAGATGCATGAGGCAGGTAGAAGGTATAGAGCGGCGATCGGCAGATGGAAAACAAAGGGGGATGTGGAAGTGGAAAGAGAGGGGGGGAAGATGATATGGTCAGAGGGAGGGTGAAGGAATATATGATCAGAGAGTGGAGGAAATGGACAAGAAGAGGGGGGAGGAAAGAATGAAAACACCGAAAGTCTGGGGAAGAATAGATAGGCTGATAGAGGTGGGAATATGAGGATGAGGTGGAGAGACAGATGGTGGAAGACAGGGAAGAGGTGTTGTGTTCTCTATGTTTCCAACAAATACATGATGCATGGCGAAGCTGTGAATAAAAGTTATATGTATATAAATGCCTCAAGAACAGAGTTAGTATTTAAAATTTTGTCATGTCAACAGCAGACCAACACACAAAGTGACATTGCCTTCTCTCACTCCACAGGATGAGTGCAATACATACCCAAACTGTACAAAGAAAAGTCAAAATCTATGTGCACTGCAGCCTGATGATATGTAACCTTGAGACATGTTGCTAATTAAATAATTTAAGTACTCAACGAAATGTATGATTGGTAAAGGTAATTAATTGTAAAACCTATTCATATTTTTGAGAATGTCAGTATTGCTTTAAGTTACTGTATAGTTACTGTACTAAAGAGAGGAAGAGAGGGAGACAGACAGAGATAGAAACCGGAGATCAGGATTAACGAGGATCGGATGAACGGGATTCCAATGCTGTTTTCCCAATAATCAGTTTCCTTTTTAAAAACTGACTTTACTTTTTGACTTGCTCTTAAGTTAGCCGGACCGTTTACACAATATGCGAAAGAGTGACAAGAAATTTCTTGCGAAATAGCGGTATATGCTTACCTCCCTAGTTATCACGAAAGGAATTACCTGCGGAGGAAGCGAGAGACAAGATGAAGCGTCACCACCGCCGCCGCCGCTGCAGCGATGCGCAGTAGCAGGGTGTTCGGGGCGCGGTATCTGGCGGCGGCAGGGCGGCCGTACGTCCCTATCTGTGTCGGCTGACCTGTTTTCTTCTTGCCACGCCCTGCTGGCGCCGCCCCCGCACCGGGCCACCGTTCCTCACCGCCGCCCCGCCGCCCCCGCCGTGCACGGCGACAAACGGCAGAGTGGGGCGGCGCCTTGTTTGCGCCGTGTACCGCTAGCCAAATTGTCTGCCGATGCCAGCACGGTCGCCATCTTTCATCGCAGCCTTTTGTCCTCCGCCTCGGTTTCCCTCCGGTTGCGTACGGACCGCAAACTGTACCGCAGTCCACCGCGTGTTTCTATTGCTTAGGATCCTTTCGAGCTCTATAACGGCCAAATATTCCCTGGTGCTAACAATTTCGTGATTTATCGACACTCCTATATTTTATTCCACCACGGCTGCAGTACGACTGCAAACTGTTGTACAGTGGCGTAAAGCTACATTCCGGCAGATAGCTTCTAATATAAGTGAATTTCTGGAGAGAAAGATAACATGCCGTACTAACAATAGATACCAAAGTAAAGGTTTGAGAAATTTTTAGAGAAGTGGCTGCTTGCTTTAAAAAAATAAAATAAAATAAAGAGAATGAGGATTGAATCCCGACCGCTAAAGTTCGTGCTTTTATAGTTTGTCTTGAGTAGATCTCGGCTATAAGGACCTAAAGCTAATATATCTACAAAAATTTAATTTACCTCTATAAGAATCGTGACAGTGGCCAAAGAATATGCATCCTAATGATTTGAGTACTGCCTTATAGGTAATCTCTAGTCTCTAATTACGGTAAGACATATCCCATCTTCTTCATTCATATACAAGTGGATGATAAAGTTTTCAGCATCTGTCTGTATATTATCAGATCCGTAGTTTCAGATGAAAAAAATGAAAACAGCGTCTTCTTCCACTCCGTTTTCGTGTATTGTACCTACGATGTGAAGTTCGTAATGCATTGCGTGCAAAACTCATGAATCTGGCTCGACTGTTCCAGTATTGATTTCGTACATATATTTGTTCCACACAACTACAGTATGGTAGACTACATTCTGGGAACTAAAAGATTGCCATATAATTTGTATTTATCTTTATGTGTGTTCAACAGACTTATAAATGCAGTCCCACTCACAAGGGCTTGTCTAACCCTACGTGTTGAAATCTGCCCCTGCATTTTTTGTACGGGGAGAATACACTGAAAGAAATACAATGTCAAGATTATAGCTGCTATGACTTGCTACAAATACATTTCAAGAAAATGTCAAAATCTGCCAAATTCGTAGCTCACTAGGCGACGGGTGGAATGTTTACCTCTGCTGTAACTGTAGCAGACAGCGCATGCACAAAATGGCTGGTTCATGTCGTTGGTTGACGCCACATCGGTAAACAAATAATACGGCGCAAAGCGATGGTAATTTGTACAGTTAATTTCAGTTCCATAGATAGTTACTCTTTGTTCAAATTTTCAGCCCATTTAATATCCATGATAAATAGTAGTTGTCTTTGTAGTATCGCTAAGTTTTAACAATGGAGATAAAACTTAATTAATTTTCTTTGTGATTCCTCCGTGTGCTCTTGCTAATAGCAGTTGTCTTCGTGTGGGCTTGAGAGTTTCACATTAATGTGGAGTCCAGTTAATATTTTCAACCTTTCAAAGATGAAATATGAAGAACGTGGTACGCTATCGAAATCAGCTACTTATCCTGAAGACCTCAATATGTGCTATTATTACTAGATAATTTTAAAACATTCATTTGAATGATGTCACATGTCCTTACAAATTGTGGAAGCAATACAGGAAACAGGAAATACCCCGCAACAATCCATGAATGGTGGTTAGTACGATGATTGTTGTGTGAAATCAAGTCCATAGCAAAAACAGAGTGCCTTCTAAGTACAAAGAAAACGTGTAGAGTAATAAATTGCAGTGGAAAATAAAAGGCTATAAAGTGTTTGGGCCAGCGAATGAGGACGTAAATGCTTACATATAAACAGTGCTCAAAGGCAGTTTCGTATCACAAAATCGGAACACGAATTGTATAAATAGAAGAACGTTTTACAGTTAGTGTGACATATGCCGGAAAATGAAACTTGCAAAAGTGTGAAATAAAAACTATTCTAACGATTTAGAACTATTCGCGAGAGTCATTACACTAGTACCAAAAAGAAATATACGTACTGGGCGCTCTGAATTGCAAGTGAGATGAACACTACCGATTTCCAGGCTTCTTCTACCTACTTAAACAGATTCAAGAAATTGCACGGAAGAGGAAGTCGAAAAATTACGAATTTTACCTGAACTAAATGTGTAGAGGTGACGTCATTAGTAGCTAATATTATAGAGAAATTAGTAGCTGAATTGAAGACGAAGCTTCTTATTAGCTCCTTAAATACTGCGCACTTTTATCATTTCGAGAGATAAGAAGAGTCGCTTGCGCAAATGATGATTGCTATGACAATCGTATACGACAAAACCAGTCATAGATGTTAGTGAGTTACTGTTTCCAGATTATTATCTGCCTTCAGGAACATAAAGGCAAATGAGGACCAAAGATAAAAAAAGCCTGTTTTCTTTCTAAAATTTTGTAATCGATGAAGAAAAATCAGGAAAAATGGAGAAGAATAATTTTCAATGGTACAACCGAAACGTCTTCTTCCCATTTGGAGAAAGTAATTCATTGCTTTTGTTGGACTCCTGGCCTGGACACATTGACAGTGTAATTCCGCCTCTTGATAAAAAAAAATTTGCAACAGTCTAAAATATTTTTCAAAAAACTGTCGAGAAATATAATTTCCGTTAGCTCTTGGGCATTTCAGGATTATCAGCGGAACAGTATTATTAAACTTCAGTCATTTCTACAATCTACAGCATTTTTCAGAAAACTGCCGGGAAATATAATTTCCGTTAGCTCTTTGTCATTTCAGGTTTATCAACGGAACATTATTATTAAACTGCAGTCATTTCTGCATTGACAGTTTGCACCGAGCGAGGTGGCGCAGTGGTTAGCACACTGGACTCGCATTCGGGAGGACGACGGTTCAATCCCGTCTCCGGCCATCCTGATTTAGGTTTTCCGTGATTTCCCTAAATCGTTTCAGGCAAATGCCGGGATGGTTCCTTTGAAAGGGCACGGCCGATTTCCTTCCCAATCCTTCCCGAACCCGAGCTTGCGCTCCGCCTCTAATGACCTCGTTGTCGACGGGACGTTAAACACTAACCACCACCACCACCACCACAGTTTGCATCACCACATTTCATGAATTTGAGCACGTACGACTGGTACGGTACGCACACAACATGCAGAACAACGGCCGTGACCATTTGTTACTCCATTCCAGTTCTGTCTAAATAAAATTGGTATTTACTGTGAAGTGCACGAATGCATTAATTTCTCTTTTATGAATTGAGCCTGGTGTAAGGAAGGGTTTTTTTTCTTCATTCAACTGACACTTCCATTTTTGTGACAAATAAACAACGAAGTGTATTTCATTGCTAGCAAAATATACATTATTGAAAAATTATCATAAGAAGTGTGCCACAGGAAGTTATGTAAGATATTTAATGACAACAGATTAAAGTCCCGATTGATGGAAGTCGTCTGTATAGAACATCAAATGCAAGATATTCAAAAGACTAATGATTACAGACATTTCTGGTATATTTTAATGCTTAAAATTCACGTGTGTACACTTTGGACTTCGCGATTTGCAGACTTACATTCTCTTGTCACGGCTGTCTCTGTTCATCCGTCGATTCGCGTCAGGTAGCAAGGGCACTTCAAGTGTAACGGCCATCATTTCAACATAATCAGACAGTAATTTCCATTTAAAACAGTCTTGGTTGCAACCAAGAATGTTTGTAATTCAAATATTTTACTGTACCGGACAGCCTAATGGACTGGAAGGTATATTTTACGAGAAACGGAAAGTCTTCTCATTATGAAGGCGTGCTCCAGAAACGAAGAGAATAGAGACAATCAACAGTAAAATAAAATACCCGCCTGACGGACTATAACACACTATCTAGGAGAGTGATTGATAGCCTAAGTCTCACATATTCTTTCTGACAGAGTTTCCACTGCAGTCCCCGAGGAAGGCAGGGGTCCAGTTCGAGCCCTCCTGCAATATCTCCAGTTCCAAGCGATGCTGTTGCTGTCTACGTGTCGTTACACTAATTTCATTCTTTTCCTGACCAGTTGGAGATTTCAGTACATGGAACTGAACGCACCTGTTTGTCGTTGATGTACCTGAGCCTCAGACCCACATTTCACTTCCAAGCTAAAACAAGTATGCTAGCCCAAATCGTTTAAAAAGTAATATTAAAAGGTTTAATACTGTAGCTTGAGATCATTATTTAATTTTACGTTCCTTACGATAGTGAACGCTGTTTGCTGCCCTCAACTATGATCACGGTGGCATTAATGTACAGCTTTCACTGGAAGAATACATATTATAATTACATACAAATAATACGAGTACTCTTTCAATGTTTGTGTAACTATTCGTGCATTTATTTCGCCTGACATTCAGGACGCTTCTTAAATTCAATAACACATCCTTCTTTAGCATTACAGTATGCGTAGCAGTTCAGAAGTACATAATAGTAATACTAATAATAGATACAATAATAACTACTTCATATTTCAGAAATTTCATTCTTATTAACGTTGAATTACGCAATTTCCTCATTGTGTTTTTCACTAATGCGAGTAATGACATGTAACAGAAATAAGTGGCAACTGTACAGAAGAAATCAAATCAGAGGAATAAGTTTTTTTTTTTGTTTTTTTTTGTTTGGGAAAGAGCGTGAAATGATATGTTAAGCAGCGGTCTCAACTTTTCAGTGCTCCTGGTACCACTTCCACTCATGGCTTTCAACATCCCCTCCCCCCCTTCCTCATACAACAACAGAGTATCTGGACATAAAGCTATCGGTGAAGATATTGTTTTGCGAGCTGCAACTAAGCCGGCAGAAAGTATGTTTGGAGATAACTTCCCAAACAGTTTCAATCCACGCCTCTATCAAATGATACTGTTGCCCATAGAATAGCTGATGATGTTCAGCTTCATCTTTCCACGTAGTTTCGTGACAAACTGTTTTCAATTCAGTTCGATCAAGCAATACAGATGCTCATTTCAGTACATAAGTTCGATTTCGTGATGGTATGTCAGCAACAGAATTACTTTTTTGCAAACCAATAAAACGGAAATCAACTGCACCCTCATTATTTACTATCTTAAATGATTTTATGTACATGGCAAACATAGAATGAATAACTACTTCGGAATGTGGACCGACGGTGCACGTTCAGTGTCTGAAAGATTTCATCGTATACAAGAACTTGTGAAAAAAAAATCATCACGGTTTGTCCCAAACCATTCCGTTATCGCAGAGTAATGGTTTCCAAGGAATTGAGCCCTCAATTAGATACTGTACAAACGACGGCGGTAACAATTGTGAATTCAAAAATAGAACCCTAAGATCAAGAATTATTTCCGCAGTTTGTAAAGGCATTGGTGCACCACAGTTAGCGTTACTGTTTTATTGCGAGACAGGATTGTTGTCACTTGTTTATGAATTAAGAAATGAAATAGCTATTCTTCTAGGAAAGGAAAGCCGACCCGAAGACGAAAATTTGAAGATGATTTATTTATGAGAAATCGAGCTACTTGGTCGATATATTCGATAAATTAAGTATCTTGAAACTATAACTGCAAGAAGCAGACACACATATGTTGGAAACGTCTGATACAGTTAATGCATTTTGGAGAAAATTGGAGTTGTGAAGCAGAAATTTAAAACAAATATCCTATAAATGTTCGTAGAAGTGTTTAAACGAGCAACGCTGAAGAAGGGGTCTAAAAGAATCGTTTTTGTAATTACCGAAAATGATTAAACCCCGCTGGGAGATAATTTCAAGAAGTAGTTTCTTGCTGAGGAAACCTTGGTGGCGAATTACGAGTGGGTTAAGAATCCGTCTCAAAATAATCTCAAAGATCTCTCAGCTGTCGAAGAAGAAATCTTTAAAGAGTTCACGATAAGTGACGAGATCAAAAGAAAATTTAGTAATAAATTGTTCTTTGAATTTTGGGCAGGAGTGGTTAATGAGTTTTCTGCTCTGAAAATAAGAGCATTTCGTGTACTTTTACCATTTTCAATTTCCTACTTCAGCGAATTCGGATTTTAAGCATAAGCTGCTTTGAAGACCAAAACAGATCTTAACTAAACATAGAAAAAGAACTCCTAGTGTCTGTTTCTAGTATTAAACTCTCCTTCGAAGAAGTTCGCTCTGCAAGCGAGGCCCAAGGGAGTCACTGATAATTACTAGTTATTCTTAATTTATCCTTGAAAAGTTAATTATTAAATGTACTGACCAACACTGATACAGTCCTATTATAAGTGAAGTATATCAATACGAATGTGAATTTTAATTTTTCATTATGTCAGAATGTATTTTTCTCTGAAAATTCCTGGCAGATTAAAACTGCGTATCGTACGGGGAGACGAACTCGTGACCTTTGCCTTTAGCGGGCGAGTGGTCTGCTAACTGAGCTACCCAAGCGCGACCTACCACAGCTTCAATTCTGCCAGTACCTCGTCTCCTACATTCGAAACTTCACAGAAGCTCTTCTGCGAACCTTGCAGAACTAGCTGTCCTAGAAGAAAGGATACTGCGAAGATATGGCTTAGCCACGCCGTGGGGGATGTTTCCAGAACGAAATTTTCAGTCTGCAGCGGAGTGGGCGCTGTTATGAAACTTCCTGGCAGATTAAAACTGTGTGCCGGACCGAGACTCGAACTAGGGACCTTTGTCTTTGGCGGGCAAACGCTCTACCAACTGATCTCCCCAAGCACGACTCACGACCCGTCATCACAGATTAAATTCTGACAGTACCTCGTCCTCTTTCTTCCAGGAGTGCTAGTTCTGCGAAGTTCGCAGAAGAGCTTCTGTGAAGTTTGGGAGGTAGGAGACGAGCTACTGCCAGAAGTGAAGCTGTGATGATGGGTCGTGAGTCGTGTTTGGGTAGCTCAGCTGGTAAAGCATTTGCCCGCGAAAGGCAAAGATTCCGAGTTCGAGTCTCGGTCCGGCACACAGTTTTAACCTGGCAGGAAGATTAATACCAGCGCTCACTCCGCAGCAGAGTGAAAATTTTATTCTATATTTTGCTCTGCTTTTGTTTCAGTAAGTTAATCAGTTTTTGAACTCATATTTTTTTTCTTTTCAATAAGTTCCCGCCCCCCCCCCCCTCAATTGTGCTACAACCAGATGAAACTACAGTCATCTGTCCACAACCGTGAGTTGTCTCGTTGCTCTGGGACATGTCTCATCTGAACTGCAAAAGATGAAATTAATAAAAAAAAAATTACTTGGAACAGTACTTTTCCGTAGGAATGCTTGATAATTTACGACTGTCATTGACTCATAAAGCATCAATTTATGTATTAATTAAGTAACGCTTCTCTTAAAGTGCAATTTTCAACATTTACAAAAGTGCATTTCCATTTCAGACTTGAATAACTCTTTAGCCCTAGTCAGTGATGTTGACTGCTTCAGCAGAGGTCACAAACTGGTCCACACCACTTCCATTGACCTCTTTGACATGGCGTTGATGTCCTAAGAGGTGCTATGTTTTCTTCAATCTCTTATCATTTGTCGTCGCAAACTGTAGCGAGACTTCACTAATGTCTGCGGTATCGATGAGCGTTGCGACTTTGGCGTGGTGCTGCGATCTTTGGACAATGCAACACATTGAGTGTTACCACGCACCCCTAGGGTGGGTGAATGGGTGCCTCACAGATTGAGAACAGTTGGGTTAAGTTAGCAGATGAGATGGAAGAAAGAAAGAAAATCATAGATTGGGCAGAGATACTGGTTCCTACTGGAAAGGAAAAGAGGTAAGTTGTGCAGAGGGGGCGGCTATGCTGAAAACCTTTATCTCCTTTCGCAATCAGGGTATTGTTTCCTGAATCAGCCCTCTTTGTAGTCTCGGTTGTATATGGATCTCACCATGAGATGAGAAGAATCCTGTATCCAACCCTTGACTAACTGGAAGTCTGCTAAAAGCAGGGCAAACATTCTTCTTACTCGATCGGGTTAACAATTTATCGCTGCGAAACAATTACACAAGAATGGATTCGAATATTGCTAATCTATAATAACGATCCGCCCAGACAGATGGGCGTCGGAAATTGTTTCAATGGCATCCCCTCCCCTCCTAAAATGCGAGTTAAATTGGGCACCTAAATGACGCGCGGGCCGAGGCAGCGACGGGAAAAGACAAAGCACGACAGATCGGGGGCGGTGGCGCGGAATTTATAGCTCCCCCTCCCTTGCCGTCTGCTGCCACCTCTTCGGGAGGGCGCAAATGAAGTTCCTTGTGCGGACTGAATTAGGCGCGCCCAAATTAAATTTCACGATTGACTTCTCCGAGAATCTCGGCACCCTTCACTAACCTCTTGAAGCTGGACACAGTCTCAGACCGAAGTCGCCTTCTGTCGAGTCTCCACCCTTCTTCTCCAGATAGCGCTGAATGTTCCCTGCTGAAGGTTAAGTTACACCAGTAGCGTATTAAAAGGTAAAAGGTAAAATGTCTACATATGGCCCCGCATTATGCAGTATTACAAGTGTCGATCTGACTTTCTTTTAACCTCAGTCATCGGAATCTATGTTCTTAGAAACCTTACGGTCTTTTTTTCCAATTTTCAGGAATTTATTTCCATTATCATGTGATGTCTACGTATGTGTTGTTCTCTCTGTCTTGCCCTATAGTTCTCTTTTCGTGGTTTTATTGCAGTCGGAAATATGAAAATTTTAATCTCACGATTTTTATACGCTGATGTTAATGAATAGAAATTTTTGTTCATATGATTACAGATATTACACCCCTTTGTGGTTTTACTGCAGTCGGAAATATGAAAATATTAATCTTACGATTTTTATACGCTGATGTTAGTAAACAGAAATTTTTGTTCATATGATTACAGATATTACACCCCCTTCATTGTGCAAAAATTCACTCACATCGTTTGTTTAAGTGAAATCGAAATATAGTTGCAAGGCATTACTACACTATGGGTTCCCAAAGAGTTCAGTTTTTCGTAGATTAGTCTACATTATTTACATCAATTTGTCGCTTGAAACTTCTGTCGTTATCACCATAGACTACTTACAAATATCAATTATGGTTTATTATTATTTTAATATTTTGTTGCAAATGTTGGGAGGAATGTTTGAAAGAATGATGTTATTTGTGAGTATACAATAGTTATTATATACAGGAGAAAAATCTGAAGATATTAATCGATTCACTATCTAGCTTGTCATTGAGAATTTTGTGCCATGACCTTTTGTGTTCTCCAGTTCCCCCACTAAGTTCATTGTACGTCACTTTTGCAAGGGTTGGAGTTTTGTAAGATATTCCTGATGTAATCTACGAATAATGGAACATTTCTTACTCTCTTCAATACTTTCGGTAAAGAATGTGAGTGATGATTTACGTGAGGATAAATGTCTGCACCACGAAAGAGAGACAGTCTGTAAGCAGATACACAAAATACACTATCGTTTAATTTTAGAGTGTATAAATCAGTAGATTTATATTTTTCGATTTGAATAAATACCACAAAAAGACGATTGCAGGGCAGAACAACAAACTCGAAAACTTCCTAAATTTTACCAGTATAAATAATTGCATTTATTAATGGGAATAATTCCTGAAACACGTAGTCTTTTTTATGGAGAAAAAACGTAATTCGCACAATATTTTACTATTAAATCCTTATTTTCTTTTTCCATGTGACTTCTTAAACTACAGTAAATGGAGTCAACACCTAATGTCAGTTGTAGGGACCAATAAACAACTAATAGGCAAGTTTCTAAGCTACCATTGTTTTAACAATAACATATGATAAATTTTAAAAAATGTCGCATCTCAAACTGCCTTTTAGTGGTGGTTTGCGAAACTCTTCAGACGACCGTTGTAAGCTGACCCAATGCAGGGCCTGCTACAATGAACATTTGTGCCAGGCCGATAATCGAGCGCGGATGCTTGCCTTGCACTGAAAAGTACTCCCAATTGTGTGCACAGTGAACGTTTCGCGACTCAGCCCACAGCTTCAGTTTGTCGCTGGTTCCTCCTCATCGCCTTCAAAGTACCCACAACATCCCTCCTCATGTTAGTCTGACGACGTTACATGAGCGTTTGTCTACAGTTGAAGCTTGAAGAGGGTCCGTGCGACCTGATAGGATAGCGGCATCGATGGCGCATGGTTGACGAAAGGCTGGGGAAAACATCTGTGGGCATCAGTCCCCCAGAACTTAGAACTACTTAAACACACAACACCCAGTCATCACGAGGCAGAGAAAATCCCTTACCCCGCCAGGAATCGAACCCGGGAACCCGGGCGTGGGAAGCGAGAACGCTACCGCACGACCACGAGCTGCGGACTAGAAACCTGGTCCGGCACGCCGTTTTCCTTGCAACTCAGTCATGTTCAGGGGCAGCTGCTAGTCTTTACTCGACTCTCTGATTGTTTGCAAGGCACTAAGTATTACTGTTTGATGAGACCAGGTTACAAGCAAACGTAATTCATAGTTTTATTATGTTGTGCAGTGACGTTTTCTTTTTACATTACAGAAGTCATAACAAGCCTATACACTTGTGATCTGGCACTTATTTTTAAGGTAATTTCATTCTAATGACGCATTGGAATACGAAAGTATGAACAGAGTACCTAAGGAAAAATATGAGGTGAGTGTAAACTGGGGGAAAAGAATGGAAGCGTACGCCGTCTGGAATCGTTTTGCACAGAGCGCAGTTTAATCATTGCAGTCACTTAGTTTAAGAATAAGGGACAAAAAGTATATGAGTAGTAGAGATGGGATACATCGTGGTAAGACAGATATTCTGAAACTAGTTTCTGAACTGCAAAACACTTTCAGGGTCAGATTAGACACTTGCTGTAATTTATTGGTTATGAACTGTAGATTAAAACTAAACTTTTACAGAAAGGTAGGAAGTTAAAGAGATAGAACCAAGATAAATGAAGAGAATGAGAGAATATTGAAAATTTCAAGCTTTTGACCTGCGAACATTTCCAAGGTCAGATGTGATCTCTGGCTATAATTTATTGGTTATGATCTAAAGATTAAAAGTAAAGTTTTGCAGAAAGGTAGTAAGTTAAAGGCAAAAGACCGTCATGAATGACAGAAACGAGTAGTTTAAAGTTTCAAAGGGAGCATGGCAACGACTGACTGAAATAGGGGAAGAAGTACAATGAAACATGAGTTGGTAGCTTTGAGATTTGAAATAATAAAGGCAGCTATGAAATAGCCAAAAAGAAAATGCCCAACGGAAATCAATGAATAACACGCGAGTTACCGAATTTAACTGACCAATGGAGACAATATAAAGGTACAGCAAATGAAGTAGGCAAAAGGATGAACAGTCGTTAAACGAATGATACTGACAGTGCAAAATGTTAAATGAGGATTGGCTACAGGGCAAATAAAACAGGCGATGCTGAGCGGCAAGATTAAAAAACGAGACACTGAAAACAGTAGATGACTCCGTTTATTTTGGGTGGCAAAATAAAATGAAACACTAAAAGTAATGGATGAAATTCATTAATTGGGGATCAAAAGGCCGAAGTAGAGATGAAATGAAAAGGAGACTGGGAACAGAACGAAAAACATTCCTGAAAAAAATTGTTAACATAGAACATAAATTCAATTGTTATCAAGTTGTTCCCGTACAGCTATTTGTCTGGTGTAGTCTTGTACAGAAGTGAAAAATAGTTAATTAACATTTCTTACAAGAACAGAATAGATGCTTTTGCAATGTTATGCTACAAGAGCATTCTGGAAATTAGATGGATAGAGAGAAAGGAAGTGATGGCACAGCTTGACTATAAGAATTACTTACATGATAAGCTGTATACTCAGGCATCAAATAATTGTGGATTTGGTAATGGAAAGACGTGAGCGGAGGTTGGGGGCGGGGGGGGGGGGTGTAAAAATTGTGGAAGGAGAGTTTAACTACGGCAAGAAAGTTTGAATGAATTTTGGTTGCGATATTTGTGCAGAAATGAAGAGGATAACGCTTGATAGACCACTACGGCAGCCGGATCAGAGCAGTGTTCGGAATGTTTACGACAGTAACAAAACTTTACCTCTGCCACAATTTGTTTTACTAAAGGCCATCGGCTTTCGATTATCAATCGTCTATTCTCAGACCCTTTAATCAGTATAAATGCCATATAGCAACTGTTTACATTAAAATGGATGAAAATGGAGGACTTATCCTACGAAACCTGTAACTTTTAACAAAGGACAATTTGAAAGCGTTGTTATTTAATTTACTATACAAAATTCATTGTAAATAGCTATTTCGGTAAATGAATTAGGAAGAACGACTCAAATGCGCTGCATAAATCGTAAAATTTACCGATACTTGCCACTATTATTATTTGTTTCCATAAACGGCAGTAGCAAATGCAGGAAATACCCTGTAGAAATAGTATCAAACTGTACGTAAAAAAAGACATTCCATCGGTGGAGATCTTGATTGAATTATTCTGCTAGAGAAATGAATATTAGATCATTTCAGAAGCTAATACTTTTGAAGAATACGACAAACACACTGTTTCCACTCTCATTCTGCGGCGTGTGAAGATAACCACTGTTTTACTGCATTCGCTTACATTGTGCAGTCTCCATAATATTGTTTTGACTAACAGAATAAAATACTGTATCGTGACACAAATTTCCAGTTTCATTCCATTTAAAACTGTACATTAAATATAAGTATTTAATATTTTTATAGACTATATTCGCCGAAGGAAAATATTTTGATGTTGCATCACTAGTTAACTCGCCATTCGAGCAGTCACCACTACCTTATGGTGACTCTGGAGGCTATTTCAGTACTGGATTTAAATTCAGTTTCTCGTGAAGCAATAACTTCGGAGTGCCTTCGACGAAAGAACTGACGAACAGGGCTACAGCATCGACCACTGGATAACGCATTCTGCAAGAAAAATGAAACGGATTATTTTTTTACCTGCTTCGTAATCTGAAATAGCTTTTTGTACAGGAAGTCCGTGTTAGAATTTCGCCCTCTCTCCAGCACTCGTCGTAAAACGGAGGTGCTTCTTTTGTCGGGGGGAAAAAAACTCGCACATTTTAACGCTGCTGGCAGAATGGTGCCACGTCCTCATCTCGGCGAAAAAAAGAGAAGCGTTTTCATCAGAGCCGTGGGTTGTTCCTCGCAGAGCAGGTGCGGCGGGTGTGGTAATTATGCTGTCAGACGGCGGGTGACGTCACCGCCACAAGTTTTCTCTGCTTCCGCTGGGGGCCAGCACTGGTGCTTGCCTATTAAGCCACGGATAGGAGCTTACGTCCGGCTCACTTCCCGTTGTACTCGGAAACAGCCAAGTAAAACCGTGGTCCTCAACCTATTAGGTTGGCGCGTAAGTCCTTAGCGTTTATCCATAAGTTTAATAAAGACAACACACATAACAGACGTATTACTCACCTAACAAAGGTTTTACTCTTAAATAAAATATTCTGCTACACTATTTACAACAGTCTGGCAAATCTGGGGTAGTAACTCTTCGATTCTGCAACTCTAGAAATCGCATTGTTTTCAGTCGAAGAACTCATCGAGCCATGTTCGGAGCGCATTTTCATCCAAAAAGGAAATTCCTCGAATATTACAATTAATAAAATGTTCTGCGCTACTATGCAGTGGTCAAATTGATTTCACCTTAAAACCCAACGTTGCTTCCCCATTATCCCCATCATCAAGAGGGATCGTAGCTTCTTTGAATGTCCGATTGGCACCCTAGCTCGCTACTGAGTAACACAAGGAAGATAGGGAAAGTCGACGTTGTTCACGATCCAATTGATGACGAGCAAGCAGAGATGCAAATACGACCACCCTCTCATTTTTAAAATTTTGGCTTACAGCATGAATTGCCCATACACCCGATTAATTTAACCTTCCCCACTGCATAAATATGTCGAACGATGGTGGAATGATGACAGTTCATCACACTTGCCAGTCCTCGAGTACACTGACTGTGGATCATTGCGGATTAACGCGTTTAAACGATCCTCGTCAAACCCCGAAAGTCTTCCTGAACGTGGAGAGCCACTGATGTCAAAATGATGCATCTTAAAACGAGAAATCCGTTGTCATGCCGTTCTCTGTCCAATGGCATTATCCCTAAACACGGAGCAAATTTTTCCGGCTGACTCCACCGCCTATAACTCCTCTATTGAACTCAAACAAAACAATAAGTCCGAAATGTTCCGATTTCTCCATCTAGCACTATATTTTGTAGTGTCCACAGCTCCACTCATTATCTCCAAATGAGAAGATGACAGTATGTAAACTTACATAGCAACAATTAAGTACAAATAAAAGTGACAATTGATAAATAAACCCATAGCAGCTGGAAAACCAACATGGAAAATGTGACGCACCAACCTAATATTTAACTCAGCGCTCGCACGATGTCCCTTAGAATGACTGTAGCATCCTCGTCCCCCACCACCAACACTATCACCACCACCACCGCCGCCACCGCCACCACCACTTCACCAAATCCACCGCCCCCTCTAAAACATTTCCTACTTTGACCGCATTCGAAGTGCACCCCCTGAAATTAACCCTCCTAGTGTTTTATTGTCATTGTCCAAATGAGCCGTGCTAGGGTTCGTCAGTCGTGTGTACTGTCTGCCTACCGCATATCGATCACAACTTCAAAATTCTATTCAATCCAGTGCAGCGCTCGTTATACATTAATTTAAACAAATTAACCATAATCTCCCAAGTGTGGACATCTCTACTGCAACTGAAACACCGTCACAGTGAGGTTTATTAGATATGCAAATAGCTAACTGTATTTATTATTATTATTATTATTAGGACAAGCTAATTATAATTAGTTGCAGGACAATAGGGTTTATGTCAGGTCAAGAGTTCACTAAAAACATCAATTTACTGTGACCAAAGTTCAACACTTACCAACGAATATGACTGTTAATTATGACTGTTAATCCGGCAGTGGTGCGGCCTCGAATTCTTACTTAGTGGTGTGTGGAGTGCCATGCAATCCATGTAGCTTTTTTATGTTTTTGTATATTTTAACACTGAAATTAGTGGTTTAATCAACTGTAAGTTATTACTACGTGCTAATGTTGTTGCAAATTATTAACATACGGTTACTACAGTAAAATGGAATTTTATTTATTAATTGCTAGCCACATACCATTTGCAAATAATGAGTTGTAAGGCAACGAAACTTTTGTTTCGTGTCCTAAGTTATTGTATTGAAATTACTGAGGTTACAACCTTCAAAATGTGTTTTATGTATAGACAGTACCACAGCACACTCACTATGCACAAAAAATTCACATTTCATCATCTGATTTCCCCTACTGACACAATTCTTTTCTCCGTATTTTTCTGTATAGATGTTCCATCTTCAGCCAGGTTATAACTATAACCGGCCTCATGATCATCATTTTCTTCTCTTTCCTGCTCTGATCTGTCGTGATCACTGGCAATAACAACATTTTGTTCGTCTCCACCATTAGATTCAGTTGGCCGCTCATCAATTACAAGTTCTCGCACTTGGTCACCTTCAGGCCCATAAGGACCCTACTGTAACAGTATTTGTTCTTTATTATGCAATCAGATAGCATATCTTATGCAAAGTAAGAACAAAAATGCAATGAAATAGCTATCTTGACTTTTATGTCTTGAGAGACGAGAATGGTGAAAGGTGTTTTGTGGTCTCACAAACCCCACAAATTCAAACTTGTTTCAACAGCACCTCCTGAAGTCCTGTGATCAACTAAAGTTAAAAATCTCTACTAACATCTAGTAGCTGCTACCTGGAACTACAAAGTAGTGTGATATGCCACCTAGTATTTAATTACAGAAATTCCTCATAAGTGATACACAGCACACCCAGACACAACAGCCGGGTGAAGTAGTTACTATAGTGCGAACATCAGTTCTTTGAAAATTAATAACCAACAGTGGCACACTAGAAGCTTAATTGATCCTGAATGTACTGCTAATACTTTGGAGGATACTTCAGATGTAATTCGAAGACAGCGTGGGAAGAGCTATAAGCTTTCTTAATCTGCACAGTTCGTAAATGCAAAGTAATAGAGTGAAAGTCTCACGAAATAATACAATTAATCAAATTGTGTTTGAAATCCTGCAAATTGTGAGTTGTTCAGATATAACGGACAGCGCCAACTGAAAAATGTGAAAGGTACTTAGAACTCAGGGAAGATGTGCTGCAACACCGAAATTAGCACCGAATGCAAAACGGCAGAGATTACGGCAAACAAAAGCCGCCAGGGACATCAGGAGAGGCTCAGATGTGTTCTCCAAGTCGAGTGCCGAGGCACAGTCCTCTCTGAACTTAATTCTCTACTTGATTGACAATTCAGTGTCAAGGGAAGGACCTATACAGTGACCACTCAGAATTTCGCTTTCTTTTCCAGCATACAGGGGAAACCGGCACAAATTTCCCACACCAGGCTCGCGGAGTGCATGGTAATATGCCGAGGGTTGTTAGATACGCACTGAGGTCGAGTCCTTCGTGCCAAAGCACGGCGTCGACAAGATTCCCAGGACTTGATGACCATATTTTGCAGGTAAATGGAAATGCCGTGTGGCTAGGGCCTCCCGTCGGGTAGACCATTCCCCTGGTGCAATTCTTTCGAGTTGACGTCACTTCGGCAACTTTGTCGATGGGGATGAAATGAGGATGATAAGAACAACGCAACACCCAGTCCCTCAGCGGAGAAAATCTCCGACCCAGCCGGGAGTCGAATCCAGGATATTAGGTATGACATTCCGTCGCTCTGACCACTCAGCTACCAGGAGCGGACATTATTGCAGGGAAGGCAACGAGTTTTCTCTTGATAGGCTAGTGCCCCATATCGTTGTCTTCTGCTATCCGTGTGCAGAAGTGTGAATTCGTCACAGATTGTAAACCTCTGGGGGCTAGTTCGCAAGTCCTTTCAAAGCAAAAAGGTTCATTCGCAGCTGAAATTGGCGGTCAGTGGTTTGTTGCAGACGCTTCTGCGAAAATCAGTGTCCACCAGGCCATCCTTCCTCCGCCACAGCCTTAGTTCTCCAGTGGTCAAGGCAGAATTGCATTTCGGCCACTCAGCTCGCTCGGTTTCCACCAAGGCAGACTGGAATCTTTCTCCTGAGCTAGCCAGCCTTGCGCTTTCCTCATACGTAGCCAAAAACGAGCAAATAAAAAGATTAAACATCGCATAATGATTTGTGACTGCATTGTCAGAAGCCTATTACGTAACATTGCTATCTGCTCTCCTTACGAACAGGCCTCAGAACACACAATGGTACCGACCTGTCTCAGTGTAATCCTCAGCCGAAAGGCGTAATTAGCTGCGGATATGGAGGGGCGTGTGGTCAGCACACTGCTCTCCCGGGCTTTGTCAGTTTTCGTGACGGGAGCCGCTACCTCTCAATCAAGTAGCTCCTCAACTGGCCTCACAAGGGCTAGGTGCACCCCGCTTGCCAACAGCGCTCGGCAGAGTTGGACCGAAATCCATCCAGTTGCTAACCAAGCGCGACAGTGCTTAACTTCGTTGATCTGACGGGAACCTGTGTTACCACTGCGGCAAGATCGCTGGCTAACATTGCTGTGATTTATTTTTTTGGTTATCAGTCTACTGACTGGTTTGAAGCGGCCCGCCACGAAATCCTTTCCTGTGCTAACCTCTTCATCTCAGAGTAGCACTTGCAACCTACGTCCTCAATTATTTGCTTGACGTATTCCAATCTCTGTCTTCCTCTACAGTTTTTGCCCTCTACAGCTCCCTCTAGTACCATGGAAGTCATTCCCTCATGTCTTAGCAGATGTCCTATCATCCTGTCCCTTCTCCTTATCAGTGTTTTCCACATATTCCTTTCCTCTCCGATTCTGCGTAGAACCTCCTCATTCCTTACCTTATCAGTTCACCTAATTTTCAACATTCGTCTATAGCACCACATCTCAAATGCTTCGATTCTCTTCTGTTCCGGTTTTCCCACAGTCCATGCTTCACTACCATACAATGCTGTACTCCAGACGTATATCCTCAGAAATTTCTTCCTCAAATTACTGCCGGTATTTGATATTAGTAGACTTCTCTTGGCCAGAAATGCCTTTTTTGCCATAGCGAGTCTGCTTTTGATGTCCTCCTTGCTCCGTCCGTCATTGGTTATTTTACTGCCTAGGTAGCAAAATTCATTAACTTCATTGACTTCGTGACCATCAATCCTGATGTTAAGTTTCTCGCTGTTCTCATTTCTACTACTTCTCATTACCTTCGTCTTTCTCCGATTTACTCTCAAACCATACTGTGTACTCATTAGACTGTTCATTCCGTTCAGCAGATCGTTTAATTCTTCTTCACTTTCGCTCAGGATAGCAATGTCATCAGCGAATCGTATCATTGATATCCTTTCACCTTGTATTTTAATTCCACTCCTGAACCTTTCTTTGATTTATACATAACTGTAAATTTACTTTTCATTAAGGCCAGGTTCCATTCAAATGAGCAAAAAATAGGGAAAGTCCGGAAACTTTATTTATTATTTATTTTATTTTATTTATTTATTTATTTATTTATTTATTTATTTTTTTTTTTTTTTTTGAGAGTGTGGAAAGACATATAAAGGATCTGTTTGGAGATTATGATCGATCATTTTCTGAACTATATTTTAGATTTTCAGTAAGAAAAAATAGCACTCGTAATTATGTTTTCATCAAGGGCCTGCGAGTTTGAAGTACGCAGACTGCTGAGTCCAGTGCAGCCTTCAGGAGTTATCTGAAATCAAAAATGGATAACATCAGACGATACTACGTTAAATTTGTGGGAGATTATATCTAACCACAATGAAATAACCTTAATCTCAATGATATTGTGCTAACTCTAACCTTGAGTCGATTTTGGTTTTTTCTTTTTTTTTCATTCTTTACGGCTTTCTATACTATAGCTGATATTAACAAATTTCATATATTACAGGTATAAGCTCCCAAGAAAACTGTTTCGTTTTCGGGGAGGGGATCAAAGGTAGAAGTTGAAAGGTTTATTTTATGCTGCACGCAATTTTAAAACATCGTTTCTCGAGGAAAACCTGTTTAAAGTTTATGGAAAACTTTGACATGTATTGTTAGTTCAATTTGCATGAAAACATCACGTTTCTGTATATTTTTGAATCACTGAATATAAATCTGAAGTTATATTTTCAAACTTCAAAGTGTAAAATCCAATAGGGTAGACCAAACATTATGTTTTGACCGATTGTGACCAAAAAAAGATTTTTCATTACTTATGTTTAGTCTGCAATTCCAGGACCTGGCTGAGCTAGATATGCTGCGTTTGGCACCTGCGCATGTTGTTCGTCAGCTTTTTCGGAGAATATGTTTGCATGCATAGTGCAACATAAATCATTTTGTGAACGCACCTCACGGCACGACAGGTTTTCTCTCTGGCCGCGCGTCTCCGACTGTGAGTATCTCACGGCGGCCGTGACACTGCTTCGAACAACGGGACGTAGAAACTTCTGTAACTCACGGATTACAAAACCGTTTTGTGCCAACGTTCTAGACACATATATTTTTTTCAAAAATGCAGTAAAAATGTATTTTCCATCGTTTTGAACGAGAACCTAGCCTTAAGGTAAGTTCATATGACACTGCAATTCCAGTGATGTCCAGAAGTACGATGCAAAGTTCCTTAGGACGTGCAAGCATGTCCGAAGGAACATTGCATTCTATTTCTGAACAACATGGCTACTGCAGTGTTTTATTTGTTCGCCGACACCACGCAAGTGATTTTCAAGTAAAATGCATTCCCTGTACCGGAATATAAAAAGTGGGTGTACGAGTGCAGGTTGTAGACAAATGGTTGACAACGTATGGAATCCGCGTTTCGAGTCCCGGTCCGGCACAAACATTCATTATCGGCATTCCAGTACACAGCTGATGCTTGTCCGTATTCGCAACTTCGAATGCATTTCAAGGTAACCTCAGTCAAGATTATTCATCGTCCCTTTAACTCGTTCTGTGTTGACTGAGCTTGGTAGGAAACTTCCGCTCGCTAGCCATTGTAGTAGCGTGTGGTAAGTGAAGACCAAACAATAGCTGTTGCTCTTCTTTCTTGATTTTCAGGTGCTATAGCTTGTTTGGTAGGATGGAAACTAACGTAAGCACGTCGCAATTGAAGTGGTTTATGGAGTCATTGAAGTTTAATTTGATCGTTCTACACTCCTGGAAATGGAAAACAGAACACATTGACACCGGTGTGTCAGACCCACCATACTTGCTCCGGACACTGCGAGAGGGCTGTACAAGCAATGATCACACGCACGGCACAGCGGACACACCAGGACCCGCGGTGTTGGCCGTCGAATGGCGCTAGCTGCGCAGCATTTGTGCACCGCCGCCGTCAGTGTCAGCCAGTTTGCCGTGGCATACGGAGCTCCATCGCAGTCTTTAACACTGGTAGCATGCCGCGACAGCGTGGAGGTGAACCGTATGTGCAGTTGACGGACTTTGAGCGAGGGCGTATAGTGGGCATGCGGGAGGCCGGGTGGACGTACCGCCGAATTGCTCAACACGTGGGGCGTGAGGTCTCCACAGTACATCGATGTTGTACCCAGTGGTCGGCGGAAGGTGAACGTGCCCGTCGACCTGGGACCGGACCGCAGCGACGCACGGATGCACGCCAAGACCGTAGGATCCTACGCAGTGCCGTAGGGGACCGCTCCGCCACTTCCCAGCAAATTAGGGACACTGTTGCTCCTGGGGTATCGGCGAGGACCATTCGCAACCGTCTACATGAAGCTGGGCTACGGTCCCGCACACCGTTAGGCCGTCTTCCGCTCACGCCCCAACATCGTGCAGCCCGCCTCCAGCGGTGTCGCGACAGGCGTGAATGGAGGGACGAATGGAGACGTGTCGTCTTCAGCGATGAGAGTCGCTTCTGCCTTGGTGCCAATGATGGTCGTATGCGTGTTTGGCGCCGTGCAGGTGAGCGCCACAATCAGGACTGCATACGACCGAGGCACACAGGGCCAACACCCGGCATCATGGTGTGGGGAGCGATCTCCTCCACTGGCCGTACACCACTGGTGATCGTCGAGGGGACACTGAATAGTGCACGGTACATCCAAACAGTCATCGAACCCATCGTTCTACCATTCCTAGACCGGCAAGGGAACTTGCTGTTCCAACAGGACAATGCACGTCCGCATGTATCCCGTGCCACCCAACGTGCTCTAGAAGGTGTAAGTCAACTACCCTGGCCAGCAAGATCTCCGGATCTGTCCCCCATTGAGCATGTTTGGGACTGGATGAAGCGTCGTCTCACGCGGTCTGCACGTCCAGCACGAACGCTGGTCCAACTGAGGCGCCAGGTGGAAATGGCATGGCAAGCCGTTCCACAGGACTACATCCAGAATCTCTACTATCGTCTCCATGGGAGAATAGCAGCCTGCATTGCTGCGAAAGGTGGATATACACTGTACTAGTGCCGACATTGTGCATGCTCTGTTGCCTGTGTCTATGTGCCTGTGGTTCTGTCAGTGTGATCATGTGATGTATCTGACAACAGGAATGTGTCAATAAAGTTTCCCCTTTCTGGGACAATGAATTCACGGTGTTCTTATTTCAATTTCCAGGAGTGTATATCGTCAGATGAGGGAGACATATCGATATGTAATTTTTGTTATAATTTTAATAGCCTTTACAACAATGTAACGTAATATCTGTTAGTTGACAACATTTTTCACTTGACTGCCAACCATCCTATCAAGCACTTACTAATGAAATTTGACATCTAAATGCAGTATCACCTACTGGTTTCGTATGCCAAGTCATGCCTTAACCAGCCTTTGAATACTGACAAGTTACCCTTAATAAAGGTGTCGTGATGGTTGACAAGGTAGAGAGACAGCACTTATAGCGTATGCGTTATCTAAGGAACGTTGTTGATAGAAATAAAATGAAACCAGTTATTATCTAGTTGCTATTACACTATACTGAGAGTAACACCACAGAAATTTGTAAGCAGTTTAATGTATTGCATTAGCTGTTAACTCTACTCGATAGTCCTCTTTTGTCCACGGGGCAGAAGCAGACTATGTGTCCTGTGGTGAGATCTAATGATACATTTAGCAAATTTCGGTCAAGAGTACTCACCACTGAGGCTCTTTATTCAGAACTGCCTACAGCAGGACAGCAGTAGCAGAGAAGTCAGACAGAAGCATTTGGAAGAGACCTGGCAATCTTGTTATCAAGATAGGGTTTGGCAATCATGAAGGCAAGTGGTAGACTCTTTCGCCATTTGTGGACGCATGTTATCTTGCAGAAATGTAAGCCCAGGATGGCTTTCCGTGAAGGGCAGCAAAATGGCGCTTCGAATATCGTCAACGACCCACTGCGCTGTAAGGGTACCGCGGATAACAAGCAAAGGGGTCCTGCTAAGAAGCCAAGTGGCGCACCAGACCTTCACTCCTGGTTCTCGAGCTGTATGACGGGTGACACACACGTCGGTACCCCACCGCTGTCCATGGTATCTCCAAACATGTCTTCGGCCTGGAATATCGTTGACTGCTTAGACCTGTCCTCAGCGATGAGTCTCGATTCTAGCTGAACCCCAATGACCAGCGAAGATGTGTCCTGAGACGACCAGGAAGCAGTGGGATACCAACCTTGCTGTCACCCGTAACACGACCCGGCAACCAGGAATTCGTTGCCATTTCGTTTCGTAGCAGTACCCGTCGCGTTACCATCTGCGGCATCCTTACAACATGGCGGTACGTCGGCGATATTCTGCGCCCCGTTTTGGTGTCCTCATGGCAAGCCATTACTTTTCAGCAAGGCAATGCTCGCCCGCACACGGTGTGAGTTACTTATGCTTGTATGCTTGTCGTTGTACTTACTTGGCCAGCAAGGCCACCGGATCTATCGCCAACTGAGAACTTCTGGAGCATTATGGGCAGGGCCCTAAATCCATCTCAAGATTTTGACGTCTTAAGACGCCATCTGGAGAGAATTTGGCACGATATCTCTCAGCACGACATCCAACAACTCTGTCAATCAGTGCCAAGCTTAATAACAGCTTGCATAGGGGACCGACGCATAGCTGACTTTCTCAATTTGTGAAGAATTTTCTCTTGAATAGAAATAGAATTGTTTTGAAATTTTAATCATTTGTTTGTCTGTCGGAGATAATAAAACCTCTGCTGACAATGGTCCACCGAAAGAAACCCAGACAGGAACGTCTACTGGAGTCCTAGAATCCAGTGCTGTAAGGACTCACTCACATTTGACATATTACTTCTGCGCTCAGCTAAAATCGTTGCTTTTGACAGAAAGAAGCGGAAGGCACAAAATCACAAACCTCTCCTCACCGGCGAAGAAAGCTGTCGAACAGAAACAGCATAAGAAAGAAATGCAACACCGAAGGGAAGGGTGTTCATTAGACTGTTTGTTCTATTCAGTAGGCCTTCCTGATTTTCACTGAAACCTGTCACTGATACGCTTTTTCCCTGAGTTTTAATCCCACTCAAATTCAGGAGTCATTGTTTCTATGGTGAATAGATTGAACTACATCTGTCAAACCCATCAGTTTCTCTTTTTACAGACGGATGTAGGTTCCGTTGCCACAGGTGGTCGTATGTATAAGAAATAACACGTTATTTGTCGTTGTAGACATATAGGGGCTCGACAAAAATGAGGAAACACCACCAGAAATGCATGCATGAACACATATGCTGATCAGGTTACCCTCCATTCAGAGGCTGTTGCACGCAGCGACCGTCATTTTGAGTTGTAAATAATAGATTTCAGCTGTCAGTATTCAATGAACTGTGTACAAAGCCAGACCAACAGACCTTACATGCACTGACCATAGAAGGATAGTGCATTGAGAATGGCTAGTTGCTAGATGAAATCTAGATCTGCCAACAACTGATAGCTGAAATCTATTATTTACAAAACATATGCTGAGGCAAACCAAGCCTGCAGTTAGTGCGGTTGTATTTGACTACGAACGGCTCCTGCCAAGAATGGCACGAGTGCAACATCCTCAACACGTTGCGTGTGTGAGTCGTCGTAATAACAGTGTTCTGTGCAGTTGTTGTTCTCTTATGTCGCAGCTAAGTGAATTCGAACGAAGGCAAATTGTTGGTGCTCGTATGGTGGGCACTTCCGTAGCCAAGGTAGCCGAAGTGTTTGAGGTTTCAAGAGGCACCATATAGAAGATTTATACCGCATACAGGGTAAGCGGAAAAACATCCGCTACGTCAAAACACGGACGAAAGATGTGCTTAATGATCGTGGCAGATGGCTAGTGACCGCTTGTGACAAAAATTAAGAGGACTACAGCCTAAAATGACACTGCAAACTGAATATCGTACTCTGGAACCCTGCCTGTACCAAAACAACAAGAAGGGAAGCCCATACGCGAGCTGAAATTCGAAAACCACTCACCGGTGACGCAGATGCCCGTAAATGGAAAACATGGTGCCGAAGCCATGATACTTGGACAACGGAGCAATAGAAGAAATTCATTTGTTCGGATGAGGCTTACTTCACGCTGTTTCCAAATTCTGGCCGACTTTACGTCCCAGGAATGAAACATAACGGGTGTTCGGTAATGATTTTGGTAGCCGTATCGTCGTATTCCAAGGGCCCTACGGCTTCTCTACAGAGTCGCATTACTGTCAATGATTGTGTGACCATTTTGGCTGATCGGATACATCCAGTGGTACCATTTTTGTTCCCTAATGGTTATGCTGCGTTCCAAAATGACAGGGCGCCTCCTCACGCGGCTTGCATTGTCCAGGATTTGGTTTTGTGAGCACGTAAATGAATTCTTGCGTCTCCCTGGCCAAAACAATCATCAAATCCCAATATTACCGAGCATTGATAGTCTACTTTGAAGAGGAGAGTGCATGATGACCATCCACCCCCACCACCGTCATCTGAACTTGCCATTAATTTGCAGGAAGGATAGACAAGGCTCCCTTTGAAACCATACTGGACCTGTATTTATCCATTCCGAGACGACTGGAAACTGATTCTAAAATGTAGACTTTCACGGCCGGAAATATCATGTCCATTATAATTATCAGCGCTGTTATGCCGTGGTCGGTTGATGAATTCTGTGTCGATTCCCAACGTTTCGTCTCCGACTGCGGGAGACATCTTCAAGCGGGTCCGTAACTCAATGGAAGGTCAGTAGCGAGCCAGTGCGTGTGTTGGACCTTCCATTGAGTTACGGAGCCCCTTGAAGATGTCTCCCGCAGTCGGAGACGAAACGTTGGGAATCGACACAGAATTCATCAACCGACCACGGCATAACAGCTCGGATAATTATAATGGACATGGAAACTGATTACAGGTCAGTGCCTCATGGAAGTGTGATAAGACCGCTATTATTTGCTGTATACGTAAATGATTAGGACAGGATGAACAACAATCTGTGATTGTTTGATGATGATGCTGTGGTGTACAGGAAGGTACCGTCGTTGAGTGACTGTAGTAGGGCACAAGATGACTTAGACAAAATTGCTACTAGTTCTAAATGTAGAAAAAAATTAGGTTAACTCAAATGAGCTGGAAAAACAAAAATTAATGTCAAATACAGCGTTAGGAGTGTCCTGCTCAGAATTAGAAGGCTGTATGCAATGGAACGAGCACGTGAGGATTGTGGTAAGTAATCCAGATGGCCGACTTCCATTTATTGGGAGAATTTTGGGAAAATGTGATTCTTTTGTAAATGAGACTGCATATAGGGCACCAGTGCTACATATTCTTGAGTACTGGTAAAGTGTTTGGGAACCCCACCAGTTTGGATTAAAGGAAGACTTCAAAGCATTTCAGAAGTGGGCTGCTAGATTTGTTACCGGTAGGTTCGAACAAGACACAGGTCTTACGGAGATGCTCCCAGGACTCATCTGGTAATCATTGGAAGGAAAGCGATGATCTTTTCGAGGAACACTACTGAGAAAATTTGACTGCGGAACGATTCTACTGTCACCAATACACATTTCATGTAAATACCACGAAGATAAGATATGAGAAATTAGAGCTCATAGAGACGTAGACGATGGTTTTTCGTCGCTTGGTTTGCGAATGGAACGGGAAAGAAAATGACTAGTAGCGTAGCAGGGTACTCTCCGCCACGGAAGCACAGTGGCTTGTGAAACACACTGAAACGCCAAAGAAACTGGTATAGACATGCCTATTCAAATACAGAGATATGTAAACTAGCAGAATACGGAGCTGTGGTCGGCAACGCCTATGTAAGACAAGTGTCTGGGCCGGTTGCTAGATAGATTACCGCTACTAACATGGCAGGTTGTCCAAATTTACACGGGATCTCCGAGGCAGCAATGATGTGGCGCTTTCCCCGTAAGACCATTTCACGAGTGTACCCTGACTATCAGGAACCCGGTAAAACATCAAACCTACGACATCACTGAGGGCGGAAAAAGATTCTCCAAGAACGGGACTAATGATGACTGAGGAGAATCGTTCAACGTAGCAGAAGTGCAACCCTTCCGCAAATTGCTGCAGATTTCCATGCTGGACCATCAGCAAGTGTCAGTGTGCGAACCATTCAACGAAACATCATGGATATGGGCTTTCGGAGCCGAAAGCCCACTCGTGTACCCTTGATGACACAAAGTTTTACGCCTCACCTAGGCCTGTCAACGTTTACATTGGACTGTTAATGACTGGTTGGACGAGACTCTTTTCAAATTGTTTCGAGTGGATGGACGTGTACTGGTACGGAGACAAACTCATGAACCCGTGGACTGTGCAAGACAGCAGGGGACTGTTCAAGCTGTAATGGTGTGGGGCTTGTGCAGTTGGAGTGATATGAGATACTGAGGCATCTAGATACGACTCTAACAGGTGACACGTATTTAAGCACCCTATCTGATAACCTGCATCCATTCATGTCCTTTCTGCATTTTGATAGATTTGGGCAATTCCAGCAGGACAATGCAACACCCCACACATCCAGAATTGTTACAGATTGGCTCCAGGAACACTTTTCTGCTTTTAAATACTTCCGTTGACCAACAAACTCACCAGCAATGAACATTATTGAGAGTATCTGGGATGGCTTGCTACGTGCTGTTCAGGAGAGATCTCCAGCCCTTCGTATTCCTACGAATTTATGGACAGCACTGAAGGACTCATTGTGTAAGTTCCCTCCAGCACTACTTCAGACATTAGTTGAGTCCATGCCACGTCGTTTTGCCACACTTCTGCGTGCTCGCGAGGGCCCTACACGATATTAGGCAGGTGTACCAGTTCCTTTGGCTCTTCAGTGTATTATACGTAGATGTAGACTATGCATGGTAATGTGTGTGTGTTTCTGACTTTCCCATATTTTTGTCAACGATCTTGTACGAAGGAAGAGTCTGAGCTCCCAATGTCGTCAAAGTTTAATATCACACAACAAGAGAATGCTACCTGCCTTTAGTTGCTGCTTTTGATCCTGCAGAGGTCGACAGTACGAGTGAGACAAAGCTGCTGTTCCACCCTCGCCAGCAAGGTAGAGTGCTCAACGGGTTCTGAGGAGCGACGCGTTTGAATAGATTAGAGTGTCAGGCGAAAGGTCGCGCTTGGATATTATTTATCTCTTCATCACCGGGAAAGCAAGCCCCCACACGCCTCAGTGTCAGCCACCTCTGCCGTAAACGACGATTGAAACAATCGCGTTAAGACCTAATGGCATTAGGTGCGAGGCGGAGCGCTAACTCGAGTATAAACCGCACATCGTAAGCGCCGACGCGGCAGAGATGGCGGTAATCCACGTGGGTGTGGCCGCCACACCCCGGCGGGTAATTTCAGCGCGCACCTCGCGTGTAATTAATAAAACAACGCGCGCGGCGTTAGCGGCAGCGTGTCGCATCGCATCCCGTGTCAAAAGACTCGCCGCCGCCGTTGCGGAGTTCCCGCCGATGGAAGCGCGCTGCGATTAGCACCACGCGGTGCCACAGGGACTGTACTAATTGGTAATCAGGTGAGCGCAAATCGTGCAAGCTTCAAAGTACGCAGCACAGTAAAAATGGGCTACACCCACAAAGAAAACGTATAGTAACGTGCAAAAAGTCTCAGGAGGAACGTCGACATACGTCAACAGCTGATAGTGTGGTAGGCATGGGAAAAACCGACCGGATGAAACGGATACCGGTGTTTTAATTCCGAATAATCGATATTCTTTGGTATTTGTTTGGTCTCGTTTATAACAGGTGTTTTATTTTTTCTAATAAGCAAGTAAAAAACTGAAATATCAATTAACCGTAGCACGTACAAATTAGAACGAAAAACAGAGATCTTGAACCTCAGTTTTCAGTCTTCACCTCTGACAATTCGTAATGCCCAAACTGAAGTATTATTCCCGATTACAGCATGATTTTTTAGCAGAGGTCCATAAATTAGAATCAATAGGGAAACACTCGTGATTTTTTGTAGTTTTCAACCTTTTATCACTTTTAGAGAATAGCAAATAACTGTGACAGGACAAAGTTTTCTTTAATTTGGATATTTAATTTAATATTTTGATTCTACGTACCTTGAAACTGAGAGAGTTAACATTTTTCAATCTTTTTTCCATATTTACTTTTGGTTCAAATGGCTCTGAGCACTATGCGACTTAACTTCTGAGGTCATGAGTCGCCTAGAACTTAGAACTAATTAAACCTACCTAACCTAAGGACATCACACACATCCATGCCCGAGGCAGGATTCGAACCTGCGACCGTAGCAGTCACGCGGTTCCAGACTGAAGCGCCTTTAACCGCACGGCCACACCGGCCGGCCTTATTTACTTTTATTACAGGAAATAATAACAATAAAAAACCGAAACAGTCAGGTTGAAACAGCGTGGGAAAGGAAATGATATCATATAACCGAAAAATGGGTGTTTAGTGATAGCTGCCATCCCTTATAATGCCGACTTTTTCTGAAGAAATAAAATCTTTAAAAAGTATTGAAAAAAAGTTCGAATGTTTTTTTTTAAATTACTTGTCTAAAAGTAAGAACTGAAACAGATCAGAGAAGCATTTGATGGGCATTTGAATGTCAGGAGGCCACGTTGTGAAATGCAAGCACACAAATAACCTACAGTACCCATACATACTATGAAAATTGTATAAGTGTGCGTTGTGTTACACATCTCCTTCTAAAACACTGGACCGATTTCAATCAAACACGGTATACATATCCGTTACCGTCAGGCAATAATCACTGTCGTGATAAGAACTACCTACCTGTTATAGTTCAGAAGATATGTTAAAAAAAATTAGATGCATCTAAAATTGCCTCATCATGCATGATATTTAAATTTATCGCTTCTGTGTTAATCACCCTGTTCGTAATAAATTTCGCAATTATTGTGCACATATGCCGTTAAACGCACCTGCAGAATTATATCAGGGTGCCACACTTAACTCGGGAGATGTGGCGTCATAAGCACTGAGGTGCGGAAAACAATGCGTGAAGTTTTAATGCATTCATAGTTTATTACGAAGACGTTCGTACAGTCGATTCAACTTAAGGAAATCCCTGACAGCAGGCAGTGTTTTTGACAGCTTTCGACAGCAGACCGCAAACGACTATATGCGAAAACAATAGCCGTCTATGGAGGGAAGAAGAGGCGTTGCCATAGAAACATTTACAAATCGTGTTTTACACATGTGTGGCAGCTGCATTTATTCAATTGCTCAGTCTGAACCGAAAGTCCTCTCACGCCCCTCTTTTTCTGGTCATAGTGTGTATTTATTTATATATTTATTCATTTATTTATTTCAAACATGTCATAGCAGATGTGTGAAAAACTTTGATACTTTTTTTCAGCTTATTTAGCAACCCAGAACATCAGTATGGGCACTACGACTGTCGCGGAATAGAATGATGCGGTGCCAGGTTCTGTGCGAAATTTTCCGAAACATAGGCATTGTGATTTCCTTGAAGGCATCCCAAACAGTTTTTGTCAATTGGTCGATTGTCTGGTGTCGTTGTTTCGTGAAATGATTCTTAATTATTCCCCACAGGGAATTATCTCATTATGTCAGATCCGGACTCCGCGGAGGTCACTCGATCGGCGCTGGAAAATACTCTGACCCTTTCCCTATCCACCATCCACGAACTCTCGAACACGAATAGCGTAGTGGGCAGAAGCTCCATCTTGCTGAAGCCAACTATCGCCAGGAATGTTCAGTCTCTGGAGCTCTGCAATAAGCCATTGACGCAACATTTGCATTGTCAAAGAAATACGGCTCTATGTCTGACTTCTGGACATTGTAGCCTAGATGATAACATTTGTGGGATTATTCTCTACCTACCCATAATGATGTGAGTTTTCCTTGCTCCAGAACAAGAAAAGAAAAAATAATTCCCCTCCTACAAGATCGATAAATTGCATATTCGTCTGAAAAGAATCTTTTACCCCGCTGTGGGAGCGTCACAAACACATCAGTAATCTTGAGTAAGCTTTACGTTTTCCCCGCATGTCTCAACTCATTTACGAATGTTGGCCTAAAAGGTTTTAAAAAATGGTTCAAATGACTCTGAGTACTATGGGACTTAACATCTGAGGTCATCAGTCCCCTAGAACTTAGAACTACTTAAACCTAACTAACTTAAGGACATCACACACATCCATACCCGAGGCAGGATTCGAACCTGCGACCGTAGCGGTCGCGCGGTTCCAGACTGAAGCGCCTAGAACCGCTCGGCCACACTGGCCGGCAAAAGGTTTTAATTCCATATCCTTTTATGTGCGTGAGCATAGTCGTTTTTGGATTTCCAAGTTCAACAAATCTTTTCCACAGTGATTTTATGGGAGATCTGGTCACAGTATCCGCCACTGCTCCACGTGTTGATGATCGACCTGTCCTCTTTTCGACCAAAATGGATTCGTTTCTGAATAGTTTCTGTTGAAATCGCAGTATCGTTCGTTTTGGTGGAGCTTCTTTATGGAATCGTGCAGCAAATGTGCGTTGCACATCTCTTATCTTCTCTGTGTGTGTGCACGTTCATGAGCCTATCCACTCGCCAGAACACGTTCTTTCACACGCTAGGTGTTAGTGTCCGGTACCTGAAATAAAATAAAAGACATATGGAGTATAAATATACATCATGACCAAAAAAGAGGGAGTGACAGTATTTTCGGAGCTTGCTGAACATTAGGCATATTTCTTTGTATAAATATTACATAATTTCAAAGGCGTTTTCACAAATACGTGTAAATGAAACTTTTTCGATATTACATCAGAAATACAGTTTATTTTTGGCGTAGTTTGTAAGAGAAAATTGACAAAATGACTACTGGAAAAAGCCACGTTTGTCGACTAGTGTTCCTGTAAAATTCTAAAAGTCTATGTTGCTCATTGAACTTTCATTTCTCAATTGGCACCTTATTTGCTGTACATGATTTCGATCATCATTCAAAAGTGTGCCAAATGTTTCTCTAATCTATTTTATTTCTTACTTTTAGAAACCAAAATCATCAACTACGTATAAGCAAGACTGGTTTTTTGAAATGCGGCTGCGAGAGCCATTCCTAAAGCACGTTCGTTTCGTCAGGCATTTTGATTCGATTAATGACAAAACATACTTTAGAACATATTTTCATATTTTAGCCAATTTTTCTTTAAAATTTAAAACGTTTGCCGTATCGTCGTACAAGCTTTCCAGTGCCTTCTTGATACCTAATTGCCACCAAATTGTTGAACCAGTCACTGGCATCCTCTTTCGGTTCGTTGTCGTTTCTACAGTGTTTATCGCAAAAAACTTAACTATCTTCAAATTAGGAAAAAGGTGATAATCACTTCGGACCAAGTCTGGGCTTCAAAAATTTCCCACTAAAATTTCCGCAGCAAGTCCTTCGTCAACGCAGGAAAATGCATCCGAGCGTTATCGCGATGAAGCACAATGCCTCTGCATAGCAATCCACACAGTTCATTATGAACCACAAGACGTAGACGGTGAAGGGTGCGACGGTAGGCCACTGCATTTATGGTGTCTCATTGAGGTCTAAATTCCATATGTAGGACGCCCTTTCGATTCCAAAACACCTTTTTGCTTCTCATAATTTGTGTGTTTCTGGTTTTGTTGGCGGTCGAAAATGATGCCAATTCCACTGACTGGCGCTACGTTTCTGGACTCTCATGTGAAACCCAGGCCTCGCCACCGTCATGCTTGTCGTACCGACTCAGAAAACTCAGACCAGCGCACATTCTTTGTTTCTTGTATTCTTCTCGCAAAGTTGAGCTCAAATCACCAATAGTCCGAGATGTAGCCTGTTAAATTCCGTATTCAAACCAAGCCTTGAGTTCGTCACAACTGAAGGTCAACCTGCTCGCTCTTCGTCACGACTACTCGTTCGTCCGCCATTAAACATGCCCCATTTTCGAACTGAATCTTCATTCGTAAGAGTTCAATAAATTTCAGTCTACAGTCTTTTTATTTTTTATTTATTTTTTTATTTTTTATTTTATTTTATTATTATTTTTTTCATTCAGAAACCGTGTTACGCTACGAATATCACAGTTGGTAGGATCGTTCATTTCTTCAAGCAATCTCAAAATCTTGCAAATAGGCAGTAAACGATCAGTTCCTGCTGTGCGTCATACCGGCGTCAACGATTACTGTGGCCTATGACACGGCTTGCGTTGTAGCTTACCGTCTACAAATAGAAAAAACAAATATGATTATGAAAAATAAAATATGTCAGCTTGAATATTAATGCTTAAAATTGTGATCCGCGTAGAGGACCTTGTGTAATAACTAACTGCAGGTCCTCTCGAACAATATCCAAAACACAGTACCTTCGCTGAGAAGTGTGCACACAGGCACTGCAGTTTATCCGCCGATATCAGGCAGTGACTTTGAATTAAAATGTGCTCGTCCTGTACGGCAATTCCATAATGTGTACGAGTGTCTGGCTTTTGAACATGAACGAAGACGTATGGGAGCTAGAGTCTAGCCGTGAAAAGTACACGGATAGCCAAAGCGGTTAAGCCCGCCAGCGTAAAGCTGGAAATCTAGGTTCGAGTCCCGGTCCGCCACAAATATCCTTTGTTGCCATTCCATTATGCAGCTGATGGTTGTCATTCGCAACTGCAAATACGTTTCATGTCTTTCATGATGGCTGTAATCGCTGCAGTGCCTATGTCTTCGGAGATGGATGCATATCCGAAGGAACAACGTGTGTTATTTCTTAACAACACAGACACTGCAGTATCGTAGCGTCGTCTTTCAATGGACTGCCACGCGAAATTATATTTTATCAACGTGCTGCGCAAACTTAGTTTATGGCCTTGCAAGAGCGCGCAATGGTACTGTGTTGCAGGGATTTTAATGTATGGAAGGATTGCATTCATTTGCCTTCAAACAACCAAATTATTAATATGTAGCTTTTCTTTGACCCCTTCGAAAAGTAATGCAGTGTCAAGCCGTCTCAATTTGCGCAGAAATTTTTTGCCTGCAAGCCATTTCTTCAAGTTTGGCAACACGTATTTTTGCGTCACACCTGTTGTTGAAAGCACTGCTATGCTGTTCTTCAATTGTTTGTCGAAGCGGTACAATTTCTCGCTGTAGCGTCGTCCAATGGTCGTTTTTCCATTTCCTGAACTAAGTTGCGCACTTTCATTCGACGATCAGTGAGAACACTGTAGTGGACGTTACATTTTATTCCTTTGGTACTAACTCCTGCCGAGCGTCCTCGACGATTCTCCTAAAAAATGAGGGAGCGACATCATTTGAATTCGTTGAATCAATATCCAACTCTTGCCACTAATGCGGTTCCGCTTTTATCGCGTCTCACGTTTTCTCATGCAGGAGTTGAAAGCGACAAACAGTATTGCTCTTTTTCCGTCTAACATAAACAGTGACCAAGCAGCACAAATACAGAAAAGGCTACCTATGAATCTGCCTCAATTTTGTAATGGCGTTAAACAATTGACGACTGTAATACATACTTCCGTTAGTAAGGACGTCTGTCCTCAAACTCGGGTACTTATTGAATGTCTTTCGTACATGAATACCGGTAGGTAAGCCGTTTGAGCAGGCGCATAGAGTGAAGACCTTATTGTTCTAGCGTACATGAGATAGATATGTTGAAGCAAATTTTAGTGCAGGTTGGAGGCTGTGCTCTTATGCCCTGAATATCTCCATATGATGAACATAATGAATTTCGCCTCCTTTTATTTATTACATGGAAAAAGCGATCGACAATGTAAAATGGTGCAAGACGTACGAAATCCTTGTAAAAAATAGAGTAACCTATAGGGAAAGACGGGTAACGTACAATATGTACAAGAAGCAAGAGGACACTGTAAGAGTGAGAGACCAAGAACGAGGTGCACTGGTTAAAAAGCGTTTACGGCAAGGGTGTAGTATTTCGCCCCTGCTGTTCAATCTACACTTCGGAGAAGCAATGGCAGACATAAAAGGAAGGTTAAAGATTGGGATTAAAATTCAAAGTGAAAGGATGTGAGTGTTAAAATTCGCTGCTGACGTTGCGATCCTCAGTGAAAATGAAGAAGAATTACGGGATGAGTTGAATGGAATGAACAGTCTAATGAGTACATGACATAGACTGAGAGTAAACAGGAGAAAGACGATAGTAATTTTAAGTATCAGAAATAAGAGCAAAGAGAAACTTAACATCAGAATTGATCACGAAATAGATGGAGTTAAGGAATTCTGCTTCTTAGGCAGCAGAGTAACCCACGGCGGAGTGAGGAAGGAGTACATAAAACGTCGACTAACATTGGCGAAGGGGACATTCCTCGCCAAGAGTACTGGAATCACATACAGGCCTTATTTTAAGGAACAGATGTACGTTTGGAGCACAGTATCTTAGGGCAGTGAGATATGGACTGTGGGAAAATCTGAAAAGAAGAGAATCGAAGGATATGAGATGTGGTCCCAGAGGAGAGTGTTGAGGGTAGGTGTCCTGATAAGGTGAGGGATGAGGGGCTTCTCTGCAGAATCGGCGAGGAGAGGAATGTATGGAAAATACTGACGAGAAGAAGGGACTGGATGGTAAGACGTCTGTTCTGACATCGGGGAATAACGTCCATGGTAGAGGGACCTGCTGAGGGTAAAAATTGTGAGGGATACAGAGATTGGGATACATCCAGAAGACACTTGAGGATGTAGACCGCAGGTGCTACTCTGCAATGAGAAGATTGGCGCAGGCTAGGAATTCGTGGTTAGACGCATCAAACCAGTCGGAAGACTGATGACTCAAAAAATTTCAGCTTATAGATTTCTTCCTATATTTCATAATAATCTGTGTATCGTGTGCCTATCATAGCCCAGAGATGCGACTGCTATGAAGTGCACTTCAGTTTCTGTTTAACTGGTGAGCGTAGTTAGTTGAGAGCATGAAGCTCGTCCACATCCACATCAAACAGACCATCGCAGCACATCGATAAGTATGAACCACAGGTTCTGTCAATACCCAAGACATTGCAATTATCCTCTTCGTCATTCCTGCCGTCGCTGGTCCCTCAACGATGGTTGGTGGTGCTGCTCTCCAAAGGGTTGCTATCACGTTTAATGTCCACACAGCCCCGTAATGTCCTTAGTGAAGAGTTGAAACGTTCGAAAGTGTCGAAAGTGTCACCCTTCCTCTTGCTCACCACACTGCGAGCTGTCGTTTTCTACCACGAAATGTGTTGGAATCAACGCTCCAGTGGAATGAGTGGTTTCATTGCTGCCCTTTGCGCACCCCCCTTAGGCCTTTTCGTGCCGATTGTGAGCGAGGGTGTCTCTGGAACGCTATCCTCGGCCACGCATAAGAAAAACGAGTGATTTTAACGCTGGGCGTCGCGGATCTGCCCTCCATCTCGCAGAGGCAGCAGAAGAAGGGGTGAAATATGGGTAACAAGGGATATGACAACCTTCCCACCATGAGAGACGTCCACGGTAGTGTTTGACAGGATTTTGATGAAGCTTGGTGCCAGTCTGACGTCATTAACCCAACTTAAAGCTCACGTGAACTGAGGCGTGGCCATCTTTCGCACTTGGTAACACCTTGCTGTTTGAAGCTTCGCTGCGCCCAAAAGGCCGGCCGCTGTGGTCGAGCGGTTCTAGGCGCTTCAGTCCGGAACCGCGCTAATGCTACGGTCGCGGGTTCGAATCCTGCCTCATGCAAGGATGTGTGTGATGTCCTTAGGTTAGTTAGGTTTAAGTAGTTCTAAGTCTAGGGGACAGATGGCCTCAGATGTTAAGTCCCATAGTGCTTAGAGTCATTTGAATCATTTTTGAGCCCAAAAGTGACGTCACTGGCCGCCATTATGGAGGTAGATTGAAGGCACATTTGACAAAAATGTGACATTTTTGCGGCGAAACTGAGTCAGTTACGGGGTTTCCCAAGAGTGATTCATTAATTTTGTTGCACTGTGTACTTCAATTATTGCGGTTTATGCGATTCCATTTTGCATTCCTCGTTTAAATGGTTCAAATGGCTCTGAGCACTATGGGACTTAACATCTTTGGTCATCAGTCCCCTAGAACTTAGAACTACTTAAACCTAACTAACCTAAGGACATCACACACATCCATGCCTGAGGTAGGATTCGAACCTGCGACCGTAGCAGTCGCGCGGATCCGGCCTGCGCGCCTAGAACCGCTAGACCACCGCGGCCGGCATTCCTCGTTTAGCTAGTAAACTTTTGTAATAGGTTTGTCTGTCATATGTCTTCTCTGTAAAGTTTATACGCTTACATTAATGTTTACAATTTTCGGTATACTTGGAGAAATGCATGATACTCACTATGCTGTCGTACAGTACATTTATTCACTACCAGTCTCGATAACGGCCTATCTTCACAGTGCTTGCACAAAAATCGAAACAAAGTGAAAACTGTAAATTTCAAAACACATTACGTTTTCATGGGAATTATTCATCGGAAAAATTAAGTGTACTTACAAAAAATATCTATTGTAAGAACATCACATGACATATATGCTATTTTGCCAGGAAAGTGTACCCCATTGCTGACTTGCAAACGTAAGAAAATTGACACCTAGCGCCGTTATACAGGCTTAACCAAGCAGAAGACAACGTCGAAAACATGAAAACCTGTGAGAACTGTAAGTGCACAGCTCCATTGTTCAGGCACAACAAGACCCAACATACAAGAGGTGATCAAAGAAGCTACAAGCCAAAGTCCAAGATCAAAGGTCAATGAAAAAGTTGCAAGAAATGTGTACAGTACAGTCACAGATAGATACAAATGCACTCAAATTAGAATAAAAGGAATGCAGTAAAAGAAGGTACGGTTGTATATGTTTTTTTAACAGTTACTGCTGTTTTATTCCTACTTTTAATTTTATGTTTAATTGGCATCTGCATAACGTGTTAAAAGACAATTTGTTTACTACACCTTATTCAGGCCGAGATACCACAGCACATTAAATATGTATCTTTTCTATTATTAGAGAACTAATAGGAGAATGGTTCCTCACTTCTTCGACAAATGATTACATAATCAAACACAAATGGTTATTTTTCTTTTTAAAATTCAGTTTTGATCATACCACGTATGTCACAAGAACTTAGGTGATCGGTTTCGGTCATATCACATGACCATCATCAGACCTATGGCATTCTTCGAAGATGGTAGGTGGAGCACCTTTCTCAGCTGTTGACATAACAACAGCTGAGAAGAGTGCTCCACCTACCATCTTCGAAGAATGCCATAGGTCTGATGATGGTCATGTGATATGACCGAAACCGATCACCTAAGTTCTTGTGACATACGTGGTGTGATCAAGACTGAATTTTAAAAAGAAAAATTTTACAAATTTTTGATCACTGTTCCAAAAATGTTTATTAAAATTTTACAATTGGTTATCGCATTGATATAAGGATTTTATATTGCTCACACCTCTACCACCTACTCTTTTTAAAATTTTACAGTTTTAAGATTGCTGGTATAACTTGGCTTGCGCCGTTTCCCTATAGGTGGCGACAACGTAAATAGCGGTTGAAAGAAACAGATCGCAGACGTCAGGCAGTTAGCTTGGACCTCGGTCAACATAACCTCATTCAAACATTAGTCAATTTGTATCTGCATCATAAAGTCGTTCTTGACTGAACGAGCCTAATTCTCGTCATTTGCGAGAGGTGTCACTGTTTTGTTTCAATATGAAGAAAACAGCGGCTGAGACTCATCGAACGCTCTCAAGTACGTAGAATAAGAACGCTATTAGTGAAAGAACGTGTCATGGGTGGTTTCAACGCTTCAAGAAAGGCGATTTTAACGTGGTAGACCGGCATAGTGGTGGAAGAGAGGATGTTTTCGAAGATGCAGAACTGGAGACATTGCTGAGCGAAGACTCGCGTCAAACTCAAGAAGAATTGGCACGATTAGTGGGAGTGACACAGGAAGCAATTTCAAAACGTCTCGAGGCAATGGGCATGATTTAGAAAGAAGGAACTTGGGTCCCCTGTGAGCTGAAACCAAGAGACGTTGAACGGCGTTTGTGTGTTTGTGAACAATTGCTTCAGAGGCAAAAATGGAAGCGATTTCTGCATCGCATTGTGACCGGGGACGAAAAATTGGTTCATTACGATAATCTTAAACGCAAATAATCATTGGGATATCCCGGCCATGCTTCCACGTCGACGGCCAAACCGAATATTCACGGCTTCAAGATCATGCTCTGCATTTGGTGGGACCAGCTCGGCGTCGTGTAGTATGAGGTGTTAAAACCAAGTGAAACCATCACAGGTGCTCGTTATCGAACGCAATTAATGCCTTTGAGCAGAGCATTAAAAGACAAACGACTGCAATACAGCGAGAGGCACGATAAAGTGATTTTGCAGCACGACAACGCTCGACTCCGCGTAGAAAAAGAGGTCAAAATGTACTTGGAAAAGTTAAAATGGGAAGTCCTACCCACCCACCGTGTTCTTCAGGCAATGCTCCCTCTGATTATCACCTGTTTAGATCAGTGGCACATGGCCTGGCTGACCAGCACTTCCTATTTCATGAAGAAGTGATGAATTGGATGGAATCGTGGATAGCTACAAAAGATGAACAATTTTTGTGACGCCGGATTCGTACACTGCCCGAAAGATAGCAGAAAGTAGTGGCCAGCGATGGAAAATACTTTGAATGATACATGTTTAACCAATTAGTTTCATTAAAGCCTCAAATGTTGGGGGAAAATCGGCGGAAGCAAAGTTGTACACCTTATAGTTGCTGTTAAATTAGTTCAATAAAACTGGTTAGTTATTGATAGTAGGTTCACACATGTCATAATAAATGAATAATTGTAGTTTTTGTATGACACCATTAGAATTGATTTTAGCCTTGGTGTCGCAGTTGGTTACATTATGTTTATCCTCAAGCTCGTGAAATAGACATGATTTTGGAATTGTTTTGGCTGCTGTTTTTTTTTTATACTCTTTGTTTCTAGTGCTCGTATGTTGTAGTACTCAACAAATGGTTCTTATTTTTTATTACGTGACACTGAAGTGTCAATGCATATTTTAGTAACGTCATGTGATTATTATGTTACATAATAATGTATGTAGTTCGCAGTCTTTCATTTGGTCACTCTTTTTGAATCCCCAAAGCTCTGATATCAATCTGTCTTTCGAGTTGTTTTGCTGTTGCCAATCTGAGGGTTTTGTGGCAGCTGCTTTGCCTCATATAATTGTCTATCATTACAAGTCTATCTATCCATACATTGTAATTCTTACAAAGTGATCGGATTGCTTTTATTATGTGCCCTTGTAATATCATATGACTTTAGAGTAGCATCATGTCTGTGTACGCATATATTCATATGTGACAGTTTTCACAATACCGTTGGTTTGTTTTTTATCATGTCACATTACTTTATCTTGTAACATTGTACTTGTATGATGTGACTATTGTTGTTGTTGTTGTAGTTGTTGTCTTCAGTCCTGAGGCTGGTTTGATGCAGCTCTCCATGCTACTCTATCCTGTGCAAGCTTCTTCATCTCCCAGTACTTACTGCAACCTACATCCTTCTGAATCTGCTTAGTGTATTCATCTCTTGGTCTCCCTGTACGATTTTTACCCTCCACGCTGCCCTCCAATGCTAAATTTGTGATCCCTTGATGCCTCAGAACATCTCCTACCAACCGGTCCCTTCTTCTTGTCAAGTTCTGCCACAAACTTCTCTTCTCCCCAATTCTATTCAATACCTCCTCATTATCTATGTGATCTACCCATCTAATTTTCAGCATTCTTCTGTAGAACCACAATTCGAAAGCTTCTATTCTCTTCTTGTCCAAACTATTTATCGCCCATGTTTCACTTCTATACATGGCTACACTCCATACTAATACTTTCAGAAACGACTTCCTCACACTTAAATCTATACCCGATGTTAACAAATTTCTCTTCTTCAGAAACGCTTTCCGTGCCATTGCCAGTCTACATTTTATATCCTCTCTACTTCGACCATCATCAGTTATTTTGCTCCCAAATAGCAAAACTCCTTTACTACTTTAAGTGTCTCATTTCCTAATCTAATTCCCCCAGCATCACCCGATTTAATTCGACTACATTCCATTATCCTCGTTTTGCTTTTGTTGATGTTCATCTTATACCCTCTTTTCAAGATACTGTCCATTCCGTTCAACTGCTCTTCCAAGTTCTTTGCTGTCTCTGACAGAATTACATTGTCATCGGCGAACCTCAACGTTTTTATTTCTTCTCCATGGATTTTAATACCTACTCCGAACTTTTCTTTTGTTTTCTTTATTGCTTGCTCAATATACAGATTGAATAACATCGGGGACAGGCTACAACCCTGTCTCACTCCCTTTCCAACCACTGCTTCCCTTTCATACCCCTCGACTCTTATAACTGCCATCTGCTTTCTGTACAAATTGTAAATAGCCTTTCGCTCCCTGTATTTTACCCTGCCACCTTCACAATTTGAAAGAGATTATTCCTATCAACATTTTCAAAAGCTTTCTCTAAGTCTACAAATGCTAGAAATGTAGGTTTGCTTTTCCTTAATCTAGCTTCTAAGATAAGTCGTAAGGTCAGTATTGCCTCAAGTGTTCCAACATTTCAACGGAATCCAAACTGATCTTCTCCGAGGTCGTCTTCTATCAGTTTTTCCATTCGTCTGTAAAGAATCCGCATTAGTATTTTGCAAGTGAGACTTATTAAACTGATAGTTCGGTAATTTTCACATCTGTCAACACCTGCTTTCTTTGGCATTGGGATTATTATATTCTTCTTTAAGTCTGAGGTTATTTCGCCTGTCTCATACATCTTACTCGCCACATGGTAGAGTTTTATTAGGCTGTCAGTAGTTCTAATGGAATGTTGTCTACTCCTGGGGCCTTGTTTCGACTCAGATCTTTCAGTGCTCTGTCAAACTCTTCACGCAGTATCGTATCTCCCATTTCACCTTCGTCTACATCCTCTTCCATTTCCATAATATTGTCCTCAAGTACATCGCCCTTGTATAGACCCTCTATATACTCCTTCCACCTTTCTGCTTTCCCTTCTTTGCTTAGAACTGGGTTTCCATCTGAGCTCTTGATATTCATACAAGTGGCTCTCTTTTCTCCAAAGGTCTCTTTAATTTTCCTGTAGGCAGTATCTATCTTACCCCTAGTGAGATAAGCCTCTACATCCTTACATTTGTCCTCTAGCCATCCCTGCTTAGCCATTTTGCATTTCCTGTCGATCTCATTTTTGAGACGTTTGTATTCCTTTTTGCCTGCTTCATTTACTGCATTTTTATATTTTCTCCTTTCATCAATTAAATTCAATATTTCTTCTGTTACCCAAGGATTTCTACTAGCCCTCGTCGTTTTACCTACTTGATCCTCTGCTGCCTTCACTACTTCATCCCTCAGAGCTAACCATTCTTCTTCTACTGTATTTCTTTCCCCCATTCCTGTCAATTGTTCCCTTATCCTCTCCCTGAAACCTTGTACAACCTCTGGTTTAGTCAGTTTATCCAGGTCCCATCTCCTTAAATTCCCACCTTTTTGTAGTTTCTTCAGTTTTCATCTACAGTTCATAACCAATAGATTGTGGTCAGAGTCCACATCTGCCCCTAGAAATGTCTTACAATTTAAAACCTGGTTCCTAAATCTCTGTCTTACCTTTATATAATCTATCTGATACCTTCTAGTATCTCCAGGAATCTTCCATGTATACAGCCTTCTTTTATGATTCTTGAACCAAGTGATAGCTATGATTAAGTTATGCTCTGTACAAAATTCTACCAGACGGCTTCCTCTTTCATTTCTCTCCCCCAATCCACATTCACCCACTATGTTTCCTTCTCTCCCTTTTCGTACTCTCGAATTCCAGTCACCCATGACTATTAAATTTTCGTCTCCCTTCACTAATTGAATAATTTCTTTTATCTCATCACACATTTCATCAATTTCTTCATCATCTGCAGAGCTAGTTGGCATATAAACGTGTACTACTGTAGTAGGCATGGGCTTCGTGTCTATCTTGGCCACAATAATGCGTTCACTATGTTGTTGGTAGTAGCTTACCCGCGCTCCTATTTTTTATTCATTATTAAACCTACTCCTGCATTACCCTGTATGTGACTATTACATTACTTAATATTGAACAGAATAGAAACAGCTGTATAGAACTGTATCTTCTTTTAGTATAGTTCTCTTACTATAATTTAAGTTCATGTGTATCTTTACGTGACTGTACTAAAGCGTGCACAAATTTTGTCTTGTTCTTTTACCTATGAACTTTGACTTTGGCTTGCAGCATCTTCAATCAGCTCTCTCGTGTTAGCTTATTGGGTCACACTGTGCCTGAGCAATGGTGCTTTGCTCTTACTGTTCGTACAGGTTTTCACCGTTGATTTCTACTTGGTTAATCCTGTGTTACGGCCTTAAGTATCAAGTTTCTTACGTTTTCAAGTCGGCAATGGTGGATACTTCCCCAGACAAAGAGCATGAAAGCACTGTGAAGTTGTTTCAGTAGATTTTTTCGTAAGTACATTTAATTTTTCCGTTGAATAATTCTCACGAAAATGTAATGTGTTTCTTGATTTACAGTTTTCATTTTGTTTCGGTTTTTATGCTGGCACTGTGAAGATGGCCCATGCTCGAAACTGGTAGTGAATAAACGTATTGTAAGGAAGCACAGTATGTATCATGCATTTCTCAATGTTTAAATTTTGATCCATTCCGATATGAGAGTATGTTCATTCTCCCTCGTCTAGTGTTGTACCGTCAGGTTTCCAATATAACGTTGATTAACGTCACCCAACCGGTGGTTTGTAACGTTTCATTATGTGAAACAGTCTTATGAAGGGCTTCGCGGAATTTTGCTCTGTCCACAGGCCTAAATTTTATAAATTTACAGTAAGGCTGTGGTGTGCGTACTGTAAGACCTTCGGTACACACACCATCAGATTATTTGACTTGTCGCTCTATCGAAGTAGGCGAGTGTCAGCAATATGTCTCGCGGTCTTATCATGGCGGGTTTATCTTCTGCCGTTAGGTCAGATGATAGAAATGTCACTTGCACGCTTAGAGTAGCAGATTGACGGCGACCAACTTTAAACACAACTTGATTAATTTTCACACACGTTTATTAAAATAATAACAAGCATGCAAATAACTTAACTTGGTTCTGGATGCTATTTACAATTGACAATCTGAAGTTCCTTTGCTTTTGGTACGTAAATCTCATTCTCAGATATCTCTGATACTTGACAAAAGTGTCTATACATTTATCTTCATGGCTATGTATAGGAATATTATCATATTCCTATACATAGGCGCAGACTGAAACTTGACTACAGACTAATGCAGACTGGTGCAGACTGACTAATCGGAGGTCTGTACACTTGTTATAATACCTCGAGCGTTTAGGTATCACTGCGCGAGTGTGATCCGCAAGGAGAAAAGGTGCTACGTTAGCAGCAATCTCATTGGCTGCGTTACATATTAATACGCGGATCAGCGGAAGCAGAATTTGGTCCGTCTCTAAGATAGCGCCAACTCGTAGTGCGGAGACGGAAGAGCGCTGCGCCTGCGCTGTTGTGCTTAGCAGGGCGCGCTCTAGTGGGAAAGTTGTGTACGCGCTGACTACGCGGAACTATGTACACAACAAAGGCTATTCTACTTTTCAACGTGAGCTGTAACTGCTTTTGAGATACTATGCACAAGTCATCGCCTAACTCAGTGACTAACTATAAGTTCTGCTTGATGTTAATTCAAGTTATGGTAAAGTCTTGGACAGGTTGACGGAAAGAAGAATAAGTCACGTGGTCAGTTTTACTGTAGACAATTCCCAAGGAGGTAGTGATCCAACAACCGTATTTCAGTTTTATGATAGCAAGCGGTATTATTCGTGTATGGGGAGATAGTGCTGTAATTAGTGAAACAAAATTTTGTCGCAAAATGTAATGTGTTTTGAGATTTACAGTTTTCACTCTGTTTCAGTGGCACTGTGAAGATGGCCCATGGTCGAAACTGGTAGTGAGTAAATGTACTGCAAGGCAGCATACTATATATCGTGCGTTTCTCAAAGTTTAAAATCGTGTATGGGAAGATAGTGCTAAAATTAGTGAAATAAAATTTTTTCGCACGTTACCTTCACGTATTACGTGGAAGCAAAATAATACACTCACAGACTATAAGGAAATGTTGCTGTAAAGGTACGCTGCATTTCATCGGTGCTACAGTCTCTGTGCGAAAGTCTGTGATCCTGATTAAAGGAATTTGTACTTAGATCAAACTGAAAAGTAATGATTCCGTAGGACAGGTGACAGAATGTGCGTGACTCGAGATAGGAACGAAATAATTAATGTGTCGTCAGACACCGGATTAATCTGGGTTTCGATGTAATCTCCACAGGTGCACTCAAAACTGTCGAGATTCGAACTCACCGCACCAGTAAAGAGCTATTAAAAATCTATTAAGCAGAAAGCGGTGATAAATTCACTGTGCGTGCGCTGAGATCTCGGACACGCGAAGTGGAGCACCGCCCACACGGTGACCAAACAAAGTGGTGGCTGAGAGCCCCCCTAGATTTACATTTTTCGATCACGAGAGAGGCAGACGGGCACAGGGTGTTTGCGTTCGTCCATTGCTGGCCGGCCAGCCATCCGAGATATGCTGTGTCGGTGTGAGTGTGTGTGTGTGTGTGTGTGAGTGAGTGAGTGAGTGTGGTAGGGTGGGGGTGGGGGGAAATTGCGTGGGTGTACGGGAGGGAAGGGCGTGTAATTCCATGCCTGTAGCTGAGCGGTGCGCGTTGGGCGCTGGGCGCTGCGCCTGCCCTTATCTGGCGGCGGAAGGGCTCGGCAGGGCTCGTTACAGGATTAGGGACGCTGCCGAGAGCCCGCGCGTGACTGCGTGCAAACGAGGCGACGCACGCAAGCGGCTGCGTGCCTGCGACGGTCCACTCCCCACATACTTATGTGACTGGCGTGCTTTCACTTTTATTTTCCTCCGCAACTGGCGGTGATGATTTGGTACTACAGTAATGTCCGCACGTGTCCAATCCGCATGGTGTTCGTTGTGCTGCGGCGTGAAAGGGAGAGGGCAAATAATCTTCACACAGCTAGACGGAAGTTGCCAAAGATGACCGATACCACTTCGCTCAATGACACAGTCGTTAATGCGGATTGCCTAGTCACGCTGAACTCAAAGCGATAGGCACAATGTTACAACATTTTCTGTGCTGTTGTATATTCAAATGACCGGAAATCCTTAATCTTTCTATTTTACTTCACTGACGCCCGCTGTATCTAGATTGAGCCTTTGAAGCTCCCTTTCAGCGTTTTTAGCTTCCCTACCTCTTTCAAACTTTCGTCTGGCAGGATTAAATCCTTTCACAGGCCATCCTCCTTTTTTCCTCTTGGTAACCTCCCCCATGGCAGACCCCTCTCGCGGGTCCAAATGGGGGACAAATTTGTAATCTTTGGCCAGTGAAGACATCATCATGGTCCCCTTTCCCATTCGCGCACACATTACGTGCTGTTATTAGAGTGGTTTCCATTGTCATCTACATCTTCGCGCCACTAATCATTGCTGATTCTCCCAACTTTTACCGGCAGTTTCCCACCACGAGGGCAAGATGTTTCCCCGAACCTCTCCTCGTTCCTATGCCAATTTCTTTGATAAGGCCTTATACCAGACGTCTTCAGCCGCCATTATTGATGATCGTTAATCAAATTTTAATCACCTGCTGGGTTCTAACCCAGAAACCACAACGTTTTGATTACTAGTCATAGACACTGCCAATACATCACCTAGCTTGAAGTTAGGCAAACCTACCTTTATCGTGCTTATAGCCTTATAGAAAGCTTTTGGCAACGATGGGTGAACTAAATTCTTATTGACACTTTGAAAGTAGCAGTGATAAAATACAGGGAGCTAAAGGTTATTTGCATCTCTACAGAGACAAGCTTGCAGTTATAAGAATCGAGAGACAAAATGAAGTATTGATTGAGAAGGGAGTGAAACAAGGTTGTAGCCTATCCCCAATATTATTCAATCTGTACATTCAGCAAAATGTAAAGATAAACGAAGGAGGAATTGGGACAGGAATAGCAAAGGACTCGGAGGAGCTGAACGTAAGAACAGCAACAAACTATCAATAGAAGCAGACCCAGGATAGTCGAATTAAATCAGGTGAACTTCAGGCAACTGCATTATGAAATGGGACACTAAAAACAGAAGACGAAATTTGTTTTTTGGGCAGCAAAATAATCGATGGTGGCCGAAATAGAGAGGATGTAAGAAGCAGGCTGCCTATAGCAAGAAAAGCATCTCTCAAAAAAAGTACTTCGTTTGTACCGAAGCGTCTTTTCTGCAGGTATAGCCTTGAACGAAATGAAAGCGTGAAAAAATAGGCAGCTCAGGCAAGCAGAGAATAGTAGCTTTGGAAATGTCGTACACAGAGGAATATATGTATGTATGTTCTTTCCGACATGTCCGAAAGAACAGACAACATTATGATCCTGCAGCTTCTAAACATAAAGACACAAAGAAATTAAAGACTTTAGCTTGCCGTGGGCAAGCTGAAATTTCGTGCCAGACTGGGATTCCAATCCGGGTCTCCTGCTTGCTAAGCAATGAGCTAACCACTACACCATACGGACACAGTGCTCACTACAACCGCACAGACTACTGTAGTATGTCTTCCATCAGACCCAAATTCTCAACCTACACCACACACTAATGATGTAATACCCCCACTCATTAGCCCCATTATTCGCGGCATCTCGCCTGTTCCCTTCAGAATTCGGGTGTCCAGACACCAATATATTATTAAGGCGTTGACGGGCAATGACCCCTCCAGTGCACATGCACACCAAGCTCTAACTCTTACGGGTATCGGTTGACTGGCGAGAGTAATGAAGCTAATGAGCAGGGGTATTACATCAGTAGCGTGTGGTATAAGGTGAGAATTTAGGTCTCACCTAAGACGTGCTACGGAAGTCCGTGCAATTGAGGGTGATCACTGTGTACGAATGGTGTAGTCATCAGCGCATCTGCCTAGTAAGAAGGAGACATTAAATTTCAACTTGACCCTTTGATATAAATCAGTGCCCACTGATAGCTAATATATTTAATTCCTTTATGTCTTGATCTACAGAAGAATGCTGAAAGTGAGGTGGGTAGATAGAGTAACTAATGAGGAGGTATTGCATCGAATGCGGAAAAAGAAATGTATGGTTCAAATGGCTCTCCGCATCTCGTGGTCGTGCGGTAGCGTTCTCGCTTCCCACGCCCGGGTTCCCGGGTTCGATTACCGGCGGGGTCAGGGATTTTCTCTGCCTCGTGATGGCTGGGTGTTGTGTGCTGTCCTTAGGTTAGTTAGGTTTAAGTAGTTCTAAGTTCTAGGGGACTGATGACCATAGATGTTAAGTCCCATAGTGCTCAGAGCCATTTGAACCATTTTTCAAATGGCTCTGAGCACTATGGGACTTAACATCTATGGTCATCAGTCCCCTAGAACTTAGAACTACTTAAACCTAACTAACCTAAGGACACCACCCAACACCCAGTCATCACGAGGCAGAGAAAATCCCTGACCCCGCTGGGAATCGAACCCGGGAACCCGGGCGTGGGAAGCGAGAACGCTACCGCACGACCACGACAAGAAATGTATGACACGACTCGACTAAAATTAAGGATTGTTTAGTAGTTCACATTCTGAGACATAAAGGAACCGTCATTTAGGTAATGAAGCGGTGGGTAGGGGAGAGGGGTTGAGGCCAATCATGAGCACAATAAGCAGACTCAGATGGATGTAAGTTGCAGTAGCTATTCAGAAATGAATGGGGTAGAGTAGGGTGGGTCAAAGACCAGAAAGACAACAATGTGAAGAATCGGTTAAAGTTATCGTCATTCACGATTAACTATCTCACGAAGGGATCAGTACCGAATGAAACATGTTCCCAGGTGACATGAAGAGTAATGATGTTCATATATTACCAAAATTAATTTCAATATCTTCCTAATAATATTATCGCTGAAAGGTTCTACGATATTTTATAGAACATAAAATCCTTAGTAACAATTTTCGTCTGTTACCAGGAAAACTAATTTCACAGGTTTAACAGTACTGTTACCATGAAAATACTGCAATTTTATAACGATGAAATGATGCTTCACGTATGTGTCTAAACTTTGAGAATGTTCCAAGAAACTTTCTCAAATCACAATGGAATCGCTCTGAGTAGATTATGTGATCTTGAAGTGTCGTCTTTCGTCACGAGCATGATAGCAATTTGAGCATTCGCAACTTTGCTCCACCTTCATCATCAAGAGCTGGTTCATTTCAACAATGAAGGAATTACACTCTCTGCCGCTCCCTCCAGGAGGGAATTTCGGAGTGGAAGCGCCCGGCACTACCTCCCCCTTTGAAGGTAGGGAAGAAGTTTCGGGCTTGATCTGATGTCGAGAGTGAAGTCGTTAGAGAAGGAACACAAGCTGCGAATGATTGAAGGAAAGGGATAATAATCGGCCATATCCTTTCAGAGGAAGCCTCCCAGCACTCGCATTACGCTTATTATGGAAAACTCAGAAAACATAAATATCGGTGCCAAGACTGTCATTTAAACAACTACCTTCCTTCAGTGCCATCTCCCTTGCTTCTCCTGGCGGTATTGTGTTCTTTATTGCTGCTCCGTGTTAACCTCGCAGCTTTAACGGACATCTTCACGGTTCACTTGGAGTAAAGCTGCTGTACGTTGCAGATATAGTGATGATGAGGCAGCTGCAGTATCGATAGTTCGCTCAGCAGTGCTGCATTGCATACACTTTGCCGGTCAGGATTGGGATCACGCCCATCGTCCCGTAGCCAATTAGCCGTGTGTAAACACACCACCTGTGGCCTTCATAGGGACCCCGCAGGCCGAGCTGCAGTACCGCAGGGATCTGTGTTAGCACCCTTGCTGTGTTCGCTATGCTGTCGGCACTTAGATGAACCATAACTGCCACGATAGCGTTTTCTGTTCACAAGCTTCAATTAGAGAATCATACCATTTCAAAGCAGCAATCCTGGCATTCACTTTTTCGATTTAGGGAAATCACAGAAAAGCTACTCCTGGATGGCTGGATGGAGATTTGAACCGTCGTCCACTCTAAATCGAATGCAGTGTGCTAACCACTGTGTCTCCTCGTTAGACATATGACGATTTTTGTAACTCAGAAGACGTTTCCAGCAGACATGCCCCATCCTGTGGTCGCTTACTGGCAAATTTCTCTGCATAACTATTGATAGGAGCCTCACACGTAGACAGCATATTCGTGACAGCAGGGGTACAGGACTGGGGAGAGTCTGCACACTGTATCTCTCCCCCCAGGGTGCTCACCACTCTATGGCGAGTTCGTTCTTCGCTACCACGGGGCCCCAGCCTTTGCAGCACTTCTTCCCTTCCATGTTGCATGTCTATCCTCTTGCTGTTCTTTTTCCCCTCTCTTGGGGAACATGTCTGGGGTATTATTGGCTATGTTCTGCGTTCTGTTGCTGACCTGCAAACAATCTCAACTTTCTTTTTGGCTCCTTTTTCCTTTCTTTGTTTACCTTCTCTTCTCGTTCCTCCGCTTCGGTGTTTGAGGACCCTCTTTCTTCTTCTTCCACCCTGTGCGTTCCTGAAGGCTGGCCCACTCGACGCGTAAAAGGTGACTGGGTAACGCGTAATTCCTAGCCCCGGATCGACAGGTAGGGTTCGCACGTACCCCCTGGTACAGGCCAGGCCCAGGGAGAGATGATTGCCTGAGCTGTAACCTTCCCAGATTGCCCATTGGTCCCTCCATCTGGTGTTCTGGAGGTATGATCTGAGGCGTAGGGGGCCCTCAGTTGGAAGGAGTGCCCCATTGGAGACGCTGGTAATCATGGTGGATTTCCTCGCGATGAGTTATTCATCCTCTCCAGCGACGTCGACGAAACGAAAACATAATGACGCTAATGATTTGAAGACCCTTCCCGCTGCACCGCGGTTCCTTGTGGTATCACGTACTGAAGGCGGCCAGTCCTTCGCCACGGTGAATCCGTTTATTATTCAGAAAGGTGTTGATGCCATTCCTGATCCTGTAAAATCCTGCACTCGTTTGCGAAACGGCACTTTTCTTTTGGAGACGGCTTCTGATGCTCAAGCACAACAAGTATTTGCTGCCTCGCTTCTCCATGGGTACCCTGTTCATGTCGAGGCACACATAACTTCTTATTCTTCCCGTGGTGTAATTTACACCAGGCTGCTTGACGGTCTAACCGAGGCTGAAATACAATCTTACCTCTCTGATCAGGGTGTCATTACCGTTCATCATGTCATGAAAAAGGTCGATTCCTCCTTGGTGCCCACCCGCACTCTCCAGGAAAACTGTCACTTGCACACTGTTGATGGAACCGATGTCATGTTTCTGTTGGTCCCTGGTCATGTTGGTCTGCCAGGAAATGAGGCTGCTGACGCTGCTGCCAAGGCTGTAGTCCTCTTACCTCCGCCCGCGAGTACCTCTATTCACTCCGATGATCTCTGCGTTGCCATCCGGCAGAATGTGGTGCCCCTTGGGAACCGCCAATGGTCCTCCCTTCACGGGAATAAGTTTCGACTTATTAAGTCTCTCCCGGCGCCTTGGACGACCTCCTCTAGGCCCTCCCGCCGGGAGGAGATTATTTTAAGTCGGTTGCGTATTGGATACTGCCTTTTTAGTCATCGTCATTTGCTCAATGGTGCTCCCCCATCACTTTACACACTTTGCGCCTAAATTTTAAATGTCCGCCACTACCTTCTGGAATGCCCTTTTTTTACTAATTTACTTTCCATCTTGGGTTTGACATCTGATTTATCAACTGTTTTAGCAAATGACGCGCGGGCTGTTGCCGGCGTTTTATTTTTTATCCGCCGAACCAATGTGGTGAAGCCCATTCAATGTTTAGTTTTGGATCTCCATTTTTGTATGGTGTCTTTTTAGCCCCGTTTCCACGTGCCTTGTTTAGCATTGGGACTGACATATAGTCGTTTCCCTTGTATCTCTATTTGTGAGCTATAGTTTCAGCATGGGATCGTATGACCTCAGTTGTTTTTTTGCGCCATAAAACGAAACACACAAACAAATGTATCACTTACTTAATCTCATTTTAATGCTGCCCACTCCGGATTGCGCTGTACCCAGCAGGATTCCGATCAGTTATTACGGGACCTTAGTACGGAAATGACGTTCGCTCACACGTGAATCTGCTGCAGTCGGTGCAGACCGAAGTGCTAATACTCGCTGTGCACTATTCATGGAGCTTCCCAGCTTCATGAAGTAGCACCATACTGATTCTTCGAGATCGATCTTTTCACTGTGCACGCCGTTTCCATCCGTTGGCACAGCAATGTGAAAATCGTCTCATCGCGAACCTCGTCGACCAAGGTCACTGTCATCCGCCCGCAGTGAAACAGGATCATCAGCGCGACAAACATGCCTGGTAGCAGCTGGGTGAAACAACAGAGCAACCCAGATGAGAAAGCAAAAGCGAAATAACAACAAACAACCCAACCTGCAATGTCTGCAGGAACAGCTAGCAGTGCTTAATCATTGTGTAGAACAACACCCCGGAGTCATGCAGTTTCTTTATTTACAACGCCTTTTAAAAAAAAGGCGAAACACCGAGACGAGGTAGAAGAAATAAAATATAACTTCATGGATTGACAGGGTATGTGATGTTACGTCAGTAGTTAAAAAATCGCGTCAAATTCACAAAAAATTTGGTTTTATGAGACCGCCACTCTGGCCTGTTTGCAAACATTGGTTCTGTTGGGGAGGTCGTCATTTGAAACTTCGTGGCAGATCAAAACTGTGTGCCGGACCGTGACTCGAATTCGGGACCTTTGCCTTTCGCGGGCAAGTGCTCTACCGTCTGAGCTACCCAAGCACGACTCACGCCCGGCCTCACAGCTTCAATTCTGCCAGTGCCAGCGAAAGGCAAAGGTCCCGAGCACGAGTCTCGATCTGGAATACAGTTTTAATCTGCCAGGAAGTTTCATATCAGCGCACACTCTGCTGCAAAGTGAAAATCTCATTTTGGAGGGCGCCATTTAGCCGTACTATACTTTCCTCAGAGAAGTTGGCTCCCAGCTGTTGCAACTGCTCCTTGATATCCTGGATTATGGAAAAAGAATATACTTGAAGTCTGAGTTGGTCCTATCCATTTTCTATTGGAGACAGATGGAACTTTTACGATATTGCAGTGTCCATGTTGATCAGAAGCTTGACGCAATATTCCTTCGGATATGCATGCATGTCCGAAGGAACAGGAGCTGCGACGACTTTTTGCCATTATGAAATAGATGAATGTATTCGCAGTTACGAATATGGACAACCATGAGCTGTAAAATGGAATGACGACAATGAAAATTTGTGCCGCCCTTGGAACCGAACTTGGACCTACCGATTATCGCGAACGGTAGCTTTACCATTAGGCTCTACGAACACGACTCATGGCCGGCCTTAGCTCTGATATGTCGTCAATCATTTGCCTACAACCTGAACTTGTACATTCATTATGTATATTCCCATATAGGAGAGACATTTTAATTGAAAGTCTCTTGTCCGGTGTCGGTGAATCTTGGCGGCTACGGGAGCTCCTCAACATCACGGAGACAGTTCGTGGAGGCACGTGCCATGTGTGGACGATGAATGAGCTGGTGGGAAAACGTGCCACGATACTGTCACATCGTGAAGTAAAACGTGAGGGGTCAAGGTGTCCACAATGTACAGTTGCCCCATCAGAGTTCTCTCAGTCACTACCAGCCATAACCTGCAGTCTTACTCGATAGTTTATGAGACGTAAGGCAGTAAAGACACGTTACGAAAGATCGAGCCAGTCTGAGGGGGATGAAGAATAATGTGATAAAGCACAACTAACGAAGGAAACGAAACGGAATGTGTTATGGTTGACTAATAAATTAGAAAAAAAATAAAGAAAAAAAGCTTCGTAAATGTGAGAAGAAGGGAGCACGTTCCTTGGTATTTCGCAGAGGAAAACCGGTCATATAGGTTACGTTCTGGAGGAACGTTATGAAGGTGGGAAAAATATGAGTTTCAGCTTTTTTCTTAAGAGCGACATGACATTCAGTTGTGCAGAGGATGCAGGGTACGTCGTTCCAGAGGCGGACGGCAGCAACAGCTATGGTACCAGGTAGGTGCTCAATGGTTAGCACAACTTGATAGTTCATTCATGTCCAGCGGTCGTCAATAATCCTCACAGACACACTGGGGCTGAACTGGCTCGCTGCAACCATACCATGGGGCTGTCCTTAGTTGGCAGGTGGGTGACGTGAAGGCTGACGATTGTAAAGGTATCTTCATCTGTGAAAAGAATGGATGACAGAAACGTCACTGTAGAGGCATCTCCACAGGTAATAAGGCTTGCACGCATTGTGATATGTATAACGGCAGCTGTCGTGGAGAGTCTTTCACACGGTCATCTGGCCTACCTCAGAGTGGCGGGAAGCCTGCCTGCAGCTGATACTAGCGTCACTGTCACAGAACTTTTATCCCAACTTTAAGTGGGTGTACCTCGCTTACGCATTTTCGGCCGTATGTCCACATTATATTCTTTCCTCCTGTCCCCATCAGGGATCGTTTCTTGCAATTTTTCTCCATTTACCAAAATCAATCTGTAGAGGTAGCCATGAGAGGTAGGCAAAAAGTTTTGATTATCACTTCGAAAAAAAAAAATTAAATTACGTAATAGATTTTTGGTTTGGTTAGAGGCACACGTCTCCATTCCTGGTACACATCCCAGCGCCACAGTAGTGTAGCATGCCAGTAGAGTATCCTGGCCAAAATGGTGCAGCTCGTTGACAAATTGGAGTACTAGTTGGTCATAAAGTTTTAACAATCACATTTCTGACTACCACCAGCACTTACCTCCAAGCAGCAAGTTACGCTGGGAAATAACCGTAGCCTGCTGCTCTCTCACTAATAGGAGAGCACTAGCGATGGAGTGCAATTCGGCACAGAGAGGGAAACCTGCGGGTGGCCGGTCGCCGCCTTGTAATGGAAACACAACACGGCCCGCGAGCCCCGCGCTTGTATGCGACGCCGCCGTCAATTTATTCCATTAAGTGCGACACGGGACAGAGCCGCCTGCGCCGGCGTCTCCCCGCAGTTTACAAGCACCGCTTTGTCACCGGCGCGCTCGAAATTAAGCCCGCTTGACAGGCGACGCGGCAGCCATTGTCTACAATCGTCCTAGGAGCAGCCTGCCCTTCCCTTCTATTGCGGCGTGTCCCTCGAGGCGGTCAATATTGCTGGTGCTCGGCACAGCCGTGTTAACCGAGCGCAACGAGCGTCAACCTAGTGTGCCGAGGACTGCTTACCGCAAGCTCACTTCTGCGTGTTGCCTCAGGGCGAACAAGCGCGCGGAAGGATACGAAAGCTGTGGAACGACCAACACTGGTCGAAATATTTCGAAATTTGCAAAGACGTGGATAATACCGTACACAAGAAGTCATAGAAAAAGCACGCCTGAATGTACTATGTGGTTATAATTAAAGGAAAGGTATCCACATATGTCCAGTGTGGCCTGAATTTATAATATGGCAGGAAAAACTTGGTAGACGTTCTAATACAATAATGCGGAATCGATTTACGCTAAAAAAAGTTAGTTCCAATTCGGCCACATAGTGCAAATGTGGCGCTGTGAATACAAGAAAGGCGTATAGAAATGTTTACGTAATTAACGGATTAGTAACGGGACGTGCGAAGAAAAGTTCAAAGACGTGAGAAAGGGTGCAATGTTGATTTTATTATTAACTTCCGTTTACACAATCTGTTCAGTTTGAGCTGCATCAGTAAAACGAAGTGACCAACAGTTGCTCGTAGTAGTTCCATTGGTGTCTGCTTCCCAGCAAGCAGTTTTCATAATGATCCGATTATCAAACAGGTTGTAGTTAACATTTTTGTGATGGCAGAAGATCCCTAGTTCTTCTAGGAGGTCGAGGAACATTTCCCTCTTACACTTCTGCACGAACGTCACTGAAACATGGGAAAGGCAGTTACCATTGGTTGCTCAGTTTTTATTTATTTTTTATTTTAATCACATACAGTTTATTTGGAACCAGTTGCAAATGAGGTTGACAATAAGGAACAATTATCAAATTTGAATATTAAGACACAATGTCTAATAAAAAATTCTTAAACAAGCTGCACTCACAGCAGAAGGTCTTATTGACTAGAAATTCAAATGATTTGTCGGCTGAAGGCCCCAATAACTCAAAAACAATTTGGCCGCTGAAGGCCTGGATAGCAAATTCTTAAAAACAGTTAAACTTCTAAGAGACACTAACATATTTTTTTTAAAAAAGGAACCATCAAAATTTCACTATTAAGAGACAATATCTAATTAAAATTTCTTTGGCCAAATTGCATTCACGGCTGAAGGCCTTATTGACCAGAGGTTCAAATTATTTGTTGGCTGAAGGCCCCAATAGTAATAACTCAAAAACAATTTAACGACTGAAGCCGTGGATAGCAAATTCTTAAAAACAGTTAAACTTCTCCAAGAGATACTAAAATATTATTAAAAAAAACACAATCATCAAAGTTTCACTATTAACAGACAATTTCTAACTAAACATTCTTAAGTGTTGCATTCGCGGCTGGAGACCTTATTGACAAGAAATGCAAATTACTTGTCAGGTGAACGCCCCAATAGTAATAACTCAAAATTAAAATATATATTTAAAAAAACAATCATCACAATCTGATCAAACCAAGAGAGCAGTGGGCCTGAAACAGTGCTCCAAGGATCGGCCTGGGAAAGTCGCTCAACTTCATAGCCGATGGGACAGGCAGGCAAAAGTTGCATTAACGTAACCGGATGACAACTCAAATTAGTGACAGTTTAAATGCAGATCAATACTCTTGCAAAATCTACCTAACGTCTGATAACCAATACAATGATGGTAGAACCCAGGCAAGGTAGAACCGGTGGACAGTGCTGCGTCTTCAGAATCCAGTGTTTAGAACATCCAGAAGCAGAAGGAACCACTACGACCAAAGTCGTCCAAAAGAAACAACATATACAGCCCACAATCAAGAAGGCTGTCGAACTACACGCTTTACCGGACAGCAGCGGCAAGGCGAGGAAAGGTACACTCCGCAAAAATACGCTAACCTCCAGGGCAGGTAACTGGAGCGCTAGCGGCCACTAGGCAGAAAAATACCGCTGGTTGAACACCAATAGACATAAGGAACTCAATGATTAATAATAAGAAGCGGAGGACAGCTAACTAATCTCGCCAAGTCCAAACACTCTAGTCGTTGCTCTTCGTCTCAGCGACCCTGCAAGCAGCAACGTGTGAACAAACGGCGTGATCTCAAAATAGTGGAGGTTTCACTACTGGGTTAATGTTCACGCAACTTAAACGTCCTGGGTCGGGTGGACAACGAGGTTGTGGCCCTAGCAACTGCAGCTCCTCGATGTGGCAGTGCCTGCGTGACACCAGCGGTCCCGGCATGTCCTAACACAACCGGATCTCACTGCTGGTCCGTCCCAACTGGATCTCCACGACACATTCCGTCCCGGAAAACACTTGACATCCTTCCAAAGATAGTACCACGGTACTAGATATCGATAACCGCTGCTGCTGACACTCGTGGACAGAGAACGCTAGCAAACGTAGTGGCACCAGTAAACACAAGAAGAAAACGAGATGCCACTATCCCTATTACAGGATGACAACCCACCAACAGCACCAACGCGAGCCTCAACCCGGCTCAGTCACATCAGACGTCGAAGTAGGCAAGTTATGATTTGTTGTAAGTAGACGAGCAGCCATACTCTATTTCTCTGCGGTATCTTTTCTGCCCAACGCGACGTGTTCCCCAAACTTTAATTCCAGCCTCTCTCCCGTCTGGCCACCATAACAAGCCCCACAGTCCGGGTAATCAATTCTATAAACTCTAGAAGCATGAAATAGATGCTTTGTATCTGCAGTACGTTGAAAAATACATCTTATTCCAAAAGACACTGCCACATTGTACAGGGTTATTACAAATGATTGAAGCGATTCCACAGCTCTACAATAACTTTATTATTTGAGATATTTTCAAAATGCTTTGCACACACATACAAAAACTCAAAAAGTTTTTTTAGGCATTCACAAATGTTCGATATGTGCCCCTTTAGTGATTCGCCAGACATCAAGCCGATAATCAAGTTCCTCCCACACTCGGCGCAGCATGTCCCCATGAATGAGTTCGAAAGCATCGTTGATGAGAGCTCGCAGTTCTGGCACGTTTCTTGGTAGAGGAGGTTTAAACACTGAATCTTTCACATAACCCCACAGAGAGAAATCGCATGGGGTTAAGTCGGGAGAGCGTGGAGGCCATGACATGAATTGCTGATCATGATCTCCACCACGACCGATCCATCGGTTTTCCAATCTCCTGTTTAAGAAATGCCGAACATCATGATGGAAGTGCGGTGGAGCACCATCCTGTTGAAAGATGAAGTTGGCGCTGTCGGTCTCCAGTTGTGGCATGAGCCAATTTTCCGCGGGCTACGCGTGAAACTTGCCCGCACGCGTTCAACCGTTTCTTCGCCCACTGCAGGCCGACCCGTTGATTTCCCCTTACAGAGGCATCCAGAAGCTTTAAACTGCGCCTACCATCGCCGAATGGAGTTAGCAGTTGGTGGATCTTTGTTGAACTTCGTTCTGAAGTGTCGTTGCACTGTTATGACTGACTGATGTGAGTGCATTTCAACCACGACATACGCTTTCTCGGCTCCTGTCGCCATTTTGTCTCACTGCGCTCTCGAGCGCTCTGACGGCAGAAACCTGAAGTGCGGCTTCAGCCGAACAAAACTTTATGAGTTTTTCTATGTATCTGTAGTGTGTCGTGACCATATGTCAATGAATGGAGCTACAGTGAATTTATGAAATCGCTTCAATCATTTGTAATAGCCCTGTACTTTCTAAAGACATTTGCAATCCTTGTACTGATTTTTGCATAGTAAGGCAAACTAAAAAAACTAGTATTTTCTTTAGGAGCAATATTATGTAAAGCGTCATTTTATTTTTGTATTTATTATTATCTATGTTCTGGTATATACTACCTACAAAGTCATGTGGATAGTTATTCACTTTTGCAAAGTGCCTTATTGTTGCCACTTCATCATCGTGTTCGTTTTTCAACAACGGAATTTTTAACAACCGATTGTTGTCATAATGTAGAATGCCTTCTTATGTTTAATTGTGTGGTTTCACGTAAAATCCACAATATCATAAGTACAAGTTTCTTTGAGAAAGATACAAAATGTGCGCCTGGCATTTTCTTTCCGTACAGTAGTATTCAACGAACTGTGACAGAAGCCCGAAAAACATGGGAGTGACGTACTAGAACATGCATTGCTACGTTGGTATAGTGGTATGTAATCACATGTATAAGCCATATAGATTATGCCACGAGTTGTAGGTTTTTATACTATCGCCTGACTATGTACTTCTCGTATATTTTTAGCATTGATAATGGCTAGCCAGCTGCTGTGGCCGATCGGTTCTAGGTGCTTTAGTCCGGAACCGCGCTGCTGCTGCGGTCGCAGGTTCGAATCCTGCCTCGGGTATGGATGTGTGTGATGTCCTTAGGTTAGGTAGGTTTAATTAGTTCTAAGTCTAGGGGACTGATGACACCAGGTGTTAATTTACATAGTACTTAGAGCCATTCGAACCATTTTGATAATGGCTAGGCACTAGCGGAAATCTAGATTTGCCTAATAAAACCTGAAAGAAAAGGACGACTAATTTCTGTGCTCTATCATTTGAAAGTCATATCACTGTCACTGACTATACCCACATTCCTAATGGAAGGTATCTTGAATCGAAGAAACGATGTTAGCATGTTCGTCGGCACAAAAATGCAAACGAACTTTTCCTTCTCCATGACAACGCAAGGCCTCACACAAGTCTGCACACCCGAGAGGAGCTCACAAAACTTCGTTGGACTGTTCTTCCCCATGCACCCCACAGCCTGAATCTCGCACCTTCCGACTTAAACTTGTTTGCCCCAATGAAGGACGCACTCTGCGAGAAGGAGTAAATAGATCGTGGGGGAATCATTGATGAAACTTTACTTTGGTTCCGACGTCGACCAGTAGAGTGCTACCATTGTGGCATAGAGGCCCTCCCAGTAATTTGTCGTAACGCCGTCGCATGAAACGGAGATTATGTTGATAAACACGGTTTTGTAGTCAAAATCAAACATCGTGGGGAACAGTATGATGTATTGGAATCCTGAATAAAACCAACTCGGTTTCAGAGAGAAGGTGTGTTGCATTTCTTATTGAACGCTCCTCGTAAACGAGCGAATTCTTCAACACTTGAAAATTTGTTTCCGCCTTAGTATGACCTCACCCACAGAGTTACTAGAAAGTGTTGGGGAGAGGTATCAGTCGTAATGGAGATGGTCCTATTATATCATAAGCTTTGGAAATTATAAGCTTTTTAGTCCTATGCGTAAACTGTAATTTACCAAAGTAGGTATCTTCATTCCTGAAGAAGACACATTTTGAAATCATTACTCTTTTTTGAAACCCCATGTACTGTTGAGTACAAAAATTACAATGGAGGAGGGCGTAAAGTAAGAATGGGTAGGATTTTATCTACTTTAAGGTACCATAAGCAAGGCAGTTGCACTGTAGCTTGTGAACAGTTGCACAACGCTAGAGAAACCTGCTCTTCGGAAGACCAGGCCTCATCGGGATGTTGAGTCTACCCCACAAATGTTATTGAGACGCCCGGTGCAAGTTCTGTCGAAATAATGATCATGTCATACCCAAAATAACTCATGCACCATAGCACGAAGACATGACTTTCACAGACAATAGCTAACACTTATTCAATAATAGATGACGTACTGTCAAGAGAGATGTCACAACTATGTTAGTGTTTTAAAAATATTTATTGTAACAGCTGTAAATAGTCACACTTGGTAGCTAGTTTCGACCACATTTAATTATCATCTTCAAATATGATTAATCACGAGCTGTGAAAAGTCAAAAATCTTTAAAAAAAAAAAAAAGATTCAAATGGCTCTGAGCTCTATGGGACTTAATATCTGAGGTCATCAGTCCTCTGTAACTTAGAACTAGTTAAACCTAACTAACCTAAGGACATCACACACATCCATGCCCGAGGCAGGATTCGAACCTGCGACCGTAGCGGTCACGCGGTTCCAGACTGAAGCGCCTAGAACCGCTCGGCCACCCCGGCCGGCTCTTCACAAAAGATCGTAGTCCTAAGCTATGCGTTGTGGATGCGTCATGAACATCCGTGACGCGTGAATATGATATTTTTTCAAGAATTTGAACTTTCCACAGCTCAAGATTAATCATATCCGAAGAGAATCAATATATGTGATCTAAACTAGTTGCCAATTGTGACTTTTTGAAACTTAGATTGCTATAATTAATATTTAAAAGAAGCTTCAATGAAGTTATTAGTAAGTCTACTTTGTTAGAAGGTAATCACACGGTAGGATCCAGAGGCCGACGCAACGCTCTACCAAATCGTGTCATTCGGATACGACATTGTCAGCTTTCCAGATCTAGAAGCCTCTTTCTTATTCAAGTACACCTGCAACTGGCCTCATGAATCAAAGTGCTCCCCACTTCAGTTCTTAAACCGCGGAAAATTTGATGCCACTATTCGTAACTACCTGGACCCTCCACGGGTCACTCACCCTGGCCGCTCAGCTACGCCAGCGAACACAGAGTCTTCAACTTCGTTAATTTATCGTGCTTTCAAGGAACGATATTCTGCTGTATTCAGCTACTAGACACATCAAAAGTTTATTGAAGCCTTTATTAGGACATTTTAGCAAAGTACACTTTTAATTCAGTTTGCAAGAATTTGGAAGTAAGGTTTAATGTAGAATAAAAGAGTATTTCACCGTGATTCAGGAGTGCCCTGCTATATCGTATGTATATCATTCCGTCACTTTTATCACCTTTTTAAAGAAACTACGTTACCCGTCGTGAATAGCGCTGAGTACAGGCAGAGAGCGGCGGACATAACTCACACTCGAGGCCGTAAAAGTCGCACCTAAAATGAAAATGCGTCATGTGACACGCGGTGTCACAAGCGTAACGTGCAGTGGCGTTTATGGATAGCTCCATTTGCTTAGCTGTAGCACGTGGAATATGAATTATGGCTTGTGGAGTGGCCAGATTTACTGAAGCTAAACGGCATTGCTGTAACCAATTTTGCAGGTTGTGGTGCTCCCGCAGCCCCAGACTATACGATAGACGGTAGTCCGCGGTAAGGCTTAACGTCCCGCGTCTGCGTACAGAACTGCTAATGGGACCGTCTACGTAGCCGCAGAAAGGGTGCACTTAATGGTCAGAAATTAATCAGTACAATTTCAGCAGACAGAAACAAACAATTACTAATAAATGTTTGACGTAAACAATTATCGACAAAGATTTAAGGAGACTCATAGAGAAAAAAAGTCGTCGCTGTTCACTCAAGAACAAATATTGAAGTCTACTGCTGTCACAGAACACTAAGGTATTGACCATACGAGTGAGTACAGCAAAACCCGTGGCACTTTGTCCCATGTACTGTGGCATCTCTCCGTCTGTCCAGGCCAACTACTTGCTGTCAGGTGTCAGATGTGCTGTTTAGGGTACCCCATCTCTGGTGACCTAAAGAAAAGGAAAATATCGCATATGATCACGCAAGTTAATTTAAAGAAAACGAAAATGTCATGTGAACAGAAACGTCATACTGAAATCACAATTAATAAGGGTGGCTCAATTAAAAATGACAAATTGGGATCCACACCACGCACTTAAATATGAGATTGAGAGGAGGAATCATCTATCTATAACAGAAACAAGTGGTCACTCTAACAATCAAGTGTATTGTCGTAAACATTAATAGGTGAGTAATCGATTCTTATAACACAATGAACATTTAATAGCTAGGCAAGGGTTAATGATGGTAAAATCTACCCTTGAAACAGGTGGGTGGTCATTGTTAAAGATTAATTACGAGAATATTTCGCCGATACAACCAGGACTGCAAAAGTGGTTAGTTGATTACAGAAAGAACATTGAAAAATAAGTACTAACATCAGAAAGCTCACCGAAATTAATAATGAAAGCAACTATCTGGCTGTCGGCCTCTGGGACCGAGCAGTTCTAGGCGCTTCAGTCCGGAACTGCGCTGCTGCTACGGTCGCAGGTTCGAATCCAGCCTCTAGCATGGATGTGTGTGATGTCCTTAGGTTAGTTAGGTTTAGGTAGTTCTAATTCTAGGGGAGTTATGACCTCAGATGTTAAGTCCCTTAGTGCTTAGAGCCGTTTGAACCATTTGAACTAGCTGGCTGTCAATCGTTGAGACTGTATAACTGATTCCTGAAGGGAGTGAATGAACGTCACGTTACTACCATACTGGTACTTGCAACACTGGCCAGTCTTTCCAGGCTCGTGTAGCTGAAAGCAGGAGGCAGCGGAAGTACCTGCTGGAGACTCTGAGTGTGGCCTGGCATCTATGCTCAGTTCCTCTTTCTCATCCATCCTGCAGCCCGGATCTCGCACATTTGTTTGACGCTGTGAAGGATGCACTCTGCGGCAAGCAGCACGTGGATGAGGGAGGTTTATTGATGCACCAATACGTTGACTCCGACGTCTACCAGTAGGGTTGTAGCACGCAGGCATACAGCCCCTCCCAGTAAAGTGGCGTAAGAGATTATGTTGAAAAATTGGCTTTTGTAGCCAAAAGAGTAAGGAATAATATGGTATATTGGGAACCTGAATAAAAATTACCTGCTTTCAGAAATAAAAGTATTGCATTAATTATTGAACGCCCCTCGTAGAATCGATAATCTACAATAAACAATTTCGGAGAATCAACGCACTACATGATTGTCGTCAGTATTTCTGTAAGTACTTACGACAAAATAAGCTAAATTGTTTACAGGGGGAAAGTGTGATTAATTAATTTGTGGTAATTTTGATTCCTTAACGATTAGAACTATTCCTAATGTTAATTCCAATTTTTGATTTCTTTTCGAGTCAATAGCAACATAAAAGGGCCTTTAAAAAAAACTTTTCTTGCGTACCAAAATGTCGTTGTATAAAAAGTGGAACATTGTGTTCGATTACCTATCGTATTCAGATCGTCCATTTCATCGCAAAGATTAGGTCAGACAGAATCTGGCCCTTATTATGAAGATGCTTATGCTTGGTGAATGGCCCGGTCCGCAGTCGATACTGATTTGCATCCACCTCCAGGATGAATTAAACATATAACACGTCAGCCTCAGTTGAAAATAGAAACCAGTCTTTACCTAGGTTTCAGCCAAAATAATTTGGCCTTCTTCAGAAGCTATTGACACTACACTATTTCATGCCAAAGTTTGGCCATGTCGAGTATAGAACTGTAGCACCGCAGTAACCAGTCATTAATCTACATTACTTGGGCTGAAGAGAAACAGCAGGCCCCACTGCGCGGACGAAGTCGGTAGGCCGCGAGAGCTGCGCCGGAACTAATCGCAGCTATGTACCGAGCACCGATGATGGTCATGCGCATGCGCGCGTGGAAATATGGATGCATAAACAGTCGCTACCTTTACGTTAGGAACTGGATTAATATATCCATTAAAACTTTTAATGGCGTAATCTGTAACCGAACTTACTTCTGTAGGACCCTATAAACTGATTCGAAGCCCGTAAGAAAGAATAGCTACTACCTTTGAAAAAGTTCTTATTTCTCAATTGTAGCTGGTCATTAAGTAGGTTTTCTTTATCAAGCAATAGGTGTTTAAAGATTTGCAACTCCTCAAGGATGTCAAGCATAGTGCCTTTAACCTCGCAATTTAATAGCTCTGTGTTATTTGCTGGATTGGGAGCATGGACCAATTGAACAAGGTGCTCGGCAAAAGTCAAGCCACGCGTGCCGTCACCACTTTTCGTGGGTATATGATCTCTAGCTGAGAGGGCTCTCCCCGTCTGACCGATATAATAACTCGGTCAATCACTACAGGTGATTTTGTACATCCCTAGAACGAGATAATTTGTCATTAGTTTTCTTTAATGAGTGGACCAAGTTCTTTTTGCCGGCCGCTGTGGTCTAGCGGTTCCAGGCGCTCAGTCCGGAACCGCGCGACTGTTGCGGTCTTAAGTCCCATAGTGCTCAGAGCCATTTGAACCATTTTTTTTTCTTTTTGAGGCTGTTATTCGTAGAATATGCAATCTTAAAGTCGTAGCTCTTTAAGAGTCACCCTGTTTTATAAGATGCCTTGCCTATGAAGGGAATAGAAATGAAGCTAGTGCAGTTATCTTCTGGTGCGACACCTAGTGTAGATGAGGTCGCAGTTTTTCTACCTGTTTTCTTGTTAAAAAGCTGTCTCACAATTTCTGGTTTATATCCATTATTATAGGCAATAACTTCTAGAGTTTGTAACTTGTTCTTCATTGCGTCTGCTGAACAAGGAATAGCGAGCGCTCGGTGTATGAAAGAATGGAATTAGGCCATTTTGTAGGCTTGGGGGGGGGGGGGGTGTTAGAGTCGGCTGGGATGATATTATCACAAAAGGTATTTTCCGAAAAATGTTAAACCTAATACGGTTATCCTCTACTGCCAAATTTCGGTCTAAGTAAATCAAAGATCTATTGGTACCTTCATTTTCCAGCGTAAAGCTTATTTTCTTGTGGAGTTTATTAAAAGATGAGAAGATTTGATCTATACCATCTAGAGAGACGTCAATTATGAAGAGTAAGTCGTCTACATATCTTAAAGACAATTTTGCTCGCTAAATCTGCATTATTTTGAAAGAAAAGGCGTTCAATAGAATTTACGAAGATTTCAGATTAAATACCTGCCAGAGGTCTTCCCATTGGTAGACCAGATGATTTTGAATACATTCTTCCATTAAAAGAGAAATAATTATTCTTCTGGATAATGCGCTAGAGAGTTATTAATTCATCTATTTCAGGGCCGGATAATTTTTTGTGGTAACGCAAGTTAGCTTCTAAAATGTCTAAAGTTTGGTTTACTGGCACGTTAGTGTACAGACTTGTAATGTCAAAGGAAACGAGTTTAGAAACATCAGAGCAGATTAAATTTTTCAATCTGCTAGCTAGGTCAACCGAGTTTTTAGCAGAGTATCTATCCACAAATACAGAGGTTTTTTTTGTTTTATAATGAAGACATCTGGCTAATTTATGATAAGCGCTGATGGTGCTATCCTCTATCGGACGGATCGAATAATTAATCTTATAGACCTTAAATTGGCTCCTTGAGATTGGCGGTTTCGGATTAATATTTATGAGCCATTGTTTGCGAGATTCCCCTAGAAGTTTTTAGTGTTGTGAAGTCGTACTCTTATCTCTCTTTGCAGAGTGGCGGTGGGGGTCTTTTTCGATAGGTACAATATCGTTTTCTTCTAGGTCCGTTGTGGTGCAGGGCCTGTAAAGGAGCACGGTGTGCCGTGTATCCATTGCCACACTGAATTTAAGATAGGGCCGGCCAGTGTAGGCGCGTTGTGCTGTGGCGTTCATAGTCCAAAGTAAAAGGAGTTTGGTGGCTTCAGTTTGGATAAATGGAGGCGCTTTCTACGAGGGCAGTTCAATAAGTAATGCAACACATTTTTTTCTGAAACAGGGGTTGACTTATTCAGCATTGAAATACACCAGGTTATTCCCCAATCTTTTAGCTACACAACACTATTTTTCAACGTAATCTCCATTCAATGCTACGGCCTTACGCCACCTTGAAATGAGGGCCTGTATGCCTGCACGGTACCATTCCACTGGTCGATGTCGGAGCCAACGTCGTACTGCATCAATAACTTCATCATCCGCGTAGTGCCTCCCACGGATTGCGTCCTTCATTGGGCCAAACATATGGAAATCCGACGGTGCGAGATCGGGGCTGTAGGGTGCATGAGGAAGAACAGTCCACTGAAGTTTTGTGAGCTCCTCTCGGGTGCGAAGACTTGTGTGAGGTCTTGCGTTGTCATGAAGAAGGAGAAGTTCGTTCAGATTTTTGTGCCTACGAACACGCTGAAGTCGTTTCTTCAATTTCTGAAGAGTAGCACAATACACTTCAGAGTTGATCGTTTGACCATGGGGAAGGACATCGAACAGAATAACCCCTTCAGCGTCCCAGAAGACTGTAACCATGACTTTACCGGCTGAGGGTATGGCTTTAAACTTTTTCTTGGTAGGTGAGTGGGTGTGGCGCCACTCCATTGATTGCCGTTTTGTTTCAGGTTCGAAGTGATGAACCCATGTTTCATCGCCTGTAACAATCATTGACAAGAAATTGTCACCCTCAGCCACATGACGAGCAAGCAATTCCGCACAGATGGTTTTCCTTTGCTATTTATGGTGTTCGGTTAGACAACGAGGGACCCAGCGGGAACAAACCTTTGAATATCCCAACTGGTGAACAATTGTGACAGCACTACCAACAGAGATGTCAAGTTGAGCACTGAGTTGTTGGATGGTGATCCGTCGATCATCTCGAACGAGTGTGTTCGCACGCTCCGCCATTGCATGAGTCACAGCTGTGCACGGCCGGCCCGCACGCGGGAGATCAGACAGTCTTGCTTGACCTTGCGGCGATGATGACACACGCTTTGCCCAACGACTCACCGTGCTTTTGTCCACTGCCAGATCACCGTAGACATTCTGCAAGCGCCTATGAATATCTGAGATGCCCTGGTTTTCCGCCAAAAGAAACTCGATCACTGCCCGTTGTTTGCAACGCACATCCGTTACAGACGCCATTTTAACAGCTCCGTACAGCGCTGCCACCTGTCGGAAGTCAATGAAACTAAACGAGACGTAGCGGGAATGTTTGAAAATATTCCACAAGAAATTTCCGGTTTTTTCAACCAAAATTGGCCGAGGAAAAAAAATGTGTTGCATTACTTATTGAACTGCCCTCGTAGATCCTGTCTTCATGGATGGCGATCACTCACAGCGGTTGGATAAGTGTCTCACTGCACCTGTTTGTGGAGGCTACAGCGCTGCATTTTGAAAAAGGTGAGCATCGGCGAGGTAACTCTGAGGTGACAAAACTCATATCACACCTCCTAATATCGTGTCGGACTTAATTTTTCCAGGCGTCCTGCAGCAGCTCGACGCGGCACGGACTCAACAAGTCGTTTGAAGTCCCTTGCAGAAATATTGAGCCCTGCTGCCTCTAATATCCGTCCATAATTGCGAAAGTGTTGCCGGTGTAGGATTTTGTGAGCGAACCGACCTCTCGATTACATACCATATATGTTCGATGGCATTATAGTGGGACGATATGCGTGACCAAATTATTCAGATGAGTTCTTCAGAATGTTCTTCAAAGTAATCCCGAAAAATTGTGGCCCGGCGACATGGCGCATTGTCATTCATAACATGATGTCCACGAATGGCTGAAAATGTTCTCCAAGTAGCGGAACATAACCAGGACCTAGTCCAATCCATGTAAGCACAGCCCTCACCATTATGGAGCCGCCACAATCTTGCACAGTGCTCTTTTGACAACTTGGGTCCACCGCTTCGTGGAGTCTGCCCCACACTCGAATACCATTAGCTCTTACCATCTAAGATCGGGGATCATCAGACGAGGCCACGGTTTTACAATCGTTTAGGGCCCAACAGACATGTTCACGATCCCAGAAGAGCCGTTGTAGGCGTAGTTGTTCTGTCAGCAAAGGCACTCGCGTCGGTCGTCTGCTGCCATAGCCATTAATGCCGAATCTTGCCGCAGTGTCGTAACGGATAGGTACGTCGTACGTCCCACATTAATTTCTGCTATCATTTCACGCAGTATTGCTTGTCTGTTAGCACTGACAACTCTAATCATATGCCTCTGGTCTCGGTCGTTAACTTAAGGCCGTCGACCAGTGCGTTGTCCATGGCCAAAGATAACGCCTGAAATCTGGTATTCTCGAAACACTCTTGACACTATGGATCTCGGATATTGAATTCCCTAACGATTTCCGCAATGAAATGTCCCAGGCGTGTAGCTCCAACTGCCATTTCGCATTCGAAGTATGTTAAATTCCACCAGCCGGCCGGGGTGGCCGAGCGGTTCTATGCGCTACAGTCTGGAACCGCGCGATCATTACGGTCGTAGGTTCGAATCCTGCCTCGGGAATGGATGTGTGTGATGTCCTTAGGTTAATTAGGTTTAAGTAGTTCTAAGTTCTAGGGGACTGATGACCTCAAACGTTAAGTCCCATAGTGCTCAGAGCTATTTGAACCATTTTAAATCCCACCGTGCGGCCATAATCACGTCGGAAACCTTTTCACATGAATCACCTGTGTACAAATGACAGCTCCGGCAATGCACTGCCCTTTCATAGCTTGCATTTGTGACTCTACTGCTATATTTATACGTCCAAATCGGTATCCCATGACTTTCGTCACCTCGGTGTATATTACAATTAACGATTTCTTCCTTAATATTTCTTGCCTTTGCTGTGACAAAAATGATTGAAAGTGGTGTTCTCCCTTAACTGCTTCAGTGTTACGTTTTAATTGTAGTGAGCTGTTAGGAACTTGCTTCCGCGTAATGTTATGGCATCTTGTGCTGCTTGTACAGCGTTACTGATTTTGAAAAATTTTACTGTTCCTTTTGAAATCGCAAAGTAGAACTGCCAAGCCAGGTGCAGCTTTGATTGTCTGTTGTTAATTTAAAGCTCGTTTTATTCACAACTGTGCCTGCTCGTAATTTGAGAACAGAGCAGCTAACAGTGTGAGTAGCCATTAAAAATTTTAGATCCGAGCCGATAATTTTAATTGCTGTACTCGTCGGCCTGGTTTAAAGTTTCGCTTGTTGTACAGATTTTTTTTTTTTTTTTTTACTCAGGTCCTGCCCACTGCTCCTTTGGGCAATCTAAGTCTTTCATCACGTTTCAGTGCTGTTAAATATTAGTCCATTTGTTGGTTAAAAACCACATGTAGTTCCAAGGTCCGAAGGGTTTTCTTTTAGAGGGTGTTTTATTCCAAATCAATGGTTCACGGAAATATTTTATGTCTGTCAATTGTTTTATTTTATGTGTGTTTTGGAAATTCCTGTCCATACTGTTGTAAACCGTTGTGTAAAGCTGATCGCAGGCGGCTGGTGTTGGGCGTTCAGTGAGGACCTGTAGCTGGCTGCTTCCGCGACTAGAATTATTTGTTGAACGCAATTCTGTAATGATTTAATTTGTCGTGCTGGCGTTTTTAATTAATTTTGTAGAATTTTTTTAATAAATTATTGAATTAAATGTTCTCTCCATCTGGGAATGTGTTTAAGCGCCTTACACTACCGAGTTTCAGCTTTTATTTCTCCGATTCTTTTCTATTAATTTTGTGTTTCTATTGCACTAAGTAATTTGTTGTACTTGTAATAAGTTGACCTAAGTAAGTAATCTGAATAGAGTAATATAATCAAAGCACAACGTAAGATGATTATAAAGCTTAAAGTATCGGTCACAGGTAGTTGAACGGGTACTACAGTGCACCGTACGTTAGCACAACAGTTAATGGAAATATGGAGCATAGGGTAATGTACTGCTATTTGTATTCCAAAACTGGCGGCTACTTTCATGGAAAAACCCCTAACACAGATTTTCTTTAAATATTCACAATATGAAATTTCTGATTTAATTTCTTGTTAATATAATGTATCATCTACCCACACAAAAAAGTGTGTGTATGTGTGTGTGTGTGCGTGTGTGTGTGTGTGTGTGTGACAGAGAGGAAGAGAGATAGATAGAGAGAGAGAGAGAGAGAGAGAAGGTAGAAAAAGAATTTGTAGTGTTATGCCAAGTTATTGGTGGAGGGTGTATCTGCAACCAAAATTTCAAATTTTCGTACTAACGTGAATATTCTGGGCTTCAAATCAACCTTAGATGCGTAACCAATAAAAAAAAAAGATGCTCATCCGTTAAACATCAGCAAACAATTGCTTTGATTAAAATGCTTTCATATTTACAATAATGCTTGTGTTGTAAGGATGATGCATCAGATACTAGTCTTGTTCCAGGAAGATGCATCATATATTAGTCTTGTTCCAGGCAAGACATGTCGGCCACAAAAAAGAACAGCGAAAAGTCGTAAGAATTTTGAAACTCCACTCCAATTATAGAATGCCGCTTCTTCTTTTAAATAGCTCGAATACAAATTTTTGGTATCCTTTTCCAAAGTACGTTAAAAACTCTCAATGCGTAACTCCTTTAATCGGCTAACACCATTAAGAGTTTTACTTTAACAGTAAGAAAGAAAAAATGAAATTTCAAAAATAAAGAAACAACACTAAATTTATAACTTAAATTTACGTAATCACTAGAACTTACCACTAATTTACCTCTTGTAATGATTAGTTAAGGTGAGAAATCCGAAGATGCGCAGAGTTTTGGAGTCCTACGTTCAACATTGGCCCCCAGTAACAACCATCTGCGTAAATCAGTTCAGAAGTCAAAGGGCTGCAAGAACATACCAATAGGACTATTACCACTAAAGCGCTGTGATAGTCGAATCAATCTCTGGGCTGCAGACAACTTTACTTCACTTTATTAGTAAAAAGTTTCCTCAATCTAATAGATTTTTTGAAATCTAGTCTTTGTTCTAACTACTTAACTAGTGGATCAACTTTACAATAGTTCAGAAATTCTGTTCGCAAAACAATGTGCGCCGGATAAGAAGGAAGTAAGGACGGTTGTGCATCAGACACGCACGCCTTCGGTGTGGTGGCCGCTCTCAAGGCGCACAGAGGCAGCACTGCGACGCCAAGGTCATCGTCAGGGATGGCAGAGTGCCCACGCCGCAGACATTTGCATAACGAGTCACCTCAGTCGTTCCCCCAGGGCAAAACAAAGCCACACAGGAGCATAGGAGAAAGAGCAAGTGAAGAAGAAGGAGCAGTAAGAGGAGGAGGTAGAAGATGAGAAGGATGACGCAAGCTGTGATGAATTGCGGCTACGGGGACGCCTTTTACCGAGCTTCCTCCCTGAAACACGAGGCGGGTCAGCGGAGAAACACGACGCTGCTCCAAGGGTTGGCAGCAGTGACCTATGCCGTCCATCGTACCCCTCGAGGATGCGCCAGCGTCGGCTGCTCTGGGCGATAATGCATTGAGAGGAAAGGGCTCAGAAAATAACCCTTAAGGGTGAGTAAACCTCGCGTCACCGCAGGGCTCCGTGCAAAATAGGCGAGCATTTGACGCAAAAATCTTATCAGTATTGTGGGCTTGAGCAGCTTACATTTCAGTACAAACAAAAGTATTTCGTTCCTTCACATGATCGGTTACGAACAATCACTGCCATTGTCTCGACGACCGCTTCTGCTGTGCTGGAAACTTAAAAGTGTATTAAATACATTATTTTTAATTTTCCGCGTGTTCCTATTTGGTAGGTCCTCTATCTTTTTACATATATACAATAAAGTACTAATCTCATGTTAAGGCACAGACTGAAAATTGTTTTTGTTTATTTTCCAGTGTATATTCAATGATTCTTAAATCAGCCAAGGCATTCCATGGACCCACATAAGTTACAAGACATCATAACGATTTGCGACGTCCTTCTTTAGGCAGCACGTCCAATTTAGTGTCGTACATATTTAGTATTTCCGACATTTGTAATATCGGTAACTGTGCGGAAGCAAAACGCCAAACAAAAGCAATATGCAAATGCACTCGGCAAGTCTTTTTTCGTTGGAATAATTATATATGTAGTAGCTATCAAACAAGGTCGTTGTTATTGGTTACTAAGCAAGACGCAATAGTCTTAACACTTATGAAATAGTAATTTATAAAGCGAAAATCGTTAAAACTGGAATGACAGGACATGTGATTCTCTGAATCCCCTATGGTACCCTAAATCTCCTGATAACTTAGGTTTGTCGGATAACTGATTGCAGGAATATACATATCGTGAGTCCAAGTGAGTCTGTCGTGCAAGATTGACAACTCTGGTACGTTGATAATGGCTGATGAACTTTATACAGTCACTGACATGAGATGCATGACCGGTTAATCATTTCCGTGAGTTGACATTAATTACATTTCTTCTGGGTATATCACATGTGATTATTCTAGATTTTGTACGTTATTTCATATGTTTAATTTCTTTATTGTTCTCAATCAGAAAGACGGAAGTATTAATGGCTCTTCCAAGTTGTCTTTATGTTGTTAATGGACGCTTGAAACGAATACTATTTGTTGTCAATAAAAGAGAAAAACTCTTATTTAAATACTAGTTCCTAAATAAGTACAAGATGTCATTTGTGTTTCATTGATTATACTTGCTGAATTTTACAAAATGAAAGTGCCTGTATCTGTCAAAGTGAGAATAGTTATTTATCTTCTTTGGCGTGATCTTTGTGATGATTGAATGAGTAACAATAACATATGAGGCTGGATCCGCATCTATATCTGTGATCGTATTTACAAATAGTTCGACGTTATTCAGCAACTAGTGAATTTAGCAAAGTTAACAGGGAATGGGTTGCAGTTCTGGAATTCAAGAACTCGTCCAAGTATGATTTTGTCTTGGAACTCTTCCATTTGGTCCGTGTTTGCATAGAAAAACAGGAATATTAGAAACAGTGTCCGCCTTGATGCAGAACACCTTGTTGAAATAAACGAATAACAAGGTGTTTTGCATCAAGGCGGACTCAATTTCTGATATTACTGTGGGTCCACGTATACACAGATAAGCCTATCGTCAGGACTGCCAGTTATCGAACACGCAAAAAAAATTAGAAAAAAAAAGATTCCAGTGGTTTATATAGCTCTCATTGATGCATGCAGTAATCAACCGGCTATGTATGTTCATTGTGTTGTTTTACTTTCTTCGTTTTTATAAACGAAAATATTGTGTATTTTTCAAGACGGAGGGGTTATGAAAACACCTTGAACAGCTATAATATGCGACAGAAATCAAGACAAAGTGAGTGATATGCCATTGATGCTTCACCGTAGGAACTAACATGTAAAAATAATGATAGAAGTTGTCAAGTTTATTTGCCTGCTACCGCTGACTGCAATAATTTACATATGAATTTTTTGTGTATTTTGAGTAAATTGGTCATATGATTGATGGAACAATGAATATTACTTTCCGAACTCTATGAGATATCAAAGAACTGGTTTCATTTGACTGAACACGTTCTAGCATACCTCCGTGACACATATTTTAACACGGTAATACATTACATATTAAATGAAAGAAACGTTACATCATTTATAAACACAGAACACAGTAAAGATTCGAACTAACAGTAAAGTGAAATGTATGTTGCCGTGTGCACTACATGTCATGCAGTATCTGAACTGAAATTGTCGGGCGAGGTGGCCTGATTCCAAAACGAAAGCACTTACGCGGAACTACGAGGTAGCAGAATCGAATCCCTGCCGTACCACGGAAATTTTCAGTTTGTCATTAGTCTACGTCTCACATTTCAATGATGTGAGGAGCCGCCAAGAAGGATACGTGGTTCAGATTTCACATTAAAGTAAAGGTTCTTTTTCTCCAGTTGGGGAACTGGTAGAGGGTCATGAAGGTTGCTGAAAAGACCTCCAACGGAAATACTTTCACTCGGTCATCGATCCTGAAACGATTATTATTTCTACCTTAGAGCTTTAAGCGCTGACGCCACAATATAGCAGTCAAATGGGCGCAGGCCTATAGCGAATCATCATTCATGTTCAATGGCCAATGTACATTCGATAAATGTGATGGGTAATCTTCCAAAAAGTTGGTAGATTCTACAAAATTTGACCGACCCATTCCTTAAAATTGTTCGTCAGTGTTGTGTTTTTACTTGGTAAGGTTAATACAGGACATAGAGAAGATCCAAAGAAGAGTATATCATTTGATCAGTCCTTTTCGTTAACACAACAATGTCAGATAAATAAATTCCCAAATGTAGTGGTAGACGTTACAAGAGAGCCTTTGGGTCTCAGGGAGACGTCTAGAATTAAAATTCCTAGGACTCTCATTCCGAGAACTGTCAACCAATACGTTAGCTTTTAGCGTGCATACAAAGTGACCCTGACGGTAAATTACGAGAAGCTTGAGACGTAAGCATGGTGGCAGTTTGCGGTTGCTATTGCTGCTGGTGCGATAAAGATAAAGGTGGTACAGTATACGGGTGTAAATCTAAATACAACGTGTTTGGGGTATAAATGAAAATATTGTGACCATTGGTGCCTTAATATCTACCAACGTCAGTAAGTTAACCATTTTTTAGCTGTGTCTAACAGTCTTCCAGCAAACGCATCACATAATTTACCACCTGATGTTTTCCGCACGGTCATAGGTTCAAAATGGCTCTGAGCACTATGGGACTTAACATCTGTGGTCATCAGTCCCCTAGAACTTAGAACTACTTAAACCTAACTAACCTAAGGACATCACACACATCCATGCCCGAGGCAGGATTCGAACCTGCGACCGTAGCACGGTCATAGGTGCATGACTAAATGGACTACCCCTGTCAGTACAGACTTACCATTTTGAGTCCACACGTCCGCACTTCAGTACCTGAACTGCTGCCCAGGGGAAAATAACCATCAACGGCTTGCTTTTGCCACACTACTTGTAATAGCTGTACTTACTATTAATAATCTACAATTGAAGTAAATACTGATGTAATGTTGTGCAATACACTGTTCACAGCCACCATTAAAAATATCTGCACGTAATAAAACTGTATGACTGCAGCTAAAACTGTGCAGTGTTTTCCATTCAGTTATTAAAATGCATTAACGAAGCTAGGCACTATGAGTCCGTGCGTTGAATTGTCTGTGCAGGACAGGGTAGGTGTCGAGAGCGGTAGCTAGCCCCTTGCAGACCAAAACACTGCAGTTTCCCGGAAATTACCAAGCAGAAGGCCAGGTGGATTTTCCCCAGCAACAACGGCACGTAACGGTCCTCCCTGGGGATGGGCAGCGAAGACAGCGCGCCAAAAACTGTCTCATCCGAGCAATGAGCAGGCAGGTAGCCTGGAGCGGTTAAACCATGAATATGCTCAATTCTTAAAGCAGGATTATTGTACGAACGACATTACTAACCGAACTTAGCTTTCTGCAAAGTAATAACATTATAGGCTGACAAATGTCGTTACTCTGCAGAAAGCTAAGTATATTGTGGCATCAGAACTTAATACTCTAAGGTAGAAATAATCACTTGAGAGTCGATGACCGATTGAAAGTCTTTCAATTGGAGGCCTTTTCAGAAACTGCATATCCGTATCCCAGTTCCCCAGTTTGGGAAATGGGGGAAATCTGAACCACGTGTCGTCCTTGGCGGTTCCTCACATCATTGAAATGTGAAGCGATAGATTAATGGCAAACTGAAAATTTCCGCGGTACGGCCGGGATTCGAGCCCACTACCTCTTAGCTCTAGGTACGCGCTTTCGTTTTGCAGCTAGATCACCTGGCCCGATAACTTCCGTTCACGTACTATATGACATGCAGCGCACGCGGCAGCATACGTTTCATAACTTTTAGATAATTGCATTCCCGGATTGTGTTTAAATCTTTACTGTTTTTTGTGTTGATAAGTTACGTAACAGTTTCTTTCATTTAGTACGGAACGTATTACCGTGTTAAAATGTATGCCACTTAGGTATGTTGGAACATGTTCAGTCAGATGAAACTAGTTCTTTAATACCTCATAGGGTTCGGAAAGTAATGTTCATTGCTATGTCTATCATGTGCAACACATTACTCAAAATATAGCAACAATTCATGTATAAATACTTACAGTCAGCAGAAGCAAGCAAATAAACTTGATAACTTCTATCATTATGTTTACAAGTTAGCTCCGACGGTGAAGCATAACTGGCGTATCCATTAGTTTGTCTTGATCTCTGGTGTATATTATAGCTGCTCAATGTGTTTTCATAACCTCTCCTTCTTGAAAAGTACACATTATTTTCGTTTATACAAGAAAAGAAAGCAAAACAACACACTGAACCTACATAGGCGGTTGTTTAATGCATGCACCAATGAGAGCTATGTGAAGCACTGGACTCTTCTTATTTTTTTAATTTTCTTTTAGGTGTTCGGTACCTGACAGACCTAACGTCTTATCCGTGTATACGTGAACCTCTTATTCAGTCCAGAATTGTAACCCATTCCCTGTTGACAATGCTAAATTTACCAACTGCTGCATAATGTCGGACTATTTGTAAACACGATCACAATAACATACAAAATACTGTCCAAAGCACTTTTAAATAGAATAGAGGAACAAGCACGATCTAGTATAGGAGCTTATCAAGCAGGATTTAGAAAAGCTAGATCATGTGCAGAACAGATTCTTAATTTAAAAACAATTTTGAGAGTGAGAGCTATACAAAATAAAAATACAGTATTTACTTTCGTAGACTTCAAGAAGGTCTGTGACTCAGTTGACAGACAAACACTAATCCAGATACTTTATGAATCAGGGATAGACGAAAACACCAGAAGACTTGTTGAACAAACGCTCACACATACAACATCAAGAATTAAGTTTCAAGGTGAAATTTCTGAATCATAGCAAATCAAAATAGGAGTTCGACAAAGAGATGGACTGTCCCCAATTCTCTGTGACTTGGCTTTAGATAAAATAGTAAAAACATGGGAAAGCACATTAAAAAACAGAGGCACAAAGGGTATAAGCATGGACCAAGGAAAGAACAAATATGAAGTGAAATGTTTAGCGTTTGCGGATGATATGGCATTGATAACTGAAAACCGAACAGACGCAACACTTATGCTTGATCTGTTACACGAGACTGCTGAAAAGACTGGGCTGAAAATATCCTATGAAAAAAACGAGTATATAGATCACAAAAGTAATACAGAAAAGTATATGAAACCAAAATATTTAAAAATTAAAAGAGTTCATACATTCAAATACCTTGGGAATGAATCCAAGCCAATGGACTGGATAACACAACAAATAAAGAAAGAATAAAAAAGTTAGAATTTGCATATAAATTAACGCAAAACTACTACAATAAGAAATCAGTAATCACACAAGCGAAGATTAGACATTATAAATCAGCTATTAGGACACAAGCAACATATGGATCAGAGTGCCTAACATTGGATAAGAAAGGTGAAATAAGAGAACTAGAAAAAAGAGACTGAAAAATACTAAGAAAAATTATAGGTCCTGAGGAAAACAATGAAAATACTTGGATTAAAAGGAGAAATGAAGATTTATAGAAAAATACAGAAAAGGTCACAGCTGCAAAAAATGGTTCAAATGGCTCTGAGCATTATGGGACTTAACATCTATGGTCATCAGTCCCCTAGAACTTGGAACTACTTAAACCTAACTAACCTAAGGACAACACCCAGCCATCAGAGAAAATCCTTCACCCCGCCGGGAATCGAATCCGGGAACCCGGGCGTGGGAAGCGAGAACGCTACCGCACGACCACGAGCTGCGGATGCACTCTGACCAGTTAAGAAAAAATATACGGAAGTATACTATCGATACCACGTATTCTCAGGGGTCATACAGAACACATTTAATTAGAGTAAAACAAAAACAGTTTTTTGTGACTGACTCCATACACGAGAGGTGGGCCGCAGATTTGTGTGGCAACTGTCGTCGTAGGAAAGGTGCAAATAGCAGAAATGACTGATGAACAAATTAACACAGAAAACGGGAGATTTACTTAATTTGTGTTTCCCCAAGTGTACAAAGATTCATTACAAATAATGCACCAAGAATTAGAGTCCGGCCGGCCGGAGGGGCCGAGCGGTTCTAGGCGCTACAGTCTGGAACCGCGCGACTACTACGGTCGCAGGTTCTAATCCTGCCTCAGGCATGGATGTGTGTGATGTCCTTAGGTTAGTTAGGTTTAAGTAGTTCTAAGATCTAGGGGACTGATGACCTCAGAGGTTAAGTCCCATAGTGTTCAGGGCGATTTGAACCATTTGAATTAGAGTCCAGCTCGTACAACAGCTCACTGTAGTAATCACAAATGATGTTGTCGTAGCGATGAGGGCCAAGTGCAAGCAAATTAAGTGACTATCACTGGCTGTTCTGTCCCACGGACGCAGTGGGAACTCGTGTTACAGAGTCAGTGGAGGTGTGGCTCAATGGGTGTCCACCACTGGGTCCGCCAGATCCCGCACGATCACTATTGGTGTCGAACGGAAACTTTCAGTTCTGTTACCAACTTCACGACGCCCGTGGATTGGTATCAATGTGTGATACCACGTCATTAAAATCGATCTTTACAAGAGAGAAATCACATCTTATGATAGAGACAAGTCTGAGACAAGAAATGAAGAGTTTAATATAAGTAAATATTACAAAGTAATACCAAAAGAAGAGATGGTCGTACAGTAAACAAATGTCGTGTGACTAGGGTCTCCCGACGGGTAGTCCGTTTGTCGGGTGCAAGTCATTTGACGCCACTTCGGCGACTTGCGCGTGGATGAGGATGAAATGATGATGGACAACACAACACCCAGTCCCTAAGCGGAGAAAATCTCCGATCCAGCCGGGAATCGAACCCTGGTCCTTAGGATTGACATTCTATCGCGCTGACCACTCAGGTACCGGGGGGCGGACAGTCATACAGTGATCGGATGTCATTTTACAGGAAGTGCGAACCTAGCAGAATGGGCCATCTGTCCAGGACTCACGCTCAGCTCCCAGCAAATGTATCGAAGTTCACCGCTAGCAGAGATTAGGTGACTTTGACTTTTCATGCAGGCATGGTAGATTGAAGAAGAGGGAGTGGTACATCCTCTCGGTAGTTCGTAGTGGTGTTTAAACTAGGTTTTGACCCAAAAACCAAAGATAAATTTATGTTCCCGTTACAATAACTATATTTTTTGTGGTTGGAATTATTATGAGTCATAAACTTTAATGTTTGTAATCAAATTTTACCTCGGAGTGATCGCACTCCTGGACACCCGCTCACAGGACCAGTTCTCTTATGTCACCTTTTCGGCCAACATCCTCTTGCTGCCTGTCGATCGTTGCATAGAGGGGCCAACCTAGATGTAAGCTTTTCTCACCCAAGCCACGATCGTCTACAAAGCACGTTTCCAGAGAGCCGCTGTTGTTGACATGAGAGGTGAGATCCCAAGCGTTTCACGATGGCCACCACCACACAAGAGGGTGCTGGCGACGTGGAGGGTGGTCCGCCAGCGGCCACGGGTCATTTACTGTGCGCGCCTGCGTCTTTCACAGCACACAACAGCCTCTGGTCGATACGGGCTGCCCACACAACGAGCTTCAGCGCGCTGGCTACGGCGCTAACACGACAGCCAAGCCGGAGTTTCGCAGATACTAATGAGCCCTGAGCCAGCAACTCCCCCCTCCCCCTCCTCCCTGTGGGCAGCGTCTAGTGTTACCTGACCTGTGTTTGGGGACGACGTGACGGGGGGAGGGGGACGCTCCTTAGCGAACATGTCACAGCTCTGTTGCACGCATAGAGCCAGACATGGGACTTCCACAAAGACGAGATACGCAGCTGTACACGGTATGCACAAATGTGGAATGTATCCTTTGACACTCGATTAATCAGTCAGTTGCTATAATTGATTCATTCTTCGCTTTTTGATAGATCAAATTCATAATTATAAATGAAAGCATCAAATTTTGTTCTACTGTATTAATTTATTTCGTCAACACATTTTCAGCTTACAAGGCGATCATCACATCAGCTAATTAAATAAATTAATACTGTTACACATATCCACTTTTAGCTTTTCATTTGTAATTTTAACCTACAAAACAAGAATAATTCTTTAAATATAAATTATTTTTTGTTATACCATGTTTTTAAATCAGACTAATGAATATAAAGTAATTTCTCTAAGTCCCAGACTGATTCCTATCACCATACAAAGAGTCCTGAATGTGATTGTGAATTTTTAATAGCCATGAAACTACTTGTATGATTTAAAATGAAAACGTGGGGCACATGCAATACGTAATTGATCATGAATAGTTCACTTCTTTGCTATTATGCGTTGCATGTACCCCGAATTCTTTTTGTTTTAACTCTTACTTTCTCAGCTATTAAATACTTGTAAGATTTAAAGCAAAAAACTTGTGGCACATGTAATAGATAATAGTAAAGAGGAGAACCATTCATGATCACCTATATATTGCATATGCTCCAAGTTGATCGTATTAAACCTCACAAGTAATTTCATAGTTAATAAAAATTCACAATCGCAAATTTTCAGAACTATCTATGTGGGATTAGGGCTCTGTATGAGCTACGCGAAATTATTTATTAGTTCTCTGTCCGATTAAAAACTCGAGATATTAAAAATTCATTTTCATTTTATTAGTTATTTTCAGCTTTTTGGTTTTGTGTGTACGAAATTTTTCAATTAGTTTCAAACGTTTAGATTTGATTACAACAGATACATGTAAGTTTTAGGTTTGTTTCAATTTCCTCTCAACCCGACTGAGCCAATATATTGCTTCCTCCAATGTATATCTCGCAAAAAGACTAAGAAGGTAAACGCGAGAGGGATTCCAATTCACACAGACGCTTACCACCAGTTCTTGTTCCCGTGAAACCATTGAAACTGTAACAGGAAAAGCAGGAATGGGCAGTGGTACACAAAGTAACCTCCACAACACACCAGACGAAAAACGAGTTAATATTGCATTGACATCAAATTATGAGCTATGCTGGAAGTTTCAGGTCTCTAGACTATCAGGAAACGACAGTAGTAAACAAATAACGACAAGAAAATGAGTTATTATTGCATTATAATCCACTTTGAGCTATTTTTAACATTTCTAGTCACTGAATCATTCGGAACTTTGTTTAAAATCAGTTGCAAAATTTGTACCGAACAAGTAGACAAGAAAGCGGTATCGATCTCCTTTTCCGCTCTTTCTCTGCACAACTATGCCCATCCACTCACATACTGCGTGGAATGCATTGCGATACTGTCCACCCAACATTCTGGTCCTGCAGGGCAGCTGAGATGTCAGGTATTAGCAAACATCTTCACCCCCACCCAAACCCCTAAGGGTCAGACAGACAAGAAAGCGAGAGAACTTGGCATTGTCATCCACTTCTGATGTAGTTGCAAGTTTCCACCTCCTCATGAAGTTAAATTTAAAATTAGCTGCAAAATTAGTACTGAAAAGACATACAACAAACTGACGTAAAAAATACGAGGTAAAGAGACATATTTTTAGATTTAATTTAACATATGAGACAGAGTAAATAGGTATCTACACCTGTTTTTATTACTGATTTCAACAGTAGCACAAAATTTGGAGTAGCATCGTTTTTCGACAATAATTTACCCTGAACAGGGTTCTGAGTCACACATATTTCTCTAAAAGACATTATCGATGTTTCTGACAGTTAAATTACTGATATGTAATATACATTATTGTAATACTGTCCATTAACTATTTTCAAGTGGAACACACAGTACATGTCAAAATTTAAAAAAAAATGTCGTACATGTATACAGTCGTGTTTCAGATGTGATGATCAATATTCAGGGATATCACAGGAATGACCATTGGAAACAAAATGTCAAATAAACTTGGTCTATAAAACGCATACTTTAAGAGCTATGAGCAATCCCTGATCTTCAATATCGTGAATAAAATCTCTTCTACTGCAAGCTCTTCACTTTCCATATTTTGAGAAGTGGCAGTCTGGACCATAACTAGAACAAAATGTCCATCAAACATGTACTCTAAAATGCATACCGTACGAACTATGAGCACTTGTTCATATTTGCTACTTTGAAACTCTTCTAATGAACAAGTGCTCACAAGACTTAAAGCGTGTATTTTAGAGGACATGTTCACGGGACATTTTTTCTCCTTTTTGTCCGGACTACCACATCTCAAAACATGGAAAGTAAAGAGCTTGCAGTAGAAGAGAACTGTTTCACAGTATCAAAGATGAAGAGTTGCTCATAGCTCGTAAGGTGTGCGTTTTAGAGCCCATGTTTAAGTGACTTTTTTTCCAAATCGTCAATCCTGTCATATCCCTGAATATTGACCATTATTTCTGAAACATGCTCTATATCTCACTATGACAGAGCCCATCTCGACTGGCTGAGTATATAGCGGTTAGGTATCTCTCGTATAAATAATATCAAACTACGGTGACAGAAAACAAATAGCAACACCAAAAATTAATTAACATAGAGCAATGAAATTCCGGAAATATATTTGTCTAGGTGACATATTTGAATGATTAACGTTACAAGATCACATATTAACGTAAGGACGAGACAAGCCATGGCAAATTTGGACCGCTGGTACAACAATAACCGGTGTAATCACCAGAATATTGAATGCAAGCATGCAAATGTGCATACACTGTATTGTGCACGGCGGATGTCGTTTTGTCGTTTTGTGGGATGCAGTTTCACACCTATTGCACTTCCTCAGTCAATACAGGAACGGTTAATGCTGTTTGTGGATGATATTGGCGTTGTCGTCCGATGGTGTCCTGTATGTGCTCGATTGGAGAAAGATCTGGTGATCGAGCAGGCAAAGGCAAGATTCCGAAATGCTGTAGATAATGTTGAGTTACAACAGTGGTATGTGGGCAAGCGTAATGCTATTGGAAAACACCCCTGGATCGCTGTTCGTGATTGGAAGCACAGCAGGGCAAATCAACAGAATGACGTACAGCGTTACAGTCAGGGTGCGTGGGATAAGCACAACAGTTCTCATGCAGTCGGACGAAATCACGCCCCAGACCATATCTCTAGGTGTAGATCCAGGGTATCTAGCACACAGGCAGGTTGGTTGCTGCCCTCAACTGGCCTCCTCCTAATCAACACAGGGCAGTCACTGACACTGAGGCAGATCCAGCTTTCATCAGAAAACAGACCTCCACGCTGACCTTCAACAGGGTCTCACTTGCCATCACTGTAGCCGCAGACAGTGCTCTTTTGCGGCCATTGGGATGCACACTACAGTGTGTCTGGCTGAGAGCTGTCCTTGAAGTGACCGGTTGGTAACAGCTCCTTGTGTCACTCTGGTGCCACCTGCTGCTCAATGCAGTATTATACACCAAAGCCATACGCCGAATACGATGGTCTGCCCTCTTGATAGAGTCATGTGGAAGTCCTGAGCCCAGCCTTCTTGCAGTTGTACGAGGGTTGTACAGAAAGTATGTTCCGATGGGTGGCGAAATGGAAACCACTGGGAAAATCCGGTAAATCTTTGCACAGATGGTTTGGGCAGTGTCTCTAGAATGCCCGTCGATAGTGTCGGGTCGCCCTTTTCAGTTCTGAGTGAACGGTGAGCACATAAATACATGTAGGGAATAGCGTCTCCCGCCAAGTATGACGGCCTGGTTAGAGATTTCGCCTGTGTCATGCAGCCTACATAACACAACTGTCGAGCAGTTCTTTATTCAGGCCAATTCTCTGCCGCACACTGCAGGGGCACTGAAGACGCTCCTGCAGCGTTTCCGATGAGAAGTGTTTGATCACCCACAATACAGTTCATAACTGGCTCCCCATGAGTATCATTACTGTTCACAAGAATCGCTGACTATGAAGACAAAATTTTTGCACACACAACAAGCTGCAGACCAGTGCAAATAACTGGCCGAAAGCACAGGCCGCTGCATTCTGTGACGAGGATATTGGAAAGCAGATACAACACTACGACAAGACTCGAAGTTGGAACGGCGACTATGTAGAGAAGTAGGTGGAAGGTGTGCCTAACTGTTGCAAATAAAACGTTTCAGGTTTTCACTGTGGTTTCCGTTTCGCGACCGATCGGAACTTACTTTCTGGACAACCCTCGTGTATTACTGTGACCACCGTTGCCAGCGATCATGTACAATGGCTACTTTCTTGCCGTCTTTCTACAATGTCACACGACCTCGTCCAAAATGAGGTGTTGATTATGGCGTCTTTCTCGCCTTAAAGGCGTTCTTGACCTTCATTAACTCAGCACGCCGAGTGTGATGGGTAACATTCTCACGACCGTTGCAGCGTGTATTTAAAGCAAAAATTAAAATTGAGGAGACGTCATCATTCACATGCAGAAGCAGACATAAGTATGATTCATGTCGCACAGTACCTTGGTGCTGCCAGTCTGATTTCGTCAGTGTACTTGCTGTGGTTAAGGGGTACTGCCACCGAGCTCCCGCAATACAGCCATCTCTACATGGTTGCCTACTGAGCAAATGTAAGCAGCACAACCATAGCACAGTTCTGGTCAGACTCATGGACGCGTTAGCTCTGCCAAAAGACATTAACGTGGTTGCATCGCTTTACCACGCCAGCTTCTTACACTGGAGTAGGACAACATTCTTCTGTTCGTCGGGTATTTAGGAAGCCGCGTGGCCCAACGAACACGGGTTGTCACGGACTTGTCTTGGAGTTCTTTGCGAGTGTCAGTGACAACTCTAGATATTCATTGTTGTCGTAATAAGTGTATTACTTAAATTCTGTTCTGTCACTCCATAGTCGTCTAACCACCTTGATAAACTGAGACAATAATTTCTGCCTTCAATACAACACATGGTGATCGCAGTCACAGCACTAACACACATGTTCACCGATTACAAATGAAGCTGTTATTATGAAGCACGCATGTTCAACATATGAATGAAAACAAATACATAAAATTGTACACGTAGATTGTGTTTAGGCATTCCACTTGATCTACGTTTCATTTCCAGATAAGTTATGACTTTTCTAATGGTAAAGCTACGTTAATAACACGCTGAAATAAGACGTTGAAATCTTGTGCAGAACGAACTAGCTGCTATTTACGTCGATTATGTAAGTCTTGTCCTTCGAAAAAAAAATCACGACCAAATATTTCCTTTTTCCTTATCCATTCCAAGCTAGAGATCTTTCAATAAAAAGATACACTCTATTCTTTACCAGATCATATATGCATATATGACCAGGAAGGAAACGCCAGTACCCATATGAGAACATCTGCAGACTATGCATTTGTGCATAGAGATCATGCTACTAAATAAAACAAAATGCAGATGATGAGCAATTGATTCAAAGACTGGTAGCTGATTTTCAGCGGAAATAAGTCTTATATACTGCATATCAATATAAGAAAGGTCTGATATTTTTTCTGTAACAGATTGATCGTCTGTAACTGGAATCAGTCACGTCCGAGATGAAAAAAATTTTCGTCTGCTCCAATTTCCTGTGTGTCCATAAATCTACTCAACTTATACATCCAGCAACCAAAATTGCGTAAGACTCCACCTATAAAAGTTGTAGAAAGAGGCGTCGTTCTTTTTCATACCAGGAAACAGAGAAAATTGGATAAATGCATTTGTAGATGTATTAAAATCATCAGCATTTGCGGCTGAAGACTTATGGCGTAAGAAGTCAGTATAGTTTTTCCATTGGCCTTGTCAAACAGGGGAGAAGCGTATAGAGTTTCAGAGCACTCTCCTGCCATTGGGGTGGGAAACTGCTCCTAAAAGGCGGAAGAATCAGCGATGGTCAAGGGCATGAGGATGCACAAGACAATAGAAACCACTGTGTTAAGGACGCATAAGGCGCATCCACAGAGCATGTGGCCTGTAATTGATAATTGTCATGTGTCTGGCTATTGGCAAAATATTCCAGACTTATCCTTCAATTCGGACCTGTATGAAGAGATTGTCAAAAGGGAGATAACAAAGAGAAAAAGGTGGAATAACTGAGAAGAGAGAGAGTGTGAGAGCAAAGCAGTGGATAGGGTGAGGAGGAGGGGGAGGGACGGGAGGAAATGGTAGACAGTGACCTTGAAGATAACAAGTAGAATTGCCTAATATAACCTGACACTGGAAGTGTAGCACGACATTCAAGGTCAAGGTTGGCCAGAATCTGTAGTGATACCCTACTCTTTAGTACATCACATCCTTCCACACCGATTCTTCCATGTGATCCTGTTAGACTTTAGTCTAATCTTCACCATTACTAAATGGTGATCTGAGTCTATATCTACTCCTGGGTATACCTCATAATCCTGAATCTGATTTTGGAATGCTGTCTGACCATGATGTAATCCAGCTGGAATCTTTCCATTTCTCTGGGCCTTTTCCACGTACATCTCCTTGTGGGGCGGCGAGTGAGTGTAAGCAAATAGCTTGTGAAATAAAGTTTGTTATTTAAATGTGGGAAAAACATTGCATTTCCCGGCTTTTAGAATGTTGTATAATTCTGTCTTTCGCCGTTCTCAACACTGGCTCTCTCTTTACTTTTTAGCACCCAGAAAGTGATTTAACGAAACGTGGAGCCTGTAATAAGAGTTCCTAGTGCCCACTTAACCTGAGAATATTATTATAGCTGCAGCTTATAGCTCTGAAGAAGTAGGAGATTGTTCGGGATTTCTAATCAAAAACAATTTTCCAAAATAGTTGAGTATATTCTGAAATTCACTGATAACATCACAATTATCCCAACAGCCTAACAAACAGAGCAGTTCAGAGTCTAATTCGCTGATGCAACTATAAATGTCCGAATTGAATGTCAAAAGAATGCTCGCCAAAATTTGATGAGAAAATCTCATCAAACGCCACGCTAAAATGATTGGTAGAATGTCTGTCCCGCGACGGCACGTGAAAATACAACAACACGCAAACTGAAGCTAGATAATGAAAATCATTCCAAAAATAATCCTTCATTTGAAATGTTTTCACAGTTACGCGTATACATCGTAACTCAATACGGCAGCCGAGGCAGTTTGTAGCAGCGCTACCGTAGCGAAGCGACTCCCGACACAGCTGACGTGCTATTCAGCGTCTGGAGAGAACTGGGGCCTTCCTTACTCGCGCAGTGCTCTTATATATATAGCCTCGGTGCGGACGGCTAAGAGAACGCCGGCTCTAACTTGGCTCTCACGACTGGCCGCTGGGCTAGTAACGCACCACTTCAAGTTACATAATAATTTATAGCTTCTTTTGCTGATGGCTTATGAAGCTGTTAATTTAATCGTGCATTTAGCTCGCAGGTAAGTATTTATAATAAAATTATGACGTGGCTAAGTTAAATATCTTGGGCGAGAGAAATAATTAAGTTACGCTGCACGCAGCATATGAGCTCTGAACTGGTCCTTTTGAGATCCGCTATCGCTATAATTTTATAGGTATTCAAAAGGAACTTTTCACATCTTCATAGTCATAGCGGACCTCCAACCTATTTAAATCTAAACATCCTAGTCTTATTCATTAGCCTACTTAATCTATCTTGCTTCCTTCAGTTTTGAGATGAAAACCAGAAATTCATGAATTTCCACTAAAGTCTTAACCTGTGAAATCCAAAGTACTGTTTTTATTAAATCATTATGAAAGATGAGTCTAAATATAAATTTTGAAGTCTCTAGCTCCTTTCTGTTGCGCCAATTATTTTTTTAGAAAAACGTCCAAATTACAAAAATGGCTGAAGTTATCGCACTGATATTTAATACACATTAATTTAGTATTATTCCTTACATGCTGGAAAAGTTTCAGATCATTTGCTTGAATTTTAAGGTATTGCGCAACATTTATGACGTCAGAGCTAGTTACAGCAGACTGGCTGGCACACAATGGAAACTGATGTGAATTTACTACAGCGTGAGTAGGCTGCTTCCCTACATCACCCTCTACTTAAATTTTTTGTTTATGAATGTTAATGAATGAGAAAAAAAATTTAATTACAAAAAGGGAAGCAAGAGTACAATTTAACTCCCTATAAAAATCAAAATTGAAATATAAACATGTAGAAACATTAAAGAAAACTGATTATCTACATTAATTATTTAAATTGTGGGCATGTTCACTGCCTTTTAAACAATGTCAGTACTCAAAATTTTAAGCGAAGTCACTGAAATATTTCGGCATACATATTGCCTTAGACCAACAAACACATAATAATTGAAAAATTATGAAAATCTTAGATCCATTAAATACATTAAATACACTTTTACATACACAAATTCAAAGAAAATAACATGATACATAAACAGATGATTATCTCTTAGCAGTCTTTTCTAAACCTGAAAGAAAGTTCACAAATAATTTTTACACACGTGGTTGTAGCCGCTTTGGCTGGCGTCCTACACTTCCATTCACAAGGGTAGAGGAGGGGAAGTTGCTAAGGTGTGCGTCCTTCACGTTCTCTATAACTTACATGGGGGAAAGGGGAGGGTCACTGTGAGTTGTGTCCAAGTCACTCCACGCTTTCACGCAGCTACCAGGCTGCCATTATCTGGTTTGTCCTGTAGAACAAACAAAAGAGTGCCTCAGACTCTGTTCACTTAATATCTAAGGGTGGGTCACAATGAAATGGGGATATATACATTTTAACTTCCAATATATTACTGGAACAAAGTTAACAGAACTTTTTTTTTTCAACATTACTCTTGCGGTTACTTAAATGTCATAAAATCGGTAAATAAATGGCTCAAAACGCCGTTAGTCACGTACTAGAGAAAATCTATGCTCATGGCATACAATCATGAATCCTATTTAACGTCAATTTATTATTTCTGGGCCGGAACACTGAACCAATGCTCGGTACATTCCTGACATTTGTATATTAAGCACTTAACTGAATCATCTTTGATTATCTTATTCTTAGAGATAGTATGAGTATGATTAGTGGTTATTTTCTCAGCTTCTTTGTATATGTGAGTAACTTTTGGTAATAGTACAGTCCTGAGTGTTCAAAACACACTACGTTTAGTTGCCTACAAAATCCACTTATTGGTCCTCTGCTGTTGTCAGTTCCACATCTGCAATTAGGGTCTTACTTACTTTGAAGTGTATTTATGCTGAGCTAAAATTACTGTTTCACGTCTGCTATTATGTTTCTTATTTATATTGCTAGTGTATGTACTTATTTACCACTCACTCTATTAATATTTAAAGCATAGGATAGCACATTTATTTCATATTCATCGTTTATTGTAGTTGATTAGTTTGCTCACGTGGCAATCCATTTCCACTCGATCGGACGCTGAAACCTCAGGTAGTCTCTCTCAGACCTACCACTAAAGTGCATTAAATAATTATGGACGAGCGTAATGCTAAATTCCTTAAACCTATAGGACACCATGAGCTGCTCTGTCTCATCTAACATAAGGGTACCTATGGTCGCATTCACGCTTCCAACTCATAACCTCAATACGCGTAGGTGTATCCTGTCACACACTACACTAAAATAATGGCCAGCTCCAACCTTATAAATACTTCAGGGACGTGTCCTTCACGACTCAACCACAAACACTGCTCACTTCTATTACACTGCCTTTCCTTGCTACATCAGGTGAGTTTAAACTTACAACTTATCTGCATATTTTTCATAACACTTAGCAATCTCTTTCTTATTATTTATTAGTTAGCTCTAATGTATCCACTAGGTTTCATTACCACTTCAGATTCTGCTTGTACACGAATTCATACATCTTTTTAAATTACTGTTGATGGACCATTTCCAACCAAACAACACTTTGTACTTACTATATTACCAGGGTACTACACATAATTGTTACTCAAATACATTTGTATCTTAATTACGTCATACTTCTCTATTGTTTGTCACTATTCAGTTTTGTCACATTAGGTATTTTTCTTCACTGATCGGTAGATAGAATGGTAACATAACTCCTGGCCTGATAGTCATGACAGAAAAATTTCATGTCTGAAAGAAGAGATCTAAATTTTGGTGGATAGGAAAGATGAAGAATGAGTGAGACCTGAAATGGAAAGAAGATCTCACACAGCTGGGACTGCACAGCTGCCACACTGTGTAGAGGTTACAGAACAACCTCCTCCCTACAGCCTTCATTGGCTGAATGCTGACTTGATAGTCATGACGGAAAATTTTAATATTGCAAAGAAGGAGTCGAAACTTTGGTGGATAGAAAAGATGAAGATTGAGTGAGACCTGAAATGGAAAGAAGATCTCACACAGCTGGGACTGCACAGCTGCCACACTGTGTAGAGGTTACAGAACAACCTCCTCCCTACAGCATTCATTAGTTTAATGCTGTATTGATAACCACACCGGAAAATTTAATGTATGAAAGAAGAGGTGGAAATTGTTGAGGACAGGAAAGAGGAAGAATGAGTGAGACCTGAAAGGGAAAGAAGATCTCACACAGCTGGGACTGCACAGCTGCCACACTGTGTAGAGGTTACAGAACAACCTCCTCCCTACAGCACTCATTCATAGCCTTTGACCACGCCACGTCGATCTGAAAATACCTTATGATGCCTTTTTAGAACCTGTCTCAGTTCTTCCTTCTGATTGGCGGAAATTTTCTCGATTTCCTGCAATTTAGCTTCTATTTTGTCCAAAATAATTGCTCCTTCTTCTTCTGTGTTCAGCTTATTGTTACTAAGATTAACACCTTCGTCCCAATACCTCCTATTTTTCAGAACTCGTATAGGCAGATCCCAAGTTTCATCATCAGTTACTACATGTTTATCACTAAAAGGTACTATAATTACTCCGGTTATTGGTAAGACCATTTTTAATTGGCTGTTCTCAAAGTCCACAACACTCTGATATTTTGACAAGAAATCTATACCAATTAAAACCTCAATACTGAGATTGTTTACAATTAAACATGGATGATCAATTAAATTACCATTAATGTTAAATGGTAGTAAAGCTTCTTGCTTTACCGTTTTTGAAACCTTGCCAGTAGCACCAATTATTCTTAGTCCTGATACCCTCATTACGGTAAGCTTGTCTTTACCAGGTAAAGCATCAAAGAAGGACTGAGATATTGCACTCACCTCACTTCCACTGTCTAAGAGACAACGTACATTGATACCCAACATGTTCACTATTATTATAGGGTGGCTTATTCTAGGTTGTACAGGTGGTTCCTCAAATTCATCTAGTAGTTCCTTTTGGATTTGTCTCCAACTAAAGTGATTGACATCTGTCTTCATTACCTTTAGGTCACAGTGTGTAGGGGTTTCCTGAATTACATTTCCAGCTGCCTTTTCCAGTCGGTCTATTAATTTTAAATCGAAACACCGCACGACTTCATTACATTTAGTTTGCTGAACATAACCCAAATTACTGTAGTCTGAGCGATTCTGCGTCTCCAGACCGGGCATAACACTAGTTACAGCTAAACCACTTTTACCATTATCGTCAGTTTCCTTCTCAAGTGACAACTGGTCACAGCTACTGGGTTCATCGACCCTCAACAGCCTACCCTCTACATTCTCACTTATCTCCTGTCCTAAGTCTATTAGTACATTATCAACATCCTGCACAGGCACTTTAGATAAGAGCACATCATCCTCATCGTAAATATAAGCATGAATTTCTTCTGCTTCTTCACCTGTCAATTCAATATTTTGTAGCTCTTCCCTATTGTTACACTGCTGCGCCTTCTCTTTCTCTTCCCACTTAGAAAGCGTTTCTAACACGGTATCTATCAAATACTGTGAGTGATCTAATATTTCTGTTGTATCTTTAGATGCTACCGACTCTTCATCCACATGTTCAGTTTGAGTATTCTGACCTGTCTTACCAATTCCCTTAACTACTGGCTTAGGAAAAGTAACCGCCTGGTGAGCGCCAGTGTCCTCATAGACGGGAACTAGTTTTCCTGCCTCGGCCTATTGCTGTTTTCTTTAGTTTCATTATAATTGACTGGCACAGCATTGCTTTCCGTACTGTTGTTTACATGCATATTTCTGTTCGGAACAAAATTATTATCTCTTGGACGCCATTGTTGGTTCTGATAATTATTTCCCCAATTCCTACCTCTCTTAGGATGGCGAACACCTACTGTTCTGATGTTTACATTGCCGTTTTGTTCATTCCTAAAATTACTATTATTGTTAGTGGCATTTCTGTTATTACGTGCCTGCTCCTCATTGGCCGCAACACGTTCTACACGTTCCAAATATTCAATGAAACGATCAAGATTGTCTCTAGGGGCTGATATAATTCTGGTTTGCCAATACCATGGCAGTTTGGCTTCAAGACCTAGTATAATCATTTCTGGTTTTAGTTTTTCCGTCAAATGTGACAAACGTGAGATCCATGACCTAGCAAATTCTTTAATTGATTCCTTGCCTGCATTGAAGCGTTTTCCACTCCAAAATTCTCTTAACACTTCATTTTGCTTATTGCTAGACCAATACTCATTAATGAAAGCTGTTTTAAACTCCGCTAAAGTTTTACACTTTAACATAACATCAGCTGACCAACGCATGGCGTCACCTGCTAAATGGCTTTTAATAAATGAGATTTTCTCTCGTTCAGACCAAGTTGGTGGAATTACATCCTCAAAATCGTTCCAGAAATCTAACGGGTGGATATTTTTATCTGGATCAAACCGCAAGAACTGCCGACACCCGATAAAAGCGGTGTTTGTAGCTACAACTTGTTGTACACTACCATTACCAGAAGTTACTGAAGCTACTTTACTCTCAATGTTAGCAATGTTAGTACTAATATTTTCTACTCTCATTTCAACATTATCTACTCTTTGTACAATATGAGTAGTATCACTTTTGAGTGCATCTACGTCTGCTTGACATATGTTTACTTTTATGTTAACATCTTTAAATCTGTCTGAGCAAAGTTCAGATTCCGCCTCGATCTTTTCTGTTAACTTGTGCTCCAGCTTCGCATCTTCCATTTGGAAGTCTTTGCGAACCTCAGCAACTTCGGATTTAACTGTTTTATACATTTCAGAAAATTGTTGAGCAACCTTTTTCTTAATATCCTCATGATTGTAGTCAATTTTATAATTCAAACTGTCTAGATCCTCTTTCAACTTATTGCAACCAGCCTTGAAGGTATCGTCCATTACCTCCAATCGTTTATTAAAATTAGTTTGACTGGCCACAATCCTGTTATTTACCTCAATTATATCAGATTTTAATTCAGCATTACTGGCAGCTATTTTTGCATTACTATTTTTGACCTCAGTTATTTCAGACTTTAATTCAGCATTACTGTTTTTGACCTGTTCACTTATTTCAGACTTTAACTCAGCATTATTGGATTCTAATTTATTGTCCATTGCCTCAAACCGCATATTAAAATTTGTTTGACTGGCAGCTATTGCTTGTAATATAACATTTAAATCAACAGCCCCAGTATCTTTGGGTTGCTCACGAGCTGGCTTTTTATCACACTCAGGTGACGAAAAACTAGCTCCAATACCAGAATCATCAAAACTAAATGAAACTTCTGATTGATTAGTCCTATCTAACTTCTCCTTCTTAAACTCTACCATCTCTGATGACTGTTTCATTTTTAATTCATCAGAGAAACTATCATCCAATAAATTTACAATTTCTACTTTCTGCTTTACTACAGGGGTCTCTATTATTGAATCATTACCCCTTCCCACACTACTGTCAGGAGATAATACTTCATATTTTACTTTAACATTACCACTTTTATGCATATTTACACTTGAAACGTTGTCTGGATTTACAGTTTGCTCAACAGACATAGGTTCTGATTTAAGTTTAACCCCAGTTTCTTTTGGCGGTTCCATCGCCGACAGTCTTTTAGTGCAGGTTAGTAAAATTTTAAACAGTTTTTCACTTAACTTAGTTCCTTCTGCACGACGTTGTTGTTGCCGGCGCGGCGTACCAGGATTCCTGATGCGACGTGGCACGTTGAACTGCAGACGGCACTCCGACGGCTGTGGTGTGTTTACGTGGCCCGTAACTGCAGGCGCGGCCCCGGCTGCTGTGGCGGACGACTGCGGTACGGCGAAACTGGCTTCTCGCGATGCCGGCAGCACCGCTAGACTCAGTGCCAGCTCCGTCAATCCAGATGCGTTGTTAATTCAACTGCGTTGCCCACATGCCCACGTAACACTTTCACTGTTCTATACTCAGTTGCGTGTCGCATTTCACTCGCGAATCCGAATAGTTAAAATCACTTTCACTTAGTTAATTTCCCGGCCGATGCACCATATGTGGGGCGGCGAGTGAGTGTAAGCAAATAGCTTGTGAAATAAAGTTTGTTATTTAAATGTGGGAAAAACATTGCATTTCCCGGCTTTTAGAATGTTGTATAATTCTGTCTTTCGCCGTTCTCAACACTGGCTCTCTCTTTACTTTTTAGCACCCAGAAAGTGATTTAACGAAACGTGGAGCCTGTAATAAGAGTTCCTAGTGCCCACTTAACCTGAGAATATTATTATAGCTGCAGCTTATAGCTCTGAAGAAGTAGGAGATTGTTCGGGATTTCTAATCAAAAACAATTTTCCAAAATAGTTGAGTATATTCTGAAATTCACTGATAACATCACAATTATCCCAACAGCCTAACAAACAGAGCAGTTCAGAGTCTAATTCGCTGATGCAACTATAAATGTCCGAATTGAATGTCAAAAGAATGCTCGCCAAAATTTGATGAGAAAATCTCATCAAACGCCACGCTAAAATGATTGGTAGAATGTCTGTCCCGCGACGGCACGTGAAAATACAACAACACGCAAACTGAAGCTAGATAATGAAAATCATTCCAAAAATAATCCTTCATTTGAAATGTTTTCACAGTTACGCGTATACATCGTAACTCAATACGGCAGCCGAGGCAGTTTGTAGCAGCGCTACCGTAGCGAAGCGACTCCCGACACAGCTGACGTGCTATTCAGCGTCTGGAGAGAACTGGGGCCTTCCTTACTCGCGCAGTGCTCTTATATATATAGCCTCGGTGCGGACGGCTAAGAGAACGCCGGCTCTAACTTGGCTCTCACGACTGGCCGCTGGGCTAGTAACGCACCACTTCAAGTTACATAATAATTTATAGCTTCTTTTGCTGATGGCTTATGAAGCTGTTAATTTAATCGTGCATTTAGCTCGCAGGTAAGTATTTATAATAAAATTATGACGTGGCTAAGTTAAATATCTTGGGCGAGAGAAATAATTAAGTTACGCTGCACGCAGCATATGAGCTCTGAACTGGTCCTTTTGAGATCCGCTATCGCTATAATTTTATAGGTATTCAAAAGGAACTTTTCACATCTTCATAGTCATAGCGGACCTCCAACCTATTTAAATCTAAACATCCTAGTCTTATTCATTAGCCTACTTAATCTATCTTGCTTCCTTCAGTTTTGAGATGAAAACCAGAAATTCATGAATTTCCACTAAAGTCTTAACCTGTGAAATCCAAAGTACTGTTTTTATTAAATCATTATGAAAGATGAGTCTAAATATAAATTTTGAAGTCTCTAGCTCCTTTCTGTTGCGCCAATTATTTTTTTAGAAAAACGTCCAAATTACAAAAATGGCTGAAGTTATCGCACTGATATTTAATACACATTAATTTAGTATTATTCCTTACATGCTGGAAAAGTTTCAGATCATTTGCTTGAATTTTAAGGTATTGCGCAACATTTATGACGTCAGAGCTAGTTACAGCAGACTGGCTGGCACACAATGGAAACTGATGTGAATTTACTACAGCGTGAGTAGGCTGCTTCCCTACATCCTCCTCTTGTGATATTTGAACACTGTATCTTTTATATTGCCTAAAATTTATTGCAGACGTCAACTGGTCTTTCTTCTACCTCATTCCTACTCACAAGACCTTTTTCTTGCGTAACTCTTTCTCCTATACTTTCCCCCCCATGATTATTAGTTTTTCATCTCCCTTTACATACTGAATTACCCACACTGTATTCTCATATACTTTCTCTACCTCTTCATCTTCTGTCTGCGATATTGGAATGTATAGATTAACTATTGTTGATAGCCTTGTCTTTACTGTCGAGTCACTGGTCCTCAATAGCTCACAGTCTGCCCTACCTTCTTATTTGCAACGAATCCAGTATACCATTTTCTGCAGCTGTTGGTATTACCCTATATTCGTCTTTTTCCATTTCACTTCATTAACCTCCCCCCCCCCCCCTAATTATAGATTGAGCTTTGCATTTTCCTTTTCAGGTGTTATAGCTGTCAAACTCCCCCCCCCCCTAATTATAGATTGAGCTTTGCATTTTCCTTTTCAGATGTTATAGCTGTCAAACTACTGACATTCCATGCTCAGATTCTGACCAATCTTCACCTTGAGCGCCGTGCTACACTTCCAGTGTCAGGTTACGTTAGGCAAGGCCATTCTCACCCATTCCCTCCCATCCCCTCCCCATCCCTCAAAAAAATTGCTCTGAGCACTAAGGGACTTAACTTCTGAGGTCATCAGTCCCCTGGAACTTAGAACTACTTAAACCTAACTAACCTAAGGACGTCACACACATCCATGACCGAGGCAGGTTTCGAACCTGCGACCGTAGCGGTCGCGTGGTTCCAGACTGTAGCGCCTAGAACCACAAGGCCTCCCCATCCCTCCTGCGCCCCTTCTCCTCCACCACTTTTCTCTCAGCCTATCACCCATCTACATCATCACACTCTCTCAGCTGCTCAGTAAACAACTGCTACTTCACACATGTATTCTGCGCACTGCCAGCTGTAGCCGTAGGGAGTGTTCAATCTTAATATGACGAGCATAAAGGCCACAAGCAGTCATCATTTTAAATAAATGTCTGTTGATTGTAGTCTAGTCTGTTTTTTTAATTGATAATCCTAAGCTAAGTATTAACACAATATCCATTCTACTAGGAACTTTTTAGATGTATCTCGCCACTGCTGAAGATTTCATAAATCAGTAAGGGTTATAGGTATCCTAATTCACACACCCTGTACAAACAAACAAATCCGGAGCCCCCTTTCAGGGCAAGCTGTACACTGGCTTGAAAAACACTAATGTGATTCCTGAGCCCATAAGTCTTCCGATATTTTAATTCATATATTACTTTCTAAAGATTATTTTTATAGTACGGTGCAAACAAATTTAGCGGTGCCTTTACATGAACGCAGTACACTTGTTTATCATACGTAAATGTGCCAATGAGTATGCAAAAGTCTGTGCAGATTACTGATATTGTAGTTCTTAAACTAAATACTACACACTACTTCCATCGGCGAATCAAGATATTATGAGTAATTACATAACAACAAATTGTTCCAACTTTGAAGCGCAGTACACCACCGATTCTGCTTGGGCCGGGTTCGACACGTTCTTTGCAGGTTTGTGGAGGTACTTGGCACTAGACGTCTACGCTCAGGTCATGCAATTTGTGGGCTGGTGTTCCACAGGCACGGTGCTGGCACCTAATAGCATCCAAGAATTGTTTCATCTGCTTCATATCAGGTGATATTGGGGGCCAAGGCATGAACGTGAATTCGTTATCACACTCCTCAAATTACTGTAGCATGATCCTGATCTTTCTTAAAATGGAATTGTGATGTAGGATGCCGTTAGAGAGACACTTACTTACTTTTACTTAGTTCCTCTCGTTCCCTCTGGAACATGGGACCGTGACGATATTCCTCCACCTGGTACGACTTCTAGCAAGTCTCTTCACTCCAGGTTTTCCCATACTCTGCAGATTCTCTCTCGATCGTCCTCTTCCACGTCTGTTTGGGACGACCACGTTTTCTAACTCCTTGAGGGTTCCAATCCAATGCCACTCTTACAACAGCTCCATCTGGTTACCTCAATGTATGCCCAATCCAGTTCCATTTTCTCTCCTTGATTTGTTTATTGATTGTTTGTTGATATGTCTCCCTCCAAAGATCTTCATTTGTAATTATATCTGTCTATCTCACATTTAAAATACGCCAGAGACAGTGGTTGATAAAAACTTGGAGCTGGTTTTTGATATGGTTAGTCACGTTCCAAGTTTCGCAACTATACAACAGGCCTCCACATTCCTACTGAAAAGCCGGAGTTTGGTCTTTTTTCAGATGTTCCTATGTCTCCAGACAGGGTGCAGTTGTACAAATGCACCATTTGCTTCGCGGATGCGACTACGGAAGTCTTCCTCAGCACCTCCTGTAGTCGTAACTTTCCTTCCGAGATAAAGATTGGATCTGTTCTACGTCCTCCCCATTAATGGCCAGCATATTCGTGATGGTCGAGTTTATCCGCATTTCTTTGGTTTTGCGAACATTTATCTTGAGGCCTCCAACTTCCGCCTCTCTCTGTAACCTGGCCAGTTTCTCTTCGATGTCTCGATATCGTTGTGCCATTAAGCATATGTCGTCTGTGTTAGAGAGACATCAAGTATAAATAGATGGAGGTGTGTCATTACAGTACTCATATAGTCTGAAGTGCCATTACGTCTTCTATTACCACCACAGGTTCCAAGAGATTTCATGTAAATGTTGCACTTTACTTAATACTGCCTTCACTGCGCTCATTCGGGGCACAGTCCTTGTTTCTAAGCAGCCGTCCACCTAAACAGAATATCCTGATACCACCACTGACCTTGTGTAACAAGAGGTATAGTTATCAGGTGACATGTTTCCTTTGATCCACGGTTCACTCGATGATCCCGTGCCCACTGGAATATTAACTGACGATTCTGTTGGCTCAATAGCACAAAGCGCCATTTTCAATAATGTACACTGAACTTTGTCCTCCAAGACACCTGTTCCTGCACCACAACTTTAGTCTTACAATACTCCTGCTCCCACCACTACACAAAACTAGCTAATTTTCAAAAGTGATGGGGGAAGGTCTCTTCAGATCATAACAGTTTATAATAGACTTCGTAGAAAACTCCCCTACGATGTTATTCAAGGTACATTAGTACTCAAACGGTCCCCCAACTCCAGTTCGAGTTAGCCATACTTTCGTGTTTAGTCCGGGCAGAGTGTAATATTACTTGTTGTCCAATTTCATACAAAAGTAATGTGAATCAACAATTATTAATGTTCGCGCATACTTTCCAGTTCGTGATTGCGTTTACTGCTCCCGCCTGCGACTTATTTTACAGACTCCTTCAGACCAACGACCATGCAGCAAGCTCCATAGTCGGATCATAGGGCATGCCATCTCCGCCTGTGGGTTTCCGTCTGGAAGCGATGAATAAGGACAAGGCCCGATACGTGGGAACTGTGCTGATACCTGTACTCTTAGAACCGATCCTGCTTCACGGAGTGGGCAAGCTTCTAAACTCCATGTTCAATGATAAAGCGTGGTCGTCCAGCATCGTCTTGCCTATTCGTGGTTTCGTAGTACTTCAACCATTTACACAGATATTTATGACGCACGCGAACAGCCGACAAGTTTCTCTGAGTCCGAGGTGCTCGTCCTCTGGCCCTCGACAGTAATAATTGTCATACTGCTTTATGTCAGTTGATTTCCTCATTTATTGTCAGAAACTGCCCTATCAGGAAGTATGCAGTGCCTTCCAGTGACTTCATTAATGCTGCTCCCGCTATTATCAATTATCTTCATCCACTGCATGTTGAACTGTGATAATATGCATCTCCTTTAATTAACAGTCCCAATTTTACGGTTTAAATTAATTGAGTAACCAGTGTTGCCTGGGTGTGTATTTATTCCTCCGGTAACCCATCTCCTCCTTCCCTCTCTCTTGGTCCCTCTGCATCTGCCCCCTCTTGCTGTCCATATCCTCCACCCCCACACTCTATCTCCTCCTGTCCTTGTCTCTGTCCATCTACCACTACCCCCCCCCCTCCACCTACTCCTCCTGATTCTCTCTGTCCATCTGCCCCTGCCCCTCTATCCTCCCCCCTCTGAGCACATCCTCATCAGCCCCTCCGGCCCCTGCCCTGCCTCCTGCTCAGTCCCTTTATGTCCTCCCGCCCCTCTCTCTGTCCACCTCTTCCTTTCCCCCCCTGCCTCCACATAATCAACCCTACTCCAGTCGGAGGTTTGTAAATCATCCCCCCCCCCCCCCCACACACACACACACAGCATTTCCAGATACAAATTTGGTTCAAATCTATCCAAGTGTTTAGGAGAAGCTTTCATCCACGGATTTCCCAGATTAAGCACAGATCGCGTATTTTTCAAATATATTTAACAGCGTTCCCACATATATTTACACATTTTCACTTGTAAATTTAGCGAATTTTGTCGTGCGGTTTTGTTCTCATGCAGCTGTGTTGTCATATCTCATGTACAATGTGAGGAACAAGGATATAATTTTTCAGTAGCCTACATTCAGTAGTATATTTTGATACTATATGCGAAATATTTTGCGAATAGCGTTAGTGATAAAGACGTAGTAAACCGTGCATCTACTTTCAAAATCTTTTCTTAAAGAATTTACTTTATTTATTAGCGATTCATCAAGAACATTAACACATTTAATCACACTATGTGAGCGTGGAAGTAGTTGGCAGTGGGTAACTGATGAAAACAAATTTTTTTCAATAAATTGAAAATTTATTCCTTAACACCCTTTCTTTTTTAAAAAAAATTTAAAATTATAATCAGAAAGCTACTTCTAAATATCAAGTTACAATTAACACGGCCGCAGTCACGACCTCTCACGACAACCTCTGAAAGACTGCACTGGTGCAAATCTTCAACACACCAGATTACTTTAAACTAAAAATTTTAACAACTCACACGAACACATAACTATGCACCCCGTAGGAGGGATGGAAATGGTACAAAACACTCACATTAAAAAAATTACATCCCACCGAAAGTGCAACTAAAATGACCATTTAAATAAAAACCCATGAAATGCAGTCTTACATAAAATGTACAAACATGCTCTACATTACACATATACCCCCTCTCAAGATGATACGCAAGATCAAAACATATTTCAGGAATTTGGCCTTTACACCTTAAGCAATAAATTCGTTAACACCGAATCCGACAAACATGACAGAGGCAGCTATTAACGTACGGCAGATTGACAGGGGGATTACTGAACAACCCGAACCGCAGATTGCTCTAAACTGCCCCTACTCCACAAGGGAAAAACGGACCACTCAATTCATAAATAACCACCTTCCCACGGGTGGGCAATCGGAGAAGAATGGTGGGACGACCCCAAAACAAAGCGGCTGGTGACCTTACCAAGACAACAAGAAGAATTTAACAAGTAAATGAAACAACATATCTCCAATCACTTAACTTCTAATAAACTGTGATTTCTGGCGAAGACCTGGCGCAGCACCCCCAACGCTCTCCCGAACCGTCCGCTGCCAGCCGCTTCAACGGACACAGGAAGGCGCGCCGATCTCCCGTCTCACGGCGTCGCATCTCGCAACGGCCAGACCGATGTCTTTGTTAGACTCCTGTTGCTCTCGTGTCAACCGCGAAGCCACGACCCCTTCCTATACGGCGCGCCCCACTGGGAACCTCACATGCGCCGACGCTCAAGGCGGACAAGTCATCTTGTGTCTCAGTGCGCTACCGACCAATCGATCGATCCAACTGCCAATAACCGTTGCCCGAGCAACTCGAGCAGACTGACGGCCTAACGCGCATACTCAGATGCAGGAACTCAGCCCCGACCGGGGGACCACTAGCTGAGTTCTGTTACTGGCGTAGTGGCAAGACTATCGTTATCTGTCTTTAAAATTTGATCCAAACGACAGACATACTAACACTCCGACAACAACAAACAGACACTAATTGCCGCACAAATGCGAGCGAGAGACAGACCAGCAACTGGTGACGCGAGCCTCACTCCGACTGACCAACTGCCCAGACTCGCCCCCTAGTGAGCTCATAGCGCCCCTTAAATGCACGTGAACAGGCTACCTTTCCCCTTTCGCACCGGAGGGAGACACCGAAACTGCGATTGCCACAGCGGCGCCACGGCCAGAAACGGAGGGCGACTGCTTTACACTACGCGCTGCAGCGCGCTCTTCAAAACAGCAAATTTTACCACGGCTCACATAGTAAATTAAAACGTCATGCATGATGCAGTAGTGTCTCACACATCTCAATCTTTATGACGTCAGATCTCCATAATTATGTGTCCCACTGTGATATAATTTTGCTCATACATTCAGTGATATGTTTCAATACTGCTGCAAAAAGTGTAGCCAGTACAGTTAATAGTAGTAAAGAACTAATAAATTAAAATAATTACTGCAAATTCGCACGTTGCGAATTGCGCTACTTTTCCATCCCGCATCCTCTTCCCTTTGATAGGTAGGTAGTACTTACCCCGGGGCGATTCTTTCTAGACATTATGTAATATGTACATCAAGTTTGCTTGAAATTTCTTCAGTGGCTTAGGAGGAGACAGCCCATCCGTTGCATTTTCATAATATGTATGGATGTTCTCCTTGTTAGTATAGTCAAACTATTAAAATGGTTCAAATGGCTCTGAGCACTATGGGACTTAACATCTGTGGTCATCAGTTCCTTAGAACTTAGAACTGTTTAAACCTAACTAACCTAAGTACATCACACAACACCCAGTCATCACGAGGCAGAGAAAATCCCTGACCCCGCCGCGAATCGAACACGGGAAACCGGGCGCGGGAAGCGAGAACGCTACCGCACGACCACGAGCTGCGGACTCAAATTATTAATTTGCATAATTTACACTACTGGCTATTAAAATAGCTACACCAAGAAGAAATGCAAATGATAAACAGGTATTCATTGGACAAATATATTATACTAGAACTGACATGTGATTACGTTTTCACGCAATTTTGGTGCATAGATCCTGAGAAATCAGTACCCAGAACAACCACCTCTGGCGGTAAAAACGGCCTTGATACGCCTGGGCATTGAGTCAAACAGAGCTTGTATGGCGTGTACAGGTACAGCTGCCCATGCAACTTCAACACAATACCACAGTTCATCGAGAGTAGTGACTGGCGTATTGTGACGAGCCAGTTGCTCGGCCACCATTGACCAGACTTTTTCAACTGCTGAGAGATCTGGAGAATGTGCTGGCCAGGGCAGCAGTCGAACATTTTCTGTATCCAGAGACGCCCGTACAGGACCTTCAACATGCGGTTGTGCGTTATCCTGCTGAAATGTAAGGTTTCGCAGGGATCGCATGAGGGGTAGAGCCACTGGTCGTGACACATCTGAAATGTAACGTCCACTGTTCAAAGTGCCCTCATTGCGAACAAGAGGTGACGGAGACGTGTAACCAATGGCACCCCATACCATCACGCCGGGTGATACGCCAGTATGGCGATGACGAATACACGCTTGCAATGCGCGTACACCGCGATGTCGCCAAACACGGATGCGACCATCATGATGCTGTAAACAGAACCTGGATTCATCCGAAAAAATGACATTTTGCCATTCGTGCACCCACGTTCGTCGTTGAGTACACCATCGCAGGCGCTCCTGTCTCTGATGTAGTGTCAAGGGTATCCGCAGCCATGGCCACCGAGCAGATAGTGCATGCTGCTGCAAACATCGTCGAACTGATCGTAGAGATGGTTGATGTCTTGCAAACGACCCCATCTGTTGACTCAGGGATCGAGACGTGGCTGCACGATCCGTTACAGCCATGCGGATAAGATGCCTGTCATCTCTACTCCTAGTGATACCAGGCCGTTGGATCCGGCACGGCGTTCCGTATTGCCCTCCTGAACCCACCGATTCGATATTCTGCTAACAGTCATTAGATCTCGACCAAAGTGAGCAGCAATGTCGCGATACGATAAACCGCAATCGCGATAGGCTACAATTCGACCTTTATCAAAGTCGGAAACGTGATGGTACGCATTTCTCCTCCTTACACGAGGCATCACAACAACATTTCACCAGGCAACGCTGGTCGACTGCTGTTTGTGTATGAAAAATCGGTTGTAAACTTTCCTCATGTCAGCAAGTTGTAGGTGTCGCCACCGTCGCCAACCTTGTGTGAATGCCCTGAAAAGCTAATCGTTTGCATATCACAGCATCTTCTTCCTGTAGGTTAAATTTCGCGTCTGTGGGACGTCATTTCGTGGTGTAGCAATTTTAATGGCCAGTAGTGTAAAATATTAGCTAAATCTTTAAATGAATGATTGCAAACTATTTGGGTTTCATAAGGTGCGCTGTTACTGCCATAGCATTAAAAAATAGATAAGCGGTAAGTGGGACCATTTAAAGAAGGAAAGTCTGTAAATTAATGACTTTACCCAGACCGCTTTATGGCAGCGAAGCCTGGGTGCCGACTCAAAAGTAACCGAACAAAATACAGTCGGCAGAAATGAGATTGTTACGGAGTGTTAAAGGATGTTCAAGGATGGTTAGGGTGCGAATAAACACACCAGGAAACTGTTAACTAAGTAATAACAAAATATTAAATAATACAAAAAATGCCGGCCGAAGTGGCCGTGCGGTTAAAGGCGCTCCAGTCTGGAACCGCAAGACCGCTACGGTCGCAGGTTCGAATCCTGCCTCGGGCATGGATGTTTGTGATGTCCTTAGGTTAGTTAGGTTTAACTAGTTCTAAGTTCTAGGGGACTAATGATCTCAGAAGTTGAGTCCCATAGTACTCAGAGCCATTTGAACCATTTTTGAATACAAAGAATGGTATCGATCACTTGCAAAGAAGAAAGACGCCACAATTCGCAAGGCAGCTGGATTACATGCCGAGGGGAGGAAGGCATTAAGAACGACCCAGGACGCGCAGGAGACAACTGTGAATGTTTAAAGGGCAATAATTCCCGATGCACGTAATGTAGAAGAACAAGACTTCGGGATGTACTGTAGGCCAGTTTGAAAAATCAGAATGCGAGGGGAATATGTACGTAGCTGTACAAAAGTGTCCAATCATCCCATGCAAAATGCCTGTGAGGGTTCCTGCTGGTGTTGGTTATGAGCACTTAACCTCTGAGGTCATCAGCCCCCTAGAACTTAGAACTACTTAAAGCTAACTAACCCAAGGACATCACACACTTCCATGCCCGAGGCAGGATTCGAACCTGCGAACGTAGCGGTCGCGCGGTTCCAGACGTTAGCGCCTAGAACCGCTCGGCCACTCCGGCCGGCTCCTGCTGGTGTGATACGTCAGCCGACAGCTCTGCCTCTGCCTGTTTGCGAGTAGCATTTGCTGTGGTGATGACGTAGTGGCGAGATGACTCCCGCCGGACCCGGCCTTTGCGTGGACAATGGTCTGGCGCGGCGATTGTCTCCTAATCATATCAGGGGGAGCGGGCGGCCGGCCGCTCAGCCCGGCCTGGGCTCGCTAGACAACAGCGCGGCGCCGGCGCCGGCGACAGATAAACCGCACCCTTTACGACCTCCGCCGGAATTACAGCCGCATTTCGGCCGTAATTTGCGACGCCATCTTCAGGCGCTGCGTCGGTGCCCTCTATAAACGCGGCCGCCTCCGGGCCATTTAAAACTCCAAATAGCCGAAGGAATGTCCTCGTCCATTGTAGCCAGACCGAATTCCGTCGTATGATTACTGGACAACAACTCCAACAAGTCCTGCAGCAGTATCTCTGTAGGAATTTGAGCGTTTTCGTGCGTACAATTCGGATTCAATGACCACTTCTCCCGGTGGTAGATTAAGAGCATTTCAAGGAGCCATTTAAAGCACAACATCGCCACGAAAGAAAATACCACTGCTCTAATGGAACAGCATGCGTTTCATTTTATTCCAGTCCGGTACTTTGGCAGTTTCCGAAACACTGTGTGCATCCTGGAGCAATACAAACTTCGTTTTGTGTGTGAGGGTAGAGCAGGAGATGGGAGGGGTGCGGGATCGGTCCTCTACCACGATTTCGTCTCCCATGAGGACCTTTTAGACTCAGAGTAGCAGAGTAGCATTTAAATCCAACGTCCTCAGATATATTTCAGTCATCCCCTACAGCTTTCACCGTCTAGTGCCATGAAATGTTATCCTGTCCATTCTTCTTGTCAGTGTTTTTCACATATTTATTTGCCAGGAGATTCTGCAGAGAATCTCCTCATTTCTTATCTTAACTGTCCACTATTTTACAAATACTTCTGAAGCACCAAATAGCAAACGTTTAGATTCTCTTGTTTTAGGTTCCCCCATCGATTCACTTCCTCACAATGCTGTGACCCATAAGTTCGTATTCACATATTTGTTCCTTCAGTTTGATCAGGAATTCCCTCTTTTCCTGTTCTATTTCCTTAACTTTGTCTACTTATTGGTCCCCGATTTTGATGTTAAGTTCATCATCAACTTCATTTATGTTACTCCTCATCCATTCCGTCTTTCTTCGATTTACTGTCAGTTCGTATTCTGTGTTTAGGAGACCATTTCATTCAGCATGTCCTGTAAATTTTCCTAAGAGTCACTGTAGATAGGAGTATCTTCGTTATCTTCATTATCATTGTATTGCAAGTTTATACGGCAGGCGTCGCTTCTCGCTTTCCGTATTCCACTTCCGAAGATCACACTGGTCGCCTTACTGTACGAGGGACGTTCGATAAGTAGTTCAGTACATCTTTCTCTCCGCCAGTTCCGATTGAAAAAATACGGAATTTTTTGCGGACATCATGGCGGCGCTATGCATAGCCGTCAAAATGGTGACTGAAACGGAGTTGCGATCCGACAGAGAGCTGTCATTCAGTTTTTTCTGGCGGAAAACCAGAGCATCGTAGATATTCATATGTGCTTCCAGAATGTCTAAGGAGACTTGGCAGTGAACAAAAGCACGGCGAGTCGTTGGGAGAGGCGCCTGTCATCATCGTAACAGGGGCGTGCAAACCTGTCCGATCTCCCGAGTGCCGATCGCCGCATACAGCTGTGACTCTTGCAGTATTTGAATGTGCGGGGACAAAATTATTGACGGCTCACACCTGGTTGCACAACGATACGTCTCTGTTGAACGTGCTGACATACTCGTCCACCAGTTGCGGTATTCAAGGGTGTGTGGCCCAATGGCCCAACAAAGTATGGTACCCTATGTTTGGCCTAATGAAGGATGTGGCACAATGTTTACTCCAATGCAGGATGCACTCCGCGAGAAGCAGCACTTTGATAAGGAGGAGCCGGCCGCCGTGACCGAGCGGTTCTAGGCGCTTCAGTCCTGAATCGAGCTGCTGCTACCGTCGCAGATTCTAAGCGTGCCTCGGGCATGGATGTGTGTTAGTTAGGTTTAAGTAGTTCCAAGTCTAGGGGACAGATGACCTCAGATGTTAAATTCCATAATGCTTAAAGCCGTTGGAACTTTTTTTGATATGGGGGAGGTTATTGATGCATCGCGTCGTTGGCTTCAACGTCGACCAGTAGAGTGGTATCATGCGCGTAATTCCCTCCCATTAAGGTGGAGTAACACCCTCACATTGAACTGAGATTATGTTGAAAAATAGGGTTTTGTAGACAAAAGAGTGATAGATCATATGTTGTATAGGAATCCTGAATAAAACCAACCTGCTTTCATAAATAAAAATGTCGCTTTACTCATTCAATGGGTCTCGTATTTCTCTGGCATCCATCACATCCCTTTTAGTCTGCTTATTTTTCCTCAGTCTGGAACCTATCCTTTATTTCTGTCGCCGCTTCTTCACAGTAGTGGAGAAAGACAACATTCCTGTCTCATTGACTTTTTAATCGGAGCACTTCATCCTTGGTATCCATTCGTATGCATTCCTCTTGGTTCTCCTACGAAGCCGGCCGAAGTGGTCGTGCGGTTCTAGGCGCTGCAGTCCAGGAACCGCGAGACCGCTACGGTCGCAGTTTCGTATCCTGCCTCGGGCATGGGTGTGTGCGATGTCCTCAAGTTAGTTAGGTTTAACTAGTTCTAAGTTCTAAGGGACTAATGACCTCAGAAGTTGAGTCCCATAGTGCTCAGAGCCATTTAAACCATTTCTCCTACGTAGTGTATAATATCCGTCTTTCCCATTGTACTGATCTTACTTTTCTCAGAATTTCAAACATCTGGCATTATTTTATATTGTCTATCGCCTCTTCTATGTTGACAAATTCTATAAAGCGCCATGATTTTTCTTAAGTCCTGCCTCCACTGCCAGTCAAAACGACAGATATGATTCCTTGGTACCTTTTCCTTTCCTAAAGACAAACTAGTCGTCACCTGGCGGATCCTAAACCTTCTTTTACTTTTTTTTCCTTTTGGATATAACTCTCGTTGCAACTTGGATGCATGAGATGTTACGCTGATTGATGGATGAGATGTTAAGCTGAATGCGCGATAGTTATTGCACTTATCTGTTCTTGTTATGTACCGAATAGTTTATATGACATCATTCCAAAAGTCTGATGATAAGTCTCCAGTCTTATAGGTTCTACACACACAAATTAATCGTTTGGCAGCCAATTCCGTAAATGATTTTAGGAATTGTGAAATAATGGTACCTATCCATTTTGTCTTATTCGATCGGAAGTATATCAAAGCTCTGCTGCCAAACGCTACATGTACTCGTAGTATTGGATCCCATATATCTTCCAATCAGACTCCCCTACCTTTCTCGATCACATCATTAGATAGTTTCTTACCTTGGAAGAAGCCTTAAATGTAATCTGGTCACCGACCTGCTCTCTCCTTTGTGTTTAACAAATGAATGTCACCTACACTCTAAATGTTGATACCTTTATTTTTAACTTCCATGAATGTTTTTTTGACTTTCCTGTTTGTTGAAAGCATCCATTGTAACCATAATTTCTTTCCCGATTTTTTCACATTTTTCCTGTAGCCATTTCCCCTACACTTTCTATTTATTTCATTCCTAATGACGTATATTTTTGTGTTCGTGTCTAATGCTGAGCATTTTTGTACTTCCTCCTTCTGTTGATCAGTTTAAGTGTTTCTTCTGTTACCAAACGTTTCTTCAAGGTTACTTAACTTGCACCTACATTTGTCTGTCCAATTTCTGTAACGGCCCTTTGGAGAAATGTACCTTCCTTGTCATGTGACTTGCGCTATTATGGTATTCATTACTGAGGTATCTACTGCTTCAGAAAACTTCGAACGAGGTCATGATTCTTCAGTCCTTTAGTATCCAACTTCTTGATCATTTTCTTAAACTTCAACCCATTCTTAATCATTACTGTATTGCGGTTCGAGTCTACATCTAATTCTGGGCACGACATCCAATTTTCTATCTGGTTTAGGAAATTCTATGTCGGCTTGATGTAATGCAACAGGTAACTTCCCTTGCCTCCTTGCCTTTCCCAGGTATACCTCCTCCTCGCTCTATTTTTCAACAGTGTATTTGCATTTACCAGCTTAAGATTATTTCAGATCTCTGTCTTTCTGCCATCTCATTCCTGCTGCTGTGCTGAACCCATATTCTCCTACAACACGGTGTTCAATTCCTTCCCCCGCTTCACCATTTCAGTCATCCATGATTATTAGTTTATCATCTTCCAAGTTACTCGTCCAGTGCCGTCATACAACATATTTCTCCATTTCTTGCTCGGAAGTATATCTGAACTATTGTTGTTGGTGTTGATTTGCTATCGATTCTCATTAGAACAGACCTATCGTTGAATTGTTGAAACTCAAACAAAAAAGTGATCATTCCTGTTAATAATGAACCCTGCTACCGTTATAGAATTTTCGCTTGTGTTGATGTTACCCTATATTCTTAACGCCAGAACTCTTTACCTTCTTAAATTACAATTAGATCAATACCATTAGCCGCTCACAGGTGTTGATATACACCAACGGGGACAGTTGAGAATGTGTGCCCTGCCCGGGGCTCGAACCCGGGATCTCTTGCTTACATGGCAGACGCTCTACCCATCTTTTTGTTTAATCTCATTTTGTTCGTTGCATCTGCTCGGGGCGGACGTCGTAAGACATCCGTTTAAATTCGTTGTTAAACAATTAACTCAGGTTTTTTTATTACAGAGGGCAGTGAAACGCTCCAATGCCACCAAGGCCACAGAGGACAGTGCGACTGCAGGGATTTACCTCTGGCACTCTCCCCGTGGGACCCACATTTTCACCTTAGAGTCCACACACTACATTCGTGGTGCCCCTGCCATTATACCCATTACTCGCGGCAGACAATCCACCGAGTCCCGTAAGAGATCAGGCAATTCGTGTGCATCCGTACAGTAGAAGGTCATCATCCGGTTAGCCTTAACGATATGAAGATGGCATGTCAGAAATAACAGATGCCATCTTCATATCTTTATCTTCTTTCCGTTTCACTTCTGTATCCCTGGCTATATTTAGACTGAGACTTTCTATTTCTCTTTTCAGTTTTCTAGCCCCTCTACCACATTCAGAATTCTGTCCTTGTGCGTTCCGACATATAGACTGTCACCGTTTCCTTGGTTGTTCGAACATTTTCGCATCTTCAGCTCCACCATGACACTCTCCTCCTGCTGATTCTGAAGGGAGTCTAATCGTAAATCTTTTGCCAATGGAGAGGTCACCATGACTTTTCTTTTTCATTTACAGACCACATGTCCTGTGGGTATACATTAAGTTTCTTTCACCTCTTTGCTTGCTTATCCCGTAGCTCATTGGTGATTCTTCTGCCTTTTGGGGACAGCCCGCCTTTCCAACGACAAAGGGTGCTTTCGACTCTGCTTCCGCGTCCTCTTTCAGAATGCCGTTGGCTGAACGAGGGTGACTCCTTCTGTCTGAAGTTTCGACCGCAGATGCTGATATATTTTATTCAGTACTTAAGCACTGCCTGGAATTGAACCCAAGGTAAAAGATATTTTGATTTGAAGTCTGTGCCCCTGCCTAATGATGACCTCCTTGTACTCCATTTTAAGGGAACATGTATACCTTAATGGTGGCTTGCGGATCCGGTTACCTGACCAGTAACTCGGAATTGAGAGTAGTGCGCTCCCTCCTATCTGGTACTGCAGTATGCGCTGACGAGTAAACGGAGCCTGGTCAGAGCAAACGAAGAGTGTAGCTAGATAGTGGTCAACAGGCTAGTCAGATCGGATTTTGTTTTCTGGAAGGGTGAGGCACTTGTAGCTATATGATGGTCTGGAGTACGTATAGAGTAGGTAGTGTGAAATGAATGTGTGTTGATTCGGTAGCGTTTCAGGATTTCTAACTACTAAAGAAGCGGCGGGATCGTTGGCGCCAAGTATTCTGGATGTGTTGTATATACGGACTCCAATATGGATGAAATTACAATGAAATGAACACCCTTAGCTGCTTACAGGACGTTGACATATGTGAACGGGGACAGATAGAAGTGTGTGCCCCGACCGGGACGCGAACCCGGGATCTCCTGCTTGCATGGCAAACGCTCTGTCCATCTGAGCCACCGAGGACACGGAGGATAGCGCGACTGCAGGGATTTATATCTGGCACGCCTCCCGCGAAACCCACATTCTCAACGTATTGTCTCGCACTACATTCGTAGTACCCCGCCCATTATACTCATTACTCGCGGCGCGTTGCCGATTCCCGTAAGAGTTCGGGCACTGTTTGTGCATTAGCACAGAAGAAGAAGATGGTCAAGTGGCCGGTGAACCTTAACTGTATATATACTAAGATGGTATCTGTTCTTTCGGACATGTCCGAAAGAACAGATACCATCTTAGTATATATCCAATATGGATGATGAGGGACAGGAATTTTGTGAGTTGGAAAGGGATTCTAACAAGGGGTGGTAAACTGATATGGTAGTGTACGGCATTCATTCATTTGAATCGAGTAGACCAGGTATCCAAGTAACGTCGCGATACCCATATCCAGTTGCAAATAAATTTAAAAAACCACCTATTTATTGAAGCTTTTTGCTGCATATTTAGTAGGTAAGTTTTCCACATTAATTCTGAATGAAAGGCTAGTCAGAGTAATTTTATTGGGTTATTTAACTATACATAGTCAGAGGCTGTGTGGTCGCTCGTATAGCTGTTTCACGGTGACAACAACGGCTTAGTCTTTTCCTACGGGTACACTGAGGCTGTTAGTGAGCATCCATATGCTGTTAACTCCTCTCCTCGCCCGTCTATAGGCATTACAAATTTTGTCTCAGTAGCACCTCTGAGCTTGTAATGAAAACCCCCACCGTATATGAGGAATTTTCACACAGTATAATGGAAGAGACACTGTTAACTTTCATCTTATCACCGCACCAGCATATGGTTTTAACGAATTAAGGAGAGGACGGAGTATCTGTATCAAGATGGTCGAGAATATCAACCACCGCTCGAAATCTAGAGTTTTGGTTGGAGGAATGCTGGGCACATTTGGTGGTTCCGTTTAATTCACAACGGCTTCCGTTGCTAAACCATCGACATCTGAGATTTTGTTCTTTAGAGGAAATTATGTGTAGGTTTTAGTACCTGAAAAAGTAGTTGCTGCTTCGAACGTTCGCGCAGAACTGCTGTTAACAACCACGACCAAGGACGCGGGTAGAAATAATGTACGCGAGCTTTTAACGGACGCATCTGTGGCTTTTACAGGCATTTAGACTAACGAGCTACCAATTTTAATTACTGTCGCCTGCAAAGTTGAGACACGCAACGTAACTGCGGCTCCCTTTGGGACACTTTCTTTTTTGCGTCGTTCGTACAATTAGATTTCTTGAGTTAATTTATTCAGATGTTTATTACAGAGACGTAAAAGTTCTGTCAGTCTACAAATAAAAGGATGTCACACAAATAAATGAGTCTCCATCCATTTTTCCTGGCATGTTGCTTCAAAACGTTTAAAAAAAGTTTCAGCGTATCATATGCTTGTCTCTTGACGAACCTGTTGTTGTTGTTGTTGTTTTTGATCTTCAGTCCGAAGACTGGTTCAATGCAGTTCTCCACGCTACCCTATCCCATGCAAGCCTCTTTATCTCCTAATAACTACTGCAACCTACACGCATTTGAAGCTGATTACTGTAATCGTCTCTTGGTTCCTCTATACCTAATCCGAAACAATGACCCTGGAGTAGGCGACATACCCTCAACATTTGTGATGTCCTTGGGCGCGCCAGCAAAGACATAGCTAAACTCTTCCATTTGGTGTGCAACATGTTTGGGACAGATTTCAAGACTAATTTCATAGTGCGAATTCCAAAGAAAGAAGGTGCTGCTAGGTGTGAGTACTTTAGGTCAATTTAATAAGTTATTGTTGCAAAATATTAACATTAATTATTTACAGAAGCAATGTAAGAACTCGCAAGACAAAACTAACACGACCACATATCTTAGATGAGACAAAGGCAAATGTACGTTTACGGCATTTTTAGACTTGGAGAAAGTTTTTGAGAATGCTGACTGGAATACACTGCCTTAAATTCGGAAGGCACTAGGGGTAAAATACAGGGAGCGATTATTTACAACTTGTACAGAAACAAGACGGCAGTTATAAGAGTGTAAGTGCATGAAAGGGAAGCAGTGATAGAGAAAGGAGTGAGACAGGGTTGTAGCCTATCGCCAATGTTGTTCAATCTGTACATTGAGCAAACAGTGAAGTAAACTAAAGAAAAATTTGTACAACGAACTAAAGTTGAAGGAGAACAAATAAAAGTTTTGGGGTTTGGTGATGACGTTTTGTCAGATATACAAACTGACCTGTGACAGCACTTAAACGCAATGGGCAGTGTACTGAAAGTAGGGTACAAGATCAATAACAACAAAATCAAAGCAAGGTTAATGGAACGTACTTCAATTAAATCAGGCAACGATAAGGGAATGTGATTAGAAAGTAAGACAATAAAAGTAGTAGATGATCTCTGTTATTGCGACAGGAAAATAAAAATTGACGGGCGATGTATAGGGGATACAGAACGTAGATTGGCAATGGCAAGAAAAGTGTATCTAGCGAAGAGAAATTTGTTAACATTGGATATAAATTTAAATGTCAGGAATTCTTTTCTGAATGTTTTTACCTGGAGCGTAAGTTTATCGTTAAGTCAAACGTGGACGATAAACAGTTAGGACACGAAGAGAAGCTTTTGAAATTAGTTGCTACAGAGGAATACTGAAAATTAAATGGGTAGATCGCGTAACTAATGGGGAAATACCAAATGGAATTGGAAAGAAAAGAAATTTGTGGCACAAGTAGACTGAAAAAAGGGTCGGTGTACAGGATACGTTCTGTGACACTAAGGAATCATCAGTTTAGTATTGTGGGTGCGTGGGGGGGGGGGGGGGGGGGGGGAAATCGGGGCCGTAACTGTCGTTCTCTCGTATGCGAGTCCAGTGTGCTGACCACTACCCCATCTCTTTCGGCGTTCCACGACGAGTACCGAAAGTGTACCTCCAGGTGAACAGCCTTACTACGTCAATGAAAGTGGATGACAGGGATTTTGAGAAGTTACTACGAAGTGCTGCGTGTTCTTTTTGCATTGTATATTCCAATAAATAATTACTATTAATAACAATACTATAATAACTTTGCCTTTCTACATACACCTCGTCATAGTAACTCCTGGACAGTCCGCCACAGCTACAGAAATATATTTCAGTATCACCATCTCACATTAAAAGATCATGGACATTAGAATTTGTGTGCCATGTTCAACAGCACAACGTTTATCGTGATGTGGTCGCTCACCTGAAAAGATCCTAGGAAAATGGAGTGGCTCTGAGCACTATGGGACTTAACTGCTGAGGTCATCAGTCCCATACAACTTAGAACTACTTAAACCTAACTATCCTAAGGACATCGCACACATCCATGCCCGAGGCAGGATTCGAACCTGCGACCGTAGCGGTCGCGCGGTTCCAGACTGTAGCGCCTAGCACCGCTCGGCCACTCCGGCCGGCTCCTAGGAAAAGATGCTTAACGAGCAATGCACATTGAGGGACAACAATTTCTTATGTATCTGCCACCTGGTTGTTGATAAAACTTCGATTAAAGATACACCGTGCCACGCGGGGTAGCCGCACGGTCTAAGGGCGCCTTGCCACGGTTGGCGTGGCTCCCGCCGTCGGAGGTTCGAGTCCTCCCTCAGGCATGGGTGTGTGTATTGTCCTTAGTGTAAGTTGGTTTAAATTAGATTAAGTAATGTCTAAGCCTAGCGATCAGTGACCTCAGCAGTTTGGTCCAATGGGAACATACCACAGATTTCCAAAAGGTATACCGTAAATTCTCAGCTGCAACCAGCTGTTTATCAATATATAAATGTAACCGATCGAGATTCGTCCAAGCTACGCTGTAGCCCTCAACAGTCACCGGTGGTTTAAATTTTGCTCGCTAGAGGTCGTACCCTTGCGCTTGACTTGGACGCCGCGTCCATTGTTAGCGTTTTACACTTCCATTAAATCCAAAGCATTAGTTTATGCACATTATTTAAAAAATTTGGAGTTGTAATTTTGAAACACGTCCGAATATAACTCTTCTTAAACTAAACTATGGTAGCAATTTTAATGTATCAGTTAGAACAATTTTTATAATTATGACACTCGTATTTTCCCCATGACATCACTGGAAGCGAAACTTTTTTTTTTTTTTAATTTAAATCCACTTGACTTATACTGCTTTTGTCATCTGACGTTGCTTCTCTACAGCGCAACGTACATTACATATGTTTCCTGCGCTTATACTATACTTACATAAGCACTGTCTCTCGTCTTCTATTATATAAAATATTTATATACCGATGACATTATGTAATAACTTATGGCAGTTCCAGACGCATTTGCTAATGACCTAATATAAATGCCGAAAACCGTCGTATGGACTTAACGAAGTTCTAATTAAGCAATTGGAGAGACTTTTCATTAATATTAACATGTGACAGTTGATGGACACAGTGTATGCTTAATCAAGAGTTAATTAATTCATTCCTCAAAACAAAATCTGCGATTATTTTTTGTACCAGTTGCAAGAAAGAGAATGAAACTGTCTGTTACATTTGTGTCACAGGTAACCGGGTCTCCCTTTTGTTTTTGATTTGTAGTGACAGTTGTCCGAAATTACCTATAATTTTTTTAATAAATTCTGCAGCCGCATTGTATGAAGACATCCTCAGACTGTGACCGGTTTTTGTTGACGTCAGTGAGGCTTGTCCAGCGCACTCCGTAGCCTGTCATCGGTTTCGTTTCCGTCTTTTGAATCACAGCCTCCGTGGCCACTCAATTGCCGGTGGTAGCTGCAACAAGAAACTTCGTCATTCTTCATACGTTACAAAGTTACTCTCCCTTTAACCCCCACTTCCCTCAGCCCTCGCCTCCCCTTACCCCTCCACAGTCGCACTACTGACTGCCATCGTTCGGTACGTTTTGGGAAGGTCACATAAGCTCTACAGAAAATTTTTATGGCTCGTCTTCGCTAAAAGGCTTCCGCGCAGGTTCTTTGACTCGCAGCTAACCGAAGTCGATTTATTGATGAAAGGCCGCCTGGCTTTCCAGCCGAGAAATTGAACGCGACCTGCCCTCGGTCCCATTTTCTCTCTTTTTTTGTTTTAGCTCGCCAGCCTCAATGCTGTGGGAAATTGGTTTCCGGGCCTCCATGCAAGCTGACCCTTTCATGCGCAGTATTCGAGCGCGGTGCCAGAAAATTGGGCTGAAAGCAGTGAGGCAAATTTCTTCTTTACCGAACTTGGAGAGCACGCTGAAACATAAAGGAGAAGTGACCAGACTGCCAGCTCCATTACTGTCAGCACGGCGACGGCGCTACACAGGGCACCGGTGTTTCTGTGGTGTGAACAAGTTGCAGAAGTTAGGATCGCCGACATGTTTCTGTTTTTTACTTACAGCCACTCAGAATTGACCGAAGCCTTTCATTCTTTCTAAATACGCTATCAACCAGTCTTAGAAATCGGGCGCGTCATTAGAAGAGCTCAAATTTTTTTGTAACTTTTTAACGGTTATTACTAATAGTATAACCATATCGAGAAATACCGTCTTCTTTCTTCAAGCGTCAGTAATTTGTCTGTTACGTCCCCCTGTTCATTGCCTCTGTTGTCTATGGCTAGTTTTCATTTGATCTCACCTCCTCTTCCTTGGACTACCTACTGATCTTTTCTCTTTTGATATAACACATTATTATTTAGGTATTCTATTTGCTTTCATTATTTGTAATAGAATCTCTCCATTTATTTCTATACTCCTTAGTCTATTCATTTATGCTTTTAAGTCCTAGTTTTTGTCTGTTGTATTTCTTACCATCGCAGCTACCCTTCTTAATACCTACATTTCTGCAGCATGTATTCTTTGCTCTTTGCAAGCTATTGTTGTCCAGGTCACACTGCAATTAAGTATTGATGGTGTGCCCATGGTTTTGCACAAATTTACTAGTGTTTCTTACCTCTCCTTTTAATTCAATGTTCTATGTATGGTCCCACTGATATAATTTTATCTTTCAGTTTTTTAATATCTTTTTAGTTTGTGAAGGGGAAACTATTTCCCAAAAAGCTGAATCAATTCACTTTATTTTCTGGTCATTTATTACAGTTTTATTTGGTCACAGGTCATGATCCTCAAAAACCATGTCTATGTTGAAAGGTGGCTACACTGAGTCACAGCGCCAGAGATTGCGCCAGAGAGTATTATTCAGCCACCTCCACAGGCAGTAGTTGTTCAGAAGCGGTGGTAGGCATTGGTTGGCGTGAAGTCGTCGTAAGAGTTCTTGTCGAGAAGCGGTGGTAGAGAGTGCTTGTGGAGATGTTGCAGTAGCGTGTCGTTGTTGAGAAGTTCCCATGGAAAGTGTTTGTTCAGATGTTGTCATATTATTTTGATGGGCTAGACACCAGATGTTGTTGGATTAGGGATGCTGTAATGTGCTTTTCGTCAATAGATATATGAAGGTAAAAAAATCCTTTTTTTTATTATTTCAAAGTCTTAAACAATAATGCCTTTTGGTAGCAGGTTCAGTCAACAAGCATCTGGCTCGTGTTCTTGTATCAGACTGTATTGTGGTTTCTATGTGCAATTATAGTATTTCAGTTTTATTTAATTAATTCAGTGTAAATGGTATTTAAAATATCTGGTCTTATTGAGGAAGAACCGTGCCAGATGTGTACGATGAATCACACTTCCGCACACAGAACAGTTACACTTGTGCTTTGTTGTTTCGTAGGTTTTATAGTTGCTGGGGACTTAATTAATTAATTGTGTTAACGGAAGTTTTCTTTTATTCTTTGTTGTTGTTCTATGCAGTCAGATTGCGTACTAATACTGGTCAGGGCCAACCGGTTACGAGGCTGCGTAACCGGACAGACAGTAAAAAATATTTGCATAATATTTATATAATTAAGCCCCCATGCAATGTCTCTTTTTAGGTCTAAACGATTAAATTATTGATGTTGACATTTATGGTTCAAATGGTTCAAATGACTCTGAGCGCTATGGGACTTAACATCTGAGGTCATCAGTCTCTAGAATTTAGAACTGCTTGAACCTAACTAACCTAAGGACATCACACACATCCATGCCCGATGCAGGATTCGAACCTGCAACCGTAGCAGTCGCGATGCTCCCGACTCAAGGCCTAGAACCACCCGGCCACCGCGGCCGGCTGACATTTATATTTAATTTATTATTTGCTTGTTGATGGATGCCTTGCTGTTGGCTATGAGAAGCTGATTATCAGCAAAGAGTGTTGTCATTAGATAATCTCACTGGTGAAACTTTGGTATGTAAAACCAGTTCTTTTAGCAACCGTCTCAATATACCTACTGCTTATATAAAGCGGAGTATATATGTGTATGTCTAAGATCTCCTCCCAGATTCCTGGATCGATTTCATCCATATTTGCCACAAAAACAGCATGCTTCACAAGTATAAGTACTGTGGTGTTTACAGTGTCTGACCTAGGAATAGAGAGTAATTGGCAAAATCCTTTCTTTTTCAGCACCAGCACATAGGCTTGCACTGTAGGGCAGCCTACAAAGCAAGAAATGGTTTTCCAGGCCACAATGTGTTGGCTGCTCTGTGTGACTGGCATGTTGTATTAGAGTAATATCAGCCTGCTTTGTCGACCTTCTTTGCTTGGCGGCCTATACTTCATGGTCAAAATAAATTATTTTCAAGCCCCCGAGGCGCAGTCGGCTCGTCGGCCGGGGTGGCTGAGCGGTTCTAGGCGCTACAGTCTGGAACCGCGCGACCACTACGGTCGCAGGTTTGAATCCTGCCTCGGGCATGGATGTGTGTGATGTCCTTAGGTTAGTTAGGTTTAAGTAGTTCTAAGTTCTAGGGGACTGATGACCTCAGAAGTCCCATAGTGCTCAGAGCCATTTAAACCATATGAACGCAGTTGGCTCTACATGATAGGTGTATTGTGGGAGTACTATGAGCCTTCTTTAGTTGGGTCAAATAATTGATTTTCAAGCCCCTGATGTGTAGTTGGCATTGAATGATAGGTGTATTATGGGAGTAGTATGAGCTTGCTTTATATAACTGTATTAAGACGCTACAACTGCTGATGAGCATGGCTGGGGAAAAATTGAGAGGCATTTAGGAAGGGACAGACAGAGCTAGGGGGAGAATTAAATGGAGAGAGAGGAGAGGATCGAGAGATGTATGAGGCAGGTGGAAGATTTAGAGGGTTGTCAGTCAGGTGAAGAGGAGGCAGAGATGAGAAGAAAGAGTGGGAGGATATAGTAAGAGGAAGGGGGGTGAAAGATATGGTCAGAGTGTGGGGGCAAAGAAAATGAACAAAGGGAAAGGGAGGATGAGATGAAGGGACAGAGAGATTGGGGAGTGGAAGACAGGGATTTATGGAAGAGGTGAACAGACAGACAGGGCAGAGGTAGCCACAGAGAGGGAGACGCGTGGAGGACTTGTGCTCCAATATGCAGGGTGATGAAGAAATGCTACACTTTGAGATCGGCATCTGACTCCTAATCTGAATTCAAGACTCAAGTTTATCTAGTAAAATTATATTGGATGCATTTTGAAAACAAATGTACGTTAAACGAGGAGATGATAACATTGTTACATCATGCAGCACTTCAGAATGTATAGAGGAACGTGTATCACAGCGCACTACTGGACCGGCCATCGTAGCTAACTAAGTAGACTGCTAGGATATCAAATCCCTCTCCCGTTCTCTTCAGGTTTTTCTCCTTTTTTTTTTAGACGTACTTTCCATGGTTCTTGCAGTTTATAAACAGGACATCATTTTGTCACGTAACAATTGCCAATGAAATAACAGTGGGAGCCATTAAATTGAAGGCATGTGTCTATTAACTGTGGTGCGCACAATCATATCTGGTCCTGTAAAGTTCATATATGGTGGCTTCCCAGTCGATGAAGTACACAAACAATAATTACCTTGATATGCTTTTGGTGCATCCGAGAACCAAGCTGCTGCTACTGTTCATGTGTATGGTCCGCGGTACCCTCAACGGTGCGATACTGGTAAGAATGATTTTCGTCGCCTGGAGAAACGCCTTAGGGAACCAGTAGTCATTGTCCACAATTAACGGAAGTGGTCGTCCAAGGACCAAATTTACTCCGCAAGCAGAGGACTCTATTCTTGAAACCGTTCACTGGTCAGCTCAGCGAAGTACCCGTGATATGGCGACGCGGTTCCAGATATCTCAAACACTGGTTGATGAAGTGTTGCAGTGAAGAACTGAATCCGTGTCACTACACGTTAACTGAACGTCATGATCTAGAAGACCGCGTTCGACGAGTACTGGTTGGCGAATGGCTTTTGCACCAAGTGGAAGATAACGAATATTTTACGAGGGCTATCCAGAAAGTACATTACTTTTGGAATTAAAAATAAATCAAGAATTGGATTTTTTTTATTATATACAGATGAAAGCCACACTTGAATACTACTTTTCTACATAGTTTCCATTTAAATTGAGGCACTTGTCGTAGCGATGGACGAGCTTAGAAATTCCTTCGTCGTAAAATTCGGCCGCCTGCGCCTTCAACCACTTGGTTACCTCTTGTTTTGGGACAGAAAAGGTGTGATTTTTGTGGATTTCCTGGAAAGAGGCACTACAATGAACTCTCAAAGGTATTGCCAAAATCTGCACAACCTCAGAAAAGCAATACAAAACAAGCGCAGGGGAAAGTTGGGCTCAAAGATCTTGCTGATTCACGACAACGCCCGGGCCCACAAGGCAAATGCCACTCTTGAAGTTCTCGAATCTTTTAAGTGGGAGTTGTTTCCTTATCCGCCGTACAGTCCCGACCTGGCACCGAGCGACTTCCACTTATTCCCAGCAATGAAGAAGTGGTGTGCTATGCAGCGTTTTGATGACGACGCACAGCTTCAAGAACCACGTGGTTGAAGGTGCAGGCGGTCGAATTTTACGACGAAGGAATTTCCAAGCTCGTCCATCGCTACGATAAGTGCCTTAATTTAAATGGCAATTATGTAGAAAAGTAGTATTTAAGTGTGGCTTTCATCTGTATATAATTAAAAAAATTTCCAATACTTTATTTATTTTTAATTCCAAAACGTAATGTACTTTGTGGATAGCCCCGTATAAATAACGCTATATGGACTGACGAATCTAGCTTCTCTCGTGAAGGTATTTTCAACCTCCACAACAGCCATTATTGGTCGGAACACAATCCATATGTTGTCCATGAACGTGACGTTCAGGAACGCTTTGGCATAAACCTGTGGGCTGGAATCGTGGGAGAAGTGCTTTTCGGATCTTACCTATTTCCGGATAAGCCGAATGTGCACCTGTATCGTACGCTTCTTTGCAGTACTTTACTTGACGTCGTAGAAAACATTCCAATTGGTGTTTGACGATGAACTTTTTTTTTTTTTTCAGTACAATGGTGCACCGCCACAATTTGGAACGAATGTACGTAACTGTTTTAATGTTGCGTTTCCAGAGAAATGGATTGTTCGTGGAGGTCCGGTGATCTGACTCCACGTTCCCTTAACCTTAATACACTAGATTTTTATTAGTGGGGACTCTGAAAGGTATGAGTTCATAGTGCTCGATCCATGGATGTACACCATCGGGTAGCTCGTGTGCGTGTCGCTTTAGCTATGGTGGACGCAGGTGGTTGCGTAGGCTCCAACAAAGTGTCATCCAGCAAGAGGCGAAGTGTTTCCAAATAAAAAGTGGTCGCTTTGAAAATATTCTTTAAAGTGTTCGTGGCTCGCACTTGTAGGTACCGGTTCTGTGAAGATAAGCCCGAATGTCAAACATGCAGAATGGAATTATTGTGCATAGCATAATGTGCAATGTACATTATGTCATATTGTGTCTTTTGAACCACATTGGATACAGACGATAATACTCTATCAAGTAAAATACTGGCCATTGAAATTGCTACACCACGAAGATGACGTGCTACCGACGTGATATTTAACCGACAGGAAGAAGATGCTGTGATATGCAAATGATTAGCTTTTCAGAACATTCACACAAGGTAGGATCCGGTGGCGACACCTACAACGTGCTGACATCAGGAAAATTTGCAACCGATTTCTCATACACTAACAGCAGTTGACCGGCGTTGCCTGGTGAAACGTTGTGATGCCTCGTGTGAGGAGGAGAAATTCGTACCATCACGTTTCCTACTTTGATAAAGGTCGGATTGTAGCCTAACGCGATTGAGGTTTATCGTATCGCGACATTGCTGCTCGCGTTGGTCGAGACCCAATGACTGTTAGCAGAATATGGAATCGATGGGTTCAGAAGGTTAATACGGAACGCCGTGCTGGATCCCAACGGCCTCGTATCACTAGCAGTCGAAATGACGGGCATCTTATCCGCATGGCTGTAACGGATCGTGCAGTCACGTCTCGATCCCTGAGTCAAGAGATGGGGACGTTTGCAAGACAACAACCACCTGCACGAACAGTTCTTCGACGTTTGCAGCAGCATGGACTATCAGCTCGGAAACCATGGCTGCGGTTACCCTTGACGCTGCATCACAGACAGGAGTGCCTGCGATGGTGTACTCAACGACGAACCTGGGTGCACGAATGGCAAAACGTCATTTTTTTCGGAGGAATCCAGGTTCTGTTTACAGCATCATGATGGTCGCATCCGTGTTTCCCGACATCACGGTGAACGCACCCTGGAAGCATGTATTCGTCATCGTCATACTGGCGTATCACCCGGCGTGCTGGTATAGGGTGCCATTCGTTACACGTCTCGGTCACCTCCTGTTCGCATTGATGGCACTTTGAACAGTGGACGTTACATTTCAGATGTGTTACGACCCGTTGCTCTACCATTCATTCGACCCCTGCGAAACCCTACATTTCAGCAGGATAATGCACGACCGCATGTTGCTAGTCCTGTACGGGCCTTTCTGGATACAGAAAATGTTCGACTGCTGCCCTGGCCAGCACATTCTCCAGATCTCTCACCAATTGAAAGCGTCTGGTCAATGGTGGCCGAGCAACTGGCTCGTCACAATACGCCAGTCACTACTCTTGATGAACTGTGGTATCGTGCTGCAGCTGCATGGGCAGCTGTACCTGTACATGCCATCCAAGCTCTGTTTGATTCAATTTCCAGGCGTATCTAGGCCGTTATTACAGCCAGAGGTGGTTGATCTGGATACTGATTCTTCAGGATCTATGTACCCAAATTGCGTGAAAATGTAATCACATGTCAGTTCTAGTATAATATATCGTCCAATGAATACCCGTTTATCATCTGTATGTAGCAATTTTAATGGCCAGTAGCATTATTTCTTTTTGGATTTATTTGTGTCATAGACGAAACGAAGTGGCCGTTTACGTCTGTAAGAAGTTCATGTTAAATCTTGAAGTTTAAATGAAGGTAACAGTAACAAAAAGAAATAGGATATCGTACTGTTGAGGCGTCCATTTACACGATTTTATGGTTTATCAGAAGAAATAAACATTTGGTCCGAACGCTACTCGAACGTTAGCGATCTGCATATCCTTTCTTCTCGGCATTGACTCGTCGCACTGTGCTAATGAGACAGCCACAGTGCCGGGTTGACTGCTTCCTGCTCGATCTTAAATGCCATTTCTATTAAACCTATTGATGGGACTAGGTGTTGCTAGATACACTTTTGTCTTGAACGGGGAGGAGAAATCGCACGCCAACCGCCAAGTGCGGCATTTTTTCTTCACGCTATATGTGTTGTACGCTTACTTGAACGAAGCTGCAAGGAAAAGGCTAGCCATCAAATAGACTTTTTATCTGAAGAGATGCTGCGCCGTTCCCTGCTCCGTTCTTCCATATCATCTCCTGTAATAATTCCGTTCAGAAATCCATTACCTATGACTTATTCCTCGCAAGCAACGACACAACTACCTCTCAGTTCACGGGACGTCCACCTTGTGAGCACTTTATTGTATCGGTGCAATATCCGAAATAACGGCTATTTCGTTCAAAGTAATACACACGACTTCCATCATAAGCTCTTCCACTGCAACAATGTTTTCGTTCACCCACTTTTAAATTTTCTGCACCACTCATACACATGCTACAATGACACACACAGATCACCGTGTCGTGCCTTCTTCCTGCGATGTGTTTACACGAGTTTACCAGCCTCACTACTCAAAAAACATAGCGCAGGTTGCTATCAACCCTCTGCAAAACAATGGGGCGGCACACGTTTACGCTGACACAGCTCTCTTTTCTGTAAAGCAACAGCACGCTGCTAATTGTTGCTCATTTGTCGAAACATAAGAATAACTCTTGCCTAATACAGTTTTTATGATTTTCATTGCACTTATATTGTTTTCAAAAATGGTTCAAATGGCTCTGAGCACTATGGGACTTAACTTCTGAGGTCATCAGTCCCCTACAACTTAGAACTACTTAAACCTAACTAACCTAAGGACAGCAAACACATCCATGCCCGAGGCAGGATTCGAACCTGCGACCGTAGCGGTCGCGCAGTTCCAGACCGTAGTGCCTACAACCGCTCGGCCACTCCGGCCGGCATTGTTTTTATTTGAATCACCATCGTAGTTAGAAATGTTAATCAAAAACGAGGAAACGACATGCCGTTCAAACCGCTACAGGATGGGCATACTGAAGAATTTGAGACAGACGGCAAGGGGAGAACTATCCGTTTGAATACATCTGGTAAATGAGCACTGGTCAATGTATCAGATCGTTATGTAGCTTTCGTCTCGTAAAAAGAATCATTAAAGGGCGTAACCTGCCACCATTGTTAATGTTCCGAATTATTGATCGTCACGGGCGTAATCTAAGTGCAATGCTCTTTTCTACATTCTTTTTTTTTAGAAATGAATTATATTTATGTACGCATAAAGGCAACTGTCAGTCCGTGCACATAGTCTCAACTTTCTGATTGTATTGTTTTCATTTCATTAGAATTTCGTGGCGGTATGAGCTTCCCATATACATCTGTATCATCTGCTAGCAGAATCGCAGAGGTTCTTACATTCCCCACAAGCAAATTAATATATATGGAGAGCAACAAAGAACCTATAACATTCACTCTGATTTATGCGTACATTATTTTCACATCTGACAATTTCACCTTGTTAAGAACTGTGTCTTGCATTCTGTCTGCCAGGAAGACCTGAATCCAGCAATAAAGCTACTTACACATTCTTTTCGCCCGTATTTCTCTTATAATTAATATTTACCTTGTTCTGCAACTCCCAGAGTATTTCATTTTGAAAGCCTGCTGCCCTTCCTTGATTGTGCTGCACTTTTGAGTACTGGATCATGTGCTGAACATACGAACATGTGTGACACGTATTACGTAACTAACAAAAATCAAAATTTTTGCAAGGGATTTCCAACACCAGTAATGTACTTTTTTAAAGACACGACATACAGATTTATTCACGTTTACCTACACTCGCTGTTTAGACTGACGTAAGTAACTTAGTCGGATAGCTTTCAATCGCAAAACGAGAACCATCAAAACTACTTCTACGTTTCTGTAAATTATTGTTAAACAGTCAATAAAAGAAAGGCTTCCATTTATGAAAAATCAGTCTTTATTGAAAAAGAAATCATTCTAGCAATTAAGGCTTTTACAGTGATAATGCTCTCTTAAACAGAACTTTCGGAATTAACTTAAAAAGAAAACAAAGGAAATCGATTTAACAACGTTGAGAAATATGTTGAATTAAATAATGATCAGTTAAGTAAATTATAAATAAAAAATAAACAATTACTAGCAATAAAAGGAGTGGCAGTAGGAACATGAACTAAAAAACTAAGCACTTCTTTTTCTTTCATCACAGTCAAGACATACATTATTCTCAATGAAATGCATTTTGCACATATATATTTGACATTTATAATATGTTTTTGTAGTTCTTGTGTGGCATCATGGCACTTTTGACATGTTGGGCTGAACTTGGAATGCAAATTCCTCGAACCTGCTATAATTTATAAAAATTTTGCAAAGAATTTCGTCCACTGCAAACTGAAAGTCGCTAGAACAATTCCTAGATTTTTATCTTATTGCTATATGCTTTGATCAATAACAAGCCGAGATGTTTCAAAAAATATCGATGCCCCACCTTTTTATTCTTATTTAGAACGTAAAATATCCAGACTGCCCGGGTGTTTCTTGGTTTTCTTAGCGAACATTCTCTTCTTCACCCGCTTCATCGTCCTGTATTTCACTGTAAGTCTTTTGTCTCATTGTCACTGAAGCCGCTTGCGTCCTGAAAAGAATCTGCTGAGTTCAATGAATTAGCTTTCTTCACTACATAACAATAATTCCAAAATTTTATCAACGTTCGCAGGTCGCTCCATTCTATCTGAAACAATTAAAAACAATTTCCGATGACAAAAGAGAAAAGAAATGTTTACAACTTCGTGTGGTAGATTTAGACACTAACTGGAACGTACCTAGGGAATTAATGGTCACTGGTTATTGCGCTCCTGCACAATGCAAAATGATAGCCGATACTAAGACTACATAGAAGCGGACAGACAAGGTTGTAATAGGAACTGGATTGTAAGCAATGTTGTTAAGGGTTAACAACCTTTTATTACAATCGGTTTCGGTATTGCACCTTCATCTCGGTATGTAATTAATATTAATATTTTCATAATGAAATGATACCTATTGTTATAACGGTTCTAACAAAAGATCATTAATATATGTGTGCCATACAATCCAAGAAAGAATGTAAAAATCAGACGTTATACAAAAATACTCTCTAAGAATAATAAAAACAGTAACAACTATGGTTACATTTAATTTTATAGTCACACTATCATTTTCTTGTACTAACGCACTTTAACTTTTATTTACAGGTGAGTCAGTTCAGAGAAAAGTCACAGAAGGAAGATTACCAATGTTGCTGACTCCCAGGTAATGCACATACTTTTCACTGCTACGGGGTTGTGATTCCCGATAAACACATAAGGGGGAGAGAGATCCTGGTTAAAAGAAATAAATAGCGTTCTCGCTTCCCGAGCACGGGGTCCCGGGTTCGATTCCCGGCGGGGTCAGGGATTTTCACCTGCCTCGAGATGACTGGGTGTTTGTGTTGTCCTCATCATTTCATCATCATCCAGGAAAGTGGCGAAATTGGACTGAGCAAAGGTTGGGAAATTGTACGGGCGCTGATAACCACGCAGTTGAGCGCCCCACAAACCAAACATCATCATCATCATCATCAAAAGAAATAAAATCCTGACTTTTAAGGCTCTCTTCACCATAATTCAAACAACAAACGGCCAGCACACTTTTTTCCAAGCGCAAGTGATTCAAATAACGACTTATACCGGATGCCGTATCAGTTATTAGCATTACGATCCGAAATGCCTCATAGGTTTAACGCACTGTGCTGGTACGAAATCGTATTTTCCTCGTCACCGGTATTGGAGTTGTCATCTAAAATACTAAGCGAGAATCCTGTCAACACAGCCTGTAATATAAACAAAGCTACAAATGTTTACAATAAAATGCCGACTGTCGTCATCAGTCCATTTTAATCTATGCCTGATTCCCCTAAATCGTTTAAGGCCGATAGCGGAATGCTTTGTCTGAAAAGAACACAACTGATACCCTGTCCGTTCCCAATCGACGCTTTTTCTCCTCCTACAATAAACTGACGGTGATGTGAGACACTAATGTTCCTTACTTTCTTCATTTGTTTAGGTGCTACGCATATCATATTAATTCCACCGTAGACGACAATGTTACTTTTATAACCTAGAATGCAAAAACTGGTGACAAACGGAATTACTTCATGAAGTGGCGTCAGTATATGTATCTGAACGGAAATTTTTCATTGTCTCCCGCAATATTTATTAATGGTAATCCAAATATCAGATCAAAACAATTCGTCAGAGGAGACGGCAATCCGATAATTTGCCTTTTATTTGAAATTCTTTAGCAACTGAGGCATCTGCAGACGTCTCAGGACTAAATATCATAGTTTCAAGCTAAGTTTCCTACTCGTATCTCCTCAGGTGGCTTCTATGTCTGGTACATTTTATTCCTCATCCAGTCTCATATTACGTGGAAGATCAAAAGTTTCCCGTATAATTTTTATTTCTCTTGGTATGCGAAATTATTTTGAAATTCACTGTTAGTCTAGATTTAAAATAAACCCGTTTTCTTCGTAAAAATCTAAACCCCGCGTCTGAAATACTTTTACCAGCAGTAGCAGATTAAGGCACTAGTATAGCTGCAATTGTAGTTAATTTGTAGGTTCACATATTCTTCCACCATATGTTATAGATGTTGTCTCTAACGACTTGATCCAAAATACTCTTTCACACTTGTTGTAGTGTGTGTTTACAATTAGGATGAAGCAACTAGTTTATGCTTGATGGGGCTTCAGTACATAGCAGTCACATTGTTCAGTATGCAGTGGATGGCATCTGTTCTGGCATATGTATGAGTAGCGGTGGACGATTTTCGTTAGCTGCACTTTTGCCCGATCGCAGTCCTTTGTATTACTCTCTGTGGGACCATCGAAAACACATTGCCGGCAAAACAAGTGGAGCCACAGAAGACATGCTCGGATGTCAATGTATGTTCGTATACGAACACGCAATCGGCTGCCATTTAAATGATTTAGGGCAGCAATTCTCCGTGTCAGGTAGGACGACCAACACAGTGCATGAGTGTTGTTCGTGTTTAATGTATTTACCAGGACTTGCAGCATATATAACGAGCGAGAACAGCGTCAGACGTTGAGTGATCTCTGTGAAGGATACAAAAATGCCGTGTACTCTTCTGAGTGTTATCAGCAGCTGACAGAGTTCAGAACAGGCCTCATTGGCGTACCCATTGGATCGACATGTCGAATCGTGCAATATCCTGATTTCTAGGGCATTCGTATGTGACTGTGACCCAGTGTCGGCCTGGATGGAAACGTGAAGGCAGGCCATTGTCGACGTTCCGATCTGCCACTAATAAGTAGGATCGACATATTGCGTTTCAAGCAGATTAACCACATCTGCACCTGCCATTCTAAAACGAGTAATGACTCTCTGCAACATTCTACATCATCACGCACCATTGACTGGAAACTTGCAGCAGTCGGACTAGGAATTTACCGTCCCACACGAAAGCGGCCCTTAACACCGCAACACAAATGACTGCATTTGGAGTGGTAACGCGAAGCACGGATTAACGATGAATGGTGTACGGCAATGACTCATGGTTCTACACAATACCGGATGACCATCGTCGGGTAGTAGGGCGGTGACCTGTGGAATGGTCCTATTCTTGTAATGTTTTGGTGAGGCACAGCGTTGTTACTCAAGGCCTTCGGGCATGATTCACCTCACGGCTTGTAGTGACAGAGAGCTCTGATGGTACAGTGGTATGCCACGGACATCTTGCTTCCACATATGCTACCTCTCGTGTATCGGCATCGCATGGCCATGTTTCAACAGGACAGTACTCGTCTGCACATGGCACGTGTCTCTGTAAACTGTCTACGTGATGATGCGGTACTTTCTTGGCCAACGAGGTACCCAAATCTGTCTCGAATACAACATATGTGGGGTGTGAGAACGTCAACTCCGTGTCAATGTCAATATCCAGAGTATCAAGCAGTTAGATCAGCTGCCGGCAGCTTGCATCAGAAGAAGATACTCAATGACACCCTTCCCTACTAAAGCAGTGCGTTCATACAGGTCACAGAGGGTGCAACGACATACTGATAAGTCGGCTCGTATTCCCAGTGTTTGTAAATTTGACCCGTTTTGCAGTTACTGTAATAACTTCGCATACCTACTCAACCCGTGAGGTTTCAATTAATTTCCCGCTTTCCCTCTGGGTGCTTCACATTTTGTGCCAAGCTGTGTAGCCGTGTTATGCAACCAACATACGTTCGCAGTTGAGATACGGTTCATCAGCGTCTCATGAAAACCTGTAAAAACATTCGACAACATTCGGGGGCACGTGGTAGTTTATGATCCGACGAGTAGTTGCGTGGGTGATTGCAAGCAAGGGACATTATGAATATTTTTGTAAGTTTATGACTTCATAAATTTGTAAAACATTCCCTTTTTACTATCTCGGATACTTTCCGATCGATAAGGAATGAGGAATGCGCCTCCAAGAATTTGCAGAAGTATTTCCGATACGGCGGTGGTTCAATAACCAAGGTAATTCTGGGGATGGCGATGTGGTTACGTGGACGTTGCAGGAACGAACTTGATCACTAAACGATGTACAGTCATGTTCCATTTCAAAGCAGCGCTCGGTTTTTACCTCACAGTGGTAGCGAAAAAATTTATCGTGGTAAATATTTTCGCGGGAAACTGCAACAGCGTGCAGTTAACGTCATACGAACGAGAAACATGTGTTAGTGCCGATACAGAAATCGGCGGAAGATGCAAGCAAATGTTGACAAGGAAAAATTAAGTAAGTCAACGATATGCAAATTGTAGAAAGGAGGATGCCGAATAGAGAATTCAGGTATCCGTCACAAAGGAGAATAAGTTGCAAACAACATATATTTAATTGACGATGTAGGTAAATGTGTTATTAGGCAGCCACTTCTGTGATATTATGGTCATAAGGACTGCTTTACTAATGTTTCTCAGTTTTTGTAGCAGTGATCTGGAATTATAGAGAAACTCTGAGAAACACTGTTCAATGCTTTAAAATGTGCCGGAATGAACGAGTCATAGTGTGTGACCAAAATGGTTCAAATGGTTCTAAGCATTATGGGACTTAACATCTGAGGTCATCAGTCCCCTAGACTTAGAACTACTTAAACCTAACTAACCGGAGGACATCAAGCACATCCATGCCCAAGGCAGGATTCGAACCTGTGACCGTAACAGCAGCGCGGTTCCGGACTGAAGCGCCTAGAACCGCTCGGACACAACGGCCGGATGTGTGAACAAAGAACACACTTGTGGAAACAGCATGCTACATCAAATTTATACGAAAATTATTAAAACGGGTAATAGTTTCTTTCAACGAACCGTGAATTGATACCCATTACGCCGGAAATAAATGTTACGAAGTGAAAGTGTGGGAAGAGTACTGTCAAACAACAGTGACGGTGAACGTTCAATTGTTGTGAATGCATAGAACTGGACTATAATATCGGAAAGAAGTAACACAGCAAGCATTTCGCTCTCTAACCCGAAAAAAAAACCAGTTCATGTTTTTGCTGGTAATAAATAGACGTATAGTGTCGTATAGATTGGTGCAAGCCTTTCGAAGTAAAACGCTAAAGAATAAAACTGAGATCGTACCATTAATCGAAACCTAATCCTCAGTGCTAATCACCAAAACCGCTATCTTGTAGTTCTTGAACTGAAATACAGGAAGTACAAGGTTTTACAAAATTCGATAATGATAATAATAATAGAAATAATAACAACAAAATGGTCGACTATAACAGTGAATATTTCGTTTCGACAGAAACATTTTTTAAAACAGTAACGTAGTTTGTTTGCAGTTCCTAAATAATAATTTTACGTATATTATACGAAAATGAACAAGCGATGTTTATGTTAATTACACGAAGAACTGATCAAATTTTTTGTAGATGAAATTCATATTTTCAGTGAGTCAGTTTTGTTTGTAACTTAAAACTACACCGTTCTGTAAGGTGATTAGTTACTGCTAACCATTTTCCTTTCTTAATTGGTCTTGAGAACCACACGATGATAATTTTGTATTTATGATCCATATTTGGTTCCAAGATGAGGTTTAATGCTCAGTGTTACAATGACAAATATTTTACAAACTCCATTATATTAGTGCCTTTGGGCTGGGCAAGAAAACACCAAGTGTCCAATATCCCAGGCAAATGCATTGTGGTTAGCGTGAGGAAAAATTTCCAACCTGGCAGCAAAATGGGATCGACCTTTGTCTTATTTATGGTGGTTCTCGTGATAATCGCTTCCTTTCCTATATACATATGTTCCAAACAATCTACATCTACATCTATATCCATACTCCGCAAGCCACCTGACGGTGTGTGGCGGAGGGTACCTTGAGTACCTCTATCGTTTCTCCCTTCTATTCCAGTCTCGTATTGTTCGTGGAAAGATAGATTGTCGGTATGCCTCTTTGTGGGCTCTAATCTCTCTGATTTTATTCTCATGGTCTCTTCGCGAGATATACGTAGGCAGGAGAAATATACTGCTTGACTCCTCGGTGAAGGAATGTTCTCGAAACTTCAACAGAAGCCCGTACCGAGCTACTGAGCGTCTTTCTTGCAGAGTCTTCCACTGTAGTTTATCTTTCATCTCCGTAACGCTTTCGCGATTACTAAATGTTCCTGTAACGAAGCGCGCTGCTCTCCGCTGGATCTTCTCAGTCAATTTGCTTTTGAAGTTGTGACACCATACCACCGCAAAAAAATATGTGATGACAACTGGAGGAGAGAGCGTTGATGGCCAAGGAAATATAAAAAAATCAGTCGACACAGAGTCGAACAAAGAGTGGACATTATCATCTGCAACAGAAACAGGAGACGATGAATCAACAGAAAGAGCTGTGGAAAAAAAGCGACATCACCGGTGAAGGTAGTTATATAGAAGGTGCCATTGAAGCGCCGTGATAATACGAGATGAGATATACTGTACATCCTGTTTGTGTTCTTATTTTAAACGGCCATTTCATTCAGCGGCTGGTACAGACGTGTAGCGTGTAGGAGCGCTCCAGTAGTAAGGTGTACCGTGTTGCTGCCTCCCCTCCCCGTTTCCCGGACGTAAACAAGACACTGGTGCCACCAAACAATCTTCAAATGAAGAAATCTTATGGGACTTAACTGCTAAGGTCATCAGTCCCTAAGATTACACACTACTTAACCTAAATTATCCTAAGGACAAACACATACACCCATGCCCGAGGGAGGACTCGAACCTCCGCCGGGACCAGCCGCACAGTCCATGACTGCAGCGCCTTAGACCACTGGTGCCACCATTGAAAGGCAACCAGTTCGCCGTGCTGGGTAGTAACAACAGCTCTTTCGGATGTGTAAATACGCCGTGTGATTTAAATTCCATGTCTTCAAAGAATACAGGATCAAGGCTGCCAAACGCCCCCAGTAGATGGAAGTAGCTGTGCCGTTGTGCTTCGAAATGCGAGAGCCATTCGGAAAGTAAAGTCCGATCGATCGCGAAATAGAAACCACACTGACAGTTCGATTAAACTTTGCATAATGTGCTGGACGGTGTCTCTAGTATAGCCGTCAATCGTATCACGTGCCTCATGTTTTCAGTTTTGAGTGCACAACGAGCACGTAAAGGTGCCTAGAAAATAGTATCTTCCGCCAACTAAGACTGCCTGTGAGAGATTTAGTTTCATTTGATGCATCTCACAGAACGTGAATGTCAAGCATTTCCTTCTTCATGACAATCTTCGAGGACGCTCCTGCAGCGATTTCGATGGGAAATGTTTGACGCCCACCATACAGCTCAGCCTAAACCTCCCCCCCCCCCTTCTTGATTTTCATCTCTGCCCACATAAACTGCTGGCCATAAAGACAACACTGGCAGAGAGAAGAAGCTGAAGATCAGCGTAGAGAACTAACAGAGAGCGTTATGCGACGAGCGTGCTGAGAATTTGGTATAATGCTACGACAAATATCACAATCGGAGCAGCGTCTATGTTGAGAAGTAGCTAGAAGGTTTAGCTAACTGTTGCAGACAAAACATTTTTGTCTTGAGCATCAATAAACCGCTGCAGCTGTACTTAGTCCTTGATTTTTATTTCTCCACATTTTTGAATCTCACTGCCGTTTCAGTTACGCGACCGATCGGATCTTATTTACTGAATATCCCTCGTTCAGTTTTGAGACGGAGACGTTAACATGTACGTAATCTGTAACATGAACGTAATATGTAATAATGGTTTTACATTTAAAGAGAACGTAACCAGTATCAATTCATTGCCAGCTACCGGAAGTACATGGAGTAAGTCTAATGTCATTAAAACAGATGTAGATTTGTGCGCCAGGAATTTGAAAAAGACAAAGCAGATCTGCGAGAAAGACAAAGGTCGTGGAAGAAAAGTGCGTCCGCATCAGACGTCAACGTGTGCCGCGACAAAGCACTAATTCAAGCTGATCGCCGCATTCGCGCGCAGCCCACTGGCCAGCAGTTAATGCGGCACCGGGCGCAGGGTGTTGTGTATCAGGGGACAAAACGTGTGTGTGCATCGTATGACATCTGGGAGAACGAAAACATCGATGAGATAGAGACATCTCTCGTCTCTTTCAGCCTCCCGAACCGCCCGTCCTGCCCGCACGAAAATCAAAATAACGATATCCGGCGAAGAAAGTTATGACCACAGACTTTTGCGACACGAAGAATGTGCTGCTGATTGATTTATTCATCCTTGCCACTTATTGTGCCACGCTGAAACGGTTGTAGAAGACAGTGCGGAGGGAAGGACGGGCAGTGCTTTCGAAAGGTCGAGTTGTTGCACGACAATGCTCGACTGTATAAGCCATTTCGGTTCATATAGCCGAGAGTGCCAACTAACTGTACTGGAACACCCTCCATGAACTCTTCGCTGCCTTGGGGCCAGCACATTCGGTTGCTGAGTTGGAGGATTGGACTCCAAGGTATAAAGAGAAATTTTCTGAGACTTCATTCATAATACTTTATTATAAAAGCATTACAAAATAAACAGTGAATGATAAAAAGCAAGAATGTACGTAAGCTTGTCACTGCAACCAATAAAGGGCATTTATTAACTGACCACAAGTGAAAAAAAATGTTTAAGGCAGCAGTGAAAACTAATCAAGAAAAATTTTAAATTAATCGATTACCCAGAGCAAGCGCTATTAAGATAAATGAAAATTGCCACCATGAGTAGTTATACAACGTTCTTAGGTTTGCAATTACATTTAGGAAGCCAAATAAGAGCCAACTACACAAAAGTTCGAAATTACTGTCCCACATAGTCAAAAACATCTGATCTAATCTCTGAGACAGCTGTAAAAATTAAAGAATTTAATAGCTACGCAAATTAAATCCATCAGAGCAGCCATATAGGCCTATATTAGCAATTCGATATTTAATGAATTTAAAAAACAATTAATTAGAAAACAAATGCATGATAACAAGAACTTAGATGAGCTCAACGACACGGAATTACCAAGTAATCCAGTGATAATTAATGAAAGGAGAGAGTAGAAAGATTAATTGATTAAAGCTTCCCTCATACATTTAGTTAATACAATTATTACACAATTCTGGCTTAGTAAGTTAGGGGTACGAATCCATTATGCAAGAATATACGTTGTTATTACTAGGGTTACAACTTATTCTGTTCGGGTATAAATTCCTCACAGGCATCGGTCCAATCACAGACCACCGGAACATACAGGATACCCGGAGGCCTGTGCAAGAAAAAAACAATAGAATTTGCTCACAGTTTCCTTTGTCACCATCCAGCAACAGACTAGCCAAGGTGCGCTTAATTGGACCGCTACGGTCGCAGGTTCGAATCCTGCTTCGGGAATGGATGTGTGTGATGTCCTTAGGTTAGTTAAGTTTAAGTAGTTCTAAGTTCTATTGGATTGATGACCTCAGAAGTTAAGTCCCATAGCGCTCAGAGCCATTTTTTTTTTTTTTTTTTTTTTGCGCTTAATTCTCGAAGCCGTTCCGTCCACCAGCTGTAGTAATTGCACCATCAGCCTTTGGCCCCAACAAGACATATCGACGGCCCACTTCCGTCCTCTCGCCTCAGAACTGCTACAATGTCCAAGTCACCACCGAGCTTTCGCGTCCTGTATTTCAAGCCCAAATATGCGCACCAAACCCACCGTCGAAGATCCTCCCGGCAGGCCGCTATGATCGATAGCAGCTGTAATCGACCTATTCCATACAGCCTGTACCCCACATCAAGCGCTTTTCATCTCGATTGATGATAAGATCTGAGTTGCTAAGTCAAGCGATTTTCCTCTTCACACTTCTAGAGTTCGTGAGTTTCGGTCCTACTTTTGACATCATCTTGAGGATTCCTCTGTTGTACCCCAGAGGCTAAACACGGTAGAAAAACTGCCTAGCATGTCTTATAAAAATTATTTTTGCCGAACTTTTAAGGAGAAGTGGAGTTAATGAGTAACAATCTTCAGGCTGCTATTAGTGGGCCTTCGTCACTGGGTAAAATGCTAAGGTGTTGTCGAGGTGGCTTCTTACACTACCCAGATACGATATTATTGCAATTGGCTTGCCATGGATGTTGGCGGAAACACATATTAACACTGCCCAGCTAGGATATTATTGCGCTTGGCTTGCCCTGGATGTTAGCGGAAACACATGTTAACATTGCAGTAAACACGTACGGTCGTGGCTAAGAAAAACACAGTGCAATGTGAATGATTTCAACACAGCTGCGCATATATTATGAAGTGATTCAGTGTGTCGTCATCAAATATCACCATAAAAACTCAGGATAAGGCGCAATAATATGATGGTCGACTGCTATGTTTCTCACGCATTGTAGCTGTATGCTTACATTTTTGATGGTGTGTAGCCATGAATCCAGATGCCTGTAGCTGTCGTGGCTATTTATCAGGTTTGATTCCATGGGAATAACTGTGCCGTACGGCTATGACGTAATACGGGACAGAAAGAAGGTCTGCATTGCGCGTAATATCATCTGTATTTTATTGCAGACCTAGATTTCGACTAAAGGCATAGCTATGATCGGTTCGCTTGAGTCAATTGATGCCTGTACATACTAAAGTAATATTGTAATGTGCGTCGTTATAACTGCGCTGAGTCTACGTGACTACCTGTAACGCACTGGTGATAGCTACGCTGTTAGCCGAAATTTAGATCTGCAATAAAATACACATGATATTACGACTTATGCTTCCTTTCTGCCCTGCATCTCTGTTTATAATGCACTCATTCTTCGAGAATACAACTGCGTCCCGGACTTACTTTCTTTTCATCTCTATCGACCCTTAAAGAAGCACCTGTTTGGTCGCAGCGTAAGAAGCGATGTCGAGACTGCTCTCAAGTGGTTCAAACCAATACCCTTTTATACCGGTTTCAACAGATAGGTGTAAAAAACTTAGATCTTCGAGAACAACATCGCGATATGTAACACTAAGCCTCTAACTTACGAAATGAAGGTGAAACGAGTCTCCAACTCTTCCCGTTTGGTTTCAGTGGATGTTAAGAATTTATACTATAATTTTTTGGTTACAGAAACAATAGAGATAATTAGAAGGAATTTCACTAAAATTAAAAGTCAAGAGACCATGGAATTCATACACCTTTTACAGCTGATTACACGTTTTAACTACTTCACTTTCAATTTCAAGCTTTATATTCGAAACTGGATATGATCATATCAGATATGATGGACCCCACAGCTTCGAATATAAAGCTTGTAATTGAACGTGAAGTAGTTAAAACTAGTAATCAGCTGTAAAAGGTGTATGAATTCCATGACCTCTTGGCACTTTTATTAGTGACCTGCAAAATAGAGCCAACGTGGGTGAAATTCTTTATTATTAACGTTACGTAGACGATACATTGTTGCCTTTTGACTGTTTCGAGGAAGATGTAGGAGAAATAGTAAAAAAGTTGAAGACTTCCACAGAAAAACTGAGTTAACAGTTGATTACAAAATGATAATTCCTTGATTTGAACATTAAAAGGCAGGGTAATAAGCACGCGTACACGGCCTACAGGAGACTGACAACTAGTGATTCTGTAATTCCCAATGATTCACCCTCTCTATGGGCTTATAAAAAGCCTGCTTTTCATAGCTTACAAAACAGGGCAGTCCATGTACCAATGAGCCGGATGAATGAATAGATGAAACTAAAAATTATTAAGAATACGGTAGTTACAACTGGATACAAAGTAGATACTAGTAATAAATTACTGCGCAAAACTAATAAGACTAGAAAGAGTAAACTTAAAGAAGAAAAAAATGTGGTCGTTATGCCGTACTATGCAACAGTCTAGCAAAACATGACGAAGATTTTTAAACCTCACTGTGTCAAAATATTCGAGACAAATGATCTTCTTAGATATATCCTAGCCCCTGACGTCGGTAAAAAAGATGAACTAGTTAGAAAAATAGGAAGTTTATAAAATGCATTGTGTCTCCTGCAATGCAAAATCTATTGGACATATGGGAAGAACATTTGCGGTCAGATACAAGGAACATAAAGATGCATTCATACAGAATAACTACAAACAAATCAACTGTCGCGAATTATTTGTACGAGAGAGGTCATCCCTTTACAGTAATAGAAGACAGAACTCCTGCAGATGGAGAAGAAAGTACTTGATGGAAGAACTGGAGATCCACGTTTATAAAAATAACCGTAACAACATTCATAGCGCACAAGTCCAAAAACAAGAAAACGAGATTTGTTATTGGCATTTTAGAATTACTTTAAAACTGGTGCACAGTCACAAATTTGCAATGCCTCTTTAACTAAGTAGCTGGAGGCTGACGACCGTAGACCACAACCATCCAGCCTCTTTGGAAATGAGGAGAAGTATCAGCCAATAGAACAGTATTATTACTGAGCCTTGCACAGTAATACCGCGGGTTTGTCAGTTCACAACCATCCCTGGACACCAGGAGAAACGCCAGCGGCCTGATGCGAAGTGCGCTGTGAGACGGGACGACAGCTGACAGAAGTCGACGATTTGAATGTAAGACGATAAGACAAGTACTCACAGCCCAATGTGTTTTTCTTATATTTTACTGTATGAACCCCGCAAATGTCCAGGTAGCCTTTTTATTGTTTTAAACTAATGAGCTAAGTTTGACAACCTGATGGGAGCATTTCTCTCGAAAGTTATTGATTCGTGTATAAGACAGATTATGGTTAATGCTACCACTTACTACTGTTAAGATATAACGACCCATAATAGCATCCTTAAAAGTGTCAATGTTAAATTAAAACATTTGTTATTGCACAGGAACATTTTCCTGTAAAATAAATAGATAGTAAACATTAATGAAAGATGTGCATGACTAATCAAAGAAAGTAAAAAAAGCAAAGGAAAAATATAAGCAAAATGTACATATAAGCAACATATAAATCTTAGCCAATATTATTTTCGTACGGTCACTGAGATCCTGTTTAGCAGTGCCCTCCACTAAACACTGTAATTCACACAACAATAGCCCGTCGTCTACACCCCGACGGACAGCCGCGTCCGGCATCTTCCGATACTTTATAAGGGATCGTCTGCAAAAGTCTACTGTATTTCGAGATCTTACTCTGTGTGGTGCGTTTCCTTGAGCATCTGGTATGAGCAAATCTCTCCTCCTTGTACAGATATCACGTGTTTTCTCTTGGCTCTCGTTGCGAGGTTGCAGAAATAACCATTGGTGTCCTATCTTTCATATGCAATTATGACAATAGTTTAATCATTCATCTTACCATACCTGGTGATGGAAGCTAGCCTTCTGAAAAGCGAACTGGTGAATAAATTAATTCACAGTTCTAGAGATTGATTTTTTCGCCACTGCTTATTCCTGAGGTATCGCGGTCGTAACCATTCCAGTGTTTCAAGAAGCTTAAGCTTATGAATATATGAAGGTGTAAGGTGTAACATATATTCATTTACTGTATGCCATACATTAAGAATTTCTGAATCGGAAGAATACTATACCTATTCAAAGATTATTAAACCGCTAAGTATTAACAGTGCAACCCAACTCTGCAGCACAATGTAAGACAAGTGACAATAGCTGTAGGCGAACATTAAGCCTTTTATACAGGGTTGTCAGAAAGAGTGTTAAAAGCTGATAAGGGTTTTTCAGGGTATACTATACTCAGAAGTAAGTGTCCGAAAAAAAAATTCGATACATTTCGCCTTTTCCGAGTTAACTGGCATTGATATTAGCCGTATACTGTAACCTGTGTGAGGGTCTCCTGTCTCCTGCTTCATTATAAAGTAGCTTACAATTCGTGGTGTTCTCTGATGTTTGCTTCTTCCGGAGCTGTTTCATTCTGACGATATATCGATAATATGTGGATGAGCACGAGTTTCTTGTAAAACAGTATCGGATAAGTGATTTCTTCAAGAGATGTCAGCGACTTTTGCACAAAATAATTTTGGATGTTTGGTTGCATCATTGTAAATTACTAAAACTACTAAATTACCGACGTTTCGACCGACTTGCTGCGGTCCTCTTCAGGGTGGTTCACTGCTGAATACTGGTGAATGTCTTTCGTTATATGCCATGATCATTTTCGGGTATCTGGTGGCTACCGAATCAAATATCTGAGATATCATCAACATTTTGAAGAGGTTGTTATGGAGGGGTAGTAAGCTGCCTGCTACCAATCATCTACTAAGGTTGCCTTCCAATCCGCCACGAGGATAGCACAGGCAATAGCGTACCGTACAACTACCTTTCCATAACAACCTCTTCAAATTGTCCAATGATTTCTCAGATATTTGATGTCGGTAGCCACCAGTTGTGTGCGACAAGACGTCGCCACCACTCGGCTGATAACCCGAGAAGAATTCATCAACTGAAATATTGATAGCAAACCTAAAACAATAAAAAAAAAACAAGAAAATTCATAAATTTTGTCACATGTAAACTGCGTATTTCTGCTTTTGTCGCTTTCAAGATGAACAATTATTAAGAAAGTGGAACAAAAAAGTCTAGAATTTCATTGAATGGACGATACCTAGGTGCAAACGTGTGTAAAAAAATGCGTGATTGTGCATACACATATAAAGGGTGTCTTGTATCGTTATGCAGCGTTCAACTCTTTGAAGCAGAGGGAATCTTCACTGTGCAGCGGACTATGCGTTGATATGAACTTCCTGGAACCTTGAAACCGTATGTTGAAACTTTGCCGTTGGCGGGCGAATTCTCTATCGACTGAGCTAATCAAACACTGCCCACGATCCTCCCCATAGATTTACTCCCGCCAGTACGACGTCTCCTGCCTTCCAAATTTCACAGAATTTCTCCTGTGCAACTTGCAGCACTCCTGGAGGAATGGATGTTGCGCATAAATGGCTTACCCGCAGACCTGGGGCTGTTTCCACAGCGAATTTTTCCCTTTGCAGCGGAGTGTTCGCTGACATGGGGTGCGGCTGCAGAGGGACAAATTCATTCTGCAAACATTATCCCAAGATGTGGCTAAGCAGCACTCCCGCAACGTCCTGTTTTCCAGTAACGCTAGTCCTGCAGGTTTTGCACAAGGAGTTCTGTAAATTTTGCAAGGTAGGAGATGACGTATTGGTTGAAGTAAATCTCTAAGGAGGAAGTGTAAGTCGCGTTGTGTAGTTCATTCGGTAGGGCACTTGCCCATGGGCGGCAAGGTCGTGGGTAAGAGGCCCCGACTACCATGCAATTTTAATCTGTCAGGAAGTTTCATATTGAGGCAAACATCTGTCCACTGGCGTTTCTTTATGTAGAAACTTTCAAGACTCGTGGCATACAGCAACAGATGTGAGAAAGTAAACTTACGTTACAGAGTAAGGAGCCTGGTTTTGGGCACCTTCATTTTTCCAGTTATTTTTTGTTTCTACTGGATAGAGTGCGAGATTGCTGTAATCGGTTTCGTTTAATCGATACAGATACCGTAGCTTCCGCTTTCCTTTGCTACTGTGACAAAGTTAGGTCTTTGGCAGTCAGTTGTGCTTTTGACCAATGGGAGCCGTTCGCATGTTGGTGACATGTGGTCTTACTCATTTGAAAGAGGACAGTATAATACGGCAGACATTCACCAGTATCCAGCAACGAGTCGCCCTGAAGAAGACCACAGTAGTTGTTTGAGTAGTTTACAATAACGCTGCCCAATGCCCAAAACTATTTTCCCCAAAATGACACCAGCCGTAGAAGCCTACGAAATTTTATGTCGGAGACGGTTTTTAGAATGTTTCGGTGACCGACTATACCATCCCAGCACTGCATTCAACACTTGGTGCCGAAGATGGGAATATTGTTAGATCTGCATGGTGGAAGATGCCCGAAGTTAACGGGAAAAAGTGTGGATAAGGTAAAGACAAGATTTCTAGCGTCGTCCGCATAATCTTTTAGCCTTTTACTACAGGAATCTGAAGCACTGTTCTGTCACGCCCACTGTGGCAGCAACGGTGTGTCGAACTGAGTATACAGGCGGGAGGTTGCAACATCCACCCCATCTTGTAATGTAGCTTCATCTCTCAACCATAACGGTATGTCATGTACAAATTTGGTTTCATATCCCCTTTTATGAATATTTTTATAACACTTTTCCTGGGTCTCTTACGGGTGGGACATCGGTTAACTTAATGACGGAAGAGCCTGTAATGTGCACTCACTAAAAGTAAAATGGTGGGAGCAGATAAATATAGGGCTTTTCGATTGCATTCTGTGAAACAATAGTTGGGTCTACATCTACATCTACATCCATACTTCGCAAGCCACCTGACGGTGTGTGGCGGAGGGTACCTTGAGTACCTCTATCGGTTCTCCCTTCTATTCCAGTCTCGTATTGTTCGTGGAAAGAAGGATTGTCGGTATGCCTCTGTGTGGGCTCTAATCTCTCTGATTTTATCCTCATGGTCTCTTCGCGAGATATACGTAGGAGGGAGCAATATACTGCTTGACTCTTCGGTGAAGGTATGTTCTCGAAACTTTGACAAAAGCCCGTACCGAGCTACTGAGCGTCTCTCCTGCAGAGTCTTCCACTGGAGTTTATCTATCATCTCCGTAACGCTTTCGCGAATACTAAATGATCCTGTAACGAAGCGCGCTGCTCTCCGTTGGATCTTCTCTATATCTTCTATCAACCCTATCTGGTACGGAACCCACACTGCTGAGCAGTATTCAAGCAGTGGGCGAACAAGCGTACTGTAACCTACTTCCTTTGTTTTCGGATTGCATTTCCTTAGGATTCTTCCAATGAATCTCAGTCTGGCAGTCTGGTCCGCTGCTAAAGCGGTGCCTGGATATCAAGACGTCGCGGGATCGAAAACTTGTCGAACTACTGAAATTTTCAGTTCGCCTTTGAGTCAGCTTTCAGCTCTCAACGATGTGAGTAGTCGCCATAAATGGCATGTGGTTCGGATTTCACATTAAACTGTAGGTCTTGTTTTCCCAGTTAGTTAAGTGCGATTCATTAGGGGCACGTAAGTCGCCGAAGTGGCGTCCAGTCGAAATACTTGCACTCGGACACCGAGCACCATGACACTGTTATCAGTGAACCAATATACGATATGCATATGCATATCGGTCAACAATATACGTTATGCATATGCATATCGACCAATCCCCACCCCCATGAACCATGGGCCTTGCCGCTGGTGGGGATGCTTGTGTGCCTTTTCAGTAGTTGCAGGGGCAACACTCTGGATGATTGACTTATATGGCTTTGTAACACTAACCAAAACGGCTTTGCTGGTACTGCGAATGACTAAAAGCAAGGGGAAACTATAGCCATAATTTTTCTCGAGACCATGCAGCTTTACTGTATCGTTAAATGATGATGGCGTCCTCTTGAGTAAAATATTCTGGAGATAAAATAGTATCCCATTCGGATCTCCGGGTGGGGGCTACTCAGGAGGACGTCGTTATCGAGAATAGGAAAACTGGCGTTCTACGAATCGGAGCGTGGGATGTCAGATACCATAATCAGGCAGGTATGTTAGAAAATTTAAAAGGGGAATTGGATAGGTTAATGTTAGATGTAGTGGGAATTAGTTGGGTAGCAGGAGTAACAAGTCTTCTGGTCAGCTGAATATAGGGTTATAGATATAAAATAAAATAGGGGTAATGCAGGAGTAGATTTAATAATGAATAAAAAATAGGAGCGCGGATAAGCTACTACGAACAGGAAAGCAAACGCATGAGACGAAGCCCACGCCTACCACAGTAGTACAAGTTAACATGCCAAGTAGCTCCGAAGATGATGAAGAGATTAAAGAAATGTATGATACGACAAAAGAAATTGTTTAGAAAGTTAAGGGAGATTAAAATTTAACAGCCATGGAAGACAGGAATTCGATAGTAGGCCGGCCGCTGTGGCCGAGCGGTTGTAGGCGCTGCAGTCTGGAACCGCACGACCACTACTGTCGCAGGTTCGAATCCTGCCTCGGGCATGGATGTGTGTGATGACCTTAGGTTAGTTAGGTTTAAGTAGTTCTAAGTTTTAGGGGATTGATGACCTCAGATGTTAAGTCCCGTAGTGCTCAGATCCATTTGAACCATTTTGAATTCGATAGTAGGAAAAGGAAGGGAAGGAAGTGCAGTAGGTGAATATGGACTGGGGTAAGGAATGAAACAGGAAGCCGCCTGGTGGAATTTTGCACAGAGTATAACTTAATCATAGCTAACACTTGATTTAATAATCATGAAATAAGGTTGTATACATGGAAGAACCCTGAAGACACTAGAAGGTTTCAGATAGATTATATAATGGTAAGACAGAGATTTAGGAACCAGGTTTAAAATTGTAAGACATTTCCAGAGGCAGATGTGGACTCTGACCACAATCTATTGGTTATGAACTGTAGATTAAAACTGATGAAACTGCAAAAAGGTGGGAATTTAAGTAGATGGGACCTGGATAAACTGAAAGAACCAGAGGTTGTACAGAGTTTCAGGGAGAGCTTAAAGGAACAATTGACAGGAATGGGGGAAAGAAATACAGTAGAAGAAGAATGTGTGGCTTTGAGAGATGAAGTAGTGAAGGCAGCAGAGGATCAAGTAGGTAAAAACACGAGGGCTAGGAGAAATCCTTGCGTAAGAGAAGGGATATTGAATTTAATTGATGAAAGGGACAACATAAAAATACGGGGAATGATTCTGGCGAAAAGAAATGCAGACATCTCAAAAATGAGATCGGGAGGAAACGAAAAATGGCTAAGCAGGGATGGCTATAGGACAAATGTAGGGGATGTAGAGGCATATATACTAGTGGTAAGATAGATACTGCCTATAGGAAAATCAAAGAGACCTTTGGAGAAAAGAGAACCACCAGTATTATTATTAAGACATCAGATGGAAAACCAGTCCCAAGCAAAGAAAGGAAAGCAGAAAGGTGGAAGGAGTATAGAGATGATCTATATAAGGGAGATATACTTGAAGGCAATATTATGGAACTGGAAGAGGACTAGATGAAGATGAAATGGGAGATATGATACTGCGTGAAGAATCTCACAGAGCATTGAAAGACCTAAGTCGAAACAAGCCCCCGGGAGTAGACAACATTACATTGTAACTACTAATAGCCTTGGGAGAGCCAGCCATGACAGAACGCTACCATCTGGTGAGCAAGATGTAGGAGACAGGTGAAATACCCACAGACGTTCTAGGAAAATACAATAATTCCAATCTCAAAGAAAGCAGGTGTTGACAGGTGTGAAAATTACCGAACTATTTAATAAGTCACGGCTGCATAATACTAACACGAATTCTTTACAGACGAATGGAAAAACTGGTAGAAGCCAACCTCGGGGAAATCAGTTTGGATTCTGCAGAAATGTTCGAACACGCGAGGCAATACTGACCCTACGACTTATCTTAGAAGATAGATAAAGGAAAGGCTAACCCACGTTTCTATCATCTGTAGACTTAGAGAAAGCTTTTGACAGTGTTGACTGGAATACTCTCTTTCAAATTCTGAAGGTGGCAGGGGTAAAATACAGGTATCTAAAGGCTTTTTACAATTTTTACAAAAACCAGGTGGCAGTTATAAGAGTCGAGGGGCTTGAAAGGGAAGCAGTGGTACAGAAGGGAGTGAGACACGGCTGTATCCTATCGCTGATATCGTTTATTCTGTATACAGGGTGTATCATAATTAATGGCGTAAACGCACACAGTTGAAAGTACACGATTCTAGAAGCAAAAAAGTTGCAGTTAACGTAGGGCGAAGATGCGTACCTTAAGAGCTTCGATAGTGTGAAAAAAATCTCTTCTATTGCAAGCTCTTTGCTTTCCATGTTTTTGGAAGTGGCAGTATGGACTGCGTTTCAAGTCTGTATGTTCGTTTACTATTTTTTGTGGGTATTCTCTCGTGTACATACAAATTTCTAATCCACACGAGAGAATACATACAGAATTTAGACACAAGTAGTACCTTAAAAACTTTATTGAACTTTTAGATCACGAAAATAGATAAATCGGAAGTAACATATCGAACAACGAAAGATAACCAAAACAAATTTTAATTAATAAAATAGTATCCCTGTTCATCTGCTCAATCTTTGTAGGCATATAGCGTCATAAGAGTGGAACCGTAAAACTGCTGTCACGTCGTAATTAACATTAAATTTCAACATCTTGACACCGTTTACGATCTTACAAAACAGTCCACGAACGACACAATATGGACGTCACATCAATCTAGAAATCTAGACGCGAGTACAAGACAGCTACTTCAATATGAATGACATTGGCATCCGTGCCTGTTCTCACCAAAATTGTAACTGCAGGAACATGAAAATGGCGATTAAGCGGAAACAGTCTGTCGTAAATAAAAGCACTCCGTCTTCAGGCCACGAGTGGCCTACCAGGACCATCCGACCGCCGTGTCATCCTCAGTGGAGGATGCGGATAGGAGGGGCGTGGGTCAGCACACCGCTCTCCGGGTCGCTGTAATGGTATTCTTGACCGAAGCCGCTACTATTCGGTCGAGTAGCTCCTCAGTTGGCACCACGAGGCTGAGTGCACCCCGAAAAATGGCAATAGCGCATGGCGGCCTGGATGGTCATCCTTCCAAGTGCCGACCGCGCCCTACAGCGCTTAACTTCGGTGATCTCATGAGAACCGGTGTATCCACTGCGGCAAGGCCGTTGCCGTCATAAATAAAGATTACCTATTGTAAGTAGTTATTTGTTGTATCTACACTAACAATCATGTCGTTATATGACATATTATGCTGCTGGCCCTAAAGAAGAAAAATTATTCCAGGCAGGGGTACAAATCTCAAATGTCACAACCACTGCTCGAATGTACGAAACTAAACGGCTCTTCTAACATTAATGTCTGTGTTAACTCTATATTGGTAACCGTAAGCGCTAGCAGTAGCTCCCTCTAATTACACGATACTGCGGCCAAAGCACTGTGTCTTTCACAACGAATTCCTTAAAATGATTCCACTGTTTCTGTGTAGAGTCATTCGGTTGAACGCGTCCTTGTATTTCGGACTGTGTCCTGCACCCTGCCTTAGCATTAGTGCTGCCTTCAAGTTAAAAAGGGTATGAAGAATCGATCACGATGTTTCAGTTTCTGCAATGTGGAAAATGCACTTGAGCCTTCTGCTGTGAACTTTACTGTCTAATTACGGAACATTCTTGCTGACTGAGACACGCGGCAGAAGGCTGCTCTGGGAGTGTTAATTAGTGCCGTCTGAAAGGAAGGCCCTGTCATTAGCCAAATTAAGGGGTACGCTCTAACCCGAAAGCCCCTTTTCCCGTGTTGGAGTTTCCACAGATATCCTTCTGGGCGCGCCTCTAAGAGGATTGCCCCGCAATTTTCCCTACAAAATATTAGGCGGCAATTTGCGAAGTTTTTTCGATAAGTGGATAACCGTCACAAGACGATTGAGGACAGACCAAACTGTCAGAGATACAATACATTCCGCTGTATTCAACGCAGGAAGCTAATCTCCTGCAGAAAGTTGTGGAGCCATTGCGGTATTCGGCGCTACTGTTATTGGGTTAACAAAATTGATTAACTACGAGCTTGTTATACATTTATAGATGAATTTGGTTCCTCTTAAACTGTAACGAGAAGCTAAACAGTCCTAAGAGTAATCAGTGCGGCGGGGATCAACGACTTTATGAATGGCATCAGCTCCATGTACCACTTTGAAATTTGACCAGAAAAATGAGTTCGTTTTTGAGCTGGCGATTCCTTTAAGTAGAACAGAACACAGAAGAACAGAAAGGAAAACTGAAGACGCACTCTAGTACTTAAGTTTTCTCGAGGGAAAGAAATAGATTATCAGAGAATCAGTTCTGTGTTTGCGCTTAGTAACGGAGGACAGGTGAAAAGTCAGCGTATGTTTACCTGGAGGTTCTTTCGACAGTGTAAGATGGAATAAGATGTTCAACATGACGAGACTCCTCTGCGATATATTTTTCTGTGCCGTTATTTTTACCTGCCATACACTTCTCCTGCTAATAGCAAAATCTTCTGGATTTTAGTTTGTGAATTGTTTGTCCCTTTTAGATAATGAGCTCTACTACCATTTGATTACCATATTTATCTGGTTCTCCCAACTTATAGTTTCCTGCACTGTTAAAAGCGAGACACAGAGGCGCGGAAGGCGGTTTGTATGTCGTGACCATTAAAGTGCGTTTACACCTGTGCGCCTTGAGCCCAGTCGCGGAGCGACTGCAGTTGCCCCACACGCAAGCAGAGGCATGCGTGTGGGTGCATACCCCTTCCTCAGTATGTGTATGCGAGTGGTTCCATTCACACCTGCATTCAAACTTACAGTGTCGCGTTACACTGATGCAATCTTAGTGAGTATTTCTCATGCAATATGGCTTCGTAGGAGTATTTCACTGTAACTATATGCATCTTATCTTCTCTGTTCCTTAGGTGTGATGGCTGCCTGGTAGTTGTGGTAAAGACAGTTTCAACAAAAACATTTGCTTCATAGGTAATGTCTAGTTTCACGAGATAAAGTTTTCATTTGTCATCACCGCGACTGAAGTTCAACTAAGTCAACGAGACATAGCTGTGCGTCACAGTTCCATAAAAGAATCCTAGCGTCACGAGTGCTATCCACGAATTCTGGCCAGCCGGAGTGGCCGTGCGGTTCTAGGCGCTACAGTCTGGAACCAAGTGACCGCTACGGTCGCAGGTTCGAATCCTGCCTCGGGCATGGATGTGTGTGATGCCCTTAGGTTAGTTAGGTTTAATTAGTTCTAAGTTCTAGGCGACTGGTGACCTCAGAAGTTAAGTCGCATAGTGCTCAGAGCCATTTGAACCATTTGAGCCACGAATTCTGTCAAGTCCCGGTATGCGTGACCGCTTCGTCGTCTAGTCCAGTACTTTCGAGTGACCGACACAGACTCCAGACCAAATAAATATTTGTCAGTCCGAATCAACTGCCTATTAGCGTATACTAACAGAAAGACTAAACATGTGGTAACACAGTTGCAGAATGCAGAAATTGATGTGAAACATTTAAGAATGAAACTACATGTGTTAATTCTAAACAATCAATAAAACTCCGGTAATCCGTCTTAATGACAATCCGTGTTAACGTATACGCAAGCACAGCTAGTCTCTCATCGCGTTTATACAGGGTGTAAATTTCAAGTTGACAAACCAGAATAACTCGAAAAATAAGCTTCACACGAAAAATGTGTAGAATCCAAAGTTGATTATTTTCGAGGAGGACATCTGGTGGTGTTAAAATTAGCCCGCCACCCCAGCCCCCTGGGGGCGGAGTGGGAGGCTGCTTTAAAATTTCAAATGGGAACCTCCATGTTTATTGCAGAATCAGATTCTACATAAAAAAACTACGTACATTTTCTCTTAAACATTTATTTTGATTCTTGGTAGTTGGCGCTGTAATTCAAGAATGTCCATGTTGTCATTTTTGCGTGGAAAATGGTTACGGATAAATAAAAAATACTTATTTACCTCGTAAATTTTGATTTGTTAAAACTAAAACTCTCTCCCCATGGGATGGGGTTTGAGAGAGAGGAATTAAGAGTTTTACAGATGTTGACCCAAATACTGTATTAATTTTTTTCCGCAGATTCGGATAAGTTTTGTTTTGTTTCGTGGTCATGAGGCCACACAACCTTTAATTATCAAACAAATCATCTGACTAGCTAGTTTAAGCGAATCAAAATTTACGAAGTACATAAGTATTTTTTAGTTATCCGTAACCATTTTCCATGCAAAATGAGAACATAGATTTTCTTGAATTACAGCGCCAACTACCAAAAATGAAAACAAATGTTTAAGACAAAATGTACGTAGTTTTTTATGTAGAATCTGATTCTGCAATAAAAAATGGGGGTTCCCATTTGAAATTTTTAGTTGCCTCCCACCCAGTCCGCATGGGGATGGGTAGCGGGCTAATTTTAGCACCAGCGGATGTCCCCCTCGAAAATAATCAACTTTGGATTCTACACATTTTTTTCATGTAAAGCTTATTTTTCGAGATATTCTGGTCTGTCAACTAAAATTTACACCGTGTATAGAGCGCTGCTAGAACATTTAACGTTTATGATACAGAACTGAAATATAGTTCAGAACGCTATACATGTTGCTAGAAATAATCATAAATTGTTTGACTGGGAGAGAAAGGTATCTGCTATAGACGCAAAGAAATGTAACGCACTGGTCTGGCACAGTATGCGCTAGCACCATGAAAGTTGTCTGTTCCATTTAGCATCGGGCAAACCGCGGTAGCTAAACTCCCTGACATTACTGAGGGAATGCCGATTATAGCTGCAGCAGAGGAAAGTTTGCCGCGTTACTGCGTGGTTTGCCTCCAGCTGTAATGCATGCTCGCCGGCGCCGGCGAAATACGATTATCGTGGGCCGCATGTTGACTCTGCCTGGGCAAACTTGGGCCGTCTGCGCAGAACCGAAAGCACTTTCAGCGTAATTGCACAAGCCTTGCGCGTCATTTCTCCTGATGAGCAAGCAAAGAGTCCGCGCAGTGGTCAAACGACAAAATGGAAAAAAAAATTACCGTCGTGATGGCGACGCAGAGTCGTAAAGAGCCTGAAACAGATGAGAGAGTAATTCGGGATCTAGGGTGACTCACATGCATTTACTATTCTTGGTTTTTTTCCAAACCATCTAAGAAAGCCTCCGCCATTTCTTTCTACACAACTGCCCCAATACAACCTAATCGTCTCAACTTTACTTTTGCGTTGCTGGGTGCGATTAGGGGCTGGTGTCTCATTATTGCACCACATTCAACACCCAGGAACCTTACACACTTCATTCTCTCTCTTACGCCAGTGACTCCTAGATATCTTCTCGATCATAATTCTGTCCCTCTCTACGAATGCTCAAACGTCACATAAGCTGCATATCAAGATATGTAACGATAGTCCGTCGTTAGCTTTGTATTTGTTTCTTTGGCGTGCGACAGTTGGCATTGGAAAGAGAGAATTCTGAGTATCCCCGTTGTACAATAGTAGAAGCCTGGTTTGCTCATCAGAGGGCGGAGCGTGACCTGAAGTACGAATATTAAATCGAGTGGTGTGTGGACATGTGCGTCGCGTAACTGTGGAAACGATTGCTTCAGTGCCCAATTTTAGACTACTCGTACCTGAAAATTTATCCAGTTGATAACAGTGTTAGCTCAGCAGCCTATATGTAGGATTTGAAGAAGCAGTCTTGGTTATACAGGGTGGTCCATTGATCGTGACCGGGCAAAATATCTCACGAAATAAGCGTCAAACGAAAAAACTACAAAGAACGAAACTTGTCTAGCTTGAAGGGGGAAACCATATGGCGCTATTGTTGGCCCGATAGATGGCGCTGCCACAAGTCATACGGATATCAACTGCGTTTTTTAAATAGGAACGCCCATTTTTCATTACATACGCGTGTAGTACGTAAAGAAATATGAATGTTTCAGTTGGACCACTTTTTTCGCTTTGTGATAGATGGCGCTGTAATAGCCAAAAACGTATGGCAAACAATTTTAGACGAACAGTTGGTAACAGGTAGGTTTTTTAAATTAAAATACAGGCACGTTTGAACATTTTATTTCGGTTGTTCCAATGTGATACATGAACCTTTGTGAACTTATCATTTCTGAGAACGCGTGCTGTTACAGCGTGATTACCTGTAAATACCACATTAATGCAGTAAATGCTCAAAATGATGTCCGTCAACCTCAGTGCATTTGGCAATACGTGAAAAGACATTCCTCTCAACAGCGAGTAGTTCGCCTTCTGTAAAGTTTGCACACGCATTGACAATGCGCTGACGCATGTCGTCAGGCGTTGTCGGTGGATCACGATAGCAAACATCCTTCAACTTTCCCCACAGAAAGAAATCCGGGGACGTCATATTCGGTGAACGTGGGGGCCATGGTATGGTGCTTCGACGACCAATCCACCTGCCATGATATATATGCTACTCAATACTGATTCAACCGCACGCGAGGTATGTGCCGGACATCCATCATGTTGGAAGTACATCGCCATTCTGTCATGCAGTGAAACATCTTGTAGTAACATCTGTAGAACATTCCGTAGGAAATCAGCATACATTGCACCATTTACATTGCCATCGATAAAATGTGGGCCAACTGTCCTTCCTCATATGATGCTGCACCATACATTAACCCACCAAGGTCGCTGATGTTCCACTTATCGCAGCCATAGTGGATTTTCCGTTGCCCAATAGTGCATATTATGCCGGTTTACATTACCGTTGTTGTTGAATGACGCTTCGTCGCTAAATAGAACGCGTGCAAAAAATCTTTCATAGTCCCGTAATTTCTCTTGTGCCCAGTGGCAGAACTGTACACAACGTTCAAAGTCGTCGCCATGCAATTCCTGGTGCATATAAATATGGTACGGGCGCAATCGATGCTGATGTAGCATTCTCAACACCGACGTTATTGAGATTCCCGCTTCTCACGCAATTTGTCTGCTACTGATGTGCGGATTAGCCGCGGTAGCAGCTAAAACACGTACTTGGGCATCATCATTTGTTGCAGGTCGTGGTTGACGTTTCACATGTGGTTGAACATTTCCTGTTTTCTTAAATAACGTAACTATCCGGCGAACGGTCGCGACACTTGGATGATGTCGTCCAGGATACCGAGCAGCATACATAGCCATAAATCAACACGATATCGACCTATTCCGCAATTGGTAAACGGTCCATTTTAACACGGGTAATGTATCACGAAGCAAATACCGTGCGCACTGGCGGAATGTTACGTGATACCACGTACTTATACGTTCGTGACTATTACAGCGCCATCTATCACAAAGTGAAAAAAGTGGTCCAACTAAAACATTCATATTTCTCTACGTACTACACGAATATGTAATAAAAATGGGGTTCCTATTTTAAAAAATGCAGTTGATATCCGTTTGACCTATGGCAGTGCCTTCTAGCGGGCCAACCATAGCGCCATCTGGTTTCCCCCTTCAAGCTAGACGAGTTTCGGTCTTTGTAGTTTTTTCGTTCGATGCTTGAGATATTTGTCCCGGTCACCATCGATGGACCACCTTGTAGTGTTAAAATTATTTTATTGTTCCCACATAAGCGTTCCATATTTATTAAGGTATCTTCGGACTGGCTGATATTTGGTAGCGATTGGTATACGGGATGCGGCGCATAAAACATCCCAGCAGGTAAACGCCTCTTGTCAAAGCTTTAAAAACACTGCGCGGGGTCCTTACTACGGCATGTGGCCGAGTCCTGTGCAAATCAAACGGGATCAGGCCTACAGTAAGTCTTTACATCATAAGCATGCCGGATGTGTAGTGCATCGCACTGGATATGAAAACATACAAAGCCCATAACACTAGCGCACGCAACTCTCGGAAGATGACGCCTGCAGGCCGTGTGGGGACCACGCATGTTTTTGTATCCAGTGATAAGTGTGCAACCAGAATATGGACTACGCCTCCGGCATGTTATTGATGTAAAGACATAATGTAGGCCTGAGCCCGTTTGGTTTGCACACGACTGCGCCACACGCCGTGCTACGGATAGCAGCGCAGGTATTTCAAACCATCCAGAGGATTGCTGCAGTTTAACCGCGCGGCCGCTACGGTCGCCGGTTCGAATCCTGCCTCTGGCATGGATGTGTGTGATGTTCTTAGGTTAGTTAGGTTTAAGTAGTTCTAAGTTCAAGGGACTGATGGCCTCGGAAGTTAAGTCCCATAGTGCTCAGAGCCATTTGAACCATTGCTGCAGTTCCTTACTGGACATGGACCGTATCTATTCAGGTTCGGGAAGCGGACTACACCATCGTGTGACTTTGGCGCCATACAGGGCCCTCCAGACCATGTGGTGTACGATTGCCCCCTTTTCGATGACGTTGCATCACAACTAAGGCGCGACACGCACCATCCGCTCAGGCAACAGGACACATTCCAAATTCTAAACGAACTATCAAACGAAATCTCAAGTAAAGTCATAAGGGAATTCCGAAGGAACAACTAAAATTAGTATAGCAAACCAATCTGGACTCCACGCACTCATCTTGTTCCTCCGGGGCGTGGACTTGGCTAGACGCCTCACGGCTGGGATCCGCTATGTCTCGGACTAGGGGGAGGGCACGTAAATCACCGATCATGATAAAGCACCAAATATGACAGTAGTAATAAGAATTTATGTTAGATGAAGGTCAAGATAGGATGAACTGTAGTATAGAGCTGTAGCGAATTCAAGATGTTGGGCCAGCCCGGTGCCAGGGGCATGCCCACTGGGATGAGCTCGGCGGGTACGGCCGATAACGTAGCTTTGTACATCATGCTGGCACACCAGGAACGCTGCAGGTAGTGTACACTAGTTTAAGTATTGCACAACGTAGTATACTATTAGAAACAGACATCAATGAATCAACGTTGTATGTCAAAGTTTCACGTAGAGCCGCGCTGGGCAGCCGTACGATCTAAAGCGTCTTGCCCCGGTCCGCCCGGCAACCCCGTCGGAGGTTCGAGTCCTCCCTCGGGCATGGGTGTATGTGTCTGTGTTGTCCTTAGCGTAAGTTAGTTTAAGTTAGATTAACTAGAATGTAAGCCTAAGGACCGATGACCTTAGCAGTTTTGACTCATAGGAACTTACCACAAATTTCCAAACAAAAAAAAAGAAAAAAGTAGAATCAATAACCAGAGCATAATCTAGAGAAGTGGAATAATAATAGCCACACACAACCTGTAGTAAATAATGTACCTGCAGCAATTGTAATGTAAATGTAGAATCAGGACCCACTAATGAGTAATGTAGTGGGTTGATTATGTATCAATTGTTATTTTGAATAACACTTTCACCCTATGTCCGCAGTTATTTGTTGGATGTTGTGAGGGTACAACATCTTCCATGATTTTACAAGTAATAATTTTGATGGATGTAGTGGACTGGTGGGAAAATCACCTACTGTAGTGGCATGTAAATGGACAAGCGTGACGAAAAATGGCTCTGAGCACTATGGGACTTAACATCTGTGGCCATCAGTCCCCTAGAACTTAGAACTACTTAAACCTAACTAACCTAAGGACATCACACACATCCATGCCCGAGGCAGGATTCGAACCTGCGACCGTAGCAGTCCCGCGGTTCCCGACTGAGCGCCTAGAACCGCTAGACCACCGCGGCCGGCCAAGCGTGACAAGTTTCGCATTAATGGAAAGAGGAACTTGAGGATTAAAGTTATCCATTGTTGGAATCATATATTCTTTAGATTACATTTTGTTGCTGTTGTTATGCTCATTTTCTATCTGACATATTAGTTTTGGGCTTCGTACGGCGCCGAGTTTGGTCGAGCAGCGCTTGGCGTCACCTACAGGTGCAATAAAGCGATGTCTGTGCCGTACCCTGCTCCAGAGAATGACAATGACGCGAACGTCTGACAGACAAGAATGTCAACGACATTAAGGCTTCTTGAATGTTGATGTTAAGAGCTTGTCTGTAGAACACAATGAGAGTGATTCCTTGTATAAAGAGTGAAGATTAAATAGGCTTTTATCTACAAGTTGTTGGGCTTCTCGTCAGTAGAGTTACTGATAATTAATGTAACGAGTAACGAAGGAGAATCTATTGGGAGTCCGTCAACTTTTGCCACGTCAGAAGAACATGACAGAAATGGACTCTCGCTTTGGATTCCAATCTCTGTCTTAGCCTCTGTTGCTCCCTCTAGTACCATGGATGTTATCCCCTGGTCCACTAACACATGTCGTATCACGCTGCCTTCGTCATGACAGTGCTTTCTGTAAGTCTGTGTATCCGCCGATTCTGCCGAGATCCTCTCATCCCCTAGCTCATAAGTCAACCTAATTTTCAACATGTTTCCATAGCATCACATCTGAAACTCTTCGATTCCCTTCTTTTCCGTTTTTCTCCCTGTCCGTGATTTGCTACCATAAAATTCTGGGCTCTGACATACATTGTCAGCAATTTCTTCCTTACATTATTTCCGATGTCTGATACTTGCAGACATCTCTCGGCCAGGTACGCAATCTTTACCTGTGCTAATGTGCTTCTTATGTCCTGCTTGCTCCGTCCGTGATGTGTTATTATGCATCCAAGGTGGGAGAATTGCCACTACTTGAGTTTAAACAATAAAATGAGGGAAATCAGAACTCACATGGAAAGATTTAGCTGTTCGTTTTTTCCTGGAGTTGTTCGAGAGCGGAGTAATAGAGAATTAGTGTGAAGGTTGTTCGATTACCCTCTGCCAGACAATTGCGTGTGACTGCAAAGTAGCCATGATGATATAGATATAAATGTACGGAGTTAAGTCGGATAGTGCTCAGAGCCCTTTGTAAATGTATGGGTGTTGTATCTCTAAGGCATGGGTGGGAACCCAATTTGGAATTTGCTTCAACGAGGTAGGGAGCTAAGCTATTCTAGTACGTTGACTGAAAATGTTTCAGAAAGAAATAAGAAATTGCATAACTCTGCTATATATATTTGCGGTTCCCGTACATAAAGGTAAATTACAGTTAAGTGAAAAGTTGACCTCCGGGAACCTATTACAAACTTGTCATTAGTCAGCCAGAAACTTAAAGGTACATTATATTAAGATTTAAAGTCTGGTCTCTGAAATAGTATCCCTCGCGACAAGCCACGAAGAAAGTGTTTCTTCCTTCAACAGACAATATATGTTGCAACGCTGCAGTGCATTTCAGTTATGATTATTTCCAAAAGATAAAAGCTGTATACTCTGAAGACAGGTAGCGTAAGTTAATATAAGATAACAGGCAGAAACAACAGAAAGAATCCGAGTATTTATTTTTATTATCATGCACCAGTTTATTGTTGAAGTTTTTGTGCTAATTAATCTACAAGAAAAACTCAGCAGATATCTGAAGCGGCAAGTAACATAAATATTACTTTTTAAAAGGTCGAACTATCTAGTACGATATTTAGACAGAACTCCACGAAAAGTACTACTATAGTGTGGCAATACTTATCATGTCGGCTTGAAGGAAAAGTAATTCAGAGCTGTTAATCATAGGTGTAGATAATATAATAGTGTTGCGCAATGTCTTAAGCAAATGGCAATCTTTGGACAGATACCCAGGGTCGTTGCGTACATTATAAGAATTATTATTTCAGATCCTGTATAACTGTCGACGACATATAACTTTCCGCGCGGGTTTATCTTCGGTGCTGAAGAGCTTAGAAATTCAGCCGCCTAGGCGGCCGTTGACGAAGTGTGTCAATCAACTGTTTGGCCTGCGCTCCGACAGTATATGTTACTCTCCCATCCCATACATCTGTCGTTTGTACTGGTGAGTTAACACTTGGTTACGTGCGAGAAGTGCCGCGTGCTGCTCTGGTTTGCTTTGTCATGTGTATCATATTTTTAAAACCTGTTGTGCATCCCCTCAATTCTGTCACTGCATCCGTCAATAAGTCTTCCTCCTACCCTACTTCGTAAAACTGCGTGACTTATATTTTGCTCTAAATACCCAGTGTAACGTTTAAGATTCTGAAGCAGCGAAGAAGGCAGTGACACGGTTGAATAGACGTGTACGAGCGACATAAGCATCCAAAACGAGACGTGGTTATGTGAACATGAGTAGAAAGCCGGGGTTTAAAAGAGGCAGAGGTTTGAGAGATTTTAGCTACAAAAAGGGATGTAAAAGAAGGAATATATCTTATAAACCAAAGTTAAATCATCCGTGTAAATCACGAATACTTAATTTCGAAACACGTAGAATATATTTTAGTAAGAAACTGTGTCCGTGTTCAGTGGCTGTATGCGTTGGATTCAAAACTCGCAATGAATGTGTTCCTTTACACAGATCATACCATGAAATACGTCAATTTAGGAATCATCTACGAAGCAACGGACATAATCAGCTGACTGTTGTAAAGTTTATTCGATTCTGACGTTAAACGAATTAAGTCCACGAATTTAAGTATGGAAACCAGATTTAGACGTTCACACCGTTGTATACAGTTTCCAAAAATTCTGAAGTGAAAATTGCATTGTAACTCGTGTGTAACATGGACAAAATGAGTTTCAGGATCTTATAAAGCCAACCATCGCCCTTTAAAGTGTGACGCAATGTTAAGATAGCATTTAGGCTGCTTTCTTTGTGTAGATATTCCTTCGGGGGTTGGGGGTTGTGTGTTAGTTCGTGTATTTACTAGAACGATGTCTAGTAGAGATGGCGATCCACTGAGGGAGTACTGACTTGGATTTGGTTGCGTGTCAGAATTTGTCTGCGGTAAGAGATTGTCTTGAAATGCATGTATAATCCGTTCATCATAACAAACCTGATGTAAACAAACACAAACGCATTGATTCGTCAGAAGCCGAAGCACACGGACACTGGTGTTACGCCGTTGGAAGTAGGTCCTAATCATGTATTAGATATCTTAAAACGCACGTTAAATGAAACTTTGATATTCAAATGTATTAACAGCAGTCAACGTTTTTCTTAATCAAGCTTTAGCTACAAAGGTTTTATTTAAAAAATCATGTAGTCACAGCGTCTGCAGCGTTGAGCTCAGAGTGTCGCCCTGTTAATGCACAGAATAAAAACGGCTGAAGCTGCTTTCTGTTCCGTAGTGAAACAGTCACAGTCCTAACACAGTTGGTAGCGTCGTAGGATAAGAACCAAACGCCGTTATTCGTTCGTTGGTTCAAATCACCTTAGTATCATTTTTTCCTGGTCGATCTGAAACACCTACATCTCGTTATTATAAAACATAATTTTTTGTGACTGATGCACGTCTTCTTGCTTTAAAGTGCATACTGGACGTGGAATTCGTTTCCATTTCAAATAAAAATTCTTAATTATCGATATTTTATGAAACACTGTTCATAAGTTGTTTAAATTAAAACAATTTAATTTTTAAGGCAAAAAATGAAAACCAAATCGTCTTTATTTGGACCACAGAGGTAGATAAGTATCGCAGAAACATAAACATTTTCCCAGCATCGGGCGCGTCATAGATGCTGCATTTTTACATTTTCTACTGTATCATTACAATATGAACCCAACAAAACTGATCTGGAGCCAGGCGGTGGGATTTGACCCGATAAGGCAGTTAAGCTGCCAGTCGTACTAGAACTAACGCACGCAGCCTTTTCACACGTCACTGCCGAACGCTGGCAGCATACAGAACTACTCGTCATAAGAGAAAATGCTGCGCCTTGTTTGCTTCATGGATTCTGTTGTTAATTGGCTCGTGATCAACGTATCAGGTGACACTTCCAGAGCTGAAATGTATTTTTCGGATTCGGATAAGGAAGAAGCCAAGATATTACCAGACGAGTGATTGTAATACCTTCAGTGCCTTCAATATTTAACTATGCGGTGAAATCCTTCAATACTCTTACGTTACACACACCTTATGCAGAAAAACTACTCTGTGGTGAAGTCAGGAATTTTCATCGTTCTTCTTTGTAATAACAATAGTACCTTAGCTAAAAAGATAACGTATTGCGGTTTTCGTCTAAGGAGCCTGTTGTGGGAGATCTGCAGTGTATTTTATTCTTCTTAAAAATTAAATGACATTCGAAGCTGTATTGCTCCTCTGCTAGTCTCTTTTTTCGTGGGAACTGCAGCTGGCCACGTCACTACAGGCTAGCTGTACCAGCTGAACGGCCTGTGCTGTCAAAGTTAGATGCGCTGGTAAAGTTGTCCCGTATCATCGCTAAGTCGATGGGCAAGTAACACACAGCACAAAACGTAACCTTCTTATCGTACTTCATAGTACTCAAGAAAACTTGGCTGCAGTTCCGCGTGAAACGGAAATCCAATAAAGTTCCAGCAAACGCGGAAGAACAAATAGTGCAATGTTTACATCGGGTTTATTCTTATGACGAACGGATTATAGATACATTGGGAATTTTAGTTGCTTTTGTTCCTAATTAAAACTTACACTGCGGCTTTGTTTGGAGGCATTAATTGGAACATTCGTGGCACTAGAAACTTCTATTAACGTGCATATCCCAAGGATCTTTACTTATGGGTGGATAAGACGCAACTTTAAGTACTGTTGTTCCTCGTACGTAAATCATCTTGTGTTTGACAAAATGCAGTATTAGTTACCTTTGCGGATGACGCTAGTAATCAGTCCAAAAACACTCTAACAGAAGAAATGGCAATGTCCAAAAAATTATCCAATTACAGAAAGTCAATATATTCAGTTCTGTACATGTAGACGTACTGCACGAGTAAGTAAATCATGTAGTGTGATAATGAACAGGGTGGAGACCTCAATATTTAGGTGTCGACATCGATGACTTTAAACTAAAAGAACTTAGTTCACCACAACTGCACTTAGAATAACTGAAGATAAGGTACCTGTACACGCTATAACTGCACATTTTTGACATAGTTTTTTCATTTTTGGAAACAGCACATTTGACTGTTACGATGATCTGTAAATTTGTCCTGGCATGAAAATGGTCATCGAGAGAATAAGTGAAATTTGCAGCTTTGGCTGGTTTTTCGTTGTACTGATAAACAGGAGCTGCTGACCGACAGTTATTAAAGCATGCTGGAAGTTCGTAGAACCTAGCTTATCGTAACACTGACCTCTAGCGTAGCCGAAGTTGTCAGTTTAGAATCAGTTTTCCATTTTCGTCTGTATGCTTGTCAGGAGCCGACCGTTTTGTAACTTCTTTCCTTAGTATGAGGAGTCGGACGCATTCATTTCAGTTATGTTGCATAGTTCACGACAAACATACAAGACGTGTCAGACCATATCATTAATACCTCAAAGTATAAACCAACGAAGTGCTCTTTCTCACTAGCACGGACATACTTATGCAGCAAAATCAGAAAGGGGTAGATCCGCACATGCGAGTAATTCTGTGGGCCTATCACCTGTACTATTACACATACTGTACGGATTCGTATTGGTACGTCACTGCAACCCACATATCGTGTTACAGGAAACTGCTGTAAACAACAAAGAAACAAAGATGAGACAAAAGTTAAAAATGAAAAACTGCAGTTCATGTATTTGTTTCCCCCTGCAAACCAACTGTTTTTTTTCCCGAAAATTATTTGATGACACTCAAGCATCCATTACTATGATTGTAGTTACTTGCTTTTCCCACGACCTAAACTAAAACATTCCGTTACATTGTATATTATAAAAAACAATTGTTACGTTGGCTTCCCACGATTGCTCGTAACCAGGCCTTATCAGCAGAGTTCAAAGCTAGAGCGTGGCCAAACAATTTGATCGAAATTTTTTCAAGATTCCCTTCCTCGCTGGTCGTTAAAACATGTCTAGAAAATAGTGTGGATGTCCAGGTAGAAAATTTACTATGTAGTCATTAACTATGGCTAGTCATAACTTTGTCAACTAGAACATTTAGCTTACCGCCTGTAAGAGTCCTCCGTCATGGTGCACATTTACCCCACGTCTCAGTGCAGTAGTACGGCGCTAGAAAAGCCAAAACAGCGGCTCAGATCATCGATGAAGTGGAATATTGTGTGGAACAATAAATGCTAAAGTTGTCAGGTCACTTCAGAAGCTAAAGAAATCTTGATTGGCCTGACGTTGATGCATTGCATTTACTGCCGAGAACGAACTACTGCACGACACACTCAGTAGACTGTACTGTTTTGTTTAGCATCTGCTAATGGCGTGCTACGGTACTAC